>NW_027362825.1:0-1431250 GCF_046119375.1 Phyllobates terribilis
CCGAGCGGTCTAAGGTGCTGTGTTCAGTTCGCAGCCTTTCCTGGAGGCGTGGGTTCGAATCCTACTTCTGACATTAGCATTTTCTTTCAAGCAACTGTACAGCTTCACTCCTGTTACTGATTAGTTGGGGGTCCGCTCTATTGGTGGCAATCTCAAATCGAAAACTAAAAGTGATGGGGCTTAGCAAAACCAATTCTCAACGTTGGCACTTTGGCAGTATTCCTGAGGGTCCTTGAGGCAAATCTTAAATGTCCTGAATTTGTGCTTTCAAAAAAGACTTCTGGGAACATCAAATAGTTTCTTTGTGCATATGTTAGTTGTTGCTTTGGCATCGGAAAAATACTGTGGATAGGAAAATGGGAGGGACTATTTCATCTCTATGTGTTCTCTGTCCCTATTAGGGCAGAGAGTGAACCTCCTAAGGTGCTGTCGTGGAAGATTCCTAGAAACCGAATTACCAGTAAGTCTAATTTCAGATTTTTTTACCTCAGGCATCAATAGACTATAAATATACTTAATAAACAAAAGCTAAAAGAGCAGATGAACATAGTTTAACAAGTCTGAAATGCGCATGTGATACTGACATCAAAGTTTCACCACATTTTGGGACAAATGTTTTCACTTTCAACATTAACAATCAGTAGAATATTTTCTCTAAATTTGCATCTCCTATCTTCACTCCAATTGTTTGCACCTAAGAAAAAAATAAAGCTTGATGCAACATTATGCTTACAAATTGTGTTTTATGCTCAATCATCACCTGTCCTACAGAGACACAGTCAGAATTACCTTGGCGAATTGAGTAAATTTGAAAATGTAAAAAAAATGCAGAATTGCTGTTTTTTTCTATTCATTCACAAAGAATTAATGTAAGTTCTTAAATATGTACACAAAGTAGCGGGACTTTCAAATATAGATAACCTTGCAAAAACAAGTCAAAGTAAAAATAAATACATCCAGTTGTGACATCTACAGTGTGTTGAGCATTCCTGAATCTAAATGTGTCCTGCCGAAATAACTCAGTTGGGAGAGCGTTAGACTGAAGATCTAAAGTTCCCGGGTTTTGGCAATAGTTTTTTTCTTCACCCATTAAATTTTAAGCAGAAAATAAACAAAGCATATGGACTGGCTGTTTACAGAGAATGTAATAATCTTTATAACTATCTACAGGAAATAAAATGATAGAAACTTGAGAACTGAGCACTTTTAACTTTTGAGGAAAATAATATTTTTTGTCATTTTTCCTTCATTCTGGACGTCATCACTTTGTTTTATTTTAGTTTGACTTAGCTGTATGAGGATTTAAAGGAAACCTGATAGCTAATACGGGCAGCATGTATCAGACACTAGCTGAATGATTTCAGCCATTTATGTTTGACTATGAATCGCTGTGGCATTACTAAGACAAATATGCTTCAAAAATATGGCAGGAACAAAGCTGTTTGGGGAAAAAGCCAGGAAGGCAAAAAAAAAAAGCCCCAACCCAGGAAAGTCATCTTTCATTCTAAAAATAGGGGTTTCCACGTTAATGGTAAGACAAAGAATCCACAGATTTGGCATTTCTCTAGCGAGGAGAGCCCACTTAAAATGTATGGGGTGCTTGTCTCCATAAGCGCAAGCTGGGCACTAAACTGGCTTATTTGCAATTCTGGATGTTGCAGAGTGAAAACTCCTGTTGGAAAATAATAGTAATTGCCGGTGTTGATGAATTCATTGTGAGGAGTAATTTATAAAATGGGATCACTTTGGAGGGGTCTCTGCTGTTTTCGTACTTTTGGAACTCCGCAAATGTTACCCTCAAAATATTCGTGCAAAATCTGCATTCCCAAAACCCAAATAGCGCTCTTACTTTCAAAGTCCTGCTGTGTGACAAAACAGTAGTTTCTGAAGACATATGGGGCATCACCGCATTTCAATGAAATTGTGCAACTTTAGATATTTTCACAAGAAAAACTAAATATATATTGACCTAAATTTACCATTAATATAAAGTACAATGTGTTACCATATAACACTATCAGAATCACGGGGATATGTTAAGCATTCCAGTATTATTGCCACATAAAGTGATACATGTCAGATTTAAAAAACGGTGCTTGATCATGAAGCTCAAAACTGGCTGTAACTAATAGGTTACAAATCAATATTAAAATGAAAGAAATCATGCTATATTTCCTTTCATCACAAGTAATGCTCATCTTTCTACTGCTTAGCTTAGAAAGAGTTAAATTACAAAAGCCAGTAGAAGTCACGATGGCCGAGCGGTCTAAGGCGCTGCGTTTATTTCACAGTTTCTCCTGGAGGTGTGGGTTCGAATCCCACTTCTAACATTAACATTTTCTTTCAAGAAATTGTACAGCTTCACTCCTGTTACTGATCAGTTGGGGTTCCGCTCTATTGATGGCAATCTCAAATCTAAAACTAAAAGTTATGGGGCTTAGCAAAACCAGTTATCAATGTTGGCACTTTTGGCAGTATTCCTGGGGGTCCTTGAGGCAAATCTTAAATGTCCTGAATTTGTGCTTTCACAAAAGACTTCTGGGAACATCAAATAGTTTCTTTGTGCATATGTTAGTTGTTGCTTTGGCATCTGAAAAATACTGTGGATAGGAAAATGGGAGGGACTATTTCATCTCTATGTGTTCTCGGTCCCTATTAGGGCAGAGAGTGAACCTCCTAATGTGCTTTTGTGGAAGATTCCTAGAAACCGAATTACCAGTAAGTCTAATTTCAGATTTTTCTACCTCAGGCATCAATAGACTATAAATATACTTAATAAACAAAAGCTAAAAGAGCAGATGAGCATAGTTTAACAAGTCTGAAATGCGCATGTGATACTGACATCAAAGTTTCACCACATTTTGGGACAAATGTTTTCACTTTCAACATTAACAATCAGTAGAATATTTTCTCTAAATTTACATCTCCTTTCTTCACTCCAATTGTTTGCACCTAAGAAAAAATAAAGCTTGATGCAACATTATGCTTACAAATTGTGTTTTATGCTCAATCATCACCTGTCCTACAGAGACACAGTCAGAATTACCCTGGCGAATTGAGTAAATTTGAAAATGTAAAAAAAATGCAGAATTGCTGTTTTTTTCTATTCATTCAAAAAGAATTAATGTATGTTCTTAAATATTTACGCAAAATAGCAGGACTTTCAAATATAGATAATCTTGCAAAAACAAGTCATAGTAAAAATAAATACATCCAGTTGTGACATCTACAGTGTGTTGAACATTCTTGAATCTAAATGTGTCCTGCTATAATTGCTCATTTGGGAGAGCGTTTGATTGAAGATCTGAAGGTCCCTGGTTCAATCCCGGTTTTCAGCAAAAGCTTTTTTCTTCACGCATTAAATTTTAAGCAGAAAATAAACAAAGCATATGGACTGACTGTTTACAGAGAATGTAAAAGTCCTAATCATTATAACTATCTACAGGAAATAAAATGATAGAAACTTGAGGAATGAACATTTTTAACTTTTGAGGAAAATAATATTTTTTGTAATTTTTCCTTCATTCTGGATGTCATCACTTTGTTTAATTTTAGTTTTGACTTAGCTGTATGAGGATTTAAAGGAAACCTGATAGCTAATACGGGCAGCATGTATCAGACACTAGCTGAATGATTTCAGCCATTTATGTTTGACTATGAATCGCTGTGGCATTACTGAGACAAATATGCTTCAAAAATATGGCAGGAACAAAGCTGTTTGGGGAAAAAGCCAGGAAGGCAAAAAACAAAAGCCCCAATTCAGGACCGTCATCTTTCATTCTAAAAATAGGGGTTTCCACGTTAATGGTAAGACAAAGAATCTACAGATTTAGCATTTCTCTAGAGAGGAGAGCCCACTTAAAATGTATGGGGTGCTTGTCTCCATAAGCGCAAGCTGGGCACTAAACTGGCTTATTTGCAATTCTGGATGTTGCAGAGTGAAAACACCTGTTGGACAAAAATAGTAATTGCCGGTGTTGATGAATTTATTGTGAGGAGTAATTTATAAAATGGGATCACTTTGGAGGGGTTTCTGCTGTTTTGGTACTTTTGGAACTCCGCAAATGTCACCCTCAAAATATTCTTGCAAAATCTGCATTCCCAAAACCCAAATAGCGCTCTTACTTTCAAAGCCCTGCTGTGTGACCAAACAGTAGTTTCTGAAGGCATATGTGGCATCACCGCATTTCAAAGAAATTGTGCAACTCTAGATATTTTCACAAGAAAAACTAAATATATATTGACCTAAATTTACCATTAATATAAAGTACAATGTGTTACAAAATAACATTATCAGAATCATGGGGATATGATAAGCATTTCAGTGTTATTGCCACATAAATTGATACATGTCAGATTTAAAAAACGGTGCTTGGTCATGAAGCTCAAAATTGGCTGTAACTAATAGGTTACAAATCAATATTAAACTAAAAGAAATCATGGTATATTTCCTTTCATCACAAGTAATGCTCATCTTTCTACTGCTTAGCTTAGAAAGAGTTAAATTACAAAAGCCAAAAGAAGTCAGGATGGTTGAGCGGTCTAAGGCGCTGCATTCATTTCACAGTCTCTCCTGGAGGTGTGGGTTCGACTCCCACTTCTGACATTAACATTTTCTTTCAAGAAATTGTACAGCTTCACTCCTGTTACTGATCAGTTGGGGTTCCGCTCTATTGGTGTCAATCTCAAATCGAAAACTAAAAGTGATGGGGCTTAGCAAAACCAATTCTCAAAGTTGGCACTTTGGCAGTGTTTCTGTGGGTCCTTGAGGCAAATCTTAAATGTCCTGAATTTGTGCTTTCACAAAAGACTTCTGGGAACATCAAATAGTTTCTTTGTGCATATGTTATTTGTTGTTTTGGCATCGGAAAAATACTGTGGATAGGAAAATGAGAGGGACTATTTCATCTCTATGTGTCCTCTGTCCCTATTAGGGCAGAGAGTGAACCTCCTAAGGTGTTGTCGAGGAAGATTCCTAGAAACCGAATTACCAGTAAGTCTAATTTCAGATTTTTCTACCTCAGGAATCAATGGACTATAAATATACTTAATAAACAAAAGCTAAAAGAGCAGATGAACATAGTTTAACAAGTCTGAAATGCACATGTGATACTGACATCAAAGTTTCACCACATTTTGGGACAAATGTTTTCACTTTCAACATTAACAATCAGTAGAATATTTTCTCTAAATTTACATCTCCTTTCTTCACTCCAATTGTTTCCACCTAAGAAAAAATAAAGCTTGATGCAACATTATGCTTACAAATTGTGTTTTATGCTCAATCATCACCTGTCCTACAGAGACACAGTCAGAATTACCCTGGCGAATTGAGTAAATTTGAAAATGTAAAAAAAATGCAGAATTGCTGTTTTTTTCTATTCATTCAAAAAGAATTAATGTATGTTCTTAAATATTTACGCAAAATAGCAGGACTTTCAAATATAGATAATCTTGCAAAAACAAGTCAAAGTAAAAATAAATACATCCAGTTGTGACATCTACAGTGTGTTGAACATTCTTGAATCTAAATGTGTCCTGCCAAAATTGCTCATTTGGGAGAGCGTTAGATTGAAGATATGAAGGTCCCTGGTTCAATCCCGGTTTTCAGCAAAATTTTTTTTCTTCACCCATTAAATTTTAAGCAGAAAATAAACAAAGCATATGGACTGACTTTTTACAGAAAATGTGAAAGTCCTAATCATTATAACTATCTACAGGAAATAAAATGATAGAAACTTGAGAACTGAACACTTTTAACTTTTGAGGAAAATAATATTTTTTGTAATTTTTCCTTCATTCTGGACGTCATCACTTTGTTTTATTTTAGTTTGACTTAGCTGTATGAGGATTTAAAGGAAACCTGATAGCTAATACGGGCAGCATGTATCAGACACTAGCTGAATGATTTCAGCCATTTATGTTTGACTATGAATTGCTGTGGCATTACTGAGACAAATATGCTTCAAAAATATGCCAGCAACAAAGCTGTTTGGGGAAAAAGCCAGGAAGGCAAAAAACACAAGCCCCAACTCAGGACCGTTATCTTTCATTCTAAAAATAGGGGATGCCACGTTAATGGTAAGACAATGAATCCACATATTTGGCATTTCTCTAGCGAGGAGAGCCCACTTAAAATGTATGGGGTGCTAGTCTATATAAGCGCAAGCTGGGCAATAAACTGGCTTATTTGCAATTCTGCATGTTGCAGAGTGAAAACACCTGTTGGACAAAATTAGTAATTGCCGGTGTTGATGAATTCATTGTGAGGAGTAATTTATAAAATGGGATCACTTTGGAGGGGTTTCTGCTGTTTTGGTACTTTTGGAACTCCGCAAATGTCACCCTCAAAATATTCTTGCAAAATCTGCATTCCCAAAACCCAAATAGCGCTCTTACTTTCAAACCCTGCTGTGTGACCAAACAGTAGTTTCTGAAGACATATGGGGCATCACCGCATTTCAATGAAATTGTGCAACTTTAGATATTTTCACATGAAAAATTAAATATATATTGACCTGAATTTACCATTAATATAAAGTACAATGTGTTACAAAATTACACTATCAGAATCACGGGGATATGTTAAGTATTCCAGTGTTATTGCCACATAAAGTGATACATGTCAGATTTAAAAAACGGTGCTTGGTCATGAAGCTCAAAATTGGCTGTAACTAATAGGTTACAAATCAATATTATAATAAATGAAATCATGGTATATTTCCTTTCATCACAAGTAATGCTCATCTTTCTACTGCTTAGCTTAGAAAGAGTTAAGTTACAAAAGGCAGAAGAAGTCAGGATGGCCGAGAGGTCTAAGGCGATGCATTCAGCTCATTGTCTCTTATTGAGGTGTGGGTTTGAATCCCACTTCTGATATTAACATTTTCTTTCAAGAAATTGTACAGCTTCACTCCTGTTACTGATCAGTTGGGGTTCCACTCTATGGTTGGCAATCTCAAATCAAAAACTAAAAGTGATGGGGCTTAGCAAAACCAATTCTCAACACTGGCACTTTGGCAGTATTCCTGGGGGTCCTTGAGGCAAATCTTAAATGTCCTGAATTTGTGCTTTCACAAAAGACTTCTGGGAACATCAAATAGTTTCTTTGTGCATATGTTAGTTGTTGCTTTGGCATCGGAAAAATACTGTGGATAGGAAAATGGGAGGGAATATTTCATCTCTATGTGTTCTCTGTCCTTATTAGGGCAGAAAGTGAACCTGCTAACGTGCTGTCGTGGAAGATTCCTAAAAAACCGAATTACCAGTAAGTCTCATTTCAGATTTTTTTACCTCAGGCATCAATAGACTATAAATATACTTAATAAACAAAAGCTAAAAGAGCAGATGAACATAGTTTAACAAGTCTGAAATGCGCATGTGATACTGACATCAAAGTTTCACCACATTTTGGGACAAATGTTTTCACTTTCAACATTAACAATCAGTAGAATATTTTCTCTAAATTTGCATCTCCTTTCTTCACTCCAATTGTTTGCACCTAATAAAAAAATAAAGCTTGATGCAACATTATGTTTACAAATTGTGTTTTATGCTCAATCATCACCTGTCCTACAGAGACACAGTCAGAATTACCCTGGCGAATTGAGTAAATTTGAAAATGTAAAAAAAATGCAGAATTGCTATTTTTTTCTATTCATTCACAAAGAATTAATGTAAGTTCTTAAATATGTACGCAAAATAGTGGGACTTTCAAATATAGATAATCTTTCAAAAACAAGTCAAAGTAAAAATAAATACATCCAGTTGTGACATCTACAGTGTGTTGAACATTGCTGAATCTAAATGTGTCCTGCCGAAATAACTCAGTTGGGAGAGTGTTAGACTGAAGATCTAAAGGTCCCTGGTTCAATCTTGGGTTTTGGCAAAAGTTTTTTTATTCACCCATTAAATTTTAAGCAGAAAATAAACAAAGCATATGGACTGACTGTTTACAGAGAATGTAAAAGTCCTAATCATTATAACTATCTACAGGAAATAAAATGATAGAAACTTGAGAACTGAACACTTTTAACTTTTGAGGAAAATAATATTTTTTGTAATTTTTCCTTCATTCTGGACGTCATCACTTTGTTTTAATTTAGTTTGACTTAGCTGTATGAGGATTTAAAGGAAACCTGATAGCTAATACGGGCAGCATGTATCAGACACTAGCTGAATGATTTCAGCCATTTATGTTTGACTATGAATTGCTGTGGCATTACTGAGACAAATATGCTTAAAAAATATGCCAGGAACAAAACTATTTGGGAAAAAAGCCAGGAAGGCAAAAAACACAAGCCCCAACTCAGGACCGTCATCTTTCATTCTAAAAAAAGGGGTTTCCACGTTAATGGTAAGACAAAGAATCCACAGATTTGGCATTTCTCTAGCGAGGAGAGCCCACTTAAAATGTATGGGGTGCTTGTCTCCATAAGCGCAAGCTGGGCAATAAACTGGCTTATTGGCAATTCTGGATGTTGCAGAGTGAAAACACCTGTTGGACAAAAATAGTAATTGCCGGTGTTGATGAATTCATTGTGAGGAATAATTTATAAAATGGGATCACTTTGGAGGGGTTTTTGCTGTTTTGGTACTTTTTGAACTCCGCAAATGTCACCCTCAAAATATTCTTGCAAAATCTCCATTCCCAAAACCCAAATAGCGCTCTTACTTTCAAAGCCCTGCTGTGTGACCAAACAGTAGTTTCTGAAGACATATGGGGCATCACCGTATTTCAATGAAATTGTGCAACTTTAGATATTTTCACAAGAAAAACTAAATATTTATTGACCTAAATTTACCATTAATATAAAGTACAATGTGTTACAAAATAACACTATCAGAATCACGGGGATATGTTAAGCATTCCAGTGTTATTGCCACATAAAGTGATACATGTCAGATTTAAAAAACGGTGCTTGGTCATGAAGCTCAAAATTGGCTGTAACTAATAAGTTACAAATCAATATTAAACTAAAAGAACTCATGGTATATTTCCTTTCATCACAAGTAATGCTCATCTGTCTACTGCTTAGCTTAGAAAGAGTTAAATTACAAAATCCAGAAGAATTCAGGGTGGCTGAGCTGTCTAAGGCGCTGCGTTCAGGTAGCAGTCTCTCCTGCAGGCGTGGGTTTGAATCCCACTTCTGACATTAGCATTTTCTTTCAAGAAATTGTACACCTTCACTCCTGCTACTGATCTGTTGGGGTTCTGCTCCAATTGAAAACTAAAAGTGATGGGGCTTAGCCAAACCAATTCTCAACGTTGGCACTTTGGCAGTATTCCTGGGGGTCCTTGAGGCAAATCTTAAATGTTCTGAATTTGTGCTTTCACAAAAGACTTCTGGGAACATCACATAGTTTCTTTGTGCATATGTTAGTTGTTGCTTTGGCATCGGAAAAATACTGTGGATAGGAAAATGGGAGGGACTATTTCATCTCTATGTGTTCTCTGTCCCTATTAGGGCAGAGAGTGAACCTCCTAAGGTGCTGTCGTGGAAGATTCCTTGAAAACTAATTACCAGTAAGTCTAATTTCAGATTTGTTTACCTCAGGCATCAATAGACTATATATATACTTAATAAACAAAAGCTAAAAGAGCAGATGAACATAGTTTAACAAGTCTGAAATGCGCATGTAATACTGACATCAAAGTTTCACCATATTTTGGGACAAATGTTTTCACTTTCAACATTAACAATCAGTAGAATATTTCCTCTAAATTTGCATCTCCTTTCTTCACTTCAATTGTTTGCACCTAAGAAAAAATAAAGCTTGATGCAACATTATGCTTACAAATTGTGTTTTATGCTCAATCATCACCTGTCCTACAAAGACACAGTCAGAATTACCCCGGCGAATTGAGTAAATTTGAAAATGTAAAAAAAATGCAGAATTGCTGTTTTTTTCTATTCATTCACAAAGAATTAATGTAAGTTCTTAAATATGTGCGCAAAATAGCTGTACTTTCAAATATAGATAATCTTGCATAAACAAGTCAAAGTAAAAATAAATGCATCCAGTTGTGACATCTACAGTGTGTTGAACATTCCTGAATCTAAACATGTCCTGCTGAAATAGCTCAGTTGGGAGAGCGTTAGACTGAAGATCTAAAGGTCCCGGGTTTCGGCAAAACTTTTTTTCTTCACCCATTAAATTTTAAGCAGAAAATAAACAAAGCATATGGACTGACTGTTTACAGAGAATGTAAAAGTCCTAATCATTATAACTATCTACAGGAAATAAAATGATAGAAACTTGAGTACTGAACACTTTTAACTTTCGAGGAAAATAATATTTTTTGTAATTTTTCCTTCATTCTGGACATCATCAATTTGTTTTATTTTAGTTTGACTTAGCTGTATGAGGATTTAAAGGAAACCTGATAGCTAATACGGGCAGCATGTATCAGACACTAACTGAATGATTTCAGCCATTTATGTTTGACTATGAATCGCTGTGGCATTACTGAGACAAATATGCTTCAAAAATATGCCAGGAACAAAGCTGTTTGGGGAAAAAGCCAGGAAGTCAAAAAACACAAGCCCCAACTCAAGACCGTCATCTTTCATTCTAAAAATAGGGGTTTCCACGTTAATGGTAAGACAAAGAATCCACAGATTTGGCATTTCTCTAGCAAGGAGAGCCCACTTAAAATGTATTGGGTGCTTGTCTCCATAAGCGCAAGCTGGGCACTAAACTGGCTCATTTGCAATTCTGGATGTTGCAGAGTGAAAACACCTGTTGGACAAAAATAGTAATTGCCGGTGTTGATGAATTCATTGTGAGGAGTAATTTATAAAATGGGATCACTTTGGAGAGGTTTCTGCTCTTTTGGTACTTTTGGAACTCCGCAAATGTCACCCTCAAAATATTCTTGCAAAATCTGCATTCCCAAAACCCAAATAGTGCTCTTACTTTCAAAGCCCTGCTGTGTGACCAAACAGTAGTTTCTGAAGACATATGGGGCATCACCGCATTTCAATGAAATTGTGCAACTTTAGATATTTTCACAAGAAAAACAAAATATATATTGACCTAAATTTACCATTAATATAAAGTACAATGTGTTACAAAATAACACTATCAGAATCATGGGGATATGTTAAGCATTGCCACATAAAGTGATACATGTCAGATTTAAAAAACGGTGCTTGGTCATCAAGCTCAAAATTGGCTGCAACTAGTGTTGAGCGAGCATGCTCGACACTGCTCGGTACTCGCCCGTGCATCACGCTACTCGGGATGTTCGGCGAGCACCGAGCATTTCTGGGTTACTTGGGCCGGAGCTCGGGTCTCCGCCCTACATGTTTGGCTCTCTTTACAGAGCCAATGAACATGCAGGGATTGCCAGCCAGTCACTGTAATGCCGCAGCCTTGTTGTTTGTAGGCATTACAGTGATTGGTTGGCTGCACAGCGTCACCTCGAGTATTTAAAACCGGGCGCCGCCATCTTGGACACAGACGCTCCAGATCAGACAGTGTAGGGACAGCGCTGCTGAGCTAGGGAGAGATTTTTCCTGTGAAATAGTTAGTGTAGGGTCTGTAAAGGCTGCCAGAACAAACAAACAGTCCTTCTAAGGACTAATATCCATTCCAGATATCAGACAGGCAGGCAGGCAAGCTGTATAGGAGATGCAGTGGTAATACCAGCAAATGCTGCATTACAGTCCTGTGTGCTCCACTTTCTGAAATTGCTGGACTTAGCTGCAGGTCTCGGGGGCCAGTAAAAATCCTTTTTTTTATCTAAATCCTCTTTTTTTTTCCTCCTACACACTGCACAAACACCCGTTTAAATAACCTATTGGTGTCCCTCCCCCCCCCCAAAAAAAAGTGTGTCTCTGATTTTTCAGACACAAACATATCTGTTGAAAATAGTCTGGTATAGGCCACTGAAACAGAAGTGTGGTTTTGCAATTCCACGGGTAAAATCTCTGTAGTATCCAGTTTTGGGACTTTGGTATCTATAAAAAAAACAAGTTGAGTGTGTTGCTCACTGTTCAGTCGCAAATCTATATATTTTAAAAAGTGTGGTATACACCAGTAAACATTAACTGTGGTTTTGCCATTTCACGGTAAAAAATCTCTATTATCCTGCTTTTCACATTTTTTGCAGTAAAAAAAAACAGTAGTGTCTACTGACTGTTCTGACACAAAAATATATCTGTTGAAAATAGTCTGGTGTACGCCTGACAAATCCCAGTGTGGTTTTGTAGTTCTACGGGTAAAATCTCTGTAGTATCCAGTCTTGGGCCTTTGGTATCTAAAAAAAAACAGTTTGAGTGTGTAGCTCACTGTTCTGCCGCAAATCTATATATTTTAAAAAGTGTGGTATACACCAGTAAATTAAAACTGTGGTTTTGCTGTTCCACGGTAAAAAATCTCTATTATCCTTCTTTTCGCATTTTTTGCAGTAAAAAAAAACAGTAGTGTCTCCTGAGTGTTCTGACACAAAAATATATCTGTTGAAAATAGTCTGGTGTACGCCTGACAAATCCCAGTGTGGTTTTGCAGTTCTACGGGTAAAATCTATGTAGTATCCAGTTTTAGGCCTTTGGTATCTAAAAAAAACAGTTTGAGTGTGTTGCTCACTGTTCAGCCGCAAATCTATATATTTTAAAAGTGTGGTATACACCAGTAAACAATGACTGTGGTGTTGCCATTCCACGGTAAAAAATCTCTATTATCCTGCTTTTCGCATTTTTTGCAGCAAAAAAAAACAGTAGTGTCTACTGACTGTTCTGACACAAAAATATATCTGTTGAAAATAGTCTGGTGCACGCCTGACAAATCCCAGTGTGGTTTTGCAGTTCTACGGGTAAAATCTCTGTAGTATCCAGTTTTGGGCCTTTGGTATCTAAAAAAAATCAGTTTGAGTGTGTCGCTCACTGTTCAGCCGCAAATCTATATATTTTAAAAAGTGTGGTATACACCAGTAAATTAATACTGTGGTTTTGCTGTTCCACGTTAAAAAAGCTCTATTATCCTGCTTCTCGCATTTTTTGCAGTAAAAAAAAACAGTAGTGTCTCCTGACTGTTCTGACACAAAAATATATCTGTTGAAAATAGTCTGGTGTACGCCTGACAAATCCCAGTGTGGTTTTGCAGTTCTACGGGTAAAATCTCTGTAGTATCCAGTTTTGGGCCTTTGGTATCTAAAAAAAAACAGTTTGAGTGTGTCACTCACTGTTCAGCTGCAAATCTATATATTTTAAAAAGTGTGGTATACACCAGTAAATTAAAACTGTGGTTTGCCATTTCACGGTAAAAAATCTATATTATCCTGCTTTTCACATTTTTTGCAGTAAAAAAAAACAGTAGTGTCTCCTGAGTGTTCTGACTCAAAAATATATATGTTGAAAATAGTCTGGTGTACGCCTGACAAATCCCAGTGTGGTTTTGCAGTTCTACGGGTAAAATCTCTGTAGTATCCAGTTTTGGGCCTTTGGTATCTAAAAAAAAAACAGTTTGAGTGTGTCGCTCACTGTTCAGCCGCAAATCTATATATTTTAAAAAGTGTGGTATACACCAGTAAACAATAACTGTGGTTTTGCCATTACACAGTAAAAAATCTCTATTATCCTGCTTTTTGCATTTTTTGCAGTAAAAGAAAACAGTAGCGTCTCCTGACTGTTCTGACACAAAAATATATCTGTTGAAAATAGTCTGGTGTACGCCTGACAAATCCCAGTGTGGTTTGCCATTACACGGTAAAAAATCTCTCTTATTCAGGCTTTGGTATTTTTTCCATAAGGAAAAACAGTAATAGTTTCTCCCTGATTGTTCTGATTGTTTAAAAGAGTCGGGTGAAGGCCAGAGAAATAGAACTGTGGTTTTCCTCTTCCACGGTTCTAATCTACTTTCTATTACTCTTTTTCCATTGATAGTGCGAGTGTAAGCTATTTTATTTCCTTTACAATGGGCAAGGCACGTGGCAAGGTACGTGGAACTGGACATTCTGGTGATGATGCGTGCAGAGGACGGGGCCGTGGCCAAGGTGAAAATGTGCCACAACCAACAGCCACATCTTCTCGCTCCCACTTCTTGACCGAATTTCTAGGGAAGCACAGTTCTATGGGAAGAGAACGAAAGAATGTATGTTATGCAAGAAGTGATAATAACATGATTTTAAAGCGAGTAGACAAAATGGAGTTTCTCTAGCATGAGTATCAATATGTCCTTTGCATTCCCCCCTAAAAATTATGTTATTATCAACAATAGAGGTGCTATCCCAGGGTCATGCTCTGAGGCTGAGGGACATTGGTCTTCACTCAATTAGTGCCCTTGTTACCAATTGAGGCTGTCGTGGCATGTCTATTCCCCCTTGTTAGTTGATATAATCATAAGCTCAGATCTGAGGTTGGTCGGGGAAAGCGGGTAAAGTTCATCATTCCCTTGTCATCCATGTCCTCAATGCTGGTTACATCTGGGAGGTCCGTGTATAGTCCGTGTATAGTAGCATGGATGTTGGTTGGCAGCGTCCTCCTTGCTCTCTGATGACTGGCAGGCTTTCCTCATGTAAAATGGAATACAATAAAAGACTAGTTTTAGTAAAACATATTAAAAACAAGCAACAATATGCAACACTCTTTGGTCTTTAGTCCAGCACTAAAGTATGTTGATTAGCCACTATGATAAGCTGATTCTGCACCGCAACAGTAGTATTAATTACTTCCAATACACTCTAAATCTGGTCATCTAAGTAATTAGTGACCTCCACTAATTTGTCTCACATTTGTATTACCATAGGGTAGAGGAAGACAATACTGGCTATCTTATTGGGTATACGTATACTCATTTGTACTAAATGAGGTCTTCCTGATGTGCGTGGGGTGTTGTCTTTGGCACGTTTATAGATGGTATGAAGAGGGATGGTTCTCAACTCTACATTACTATGGGGAATAAGATAAGTGGCTGAAGTTAGCCGGGCCAACGTACAAGTCCCCCCTACTCCGACTGGGAGCCATTTATACGCATTATTCCCACAGACCCAATATGTGGCTGATGGTAAATCCCATAAAGCAGAGTGCTGTAATACTAATTTATGTACCAAATCGATAAAAATGGTGTTATTTGAAAACATACATCATGAAGGCATTTGTCCCAGGGGGTTACAATATCAATATCCAACATTTGGATTGCCACATGTTGGATTACTAGGCTTATATTCAGAAAATTCATTACAAGGGACGTTACCAGATATTTTATAACATGTCATTGGTGCCTTTTATAAACAGATTTGTATGTACCCATGAATGATTATGAATATATCTTTCCAATAATGACAGTCTGGAAAGGGCATACTAGCGGCTGAAACTGGTGAGTGAGTACATATCCAACAGTCACTGATCTGGTTGTTTTCCAATTGTCTTAATTCTTGTACCAAAATCTGATGGTGAGTAATGAACTTATTATTAAAGGGGTCAGTACTCTGTTGTAGGCTTTTCCAGGTATTGACTAGTTTAACCATATATATTATCATAAAACATCTCAGCTTTTGGGATTGTCAGGAGCACTTGGTATGGTCCGTCATACAATGGTTCTAGTCCATGTTTCCGAACATGCCTCTTCACATACACATAATCTCCAGGCCTGAAGGTAAGACAACCTTCTGCATCAGCTGGATCTGGAATAGAAGATGATACTAATGCATGGGTGTTAGTTAAGGCTTTGGTAAGCTGAATCACATATTGCACAACATAATCTGTTTCTTCTGATAATTGTTGTGGGGTAAATCTAGCTATGGCTGGTTGTGACCCAAACAGTATGTCATAGGGTGACAGTTTGTGTTTCCCTATGGGTGTGGTGCATATGTGATATAGTGCAATGGGAAGGAGCTCAGGCCACTGGGCCGTAGTCTCCTGCATCATTTTGGTTCACTGCCCTTTTAGTGTGCCATTCAATCTCTCCACCTTGCCACTTGACTGTGGATGGTAAGGAGTATGTATCGTCACTGTTGATCTGATCATGGTGCATATTTCTTGATATACGCATGAGGGAAAGGCTGGTCCTTGATCACTTTTGATAACTTCTGGGACTCCATACCGGCAAACAACTTCAGAGACCAGCTTCTTGGTGGTAGTCTTGGCAGTCATGTTTGGAATGCTTCTGGCCAACTGGAAAACATATCCACTACCACTGAGCAGTCCATGGGGCCAGGAGGCTGCAACGGCTGGATACAGGAGTCGAGGCAAACAGTACAGTTGTTTCTTCTTCCATAGCCCATCTATCAACTTAGCACCCGCCTCCTTCCACGACTGGCATTCTTATTTAGAGCATAGAGCGTGTGGAGCGACAGCCAACTGTCTTGGTAGTTTCACCGCTTCCATCAATTGTCTGACGCTTTCAGCATTTTTCACAGGAGAACCTGCAGTCAGAGCTTTGAGCTCTGCTTCCTGTGCTGACATACTGGGAGGTAAGACTGCATCCTCTACCAATGTATCTTCAGTTGTGACAGCATATCCAGTATGAAACCTGCCAGAGGTGTCAGCATATCTGGATCATCCATCCGTATACAACGCAAGTTCTGGGTCATCCAAGGGTACTTCCCCCACTAGAGCAAGTGGAGTTGACTCCGCAGTAATTTGTTCCGGACAATCATGCGGTGGAGCCTCTTTCCCCTCTCCTTCAGGTGCTGGTAGCAGGGTGGGTGGGTTGATGGTGGTGAACCACCGGTGTAACTTCACATTTTCTGGCAAAATCAACGAAAATTGCAGCCACAGGTGTCTCTGTGTAGACAGATGTTTAGGTGGTTGCTGTGTGGCGTGAACCGCTCGTAGACAGCTGGGATTGTTGCAACAGTTCTTGGTGCTCCTTGTTGTTTTCATCAGCCAGATTGTCTTCTCTTAATGCATCATACAGGGGCTGCATTAGACGTGAGGCGTCTGGGATCCATTGCCTTCAATGTGTACATAGTCCGAAAAACTGTTGCAGCTCTATGGAATCTTTTGGGAATGGTAGCAGGTAGATGGCCATCTTCCTTTCTTCTGTGAGATGTCTGGCACCCTGAGTAAGGCAATGGCCTAAGAAGACCACTTGACAAAGGCAAAACTGAAGCTTCGAGGCTGAGACTTGACAATTCAGATTTGCCAGATGCTTGAGGAGGCTAACACTGGCCCTGATGGACACTTGCTCCGTGTAAATGTAATATGTAAATGCAAACAGAAACTGACAGTCTTTGTGTAGTGGAATGCTAATAAAAAAACAAAACAAAAAAAAAAACAGACAACGTGTACGTGCATCTATTAGATGCTTAAGGATATATGACCATCTAGAAAATTAATTTACATAAACACATATTTTGCTCTGTCACACACTGATCATGATGATCTTTCTCATACACATTCTGGGATTCTGGGTGTAGTGTGTATTGCGGCCTGTATTTCGGGTGTGCTAAGATGGCTACCACCAGAAGGAAGCATACTACAGGAAGGGTGCACCAAGATGGCCACCGCCAAAGGGACATGTGGTCAGAGGCTGGAGGTGATGCAATGGGTGTAGCAACATGGCCGCTACAGGAAGGGTTGGAACTTTGGGCGGACATAGGTATAACAGATGAGGATAGGAGAACTAGGAGTGACTTGGGTAGTGGCAAGGGGTGTGTCTCCTGGACGGGGCACGTGCCATGCAACACAATAATCTGCTGACAATGGATTCTGCTGGCCACAATTAGAACATTTCCACCAATTCATTACTCCGCCATTATCGGAGAGCAGTATCTTTGTAATACACATAACATAGCGTCTTTCCCTTATTTTCTGTATTTTCTTCCTCCATTCACCTTTTTTCCCTCTCTGCTCTGTATGAAGCCAAGGCCGTTCTGCTATGCTAGCAGCTGTAACTGGGCGCTTATCTGGCAGTGCGCATATTTCAGTTAACCATTTAAGTTCCTCCACATATCTACATACTTTTTCCTTCGGTCAACAAACTCAGTGCAACCTTTCCTCACATGTATTCACTACTTTCCAATATTTCAACATTCCATTGGTATCTGATATGTTACTCATAACCGTGGGTAGTGCCCCTAAGATGCAGACCTCCTCTATGTGTGCATCAGAGTTTGGATCTTTTAAAGTAAGGATCATCTGACCATTGTCCTGGAATTGGATTCTGGATTGGAATTTAGACAAGAGGGCTGCTCATAAAAGATTTACCTGGCAGATCGGGAATATGCCATTACTTCTGGAAATAGGCCAATTGGAATAGGTTTGGTGAAAGTGTGTTTGTTAGATCTGCCATCTACACCGATCAATATTAGATTATCGTTAGAAAATTGGACTGGGTCAGTTCAGTGGATTGATTTTAAAATGGAGTTGGCCGCCCCAGTGTCTACCATGAACTTAACCGGATGGATTCCCTCATTCCCTCCCACTGGGAGAACTACAGATGAACAGAGCTCGGGGGTGATTACGGGCAGCATCACGATGGCAGACTCTGGTTGGCCTTCCTTTCAGAACGGGCGGTCCTGGGGAACATTTTGTCATGGCAAGTCCCGTGGGCCGGGTGTCCTATTTCTGAATACGGGGACTTGCGTGGTGCACTGACCAGCAGGGGTGTGACAGTCTCTTTGGAAGTGTCCTGCTCGGCCACACCTCCAGTACTGAAGATGTGAATTCACTATTGGTCTTCTCTCGGGATACATTACTTGCTGATCAGGTACCACCATGAGGTAATAGTGGGGCTGTAAGGGAGGAGGAGGATACCGGGGGAGCAAGGGGGGATACTGTGCTATGGGTACTGCGGGTGCAGCAATTACCATTGTACTGATTGTGGGGAGATCTTGGAGGTAGGGGAATACTGGAGGAGACCAGATTTCGGGTTTGATTGTGGGTTTGATTAATTGAGCAGCATAATCAACAAGATCCCTGTCGATGGCCAAGAGTCTTATCTCTCTCAATTTAGTTAGATGCATGGCAATACACTGCTTTATTGCTCCGACTATTATATTGGCCGCAACCTCTTTTGGGCATCCAAAGATACCAGTGGAAATGAATGGCAGGGCTAGGGTTGGGGCCGCATGAAGCTGTGATGCGTATGCCAGGGTGTTTTGGATTGTTTCTTTAAGCAGGTGTTGTGACCTGGGTAAATCCAGGGGATCATATTTTGGTCCAACCGCATGTATAACAAACTGACATGATAGCTTTCCGGCTCTTGTAGCCACCACCTCTCCTTCTCTTAATGGTCCATGGTCACGGATGTAATCATTAGATGCAGCTTGTATTGTAGGTCCCCCAATATGACATATCTGTGCAGCTAGCCCCCACCCATGCTGCAGTTTCGCATTTGCTGCGTTTACAATGATCCCAACCTGCTGTTGTGGTATACTCCCCATGCCTATTCTCAGTATAGTGGAGAAATTTGAATGACTATTCAGTAAAACAGATGCCACTTCCTGATACTCGTGTCCATGTTCTATTTCCCCAGTTTGGGAGAGGGTGAATAGGGAAGAGTTCAGAGGACCCTGGGTCTCTCTGAATGGAGTATGGACCATGGCAGGGGCAGGTGGGGGTGGTGGTTTATAATACCCCCCGTCTACGTTAAGTAATGGGCAGGTTGGTGCTATAACACCGGGTTTACATGCTCCACAATTATAGCACGTCTTGCGCCATCCTGAATTAGTGACCCAACACACATTACAGAGCCAACCGTCTGGGTTATATGATGGTGGCTGACTCTCAGTGGGAAGTGCAGGGTATTTAATTTCATAAGGTATAAATTGCTCAGTTTCCGGATTCAGGGGCTGGGGTACTGCTACATTTGTGGGAGATGCTTCTTTAGGGGTTTTAGATTTGGATTGTGGACACATAATTTGGGAAGGGGGGGGGGCTACTTCCTCCTGTACTTTTTCAACATATCCTTCATCACAAATCTCATGTGCCACTTTCCTAAAGTTTTCAGCATCTTCCAACAATCCACAGTCAACTAATTTTCCTCTATTGTGGCGAATTCCTTCGTCCCACAACACAGGCTGAAGCCTCCCCTCCACAGGAAAATGTAACACTTTAAACACTTTTGGCGCGTGCTTAAATGATCTTTTCCCTTCTCGACTGATCATGATATTCTTCACATTCTCTCCCTCCCGTCTCTCTCTCTCCTCCTGGAGAGACAAATTCTTTCTGCTCCACAGAAACATTGATTATTCACTACAACTGACAAAAAGATCCTTAATTTGTGCACAGCAAAGTCTGGCCAGAGCTCTCAGCTGTTCCACTATTAACAACTCACCCCTCCCATTGGGGGAATTCTTTCACAGAACAATGAAAGGAGGAGCGCCTTTTGCATCAGCTTTGCAGCTCTTAGCAACTTAGCAGCGCTCCGGACACTCGATATACATATATCTACTTGCGTGTCCTACCCAATCTTCGATCACCTACCGCAACTGAAGCTAACAATGTTCAGTCTCTCCTAAGAATTTTTGTCAGAAGCTGAGAAAGATTCACACAATATTCACTTGTCAATCCGAGGTGATACTGCTTTGAAGTTAAATAATATCAGACTCCTAATGGGACTTCACCCCTTATAGTCTCACCTTTGACTACATCCAAAGAGGACATCCGGAGATACTGCAAACAACCACACACCACGTGGAAACCACGCCAAACGGTCAGTGTCACTAGTAAAAAACTTGTGCACTTACCATGGCTTTTGTGGGGGATGATCAGTCCCAATTCCAGTGGGGGAGGCTGAAGGCAGGTCTCTCTTTGTGGACGTCCAGAGGTGGAGGGACGTCCCTGGTTAGGGATCCGAGTCACGGCACCAACTGTTAAGGGAGGGCAATAACCCTTCACGGTTGACCAAGTGAGTGTCAAATTATTAAATTATTATGTTGATTGCAATCCACAGAAAACCAAACGGAAACAATGTTCTGTATTGGGAGGTTTCAAAGAATCTCTGATCCCATTTATTTTGCTAAGCATTTTATATTGTTTTGAGTATATCAAATAGCCAATCAACTCTACAGCCATACTACAATACTATAGGCTAACTGATGTGAGTACAATTATTACGGAAACACATATATGGTCATATTATCATTGTTAGTTTGAAGCACTATGGAAATTTTACAAGGTCAAACCTGGCCTAAACAAGTTAGATAACAGTGTCTGACAAAATGTTCTCTTGAGAAAAAGTTAGTGTGAGATAAGTTCTATGCGAAGAGAAAGAAAGAATGTATGTTATGCAAGAAGTGATAATAACATGATTTTAAAGCGAGTAGACAAAATGGAGTTTCTCTAGCTTGAGTATCAATATGTCCTTTACAAAAATAGTCTGGTGAACGCCTGACAAATCCCAGTGTGGTTTTGCAGTTCCACGGGTAAAATCTCTGTAGTATCCAGTTTTGGGCCTTTGGTATCTAAAAATAAAAACAGTTTGAGTGTGTCACTCACTGTTCAGCCGCAAATCTATATATTTTAAAAAGTCTGGTAAACAATAACTGTGGTTTTGCCATTCCACGGTAAAAAATCTCTATTATTAAGGTTTTGGTATTTTTTCCGTAAGGAAAAACAGTAATAGTTTCTCCCTGATTGTTCTGATTATTTAAAAGAGTCGGGTGTAGGCCAGAGAAATAGAACTATGGTTTTCCTCTTCCACGGTTCTAATCTACTTTTTATTACCCTTTTTCCATTGATAGTGCAAGTGTAAGCTATTTTATTTCCTTTACAATGGGCAAGGCGCGTGGCAAGGTTTGTGGAACTGGACATTCTGGTGATGGTACGTGCAGCGGACGGGGCCGTGGCTAAGGTGAAAATGTGCCACAACCAACAGCCACATCTTCTCGCTCCCACTTCTTGACCGAATTACTAGGTAAGCACAGAACAACACCAGTATTGCGAACTGATCAGTGTGAACAGGTTATTAATTGGATAGCAGATAATACTTCCAGTTACCTGGGCACCACCACCTCCGGTCTGTCTTCCACACGGTCAACTCTTAGTAGCTGTGAGTCTCGACCGCATACTCCTCCTCACCCTGATGCTCCTTCCTCCCATCATGCCGAGTGTCGTCAGCCAGCAATTGATCCCACACTTGGACACTCTGAAGAGCTGTACACTGGTCCATTTCCATATTTGTGCCCCTCGCCTGCTACGCTTGAAGTGGTGGAAGAGGAGATCCCATGTAGTGATGCCCAAATATTTGAACAGCCACGGCCACAGTAAGTTGACGCTGGCAATTTGTCACAAGAGGTGGACGATGACGAGACACAATTGCCAGGAAGTGAGGAGGAGCATCGTGGTGAGCAAGTGGAAGTGGAGGAGGTGGTGGATGATCTAGTAACTGACCCAATGTGGCAGTAGGACATGCAGAGTGAGGCCAGCAGCACACAGGGGGAAGGAGGCAGAGTACCCCAACAGGCAGGAAGAAGCAGTGTGGTGGCCGCAGACAGAAGGCGTGCAACCGTTCCCTATAACACCAACACGAGGGATGTTGCCAGTACAAGCGGTAGGTCTTCCAGAGTCAGGAATTTTTTTAAAGACTCTGCTGATAACCCCAAAAAGGCCATTTGTACCACCTGCCATGTCAGCATCAGCAGGGGTGACAAAACTACCCGCCTGACCACCACCAGCATGATCAGGCACATGGCAGCAAAGCACCACGACCAGTGTCAGCGGGTGTCACCACTGCTTCTTCCGCTGTTGTGCATGCAATAGAACCCCCTGTTGTGTGTGCAAGGCAATCCCCTGTCCATACTGCATGTAAAGATGCCCCCTCCTCTCAGTCTTCACTTGTTATGGCAGTTTCTCAAGAAAAAGCATTAACGTCCACGTCCATGTCCCACCGCAGCATTGAATTGTCCATATCCCAGACCTTTGAACGAAAGCGGAAATTTGCAGCTAATGCCCCACAGGCCACAGTCCTAAATTCGCACATTTCAAGACTGCTTGAAATGGAAATGCTGCCTTTTAGGCTGGTGGAGACGGAATCCTTCCGCAACCTTATGGCGGTGGCCGTCCCTCGGTACTCGGTCCCCAGCCTACACTATTTGGCCAGGTGTGCCATCCCCGCACTACACAAGCATGTGTCACAAAACATCTGCGTTGCCCTCAACAACGCAGTTACTGGGAGAGTCCACCTCACAACGGACACGTGGACAAGTGCTTGTGGCCAGTGACGGTACATCTCCCTGACGGCACACTGGGTAAACATAGCGGAAGCCAGGACCCAGTCGGACCTTGGGACGGAACACATCCTCCCCACACCGAGGATTGCGGGCCCTATGTCAGTCAGAGTTGCCCCCACAGTGTACAGCTCCTGCGCATCATCCTCCTCCTCATGTTCAGCCTCCATCTCAGATATCACAACATCAGTTACAAGCTGGAAGCACTGCAGTACTGCCTCCGCCAAGCGGCAACAGGCTGTGCTGAAACTCATAAGCTTAGGTGATAAACCTCACACTGCTTGTGAGTAGTTTTGAGCCACCTCGGTAGTGTTCGAGTTCGGTTCGGTTCGTCGAACACCCGTATGTTCGCCGAACTGTTCGTCGAACTGTTCATCGAACACCTTCGAACACCGTTAAAACCAATGGCAGGCAAACAAAAACACATAGAAACACATAGAAAACACATAGAAAACACTTCAAAGGTGTCCAAAAGCCGACAAACTGCTCAGAAGACACAACTAACAAATGGAAAAATGACAAGTACATATAGTCATGCGAAAAGAAAAGAGGTGGAGGAGTAAAAGGAGGGGGAGACACAGATATAGGCATGTCATGCCATTCTAAAACCAAAAAAGTGCGAAGCCGACACGGCCAGTCCGTTCCTGCCCGTGCCACCTCCGTGTCGCCGGGTTTGTGCCAGAGCTGCGGTGGACCCTGACGGCCAGCCCCCCTCTCCCAATACTGATGCCTGTCCGCTGGTGGGTCGAGCGAGCCCCCCTGCGGTGGAGGCAGGTCTAATCTTTTTAATTTAAATTGTCTCTCTAATTTGAATGAGTACACTTTAAATCCTTTTACAAGGATCTATTCGAGGGCAAGTCTCATGCCAGCAGCCGTGGTAATTCCAGCTCCAGTAGCGTCCACTAAAGCTGCTGCAGTTAAAAAGCTTTTATAAGGATCGAGCTTGGCGGACCACCGCAAGGTGTCCTACCGCCAGTCCCAGCCCCTGTGCCTTGGGGTGCCTCCCCGATGCTCTTCACTGAGTGTCCCGGGGGCCAGAACCATTTCCCTTTAAAAAATTAAGTGTCCAAGCTACAGGTGGTGTAGCTTGCTTAACAGCTGGGTTAATCCGCTGACTAGCAGACACTGCTACTAGGCACAAAGTATTGCTTGGGCTACATGCAGTTAAAAATTTGTAATTAGATACTCTCGTTGGATGCTGAGAAAGCATTCCATAGAGTCTCCTGGCACGCCATATATTATTCTCTTAAAAAGCTTGGGGTTGGGGACCCTGTTATAGCCAAAATCATGGCCCTGTATCGCAATCCGTCAGCTAGGCTGAAGATAAATGGAACATTTTCATCACCTTTCATAATCACCAATGGGACAAGGCAGGGATGTCCTCTGTCCCCTCTCTTATACATCCTAGTGATGGAGCACCTGCTCTCATCAATTCACGATAACCCCAATATTAGGGGGATTGAGGTGGGAAGCACCAAGTACAAGTGCTCTGCATTTGCTGATGATGTCCTAGTATATATCACTCAACCACATATATCCATCACTGCTGTTATGGCTGAAATAGATCACTTTGGTACATGGTCAAATTTTAAAATCAATGCAGCGAAGTCTGAGGCCCTCGATGTCTCCCTCCCCAAATCCATACAGGATTCCATCCAATCCAACTTTCTCTTTGCCTGGCCCTCACAGGGTATCAAATACTTAGGGATTCGTATTCATAGAGACCTCTCCCGTCTATTTAATCTTAATTTTGGGCCCTTTATTGAACAACTCCATAGAGATCTTACTTCTTGAACGTTGAAGGATTTTTCCTCGTTCGGCAGAATAAATATACTAGAAATGAACGTCCTACCTAAACTCTTATACCTCTTCCAAACCATTCCCGTGGCAATTCCCTCAAATTTTTGGAAAAGACTACACAGTAGCTTTTGCAGATTTATCTGGGCAAGTGGGCGTCCACGCATTCGGGGGGACGTTCTGATCAGACACAAACAAAAGGGGGGCCTTAGCCTTCCGGATTGTAGAAGGTATTACATGGTAGCAGTAAGTAAGAAGTAGAATCCTGGACTTCTTCCATCATTCGGAGGGGAAATTGTGCTTCAAAATAGCTCAATCCATTTGTCCTAAAGCTCTTACCACTCTCCCATGGTGCGCCCATTTAATTGTCCCCTCTCTTGGTCTCATGTCATATATAGAGATGAGCGGTGTTCGACTAGAACTGTTCGCCAATCTCAAATTCGAGCTGTTTTGGGTGGTGTTCGAGTTGTTCGACGAACCCGAACGATTTGCAAAAAATTCGGCTGTTCGAGGTTATGTTCGATAACTGTTCGTGCACCAAAAGCGTGTCCTGCATGTCTGGCGCTATTTAGAGCACCAATCATGCAGGGATTGTCTGCCACTCACTGTAATGCCACAGCCATGGTGGTTGTGGCATTACAGTGATTGCCCAAATCGATGGGAACAGTGCCAACAGTGAAACATGAAAAGCTGGCAATTCAGCAGCGGCATACACCGGTACCCGACAATTTAGAACCGAAAGAATAGAGCTTCACACATAGATTAGATAGATATAAACATGTCAGCCACATATATACGAAGTACAGTGAAAGTGCTGCTTACTGTACTTGTCATTTAGCGTAAAGGATTTATCAAAAAAAATAATAGTGTTTTCATGCACTGTCTCTTTAAAAAAGCCGGCCGGCAATTCAGCAGGGTACCCGACAATTTATAACAGACAGAATAGAGCTTCACACATAGATTAGATAGATAGAAACATGTCAGTCACATATATATGAAGTACAGTGACAGTGTTGATTACTGTACTTGTCATTTAGTGTAAAGGATTTATTAAAAAAAATAATAGTGTTTTCATGCACCGTCTCTTTAAAAAAGCCGGCCGGCAATTCAGCATCTGTACCCAACAATTTAGAATAGAAGGAATAGAGAATCACACATAGATTAGATAGATAGAAACATGTCAGTCACATATATATGAAGTACAGTCACAGTGTTGCTTACTGTACTTGTCATTTAGTGTAAAGGATTTATTAAAAAAAATAATAGTGTTTTCATGCACCGTCTCTTTAAGAAAGCCGGCCGGCAATTCAGCATCTGTACCCGACAATTTATAACAGACAGAATAGAGCTTCACACATAGATTAGATAGATAGAAACATGTCAGTCACATATATATGAAGTACAGTGATAGTGTTGGTTACTGTACTTGTCATTTAGTATTAAAATAAAGGATTTATTATTAAAAAAATTGGCGTGGGGTTCCCCTTAATTTTAGGCTCTAGCGGAGGTTAAGCAGACGGCTGGGGCAGATGTTTGAAGCCTGGGAAGGGGGTAATACCCACGGAGCTTCCCAGGCTACTAATATCAGCCCCCAGCTGAATACATAGCCTTTACTAGCTATTAAAATGGGGGACCCCCCCAAAAAAATGACGTGGGGTCCCCCCTAATTTAATAGCTAGCAAAGGCTAGGCAGACAGCTGGGAGCTGATATTAATAGCCCAGGAAGGGAGCCATGAATATTGGCCCCCTCCCAGGCTAGAAACACCAGCCGTCAGCCGCCCCAGAAATGGCGCATTCATAGGATGCGCCAATTCTGGCACTTAGCCTCGCTCTTCTACGCTGCCCTGGTGCGGTGGCAGGGGGTAATAGGGTTGGGGTTGATGTCAGCTTATAATGCCAGCTGACATCAAGCCCAGGTTAGTAATGGAGAGGCGTCTATAAGACACCCCCATTACTAACCCCATAGTCAAAGTTAAAAAAAACACAAACACCCAGAATAAAGTCCTTTAATTGAAATAAAGACACAATCCTTTATTGTTCTAAATTAAACCATACTTACCGTCACGCCCATTCCAGCTGAAGCCAACGATCTCCTGCAATAAAAGAAAAATAATAAAGCAACCTCATCCTTACCTTTCCATGGTTCCCACGACAGCTTCAGCTCTGCTACATCGAGATGATAAGCGATTTTTAACACAAATGTCCGGATCTTTGTAACACCATGCGGATACTGTGGGGAGCTGACATCAACCCCAACCCTATTACCCCACTGCCACCACACCAGGGCAGCGTGGAAGAGCGAGGCTAAGTGCCAGAATTGGCGCATCCTATGAATGCGCCATTTCTGGGGCGGCTGACGGCTGGTGTTTCTAGCCTGGGAGGGGGCCAATATTCATGGCTCCCTTCCTGGGCTATTAATATCAGCCCCCAGCTGTCTGCCTAGCCTTTGCTAGCTATTAAATTAGGGGGGACCCCACGTCATTTTTTTGGCAGGGTCCCCCATTTTAATAGCTAGTAAAGGCTATGTATTCAGCTGGGGGCTGATATTAGTAGCCTGGGAAGCTCCGTGGGTATTACCCCCTTCCCAGGCTTCAAACATCTGCCCCAGCTGTCTGCTTAACCTCCGCTAGAGACTAAAATTAAGGGGAACCCCACGCCAATTTTTTTTAATAATAAATCCTTTATTTTAATACTAAATGACAAGTACAGTAACCAACACTATCACTGTACTTCATATATATGTGACTGACATGTTTCTATCTATCTAATCTATGTGTGAAGCTCTATTCTGTCTGTTATAAATTGTCGGGTACAGATGCTGAATTGCCGGCCGGCTTTTTTAAAGAGACAGTGCATGAAAACACTATTATTTTTTTTAATAAATCCTTTACACTAAATGACAAGTACAGTAAACAACACTGTCACTGTACTTCATATATATGTGACTGACATGTTTCTATCTATCTAATCTATGTGTGAAGCTCTATTCTGTCTGTTATAAATTGTCGGGTACAGATGCTGAATTGCCGGCCGGCTTTTTTAAAGAGACAGTGCATGAAAACACTATTATATTTTTTAATAAATCCTTTACACTAAATGACAAGTACAGTAAGCAACACTGTCACTGTACTTCATATATATGTGACTGACATGTTTCTATCTATCTAATCTATGTGTGAGGCTCTATTCCTTCTTGTCTAAATTGTCGGGTACCTGTGTATGCCGCTGCTGAGTTGCCGGCCGGCTTTTTTAAAGAAAGCGTCTTCTGAGCAGTTTGTCAGCTTTTGGACACCTTTGAAGGTGTTTTCTATGTGTTTCTATGTGTTTTTGTTTGCCTGCCATTGGTTTTAACGGTGTTCGACGGTGTTCTAAGGTGTTCGACGAACAGTTCGACGAACAGTTCCTCGAACATCCCGGTGTTCGACGAACCGAACCCGAACACTACGGGGGTGGCTCAACACTAGTCATATATTACTTATGCCACTGCTTTGGCTTTGAGATCCCAGAAAAAAGCTTATCCTCAATCGACCCCCAGGGCCCCTTGCTCCCGATTTCAGATAATCCAGATTTCCCACCAGGACTTTCTGCAAATAGATTTCTCGGTTCCAATAAATCCCATCCGATATTATTTTCTCATGTCATCTCCAATACTTCGCTGCTCCCCCTCAATGACTTGTTACAGGGAAGAGCCACTTCCCCGAAGGCTAATTTTGAATATAGCCAGTTGCAACACTTCTATTCAACTGTGAAGAAGCGCACACATCTTCATAGAGATCTCACAAACTTTGAAAAATTGAGCCTATCATTGTCACCCCCTACACACTCCATCTCCCTACTGTATAATCTCCTCATTGCCCAGGTAACTGACAATAGGCCAGGACTGCGGTGCATGGGAAAGGGAACTGGGGAAGTCCTTCTCTGACTCACAATGGGATAAATGTTTATTCCTAAAACATAAAACCTCAAAAGGGTCTAAAGCTCAGGAAACCTCCTTCAAAATTATCTCTAGATGGTACCGGGTACCAGCAGTCCTTCATAGATGGTATCCATTGGTCTCAGATAGATGTTGGAGATGTGGGGAGGGGGAAGGGACAATGTCACACATATGGTGGGCATGCCATATAATAAATGCATTTTGGGCAAAGGTGGTTCCCATGATTGAGAAAATAACTGGTTTGACTATCCCTAATACGCCAGAAGTCCTCCTTTTCTCAATGTTACCAATAAGTAAATGTAGCTATAAAAGGTCATCAATAGGCTACCTAATACAGGCGGCTAAGAATGTCATTCCACGACACTGGAAAAGCAGAGACCCACCCACTGTAGGCTGATGTTGATAGATACTGTGTGATTTGGAGGGATTGGATTGATTTGCAAAACTCTGACGCCTACCATCTAGCCCCCAACTAAAGTTATCCATGATGTCGGCACAACAATGATCATAATCACACTCTATTGATTGGTGGTCTGTCGTGGTCCGCTCCCTCTCTCTCTATCTTTCATATGGAAAAATACATGATTGATCTGGATATTGATGGAAAACCCTCCCTGTACCCCCCAATGTACTGTCGTTATGCATAGATTTATAGTTATACTACCCATTTTACTATGTATATTGTATTTTCTTGTACTTTTTCAACACAAAAATAAAAAAAAAATTTAATTTGAAAAAAAAATTGTAATTAGATCTACAGGCGGTGGCTACTCCGCTGACTAGCAGACACTGAAGCTTTGGAGCAGACCTCTGATTCCCAGGCTATAGTATGAGTAAACAGCTCTTCAGACTCAACCATCTGTGTTACCCCAAGCCATAGTGTATGTAGTTTCTTGCGGTTAAAAGGGAGGGGGAGACCCGACCCACCTGGAATTGACGATGGCAACGTCATGTAAAACACAGCAAAGGGGACTCCAAAAAGAGTTTCCATTTTTTCCCAAAATTGTGGCACAGACACCACTTAAGTGGCATCAATTGTCCCAGAGTTGCTTAAAATGGTTGGTGAGGTCATTTTCCAAAATCCTCAAGCTTTTAGTCTCCCCAGAATGACACAGGTGGGGCAGATGGTGGTTGTCCCAGCCCGCTAGGCCGCATTGTAGCACAGTGAGCTTCGCACTGCAACTTATGCTTCATATCCATGTGACGGTTCATGCATGAAGTACTCAAACTATGGATTTTTTGGCCTCTATTTAGCTTTTGTTGACAAATGTTACAGATAAGACGAGTTGGGTCATCCTTATCGATCTGAAAAATGCACAGGCTATGCAAGGTTTAGAGCCCATGCGACTCTGCTACTAGCAATACTATCAAATGATTGGCAGGGTTAGATTCAGAGCGTCTGGGTTGGTTGGGGGTCCTCACAGTCTGCCTAGGCTAGATGCAGCTAAAAATTATTATTAAATACACAGGCGGTGCAGCTTGCTTCGCAGCTGGGCTAATACGCCCAAAGTATTGGTAGACTCTATACTAAATAAGGAAGGATTCACTGACTGTGGTGGCCCCTCCATGGGCCGTGGCGATTGGTGGAGATTTGGTGGATGATTAGAGGAGAAAGCTCCTTAATAGAGAAAGTTGGTGGATTTATACTTTAAATACATGTGTACCAGCGGGTTTAAACATCAGACATGATTTGAAGTATCATTATGAATGATCATTTATAGATTATTATTATTATTATATATGTTCCTTTTTTCTTCTTTTCTTTTTCTTTTCGATTATTTACATTTATATGCATTGTTTCTATGCTATACGATTTTAACATGGTATGTGTGTTTACATTTCTGATTAACTCAGCCTTGAACAGGTGCATAGCAGGACATGACATATAAATACCACTTCCTTGCTGTTTTTTTGCAATGCAATGATTAAGAACCTTTAGTTCGAAACGCGTTTGCTGTTCTTCTCCAAGGTGGACTTTTAAAATATTTTTTGTATGACCCAATAAAAAGTGGATTTTAGAAGATTTGTTCAGCTGGATCTTCCTAGTTCCTCATGTTCATCTTGTAGCACTCCTAGCTCCGTGCTGTTGATCTTCTAGGTGGGTGAGCTGATTTTTTTCCTTTTTTTTCTACCATGTGGCGATTGGTCATCCACTTTCGCTGCCCCTTACTCAACGAATTCACAAACATCTCCTGTCGGTTTGGAGTCCCATTATGCCCAACCAAAAACATAGGCCCCACAACTAAAAAAAATCGTTCTTAGGCATCGAAATCGACACCACAGTAAGGTTGTTCCGCCTCCCATGGGAAAAAATACCAAAACATTACACCTGATCTAGGTTTTTTGCGCAGTATGGAAAGTAACACTACAGCAGATGCAAGTATTACTAGGTCTCCTCGTGTTTGCGAACCGGGTGATGCCAGTCGGAAGGGTTTTTTCTCTTCATTTATCGCCCGCAACAAAAGGGGCATCTAAACCGAGTCATACAATCAGAATCAGCAGGCAACTACGGGCGGACTTAGAGGTGTGGAAAACCTTCTTATAATCATTCAACAGTCTAACATTCAACTAAGATTATTCACCGGGGCGGCAGAATCAGGCGGATATGCAGCGATACTAAGTAACCAATGGTGCACAAGCTTATGGCCTCCGTATTGGGCAGAACAAGTGCTGACAAAAAATCAGACAGTCTTGCAACTGTTTCCTATAGTGGTAGCAATAGAAATATTGGGTGCGCGTCTGGCTAACAAAAATATACTCTTCATAACAAAAAACACCCGCCTAGCGCACTGCATTAATAATATGGCATCATCGTCTCTCCCAGTGCTAGGCCTACTATGCCCGCTAGCATTCCTGTGCCTAAAACACAATGTATGGGTCTGCGCTAGCCACGATGCTGAGGGGTCTAACGCTGCTGCTAACGCTTTATCAAAATTCAATTGGCAGATTTTCACAGAGCTCCTCCCCAACACCAACCCATCGGGCAACAGTTGCCCAGCCTCCCTATGGGATCTAGTGGAGAATAGTTGATGCCATTAATCAGAGCGTCAGTTGCCCCGTCAATGTGGCAAGCATACAGTAAGGCATGGGAACAGTGGACACGATTAGTAGCAGGCAGACGGGTTGACCAATTTGAACAAGCCAGATTACAAGTCACCATAGAATTTCTCCACCAGCTAATGATGAGGGGCATATCAGGGGCGTCAACGCAGCCGTGGCTGACCAGAGTAGCATTTCACTTCCAGCTACTGAATTGGGGATATGTGACAAAGAGATTCATCATCAGACAATTCATAAAAGGGTGGAAAAAGGGTCAGCCAAGCCAGGAGTGTAGACGTCCCATCCCGTGTCACTAAAACTGATTTCTCACATCATATCCCTAACACCATTAACATGATACTCACAATTCGAAGCAACACTACTGTCTACTGTATTTGCGATCGCCTTCTTTGGGGCGCTATGCATAAGCGAATTAGTCCCTCAATCCAAAATTAACACCAGTGGAGGCTTATTACACCAGGATGTTGTCATAGCCAATAATGCAATACGTCTACGCATACGCCAATTGAAAACGGTTCCAGCGGGCAGGGGCACTTGGGTACTTCTACAACCCACAAATGGTACGCTGAATCTGGTAACAATAGTAAAAACATATATAACCATCAGATCACAAAGTAATTTCTTCCTATCACACATTGATGGAACGCCATTATCAAGATAACAGTTCCAAGCTATATTTAATAAATGCATAACATCGGCAGGGAACCACCCCAAAGATTATGGGACACACTCATTCCGCATAGGCGCGGCCACGGAAGCAGCAAGAGCAGGACTGTCAGAAACGGAAGTTCAGAGGATAGGGAGATGTCGATCCACGTGTTTGGCGAGATACATAACACCGGACTTGTTATCCTAACGTTGTTTGTTTCATTTACAAGTGACGCTAAGCTAACAGTGTGGGTGATAGGCCACTCGTATATATATTGTGCAGAAAAAAGGGCGAAAATCTGCCCAGGAGGGAGGAAATTTGAGTTTCATAACACATATTTGAACAGGAGAGGTAATAGAGGCCTGCAATGGCCACATGTACTAATGGAGGTAATAAAGGTAGGGAGAGAGGCAAGAGGTCCGGTCATCTTAGTTATACAGGCCGGGGGAAACGACCTAGGTCATCACAAGAGCGCATAACTAATGGCAATAATGAAACTAGACACTAAGCGCTTCAGAAAATTTTTCACAAAAATAGTCAGAGATTGTGCCGAGAGCGGTATGGCAAGGTGCCCGAGACATCACGGCCATCGAACGGACAAGGCGGCTAATAAATATTTGGATGCCAAAATTTATAAGAGACAGAGGCGGACAACTGGAAGGAGATAAAGCAGGCCTCATACTGCCCGACTGTGTTCACTTAATGGATATTGGACTGGACATATTCCTGTCAGGACTCCAGGACGGAGTGGAACAAGCGTTAAGAGTGATGGATGGGGGTCAGAGTCCTGCATACGAGTATGCAGGATCCTCCGTGGCCTGGAAATAGAAAGGACATGTTGGAGAGTTACACTTGTTGGCCAACTTGCTGTTGTGGAGGCTGGAGACACAGGGCATGCTGCAACAAGCTGAATAATTTTAGAAATAAAATGTCTTTCTAATGTAATGAGTATAAACAGTTAATAAAGCTGTGACCGATCCTCACCTATCCAGTTGTAAGAGTTACATGATTGTATTGTCAATGAAAGGGGGGCGGAAGGGGGCTGAGCGTCTGGGTTTGGTTGGGGGTCACCACAGTCTGCCTAGGCTAGATGCAGTTAAAAATCATTATTAGATACACAGGCGGTGCAGCTTGCTTCGCAGCTGGGTTACTATGCTGACTAGCAGACACTGAAGCTTTGGAGCAGACCTCTGAGTAAACAGCTCTTCAGACTCAACCATCTGTGTTACCCCAAGCCATAGTGTATGTAGTTTCTTACGGTTAAAAAGGGGGGGGGGACCAACCCACCTGTAATTGTCGATGCCAACATCACGTAAAACTCAGCAAGGGGACTCCAAAAAGAGTCTCCATTTTTTCCCAAAATTGTGGCACAGACACCACTTAAGTGGCATCAATTGTCCCAGAGTTGCTTAAAATGGTTGGTGAGGTGATTTTACCAAATCCTCAAGCTTTTAGTCTCCCCAGGATGACACAAGGGTAGAAAAGTCCTTGCGGATCCTTGATTTGTTCATCTTTATCAACGTGAGTCTGTCTACATTGTCAGTGGACAGCCGCGTCCACTTATCTGTCAGCACACCTCCAGCAGCGCTGAACACACGTTCAGAGAGAACAAAAATTATTATTAATTTGAAAGCTGGTGGAGCTTAGTATAGATGGCCTAATAGAATGAGTACCACACACTGCTACTATGCCCAAAATTATTTTCCAGGCAAGATGCAGCTAAAAATTATTAGTAATTTGAAAGCTGGTGGAGCTTAGTATAAATGGCATTACAGAATGAGTACCACACACTGATACAGGCCCAAAATTATTTTCCAGGTTAGATACAGCTAAAACTTATTATTAATTTCAAAGCTTAAAATGGTTGGTGAGGTGATTTTAACAAACCCTCAAGCTTTTACTCTCCCCAGGATGACACAGGGGTAGAAAAGTCCTTGCGGATCCATGATTTGTTCATCTTTATGAAAGTGAGTCTGTCTACATTGTCAGTGGACAGCCACGTGCGCATATTTGTTAGCAAACCACCAGCAGCGCTGAACACACATTCAGAGAGAACGCTGGCTGCGGGTCATGACAAGATCTCAAAGGCGTGAGTGGCGAGCTCCGGCCATTTATCCAGATTGGAAGCCCAAAAAGAGCAAGGGTCCAGTGACACAGTCAAGGCTTCGATGTTCACTTGGAGATACTCCTGTACCATTGTCTCTAGGAGCTGACTATGTGTCTGACTTCTTGTCTCCTGTGGCCTTGCAAAGGATGGGCTAAAAAAGTGGTGAAAGGATTCCGCAAAATTGCTGTTACCAGCAGATACTGTGTTTCTGTTACGGTTTGAGTGCTGAACACTCGACAGTCTCACGTTTGGCAAGTGAGAACTGTGAGATTCACTACGTGCACCACTGGTATTTTGTGGAAAAGCACATGTAAGATTCTGCAACAGTCTCTGCTGATACTCCTGCATGCGTGAATCCCTTTCTATGGCAGGAATTATTTTGGCAAATTTACTTTTGTACCGGGGATCTAAGAGTGTGGCAACCCAGTAGTCAGGATTATTTCGAATTCTGACAATTCGAGGGTCATGTTGCAGGTAGTGCAGCAAGAAGGCACTCATGTGTCTTGCGCATCCAGGAGCACCAAGTCCCTGTTGTGTTGGTGGCGGGGTAAGAATCATGCTTCCTTACTCTGCCCTCTCCCCCCAACCTCGCACAACAGAAATGTGATCAAGGTCTCCCTCATCTGATGAGTCTTCCATGCCCATCGCCAGTTCGTCCTCCACTTCTTCCTGGGTTTCTGCACCTTCCTCACTAGTTTGGCTGCTACCTTGCGCCGTGGTTAATCCCTCTCCCCCACCATACCATGCCTGCTGCCTTGGTGCTGCCGACCATCTGGACCTTGCAGATGTTAGCCCTTCCGCATACAACTCCTTCTCCTCTACTTCCTCCACCTCCTCTTGTCCCACCACCTGACTCCGAATTCTGTTTAACATGTGCAGCTAAAAATTATTAGTAATTTGAAAGTTGGTGGAGCTTAGTATAGATGGCCTAATAGAATGAGTACCACACACTGCTAATATGCCCAAAATTATTTTCCAGGCAAGATGCAGCTAAAAATTATTAGTAATTTGAAAGCTGGTGGAGCTTAGTATAGATGGCCTAATAGAATGAGTACCACACACTGCTACTATGCCCAAAATTATTTTCCAGGTAAGATGCAGCTAAAAATTATTATTAATTTCAAAGCTGGTGGAGCTTGGTATAGATGGCCTAATACAATGAGTACCACACACTGCTACTATGCCCAAAATTATTTTCCGGGCTAGATGCAGCTAAAAATTATTAGTAATTTGAAAGCTGGTGGAGCTTGGTATAGATGGCCTAATAGAATGAGTACCACACACTGCTAATATGCCCAAAATTATTTTCCGGGCTAGATGCAGCTAAAAATTATTAGTAATTTGAAAGCTGGTGGAGCTTAGTATAGATGTCCTAATAGAATGACTACCACACACTGCTTTTATGCCCAAAATTATTTTCCAGTCAAGGTGCAGCTAAAAATTATTAGTAATTTGAAAGCTGGTGGAGCTTGGTATAGATGGCCTAAAACAATGAGTACCACACACTGCTACTATGACCAAAATTATTTTCCGGGCTACATGCAGCTAAAAATTATTATTAATTTCAAAGCTGGTGGAGCTTGGTATAGATGGCCTAATACAATGAGTACCACACACTGCTACTAAGCCCAAAATTATTTTCCGGGCTGAATGCAGCTAAAAATTATTAGTGGTTTGAAAGCTGGTGGAGCTTAGTATAGATGGCCTTATACAATGAGTACCACACACTGCTACTATGCCCAAAATTATTTTACAGGCAAGATGCAGCTAAAAATTATTATTAATTTCAAAGCTGTTGGAGCTTAGTATAGATGGCCTAATAGAATGAGTACCACACACTGCTAATATGCCCAAAAGGTTTTACTTGGCTAAGTGCAGTAAAAAATTTGTATTACATACACAGGTGGTGTAGCTTGCAACACAGATAGGCTACTCCACTGACTAACACACACTGCAAGAGGCCCAGAAGGATTTGCTTAGCTAGATTTAGCCAAATGCTGTGAAAAACACTTGCACAGCACTTAAACAGACCTGCCTGGCAAAAAAGTGATAGGAACTGATGTAACCTAGCCCTCAAAAGGGCTGCAATTACAACTAGTCACTACTCCCAACCTATCTGTCTATTTAAGAGCACAGACCTGCCTGCTAAAAGTCGTAGGAAATGCTGGAACCTAGCCCTCAAAGGACTGCAATTAGAACTAGTTCCTACTCCCTAAAACTATCTGTCTATTTAAGAGCAAATTCGCTTGCAATTCACACAGTTACAAAATATAGCACCCACAGCAGCAGCGGTGCCGTCTAACACTCAGCTGCAGCAGTGAGAAAATGGTGGAGATGTGGAAAATGGCTGGGTCTTATAGGGCAAGGACATGTGACATACACAGCCAATGACACATGCCCTTGCTTGTGTGAAAAAAAGCACTGATAGGCTGACAGACTGCAGCTCCCCACTGTAAATGCGGGAAAGAGAAAAAAAATGAAGATCTTCATTATTTCTGCAGAGATCCATCCCATGCCCCTCCCTCCGCACCGCTGTACGCTCAAACTGTGTATTAACATTTATTATCAGCATTACTGTGAAAAAATCCAGTTACGATTTTGGTGCACTAACAGTTATCGAACATAACCTCGAACAGCCTGATTTTTTTCAAATCGTTCGGGTTCGTCGAACGGCTCGAACACCGCCCAAAACAACTCGAATTTGAGATTGGCAAACAGTTCGATTCGAACACCGCTCATCTCTTCTTGTGAGCTGTGGACAGCTGTGAAAGAGAAGGCAGATCTGTGGCTGAGACCGCTGAACCTACATCCAGGCATGGTCGTGTGTGACAATGGCCGTAACCAGGTGGCGGCTCTGAGGCGAGGCGAGATCACACACGTACCATACCTGGCTCATGTGCTTAACCTCCTCGTTCAGCGGTTTCTTAAATCGTACCCTGAGTTGCCAGATCTGCTCGTCAAAGTACGCCGCCTGTCAGCTCATTTTCGCAAATCGGCTACAGCTTCCGCCGCCCTTGCTGTGTTGCAGCAGAGTTTGCAGCTTCCGGCACACCGACTGGTGTGTGATGTCCCCACACATTGGAACTCTACCCTCCACATGTTGCAAAGGATTTGTGAGCAGAAGAGAGCAGTTGTGGAGTACCAGCTGCAACAAGGCCGTCGATATTCAGGTCAGACTTCACACATAAGACCTCATGAGTGGACCTGGATGTCTGACATATGTACCATCCTGACAAACATTGAGGAGGCCACCAAGATGGTGAGTGGCGATGACGCCATCATTAGTGTCAGCATCCCACTTGTCTGTCTTTTGCAACGCTCTCTGCAGAGAATTAAAGAGGAGGCATTGCAGCCAGAGTATGATGAGATGGATCAAGAAGCCATAGTGGGCGATTACACACAGCCCAGCCTCTTCTCATCCCAATGTGCATTGGGGGACAATGAGGGAGAGGAGGAGAGAGAACAGGAGCAGTTATCATGCGCAGTAGACGGTAGTACCTGTACAAGTATCATACTGTCGGTTCAGCGTGGGTGGCCTGAGGACAGGGGGGAGGAGGAGGAGAGCATGGTCAGTCGTCATCTTGGTGAGGACACGGAAATCTTGCCCGTTACCAGTTTGGCATGCATAGCTGACTTTATGTTACGCTGCCTTAACCGTGACCCTCGCGTCGTTAAAATGTTGGGTGACATTTATTACTGGTTGGTGACACTTGTAGACCCCCGCTACAAGGAGAACCTTCACTCTCTTATTCCTGAGGTGGAGAGGTCTACAAAAATGGGCCAGTACCAGAAGGGCCTTGCTGCAGAACTGTTAAAAAAATTCCCATCTGAACACGCTAGCGGCAGAGGTCACAGTTCGTTGACCAACCAAAGCGTACAAGCGAGAGAGAGGCAACTCCAATCCAGCAGAGGCAGTGGAACACTGTCAATGTTCTGGGACAGTTTTCTCAGACCCTCCCTTCGGACAGACCCTGAGGTGCTGGGTACTCTCACATAGAGTGGAAAGTTTCAAAAGATGGTTAGGGAGTACCTTGCCGACCGTACCAGCGTCCTCCGTGATTCCTCTGTGCCTTTTAATTATTGGGAATCCAAGCTGGACACTTGGAATGAACTCGCTCTGTACGCCTTGGAGGTCCTGGCCTGCCCTGCTGCTAGCGTGTTATCGGAGCGTGTTTTTAGTGCCGCTGGGGGAATTATAACTGATAAGTGCACTCACCTGTCAACTGACAATGCTGACAAGCTGACCCTTATCAAAATGAACAAGGGCTGGATTGGGCCAGACTTCTCATCACCACCAAATGACAACAGAGTAACATAAAGTCAAATCCACTCTGTTATTTCGGGAGGTGTATTCATATGCACCGCTTCACACCCACACATGGGTATAGGCTTCTTCATTTCGGCTGTTTTATGTTCTTCTCCTTATCGTCAGCCTCCACCACCACTATACCACCAGGGTGACCGTGGTCCATGTTGCCATTATTGAAAGTTCCTCCGTCCTTATTTTTGTCAGCTTTTGCTTGGAAGGCATAAGCAAAGACTGTGGGAGACCCACTCCCCAATAATGGGAATAATATTTTTAAGATGCTGTACTGTGTGGCTCTTGTAAGGGGCATTAAAACTGTCTTGTTATACGCCTCTGACCTCCACGTCTCTTCTGAGGGGCATTAAAACCGTCTTGTTATACCACTCTGACCTCCACGTCTCTTGTAAAGGGCATTAAAAGCATCTTGTTAAACCATTCTAACCTCCACATCTCTTCTGAGGGGCATTAAAACCGTCTTGTTATACCACTCTGACCTCCACGTCTCTTCTGAGGGGCATTAAAAGCATCTTGTTATACTACTCTGACCTCCACGTCTCTTTTAATGGGCATTAAAAGCATCTTGTTATACCACTCTGACCTCCACGTCTCTTGCAAGGGGCATTAAAAGCATCTTGTTATACCACTCTGAACTCCACGTCTGTTGTAAGGGGCATTAAAAGTATCTTGTTATACCACTCTGACCTCCACATCTCTTGTAAGGGGCATTAAAAGCGTCTTGCTATACCACTCTGACCTCCATGTCTCTTGTAAGGGGCATTAAAAGCATCTTGTTATACCACTCTGACCTCCACATCTCTTGTATGCAGCATTAAAACTGTCTTGTTATACCACTCTGACCTCCACGTCTCTTCTGAGGGGCATTAAAAGCGTCTTGTTATACCACTCTGACCTCCACGTCTTTTGTAAGGGGCATTAAAACCGTCTTGTTAAGCTACTGGGACCTCCACGAGTCTTCGAACGGGCATTGCATTTCCTCCTAATTTTTTGAAGCTTTTGCTTGGAAGGCATAAGCAAATACTATGGGAGACCCACTCCCCAATAATGGGACTTATGTTTTTAATATGCTGTACTGCATGGCTCTTGTAAGGGGCATTGCAAGTTGCTCCGTCTTAATTTTTTGAAGCTTTTGCTTGGAAGGCATAAGCAAATACTATGGGAGACCCACTCCAGAATAATGGGACTTATGTTTGTAATATGCTGTACTGCATGGCTTTTGTAAGGGGCATTGCAAGTTGCTCCGTCTTAATTTTTGGAATCTTTTGCTTGGAAGGCATAAGCAAATACTATGCAAATACTATGGGAGACCCACTCCCAAATAATGGGACTTATGTTTGTAATATGCTGTACTGCATGGCTCTTGTAAGGGGCATTGCAAGTTGCTCCATCCTAATTTTTGGAAGCTTTTGCTTGGAAGGCATAAGCAAAAACTATGGGAGACACACTCCCCAATAATGGGAATAATGTTTGTAATATGCTGTACTACATGGCTCTTGTAAGGGGCATTGCAAGTTGCTCCGTCTTAATTTTTGGAAGCTTTTGCTTGGAAGGCATAAGCAAATACTATGGGAGACCGACTCCCCAATAATGGGACTTATGTTTGTAATATGCTCTACTGCATGGCTCTTGTAAGGGGCATTTCAAGTTGCTCCGTCCTAATTTTTGGAAGCTTTTGCTTGGAAGGCATGAGCAAATACTGTGGGAGACCCACTCCCCAATAATGGGAATAATATTTTTAAGATGCTGTACTGTATGGCTCTTGTAAGGGGCATTATAAGTGTCTTGTTAAGCTACTGTGACCTCCACGTCTATTCCAAGGGGCATTCAAACCATCTTGTTAAGCTACTGGGACCTCCACGTCTTTTCCGAGCGGCATTAAAACCCTCTTGTTAAGCTACTGCGACCTCCACCACTTTTCCGAGGGGCATTAAAACCGTCTTGTTAAGCTTCTGTGACATCCATGTCTCTTCCAAGGGGCATTCAAACCGTCTTGTTAAGCTACTGTGACTTCCACGTCTCTTCAAAGGGGCATTAAAATCATCTTATTAAGCCATTCTGAACTCCACAGCTCTTCCAAGGGCCATTGAAATGTTGTTTTTAATTACCTCTAACGTCCACGACTCTTCCAACGGGCATTGCATTTCCTCCTAATTTTAGTCAGTTTTTGCTTTTCAATGCAAAGGCGAAAACTAAGGGAGACCCACTCCCCAATAATGGGTAGAAGGTTTTTAGTAAGCTGTAATCCACGTCTGTTTCATGGGGCATTGCAGTTCCTCATAATTTTTGGAAAGCCTTCCATTCACTGCTTAGGCCAACAGTGTACAGGACATCCAGTTGCTATAAATGGAAAAAATGGTTTAGTTAGGGCCCTCTGACCTCCATGTCATTTCCAAGGGGCATTGGAGTGCCTCAAAATTTTTGGTAGGCATTGCACTCACTGTATGCCCTATAACTGTGTAGCCGAACTGCTCCTTTTGTTACTGAAACATATCCTACAAGACATATGTGGTTGACTGGCCTGATATTGATATGAATGGTCCCTGTTTCTCCTCCTCTTTCTCCTTTGCCACTACCTCATCCATCATTTATCACCTGAAGCTTTGTTTTAAAGGGAGTCATAGAACTGGAATAGTAGCAGGAAAACATCCAGCAATCCTCAGAGGAGGTAGGATATGCACCAAAACGCTGACCACCTCAGGCCTAGCCGCTACTACATACATGCGTTTGCATTCCAAAAAAACAAAGCAGATGCTAACTTGTATCATCATCATCATGGTCCTCACCTTGGCACTCTCAACTCCCCTGATGGAGAAGCCAGGGCCCACCGGAGTAGTCTGGTTCTCTGGTGGGCTTGTCCAATGCTGCTCTAAAGCAGGCCGGGCTAAGAAAAGTGTGTGGGGGGATGTTCCAAGGAGAAATAAGGGCGGCTGGGGACCGTTTATGGACACCCGGCTGCCCCCAGGCGGCTGGGGATCGTGTGTGGACAACCGGCTGCAGGGCGGCTGGGGACCGAGTGTGGACACACAGGGATAGTTGCAAGTCTGCATCTTCTGATGCGGTAAGGATGACTTCTGATGGGCACACTTTTAGGCAGTGACCTGGGTGTAAGAGATGCTTACAGGGGTCTTCCCCATGCTGTTCCCATGTCTTTTCAGCACTGTATGCATGTGTCACACAGCACATGGCCAGATAAGGTTGTAAAATGTTAAAATTACATTTCCCGGTGAATGCATTTGTCACGGTTGAAAGCAATACAAAAGTGCAAAAACGCATAAAAAATTATACTTGTGAACATAGCCCAAGGTGTGGAGGAGTATTTTTTTTGGGGGGGTTATTTATTTTACCTTATACACAAGTTTTTACCCTGGAAAGGAAGTTCCTTAACATATTTCACAGGAAAGCAGTTTCAGTTTCGTTTTTGAATGTTTTATTGTGAGCCCTTAAAAGTGGCTTACTACCTCTGACCACGTTGTTGAGAGCAGTGACCTGGGCATCAGAAATGCTTCCTGGGGCGATCCCCATGCTGTCCCCATGGCATTTGAGCACTGTCACTATTGTTTTGGGCACTTGTTAGGCTTTTAAAAGACTGCCGGGGGTGTGATGCCAAAAATGCTCGGGTCTCCCTTAGACTAACATTGGGCTCGTTGCTCGGGATGAGCACCCGAGTATCACGGCGAGCTCGGCCCAAGCTTCGAGCACCCGAACATTTTAGTGCTCGATCAACACTAGCTGTAACTAATAGGTTACGAATCAATATTAAAATAAAAGAAATCATGGTATATTTCCTTTCATCACAAGTAATGCTCATCTTTCTACTGCTTAGGTTAGAAAGAGTTAAATCACAGAATGCCAGAAGAAGTCAGGTTGCTGAGCGGTCTAAAGCGCTGCGTTCAGCTCACAGTCGCAACTGGAGGCGTGGGTTCGAATAACACTTCTGACATTAGTATTTTCTTTCAAGAAATTGTACAGCTTCACTCCTGTTACTGATTAGTTGGGGGTCTGCTTTATTGGCGGCAATCTCAAACCGAAAACTAAAAGTGACGGGGCTTAGCAAAACCAATTATCAACGTTGGCACTTTGGCAGTATTCCTGGGGGTCCTTGAGTTAAATGTCCTGAATATGTGCTTTCACAAAAGAAAAATACTGTGGATATTAAAATGGGAGGGACTATTTCATCTCTATGTGTTCTCTGTCCCTATTACGGCAGAGAGTGAACCTCCTAAGGTGCTGTCGTGGAAGATTCCTAGAAACTTAATTACCTGTAAGTCTAATTTCAGATTTTTCTACCTCAGGCATAAATAGACTATAAATATACTTAATAAACAAAAGCTAAAAGAGCAGATGAACATAGTTTAACAAGTCTGAAATGCGCATGTGATACTGACATCAAAGTTTCACCACATTTTGGGACAAATGTTTTCACTTTCAACATTAACAATCAGTAGAATATTTTCTCTAAATTTGCATCTCCTTTCTTCACTCCAATTGTTTGCACCTAAGAAAAAATAAATCTTGATGCAACATTATGCTTACAAATTGTGTTTTATGCTCAATCATCACCTCTCCTACAGAGACACAGTCAGAATTACCCTGGCGAATTGAGTACATTTAAATATGTAAAAAAAATGGAGAATTGCTGTTTTTTTCTATTCATTCACAAACAGTTAATGTAAGTTCTTAAATATGTACGCAAAATAGCGTGATTTTCAAATATAGATCATCTTGCAAAAACAAGTCAAAGTAAAAATAAAAACATCCAGTTGTGACATTTACAGTGTGTTGAACATTCGTGAAGCTAAATGTGTCCAGCCGAAATAGCTCAGCTGGGAGAGCGTTAGACTGAAGATCTAAAGGTCCCAGGTTTCGGCAAAAGTTTTCTTCTTCACCCATTAAATTTTAAGCAGAAAATAAACAAAGAATATGGACTGACTGTTTACAGAGAATGTAAAAGTCCTAATCATTATAACTATCTACAGGAAATAAAATGATAGAAACTTGAGAACTGAACACTTTTAACTTTTGAGGAAAATAATATTTTTTGAAATTTTTTCTTCATTCTGGACGTCATCATTTTCTTTTATTTTAGTTTGACTTATATGTATGAGGATTTAAAGGAAACCTGATAGCTAATACGGGCAGCATGTATCAGACACTAGCTGAATGATTTCAGCCATGTATGTTTGACTATGAATCGCTGTGGCATTACTGAGACAAATATGCTTCAAAAATATGCCATGACCAAAGTTGTTTGGGGAAAAAGTCAGAAAGGCAAAAAACACAAGCCCCAACTTAGGACCGTCATCTTTCATTCTAAAAATAGGTGGTTTCCACGTTAATGGTAAGACAAAGAATCCACAGATTTGGCATTTCTCTAGCGAGGAGAGCCCACTTAAAATGTATGGGGTGCTTGTCTCCATAAGCTCAAGCTGGGCAATATCTGGCTTATTTGCAATTCTGGATGTTGCAGAGTGAAAACACCTGTTGGACAAAAATAGTAATTACCAGTGTTGATGAATTCATTGTGAGGAGTAATTTATAAAATGGGATCACTTTGGAGGGGTTTCTGCTGTTTTGGTACTTTTGGAACTCTGCAAAAGTCACCCTCAAAATATTCTTGCAAACTCTGCGTTCCCAAAACCCAAATAGCGCTCTTACTTTCAAAGCCCTGCTGTGTGACCAAACAGTAGTTTCTGAAGACATATGGGGCATCACCGCATTTCAATGAAATTGAGCAACTTTTGATATTTTCACAAGAAAAACGAAATATTTATTGACCTAAATTTACCATTAATATAAAGTACAATGTGTTACAAAATAACACTATCAGAATCATGGGGATATGTTAAGCATTCCAGTGTTATTGCCACATAAAGTGATACATGTCAGATTTAAAAAACGGTGCTTGTTCATGAAGCTTAAAATTGGCTGTAACTAATAGGTTACGAATCAATATTAAAATAAAAGAAATCATGGTATATTTCCTTTCATCACAAGTAATGCTCATCTTTCTACTACTTAGAAAGAGTTACATAACTAAAGCTAGATGAAGTCAGGCTGGCCGAGCTGTCTAAGGCGCTGCGTTCAGATTGCAGTCTCTCCTGGAGGCCTGGGTTCGAATCCCACTTCTGACATTAGCATTTTCTTTCAAGAAATAGTTAGTTGTTGCTTTGGCATTGGAAAAATCTCTATGTGTTCTCTGTCCCTATTAGGGCAGAGAGTGAACCTCCTAAGGTGCTGTCGTGGAAGATTCCTAGAAACCAAATTACCAGTAAGTCTAATTTCAGATTTTTTTTACCTCAGGCATCAATAGACTAAAAATATACTTAATAAACAAAAGCTAAAAGAGCAGATGAACATAGTTTAACAAGTCTGAAATGCGCATGTGATACTGACATCAAAGTTTCACCACATTTTGGGACAAATGTTTTCACTTTCAACATTAACAATCAGTAGAATATTTTCTCTAAATTTGCATCTCCTTTCTTCACTCCAATTGTTTGCACCTAAGAAAAAAATAAAGCTTGATGCAGCATTATGCTTACAAATTGTGTTTTATGCTCAATCATCACCTGTCCTACAGAGACACAGTCAGAATTACCCTGGCGAATTGAGTAAATTTGAAAATGTAAAAAAAATGCAGAATTGCTGTTTTTTTCTATTCATTCACAAACAATTAATGTAAGTTCTTAAATATGTATGCAAAATAGCGGGACTTTCAAATATAGATAATCTTGCAAAAACAGGTCAAAGTAAAAATAAATACATCCAGTTGTGACATCTACAGTGTGTTGAACATTCCTGAAACTAAAAGTGTCCTGCTGAAATAGCTCAGTTGGGAGAGTGTTAGACTGAAACCCTGGTTCAATCCTGGGTTTCAGCATAAGTTTTTTTCTTCACCCATTAAATTTTAAGCAGAAAATAAACAAAGCATATGGACTGACTGTTTACAGAGAATGTAAAAATCCTAATCATTATAACTATCTACAGGAAATAAAATGATAGAAACTTGAGAACTGAACACTTTTAACTTTTGAGGAAAATAATATTTTTTGTAATTTTTCCTTCATTCTGGACATCATCACTTTGTTTTATTTTAGTTTGACTTAGCTGTATGAGGATTTAAAGGAAACCTGATAGCTAATACGGGCAGCATGTATCAGACACTAGCTGAATGATTTCAGCCATTTATGTTTGACTATGAATCGCTGTGGCATTACTGAGACAAATATGCTTAAATAATATGCCAGGAGCAAAGCTGTTTGGGGAAAAAGCCAGGAAGGCAAAAAAACACAAGCCCCAACTCTGGATTGTCATCTTTCATTCTAAAAATAGGGGTTTCTACGTTAATGGTAAGACAAAGAATCCACAGATTTGGCATTTCTCTAGCGAGGAGAGCCCACTTAAAATGTATGGGGTGCTTGTCTCCATAAGCGCAAGCTGGGCACTAAACTGGCTTATTTGCAATTCTGGATGTTGCAGAGTGAAAACATATGTTGGACAATAATAGTAATTGCTGGTGTTGATGAATTCATTGTGAGGAGTAATTTATAAAATGGGATCACTTTGGAGGGGTTTCTGCTGTGTTGGTACTTTTGGAACTCCGCAAATGTCACCCTCAAAATATTCTTGCAAAATCTGCATTCCCAAAACCCAAATAGCGCTCTTACTTTCAAAGCCCTGCTGTGTGACCAAACAGTAGTTTCTGAAGACATATGGGGCATCACCGCATTTCAATGAAATTGTGCAACTTTAGATATTTTCACAAGAAAAACTAAATATATATTGACCTAAATTTACCATTAATATAAAGTACAATGTGTTACAAAATAACACTATCAGAATCACGGGGATATGTTAAGCATTCCAGTGTTATTGCCACATAAATTGATACATGTCAGATTTAAAAAACGGTGCTTTATCATGAAGCTCAAAATTGGCTGTAACTAATAGGTTACAAATCAATATTAAAATAAAAGAAATCATGGCATATTTCCTTTCATCACAAGTAGTGCTCATCTTTCTACTGCTTAGCTTAGAAAGAGTTAAATTACAAAAGCCAGAAGTAGTCAGGATGGCCGAGCGGTCTAAGGCGCTGCGTTCAGGTCGCAGTCTCTTCTGGAGGCGTGGGTTCGAATCCCTCTTCTGACATTAGAATTTTCTTTCAAGAAATTTTACAGCTTCACTCCTGTTACTGATTACTTGGGGGTCCGCTCTATTGGTGGCAATCACAAATCGATAACTAAAAGTGATGGGGCTTAGCAAAACCAATTCTCAACGTTGGCACTTTGGCAGTATTCCATGGGGTCCTTGAGGCAAATCTTAAATGTTCTGAATTTGTGCTTTCACAAAAGACTTCTGGGAACATCAAATAGTTTCTTTGTGCATATGTTAGTTGTTGCTTTGGCATCGGAAAAATACTGTTGATAGGAAAATGGGAGGGACTATTTCATCTCTATGTGTTCTCTGTCCCTATTAGGGCAGAGAGTGAACCTCCTAATGTGCTGTCGTGGAAGATTCCTAGAAACCGAATTACCAGTAAGTCTAATTTCAGATTTTTTTACCTCAAGGCATCAATAGACTATATATATACTTAATAAACAAAAGCTAAAAGAGCAGATGAACATAGTTTAACAAGTCTGAAAATGCGCATGTGATACTGACATCAAAGTTTCACCACATTTTGGGACAAATGTTTTCACTTTCAACATTAACAATCAGTAGAATATTTTCTCTAAATTTGCATCTCCTATCTTCACTCCAATTGTTTGCACCTAAGAAAAAAATAAAGCTTGATGCAACATTATGCTTACAAATTGTGTTTTATGCTCAATCATCACCTGTCCTACAGAGACACAGTCAGAATTACCCTGGCGAATTGAGTAAATTTGAAAATGTAAAAAAAATGCAGAATTGCTGTTTTTTCTATTCATTCACAAAGAATTAATGTAAGTTGTTAAATATGTACGAAAAACAGCGGGACTTTCAAATATTGATAATCTTGCAAAAACAAGTCAAAGTAAAAATAAATACATTACATTCCTGAATCTAATTGTGTCCTGCTGAAATAGCTCAGTTGGGACAGCGTTAGACTGAAGATCTAAAGGTCCCTGGTTCAATCCCGGGTTTCAGCAAAAGTTTTTTTCTTCACCCATTAAATTTTAAGCAGAAAATAAACAAAGCATATGGACTGACTGTTTACAGAGAATGTAAAAATCCTAATCATTATAACTATCTACAGGAAATAAAATGATAGAAACTTGAGAACTGAACACTTTTAACTTTTGAGGAAAATAATATTTTTTGTAATTTTTCCTTCATTCCTGACGTCATCACTTTGATTTATTTTAGTTTGACTTAGCTGTATGAGGATTTAAAGGAAACCTGATAGCTAATACGGGCAGCATGTATCAGACACTAGCTGAATGATTTCAGCCATTTATGTTTGACTATGAATCGCTGTGGCATTACTGAGACAAATATGCTTCAAAAATATGCCAGGAACAAAGCTGTTTGGGGAAAAAGCCAGGAAGGCAAAAAACACAAGCCCCAACTCAGGACCGTCTTCTTACATTCTAAAAATAGGGGTTTCTACGTTAATGGTATGACAAAGCATCCACAGATTTGTCATTTCTCTAGCGAGGAGAGCCCACTTAAAATGTATGGGGTGCTTGTCTCCATAAGCGCAAGCTGGGCACTAAAATGGCTTATTTGCAATTCTGGATGTTGCAGAGTGAAAACACATGTTGGACAATAATAGTAATTGCTGGTGTTGATGAATTCATTGTGAGGAGTAATTTATAAAATGGGATCACTTTGGAGGGGTTTCTGCTGTTTTGGTACTTTTAGAACTCCGCAAATGTCACCCTCAAAATATTCTTGCAAAATCTGCATTCCCAAAACCCAAATAGCGCTCTTACTTTCAAAGCCCTGCTGTGTGACCAAACAATAGTTTCTGAAGACATATGGGGCATCACTGCATTTCAATGAAATTGTGCAACTTTAGATATTTTCACAAGAAAAACTAAATATATATTGACCTAAATTTACCATTAATATAAAGTACAATGTGTTACAAAATAACACTTTCAGAATCACGGGGATATGTTAAGCATTCCAGTGTTATTGCCACATAAATTGATACATGTCAGATTTAAAAAACGGTGCTTGGTCATGAAGCTCAAAATTGGCTGTAACTAATAGGTTACAAATCAATATTAAAATAAAAGAAATCATGGCATATTTCCTTTCATCACAAGTAGTGCTCATCTTTCTACTGCTTAGCTTAGAAAGAGTTAAATTACAAAAGCCAGAAGTAGTCAGGATGGCCGAGCGGTCTAAGGCGTTGCGTTCAGGTCGCAGTCTCTTCTGGAGGCATGGGTTCGAATCCCTCTTCTGACATTAGAATTTTCTTTCAAGAAATTTTACAGCTTCACTCCTGTAACTGATTAGTTGGGGGTCCGCTCTATTGGTGGCAATCTCAAATCGATAACTAAAAGTGATGGGGCTTAGCAAAACCAATTCTCAACATTGGCACTTTGGCAGTATTCCTTGGGGTCCTTGAGGCAAATCTTAAATGTTCTGAATTTGTGCTTTCACAAAAGACTTCTGGGAACATCAAATAGTTTCTTTGTGCATATGTTAGTTGTTGCTTTGGCATCGGAAAAATACTGTTGATAGGAAAATGGGAGGGACTATTTCATCTCTATGTGTTCTCTGTCCCTATTAGGGCAGAGAGTGAACCTCCTAAGGTGCTGTCGTGGAAGATTCCTAGAAACCGAATTACCAGTAAGTCTAATTTCAGATTTTTTTACCTCAAGGCATCAATAGACTATATATATACTTAATAAACAAAAGCTAAAAGAGCAGATGAACATAGTTTAACAAGTCTGAAATGCGCATGTGATACTGACATCAAAGTTTCACCACATTTTGGGACAAATGTTTTCACTTTCAACATTAACAATCAGTAGAATATTTTCTCTAAATTTGCATCTCCTATCTTCACTCCAATTGTTTGCACCTAAGAAAAAAATAAAGCTTGATGCAACATTATGCTTACAAATTGTGTTTTATGCTCAATCATCACCTGTCCTACAGAGACACATTCAGAATTACCCTGGCGAATTGAGTAAATTTGAAAATGTAAAAAAAATGCAGAATTGCTGTTTTTTCTATTCATTCACAAAGAATTAATGTAAGTTGTTAAATATGTACGCAAAATAGCGGGACTTTCAAATATTGATAATCTTGCAAAAACAAGTCAAAGTAAAAATAAATACATCCAGTTGTGACATCTACAGTGTGTTGAACATTCCTGAATCTAAACGTGTCCTGCCGAAATAGCTCAGTTGGGAGAGCGTTAGACTGAAGATCTAAAGGTCCCTGGTTCAATCCCGGGTTTTGGCAAAAGTTTTTTTCTTCACCCATTAAATTTTAAGCAGAAAATAAACAAAGCATATGGACTGACTGTTTACAGAGAATGTAAAAATCCTAATCATTATAACTATCTACAGGAAATAAAATGATAGAAACTTGAGAACTGAACACTTTTAACTTTTGAGGAAAATAATATTTTTTGTAATTTTTCCTTCATTCTGGACGTCATCACTTTGTTTTATTTTAGTTTGACTTAGCTGTATGAGGATTTAAAGGAAACCTGATAGCTAATACGGGCAGCATGTATCAGACACTAGCTGAATGATTTCAGCCATTTATGTTTGACTATGAATCGCTGTGGCATTACTGAGACAAATATGCTTAAATAATATGCCAGGAGCAAAGCTGTTTGGGGAAAAAGCCAGGAAGGCAAAAAAACACAAGCCCCAACTCTGGATTGTCATCTTTCATTCTAAAAATAGGGGTTTCTACGTTAATGGTAAGACAAAGAATCCACAGATTTGGCATTTCTCTAGCGAGGAGAGCCCACTTAAAATGTATGGGGTGCTTGTCTCCATAAGCGCAAGCTGGGCACTAAACTGGCTTATTTGCAATTCTGGATGTTGCAGAGTGAAAACATATGTTGGACAATAATAGTAATTGCTGGTGTTGATGAATTCATTGTGAGGAGTAATTTATAAAATGGGATCACTTTGGAGGGGTTTCTGCTGTTTTGGTACTTTTGGAACTCCGCAAATGTCACCCTCAAAATATTCTTGCAAAATCTGCATTCCCAAAACCCAAATAGCGCTCTTACTTTCAAAGCCCTGCTGTGTGACCAAACAGTAGTTTCTGAAGACATATGGGGGATCACCGCATTTCAATGAAATTGTGCAACTTTAGATATTTTCACAAGAAAAACTAAATATATATTGACCTAAATTTACCATTAATATAAAGTACAATGTGTTACAAAATAACACTATCAGAATCACGGGGATATGTTAAGCATTCCAGTGTTATTGCCACATAAATTGATACATGTCAGATTTAAAAAACGGTGCTTGGTCATGAAGCTCAAAATTGGCTGTAACTAATAGGTTACAAATCAATATTAAAATAAAAGAAATCATGGCATATTTCCTTTCATCACAAGTAGTGCTCATCTTTCTACTGCTTAGCTTAGAAAGAGTTAAATTACAAAAGCCAGAAGTAGTCAGGATGGCCGAGCGGTCTAAGGCGCTCCGTTCAGGTCGCAGTCTCTTCTGGAGGCGTGGGTTCGAATCCCTCTTCTGACATTAGAATTTTCTTTCAAGAAATTTTACAGCTTCACTCCTGTTACTGATTACTTGGGGGTCCGCTCTATTGGTGGCAATCACAAATCGATAACTAAAAGTGATGGGGCTTAGCAAAACCAATTCTCAACGTTGGCACTTTGGCAGTATTCCATGGGGTCCTTGAGGCAAATCTTAAATGTTCTGAATTTGTGCTTTCACAAAAGACTTCTGGGAACATCAAATAGTTTCTTTGTGCATATGTTAGTTGTTGCTTTGGCATCGGAAAAATACAGTTGATAGGAAAATGGGAGGGACTATTTCATCTCTATGTGTTCTCTGTCCCTATTAGGGCAGAGAGTGAACCTCCTAATGTGCTGTCGTGGAAGATTCCTAGAAACCGAATTACCAGTAAGTCTAATTTCAGATTTTTTTACCTCAAGGCATCAATAGACTATATATATACTTAATAAACAAAAGCTAAAAGAGCAGATGAACATAGTTTAACAAGTCTGAAAATGCGCATGTGATACTGACATCAAAGTTTCACCACATTTTGGGACAAATGTTTTCACTTTCAACATTAACAATCAGTAGAATATTTTCTCTAAATTTGCATCTCCTATCTTCACTCCAATTGTTTGCACCTAAGAAAAAAATAAAGCTTGATGCAACATTATGCTTACAAATTGTGTTTTATGCTCAATCATCACCTGTCCTACAGAGACACAGTCAGAATTACCCTGGCGAATTGAGTAAATTTGAAAATGTAAAAAAAATGCAGAATTGCTGTTTTTTCTATTCATTCACAAAAAATTAATGTAAGTTGTTAAATATGTACGAAAAACAGCGGGACTTTCAAATATTGATAATCTTGCAAAAACAAGTCAAAGTAAAAATAAATACATCCAGTTGTGACATCTACAGTGTGTTGAACATTCCTGAATCTAAACGTGTCCTGCCGAAATAGCTCAGTTGGGAGAGCGTTAGACTGAAGATCTAAAGGTCCCTGGTTCAATCCCGGGTTTTGGCAAAAGTTTTTTTCTTCACCCAATAAATTTTAAGCAGAAAATAAACAAAGCATATGGACTGACTGTTTACAGAGAATGTAAAAATCCTAATCATTATAACTATCTACAGGAAATAAAATGATAGAAACTTGAGAACTGAACACTTTTAACTTTTGAGGAAAATAATATTTTTTGTAATTTTTCCTTCATTCTGGACGTCATCACTTTGTTTTATTTTAGTTTGACTTAGCTGTATGAGGATTTAAAGGAAACCTGATAGCTAATACGGGCAGCATGTATCAGACACTAGCTGAATGATTTCAGCCATTTATGTTTGACTATGAATCGCTGTGGCATTACTGAGACAAATATGCTTAAATAATATGCCAGGAACAAAGCTGTTTGGGGAAAAAGCCATGAAGGCAAAAAACACAAGCCCCAACTCAGGACCGTCATCTTTCATTCTAAAAATAGGGGTTTCTACGTTAATGGTAAGACAAAGAATCCACAGATTTGGCATTTCTCTAGCGAGGAGAGCCCACTTAAAATGTATGGGGTGCTTGTCTCCATAAGCGCAAGCTGGGCACTAAACTGGCTTATTTGCAATTCTGGATGTTGCAGAGTGAAAACATATGTTGGACAATAATAGTAATTGCTGGTGTTGATGAATTCATTGTGAGGAGTAATTTATAAAATGGGATCACTTTGGAGGGGTTTCTGCTGTTTTGGTACTTTTGGAACTCCGCAAATGTCACCCTCAAAATATTCTTGCAAAATCTGCATTCCCAAAACCCAAATAGCGCTCTTACTTTCAAAGCCCTGCTGTGTGACCAAACAGTAGTTTCTGAAGACATATGGGGCATCACCGCATTTCAATGAAATTGTGCAACTTTAGATATTTTCACAAGAAAAACTAAATATATATTGACCTAAATTTACCATTAATATAAAGTACAATGTGTTACAAAATAACACTATCAGAATCACGGGGATATGTTAAGCATTCCAGTGTTATTGCCACATAAATTGATACATGTCAGATTTAAAAAACGGTGCTTGGTCATGAAGCTCAAAATTGGCTGTAACTAATAGGTTACAAATCAATATTAAAATAAAAGAAATCATGGCATATTTCCTTTCATCACAAGTAGTGCTCATCTTTCTACTGCTTAGCTTAGAAAGCGTTAAATTACAAAAGCCAGAAGTAGTCAGGATGGCCGAGCGGTCTAAGGCGCTGCGTTCAGGTCGCAGTCTCTTCTGGAGGCGTGGGTTCGAATCCCTCTTCTGACATTAGAATTTTCTTTCAAGAAATTTTACAGCTTCACCCCTGTTACTGATTAGTTGGTGGTCCGCTCTATTGGTGGCAATCTCAAATCGATAACTAAAAGTGATGGGGCTTAGCAAAACCAATTCTCAACGTTGGCACTTTGGCAGTATTCCTTGGGGTCCTTGAGGCAAATCTTAAATGTTCTGAATTTGTGCTTTCACAAAAGACTTCTGGGAACAATCATTATAACTATCTACAGGAAATAAAATGATAGAAACTTGAGAACTGAACACTTTTAACTTTTGAGGAAAATAATATTTTTTGTAATTTTTCCTTCATTCTGGACGTCATCACTTTGTTTTATTTTAGTTTGACTTAGCTGTATGAGGATTTAAAGGAAACCTGATAGCTAATACGGGCAGCATGTATCAGACACTAGCTGAATGATTTCAGCCATTTATGTTTGACTATGAATCGCTGTGGCATTACTGAGACAAATATGCTTAAATAATATGCCAGGAACAAAGCTGTTTGGGGAAAAAGCCAGGAAGGCAAAAAACACAAGCCCCAACTCAGGACCATCATGTTTCATTCTAAAAATAGGGGTTTCTACGTTAATGGTAAGACAAAGAATCCACAGATTTGGCATTTCTCTAGCGAGGAGAGCCCACTTAAAATGTATGGGGTGCTTGTCTCCATAAGCTCAAGCTGGGCACTAAACTGGCTTATTTGCAATTCTGGATGTTGCAGAGTGAAAACATATGTTGGACAATAATAGTAATTGCTGGTGTTGATGAATTCATTGTGAGGAGTAATTTATAAAATGGGATCACTTTGGAGGGGTTTCTGCTGTTTTGGTACTTTTGGAACTCCGCAAATGTCACCCTCAAAATATTCTTGCAAAATCTGCATTCCCAAAACCCAAATAGCGCTCTTACTTTCAAAGCCCTGCTGTGTGACCAAACAGTAGTTTCTGAAGACATATGGGGCATCACCGCATTTCAATGAAATTGTGCAACTTTAGATATTTTCACAAGAAAAACTAAATATATATTGACCTAAATTTACCATTAATATAAAGTACAATGTGTTACAAAATAACACTATCAGAATCACGGGGATATGTTAAGCATTCCAGTGTTATTGCCACATAAATTGATACATGTCAGATTTAAAAAACGGTGCTTGGTCATGAAGCTCAAAATTGGCTGTAACTAATAGGTTACAAATCAATATTAAAATAAAAGAAATCATGGCATATTTCCTTTCATCACAAGTAGTGCTCATCTTTCTACTGCTTAGCTTAGAAAGAGTTAAATTACAAAAGCCAGAAGTAGTCAGGATGGCCGAGCGGTCTAAGGCGCTGCGTTCAGGTCGCGGTCTCTTCTGGAGGCGTGGGTTCGAATCCCTCTTCTGACATTAGAATTTTCTTTCAAGAAATTTTACAGCTTCACTCCTGTTACTGATTAGTTGGGGGTCCGCTCTATTGGTGGCAATCTCAAATCGATAACTTAAAGTGATGGGGCTTAGCAAAACCAATTCTCAACGTTGGCACTTTGGCAGTATTCCTTGGGGTCCTTGAGGCAAATCTTAAATGTTCTGAATTTGTGCTTTCACAAAAGACTTCTGGGAACAATCATTATAACTATCTACAGGAAATAAAATGATAGAAACTTGAGAACTGAACACTTTTAACTTTTGAGGAAAATAATATTTTTTGTAATTTTTCCTTCATTCTGGACGTCATCACTTTGTTTTATTTTAGTTTGACTTAGCTGTATGAGGATTTAAAGGAAACCTGATAGCTAATACGGGCAGCATGTATCAGACACTAGCTGAATGATTTCAGCCATTTATGTTTGACTATGAATCGCTGTGGCATTACTGAGACAAATATGCTTAAATAATATGCCAGGAACAAAGCTGTTTGGGGAAAAAGCCAGGAAGGCAAAAAACACAAGCCCCAACTCAGGACCATCATCTTTCATTCTAAAAATAGGGGTTTCTACGTTAATGGTAAGACAAAGAATCCACAGATTTGGCATTTCTCTAGCTAGGAGAGCCCACTTAAAATGTATGGGGTGCTTGTCTCCATAAGCGCAAGCTGGGCACTAAACTGGCTTATTTGCAATTCTGGATGTTGCAGAGTGAAAACATATGTTGGACAATAATAGTAATTGCTGGTGTTGATGAATTCATTGTGAGGAGTAATTTATAAAATGGGATCACTTTGGAGGGGTTTCTGCTGTTTTGGTACTTTTGGAACTCCGCAAATGTCACCCTCAAAATATTCTTGCAAAATCTGCATTCCCAAAACCCAAATAGCGCTCTTACTTTCAAAGCCCTGCTGTGTGACCAAACAGTAGTTTCTGAAGACATATGGGGCATCACCGCATTTCAATGAAATTGTGCAACTTTAGATATTTTCACAAGAAAAACTAAATATATATTGACCTAAATTTACCATTAATATAAAGTACAATGTGTTACAAAATAACACTATCAGAATCACGGGGATATGTTAAGCATTCCAGTGTTATTGCCACATAAATTGATACATGTCAGATTTAAAAAACGGTGCTTGGTCATGAAGCTCAAAATTGGCTGTAACTAATAGGTTACAAATCAATATTAAAATAAAAGAAATCATGGCATATTTCCTTTCATCACAAGTAGTGCTCATCTTTCTACTGCTTAGCTTAGAAAGAGTTAAATTACAAAAGCCAGAAGTAGTCAGGATGGCCGAGCGGTCTAAGGCGCTGCGTTCAGGTCGCGGTCTCTTCTGGAGGCGTGGGTTCGAATCCCTCTTCTAACATTAGAATTTTCTTTCAAGAAATTTTACAGCTTCACTCCTGTTACTGATTAGTTGGGGGTCCGCTCTATTGGTGGCAATCTCAAATCGATAACTAAAAGTGATGGGGCTTAGCAAAACCAATTCTCAACGTTGGCAATTTGGCAGTATTCCTTGGGGTCCTTGAGGCAAATTTTAAATGTTCTGAATTTGTGCTTTCACAAAAGACTTCTGGGAACAATCATTATAACTATCTACAGGAAATAAAATGATAGAAACTTGAGAACTGAACACTTTTAACTTTTGAGGAAAATAATATTTTTTGTAATTTTTCCTTCATTCTGGACGTCATCACTTTGTTTTATTTTAGTTTGACTTAGCTGTATGAGGATTTAAAGGAAACCTGATAGCTAATACGGGCAGCATGTATCAGACACTAGCTGAATGATTTCAGCCATTTATGTTTGACTATGAATCGCTGTGGCATTACTGAGACAAATATGCTTAAATAATATGCCAGGAACAAAGCTGTTTGGGGAAAAAGCCAGGAAGGCAAAAAACACAAGCCCCAACTCAGGACCGTCATCTTTCATTCTAAAAATTTGGGTTTCTACGTTAATGGTAAGACAAAGAATCCACAGATTTGGCATTTCTCTAGCGAGGAGAGCCCACTTAAATGTATGGGGTGCTTGTCTCCATAAGCGCAAGCTGGGCACTAAACTGGCTTATTTGCAATTCTGGATGTTGCAGAGTGAAAACATATGTTGGACAATAATAGTAATTGCTGGTGTTGATGAATTCATTGTGAGGAGTAATTTATAAAATGGGATCACTTTGGAGGGGTTTCTGCTGTTTTGGTACTTTTGGAACTCCGCAAATGTCACCCTCAAAATATTCTTGCAAAATCTGCATTCCCAAAACCCAAATACTCTTACTTTCAAAGCCCTGCTGTGTGACCAAACAGTAGTTTCTGAAGACATATGGGGCATCACCGCATTTCAATGAAATTGTGCAACTTTAGATATTTTCACAAGAAAAACTAAATATATATTGACCTAAATTTACCATTAATATAAAGTACAATGTGTTACAAAATAACACTATCAGAATCACGGGGATATGTTAAGAATTCCAGTGTTATTGCCACACAAATTGATACATGTCAGATTTAAAAAACGGTGCTTGGTCATGAAGCTCAAAATTGGCTGTAACTAATAGGTTACAAATCAATATTAAAATAAAAGAAATCATGGCATATTTCCTTTCATCACAAGTAGTGCTCATCTTTCTACTGCTTAGCTTAGAAAGAGTTAAATTACAAAAGCCAGAAGTAGTCAGGATGGCCGAGCGGTCTAAGGCGCTGCGTTCAGGTCGCAGTCTCTTCTGGAGGCGTGGGTTCGAATCCCTCTTCTGACATTAGAATTTTCTTTCAAGAAATTTTACAGCTTCACTCCTGTTACTGATTAGTTGGGGGTCCGCTCTATTGGTGGCAATCTCAAATCGATAACTAAAAGTGATGGGGCTTAGCAAAACCAATTCTCAACGTTGGCACTTTGGCAGTATTCCTTGGGGTCCTTGAGGCAAATCTTAAATGTTCTGAATTTGTGCTTTCACAAAAGACTTCTGGGAACAATCATTATAACTATCTACAGGAAATAAAATGATAGAAACTTGAGAACTGAACACTTTTAACTTTTGAGGAAAATAATATTTTTTTTAATTTTTCCTTCATTCTGGACGTCATCACTTTGTTTTATTTTAGTTTGACTTGGCTGTATGAGGATTTAAAGGAAACCTGATAGCTAATACGGGCAGCATGTATCAGACACTAGCTGAATGATTTCAGCCATTTATGTTTGACTATGAATCGCTGTGGCATTACTGAGACAAATATGCTTAAATAATATGCCAGGAACAAAGCTGTTTGGGGAAAAAGCCAGGAAGGCAAAAAACACAAGCCCCAACTCAGGACCGTCATCTTTCATTCTAAAAATTTGGGTTTCTACGTTAATGGTAAGACAAAGAATCCACAGATTTGGCATTTCTCTAGCGTGGAGAGCCCACTTAAATGTATGGGGTGCTTGTCTCCATAAGCGCAAGCTGGGCACTAAACTGGCTTATTTGCAATTCTGGATGTTGCAGAGTGAAAACATATGTTGGACAATAATAGTAATTGCTGGTGTTGATGAATTCATTGTGAGGAGTAATTTATAAAATGGGATCACTTTGGAGGGGTTTCTGCTGTTTTGGTACTTTTGGAACTCCGCAAATGTCACCCTCAAAATATTCTTGCAAAATCTGCATTCCCAAAACCCAAATAGCGCTCTTACTTTCAAAGCCCTGCTGTGTGACCAAACAGTAGTTTCTGAAGACATATGGGGCATCACCGCATTTCAATGAAATTGTGCAACTTTAGATATTTTCACAAGAAAAACTAAATATATATTGACCTAAATTTACCATTAATATAAAGTACAATGTGTTACAAAATAACACTATCAGAATCACGGGGATATGTTAAGCATTCCAGTGTTATTGCCACATAAATTGATACATGTCAGATTTAAAAAACGGTGCTTGGTCATGAAGCTCAAAATTGGCTGTAACTAATAGGTTACAAATCAATATTAAAATAAAAGAAATCATGGCATATTTCCTTTCATCACAAGTAGTGCTCATCTTTCTACTGCTTAGCTTAGAAAGAGTTAAATTACAAAAGCCAGAAGTAGTCAGGATGGCCGAGCGGTCTAAGGCGCTGCGTTCAGGTCGCAGTCTCTTCTGGAGGCGTGGGTTCGAATCCCTCTTCTGACATTAGAATTTTCTTTCTAGAAATTTTACAGCTTCACTCCTGTTACTGATTAGTTGGGGGTCCGCTCTATTGGTGGCAATCTCAAATCGATAACTAAAAGTGATGGGGCTTAGCAAAACCAATTCTCAACGTTGGCACTTTGGCAGTATTCCTTGGGGTCCTTGAGGCAAATCTTAAATGTTCTCAATTTGTGCTTTCACAAAAGACTTCTGGGAACAATCATTATAACTATCTACAGGAAATAAAATGATAGAAACTTGAGAACTGAACACTTTTAACTTTTGAGGAAAATAATATTTTTTGTAATTTTTCCTTCATTCTGGACGTCATCACTTTGTTTTATTTTAGTTTGACTTAGCTGTATGAGGATTTAAAGGAAACCTGATAGCTAATACGGGCAGCATGTATCAGACACTAGCTGAATGATTTCAGCCATTTATGTTTGACTATGAATCGCTGTGGCATTACTGAGACAAATATGCTTAAATAATATGCCAGGAACAAAGCTGTTTGGGGAAAAAGCCAGGAAGGCAAAAAACAGAAGCCCCAACTCAGGACCGTCATCTTTCATTCTAAAAATAGGGGTTTCTACGTTAATGGTAAGACAAAGAATCCACAGATTTGGCATTTCTCTAGCGAGGAGAGCCCACTTAAAATGTATGGGGTGCTTGTCTCCATAAGCGCAAGCTGGGCACTAAACTGGCTTATTTGCAATTCTGGATGTTGCAGAGTGAAAACATATGTTGGACAATAATAGTAATTGCTGGTGTTGATGAATTCATTGTGAGGAGTAATTTATAAAATGGGATCACTTTGGAGGGGTTTCTGCTGTTTTGGTACTTTTGGAACTCCGCAAATGTCACCCTCAAAATATTCTTGCAAAATCTGCATTCCCAAAACCCAAATAGCGCTCTTACTTTCAAAGCCCTGCTGTGTGACCAAACAGTAGTTTCTGAAGATATATGGGGCATCACCGCATTTCAATGAAATTGTGCAACTTTAGATATTTTCACAAGAAAAACTAAATATATATTGACCTAAATTTACCATTAATATAAAGTACAATGTGTTACAAAATAACACTATCAGAATCACGGGGATATGTTAAGCATTCCAGTGTTATTGCCACATAAATTGATACATGTCAGATTTAAAAAACGGTGCTTGGTCATGAAGCTCAAAATTGGCTGTAACTAATAGGTTACAAATCAATATTAAAATAAAAGAAATTATGGCATATTTCCTTTCATCACAAGTAGTGCTCATCTTTCTACTGCTTAGCTTAGAAAGAGTTAAATTACAAAAGCCAGAAGTTGTCAGGATGGCCGAGCGGTCTAAGGCGCTGCGTTCAGGTCGCAGTCTCTTCTGGAGGCGTGGGTTCGAATCCCTCTTCTGACATTAGAATTTTCTTTCAAGAAATTTTACAGCTTCACTCCTGTTACTGATTAGTTGTGGTTCCTCTCTATTGGTGGCAATCTCAAATCGATAACTAAAAGTGATGGGGCTTAGCAAAACCAATTCTCAACTTTGGCAGTATTCCTTGGGGTCCTTGAGGCAAATCTTAAATGTTCGGAATTTGTGCTTTCACAAAAGACTTCTGGGAACATCAAATAGTTTCTTTGTGCATATGTTAGTTGTTGCTTTGGCATCGGAAAAATACTGTTGATAGGAAAATGGGAGGGACTATTTCATCTCTATGTGTTCTCTGTCCCTATTAGGGCAGAGAGTGAACCTCCTAAGGTGCTGTCGTGGAAGATTCCTAGAAACCGAATTACCAGTAAGTCTAATTTCAGATTTTTTTACCTCAAGGCATCAATAGACTATATATATACTTAATAAACAAAAGCTAAAAGAGCAGATGAACATAGTTTAACAAGTCTGAAATGCGCATGTGATACTGACATCAAAGTTTCACCACATTTTGGGACAAATGTTTTCACTTTCAACATTAACAATCAGTAGAATATTTTCTCTAAATTTGCATCTCCTTTCTTCACTCCAATTGTTTGCACCTAAGAAAAAAATAAAGCTTGATGCAACATTATGCTTACAAATTGTGTTTTATGCTCAATCATCACCTGTCCTACAGAGACACAGTCAGAATTACCCTGGCGAATTGAGTAAATTTGAAAATGTAAAAAAAAATGCAGAATTGCTGTTTTTTCTATTCATTCACAAAGTATTAATGTAAGTTCTTAAATATGTAGGCAAAATAGCGGGACTTTCAAATATAGATAATCTTGCAAAAACAAGTCAAAGTAAAAATAAATACATCCAGTTGTGACATCTACAGTGTGTTGAACATTCCTGAATCTAAACGTGTCCTGCCGAAATAGCTCAGTTGGGAGAGCGTTAGACTGAAGATCTAAAGGTCCCTGGTTCAGTCCTGGGTTTTGGCAAAAGTTTTTTTCTTCACCCATTAAATTTTAAGCAGAAAATTAACAAAGCATATGGACTGACTGTTTACAGAGAATGTAAAAATCCTAATCATTATAACTATTTACAGGAAATAAAATGATAGAAACTTGAGAACTGAACACTTTTAACTTTTGAGGAAAATAATATTTTTTGTAATTTTTCCTTCATTCTGGACATCATCACTTTGTTTTATTTTAGTTTGACTTAGCTGTATGAGGATTTAAAGGAAACCTGATAGCTAATACGGGCAGCATGTATCAGACACTAGCTGAATGATTTCAGCCATTTATGTTTGACTATGAATCGCTGTGGCATTACTGAGACAAATATGCTTAAATAATATGCCAGGAACAAAGCTGTTTGGGGAAAAAGCCAGGAAGGCAAAAAACACAAGCCCCAACTCAGGACCGTCATCTTTCATTCTAAAAATAGGGGTTTCTACGTTAATGGTAAGACAAAGAATCCACAGATTTGGCATTTCTCTAGCGAGGAGAGCCCACTTAAAATGTATGGGGTGCTTGTCTCTATAAGCGCAAGCTGGGCACTAAACTGGCTTATTTGCAATTCTGGATGTTGCAGAGTGAAAACATATGTTGGACAATAATAGTAATTGCTGGTGTTGATGAATTCATTGTGAGGAGTAATTTATAAAATGGGATCACTTTGGAGGGGTTTCTGCTGTTTTGGTACTTTTGGAACTCCGCAAATGTCACCCTCAAAATATTCTTGCAAAATCTGCATTCCCAAAACCCAAATAGCGCTCTTACTTTCAAAGCCCTGCTGTGTGACCAAACAGTAGTTTCTGAAAACATATGGGGCATCACCGCATTTCAATGAAATTGTGCAACTTTAGATATTTTCACAAGAAAAACTAAATATATATTGACCTAAATTTACCATTAATATAAAGTACAATGTGTTACAAAATAACACTATCAGAATCACGGGGATATGTTAAGCATTCCAGTGTTATTGCCACATAAATTGATACATGTCAGATTTAAAAAACGGTGCTTGGTCATGAAGCTCAAAATTGGCTGTAACTAATAGGTTACAAATCAATATTAAAATAAAAGAAATCATGGCATATTTCATTTCATCACAAGTAGTGCTCATCTTTCTACTGCTTAGCTTAGAAAGAGTTAAATTACAAAAGCCAGAAGTAGTCAGGATGGCCGAGCGGTCTAAGGCGCTGCGTTCAGGTCGCAGTCTCTTCTGGAGGCGTGGGTTCGAATCCCTCTTCTGACATTAGAATTTTCTTTCAAGAAATTTTACAGCTTCACTCCTGTCCGCTCTATTGGTGGCAATCTCAAATCGATAACTAAAAGTGATGGGGCTTAGAAAAACCAATTCTCAACGTTGGCACTTTGGCAGTATTCCATGGGGTCCTTGAGGCAAATCTTAAATGTTCTGCATTTGTGCTTTCACAAAAGACTTCTGGGAACATCAAATAGTTTCTTTGTGCATATGTTAGTTGTTGCTTTGGCATCGGAAAAATACTGTTGATAGGAAAATGAGAGGGACTATTTCATCTCTATGTGTTCTCTGTCCCTATTAGGGCAGAGAGTGAACCTCCTAAGGTGCTGTCGTGGAAGATTCCTAGAAACTGAATTACCAGTAAGTCTAATTTCAGATTTTTTTACCTCAAGGCATCAATAGACTATATATATACTTAATAAACAAAAGCTAAAAGAGCAGATGAACATAGTTTAACAAGTCTGAAATGCGCATGTGATACTGACATCAAAGTTTCACCACATTTTGGGACAAATGTTTTCACTTTCAACATTAACAATCAGTAGAATATTTTCTCTAAATTTGCATCTCCTATCTTCACTCCAATTGTTTGCACCTAAGAAAAAAATAAAGCTTGATGCAACATAATGCTTACAAACTGTGTTTTATGCTCAATCATCACCTGTCCTACAGAGACACAGTCAGAATTACCCTGGCGAATTGAGTAAATTTGAAAATGTAAAAAAAATGCAGAATTGCTGTTTTTTCTATTCATTCACAAAGAATTAATGTAAGTTGTTAAATATGTAAGCAAAATAGCGGGACTTTCAAATATTGATAATCTTGCAAAAACAAGTCAAAGTAAAAATAAATACATTACATTCCTGAATCTAAATGTGTCCTGCTGAAATAGCTCAGTTGGGAGAGCATTAGATTGAAGATCTAAAGATCCCTGGTTCAATCCTGGGTTTCGGCAAAAGTTTTTTTCTTCACCCATTAAATTTTAAGCAGAAAATAAACAAAGCATATGGACTGACTGTTTACAGAGAATGTAAAAATCCTAATCATTATAACTATCTACAGGAAATAAAATGATAGAAACTTGAGAACTGAACACTTTTAACTTTTGAGGAAAATAATATTTTTTGTAATTTTTCCTTCATTCTGGACGTCATCACTTTGTTTTATTTTAGTTTGACTTAGCTGTATGAGGATTTAAAGGAAACCTGATAGCTAATACGGGCAGCATGTATCAGACACTAGCTGAATGATTTCAGCCATTTATGTTTGACTATGAATCGCTGTGGCATTACTGAGACAAATATGCTTAAATAATATGCCAGGAACAAAGCTGTTTGGGGAAAAAGCCAGGAAGGCAAAAAACACAAGCCCCAACTCAGGACCGTCATCTTTCATTCTAAAAATAGGGGTTTCTACGTTAATGGTAAGACAAAGAATCCACAGATTTGGCATTTCTCTAGCGAGGAGAGCCCACTTAAAATGTATGGGGTGCTTGTCTCCATAAGCACAAGCTGGGCACTAAACTGGCTTATTTGCAATTCTGGATGTTGCAGAGTGAAAACATATGTTGGACAATAATAGTAATTGCTGGTGTTGATGAATTCATTGTGAGGAGTAATTTATAAAATGGGATCACTTTGGAGGGGTTTCTGCTGTTTTGGTACTTTTGGAACTCCGCAAATGTCACCCTCAAAATATTCTTGCAAAATCTGCATTCCCAAAACCCAAATAGCGCTCTTACTTTCAAAGCCCTGCTGTGTGACCAAACAGTAGTTTCTGAAGACATATGGGGCATCACCGCATTTCAATGAAATTGTGCAACTTTAGATATTTTCACAAGAAAAACTAAATATATATTGACCTAAATTTACCATTAATATAAAGTACAATGTGTTACAAAATAACACTATCAGAATCACGGGGATATGTTAAGCATTCCAGTGTTATTGCCACATAAATTGATACATGTCAGATTTAAAAAACGGTGCTTGGTCATGAAGCTCAAAATTGGCTGTAACTAATAGGTTACAAATCAATATTAAAATAAAAGAAATCATGGCATATTTCCTTTCATCACAAGTAGTGCTCATCTTTCTACTGCTTAGCTTAGAAAGAGTTAAATTACAGAAGTCAGAAGTTGTCAGGATGGCCGAGCGGTCTAAGGCGCTGAGTTCAGGTTGCAGTCTCTTCTGGAGGCGTGTGTTCGAATCCCTCTTCTGACATTAGAATTTTCTTTCAAGAAATTTTACAGCTTCACTCCTGTTACTGATTAGTTGGGGGTCCGCTCTATTGGTGGCAATCTCAAATCGATAACTAAAAGTGATGGGGCTTAGCAAAACCAATTCTCAACGTTGCCACTTTGGCAGTATTCCTTGGGGTCCTTGAGGCAAATCTTAAATGTTCTGAATTTGTGCTTTCACAAAAGACTTCTGGGAACAATCATTATAACTATCTACAGGAAATAAAATGATAGAAACTTGAGAACTGAACACTAGAGATGAGCATTGTTCTACTCGAACTGTTCGCCAATCTCAAATTCGAGCTGTTTTGGGCGGTGTTCGAGCCGTTCGGCGAACACGAACAATTTGAGAAAAATTCGGCTGTTCGAGGTTATGTTCGATAACTGTTCGTGCACCAAAATCATAACTGGATTTTTTCTCAGTAATGATGAAAATTAATGTTAATACGCAGTTTGAGTGTACAGCGGGGTGGGGGGAGGGGCAGGGGATGGATCTCTGCAGGAACAATGAAGATCTCCATTTTTTTTTCTCTTTCCCGCATTTACAGTGGGGAGGTGCAATCTGTCAGCCTATCAGCAGCGCACACACGGAGCGAAGTGCTTTTTTTCACACAAGCAAGGGCATGTGTCATTTGCAGTGTATGTCACATGTCCTTGCCCTATAAGACCAAGCCATTTTCCCCGTCGCCACCATTTTCTCACTGCTGCAGCTGCGTGTTAGACGGCACCGCTGTTGCTGTGTGCGCTATACCTTGTTAATTTCAAGCCAATTTTCACACAAATATACAGATAGCTTGGGAGTAGGGAATAGTTGTGATTGCAGTCCTTTTAAGGACTAGGTTACAGCATTTCCTACGACTTTTATCAGGGAGGTCTGTGCTCTTAAATAGATAGGTTGTGGGAGTAAAGACTAATTATAATTGGAGTCCTTTTCAGGACTAGGTTACATCAGTTCCTATCAGTTTTTGTCAGGCAGGTTTGTGCCAGTGCTGTGCAAGTTTTTTTCACAGCATTTGGCTGAATCTAGCAAAGATAATCCTTTTTGGCCTATTGCAGAGTGTGTTAGTCAGTGGAGTAGCCTATCTGTGTTGCAAGATATACCACCTGTGTATAGAATACCAATTTTTTTACTGCACCTAGTGAAGTAAAATCTTTTGGGCATAGCATCAGTCTATTAGTCCATCTATACTGACCTCCATCAGGTTGCAAACTGAATATATTTTTTTTTGCATCTACCTCTGAAAAAATATTGGGCTTCTAGCTGTGTGTGGGTCTTGTTCTATTAATCCATCTATACTGACCTCCATCAGGTTGCAAACTGAATATATTTTTTTCTGCATCTACCTCGGAAAAAATGTTGGGCTTCTAGCTGTGTGTGGGTCTTGTTCTATTAATCCATCTATACTGACCTACATCAGGTTGCAAACTGAATATAATTTTTTCTGCATCTACCTCTGAAAAAATATTGGGCTTCTAGCTGTGTGTGGGACTTGTTGTATTAATCCATCTATACTGACCTCCATCAGGTTGCAAACTGAATATAATTTTTTTCTGCATCTAGCTCTGAAAAAATATTTGGCTTTCTAGTAGTGTGTCGGACTTTCTCTATTAGTCCATCTATTCTGACCTCCATCAGGTTGCAAATTAAAACTAATTTTTATCTGCATCTACAGTACCTCTGAAAAAATATTTGGGCTTCTAGCTGTGTGTGGGACTTGTTGTATTAGTCCATCTATACTGACCTCCATCCGGTTGCAAACTGAATATATTTTTTTCTGCATCTACCTCTGAAAAAATATTGGGCTTCTAGCTGTGTGTGGGTCTTGTTCTATTAATCCATCTATACTGACCTCCATCAGGTTGCAAACTGAATATATTTTTTTCTGCATCTACCTCGGAAAAAATATTGGGCTTCTAGCTGTGTGTGGGTCTTGTTCTATTAATCCATCTATACTGACCTCCATCAGGTTGCAAACTGAATATATTTTTTTCTGCATCTACCTCTGAAAAAATATTGGGCTTCTAGCTGTGTGTGGGTCTTGTTCTATTAATCCATCTATACTGACCTCCATCAGGTTGCAAACTGAATATAATTTTTTTCTGCATCTAGCTCTGAAAAAATATTTGGCCTTCTAGTAGTGTGTCAGACTTTCTCTATTAGTCCATCTATACTGACCTCCATCAGGTTGCAAATTAAAACTAATTTTTATCTGCATCTACAGTACCTCTGAAAAAATATTTGGGCTTCTAGCTGTGTGTGGGACTTGTTGTATTAGTCCATCTATACTGACCTCCATCCGGTTGAAAACTGAATATATTTTTTTCTGCATCTACCTCTGAAAAAATATTGGGCTTCTAGCTGTGTGTGGGTCTTGTTCTATTAATCCATCTATACTGACCTCCATCAGGTTGCAAACTGAATATAATTTTTTTCTGCATCTAGCTCTGAAAAAATATTTGGCCTTCTAGTAGTGTGTCGGACTTTCTCTATTAGTCCATCTATACTGACCTCCATCAGGTTGCAAATTAAAACTAATTTTTATCTGCATCTACAGTACCTCTGAAAAAATATTTGGGCTTCTAGCTGTGTGTGGGACTTGTTGTATTAGTCCATCTATACTGACCTCCATCCGGTTGAAAACTGAATATATTTTTTTCTGCATCTACCTCTGAAAAAATATTGGGCTTCTAGCTGTGTGTGGGTCTTGTTCTATTAATCCATCTATACTGACCTCCATCAGGTTGCAAACTGAATATAATTTTTTTCTGCATCTAGCTCTGAAAAAATATTTGGCCTTCTAGTAGTGTGTCGGACTTTCTCTATTAGTCCATCTATACTGACCTCCATCAGGTTGCAAATTAAAACTAATTTTTATCTGCATCTACAGTACCTCTGAAAAAATATTTGGGCTTCTAGCTGTGTGTGGGACTTGTTGTATTAGTCCATCTATACTGACCTCCATCCGGTTGCAAACTGAATATATTTTTTTCTGCATCTACCTCTGAAAAAATATTGGGCTTCTAGCTGTGTGTGGGTCTTGTTCTATTAATCCATCTATACTGACCTCCATCAGGTTGCAAACTGAATATAATTTTTTTCTGCATCTAGCTCTGAAAAAATATTTGGCCTTCTAGTAGTGTGTCGGACTTTCTCTATTAGTCCATCTATACTGACCTCCATCAGGTTGCAAATTAAAACTAATTTTTATCTGCATCTACAGTACCTCTGAAAAAATATTTGGGCTTCTAGCTGTGTGTGGGACTTGTTGTATTAGTCCATCTATACTGACCTCCATCCGGTTGAAAACTGAATATATTTTTTTCTGCATCTACCTCTGAAAAAATATTGGGCTTCTAGCTGTGTGTGGGTCTTGTTCTATTAATCCATCTATACTGACCTCCATCAGGTTGCAAACTGAATATAATTTTTTTCTGCATCTAGCTCTGAAAAAATATTTGGCCTTCTAGTAGTGTGTCGGACTTTCTCTATTAGTCCATCTATACTGACCTCCATCAGGTTGCAAATTAAAACTAATTTTTATCTGCATCTACAGTACCTCTGAAAAAATATTTGGGCTTCTAGCTGTGTGTGGGACTTGTTGTATTAGTCCATCTATACTGACCTCCATCCGGTTGCAAACTGAATATATTTTTTTCTGCATCTACCTCTGAAAAAATATTGGGCTTCTAGCTGTGTGTGGGTCTTGTTCTATTAATCCATCTATACTGACCTCCATCAGGTTGCAAACTGAATATAATTTTTTTCTGCATCTAGCTCTGAAAAAATATTTGGCCTTCTAGTAGTGTGTCGGACTTTCTCTATTAGTCCATCTATACTGACCTCCATCAGGTTGCAAATTAAAACTAATTTTTATCTGCATCTACAGTACCTCTGAAAAAATATTTGGGCTTCTAGCTGTGTGTGGGACTTGTTGTATTAGTCCATCTATACTGACCTCCATCCGGTTGCAAACTGAATATATTTTTTTCTGCATCTACATCTGAAAAAATATTGGGCTTCTAGCTGTGTGTGGGTCTTGTTCTATTAATCCATCTATACTGACCTCCATCAGGTTGCAAACTGAATATAATTTTTTTCTGCATCTAGCTCTGAAAAAATATTTGGCCTTCTAGTAGTGTGTCGGACTTTCTCTATTAGTCCATCTATACTGACCTCCATCAGGTTGCAAATTAAAACTAATTTTTATCTGCATCTACAGTACCTCTGAAAAAATATTTGGGCTTCTAGCTGTGTGTGGGACTTGTTGTATTAGTCCATCTATACTGACCTCCATCCGGTTGCAAACTGAATATATTTTTTTCTGCATCTACCTCTGAAAAAATATTGGGCTTCTAGCTGTGTGTGGGTCTTGTTCTATTAATCCATCTATACTGACCTCCATCAGGTTGCAAACTGAATATAATTTTTTTCTGCATCTAGCTCTGAAAAAATATTTGGCCTTCTAGTAGTGTGTCGGACTTTCTCTATTAGTCCATCTATACTGACCTCCATCAGGTTGCAAATTAAAACTATTTTTTATCTGCATCTACAATACCTCTGAAAAAATATTTGGGATTCTAGCTGTGTGTGGGACTTGTTGCATTAGTCCATCTATACTGACCTCCATCCGGTTGCAAACTGAATATATTTTTTTCTGCATCTAGCTCTGAAAAAATATTTGGCCTTCTAGTAGTGTGTCGGACTTTCTCTATTAGTCCATCTATACTGACCTCCATCAGGTTGCAAATTAAAACTAATTTTTATCTGCATCTACAGTACCTCTGAAAAAATATTTGGGCTTCTAGCTGTGTGTGGGACTTGTTGTATTAGTCCATCTATACTGACCTCCATCAGGTTGCAAATTCAAAATAATTTTTTTCTGCATCTAACCCAGCCAATAGTTTTGGCCTAATACCACAGTTTGGCCACTCAACTCTGCTCGGTTACCATCCATTGTTTTTTTGTGCAAACAACTCCAGAGTTGTGAATTAGTTAACCACCAAAATGAGTGGAAAAAGGCCTGCTGCTGGTGGAAAGGGGAATAGGCGTGTTGGGAAGGGGAAAAAAGTTTGTGTCCGTGGGGTAGGTGTTAAAGCAACAGTAACATCTGCAGAAGAAAGACCATCTTCCAGCCAAACTAAAATGTCTACTTCTTTTAGCGGACAGTGTGATAAGATCCCTTTCTTACGGCCACACCAATCGCTACAAATTCCAGATGAGGCACAAAAACAGCAGGTGCTTCAACGGATATCAAGTGCTCCTTTAAGTGGGCTCTCCTCCACATCAACTTCAACATCACAAATACTCCAGTCCTCAAAGGTGTCACCCAAATCGCACTTGCTTCCTCACAGCTCCCAAATCTCCAGCTGCCCGTCTGAGTATGAGGTAGAACAGATGGTTGAGTCTGCAGAGCTGTTTACTCATACCATAGCCTGGGAATCAGAGGTCGACTCCAGCGCTTCTGTGAATCCAGACGAGGAAATGATCTGCACTGATGCCCAGAATCTTTATGAGTCGGATCCAGGACCAGACGCAGAAGGTTCTGACCATAATGTAGACCCTCATTCCCAAACTGTAACTCCTGTTGGTGGAGACAATGAGGAAGACGATGATAAGACTCAAATACCTGATTGGAGCGACAACTTTAGTTTTTTGTCAGGGCAGGAACAGGTTGGCTCTGAGGACGACGGGTGTGATAACGCACAGGGTGATGATGATGAGGTCGGAGATCCCACTTACTGTCAACCCACAGTCAGCCAAGAGATGAGGTCAGCAGAGGAGGTGGAGGAAGATGCTAGTGACGACGAGGTCAGGCTGCGCCTTCCTGGACAGAGACGTAGTACTGGAAGCACGTCAACAACTGCATCCTCAAACACAACTCTGCCTCTCACCACAAGTCGTGGTGGCTCTTCAGGTCGCATGGGTGCTAAGCCTTGCATAGCCTGGGCATTTTTTCAGATCGATAAAGATGACCCAACTCGTGTTATCTGTAACATTTGTCAGCAAAAGCTAAGTAGAGCCCAAAAAATACATAGTTTGAGTACTTCATGCATGAACCGGCACATGGACATGAAGCATAAGTTGCAGTGGGAAGCTCAGTGTGCTACAATGCGGCCTATCCGGCCGGGCAAACCACAGTCTGCCATATCTTGTGCATCCGCGGCCTCTTCATCCTCTGTGACTGGGGGGACAGCAGTCACACCTGTTTTGGGGCGCAGACCTGCCACCTCTTTACCCGCAACAGCCAGCGTGATTGGCAGGTCATCATTTTCTTTGGAGGTGGTAACACCAGCTGGTGTTGAGCGCTGTCCGACATCGATAGCACCAGCTTTGGATCAAGGCAACCTAACATGTCCGCCTGCATCTTCCTCACAGACCGGCAGTTTGCCGGGGACACCCTTATCAACCCCGTCTAAGCACAATAGCCAGCCCTCGGTCCCTCAGATGTGGACAAGTAAAAGACCATTTCCTCCTAGCCATGAGAAAGCTAAGAGGTTGAATTTCACCATCTGCAAGCTCTTGGCTACAGAAATGCTGCCTTTCCGCCTGGTGGACACAGAGGATTTTCGAGACCTTATGTCCGTCGCAGTGCCCCAGTACCAGATGCCCAGTCGGCACTACTTCTCAAAGAAAGGTGTGCCTGCGCTCCACCAGCATGTCGCACACAACATCACCGCTTCTTTGAGAAACTCTGTGTGTGACAGGGTGCATTTCAACACAGACACTTGGACGAGTAGGCATGGACAGGGGCGTTACATGTCGCTGACTGGGCACTGGGTAACTATGGTGACAGCAGGACAAGGGGCTGCTGTCCAAGTCTTGCCGTCCCCACGAGTTGGGCGTCAATCCTCTTTATGTCAAAGTTCCTCCACTGCTTCTGCCTCCTCAACCTCCTCTCGGTCTTCCACCTGCACCCAAAGCCTGTCTGGTCATGCCACAAGCTTTCTAACTGCGCAGAAGGGATCCTGCACACCTCCTTACTATGCTGGCAGTAGGGCTCAACGTCATCAGGCGGTTTTTACATTGAAATGTCTGGGAAATGTGAGTCACACAGCTGAGGAGTTGTGGTCAGCTCTGGAGAACCAATTTCATGAATGCTTGTCTCCACTGGACCTGAAACCAGGGAAGGCCGTGTGCGACAATGCTGCAAACCTGGGTGCGGCCCTTCGCCGGGGCAATGTCACACACGTGCCTTGTATGGCTCACGTGTTGAACCTGGTTGTCCAGCAATTTTTAGCCCACTATCCCAGACTAGATGGCCTTCTGCAGAGGGCACGGTCGCTGTGTGCTCACTTCCGCCGTTCGCATCCCGCAGCTCAGCGACTTACATCTCTACAGAAGTCGTTGGGCCTGCCACTTCACCGGCTAAAATGCGATGTGCCTAACCGGTGGAATTCAACTCTGCACATGTTGCAGCGACTGTGGCAGCACCGACAAGCCCTGGTGCAATACGTTCTGACGTATAGCCTGGGCCAACGAGATTCAGAGGTGGGGCAAATCACGCTGGAGGAGTGGTCTCAGATCAGGGACCTATGCACCCTTCTGCACAGTTTTGAAATGGCGACTAGAGATGAGCGTTGTTCTACTCGAACTGTTCGCCAATCTCAAATTCGAGCTGTTTTGGGCGGTGTTCGAGCCGGTCGGCGAACACGAACAATTTGAGAAAAATTCGGCTGTTCGAGGTTATGTTCGATAACTGTTCGTGCACCAAAATCATAACTGGATTTTTTCTCAGTAATGATGAAAATTAATGTTAATACGCAGTTTGAGTGTACAGCGGGGCGGGGGGAGGGGCAGGGGATGGATCTCTGCAGGAACAATGAAGATCTCCATTTTTTTTTCTCTTTCCCGCATTTGCAGTGGGGAAGTGCAATCTGTCAGCCTATCAGCAGCGCACACACGGAGCAAAGTGCTTTTTTTCACACAAGCAAGGGCATGTGTGATTGGCAGTGTATGTCACATGTCCTTGCCCTATAAGACCAAGCCATTTTCCCCGTCGCCACCATTTTCTCACTGCTGCAGCTGCGTGTTAGACGGCACCGCTGTTGCTGTGTGCGCTATACCTTGTTAATTTCAAGCCAATTTTCGCACAAATATACAGATAGCTTGGGAGTAGGGAATAGTTGTGATTGCAGTCCTTTTAAGGACTAGGTTACAGCATTTCCTACGACTTTTATCAAGCAGGTCTGTGCTCTTAAATAGATAGATTGTGGGAGTAAAGACTAATTGTAATTGGAGTCCTTTTCAGGACTAGGTTACATCAGTTCCTATCAGTTTTTGCCAGGCAGGTCTGTGCCAGTGCTGTGCAAGTTTTTTTCACAGCATTTGGCTGAATCTAGCAAAGCTAATCCTTTTTGGCCTATTGCAGAGTGTGTTAGTCAGTGGAGTAGCCTATCTGTGTTGCAAGATATACCACCTGTGTATAGAATACCAATTTTTTTACTGCACCTAGTGAAGTAAAATCTTTTGGGCATAGCATCATTCTATTAGTCCATCTATACTGACCTCCATCAGGTTGCAAATTAAAAATAATTTTTTTCTTCATTTAGCTCTGAAAAAATATTTGGGCTTCTAGCAGTGTGTGGGACTTGTTCTATTAGTCCTTCTATACTGACCTCCAGCAGGTTGCAAATTGAATATAATTTTTTTCTGCATCTAGCTCTGAAAAAATATTTGTGCTTCTAGCGGTGTGTGGGACTTGGTCTATTAGTCCATCTATACTGACCTCCATCAGGTTGCAAATTAAAAATAATTTTTTTCTGCATCTAGCTCTGAAAAAGTATTTGGGCTTCTAGCAGTGTGTGGGACTTGGTCTATTAGTCCATCTATACTGACCTCCATCAGGTTGCAAATTGAATAAAAAAATTTTCTGCATCTAGCTCTGAAAAAATATTTGGGCTTCTAGCGGTGTGTGGGACTTGGTCTATTAGTCCATCTATACTGACCTCCATCAGGTTGCAAACTGAATATAATTTTTTTCTGCATCTAGCTCTGAAAAAATATTTGGGCTTCTAGCAGTGTGTGGGACTTGGTCTATTAGTCCATCTATACTGACCTCCATCAGGTTGCAAATTAAAAATAATTTTTTTCTTCATTCAGCTCTGAAAAAATATTTGGGCTTCTAGCAGTGTGTGGGACTTGTTCTATTAGTCCTTCTATACTGACCTCCAGCAGGTTGCAAATTGAATATAATTTTTTTCTGCATCTAGCTCTGAAAAAATATTTGGGCTTCTAGCGGTGTGTGGGACTTGGTCTATTAGTCCATCTATACTGACCTCCATCAGGTTGCAAATTAAAAATAATTTTTTTCTGCATCTAGCTCTGAAAAAATATTTGGGCTTCTAGCAGTGTGTGGGACTTGGTCTATTAGTCCATCTATACTGACCTCCATCAGGTTGCAAATTGAATAAAAAAAATTTCTGCATCTAGCTCTGAAAAAATATTTGGGCTTCTAGCGGTGTGTGGGACTTGGTCTATTAGTCCATCTATACTGACCTCCATCAGGTTGCAAACTGAATATAATTTTTTTCTGCATCTAGCTCTGAAAAAATATTTGGGCTTCTAGCAGTGTGTGGGACTTGGTCTATTAGTCCATCTATACTGACCTCCATCAGGTTGCAAATTAAAAATAATTTTTTTATTCATTTAGCTCTGAAAAAATATTTGGGCTTCTAGCAGTGTGTGGGACTTGTTCTATTAGTCCTTCTATACTGACCTCCAGCAGGTTGCAAATTGAATATAATTTTTTTCTACATCTAGCTCTGAAAAAATATTTGGGCTTCTAGCGGTGTGTGGGACTTGGTCTATTAGTCCATCTGTACTGACCTCCATCAGGTTGCAAATTGAATAAAAAAAATTTCTGCATCTAGCTCTGAAAAAATATTTGGGCTTCTAGCGGTGTGTGGGACTTGGTCTATTAGTCCATCTATACTGACCTCCATCAGGTTGCAAATTAAAAATAATTTTTTTCTGCATCTACCTCTGAAAAAAAATTTGGGCTTCTAGCAGTGTGTGGGACTTGGTCTATTAGTCCATCTATACTGACCTCCATCAGGTTGCAAACTGAATATAATTTTTTTCTGCATCTAGCTCTGAAAAAATATTTGGGCTTCTAGCAGTGTGTGGGACTTGGTCTATTAGTCCATCTATACTGACCTCCATCAGGTTGCAAATTAAAAATAATTTTTTTCTTCATTTAGCTCTGAAAAAATATTTGGGCTTCTAGCAGTGTGTGGGACTTGTTCTATTAGTCCTTCTATACTGACCTCCAGCAGGTTGCAAATTGAATATAATTTTTTTCTGCATCTAGCTCTGAAAAAATATTTGGGCTTCTAGCGGTGTGTGGGACTTGGTCTATTAGTCCATCGGTCTATTAGTCCATCTATACTGACCTCCATCAGGTTGCAAATTAAAAATAATTTTTTTCTGCATCTAGCTCTGAAAAAATATTTGGGCTTCTAGCAGTGTGTGGGACTTGGTCTATTAGTCCATCTATACTGATCTCCATCAGGTTGCAAATTGAATAAAAAAATTTTCTGCATCTAGCTCTGAAAAAATATTTGGGCTTCTAGCGGTGTGTGGGACTTGGTCTATTAGTCCATCTATACTGACCTCCATCAGGTTGCAAATTAAAAATAATTTTTTTCTTCATTTAGCTCTGAAAAAATATTTGGGCTTCTAGCAGTGTGTGGGACTTGTTCTATTAGTCCTTCTATACTGACCTCCAGCAGGTTGCAAATTGAATATAATTTTTTTCTGCATCTAGCTCTGAAAAAATATTTGGGCTTCTAGTGGTGTGTGGGACTTGGTCTATTAGTCCATCTATACTGACCTCCATCAGGTTGCAAATTAAAAATAATTTTTTTCTGCATCTAGCTCTGAAAAAATATTTGGGCTTCTAGCAGTGTGTGGGACTTGGTCTATTAGTCCATCTATACTGACCTCCATCAGGTTGCAAATTGAATAAAAAAAATTTCTGCATCTAGCTCTGAAAAAATATTTGCGCTTCTGGCGGTGTGTGGGACTTGGTCTATTAGTCCATCTATACTGACCTCCATCAGGTTGCAAATTAAAAATAATTTTTTTCTGCATCTAGCTCTGAAATAATATTTGGGCTTCTAGCAGTGTGTGGGACTTGGTCTATTAGTCCATCTATACTGACCTCCATCAGGTTGCAAATTGAATAAAAAAATTTTCTGCATCTAGCTCTGAAAAAATATTTGGGCTTCTAGCGGTGTGTGGGACTTGGTCTATTAGTCCATCTATACTGACCTCCATCAGGTTGCAAACTGAATATAATTTTTTTCTGCATCTAGCTCTGAAAAAATATTTGGGCTTCTAGCAGTGTGTGGGACTTGGTCTATTAGTCCATCTATACTGACCTCCATCAGGTTGCAAATTAAAAATAATTTTTTTCTTCATTTAGCTCTGAAAAAATATTTGGGCTTCTAGCAGTGTGTGGGACTTGTTCTAGTAGTCCTTCTATACTGACCTCCAGCAGGTTGCAAATTGAATATAATTTTTTTCTGCATCTAGCTCTGAAAAAATATTTGGGCTTCTAGCGGTGTGTGGGACTTGGTCTATTAGTCCATCTATACTGACCTCCATCAGGTTGCAAATTAAAAATATTTTTTTTCTGCATCTAGCTCTGAAAAAATATTAGGGCTTCTAGCAGTGTGTGGGACTTGGTCTATTAGTCCATCTATACTGACCTCCATCAGGTTGCAAATTGAATAAAAAAATTTTCTGCATCTAGCTCTGAAAAAATATTTGGGCTTCTAGCGGTGTGTGGGACTTGGTCTATTAGTCCATCTATACTGACCTCCATCAGGTTGCAAACTGAATCTAATTTTTTTCTGCATCTAGCTCTGAAAAAATATTTGGGCTTCTAGCGGTGTGTGGGACTTGGTCTATTAGTCCATCTATACTGACCTCCATCAGGTTGCAAATTGAATAAAAAAATTTTCTGCATCTAGCTCTGAAAAAATATTTGGGCTTCTAGCGGTGTGTGGGACTTGGTCTATTAGTCCATCTATACTGACCTCCATCAGGTTGAAAATTAAAAATAATTTTTTTCTGCATCTAACCCAGCCAATAGTTTTGGCCTAATACCACAATTTGGCCACTCAGCTCTGCTCGGTTACCATCCATTGTTTTTTTGTGCAAACAACTCCAGAGTTGTGAATTAGTTAACCACCAAAATGAGTGGAAAAAGGCCTGCTGCTGGTGGAAAGGGGAATAGGCGTGTTGGGAAGTGGAAAAAAGGTTGTGTCCGTGGGGTAGGTGCAGAAGAAAGACCATCTTCCAGCCAAACTAAAATGTCTACTTCTTTTAGCGGACAATGTGATAAGATCCCTTTCTTACGGCCACGCCAATCGCTACAAATTCCAGATGAGGCACAAAAACAGCAGGTGCTTCAACGGATATCAAGTGCTCCTTTAAGTGGGCTCTCCTCCACATCAACTTCAACATCACAAATACTCCAGTCCTCAAAGGTGTCACCCAAGTCGCACTTGCTTCCTCACAGCTCCCAAATCTCCAGCTGCCCGTCTGAGTATGAGGTAGAACAGATGGTTGAGTCTGCAGAGCTGTTTACTCATACTATAGCCTGGGAATCAGAGGTCGACTCCAGCGCTTCTGTGAATCCAGACGAGGAAATGATCTGCACTGATGCCCAGAATCTTTATGAGTCGGATCCAGGACCAGACGCAGAAGGTTCTGACCATTATGTAGACCCTCATTCCCAAACTGTAACTCCTGTTGGTGGAGACAATGAGGAAGACGATGATAAGACTCAAATACCTGATTGGAGCGACAACTTTAGTTTTTTGTCAGGGCAGGAACAGGTTGGCTCTGAGGACGACGGGTGTGATAACGCACAGGGTGATGATGATGAGGTCGGAGATCCCACTTACTGTCAACCCACAGTCAGCCAAGAGATGAGGTCAGCAGAGGAGGTGGAGGAAGATGCTAGTGAAGACGAGGTCAGGTTGCGCCTTCCTGGACAGAGACATAGTACTGGAAGCACGTCAACAACTGCATCCTCAAACACAACTCTGCCTCTCACCACAAGTCGTGGTGGCTCTTCAGGTCGCATGGGTGCTAAGCCTTGCATAGCCTGGGCATTTTTTCAGATCGATAAAGATGACCCAACTCGTGTTATCTGTAACATTTGTCAGCAAAAGCTAAGTAGAGGCCAAAAAATACATAGTTTGAGTACTTCATGCATGAACCGGCACATGGACATGAAGCATAAGTTGCAGTGGGAAGCTCAGTGTGCTACAATGCGGCCTAGCCGGCCGGGCCAACCACCGTCTGCCATATCTTGTGCATCCGCGGCCTCTTCATCCTCTGTGACTGGGGGGACAGCAGTCACACCTGTTTTGGGGCGCAGACCTGCCACCTCTTTACCCGCAACAGCCAGCGTGATTGGCAGGTCATCATTTTCTTTGGAGGTGGTAACACCAGCTGGTGTTGAGCGCTGTCCGACATCGATAGCACCAGCTTTGGATCAAGGCAACCTAACATGTCCGCCTGCATCTTCCTCACAGACCGGCAGTTTGCCGGGGACACCCTTATCAACCCCGTCTAAGCACAATAGCCAGCCCTCGGTCCCTCAGATGTGGACAAGTAAAAGACCATTTCCTCCTAGCCATGAGAAAGCTAAGAGGTTGAATTTCACCATCTGCAAGCTCTTGGCTACAGAAATGCTGCCTTTCCGCCTGGTGGACACAGAGGATTTTCGAGACCTTATGTCCGTCGCAGTGCCCCAGTACCAGATGCCCAGTCGGCACTACTTCTCAAAGAAAGGTGTGCCTGCGCTCCACCAGCATGTCGCACACAACATCACCGCTTCTTTGAGAAACTCTGTGTGTGACAGGGTGCATTTCACCACAGACACTTGGACGAGTAGGCATGGACAGGGGCGTTACATGTCGCTGACTGGGCACTGGGTAACTATGGTGACAGCAGGACAAGGGGCTGCTGTCCAAGTCTTGCCGTCCCCACGAGTTGTGCGTCAATCCTCTTTATGTCAAAGTTCCTCCACTGCTTCTGCCTCGTCAACCTCCTCTCGGTCTTCCACCTGCACCCAAAGCCTGTCTGGTCATGCCACAAGCTTTTTAACTGCGCAGAAGGGATCCTGCACACCTCCTTACTATGCTGGCAGTAGGGCTCAACGTCATCAGGCGGTTTTTACATTGAAATGTCTGGGAAATGTGAGTCACACAGCTGAGGAGTTGTGGTCAGCTCTGGAGAACCAATTTCATGAATGGTTGTCTCCACTGGACCTGAAACCAGGGAAGGCCGTGTGCGACAATGCTGCAAACCTGGGTGCGGCCCTTCGCCGGGGCAATGTCACACACGTGCCTTGTATGGCTCACGTGTTGAACCTGGTTGTCCAGCAATTTTTAGCCCACTATCCCAGACTAGATGGCCTTCTGCAGAGGGCACGGTCGCTGTGTGCTCACTTCCGCCATTCGCATCCCGTAGCTCAGCGACTTACATCTCTACAGAAGTCGTTGGGCCTGCCACTTCACCGGCTAAAATGCGATGTGCCTACCCGGTGGAATTCAACTCTGCACATGTTGCAGCGACTGTGGCAGCACCGACAAGCCCTGGTGCAATACGTTCTGACGTATAGCCTGGGCCAACGAGATTCAGAGGTGGGGCAAATCACGCTGGAGGAGTGGTCTCAGATCAGGGACCTATGCACCCTTCTGCACAGTTTTGAAATGGCGACGAAGATGTTTAGTGCTGACGATGCCATTATCAGCATGACTATTCCGGTGATTTACATGCTGGAGCACATGATAAACAGAATTCGGAGTCAGGTGGTGGCACAAGAGGAGGTGGAGGAAGTAGAGGAGGAGGAGTTGTATGCGGAAGGGCTAACGTCTGCAAGGTCCAGAAGGTCGGCAGCACCAAGGCGGCAGGCATGTGAGGGTGGGGGAGATGGTTTTACCAGGGCGCATGGTAGCAGCCAAACTAGTGAGGAAGGTGCAGGAGCCCAGGAAGAAGTGGAGGACGAACTGATGGAAGACTCATCAGATGAGGGAGACCTTGATCACATTTCTGTTGTGCGAGGTTGGGGGGAGAGGACAGAGGAAGGAAGCATGATTGTTACCTCGCCACCAACACAACAGGGACTTGGTGCTCCTGGATGCGCAACACACATGAGTGCCTTCTTGCTGCACTACCTGCAACATGACCCTCGAATTGTGAGAATTAGAAATAATCCTGACTACTGGGTTGCCACACTGTTAGATCCCCGGTACAAAAGTAAATTTGCAGAAATTATTCCTGCCATAGAAAGGGATGCACGCATGCAGGAGTATCAGCAGAGACTGTTGCAGAATCTTACATGTGCTTTTCCACAAAATACCAGTGGTGCACGTAGTGAATCTCACAGTTCCAACTTGCCAACCGTGGGACCGTCAAGTGTTCAGCACTCAAACCGTAACAGAACCACAGTATCTGCTGGTAACATCAATTTTGCGGAATCATTTCACCACTTTTTTAGCCCATCCTTTGCAAGGCCACAGGAGACAAGAAGTCTGACACATAGTCAACGCCTAGAGACGATGGTACAGGAGTATCTCCAAGTAAACATTGAAGCCACGACTGTGTCACTGGACCCTTGCTCTTTTTGGGCTTCCAATCTGGATAAATGGCCGGAGCTAGCCACTTATGCCTTGGAGATCTTGTCATGCCCCACAGCCAGCGTTCTGTCTGAACGTGTGTTCAGCGCTGCTGGTGGTGTGCTGACAGATAAGCGCACGCGGCTCTCCACTGATAATGTAGACAGACTCACGTTCATAAAGATGAACAAATCATGGATCCGAAACGACTTTTCTACCCCTGTGTCATCCTGGGGAGAGTAAAAGCTTGATGATTGGTTAAAATCACCCTACCAACCGTTTTAAGCTTTCAAATTACTAATCATGTTTATCTGTATCTTGACTGGAAAATAATTTGGGCTTTGTAGCAGTGTGCAGCACTGATCCTATTAGGCCATCTATAATAAGCTTCACCAGATTTAAAATTAAAAATAATTTTTAGCTGCATCTAGCCCGGAAAATAATTTTGGGGCTCCGAGATGCGCAAGACACATAAGTGCCTTCTTGCTGCACTACCTGCAGCATGACCCTCATATTGTCAGAATTCGAAGTAATCATGACTACTGGGTTGCCACACTCTTAGATCCCCCAAACTTTTCGATCAACCTTTTCATTTTAATAAAGACCAAAAAAATGGTCATTTTTGAAATTATAAGCATTAGCAGGTTGTTAGAAACTGAAATCAAACAGTTTTCAACTCAAAACTTTATTCTAGGTGATGTTACATTTTCACATAGGACCCCTTGTTCGAAAGGAGCTTCTGAACTCTCTCGTCCATTGAATTTGTCAGGTTTTGGATGGTTTCTGCTTCAATTGTTTTGCATGAGGACAGAATACCCTCCCAGAGCTGTTGCTTAGATGTGAACTGCCTCCCGCCATCATAGACACTCCTTTTAATGATGCTCCAAAGGTTCTGAATGGGGTAGAGGTCAGGGGAGCATGGGGGTCACACCATAAGTTTGTCCCCTTTTATGCCCATATCAGCCAGAGATGCAGATGTTTTATGTGCAGCATGAGATGGTGCATTATCATGCAGAAAAATGATCTTGCTGTGAAATACACGGTTCTTCTTCTTGAACCATGGCAGGAAGTGCTGTTTGAGAAAATCCACATACATTATGGAGTTCATCTTTAGCGCCTTCAGGGATCCTAAAGGGGCCGACAATCTCTCTCCCCATGATTCCAGCCCAAAACATTACTCCACCTCCTCCTTGTTGGCGCTGTAGCCGTGTTTGCGTGGGGTGTCCATCAACCAGCCATCCTCCACTCCATTCATCTGGACCATCGAGCGCTGCACGGCACTCATCCGTGAACAAAACAGTTTTGAAATCAGTCTTCATGTAATGTTTGGCCCACTGGAGCCGTTTCTGCTTGTGTGAAGTGGATAGAGGAGGTCGACAGGATGGCGTATGCACAGCTGCAAACCTCTGAAGGACCCTGCATCTTGTTGTTCGGGGGACGTTGGAGGCACAAGCAGCTTCAAAAACTTGTCTGCTGCTATGACAAGGCTTTTTTGCCGCTGCTCTTTCAACCTGACGTAATTGCCTGTAGGAAAGAGTTCTCAATTTGCCCTTATCAGCACGCACACGTGTGTACTGTGAATCAGCTACATACTTCTTGATTGCCAAGACACTTCATCCTGATCATCGCACAATGTTGATTGTAGCCATGCCTTGACCTAAACACTCCACAATTTGTTGCTTCTCAGCAGCCGACACATCCTTTTTCTTTCCCATTTTGGCAGAAAATATAGGCTGCTTAATAATGTGAGAGAGCCTTCTTAAGTAGTCTTGCCTTTCATTGGACACACCTGCCAAACTAATTAGCACAGGTGTCTGCAATTGCTTACAGTGATATAAAGAGCCCTGACACACATCACCATCAATGAGTTTAACTGACAAACAAACAAATTCTTCCCTTATCACTCCTAAACACTTTTTGCATAATAATTTGGAACGCGGTGTACATGTGTTTTTCCACAAAACACCAGTGGTTCACGTAGTGAATCTTACAGTTCTAACTTGCCAACCGTGGTCTGTATGGAATTGTTCAATAAAGGGCCCAAAATTAAGATAACATAGATGGGAGAGGTCTCTATGAATAGGAATTCCTAAGTATTTGTTACCCTGTGAGGGCCAGGCAAAGGGAAAGTTGGACTGGATGGAATCCTATATGGATTTAGGGAGGGAGACATCGAGGGCCTCAGACTTCGCTGCATTGATTTTAAAATTTTACCATGTAACAAAGTGATCTATTTCAGCCATAACAGCAGGGATGGATATATGTGATTGAGTGATATATACTAGGACATCATCAGCAAATAGAGAGCACTTGTACTCGGTGCCTCCCACCTCAATCCACCTAATATTGGGGTTATGGCGAATTGATAAGAGCAGGTGCTCCGTCACTAGGATGTATAAGAGAGGGGACAGAGGACATCCCTGCCTTGTCCCATTGGTGATTGTGAAAGGTGATGAAAATGTTCTGACGCACCCCCTGGGCCTTGGGACACCCGGAGCCGGACCCTTTTTGGTGGATGCTGGTGGTTGTAGTCTTCGTGGCGGCGATCCGGTTCCGTGGCTCAGGGCGGTCAAACCAGTGGCGGAACTATTTATGTGGTTTTGATGTTTAAATGTCCGACTACGCCACCCGTGGATTGCGGTCAGAGTGAACCGCCGCTACAGGGCAGACCGCTAAGGCTGGTGTTGTGGGTGCAGCAGAGCGTAGCATAACTCCCCACGGGAGGAGTATAGCCTCAGGGCAGTGTATGCGGAGGATGGGGGTGATGGTGCAGGGCAGCAGCAGTAACGACACGGAGTCAGTGATGCAGTTCAGGGCCTTTACTCACAGTTCTTATTATCCAGACCACGTCTGCAGGTAACGGCTGCCCACGTCGTACTGTGCTCACCAGGTGAGGGGCTCAGACAACTCCCAGATAACTTTGGAGCGCTTCACAGGACCCCCTTTGTGTGTCCTTTGTCTGGCCTTTCTTACAAACACTTCTGTCCGGCTGCCTCGGGCCTCTTCTTGGTAAACTTGGAGCCAGTTTCCCTGACCCTATGTGGTGCCTTCCTAGCGGGTGGAGCAAGGGGCTGCGCCACATAAAATGTCAGAGCCTCCGGTTTCTAGCTGAGGGTCGTTTCCTGCCTCCACTAGTTCGGGGACCGGTCTCCCCCTTTGGCCTGACCCCTCCACGCAGGTGGATTCGGGCGTGCGGTGGCGACTCGCCCGTCCGCACCCCTGGGATCCCTTCATTCCTCGTTCCTGGAGCCTTCTCCGCTCCTCTTCCTTCCTTCTCCCTCTTGCAGGCCTGGGCCTCTGTTACTAGGCCCGCCTCCGGAGCAGAGCTCATGCAGAGCCCCTGCTCCCTGCCACTTCTGCTCAGACTTCTCTGCACTGAACTAAGATGGTGCCCACCTTTTATACTCCCTTCTCAATGCACCCAGGAACTGCTTCCTCCCTGCTCCTGCACTGCAGGGTTCCCCTTCCTCAGTGTTCCCTCCCCCCACTCCAGCCAGGGACAGGGACTGTCGTGCCCATCTCAGGGGCATATTGGTCGCCCTGCCCCACGGCAATGTGGTGTAATGCATGCAGGTGTCGGGTCCTGATCCACACTCCATCCTTATCTGAGAGTGAGATATCACACCTCTGGGTGAGGTGCAATACGTCTGTAGCAACTGAGCCCTCGGTGCTACAGTTCCATTTATCTTCAGCCTAGGTGACGTATTGTGATACAGGGCCGTGATTTTGGCTATTAAAGGGTCCCCTAGACCCCTACCCCAAGCTTTTTAAGAGAATCATATATGGCGTGCCAGGAGACTCTATGGAATGCTTTCTCAGCATCCAACGAGAGTATCTACTTACAAATTTTTAACTGCATCTAGCCCAGGAAATACTTTGTGCCTAGTAGCAGTGTCTGCTAGTCAGCGGATTATCCCGGCTGTTAAGCAAGCTACACCACCTGTAGTTTGGACACTTAATTTTTTTAAAGGAAATGCTTCGGGACCACGGGATACTCAGTGAAGAGCATCAGGAGGCACCCCAAGGCATAGGGGCTGGGACTGGCACTAGGATGCCTTGCGGTGGACAGCCGAGCTCGATCCTTATAAAAGCTTTTTAACTGCAGCTGCTTTAGTGGACGCTACTGGAGCTGGAATTACGCGGCTGCTGGCATGAGACTTGCCCTCCAATAGATCCTTGTAAATGGATTTAAAGTGTATTCATTCAAATAAGAGGGACAATTTAAATTAAAAAGCTTAGAGCTGCCTCCACCACAGGGGGGCTCTCTCGACCCACCAGCGGACAGGCACCAGTATTGGGAGAGGGGGGCTGGCCGTCAGGGTTCACCGCGGCTCTGGCACAAACCCGGCGACACGGAGGTGGCACGGGCAGGAGCGGACTGGCCGTGTCGGCTTCTCACTTTTTGGATTTTAGAAGGGCATGACATGCCTATATCTGTGTCTCCCCCTCCTTTTACTCCTCCACCTCTTTCCTTTTCGCATGACTATATGTACTTGTCACTTTTCCATGTGTTAGTTGTGTCTTCTGAGCAGTTTGTCAGCTTTTGGACACCTTTGAAGGTGTTTTCTATGTGTTTCTATGTGTTTTTGTTTGCCTGCCATTGGTTTTAACGGTGTTCGAAGGTGTTCGACGAACAGTTCGACGAACAGTTCGGCGAACACACGGGTGTTCGACGAACCGAACCGAGCTCGAACACTACGGGGGTGGCTCAACACTAATGGCGACGAAGATGTTTAGTGCTGACAATGCCATTATCAGCATGACTATTCCGGTGATTTACATGCTGGAGCACATGTTAAACAGAATTCGGAGTCAGGTGGTGGCACAAGAGGAGGTGGAGGAAGTAGAGGAGGAGGAGTTGTATGCGGAAGGGCTAACATCTGCAAGGTCCAGACGGTCGGCAGCACCAAGGCGGCAGGCATGTGAGGGTGGGGGAGATGGTTTTACCAGGGCGCATGGTAGCAGCCAAACTATTGAGGAAGGTGCAGGAGCCCAGGAAGAAGTGGAGGACGAACTGATGGAAGACTCATCAGATGAGGGAGACCTTGATCACATTTCTGTTGTGCGAGGTTGGGGGGAGAGGACAGAGGAAGGAAGCATGATTGTTACCTCGCCACCAACACAACAGGGACTTGGTGCTCCTGGATGCGCAACACACATGAGTGCCTTCTTGCTGCACTACCTGCAACATGACCCTCGAATTGTGAGAATTAGAAATAATCCTGACTACTGGGTTGCCACACTGTTAGATCCCCGGTACAAAAGTAAATTTGCAGAAATTATTCCTGCCATAGAAAGGGATGCACGCATGCAGGAGTATCAGCAGAGACTGTTGCAGAATCTTACATGTGCTTTTCCACAAAATACCAGTGGTGCACGTAGTGAATCTCACAGTTCCAACTTGCCAACCGTGGGACCGTCAAGTGTTCAGCACTCAAACCGTAACAGAACCACAGTATCTGGTGGTAACATCAATTTTGCGGAATCATTTCACCACTTTTTTAGCCCATCCTTTGCAAGGCCACAGGAGACAAGAAGTCTGACACATAGTCAACGCCTAGAGACGATGGAACAGGAGTATCTCCAAGTAAACAATGAAACCACGACTGTGTCACTGGACCCTTGCTCTTTTTGGGCTTCCTATCTGGATAAATGGCCGGAGCTAGCCACTTACGCTTTGGAGATCTTGTCATGCCCCGCAGCCAGCGTTCTGTCTGAACGTGTGTTCAGCGCTGCTGGTGGTGTGCTGACAGATAAGCGCACGCGGCTCTCCACTGATAATGTAGACAGACTCACGTTCATAAAGATGAACAAATCATGGATCCGAAACGACTTTTCTACCCCTGTGTCATCCCGGGGAGAGTAAAAGCTTGATCATTGGTTAAAATCACCCTACCAAACGTTTTAAGCTTTCAAATTACTAATCATGTTTATCTGTATCTTGACTGGAAAATAATTTGAGCTTTGTAGCAGTGTGCAGCACTGATCCTATTAGGCCATCTATAATAAGCTCCACCAGATTTAAAATTTAAAATAATTTTTAGCTGCATCTAGCCCGGAAAATAATTTTGGGGCTCCGAGATGCGCAAGACACATAAGTGCCTTCTTGCTGGACTACCTGCAGCATGACCCTCATATTGTCAGAATTCGAAGTAATCATGACTACTGGGTTGCCACACTCTTAGATCCCCCAAACTTTTCGATCAACCTTTTCATTTTAATAAAGACCAAAAAAATGGTCATTTTTGAAATTATAAGCATTAGCAGGTTGTTAGAAACTGAAATCAAACAGTTTTCAACTCAAAACTTTATTCTAGGTGATGTTACATTTTCACATAGGACCCCTTGTTCGAAAGGAGCTTCTGAACTCTCTCGTCCATTGAATTTGTCAGGTTTTGGATGGTTTCTGCTTCAATTGTTTTGCATGAGGACAGAATACCCTCCCAGAGCTGTTGCTTAGATGTGAACTGCCTCCCGCCATCATAGACACTCCTTTTAATGATGCTCCAAAGGTTCTGAATGGGGTAGAGGTCAGGGGAGCATGGGGGTCACACCATAAGTTTGTCCTCTTTTATGCCCATATCAGCCAGAGATGCAGATGTTTTATGTGCAGCATGAGATGGTGCATTATCATGCAAAAAAATGATCTTGCTGTGAAATACACGGTTCTTCTTCTTGAACCATGGCAGGAAGTGCTGTTTGAGAAAATCCACATACATTATGGAGTTCATCTTTAGCGCCTTCAGGGATCCTAAAGGGGCCGACAATCTCTCTCCCAATGATTCCAGCCCAAAACATTACTCCACCTCCTCCTTGTTGGCGCTGTAGCCGTGTTTGCGTGGGGTGTCCATCAACCAGCCATCCTCCACTCCATCCATCTGGACCATCGAGCGCTTCACGGCACTCATCCGTGAACAAAACAGTTTTGAAATCAGTCTTCATGTAATGTTTGGCCCACTGGAGCCGTTTCTGCTTGTGTGAAGTGGATAGAGGAGGTCGACAGGATGGCGTATGCACAGCTGCAAACCTCTGAAGGACCCTGCATCTTGTTGTTCGGGGGACGTTGGAGGCACAAGCAGCTTCAAAAACTTATCTGCTGCTATGACAAGGCTTTTTTGCCGCTGCTCTTTCAACCTGACGTAATTGCCTGTAGGAAAGAGTCCTCAATTTGCCCTTATCAGCACGCACACGTGTGTACTGTGAATCAGCTACATACTTCTTGATTGCCAAGACACTTCATCCTGATCATCGCACAATGTTGATTGTAGTCATGCCTTGACCTAAACACTCCACAATTTGTTGCTTCTCAGCAGCCGACACATCCTTTTTCTTTCCCATTTTGGCAGAAAATGTAGGCTGCTTAATAATGTGAGAGAGCCTTCTTAAGTAGTCTTGCCTTTCATTGGACACACCTGCCAAACTAATTAGCACAGGTGTCTGCAATTGCTTACAGTGATATAAAGAGCCCTGACACACATCACCATCAATGAGTTTAACTGACAAACAAACAAATTCTTCCCTTATCACTCCTAAACACTTTTTGCATAATAATTTGGAACGCGGTGTACATGTGCTTTTCCACAAAACACCAGCGGTTCACGTAGTGAATCTTACAGTTCTAACTTGCCAACCGTGGTCTATATGGAATTGTTCAATAAAGGGCCCAAAATTAAGATAACATAGATGGGAGAGGTCTCTATGAATAGGAATTCCTAAGTATTTGATACCCTGTGAGGGCCAGGCAAAGGGAAAGTTGGACTGGATGGAATCCTATATGGATTTGGGGAGGGAGACATCGAGGGCCTCAGACTTCGCTGCATTGATTTTAAAATTTTACCATGTAACAAAGTGATCTATTTCAGCCATAACAGCAGGGATGGATATATGTGATTGAGTGATATATACTAGGACATCATCAGCAAATAGAGAGCACTTGTACTCGGTGCCTCCCACCTCAATCCACCTAATATTGGGGTTATGGAGAATTGATGAGAGCAGGTGATCCGTCACTAGGATGTATAAGAGAGGGGACAGAGGACATCCCTGCCTTGTCCCATTGGTGATTGTGAAAGGTGATGAAAATGTTCTGACGCATCCCCTTGGCCTTGGGACACCAGGAGCCGGACCCTTTTTGGTGGATGCTGGTGGTTGTAGTCTTCGTGGCGGCGACCCGGTTCCGTGGCTCAGGGCGGTCAAACCAGTGGCGGAACTATTTATGTGGTTTTGATGTTTAAATGTCCGACTACGCCACCCGTGGATTGCGGTCAGAGTGAACCGCCGCTACAGGGCAGACCGCTGAGGCTGGTGTTGTGGGTGCAGCAGAGCGTAGCATAACTCCCCACGGGAGGAGTATAGCCTCAGGGCAGTGTATGCGGAGGATGGTGGTGATGGTGCAGGGCAGCAGCAGTAACGACACGGAGTCAGTGATGCAGTTCAGGGCCTTTACTCACAGTTCTTATTATCCAGACCATGTCTGCAGGTAACGGCTGCCCACGTCATACTGTGCTCACCAGGTGAGGGGCTCAGACAACTCCCAGATAACTTTGGAGCACTTCACAGGACCCCCTTTGTGTGTCCTTTGTCTGGCCTTTCTTACCAACACTTCTGTCCGGCTGCCTAGGTCCTCCTCTTGGTAAACTTGGCGCCAGTTTCCCTGACCCTATGTGGTGCCTTCCTAGCGGGTGTAGCGAGGGGCTGCGCCACATAAAATGTCAGAGCCTCCGGTTTCTAGCTGAGGGTCGTTTCCTGCCTCCACTAGTTCGGGGACCGGTCTCCCCCTTTGGCCTGACCCCTCCACGCAGGTGGATTCGGGCGTGCGGTGGCGACTCGCCCGTCCGCACCCCTGGGATCCCTTCATTCCTCGTTCCTGGAGCCTTCTCCGCTCCTCTTCCTTCCTTCTCCCTCTTCCAGGCCTGGGCCTCTGTTACTAGGTCCGCCTCCGGAGCAGAGCTCATGCAGAGCCCCTGCTCCCTGCCACTTCTGCTCAGACTTCTCTGCACTGAACTAAGATGGTGCCCACCTTTTATACTCCCTTCTCAATGCACCCAGGAACTGCTTCCTCCCTGCTCCTGCACTACAGGGTTCCCCTTCCTCAGTGTTTCCTCCCCCCACTCCAGCCAGGGACAGGGACTGTCGTGCCCATCTCAGGGGCATATTGGTCGCCCTGCCCCACGGCAATGTGGTGTAATGCATGCAGGTGTCGGGTCCTGATCCACACTCCATCCTTACCTGAGAGTGAGATATCACACCTCTGGGTGAGGTGCAATATGTCTGTAGCAACCGAGCCCTCAGGGTGCTACAGTTCCATTTATCTTCAGCCTAGGTAACGTACTGCGATACAGGGCCGTGATTTGGGCTATAAAAGGGTCCCCTAGACCCCTACCCCAAGCTTTTTAAGAGAATCATATATGGCGTGCCAGGAGACTCTATGGAATGCTTTCTCAGCATCCAACGAGAGTATCTAATTACAAATTTTTAACTGCATCTAGCCCAGGAAATACTTTGTGCCTAGTAGCAGTGTCTGCTAGTCAGCGGATTATCCCGGCTGTTAAGCAAGCTGCACCACCTGTAGTTTAGACACTTAATTTTTTCAAAGGAAATGCTTCGGGACCATGGGATACTTAGTGAAGAGCATCAGGAGGCACCCCAAGGCATAGGGGCTGGGACTGGCAGTAGGATGCCTTGCGGTGGACAGCCGAGCTCGATCCTTATAAAAGCTTTTTAACTGCAGCAGCGTTAGTGGACGCTACTGGAGCTGGAATTACCGCGGCTGCTGGCATGAGACTTGCCCTCCAATAGATCCTTGTAAATGGATTTAAAGTGTATTCATTCAAATTAGAGAGACAATTTAAATTAAAAAGCTTAGAGCTGACTCCACCACAGGGGGGCTCGCTCGACCCACCAGCGGACAGGCACCAGTATTGGGAGAGGGGGGCTGGCCGTCAGGGTTCACCGCGGCTCTGGCACAAACCCGGCGACACGGAGGTGGCACGGGCAGGAGCGGACTGGCCGTGTCGGCTTCTCACTTTTTGGATTTTAGAAGGGCATGACATGCCTATATCTGTGTCTCCCCCTCCTTTTACTCCTCCATCTCTTTTATTTTCGCATGACTATATGTACTTGTCACTTTTCCATGTGTTAGTTATGTCTTCTGAGCAGTTTGTCAGCTTTTGGACACCTTTGAAGGTGTTTTCTATGTGTTTCTATGTGTTTTTGTTTGCCTGCCATTGGTTTTAACGGTGTTCGAAGGTGTTCGACGAACAGTTCGACGAACACACGGGTGTTCGATGAACCGAACCGAACTCGAACACTACGGGGGTGGCTCAACACTACTGAACACTTTTAACTTTTGAGGAAAATAATATTTTTTGTAATTTTTCCTTCATTCTGGACGTCATCACTTTGTTTTATTTTAGTTTGACTTAGCTGTATGAGGATTTAAAGGAAACCTGATAGCTAATACGGGCAGCATGTATCAGACACTAGCTGAATGATTTCAGCCATTTATGTTTGACTATGAATCGCTGTGGCATTACTGAGACAAATATGCTTAAATAATATGCCAGGAACAAAGCTGTTTGGGGAAAAAGCCAGGAAGGCAAAAAACACAAGCCCCAACTCAGGACCGTCATCTTTCATTCTAAAAATAGGGGTTTCTACGTTAATGGTAAGACAAAGTATCCACAGATTTGGCATTTCTCTAGCGAGGAGAGCCCACTTAAAATGTATGGGGTGCTTGTCTCCATAAGCGCAAGCTGGGCACTAAACTGGCTTATTTGCAATTCTGGATGTTGCAGAGTGAAAACATATGTTGGACAATAATAGTAATTGCTGGTGTTGATGAATTCATTGTGAGGAGTAATTTATAAAATGGGATCACTTTGGAGGGGTTTCTGCTGTTTTGGTTCTTTTGGAACTCCGCAAATGTCACCCTCAAAATATTCTTGCAAAATCTGCATTCCCAAAACCCAAATAGCGCTCTTACTATCAAAGCCCTGCTGTGTGACCAAACAGTAGTTTCTGAAGACATATGGGGCATCACCGCATTTCAATGAAATTGTGCAACTTTTGATATTTTCACAAGAAAAACTAAATATATATTGACCTAAATTTACCATTAATATAAAGTACAATGTGTTACAAAATAACACTATCAGAATCACGGGGATATGTTAAGCATTCCAGTGTTATTGCCACATAAATTGATACATGTCAGATTTAAAAAACGGTGCTTGGTCATGAAGCTCAAAATTGGCTGTAACTAATAGGTTACAAATCAATATTAAAATAAAAGAAATCATGGCATATTTCCTTTCATCACAAGTAGTGCTCATCTTTCTACTGCTTAGCTTAGAAAGAGTTAAATTACAAAAGCCAGAAGTAGTCAGGATGGCCGAGCGGTCTAAGGCGCTGCGTTCAGGTCGCAGTCTCTTCTGGAGGCGTGGGTTCGAATCCCTCTTCTGACATTAGAATTTTCTTTCAAGAAATTTTACAGCTTCACTCCTGTTACTGATTAGTTGGGGGTCCGCTCTATTGGTGGCAATCTCAAATCGATAACTAAAAGTGATGGGGCTTAGCAAAACCAATTCTCAACGTTGGCACTTTGGCAGTTTTCCTTGGGGTCCTTGAGGCAAATCTTAAATGTTCGGAATTTGTGCTTTCACAAAAGACTTCAGGGAACATCAAATAGTTTCTTTGTGCATATGTTAGTTGTTGCTTTGGCATCGGAAAAATACTTTTGATAGGAAAATGGGAGGGACTATTTCATCTCTATGTGTTCTCTGTCCCTATTAGGGCAGAGAGTGAACCTCCTAAGGTGCTGTCGTGGAAGATTCCTAGAAACCGAATTACCAGTAAGTCTAATTTCAGATTTTTTTACCTCAAGGCATCAATAGACTATATATATGCTTAATAAACAAAAGCTAAAAGAGCAGATGAACATAGTTTAACAAGTCTGAAATGCGCATGTGATACTGACATCAAAGTTTCACCACATTTTGGGACAAATGTTTTCACTTTCAACATTAACAATCAGTAGAATATTTTCTCTAAATTTGCATCTCCTATCTTCACTCCAATTGTTTGCACCTAAGAAAAAAATAAAGCTTGATGCAACATTATGCTTACAAATTGTGTTTTATGCTCAATCATCACCTGTCCTACAGAGACACAGTCAGAATTACCCTGGCGAATTGAGTAAATTTGAAAATGTAAAAAAAATGCTGAATTGCTGTTTTTTCTATTCATTCACAAAGAATTAATGTAAGTTGTTAAATATGTACGCAAAATAGCGGGACTTTCAAACATAGATAATCTTGCAAAAAGAAGTCAAAGTAAAAATAAAAACATCCAGTTGTGACATCTACAGTGTGTTGAACATTCCTGAATCTAAATGTGTCCTGTCGAAATAGCTCAGTTGGGAGAGTGTTAGACTGAAGATCTGAAGATTCCTGGTTCAATCCCTGGTTTGGCAAAAGTTTTTTTCTTCACCCATTAAATTTTAAGCAGAAAGTAAACAAAGCATATGGACTGACTGTTTACAGAAAATGTAAAAATCCTAATCATTATAACTATCTACAGGAAATAAAATGATAGAAACTTGAGAACTGAACACTTTTAACTTTTGAGGAAAATAATATTTTTTGTAATTTTTCCTTCATTCTGGACGTCATCACTTTGTTTTATTTTAGTTTGACTTAGCTGTATGAGGATTTAAAGGAAACCTGATAGCTAAAACGGGCAGCATGTATCAGACACTAGCTGAATGATTTCAGCCATTTATGTTTGACTATGAATCGCTGTGGCATTACTGAGACAAATATGCTTCAAAAATATGCCAGGAACAAAGCTGTTTGGGGAAAAAGCCAGGAAGGCAAAAAACACAAGCCCCAACTCAGGACCGTCATCTTTCATTCTAAAAATAGGGGTTTCTACGTTAATGGTAAGACAAAGAATCCACAGATTTGGCATTCCTCTAGCGAGGAAAGCCCAGTTAAAATGTATGGGGTGCTTGTCTCCATAAGCGCAAGCTGGGCACTAAACTGGCTTATTTGCAATTCTGGATGTTGCAGAGTGAAAACACCTGTTGGACAATAATAGTAATTGCTGGTGTTGATGAATTCATTGTGAGGAGTAATTTATAAAATGGGATCACTTTGGAGGGGTTTCTCCTGTTTTGGTACTTTTGGAACACCGCAAATGTCACCCTCAAAATATTCTTGCAAAATCTGCATTCGCAAAACCCAAATAGCGCTCTTACGGTGCTTGGTCATGAAGCTCAAAATTGGCTGTAACTAATAGGTTACAAATCAATATTAAAATAAAAGAAATCCTGGTATATTTCCTTTAATCACAAGTAATGCTCATCTTTCTACTGCTTAGCTTAGAAAGAGTTAAATTACAAAAGCCAGAAGAAGTCAGGATGGCCGAGCGGTCTGGGAACATCAAATAGTTTCTTTGTGCATATGTTAGTTGTTGCTTTGGCATCGGAAAAATACTGTGGATAGGAAAATGGGAGGGACAATTTCATCTCTATGTGTTCTCTGTCCCTATTAGGGCAGAGAGTGAACCTCCTAAGGTGCTGTCGTGGAAGATTCCTAGAAACCGAATTACCAGTAAGTAGAGATGAGCGTTGTTCTACTCGAACTGTTCGCCAATCTCAAATTCGAGCTGTTTTGGGCGGTGTTCGAGCCGTTCGGCGAACACGAACAATTTGAGAAAAATTCGGCTGTTCGAGGTTATGTTCGATAACTGTTCGTGCACCAAAATCATAACTGGATTTTTTCTCAGTAATGATGAAAATTAATGTTAATACGCAGTTTGAGTGTACAGCGGGGTGGGGGGAGGGGCAGGGGATGGATCTCTGCAGGAACAATGAAGATCTCCATTTTTTTTTCTCTTTCCCGCATTTACAGTGGGGAGGTGCAATCTGTCAGCCTATCAGCAGCGCACACAAGGAATGAAGTGCTTTTTTTCACACAAGCAAGGGCATGTGTCATTGGCAGTGTATGTCACATGTCCTTGCCCTATAAGACCAAGCCATTTTCCCCGTCGCCACCATTTTCTCACTGCTGCAGCTGCGTGTTAGACGGCACCGCTGTTGCTGTGTGCGCTATACCTTGTTAATTTCAAGCCAATTTTCGCACAAATCTACAGATAGATTGGGAGTAGGGAATAGTTGTGATTGCAGTCCTTTTAAGGACTAGGTTACAGCATTTCCTGCGACTTTTATCAGGCAGGTCTGTGCTCTTAAATAGGTAGATTGTGGGAGTAAAGACTAATTGTAATTGCAGTCCTTTTCAGGACTAGGTTACATCAGTTCCTATCAGTTTTTGCCAGGCAGGTCTGTGCCAGTGCTGTGCAAGTTTTTTTCACAGCATTTGGCTGAATCTAGCAAAGCTAATCCTTTTTGGCCTACTGCAGAGTGTGTTAGTCAGTGGAGTAGCCTATCGGTGTTGCAAGATATACCACCTGTATATAGAATACCAATTTTTTTACTGCACCTAGTGAAGTAAAATCTTTTGGGCATAGCATCATTCTATTAGTCCATCTATACTGACCTCCATCAGGTTGCAAATTGAACATAATTTTTTTCTGCATCTAGCTCTGAAAAAATATTTGGGCTTCTAGCAGTGTGTGGGACTTGTTCTATTAGTCCATCTATACTGACCTCCATCAGGTTGCAAACTGAATATAATATTTTTCTGCATCTAGCTCTGAAAAAAATATTTGGGCTTCTAGCAGTGTGTGGGACTTTCTCTGTTAGTCCATCTATATTGACCTCCATCAGGTTGCAAATTAAAAATAATTTTTATCTGCATCTACCTCTGAAAAAATATTTGGGCTTCTAGCTGTGTGTGGGACTTGTTCTATTAGTCCATCTATACTGACCTCCATCAGGTTGCAAACTGAATATAATTTTTTTCTGCATCTAGCTCTGAAAAAATATTTGGCCTTCTAGCAGTGTGTGGGACTTTCTCTATTAGTCCATCTATACTGACCTCCATCAGGTTGCAAATTAAAAATAATTTATATCGGCATCTAGCTCTGAAAAAATATTTGGCCTTCTAGCAGTGTGTGGGACTTTCTCTATTAGTCCATCTTTACTGACCTCCATCAGGTTGCAAATTAAAAATAATTTTTTGTCTGCATCTAGCTCTGAAAAAATATTTGGCCTTCTAGCAGTGTGTGGGACTTTCTCTATTATTCCATCTATACTGACCTCCATCAGGTTGCAAATTCAAAATAATTTTTTGTCTGCATCTAGCTCTGAAAAAATATTTGGCCTTCTAGCAGTGTGTGGGACTTTCTCTATTAGTCCATTTATACTGACCTCCATCAGGCTGCAAATTAAAAATAATTTTTATCTGCATCTACCTGTGAAAAAATATTTGGCCTTCTAGCAGTGTGTGGGACTTGTTCTATTAGTCCATCTATACTGACCTCCATCAGGTTGCAAACTGAATATAATTTTTTTCTGCATCTAGCTCTGAAAAAATATTTGGCCTTCTAGCAGTGTGTGGGACTTTCTCTATTAGTCCTTCTATACTGACCTCCATCAGGTTGCAAATTAAAAATAATTTATATCTGTATCTAGCTCTGAAAAAATATTTGGCCTTCTAGCAGTGTGTGGGACTTTCTCTATTAGTCCATCTATACTGACCTCCATCAGGTTGCAAATTTAAAATAATTTTTTGTCTGCATCTAGCTCTGAAAAAATATTTGGCCTTCTAGCAGTGTGTGGGACTTTCTCTATTAGTCCATCTATACTGACCTCCATCAGGTTGCAAATTCAAAATATTTTTTTGTCTGCATCTAGCTCTGAAAAAATATTTGGCCTTCTAGCAGTGTGTGGGACTTTCTCTATTAGTCCATCTATACTGACCTCCATCAGGCTGCAAATTAAAATATTTTTTTTCTGCATCTACCTCTGAAAAAATTTTTGGGCTTCTAACTGTGTGTAGGACTTGTTCTATTAGTCCATCTATACTGACCTCCATCAGGTTGCAAACTGAATACAATTTTTTTCTGCATCTACCTCTGAAAAAATATTTGGGCTTCTAGCTGTGTGTGGGACTTGTTCTATTAGTCCATCTATACTGACCTCCATCAGGTTGCAAATTGAATATAATTTTTTTCTGCATCTAACCCAGCCAATAGTTTTGGCCTAATACCACAATTTGGCCACTCAGCTCTGCTTTGTTCCCATCCATTGTTTTTTTGTGCAAACAACTCCAGAGTTGTGAATTAGTTAACCACCAAAATGAGTGGAAAAAGGCCTGCTGCTGGTGGAAAGGGGAATAGGCGTGTTGGGAAGGGGAAAAAAGGTTGTGTCCGTGGGGTAGGTGTTAAAGCAACAGTAACATCTGCAGAAGAAAGACCATCTTCCAGCCAAACTAAAATGTCTACTTCTTTTAGCGGACAATGTGATAAGATCCCTTTCTTACGGCCACACCAATCGCTACAAATTCCAGATGAGGCACAAAAACAGCAGGTGCTTCAACGGATATCAAGTGCTCCTTTAAGTGGGCTCTCCTCCACATCAACTTCAACATCACAAATACTCCAGTCCTCAAAGGTGTCACCCCAATCGCACTTGCTTCCTCACAGCTCCCAAATCTCCAGCTGTCCGTCTGAATATGAGGTAGAACAGATGGTTGAGTCTGCAGAGCTGTTTACTCATACTATAGCCTGGGAATCAGAGGTCGACTCCAGCGCTTCTGTGAATCCAGACGAGGAAATGATCTGCACTGATGCCCAGAATCTTTATGAGTCGGACCCAAGACCAGACGCAGAAGGTTCTGACCATAATGTAGACCCTCATTCCCAAACTGTAACTCCTGTTGGTGGAGACAATGAGGAAGACGATGATGAGACTCAAATACCTGATTGGAGCGACAACTTTATTTTTTTGTCAGGGCAGGAACAGGTTGGCTCTGAGGACGACGGGTGTGATAACGCACAGGGTGATGATGATGAGGTTGGAGATCCCACTTACTGTCAACCCACAGTCAGCCAAGAAATGAGGTCAGCAGAAGAGGTGGAGGAAGATGCTAGTGACAACGAGGTCAGGTTGCGCCTTCCTGGACAGAGACGTAGTACTGGAAGCACGTCAACAACTGCATCCTCAAACACAACTCTGCCTCTCACCACAAGTCGTGGTGGCTCTTCAGGTCGCATGGGTGCTAAGCCTTGCATAGCCTGGGCATTTTTTCAGATCGATAAAGATGACCCAACTCGTGTTATCTGTAACATTTGTCAGCAAAAGCTAAGTAGAGGCCAAAAAATACATAGTTTGAGTACTTCATGCATGAACCGGCACATGGACATGAAGCATAAGTTGCAGTGGGAAGCTCAGTGTGCTACAATGCGGCCTAGCCGGCCGGGCCAACCACCGTCTGCCATATCTTGTGCATCCGCGGCCTCTTCATCCTCTGTGACTGGGGGGACAGCAGTCACACCTGTTTTGGGGCGCAGACCTGCCACCTCTTTACCCGCAACAGCCAGCGTGATTGGCAGGTCATCATTTTCTTTGGAGATGGTAACACCAGCTGGTGTTGAGCGCTGTCCGACATCGATAGCACCACCTTTGGATCAAGGCAACCTAACATGTCCGCCTGCATCTTCCTCACAGACCGGCAGTTTGACGGGGACACCCTTATCAACCCCGTCTAAGCAAAATAGCCAGCCCTCGGTCCCTCAGATGTTGACAAGTAAAAGACCATTTCCTCCTAGCCATGAGAAAGCTAAGAGGTTGAATTTCACCATCTGCAAGCTCTTGGCTACGGAAATGCTGCCTTTCCGCCTGGTGGACACAGAGGATTTTCGAAACCTTATGTCCGTCGCAGTGCCCCAGTACCAGATGCCCAGTCGGCACTACTTCTCAAAGAAAGGTGTGCCTGCGCTCCACCAGCATGTCGCACACAACATCACCGCTTCTTTGAGAAACTCTGTGTGTGACAGGGTGCATTTCACCACAGACACTTGGACGAGTAGGCATGGACAGGGGCGTTACATGTCGCTGACTGGGCACTGGGTAACTATGGTGACAGCAGGACAAGGGGCTGCTGTCCAAGTCTTGCCGTCCCCACGAGTTGTGCGTCAATCCTCTTTATGTCAAAGTTCCTCCACTGCTTCTGCCTCCTCAACCTCCTCTCGGTCTTCCACCTGCACCCAAAGCCTGTCTGGTCATGCCACAAGCTTTCTAACTGCGCAGAAGGCATCCTGCACACCTCCTTACTATGCTGGCAGTAGGGCTCAACGTCATCAGGCGGTTTTTACTTTGAAATGTCTGGGAAATGTGAGTCACACAGCTGAGGAGTTGTGGTCAGCTCTGGAGAACCAATTTCATGAATGGTTGTCTCCACTGGACCTGAAACCAGGGAAGGCCGTGTGCGACAATGCTGCAAACCTGGGTGCGGCCCTTCGCCGGGGCAATGTCACACACATGCCTTGTATGGCTCACGTGTTGAACCTGGTTGTCCAGCAATTTTTAGCCCACTATCCCAGACTAGATGGCCTTCTGCAGAGGGCACGGTCGCTGTGTGCTCACTTCCGCCGTTCGCATCCCGCAGCTCAGCGACTTACATCTCTACAGAAGTTGTTGGGCCTGCCACTTCACCGGCTAAAATGCGATGTGCCTACCCGGTGGAATTCAACTCTGCACATGTTGCAGCGACTGTGGCAGCACCGACAAGCCCTGGTGCAATACATTCTGACGTATAGCCTGGGCCAACGGGATCCAGAGGTGGGGCAAATCACGCTGGAGGAGTGGTCTCAGATCAGGGACCTATGCACCCTTCTGCACAGTTTTGAAATGGCGACGAAGATGTTTAGTGCTGACGATGCCATTATCAGCATGACTATTCCGGTGATTTACATGCTGGAGCACATGTTAAACAGAATTCGGAGTCAGGTGGTGGCACAAGAGGAGGTGGAGGAAGTAGAGGAGGAGGAGTTGTATGCGGAAGGGCTAACATCTGCAAGGTCCAGACGGTCGGCAGCACCAAGGCGGCAGGCATGTGAGGGTGGGGGAGATGGTTTTACCAGGGCGCATGGTAGCAGCCAAACTAGTGAGGAAGGTGCAGGAGCCCAGGAAGAAGTGGAGGACGAACTGATGGAAGACTCATCAGATGAGGGAGAACTTGATCACATTTCTGTTGTGCGAGGTTGGGGGGAGAGGACAGAGGAAGGAAGCATGATTGTTACCTCGCCACCAACACAACAGGGACTTGGTGCTCCTGGATGCGCAACACACATGAGTGCCTTCTTGCTGCACTACCTGCAACATGACCCTCGAATTGTGAGAATTAGAAATAATCCTGACTACTGGGTTGCCACACTGTTAGATCCCCGGTACAAAAGTAAATTTGCAGAAATTATTCCTGCCATAGAAAGGGATGCACGCATGCAGGAGTATCAGCAGAGACTGTTGCAGAATCTTACATGTGCTTTTCCACAAAACACCAGTGGTGCACGTAGTAAATCTCACAGTTCCAACTTGCCAACCGTGGGACCGTCAAGTGTTCAGCACTCAAACCGTAACAGAACCACAGTATCTGCTGGTAACATCAATTTTGCGGAATCATTTCACCACTTTTTTAGCCCATCCTTTGCAAGGCCACAGGAGACAAGAAGTCTGACACATAGTCAACGCCTAGAGACGATGGTACAGGAGTATCTCCAAGTAAACATTGAAGCCATGACTGTGTCACTGGACCCTTGCTCTTTTTGGGCTTCCAATCTGGATAAATGGCCGGAGCTAGCCACTTACGCCTTGGAGATCTTGTCATGCCCCGCAGCCAGCGTACTGTCTGAACGTGTGTTCAGCGCTGCTGGTGGTGTGCTGACAGATAAGCGCACGCGGCTCTCCACTGATAATGTAGACAGACTCACGTTCATAAAGATGAACAAATCATGGATCCGAAACGACTTTTCTACCCCTGTGTCATCCTGGGGAGAGTAAAAGCTTGATGATTGGTTAAAATCACCTCACCAACCATTTAAAGCTTTCAAATTACTAATCATGTTTATCTGTATCTTGGCTGGAAAATAATTTGGGCTTTGTAGCAGTGTGCAGCACTGATTCTATTAGGCCATCTATAATAAGCTCCACCAGATTTAAAATTACTAATCATGTTTATCTGTATCTTGGCTGGAAAATAATTTGGGCTTTGTAGTAGTGTGCAGCACTGATCCTATTAGGCCATCTATACTAAACTCCACCAGATTTAAAATTAATAATAATTTTTAGCTGCATCTAGCCCGGAAAATAATTTTGGGGCTCCGAGATGCGCAAGACACATAAGTGCCTTCTTGCTGCACTACCTGCAACATGACCCTCATATTGTCAGAATTCGAAGTAATCATGATTACTGGGTTGCCACACTCTTAGATCCCCCAAACTTTTCGATCAACCTTTTCATTTTAATAAAGACCAAAAAAATGGTCATTTTTGAAATTATAAGCATTAGCAGGTTATTAGAAACTGAAATCAAACAGTTTTCAACTCAAAACTTTATTCTAGGTGATGTTACATTTTCACATAGGACCCCTTGTTCGAAAGGAGCTTCTGAACTCTCTCGTCCATTGAATTTGTCAGGTTTTGGATGGTTCTGCTTCAATTGTTTTGCATGAGGACAGAATACCCTCCCAGAGCTGTTGCTTAGATGTGAACTGCCTCCCGCCATCATAGACACTCCTTTTGATGATGCTCCAGAGGTTCTGAATGGGGTAGAGGTCAGGGGAGCATGGGGGTCACACCATAAGTTTGTCCCCTTTTATGCCCATATCAGCCAGAGATGAAGATGTGTTATGTGCAGCATGAGATGGTGCATTATCATGCATAAAAATGATCTTGCTGTGGAATACACTGTTCTTCTTCTTGAACCATGGCAGGAAGTGCTGTTTGAGAAAATCCACATACATTATGGAATTCATCTTTACCCCTTCAGGGATCCGAAAGGGGGCGACAATCTCTCTCCCCATGATTCTAGCCCAAAACATTACTCCACCTCCTCCTTGTTGGCGCTGTAGCCGTGTTTGCGTGGGGTGTCCATCAACCAGCCATCCTCCACTCCATCCATCTGGACCATCGAGCGCTGCACGGCACTCATCCGTGAACAAAACAGTTTTGAAATCAGTCTTCATGTAATGTTTGGCCCACTGGAGCCGTTTCTGCTTGTGTGAAGTGGATAGAGGAGGTCGATAGGATGGCGTATGCACAGCTGCGAACCTCTGAAGGACCCTGCATCTTGTTGTTCGGGGGACGTTGGAGGCACCAGAAGCTTCAAAAACTTACTTGTCTGCTGCTATGACAAGGCTTTTTTGCCACTGCTCTTTTAACCTGACGTAATTGCCTGTAGGAAAGAGTCCTCAATTTGCCCTTATCAGCACGCACACGTGTGTACTGTGAATCAGCTACATACTTCTTGATTGCCAAGACACTTCATCCTGATCATCGCACAATGTTGATTGTAGTCATGCCTTGACCTAAACACTCCACAATTTGTTGCTTCTCAGCAGCCGACACATCCTTTTTCTTTCCCATTTTGGCAGAAAATGTAGGCTGCTTAATAATGTGAGACAGCCTTCTTAAGTAGTCTTGCCTTTCATTGGACACACCTGTCAAACCAATTAGCACAGGTGTCTGCAATTGCTTACAGTGATATAAAGAGCCCTGACACACATCACCATCAATGAGTTTAACTGACAAACAAATAAATTCTTCCCTTATCACTCCTAAACACTTTTTGCATAATAATTTGGAACACAGTGTACATGTGCTTTTCCACAAAACACCAGTGGTTCCCGTAGTGAATCTTACAGGTCTAACTTGCCATCCGTGGTCTGTATGGAGTTGTTCAATAAAGGGCCCAAAATGAAGATAACATAGATGGGAGAGGTCTCTATGAATAGGAATTCCTAAGTATTTGATACCCTGTGAGGGCCAGACAAAGGGAAAGTTGGACTGGATGGAATCCTGTATGGATTTGGGGAGGGAGACATCGAGGGCCTCAGACTTCGCTGCATTGATTTTAAAATTTGACCATGTAACAAAGTGATCTATTTCAGCCATAACAGCATGGATGGATATATGTGATTGAGTGATATATACTAGGACATCATCAGCAAATAGAGAGCACTTGTACTCGGTGCCTCCCACCTCAATCCACCTAATATTGGGGTTATGGCGAATTGATGAGAGCAGGTGCTCCGTCACTAGGATGTATAAGAGAGGGGACAGAGGACATCCCTGCCTTGTCCCATTGGTGATTGTGAAAGGTGATGAAAATGTTCTGATGCACCCCCTGGGCCTTGGGACACCCGGAACCGGACCCTTTTTGGTGGATGCTGGTGGTTGTAGTCTCCATGGCGGCAAACCGGTTCCGTGGCTCAGGGCGGTCAAACCAGCGGCGGAACTATTTATGTTGTTTTGATGTTTAAATGTCCGACTACGCCACCCGTGGATTGCGGTCAGAGTGAACCGCCGCTGCAGGGCAGACCGCTGAGGCTGGTGTTGTGGGTGCAGCAGAGCGTAGCATAACTCCCCACGGGAGGAGTATAGCCTCAGGGCAATGTATGCAGAGGATGGGGGTGATGGTGCAGGGCAGCAGCAGTAACGACACAGAGTCAGTGATGCAGTCCAGGGCTTTTACTCACAGTTCTTATTATCCAGATCATGTCTGCAGGTAACGGCTGCCCACGTCGTACTGTGCTCACCAGGTGAGGGGCTCAGACAACTCCCAGATAACTTTGGAGCGCTTCACAGGACCCCTTTTGTGTGTCCTTTGTCTTGCCTTTCTTACCAACCCTTCTGTCCGACTGCCTCGGGCCTCCTCTTGGTAAACTTGGCGCCAGTTTCCCTGACCCTATGTGGTGCCTTCCTAGCGGGTGTAGCGAGGGGCTGCGCCACATAAAATGTCACAGCCTCCGGTTTCTAGCTGAGGGTCGTTTCCTGCCTCCACTAGTTTCGGGGACCGGTCTCCCCCTTTGGCCTGACCCCTCCACGCAGGTGGATTCGGGCGTGCAATGGCGACTCGCACGTCCGCACCCCTGGGATCCCTTCGTTCCTCGTTCCTGGAGCCTTCTCCGCTCCTCTTCCTTCCTTCTCCCCCTTCCATGCCTGGGCCTCTGTTACTAGGCCTGCCTCCGGAGCAGAGCTCATGCAGAGCTCCTGCTCCATGCCACTTCTGCTCAGACTTCTCTGCACTGAACTAAGATGGTGCCCACCTTTTATACTCCCTTCTCAATGCACCCATGAACTGCTTCCTCCCTGCTCCTACACTACAGGGTTCCCTGTCCTCAGTGTTCCCTCCCCCCACTCCAGCCAGAGACAGGGACTGTCGTGCCCATCTCAGGGGCATATTGGTCGCCCTGCCCCACGGCAATGTGGTGTAATGCATGCAGGTGTCGGGTCCTGATCCACACTCCATCCTTACCTGAGAGTGAGATATCACACCTCTGGGAGAGGTGCAATACCTCTGTAGCAACCGAGCCCTCAGGGTGCTACAGTTCCATTTATCTTCAGCCTAGGTGACGTATTGCAATACAGGGCCGTGATTTGGCTATAAAAGGGACCCCTAGACCCCTACCCCAAGCTTTTTAAGAGAATAATATATGGTGTGCCAGGAGACTCTATGGAATGTTTTCTCAGCATCCAACGAGAGTATGTAATTACAAATTTTTAACTGCATCTAGCCCAGGAAATACTTTGTGCCTAGTAGCAGTGTCTGCTAGTCAGCGGATTATCCCGGCTGTTAAGCAAGCTACACCACCTGTAGTTTGGACACTTAATTTTTTCAAAGGAAATGCTTCGGGACCACGGGATACTCAGTGAAGAGCATCAGGAGGCACCCCAAGGCATAGGGGCTGGGACTGGCAGTAGGATGCCTTGCGGTGGACAGCCGAGCTCGATCCTTATAAAAGCTTTTTAACTGCAGCAGCTTTAGTGGACGCTACTGGAGCTGGAATTACGCGGCTGCTGGCATGAGACTTGCCCTCCAATAGATCCTTGTAAATGGATTTAAAGTGTATTCATTCAAATTAGAGAGACAATTTAAATTAAAAAGCTTAGAGCTGCCTCCACCACAGGGGGGCTCGCTCGACCCACCAGCGGACAGGCACCAGTATTGGGAGAGGGGGGCTGGCCGTCAGGGTTCACCGCGGCTCTGGCAGAAACCCGGCGACACGGAGGTGGCACGGGCAGGAGCGGACTGAACGTGTCGGCTTCTCACTTTTTGGATTTTAGAAGGGCATGACATGCCTATATCTGTGTCTCCCCCTCCTTTTACTCCTCCACCTCTTTTCTTTTCGCATGACTATATGTACTTGTCACTTTTCCATGTGTTAGTTGTGTCTTCTGCGCAGTTTGTCAGCTTTTGGACACCTTTGAAGGTGTTTTCTATGTGTTTCTATGTGTTTTTGTTTGCCTGCCATTGGTTTTAACGGTGTTCGAAGGTGTTCGACGAACAGTTCGATGAACACACGGGTGTTCGTCGAACCGAACAGAACTCGAACACTACGGGGGTGGCTCAACACTACCATTAAGTCTAATTTCAGATTTTTTTACCTCAGGCATCAATAGACTTTAAATATACTTAATAAACAAAAGCTAAAAGAGCAGATGAACATAGTTTAACAAGTCTGAAATGCGCATGTGATACTGACATCAAAGTTTCACCACATTTTGGGACAAATGTTTTCACTTTCAACATTAACAATCAGTAGAATATTTTCTTTAAATTTGCATCTCCTTTCTTCACTCCAATTGTTTGCACCTAAGAAAATAATACAGCTTGATGCAACATTATGCTTACAAATTGTGTTTTATGCTCAATCATCACCTGTCCTACAGAGACACAGTCAGAATTACCCTGGCGAATTGAGTAAATTTGAAAATGTAAAAAAAATGCAGAATTGCTGTTTTTTTCTATTCATTCACAAAGAATTAATGTAAGTTCTTAAATATGTACGCAAAATAGCGGGACTTTCAAATATAGATAATCTTGCAAAAACAGGTCAAAGTAAAAATAAATACATCCAGTTGTGACATCTACAGTGTGTTGAACATTCCTGAATCTAAATGTGTCCTGCTGAAAAATCTCAGTTGGGAGAGTGTTAGGCTGAAGATGTAAAGGTCCCTAGTTCAATCCCGGGTTTCGGCAAAAGTTTTTTTCTTCACCCATTAAATTTTAAGCAGAAAATAAACAAAGCATATGGACTGACTGTTTACAGGGAATGTAAAAATCCTAATCATTTTAACTATCTACAGGAAATAAAATGATAGAAACTTGAGAACCGAACACTTTTAACTTTTGAGGAAAATAATATTTTTTGTAATTTTTCCTTCATTCTGGACGTCATCACTTTGTTTTATTTTAGTTTGACTTAGCTGTATAAGGATTTAAAGGAAACCTGATAGCTAATACGGGCAGCATGTATCAGACACTAGCTGAATGATTTCAGCCATTTATGTGTGACTATGAATCGCTGTGGCATTACTGAGACAAATATGCCTCAAAAATATGCCAGGAACAAAGCTGTTTAGGGAAAAAGCTAGGAAGGCAAAAAACACAAGCCCCAACTCATGATCGTCATCTTTCATTCTAAAAATAGGGGTTTCCACATTAATGGTAAGACAAAGAATCCACAGATTTGGCATTTCTCTAGCGAGGAGAACCCACTTAAAATGTATGGGGTGCTTGTCTCCATAAGCGCAAGCTGGGCACTAAACTGGCTTATTTGCAATTCTGGATGTTGCAGAGTGAAAACACCTGTTGGACATTAATAGTAATTGCCGGTGTTGATGAATTCATTGTGAGGAGTAATTTATAAAATGGGATCACTTTGGAGGGGTTTCTGCTGTTTTGGTACTTTTGGAACTCCGCAAATGTCACCCTCAAAATATTCTTGCAAAATCTCCATTCACAAAACCCAAATAGCACTCTTACTTTCAAAGCACTGCTGTGTGACCAAACAGTAGTTTCTGAAGACATATGAAGCATCACCGTATTTCAATGAAATTGTGCAACTTTAGATATTTTCACAAGAAAAACTAAATATATATTGACCTAAATTTACCATTAATATAAAGTACAATGTGTTACAAAATAACACTATCAGAATCACGGGGATATGTTAAGCTTTCAAGTGTTATTGCCACATAAAGTGATACATGTCAGATTTAAAAAACGGTGCTTGGTCATGAAGCTCAAAATTGGCTGTAACTAATAGGTTACAAATCAATATTAAAATAAAATAAATCATGGTATATTTCCTTTCAACACAAGTAATGCTCATCTTTCTACTGCTTAGCTTAGAAAGAGTTAAATTACAAAAGCCAGAAGAAGTCAGGATGGCGGAGCGGTCTAAGGTGCTGCGTTCAGTTCGCAGCCTCACCTGGAGGCGTGGGTTCGAATCCTACTTCTGACATTAGCATTTTCTTTCAAGAAATTGTACAGCTTCACTCCTGTTACTGATCAGTTGGGGTTCCGCTCCATTGGTGGCAATCTCAAATCGAAAACTAAAAGTGATGGGGCTTAGCAAAGCCAATTCTCAACGTTGGCACTTTGGCAGTATTCCTGGGGGTCCTTGAGGCAAATCTTAAATGTCCTGAATTTGTGCTTTCACAAAAGACTTCTGGGAACATCAAATAGTTTCTTTGTGCATATGTTAGTTGTTGCTTTGGCATCGGAAAAATACTGTGGATAGGAAAATGGGAGGGACTATTTCATCTCTATGTGTTCTCTGTCCCTATTAGGGCAGAGAGTGAACCTCCTAAGGTGCTGCCGTGGAAGATTCCTAGAAACCGAATTACCACTATGTCTAATTTCAGATTTTTCTACCTCAGGCATCAATAGACTATAAATATACTTAATAAACAAAAGCTAAAAGAGCAGATGAACATAGTTTAACAAGTCTGAAATGCGCATGTGATACTGACATCAAAGTTTCACCACATTTTGGGACAAATGTTTTCACTTTCAACATTAACAATCAGTAGTATATTTTCTCTAAATTTGCATCTCCTTTCTTCACTCCAATTGTTTGCACTTAAGAAAAAACAAAGCTTGATGCAACATTATGCTTACAAATTGTGTTTTATGCTCAATCATCACCTGTCCTACAGAGGCACAGTCAGAATGACCTTGGCAAATTGAGTAAATTTGAAAATGTAAAAAAAATGCAGAATTGCTGTTTTTTCTATTCATTCACAAAGAATTAATGTAAGTTCTTAAATATGTGCGCAAAATAGCGGTACTTTCAAATATAGATAATCTTGCAAAAACAAGTCAAAGTAAAAATAAATACATCCAGTTGTGACATCTACAGTGTGTTGAACATTCCTGAATCTAAATGTGTCCAGTTGAAATAGCTCAGTTGGGAGAGTGTTAGACTGAAGATCTAAAGTTCCCTGGTTTTGGCAAAAGTTTTTTTCTTCACCCATTAAATTTTAAGCAGAAAATAAACAAAGCATATGGACTGACTTTTTACAGAAAATGTGAAAGTCCTAATCATTATAACTATCTACAGGAAATAAAATGATAGAAACTTGAGAGCCGAACACTTTTAACTTTTGAGGAAAATAATATTTTTTGTAATTTTTCCTTCATTCTGGATGTCATCACTTTTTTTTATTTTAGTTTGACTTAGCTGTATGAGGATTTAAAGGAAACCTGATAGCTAATACGGGCAGCATGTATCAGACACTAGCTGAATGATTTCAGCCATTTATGTTTGACTATTAATCGCTGTGGCATTACTGAGACAAATATGCTTCAAAAATATGCCAGGAACAAAGCTGTTTGGGGAAAAAGCCAGGAAGGCAAAAAACACAAGCCCCAACTCAGGACCGTCATCTTTCATTCTAAAAATAGGGGATGCCACGTTAATGGTAAGACAATGAATCCACATATTTGGCATTTCTCTAGCGAGGAGAGCCCACTTAAAATGTATGGGGTGCTAGTCTATATGAGCGCAAGCTGGGCACTAAACTGGCTTATTTGCAATTCTGGATGTTGCAGAGTGAAAACACCTGTTGGACAAAATTAGTAATTGCCGGTGTTGATGAATTCATTGTGAGGAGTAATTTATAAAATGGGATCACTTTGGAGGGGTTTCTGCTGTTTTGGTACTTTTGGAGCTCCGCAAATGTCACCCTCAAAATATTCTTGCAAAATCTGCATTCCCAAAACCCAAATAGCGCTCTTACTTTCAAAGCCCTGCTGTGTGACCAAACAGTAGTTTCTGAAGACATATGGGGCATCACCGCATTTCAATGAAATTGTGCAACTTTAGATATTTTCACAAGAAAAACTAAATATATATTGACCTGAATTTACCATTAATATAAAGTACAATGTGTTACAAAATAACACTATCAGAATCACGGGGATATGTTAGGCATTCCAGTTTTATTGCCACATAAAGTGATACATGTCAGATTTAAAAAACAGTGCTTGGTCATGAAGCTCAAAATTGGCTGTAACTAATAGGTTACATATCAATATTAAAATAAAATAAATCATGGTATATTTCCTTTCATCACAAGTAATGCTCATCTTTCTACTGCTTAGCTTAGAAAGAGTTAAATTACAAAAGCCAGAAGACCTCAGGATGGCCGAGCGGTCTAAGGCGCTGTGTTAAGTTCGCAGTCTCACTTCTGACATTAGAATTTTCTTTCAGGAAATTGTACAGCTTCACTCCTGTTACTGATCAGTTGGGGTTCCGCTCCATTGGTGGCAATCTCAAATCGAAAACTAAAAGCGATGGGACTTAGCAAAACCAATTCTCAACGTTGACAGTATTCCTGGGGGTCCTTGAGGCAAATCTTAAATGTCCTGAATTTGTGCTTTCACAAAAAACTTTTGGGAACATCAAATAGTTTCTTTTTGCATATGTTAGTTGTTACTATGGCATCAGAAAAATACTGTGGATAGGTAAATGGGAGGGACTATTTCATCTCTATGTGTTCTCTGTCCCTATTGGGGCATAGAGTGAACCTCCTAAGTAGAGATGAGCGTTGTTCGACTCGAACTGTTCGCCAATCTCAAATTCGAGCTGTTTTGGGCGGTGTTCGAGCAGTTCGGCGAACACGAACGATTTGAGAAAAATTCGGCTGCTCGAGGTTATGTTCGATAACTGTTCGTGCACCAAAATCATAACTGGATTTTTTCTCATTAATGATGAAAATTAATGTTAATACGCAGTTTGAGTGTACAGCGGGGTGGGGGGAAGGGCAGGGGATGGATCTCTGCAGGAATAATGAAGATCTCCATTTTTTTTTCTCTTTCCCGCATTTACAGTGGGGAGGTGCAATCTGTCAGCCTATCAGCAGCGCAAACAAGGAGCGAAGTGCTTTTTTTCACACAAGCAAGGGCATGTGTCATTGGCAGTGTATGTCACATGTCCTTGCCCTATAAGATCAAGCCATTTTCCCCGTCGCCACCATTTTCTCACTGCTGCAGCTGCGTGTTAGACGGCATCGCTGTTGCTGTGTGCGCTATACCTTGTTAATTTCAAGCCAATTTTAGCACAAATCTACAGATAGCTTGGGAGTAGGGAATAGTTGTGATTGCAGTCCTTTTAAGGACTAGGTTACAGCATTTCCTACGACTTTTATCAGGCAGGTCTGTGCTCTTAAATAGATAGATTGTGGGAGTAAAGACTAATTGTAATTGCAGTCCTTTTCAGGACTAGGTTACATCAGTTCCTATCAGTTTTTGCCAGGCAGGTCTGTGCCAGTGCTGTGCAAGTTTTTTTCACAGCATTTGGCTGAATCTAGCAAAGCGAATCCTTTTTGGCCTATTGCAGAGTGTGTTAGTCAGTGGAGTAGCCTATCTGTGTTGCAAGATATACCACCTGTGTATAGAATACCAATTTTTTTACTGAACCTAGTGAAGTAGAATCTTTTGGGCATAGCATCATTCTATTAGTCCATCTATACTGACCTCCATCAGGTTGCAAATTGAATATAATTTTTTTCTGCATCTAGCTCTGAAAAAATATTTGGGCTTCTAGCAGTGTGTGGGACTTGTTCTATTAGTCCATCTATACTGACCTCCATCAGGTTGCAAACTGAATATAATTTTTTTCTGCATGTAGCTCTGAAAAAATATTTGGCCTTCTAGCAGTGTGTGGGACTTTCTCTATTAGTCCATCTATACTAACCACCATCAGGTTGCAAATTAAAAATAATTTTTATCTGCATCTAGCTCTGAAAAATATTTGGCCTTCTAGCAGTGTGTGGGGCTTTCTCTATTAGTCCATCTATACTGACCTCCATCAGGTTGCAAATTCAAAATAATTTTTTGTCTGCATCTAGCTCTGAAAAAAAATTTGGTCTTCTAGCTGTGTGTGAGATTTGTTCTATTAGTCCATCTATACTGACCTCCATCAGGTTGCAAACTGAATATAATTTTTTTCTGCATCTAGCTCTGAAAAAATATTTGGCCTTCTAGCAGTGTGTGGGACTTGTTCTATTAGTCCACCTATACTGACCTCCATCAGGTTGCAAATTCAAAATAATTTTTTGTCTGCATCTAGCTCTGAAAAAATATTTGGCCTTCTAGCGGTGTGTGGGACTTTCTCTATTAGTCCATCTATACTGACCTCCATCAGGTTGCAAACTGAATACAATTTTTTTCTGCATCTACCTCTGAAAAAATATTTGGGCTTCTAGCTGTGTGTGGGACTTGTTCTATTAGTTCAACTATACTGACCTCCATCAGGTTGCAAATTGAATATAATTTTTTTCTGCATCTAACCCAGCCAATAGTTTTGGCCTAATACCACAGTTTGGCCACTCAGCTCTGCTCGGTTCCCATCCATTGTTTTTTTGTTCAAACAACTCCAGAGTTGTGAATTGGTTAACCACCAAAATGAGTGGAAAAAGGCCTGCTGCTGGTGGAAAGGGGAATAGGCGTGTTGGGTAGGGGAAAAAAGGCTGTGTCCGTGGGGTAGGTGTTAAAGCAACAGTAACATCTGCAGAAGAAAGACCATCTTCCAGCCAAACTAAAATGTCTACTTCTTTTAGCGGACAATGTGATAAGATCCCTTTCTTACGGCCACGCCAATCGCTACAAATTCCAGATGAGGCACAAAAACAGCAGGTGCTTCAATGGATATCAAGTGCTCCTTTAAGTGGGCTCTCCTCCACATCAACTTCAACATCACAAATACTCCAGTCCTCAAAGGTGTCACCCCAATCGCACTTGCTTCCTCACAGCTCCCAAAGCTCCAGCTGCCCGTCTGAGTATGAGGTAGAACAGATGGTTGAGTCTGCAGAGCTGTTTACTCATACTATAGCCTGGGAATCAGAGGTCGACTCCAGCGCTTCTGGAAATGATCCGCACTGATGCCCAGAATCTTTATGAGTCGGATCCAGGACCAGACGCAGAAGGTTCTGACCATAATGTAGACCCTCATTCCCAAACTGTAACTCCTGTTGGTGGAGACAATGAGGAAGACGATGATGAGACTCAAATACCTGATTGGAGCGACAACTTTAGTGTTTTGTCAGGGCAGGAACAGGTTGGCTCTGAGGACGACGGGTGTGATAACGCACCGGGTGATGATGATGAGGTTGGAGATCCCACTTACTGTCAACCCACAGTCAGCGAAGAGATGAGGTCAGCAGAGGAGATGGAGGAAGATGCTAGTGACGACGAGGTCAGGTTGCGCCTTCCTGGACAGAGACGTAGTACTGGAAGCACGTCAACAACTGCATCCTCAAACACAACTCTGCCTCTCACCACAAGTCGTGGTGGCTCTTCAGGTCGCATCGGTGCTAAGCCTTGCATAGCCTGGGCATTTTTTCAGATCGATAAAGATGACCCAACTCGTGTTATCTGTAACATTTGTCAGCAAAAGCTAAGTAGAGGCCAAAAAATACACAGTTTGAGTACTTCATGCATGAACCGGCGCATGGACATGAAGCATAAGTTGCAGTGGGAAGCTCAGTGTGCTACAATGCGGCCTAGCCGGCCGGGCCAACCACCGTCTGCCATATCTTGTGCATCCGCGGCCTCTTTATCCTCTGTGACTGGGGGGACAGCAGTCACACCTGTTTGGGGGCGCAGACCTGCCACCTCTTTACCCGCAACAGCCAGCGTGATTGGCAGGTCATCATTTTCTTTGGAGGTGGTAACACCAGCTGGTGTTGAGCGCTTTCCGACATCGATAGCACCACCTTTGGATCAAGGCAACCTAACATGTCCGCCTGCATCTTCCTCACAGACCGGCAGTTTGCCGGGGACACCCTTATCAACCCCGTCTAAGCACAATAGCCAGCCCTCGGTCCCTCAGATGTGGACAAGTAAAAGACCATTTCCTCCTAGCCATGAGAAAGCTAAGAGGTTGAATTTCACCATCTGCAAGCTCTTGGCTACAGAAATGCTGCCTTTCCGCCTGGTGGACACAGAGGATTTTCGAGACCTTATGTCCGTCGCAGTGCCCCAGTACCAGATGCCCAGTCGGCACTACTTCTCAAAGAAAGGTGTGCCTGCGCTCCACCAGCATGTCGCACACAACATCACCGCTTCTTTGAGAAACTCTGTGTGTGACAGGGTGCATTTCACCACAGACACTTGAACGAGTAGGCATGGACAGGGGCGTTACATGTATCTGACTGGGCACTGGGTAACTATGGTGACAGCAGGACAAGGGGCTGCTGTCCAAGTCTTGCCGTCCCCACGAGTTGTGCGTCAATCCTCTTTATGTCAAAGTTCCTCCAATGCTTCTGCCTCCTCAACCTCCTCTCGGTCTTCCACCTGCACCCAAAGCCTGTCTGGTCATGCCACAAGCTTTCTAACTGCGCAGAAGGGATCCTGCACACCTCCTTACTATGCTGGCAGTAGGGCTCAACGTCATCAGGCGGTTTTTACTTTGAAATGTCTGGGAAATGTGAGTCACACAGCTGAGGAGTTGTGGTCAGCTCTGGAGAACCAATTTCATGAATGGTTGTCTCCACTGGACCTGAAACCAGGGAAGGCCGTGTGCGACAATGCTGCAAACCTGGGTGCGGCCCTTCGCCGGGGCAATGTCATACACGTGCCTTGTATGGCTCACGTGTTGAACCTGGTTGTCCAGCAATTTTTAGCCCACTCTCCCGGACTAGATGGCCTTCTGCAGAGGGCACGGTCGCTGTGTGCTCACTTCCGCCGTTCGCATCCCGCAGCTCAGCAACTTACATCTCTACAGAAGTCGTTGGGCCTGCCCCTTCACCGGCTGAAATGCGATGTGCCTACCCGGTGGAATTCAACTCTGCACATGTTGCAGCGACTGTGGCAGCACCGACAAGCCCTGGTGCAATACGTTCTGACGTATAGCCTGGGCCAACGAGATCCAGAGGTGGGGCAAATCACGCTGGAGGAGTGGTCTCAGATCAGGGACCTATGCACCCTTCTGCACAGTTTTGAAATGGCGACGAAGATGTTTAGTGCTGACGATGCCATTATCAGCATGACTATTCCGGTGATTTACATGCTGGGCACATGTTAAACAGAATTCGGAGTCAGGTGGTGGCACAAGAGGAGGTGGAGGAAGTAGAGGAGGAGGAGTTGTATGCGGAAGGGCTAACATCTGCAAGGTCCAGTAGGTCGGCAGCACCAAGGCGGCAGGCATGTGAGGGTGGGGGAGATGGTTTTACCAGGGCGCATGGTAGCAGCCAAACTAGTGAGGAAGGTGCAGGAGCCCAGGAAGAAGTGGAGGACGAACTGATGGAAGACTCATCAGATGAGGGAGACCTTGATCACATTTCTGTTGTGCGAGGTTGGGGGGAGAGGACAGAGGAAGGAAGCATGATTGTTACCTTGCCACCAACACAACAGGGACTTGATGCTCCTGGATGCGCAACACACATGAGTGCCTTCTTGCTGCACTACCTGCAACATGACCCTCAAATTGTGAGAATTAGAAATAATCCTGACTACTGGGTTGCCACACTGTTAGATCCCCGGTACAAAAGTAAATTTGCAGAAATTATTCCTGCCATAGAAAGGGATGCACGCATGCAGGAGTATCAGCAGAGACTGTTGCAGAATCTTACATGTGCTTTTCCACAAAACACCAGTGGTGCATGTAGTGAATCTCACAGTTCCAACTTGCCAACTGTGGGACAGTCAAGTGTTCAGCACTCAAACCGTAACAGAACCACAGTATCTGCTGGTAACATCAATTTTGCGGAATCATTTCACCACTTTTTTAGCCCATCCTTTGCAAGACCACAGGAGACAAGAAGTCTGACACATAGTCAACGCCTAGAGACGATGGTACAGGAGTATCTCCAAGTAAACATTGAAGCCATGACTGTGTCACTGGACCCTTGCTCTTTTTGGGCTTCCAATCTGGATAAATGGCCGGAGCTAACCACTTACGCCTTGGAGATCTTGTCATGCCCCGCAGCCAGCGTTCTGTCTGAACGTGTGTTCAGCGCTGCTGGTGGTGTGCTGACAGATAAGCGCACGCGGCTCTCCACTGATAATGTAGACAGACTCACGTTCATAAAGATGAACAAATCATGGATCCGAAACGACTTTTCTACCCCTGTGTCATCCTGGGGAGAGTAAAAGCTTGATGATTGGTTAAAATCACCCTACCAACCATTTTAAGCTTTCAAATTACTAATCATGTTTATCTGTATCTTGGCTGGAAAATAATTTGGGTTTTGTAGCAGTGTGCAGCACTGATTCTATTAGGCCATCTATACTAAGCTCCACCAGATTTAAAATTAATAATAATTTTTAGCTGCATCTAGGCCGGAAAATAATTTTGGGGCTCCGAGATGCGCAAGAAACATAAGTGCCTTCTTGCTGCACTACCTGCAACATGACCCTCATATTGTCAGAATTCGAAGTAATCATGACTACTGGGTTGCCACACTCTTAGATCCCCCAAACTTTTCGATCAACCTTTTCATTTTAATAAAGACCAAAAAAATGGTCATTTTTGAAATTATAAGCATTAGCAGGTTATTAGAAACTGAAATCAAACAGTTTTCAACTGAAAACTTTATTCTAGGTGATGTTACATTTTCACATAGGACCCCTTGTTCGAAAGGAGCTTCTGAACTCTCTCGTCCATTGAATTTGTCAGGTTTTGGATGGTTTCTGCTTCAATTGTTTTGCATGAGGACAGAATACCCTCCCAGAGCTGTTGCTTAGATGTGAACTGCCTCCCGCCATCATATTCACTCCTTTTGATGATGCTCCAGAGGTTCTGAATGGGGTAGAGGTCAGGGGAGCATGGGGGTCACACCATAAGTTTGTCCCCTTTTATGCCCATATCAGCCAGAGATGCAGATGTTTTATGTGCAGCATGAGATGGTGCATTATCATGCAAAAAAATGATCTTGCTGTGAAATACACGGTTCTTCTTCTTGAACCATGGCAGGAAGTGCTGTTTGAGAAAATCCACATACATTATGGAGTTCATCTTTAGCGCCTTCAGGGATCCTAAAGGGGCCGACAATCTCTCTCCCCATGATTCCAGCCCAAAACATTACTCCACCTCCTCCTTGTTGGCGCTGTAGCTGTGTTTGCGTGGGGTGTCCATCAACCAGCCATTCTCCACTCCATCCATCTGGACCATCGAGCGCTGCACGGCACTCATCCGTGAACAAAACAGTTTTGAAATCAGTCTTCATGTAATGTTTGGCCCACTGGAGCCGTTTCTGCTTGTGTGAAGTGGATAGAGGAGGTCGACAGGATGGCATATGCACAGCTGCAAACCTCTGAAGGACCCTGCATCTTGTTGTTCGGGGCACGTTGGAGGCACCAGCAGCTTCAAAAACTTGTCTGCTGCTATGACAAGGCTTTTTTGCCGCTGCTCTTTTAACCTGACGTAATTGCCTGTAGGAAAGAGTCCTCAATTTGCCCTTATCAGCACGCACACGTGTGTACTGTGAATCAGCTACATACTTCTTGATTGCCAAGACACTTCATCCTGATCATCGCACAATGTTGATTGTAGTCATGCCTTGACCTAAACACTCCACAATTTGTTGCTTCTCAGCAGCCGACACATCCTTTTTCTTTCCCATTTTGGCAGAAAATGTAGGCTGCTTAATAATGTGAGACAGCCTTCTTAAGTAGTCTTGCCTTTCATTGGACACACCTGCCAAACTAATTAGCACAGGTGTCTGCAATTGCTTACAGTGATATAAAGAGCCCTGACACACATCACCATCAATGAGTTTAACTGACAAACAAACAAATTCTTCCTTTATCACTCCTAAACACTTTTTGCATAATAATTTGGAGCACAGTGTTCATGTGCTTTTCCACAAAACACCAGTGGTTCACGCAGTGAATCTTACAGTTCTAACTTGCCAACCGTGGTCTGTATGGAGTTGTTCAATAAAGGGCCCAAAATTAAGATAACATAGATGGGAGAGGTCTCTATGAATAGGAATTCCTAAGTATTTGATACCCTGTGAGGGCCAGGCAAAGGGAAAGTTGGACTGGATGGAATCCTATATGGATTTGGGGAGGGAGACATCGAGGGCCTCAGACTTCGCTGCATTGATTTTAAAATTTGACCATGTAACAAAGTGATCTATTTCAGCCATAACAGCATGGATGGATATATGTGATTGAGTGATATATACTAGGACATCATCAGCAAATAGAGAGCACTTGTACTCGGTGCTTCCCACCTCAATCCACCTAATATTGGGGTTATGGCTAATTGATGAGAGCAGGTGCTCCGTCACTAGGATGTATAAGAGAGGGGACAGAGGACATCCCTGCCTTGTCCCATTGGTGATTGTGAAAGGTGATGAAAATGTTCTGATTCACCCCCTGGGCCTTGGGACACCCGGAGCCGGACCCTTTTTGGTGGATGCTGGTGGTTGTAGTCTTCGTGGCGGCGACCCGGTTCCGTGGCTCAGGGTGGTCAAACCAGTGGCGGAACTATTTATGTGGTTTTGATGTTTAAATGTCCGACTACGCCACCCGTGGATTGCGGTCAGAGTGAACCGCCGCTGCAGGGCAGACCGCTGAGGCTGGTGTTGTGGGTGCAGCAGAGCGTAGCATAACTCCCCACAGGAGGAGTATAGCCTCAGGGCAATGTATGCGGAGGATAGGGGTGATGGTGCAGGGCAGCAGCAGTAACGACACAGAGTCAGTGATGCAGTCCAGGGCCTTTACTCACAGTTCTTATTATCCAGACCACGTCTGCAGGTAACGGCTGCCCACGTCGTACTGTGCTCACCAGGTGAGGGGCTCAGACAACTCCCAGATAACTTTGGAGCGCTTCACAGGACCCCCTTTGTGTGTCCTTTGTCTGGCCTTTCTTACCAACCCTTCTGTCCGGCTGCCTCGGGCCTCCTCTTGGTAAAATTGGCGCCAGTTTCCCTGACCCTATGTGGTGCCTTCCTAGCGGGTGTAGCGAGGGGCTGCGCCACATAAAATGTCACAGCCTCCGGTTTCTAGCTGAGGGTCGTTTCCTGCCTCCACTAGTTTCGGGGACCGGTCTCCCCCTTTGGCCTGACCCCTCCACGCAGGTGGATTCGGGCGTGCGGTGGCGACTCGCCCGTCCGCACCCCTGTGATCCCTTCATTCCTCGTTCCTGGAGCCTTCTCCGCTCCTCTTCCTTCCTTCTCCCTCTTCCAGGCCTGGGCCTCTGTTACTAGGCCCGCCTCCGGAGCAGAGCTCATGCAGAGCCCCTGCTCCCTGCCACTTCTGCTCAGACTTCTCTGCACTGAACTAAGATGGTGCCCACCTTTTATACTCCCTTCTCAATGTACCGAGGAACTGCTTCCTCCCTGCTCCTACACTACAGGGTTCCCCTTCCTCAGTGTTCCCTCCCCCCACTCCAGCCAGGGACAGGGACTGTCGTGCCCATCTCAGAGGCATATTGGTCGCCCTGCCCCACGGCAATGTGGTGTAATGCATGCAGGTGTCGGGTCCTGATCCACACTCCATCTTTACCTGAGAGTGAGATATCACACCTCTGGGTGAGGTGCAATAACTCTGTAGCAACCGAGCCCTCAGGGTGCTACAGTTCCCTTTATCTTCAGCCTAGGTGACGTATTGTGATACAGGGCCATGATTTTGGCTATAAAAGGGTCCCCTAGACCCCTACCCCAAGCTTTTTAAGAGAATCATATATGGCGTGCCAGAAGACTCTATGGAATGCTTTCTCAGCATCCAACGAGAGTATCTAATTACAAATTTTTAACTGCATCTAGCCCAGGAAATACTTTGTGCCTAGTAGCAGTGTCTGCTAGTCAGCGGATTATCCCAGCTGTAAAGCAAGCTACACCACCTGTAGTTTGGACACTTAATTTTTTTAAAGGAAATGCTTCAGGACAACGGGATACTCAGTGAAGAGCATCAGGAGGCACCCCAAGGCATAGGGGCTGGGACTGTCAGTAGGATGCCTTGCGGTGGACAGCCGAGCTCGATCCTTATAAAAGCTTGTGTTAGTTGTGTCTTCTGAGCAGTTTGTCAGCTTTTGGACACCTTTGAAGGTGTTTTCTATGTGCTTCTATGTGTTTTTGTTTGCCTGCCATTGGTTTTAACGGTGTTCGAAGGTGTTCGACGAACAGTTCGATGAACAGTTCGGCGAACACACGGGTGTTCAACGAACCGAACCGAACTCGAACACTACGGGGTTGGCTCAACACTACTCCTAAGGTGCTGTCGTGGAAGATTCCTAGAAACCGAATTACCAATAAGTCTAATTTCAGATGTTTCTACCTCAGGCATCAATAGACTATAAATATACTTAATAAACAAAAGCTAAAAGAGCAGATGAACATAGTTTATCAAGTCTGAAATCCGCATGTGATACTGACATCAAAATTTCACCACATTTTGGGACAAATGTTTTCACTTTCAACATTAACAATCAGTAGAATATTTTCTCTAAATTTGCATCTTCTTTCTTCACTCCAATTGTTTGCACCTAAGAAAAAATAAAGCTTGATGCAACATTATGCTTACAAATTGTGTTTTATGCTCAATCATCATCTGTCCTACAGAGACACAGTAAGAATTACCCTGGCGAATTGATTAAATTTGAAAATCTTAAAAAAAATGCAGAATTGCTGTTTTTTTCTATTCATTCACAAAGAATTAATGTAAGTTCTTAAATATGTACGCAAAATAGCGGGACTTTCAAATATAGATAATCTTGCAAAAACAAGTCAAAGTAAAAATAAATACATCCAGTTGTGACATCTACAGTGTGTTGAACATTCCTGAATCTTAATGTGTCCTGCCGAAATAGCTCAGTTGGGAGAGCGTTAGACTGAAGATCTAAAGGTCCCGGGTTTCGGCAAAAGTTTTTTTCTTCACCCATTAAATTATAAGCAGAAAATAAACAAAGCATATGGACTGACTGTTTACAGAGAATGTAAAAGTCCTAATCATTATAACTATCTACAGGAAATAAAATGATAGAAACTTGAGAACTGAACACTTTTAACTTTTGAGGAAAATAATATTTTTTGTAATTTTTCCTTCATTCTGGACATCATCACTTTGTTTTATTTTAGTTTGACATAGCTGTATGAGGATTTAAAGGAAACCTGATAGCTAATACGGGCAGCATGTATCAGACACTAGCTGAATGATTTCAGCCATTTATGTTTGACTATGAATCGCTGTGGCATTACTGAGACAAATATGCTTCAAAAATATGCCAGGAACAAAGCTGTTTGGGGAAAAAGCCAGGAAGTCATAAAACACAAGCCCCAACTCAAGACCGTCATCTTTCATTCTAAAAATAGGGGTTTCCACGTTAATGGTAAGACAAAGAATCCACAGATTTGGCATTTCTCTAGCAAGGAGAGCCCACTTAAAATGTATTTGGTGCTTGTCTCCATAAGCGCAAGCTGGGCACTAAACTGGCTTATTTGTAATTCTGGATGTTGCAGAGTGAAAACACCTGTTGGACAAAAATAGTAATTGTCGGTGTTGATGAATAGAGATGAGCGTTGTTCGACTAGAACTGTTCGCCAATCTCAAATTCGAGCTGTTTTGGGCGGTGTTCGAGTTGTTCGACGAACCCGAACGATTTGCAAAAAATTCGGCTGTTCGAGGTTATGTTCGATAACTGTTCGTGCACCAAAAGCGTGTCCTGCATGTCTGGTGCTATTTAGAGCACCAATCATGCAGGGATTGTCTGCCACTCACTGTAATGCCACAGCCATGGTGGTTGTGGCATTACAGTGATTGCCCAAATCGATGGGAACAGTGCCAACAGTGAAACATGAAAAGCCGGCAATTCAGCAGCGGCATACACCGGTACCCGACAATTTGGAACCGAAAGAATAGAGCTTCACACATAGATTAGATAGATATAAACATGTCAGCCACATATATAAGAAGTACAGTGACAGTGTTGCTTACTGTACTTGTCATTTAGCGTAAAGGATTTATCAAAAAAAATAATAGTGTTTTCATGCACCGTCTCTTTAAAAAAGCCGGCCGGCAATTCAGCAGCGGTACCCGACAATTTAGAATAGAAGGAATAGAGAATCACACATAGATTAGATAGATAGAAACATGTCAGTCACATATATATGAAGTACAGTGACAGTGTTGCTTACTGTACTTGTCATTTAGTGTAAAGGATTTATTAAAAAAAATAATAGTGTTTTCATGCACTGTCTTTTTAAAAAAGCCGGCCGGCAATTCTGCATCTGTACCCGACAATTTATAACAGACAGAATAGAGCTTCACACATAGATTAGATAGATAGAAACATGTCAGTCACATATATATGAAGTACAGTGATAGTGTTGGTTACTGTACTTGTCATTTAGTATTAAAATAAAGGATTTATTATTAAAAAAATTGGCGTGGGGTTCCCCTTAATTTTAGGCTCTAGCGGAGGTTAAGCAGACAGCTGGGGCAGATGTTTGAAGCCTGGGAAGGGGGTAATACCCACGGAGCTTCCCAGGCTACTAATATCAGCCCCCAGCTGAATACATAGCCTTTACTAGCTATTAAAATGGGGGACCCCCCCAAAAAAAATGACGTGGGGTCCCCCCTAATTTAATAGCTAGCAAAGGCTAGGCAGACAGCTGGGGGCTGATATTAATAGCCCAGGAAGGGAGCCATGAATATTGGCCCCCTCCCAGGCTAGAAACACCAGCCGTCAGCCGCCCCAGAAATGGCGCATCCATAGGATGCGCCAGTTCTGGCACTTAGCCTCGCTCTTCCACGCTGCCCTGGTGCGGTGGCAGGGGGTAATAGGGCTGGGGTTGATGTCAGCTTATAATGCCAGCTGACATCAAGCCCAGGTTAGTAATGGAGAGGCGTCTATAAGACACCCCCATTACTAACCCCATAGTCAAAGTTAAAAAAAACACAAACACCCAGAATAAAGTCCTTTAATTGAAATAAAGACACAATTCTTTATTGTTCTAAATTAAACCATACTTACCATCACACCCATTCCAGCTGAAGCCAACGATCTCCTGTAATAAAAATAAAATAATAAAGCAACCTCATCCTTACCTTTCCATGGTTCCCACGACAGCTTCAGCTCTGCTACATCGAGATGACAGGCTGGACCGCAGCAGAACGCTGCCATCCAGCCTGTCATCCCGCAGACACTGAGAAGCGCAGGCATGCTTGCGCTCCTCAGTGTCTCTCTGTGACGGCATCCAGATGAGCCGAGTTAATGTCCAATGAACTCGGCTCATCTCATGCACGTCACTGACAGCGTGGGAAAATTCTCCTGCACTCAGCGCTTCAGCGTAGGAGAATTCTCACACTGAAGCGCTGAGTGCAGGAGAATTCTCCCACGCTGTCAGTGACGTGCAGGAGGTGAGCTGAGTTCATTGGACATGAGCTCACCTTATGCACGTCACTGACAGCGTGGGAAAATTCTCCTGCACTCAGCACTTCAGCGTGGGAGAATTCTCACGCTGAAGCGCTGAGTGCAGGAGAATTCTCCCACGCTGTCAGTGACGTGCAGGAGGTGAGCTGAGTTCATTGGACATGAGCTCACCTTATGCACGTCACTGACAGCGTGGGAGAATTCTCCTGCACTCAGCGCTTCAGCATGAGAATTTTCCCACTCTGTCAGTGACGTGCATGAGGTGCGCCGAGTTCATTGGACATGAACTCGTCTCATCTTTATGCCGTCACAGCCAGACACTGCAGAGCGCAAGCATGCCTGCGCTTCTCAGTGTCTGCGGGATGACAGGCTGGATGGCAGCGTTCTGCTGCGGTCCAGCCTGTCATCTCGATGTAGCAGAGCTGAAGCTGTCGTGGGAACCATGGAAAGGTAAGGATGAGGTTGCTTTATTATTTTTCTTTTATTGCAGGAGATCGTTGGCTTCAGCTGGAATGGGCGTGACGGTAAGTATGGTTTAATTTAGAACAATAAAGGATTGTGTCTTTATTTCAATTAAAGGACTTTATTCTGGGTGTTTGTGTTTTCTTTTAACTTTGACTATGGGGTTAGTAATGGGGGTGTCTTATAGACGCCTCTCCATTACTAACCTGGGCTTGATGTCAGCTGGCATTATAAGCTGACATCAACCCCAGCCCTATTACCCCCTGCCACCGCTACAGGGCAGCGTGGAAGAGCGAGGCTAAGTGCCAGAATTGACGCATCCTATGAATGCGCCATTTCTGGGGCGGCTGACGGCTGGTGTTTCTAGCCTGGGAGGGGGCCAATATTCATGGCACCCTTCCTGGGCTATTAATATCAGCCCCCAGCTGTCTGCCTAGCCTTTGCTAGCTATTAAATTAGGGGGGACCCCACGTCATTTTTTTGGGGGGGTCCCCCATTTTAATAGCTAGTAAAGGCTATGTATTCAGCTGGGGGCTCATATTAGTAGCCTGGGAAGCTCAGTGGGTATTACCCCCTTCCCAGGCTTCAAACATCTGCCCCAGCTGTCTGCTTAACCTCCGCTAGAGACTAAAATTAAGGGGAACCCCACGCCAATTTTTTTTAATAATAAATCCTTTATTTTAATACTAAATGACAAGTACAGTAATCAACACTGTCACTGTACTTCATATATATGTGACTGACATGTTTCTATCTATCTAATCTATGTGTGAAGCTCTATTCTGTCTGTTATAAATTGTCGGGTACAGATGCTGAATTGCCGGCCGGCTTTTTTAAAGAGACAGTGCATGAAAACACTATTATATTTTTTAATAAATCCTTTACACTAAATGACAAGTACAGTAAGCAACATTGTCACTGTACTTCATATATATGTGACTGACATGTTTCTATCTATCTAATCTATGTGTGAGGCTCTATTCCTTCTTGTCTAAATTGTCGGGTACCGGTGTATGCCGCTGCTGAATTGCCGGCCGGCTTTTTTAAAGAAAGCGTCTTCTGAGCAGTTTGTCAGCTTTTGGACACCTTTGAAGGTGTTTTCTATGTGTTTCTATGTGTTTTTGTTTGCCTGCCATTGGTTTTAACGGTGTTCGACGGTGTTCTAAGGTGTTCGACGAACAGTTCGACGAACAGTTCCTCGAACATCCCGGTGTTCGACGAACCGAACCGAACCCGAACACTATGGGGGTGGCTCAACACTATTGATGAATTCATTGTGATGAGTAATTTATAAAATGGGATCACTTTGGAGGGGTTTCTGCTGTTTTGGTACTTTTGGAACTCCGCAAATGTCACCCTCAAAATATTCTTGCAAAATCTGCATTCCCAAAACCCAAATAGCGCTCTTACTTTCAAAGCTATGCTGTGTGACCAAACAGTAGTTTCTGAAGACATATGGGGCATCACCGCATTTCAATGAAATTGTGCAACTTTAGATATTTTCACAAGAAAAACTAAATATATATTGACCTAAATTTACCATTAATATAAAGTACAATGTGTTACAAAATAACACTATCAGAATCACGGGGATATGTTAAGCATTCCAGTGTTATTGCCACATAAAGTGATACATGTCAGATTTAAAAAACGGTGCTTGGTCATGAAGCTCAAAATTGTCTGTAACTAATAGGTTACAAATCAATATTAAAATAAAATAAATCATGGTATATTTCCTTTCATCACAAGTAATGCTCATCTTTCTACTGCTTAGCTTAGAAAGAGTTAAATTACAAAAGCCAGAAGAAGTCAGGATGGCTGAGCGGACTAAGGCGCTGCGTTCAGTTCACAGTTTCTCCTGAAGACGTAGGTTCGAATCCCACTTCTGACATTAGTATTTTCTTTCAAGAAATTGTACAACTTCACTCCTGTTACTGATCAGTTGGGGTTCTGCTCTATTGGTGGCAATCTCAAATCGAAAACTAAAAGTGATGGGGGGCTTAGCAAATCCAATTCACAATGTCGGCACTTTGGCAGTATTCCTGTGGGTCCTTGAGGCAAATCTTAATTGTCCTGAATTTGTGCTTTCACAAAAGACTTCTGGGAACATCAAATAGTTTCTTTGTGCATATGTTAGTTGTTGCTTTGACATTGGAAAAATACTGTGGATAGGAAAATGGGAGGGACTATTTCATCTCTATGCGTTCTCGGTCTGTATTAGGCAAGAGAGTGAACCTCCTAAGGTGCTGTCATCGAAGATTCCTAGAAACCGAATTACCAGTAAGTCTGATTTCAGATTTTTCTACCTCACGCATCAATAGACTATAAATATACTTAATAAACAAAAGCTAAAAGAGCAGATGAACATAGTTTAACAAGTCTGAAATGCGGATGTAATACTGACATCAAAGTTTCACCACATTTTGGGACAAATGTTTTCACTTTCAACATTAACAATCAGTAGAATATTTCCGCTAAATTTGCATCTCCTTTCTTCACTCCAATTGCTTGCACCTAAGAAAAAATAAAGCTTGATGCAACATTATGCTTACAAATTGTGTTTTATGCTCAATCATCACTAGTGTTGAGCCACCCCCGTAGTGTTCGGGTTCGGTTCGGTTCGTCGAACACCGGGATGTTCGAGGAACTGTTCGTCGAACTGTTCGTCGAACACCTTAGAACACCGTCGAACACCGTTAAAACCAATGGCAGGCAAACAAAAACACATAGAAACACATAGAAAACACCTGCAAAGGTGTCCAAAAGCTGACAAACTGCTCAGAAGACACTCTCTTTAAAAAAGCCGGCCGGCAAATTCAGCAGCGGCATACACCGGTACCCGACAATTTAGACAAGAAGGAATAGAGCATCACACATAGATTAGATAGATAGAAACATGTCAGTCACACATATAAGAAGCACAGTGACAGTGTTGGTTACTGCACTTGTCATTTAGTGTAAAGGATTTATTAAAAAAAATATTAGTGTTTTCATGCACCGTCTCTTTAAAAAAGCCGGCCGGCAATTCAGCATCTGTACCCGACAATTTAGAACAGAAAGAAGAGAGCTTCACACATAGATTAGATAGATAGAAACATGTCAGTCACATATATAATAAGTACAGTGACAGTGTTGCTTACTGTACTTGTCATTTAGTGTAAAGGATTTATTTAAAAAAATAATAGTGTTTTCATGCACTGTCTCTTTAAAAAAGCCGGCCGGCAATTCAGCAGCGGTACCCGACAATTTAGAACAGAAAGATAGAGCATCACACATAGATTAGATAGATAGAAACATGTCAGTCACATTTATAATAAGTACAGTGATAGTGTTGGTTACTGTACTTGTCATTTAGTGTTAAAATAAAGGATTTATTAAAATAAAAATTGGCATGGGATCCCCCATAATTTTAGGCTCTAGCGGAGGTTAAGCAGACGGCTGGGGCAGATGTTTGAAGCCTCGGAATGGGGTAATACCCACGGAGCTTCCCAGGCTACTAATATCAGCCCCCAGCTGAATACTTAGCCTTTACTAGCTATTAAAATGGGGGACCCCCCAAAAAAAATGACGTGGGGTCCCCCCTATTTTAATAGCTAGCAAAGGCTAGGCAGACAGCTGGGGGCTGATATTAATAGCCCAGGAAGGGTGCCATGAATATTGGCCCCCTCCCAGGCTAGAAACACCAGCCGTCAGCCGCCCCAGAAATGGCGCATCCATAGGATGCGCCAATTCTGGCACTTAGCCTCGCTCTTCCCACTGCCCTGTAGCGGTGGCAGTGGGGTAATAGGGCTGGGGTTGATGTCAGCTTATAATGCCAGCTGACATCAAGCCCAGGTTAGTAATGGAGAGGCGTCTATAAGACACCCCCATTACTAACCCCATAGTCAAAGTTAAAAAAAACACAAACACCCAGAATAAAGTCCTTTAATTGAAATAAACACACAATTCTTTATTGTTCTAAATTAAACCATACTTACCGTCACGCCCATTCCAGCTGAAGACAACGATCTCCTGTAATAAAAATAAAATAATAAACCAACATCATCCTGACCTTTCCATGGTTCCCAGGACAGCTCCAGCTCTGCTACATCGAGATGACTGGCTGGACCGCAGCAGAACGCTGCCATCCAGCCTGTTATCCCGCAGACACTGAGAAGCGCAGGCATGCTTGCGCTCCTCACTGTCTCGCTGTGACGGCATCCAGATGAGCCGAGGTCATGTCCAATGATCTCGGCTCACCTCATGCATGTCACTGACAGCGTGGGAAAATTCTCACGCTGAAGCGCTGAGTGCAGGAGAATTTTCCCACGCTGTCAGTGAGGTGCATGAGGTGAGCTGAGTTCATTGGACATGAGCTCACCTCATGCACGTCACTGACAGCGTGGGAGAATTCTCCTGCACTCAGCACTTCAGCGTGAGAATTTTCCCACGCTGTCAGTGACGTGCATGAGGTGAGCCGAGTTCATTGGACATGACCTCGGCTCATCTGGATGCCGTCACAGCGAGACAGTGAGGAGCGCAAGCATGCCTGCGCTTCTCAGTGTCCGCGGGATGACAGGCTGGATGGCAGCGTTCTGCTGCGGTCCAGCCAGTCATCTCGATGTAGCAGAGCTGGAGCTGTCCTGGAAACCATGGAAAGGTAAGGATGATGTTGGTTTATTATTTTATTTTTATTACAGGAGATCGTTGGCTTCATCTGGAATGGGCGTGATGGTAAGTATGGTTTAATTTAGAACAATAAAGAATTGTGTGTTTATTTCAATTAAAGGACTTTATTCTGGGTGTTGTGTTTTTTTTAAATACTTTACTAGAAATTCATGGCGGTCATGTCTAATACTGGCGTGACCCCATGAATTTTGGGCTTGGGGCCAGCTGATAATACCAAGCTGGCCCTAACCCCTTTATTACCCAGTGAGCCACCGCACCAGGGCCCTGGATGAGTTGGGTACAGCGCCAGAAGATGGCGCTTCTATGAACGCGCCATTTTCCGGTGTGGCTGCGGACTGCAATTTGCTGCGGGGGGGGGGCGCCCAGAAAGCTTGGGTTTCCCTGCGCTGCAGATTCCAGCCCCCAGCTGCCTAGTTGTACCTGGCTGGACACAAAAATAGGGCGAAGCCCCACGTATTTTTTTTTTAATTATTTCATGAAATTCATGAAATAATTAAGAAAAAAAGGCCTTCCCTATATTGTTGTGTCCGGCCAGGTACAAATAGTCAGCTGGTGGTTGGGGGCAGCCCGTTCCTGCCTGCTGTACCTGGCTGGACACAAATATAGTGCGAAGCCCCACTTCAATTTTTTTTAATTATTTCATGAAATTCATGAAATAATTAAGAAAAAAAGGCCTTCCCTATATTGTTGTGTCCGGCCAGGTACAAATAGGCAGCTGGTGGTTGGGGGCAGCCCGTTCCTGCCTGCTGTACCTGGCTGGACACAAATATAGTGCGAAGCCCCACTTCAATTTTTTTTAATTATTTCATGAAATTCATGAAATAATTAAGAAAAAAAGGCCTTCCCTATATTGTTGTGTCCGGCCAGGTACAAATAGGCAGCTGGTGGTTGGGGGCAGCCCGTTCCTGCCTGCTGTACCTGGCTGGACACAAATATAGTGCGATGCCCCACTTCAATTTTTTTAAATAATTTCAGGAAATTCATGAAATAATTAAAAAAAAATTGACGTGGGGCTTCGCACTATATTTGTGTCCAGTCAGGTGCAGCAGGCAGGAACGGGCTGCCCCTAACCACCAGCTGCCTATTTGTACCTGGACGGACACAACAATATAGGGAAGCCCTTTTTTTCTTAATTATTTCATGAAATAATTTAAAGAAAATTGACGTGGGGCTTCGCCCTGTTTTTGTGTCCAGCCAGGTACAACTAGGCAGCTGGGTGCTGGAATCCGCAGCGCAGGGAGGCCCAAGCTTTCTGGGCCACCCCCGCTGCAAATTGCAGTCCGCAGCCACCCCGGAAAATGGCGCGTTCATAGAAGCGCCATCTTCTGGCGCTGTACCCAACTCATCCAGGGCCCTGATGCGGTGACTCACTGGGTAATAAAGGGGTTAGGGCCAGCTTGGCATTATCATCTGGCCCTAAGCCCGAAATTCATGGGGTCACGCCAATATTAGACATGACCACCATGAAATTCTAGTAAAGTATTTAAAAAAAACACAACACCCAGAAAAAAGTCCTTTAATTGAAATAAACACAAAATTCTTTATTGTTCTAAATTGAACCATACTTACCATCACGCCCATTCCAGCTGAAGCCAACGATCTCCTGAAATAAAAGAAAAATAATAAAGCAACATCATCCTTACCTTTCCATGGTTCCCATGACAGCTTCAGCTCTGCTACATCGAGATGACAGGCTGGACCGCAGCAGAACGCTGCCATCCAGCCTGTCATCCCGCAGACACTGAGAAGCGCAGGCTTGCTTGCGCTCCTCAGTGTCTCTCTGTGAGGGCATCCAGATGAGCCGAGTTAATGTCCAATGAACTCGGCTCACCTCATGCACGTCACTGACAGCGTGGGAAAATTCTCCTGCACTCAGCGCTTCAGCGTGGGAGAATTCTCACACTGAAGCGCTGAGTGCAGGAGAATTCTCCCACTCTGTCAGTGACGTGCAGGAGGTGAGCTGAGTTCATTGGACATGAGCTCACCTTATGCACGTCACTGACAGCGTGGGAAAATTCTCCTGCACTCAGCGCTTCAGCGTGGGAGAATTCTCACGCCGAAGCGCTGAGTGCAGGAGAATTCTCCCACGCTGTCAGTGACGTGCAGGAGGTGAGCTGAGTTCATTGGACATGAGCTCACCTTATGCACGTCACTGACAGCGTGGGAGAATTCTCCTGCACTCACCGCTTCAGCGTGAGAATTTTCCCACGCTCTCAGTGACGTGCATTAGGTGAGCCGAGTTCATTGGACATGAACTCGGCTCATCTGGATGCCGTCACAGAGAGACGCTGAGCAGCACAAGCAAGCCTGCGCTTCTCAGTGTCTGCGGGATGACAGGCTGGATGGCAGCGTTCTGCTGCGGTCCAGCCTGTCATCTCGATGTAGCAGAGCTGAAGCTGTCGTGGGAACCATGGAAAGGTAAGGATGAGGTTGCTTTATTATTTTTCTTTTATTGCAGGAGATCGTTGGCTTCAGCTGGAATGGGCGTGACGGTAAGTATGGTTTAATTTAGAACAATAAAGGATTGTGTCTTTATTTCAATTAAAGGACTTTATTCTGGGTGTTTGTGTTTTTTTTAACTTTGACTATGGGGTTAGTAATGGGGGTGTCTTATAGACGCCTCTCCATTACTAACCTGGGCTTGATGTCAGCTGGCATTATAAGCTGACATCAACCCCAACTCTATTACCCCCTGCCACCGCACCAGGGCAGCTTGGAAGAGCGAGGCTAAGTGCCAGAATTGGCGCATCCTATGAATGCGCCATTTCTGGGGCGGCTGACGGCTGGTGTTTCTAGCCTGGGAGGGGGCCAATATTCATGGCTCCCTTCCTGGGCTATTAATATCAGCCCCCAGCTGTCTGCCTAGCCTTTGCTAGCTATTAAATTAGGGGGGACCCCACGTCATTTTTTTTGGGGGGGTCCCCCATTTTAATAGCTAGTAAAGGCTATGTATTCAGCTGGGGGCTGATATTAGTAGCCTGGGTAGCTCCGTGGGTATTACCCCCTTCCCAGGCTTCAAACATCTGCCCCAGCTGTCTGCTTAACCTCCGCTAGAGCCTAAAATTAAGGGGAACCCCACGCCAATTTTTTTAATAATAAATCCTTTATTTTAATACTAAATGACAAGTACAGTAACCAACACTATCACTGTACATCATATATATGTGACTGACATGTTTCTATCTATCTAATCTATGTGTGAAGCTCTATTCTGTCTGTTATAAATTGTCGGGTACAGATGCTGAATTGCCGGCCGGCTTTCTTAAAGAGACGGTGCGTGAAAACACTATTATTTTTTTTAATAAATCCTTTACACTAAATGACAAGTACAGTAATCAACACTGTCACTGTACTTCATATATATGTGACTGACATGTTTCTATCTATCTAATCTATGTGTGATGCTCTATTCTGTCTGTTATAAATTGTCGGGTACCCTGCTGAATTGCCGGCCGGCTTTTTTAAAGAGACGGTGCATGAAAACACTATTATTTTTTTTGATAAATCCTTTACGCTAAATGACAAGTACAGTAAGCAGCACTTTCACTGTACTTCGTATATATGTGACTGACATGTTTCTATCTATCTAATCTATGTGTGAAGCTCTATTCTGTCTGTTCTAAATTGTCCGGTACCGGTGTATGCCGCTGCTGAATTGCCGGTTTTTCATGTTTCACTGTTGGCACTGTTCCCATCGATTTGGGCAATCACTGTAATGCCACAACCACCATGGCTGTGGCATTACAGTGAGTGGCAGACAATCCCTGCATGATTGGTGCTCTAAATAGCGCCAGACATGCAGGACAAGCTTTTGGTGCACGAACAGTTATCGAACATAACCTCGAACAGCCGAATTTTTTGCAAATCGTTCGGGTTCGTCGAACAACTCGAACACCGCCCAAAACAGCTCGAATTTGAGATTGGCGAACAGTTCTAGTCGAACACCGCTCATCTCTAATCATCACCTGTCCTACAAAGACACAGTCAGAATTACCCTGGCGAATTAAGTAAATTTGAAAATGTCAAAAAAATGCAGAATTGCTGTTTTTTCTATTCATTCACAAAGAATAAATGTAAGTTCTTAAATATGTGCGCAAAATAGCGGTACTTTCAAATATAGATAATCTTGCAAAAACAAGTCAAAGTAAAAAAAAATGCATCCAGTTGTGACATTTACAGTGTGTTGAACATTCCTGAATCTAAACATGTCCTGCCGAAATAGCTCAGTTGGGAGAGCGTTAGACTGAAGATCTAAAGGTCCCGGGTTTCGGCAAACGTTTTTTTCTTCACCCATTAAATTATAAGCAGAAAATAAACAAAGCATATGGACTGACTGTTTACAGAGAATGTAAAAGTCCTAATCATTATAACTATCTACAGGAAATAAAATGATAGAAACTTGAGAACTGAACACTTTTAACTTTTGAGGAAAATAATATTTTTTGTAATTTTTCCTTCATTCTGGACATCATCACTTTGTTTTATTTTAGTTTGACTTAGCTGTATGAGGATTTAAAGGAAACCTGATAGCTAATACGGGCAGCATGTATCAGACACTAGCTGAATGATTTCAGCCATTTATGTTTGACTATGAATCGCTGTGGCATTACTGAGACAAATATGCTTAAATAATATGCCAGGAACAAAGCTGTTTGGGGAAAAAGCCAGGAAGGCAAAAAACACAAGCCCCAACTCAGGACCGTCATCTTTCATTCTAAAAATAGGGGTTTCTACGTTAATGGTAAGACAAAGAATCCACAGATTTGGCATTTCTCTAGCAAGGAGAGCCCACTTAAAATGTATGGGGTGCTTGTCTCCATAAGCGCAAGCTGGGCACTAAACTGGCTTATTTGCAATTCTGGATGTTGCAGAGTGAAAACACCTGTTGGACAAAAATAGTAATTGTCGGTGTTGATGAATTCATTGTGAGGAGTAATTTATAAAATGGGATCCCTTTGGAGAGGTTTCTGCTGTTTTGGTACTTTTGGAACTCCGCAAATGTCAGCCTCAAAATATTCTTGCAAAATCTGCATTCCCAAAACCCAAATAGTGCTCTTACTTTCAAAGCCCTGCTGTGTGACCAAACAGTAGTTTCTGAAGACCTATGGGGCTTCACCGCTTTTCAATGAAATTGTGCAACTTTAGATATTTTCACAAGAAAAACTAAATATATATTGACCTATATTTACCATTAATATAAAGTACAATGTGTTACAAAATAACACTATCATAATCACGGGGATATGTTAAGCATTCCAGTGTTATTGCCACATAAAGTGATACATGTCAGATTTAAAAAACGGTGCTTGGTCATGAAGCTCAAAATTGGCTGTAACTTATAGGATACAAATCAATATTGGAATAAAAGAAATCATGGTATATTTCCTTTCATCACAAGTAATGCTCATCTTTCTACTGCTTAGCTTAGAAAGAGTTAAATTACAAAAGCCAGAAGAAGTCAGGATGGCCGAGCGGTCTAAGGCGCTGCGTTCAGGTCGCAGTCTCTGCTGGAGGCGTGGGTTCGAATCTCACTTCTGACATTATCATTTTCTTTCAAGAAATTGTACAGCTTCACTCCTGTTACTGATCAGTTGGGGTTCCGCTCCATTGGTGGCAATCTCAAATCGAAAACTAAAAGCAATCGGACTAAGCAAAACCAATTCTCAACGTTGGCACTTTGGCAGTATTCCTGGGGGTCCTTGAGGCAAATCTTTAATGTCCTGAATTTGTGCTTTCACAAAAGACTTCTGGGAACATCAAATAGTTTTTGTGCATATATTAGTTGTTGTTTTGGCATTGGAAAAATACTGTGGATAGGAAAATGAGAGGGACTATTTCATCTCTATGTGTTCTCTGTCCCTATTAGGGCAGAGAGTGAACCTCCTAATGTGCTGTCGTGGAGGATTCCTAGAAACCGAATTACCAGTAAGTCTAATTTCAGATTTTTCTACCTCAGGCATCAATTGACTATAAATATACTTAATAAACAAAAGCTAAAAGAGCAGATGAACATAGTTTAAGAAGTCTGAAATGTGCATGTGATACTGACATCAAAGTTTCTCTACATTTTGGGACAAATGTTTTCACTTTCAACATTAACAATCAGTAGAATATTTTCTCTAAATTTGCATCTCCTTTCTTCACTCCAATTGTTTGCACCTAAGAAAAAATAAAGCTTGATGCAACATTATGCTTACAAATTGTGTTTTATGCTCAATCATCACCTGTCCTACAAAGACACATTCAGAATTACCCTGGCGAATTGAGTAAATTTGAAAATATAAAAAAAATGCAGAATTGCTGTTTTTTCTATTCATTCACAAAGAATTAATGTAAGTTCTTAAATATGTACGCAAAATAGCGGGACTTTCAAATATAGATAATCTTGCAAAAACAAGTCAAAGTAAAAATAAATACATCCAGTTGTGACATCTACAGTGTGTTTAACATTCCTGAATCTAAATGTGTCCTGCTGAAATAGGTCAGTTGGGAGAGTGTTAGCCTGAAGATCTAAAGGTCCTAGGGTCAATCCTGGGTTTTGGCAAAAGTTTTTTTCTTCACCCATTAAATTTTAAGCAGAAAATAAACAAAGCATAGTGACTGACTGTTTACAGAGAATGTAAAAGTCATAATCATTATAACTATCTACAGGAAATAAAATGATAGAAACTTGAGAACTGAACACTTTTAACTTTTGAGGAAAATAATATTTTTTTGTAATTTTTCCTTCATTCTGGACGTCATCACTTTGTTTTATTTTAGTTTGACTTAGCTGTATGAGGATTTAAAGGAAACCTGATAGCTAATACGGGCAGCATGTATCAGACACTAGCTGAATGATTTCAGCCATTTATGTTTGACTATGAAACGCTGTGGCATTACTGAGACAAATATGCTTCAAAAATATGCCAGGAACAAAGCTGTTTGGGGAAAAAGCCAGGAAGGCAAAAAAACACAAGCCCCAACTCAGGACCATAATCTTTCATTCTAAAAAAAGGGGTTTCCACGTTAATGGTAAGACAAAGAATCCACAGATTTGGCATTTCTCTAGCGAGAAGAGCCCACTTAAAATGTATGGGGTGCTTGTCTCCATACGCGGAAGCTGGGCACTAAACTGGCTTATTTGCAATTCTGGATGTTGCAGAGTGAAAACACCTGTTGGACAAAAATAGTAATTGCCGGTGTTGATGAATTCATTGTGAGGAGTAATTTATAAAATGGGATCACTTTGGAGCGGTTTCTGCTGTTTTGGTACTTTTGGAACTCCGCAAATGTCACCCTCAAAATATTCTTGCAAAATCTGCATTACCAAAACCCAAATAGCGCTCTTACTTTCAAAGCCCTGCTGTTGACCAAACAGTAGTTTCTGAAGACATATGGGGCATCACCGCATTTCAATGAAATTGTGCAACTTTAGATATTTTCACAAGAAAAACTAAATATATATTGACCTAAATTTACCATTAATATAAAGTACAATGTGTTACAAAATAACACTATCAGAATCACGGGGATATGTTAAGGATTCCAGTGCTATTGCCACATAAAGTGATACATGTCAGATTTAAAAAACGGTGCGTGGTCATGAAGCTCAAAATTGGCTGTAACTAATAGGTTACAAATCAATATTAAAATAAATGAAATTATGGTATATTTCCTTTCATCACAAGTAATGCTCATCTTTCTACTGCTTAGCTTAGAAAGAGTTAAATTACAAAAGCCAGGAGAAGTCTGGATGATCGAGCTGTCTAAGGCGCTGCGTTCAGGTCACTGTCTCTTCTGAAGGAGTGGGTTTGAATCCAACTTCTGACATTAGCATTTTCTTTCAAGAAATTGTTCAGCTTCACTCCTGTTACTGATCAGTTGGGGTTCCGCTCTATTGGTGGCAATCTCAAATCGAAAACTAAAAGTGATGGGGGGCTTAGCAAAAACAATTCACAATGTCGGCACTTTGGCAGTATTCCTGTGGGTCCTTGAGGCAAATCTTTAATGTCCTGAATTTGTGCTTTCACAAAAGACTTCTGGGAACATCAAATTGTTTCTTTGTGCATATGTTAGTTGTTGCTTTGGCATCGGAAAAATACTGTTGATAGGAAAATGGGAGGGACTATTTCATCTCTATGTGTTCTCTGTCCCTATTAGGGCAGAGAGTGAACCTCCTAAGGTGCTGTCGTCGAAGATTCCTAGAAACCGAATTACCAGTAAGTCTGATTTCAGATTTTTCTACCTCAGGCATCAATAGACTATAAATATACTTAATAAACAAAAGCTAAAAGAGCAGATGAACATAGTTTAACAAGTCTGAAATGCGGATGTGATACTGACATCAAAGTTTCACCACATTTTGGGACAAATGTTTTCACTTTCAACATTAACAATCAGTAGAATATTTCCTCTAAATTTACATCTCCTTTCTTCACTCCAATTGTTTGCACCTATGAAAAAATAAAGCTTGATGTAACATTATGCTTACAAATTGTGTTTTATACTCAATCATCACCTGTCCTACAGAGACACAGTCAGAATTAATCTGGCAAATTGAGTAAATTTGAAAATGTAAAAAAAATGCAGAATTGCTGTTTTTTTCTATTCATTCACAAAGAATTAATGTAAGTTCTTAAATATGTGCGCAAAATAGCGGTACTTTCAAATATAGATAATCTTGCAAAAACAAGTCAAAGTAAAAATAAGTACATCCAGTTGTGACATCTACAGTGTGTTGAACATTCCTGAATCTAAACGTGTCATGCCGAAATAGCTCTGTTGGGAGAGCGTTAGACTGAAGATCTAAAGGTCCCTGGGCTTCGGCAAAAGTTTTTTTCTTCACCCATTAAATTTTCAGCAGAAAATAAACAAAGCATATGGACTGACTGTTTACAGAGAATGTAAAAGTCCTAATCATTATAACTATCTACAGGAAATAAAATGATAGAAACTTGAGAACTGAACACTTTTAACTTTTGAGGAAAATAATATTTTTTGTAATTTTTCCTTCATTCTGGACGTCATCACTTTGTTTTATTTTAGTTTGACTTAGCTGTATTAGAATTTAAAGGAAACCTGATTGCTAATACGGGCAGCATGTATCAGACACTAGCTGAATGATTTCAGCCATTTATGTTTGACTATGAATCGCTGTGGCATTACTGAGACAAATATGCTTCAAAAATATGCCAGGAACAAAGCTGTTTAGGGAAAAAGCCAGGAAGGCAAAAAACACAAGCACCAACTCAAGACCGTCATCTTTCATTCTAAAAATAGGGGTTTCCACGTTAATGGTAAGACAAAGAATCCACAGATTTGGCATTTCTCTAGCGAGGAGAGCCCACTTAAAATGTATGGGTTGCTTGTCTCCATAAGCGCAAGCTGGGCACTAAACTGGCTTATTTGCAATTCTGGATGTTGCAGAGTGAAAACACCTGTTGGACAAAAATAGTAATTGCCGGTGTTGATGAATTCATTGTGAGGAGTAATTTATAAAATGGGATCACTTTGGAGGGGTTTCTGCTGTTTTGGTACTTTTGGAACTAAGCAAATGTCACCCTCAAAATATTCTTGCAAAATCTGCATTCCCAAAACCCAAATAGTGCTCTTACTTTCAAAGCCCTGCTGTGTGACCAAACAGTAGTTTCTGAAGACTTATGGGGCATCACCGCATTTCAATGAAATTGTGCAACTTTAGATATTTTCACAAGAAAAACTAATTATATATTGACCTAAATTTACCATTAATATAAAGTACAATGTGTTACAAAATAACACTATCAGAATCATGGGGATATGTTAAGCATTCCAGTGTTATTGCCACATAAAGTGATACATGTCAGATTTAAAAAATGGTGCTTGGTCATGAAGCTCAAAATTAGCTGTAACTAAAAGGTTACAAATCAATATTAAAATAAAAGAAATCATTGTATATTTCCTTTCATCACAACTAATGCTCATCTTTCTACTGCTTAGCTTAGAAAGAGTTAAATTACAAAAGCCAGAAGAAGTCAGGATGGCTGAGCGGTCCAAAGTGCTGCGTTTAGTTCACAGTCTCTCCTGTAGGCGTGGGTTCGAATCCCATTTCTGACATTAGCATTTTCTTTCAAGAAATTGTACAGCTTCACTCCTGTTACTGATCAGTTGGGGTTCCACTCTATTGGTGGCAATATCAAATCGAAAACTAAAAGTGATGGGGCTTAGCAAAACCAATTCCTAACGTTGGCACTTTGGCAGTATTCCTGGGGTCCTTGAGGCAAATCTTAAATGTCCTGAATTTGTGCTTTCACAAAAGATTTCTGGGAACATCAAATAGTTTCTTTGTGCATATGTTAGTTGTTGCTTTGGCATCGGAAAAATACTGTGGATAGGAAAATGGGAGGGACTATTTCATCTCTATAAGTTCTCTGTCCCTATTAGGGCAGAGAGTGAACCTCCAAAGGTGCTGTCGTGGAAGATTCCTAGAAACCGAATTACCAGTATGTCCAATTTCAGATTTTTCTACCTCAGGCATCAATAGACTATAAATATACTTAATAAACAAAAGCTAAAAGAGCAGATGAACATAGTATAACAAGTCTGAAATGCGCATGTGATACTGACATCAAAGTTTCACCACATTTTGGGACAAATGTTTTCATTCAGTAGCGGACAACCCCTTTAACTTTAACTGCAGGGTAGTGATGAGTGAGCGTGCTCGTTTAACCCTTTCGCCGAGCTCGCTCGGGTGCTTACCTAGTATCTTCTGCAAGCTCGTATATTAAGTTCAAGTCCCGGGCGTCTGCATGATTTATGGCTGTTAGTCAGCTTCACCACATGCAGAGATTGCCTGTTTGTTAGGGAATCCTCACTTGTTGAGGCTGATTATCAGTCACAAATCATGCAGGCAACTTAATAAACGAGCATGCCAAAGATACACGGAAGCACCCAAGAGTGCTCGGCGAAAGCGTTAAATGAGCATGCTCGCTCCTCACTACTGCAGAGTCATCACAAGGAACATTTAAAGATTTTCACCTATTGACATCAATGGACTGCATTTGTATTAAACAGATTGTATTGCGTCTTCTAGAGATGTTTTGTAGGTGCTGTTTTCTTTGGCAAATAGATGAGAATCAAGCAAGGGACTCCCCTCAAATAACAGGAAATGTCCTAACAGCATATTGAAAATTAGAAAAACCCTTTAATATTTCTCTATCAGTCAATGGATGTCTACTTTCTACATGGGCAAACACAAAAGTGACCAATAGAAAAAAATGTTCTACCAAAACTCATTGAAAAATATAATCAAAATCATCAAGATCAACTATAGCTAAGAGCGTATAAACATCAAGGCCAACTACCACCAAGGGTGTATCACCATCAAGGCCAACTGCAACCAAGGGTATAAAATATCTAAGGCCAACTACCACCAAGGGCATAAAAACATCAAGGCCAACTACCGCCAAGGGTATAAAAATATCTAAGGCAAACTACCACCAAGGGCATAAAAACATCAAGGTCAACTGCTACCAACAAGGGTGTATGAATATCAAGGCCAATTACCTCCAATGGTGTATAAACATCAAGGTGAACTACGACCAAGAGCACAAAAACATCAAGGCCAACTACCACCAAGGGCGTATCTACAGACATGCCAACCATTAACTTTTCAGGGCATATATATGTTTATGGTCACAATAACCCATCTTTTACACACATTAAACACAAGTATTATGAATGACACATGTTAGGTTGGGGGAGCTGTGACAAAACTTGCATCTGATTGACCCAATATATGATATTTACTTTACACAATTTTCCACCTGAATGTAGAGATTACCTCCAGATTACTGTTGTAATAACTGTCCCTGTGTTACTCTTTTATAGTTGGATAATTGGTGCAGCAGTGGCTGATGCCTTCTATTCCCCTAATTGCAATCAGATTGGTGAGTTACTCAGAAAAAGGGTTCAAATTGGTGATGAACTATAGTTTTGGTTGGGTTACCATAGTGTCAGGTATGCCAAACCCAATGTTACTCACCCAATTCATCTCTTGTCTATATCATTAGATCAATTACAGCTAATAACTATTTTATTCTGTGCTTTACAGTATTTCCTGCTGGGATCCTTCAGCCTCCATTTTTCAGCAAACAACAGCCGCAAGGATTGAACTTTGGTGGAATCGGTATGGTCATTGGTCACGAAATCACTCACGGCTTTGATGATAATGGTAATGATGAGAAGTAACTGATGCTTTACTACTACGTCATTGAGGTTCCAGTGGTACATTTATGGAATAAGTAAATAGTAGTTCTGTATGTTTTTTTTTTCCTTTTATAGAAACTTTATTGCAAAAATAAGAAAAACAAAAACAAGTCTTCCACATCCTTGAGGCCAGCTCTAAGGGGTAGATACAAAGGAGTTTCTGTTAGTCACGTTGGACAAACAGGTCTAGATTCAGAAATTAGCCGTTATTCATAACTGTCATAGCTGTCTCTGTATGAGCCTCCGGACCTATCCCCGTAACTGCCTTGGCTTCTGCCACTTCCATAGTAGTCACAAGATCCACCACCATATCCTCCACTCCTGTTGTCAAACCTGCTGTTTCCATATTAATCCAAAAAGTGAAAAGCCTATTTGGGACAATACTTCTATTCAACAAACACCCGATCAGGTCAAAAAAGTATAGATGCACAAATTCGATAAAAAGATTTTGAAACTTTTATTGAATTATTTTAAAAGAAACACTACTGTCCCTGAAGAAGCTGATTGCGAAATGCGCATTGGGGCAGTCCTTAACTGCAGTTGAAAGGTTGTATTGTCTCTATTTACATTCTGTTTATCTCTATGCCTGATGATAACATCTGTTTATTTCCATGCTTGGTGATACCATCTATATTTTGTGGGCCATGATTGACTTTGCCCTACATTGTCACTTCTCTACCATTTGTGGGCTTTATGGCTTCTTTCTATATGACCTATTGACATATTTATAGATATATACCTTTACGACATTTTGACTACATTTTTTATGCTGGATACTTTAAGGTGGGTACTTGTAATCCACTAATGCTTACTAGATGAATGAATTTTGGATACTGATCCTTTATTTATTTATTTATTTATTTAATTCTTCATATATTTATCACTGGGTTCATTGATATGATCTCCTTTTGTTAGTCTTGTTAAACAGAATAAATGATTGATTACCCTTGTTATTAGCACTGCAGGCACCTTCATTGGTTCACTTCTCCTTTATGTGTGTTTTTTAAATTTCTTTTAAAATAATTCAATAAAAGTTTCAAAATCTTTTTATCGAATTTGTGCATCTATACTTTTTTGACCTGATCGGGTGTCTGCTGTTTCCATAACCTCGGTCTCCACCACCACGTCCTCTACCACCATGGAAGAATCCTCTGCCACCTGAAGAGCCTCCTCTGTAAACCCCACGTCTTTCACCAGACGACTTGCCAGCCTGGTCTACACGAATCTGACGCCCATCCACAGCCTATATACAACTTTCAAAAGCTGATGAAACTCTGATGGCAAAAACTGACACTTTAACCAAATACTGATCAAACACAGATCAAAATCATTGATGAAACTTGCACCGTTTTTTTTCATACGATAAAAAACTCTGACCTCTGAATGAGCTCTAACAGTTATAGTCAGTGAAGCTCAGCATCATGTATATGGATTATGCTCAATGATGGTTGTTATTTAACAGGAAGGAATTTTGACAAGGACGGAAATATGTTTGATTGGTGGAGTAACTTCTCTGCAATGCATTTCAAAGAGCGGTCCCGATGCATGGTCTACCAATATGGCAATTACACCTGGGAATTAGCTGGGGGGCAAAATGTGAGTATGTTTTTCTCTTTTTCTAAATATGCCATCAGAGATATATCTCCCAGTTGACTGAAAACACCAGTGAAATGGATGAGATGACCAGACTGACTGAATAAGATGTCTGCATGGGCAAACACTTGACAGACGAGGTTTAATGTTGATAAGTGTAGAGTAATGTACCTCGGCCGGAGTAATCCTATTGCTGCATATATGTTAAAGGTAAATATACTCAGGACTATAGAACAGGGCAAGGACTTGGGTATTCTGATTACAAGTAAGCTGAGCAGCAGTACTCAATGTCAGGCTGCAGCTGCAAAAGCAAACAAGATTTTAAGATGTATAAACAGAGAGAGAAAATCCAGCGATCCAAGTGTATTGTTACCCCTTTATAAATCACTGGTGAGGCCACATCTAGAATATGGGATCCAGTTTTGGTCCTCACATTTTAAAAAGGATATTCAGAAGTTAAAGTCAGTTCAAAGACGGGCAACTGGATTATTACAAGGGACGGAAGGCCTCTCATATGATGAGAGGTTGGAAAAGTTGGGCTTGTTTTGCTTAGAAAAAAGACGTCTCAGGGGAGATTTCATTTATATGTATAAATACATTTGTGGTCAATAGAGAGGACTGGCACATGACTTATTCCTTCCAAAAACCTTACAAAGGACCAGGGGGCACTCATTAAGGGTGGAAGAAAGGCAATTCCGGCAGCTAAATAGGAAAGGGTTCTTTACAGTTAGAGAAGTCAGAATGTGGAATGCCGACCACAAGAGGTAGTAATGGCAGACACTATAACAGCTTTTAAAAAAGGGCTGGATGATTCCCTCAGTACAAATAATATTGTGGTTGTAGGGCTACTGCCAGATTCCCTGCATGGTGTCCCTTCCCCTTCCATGCAGGGACGCTGACTCAATCACTGCCAGGTCCTCAGCATGGACTCTAGCATGCTCCTGCTTCTGTGTGTGCCGCACTGTGTCTCAGAGGCACACCTAGTATGCGCTCCCCTGCTCTTAAAGAGGCAGCGTGCGCACATCGTAAATGTCCCCAGCTATCAGCTGGGAGGCATTTAGTTAATGTGATTACCTGCAAGGTGTCTCCCAGCCATTAGCTAAGAGGCATCTTGTATAAAAGCCACCATCCCCAATTGGGAGGTGCCTGAGCAACCCCTATAGTTATGGTAGGTGGTTTGGTGTGTGTAACTGTATGTTGCCAGGTCCTTCGTCCTTATTCTGTTAAAACTATTCCTGTATCCTGTGTCCCTTTAGTCCAGTATAGTTTGTCCGTGTTCCTGTCACCGCTTCGGCGGTGTCCATATCCTGAAAATGACTATGCAGTACCTGTCTGCTACTCTGGGGCCTGAAGGCTCAATACCCAGGCCTGAACCCTTAACCTGTCCCAGTGGCCATCTTGTCTGCACAGTCTGAATATGTCCCAGTGGCCGTCCTGTCTGCACAGTCTGAACCTGTCCCAGTGGCCATCGTGTCTGCAGTCTGAATCTGTCCCAGTGGCTGTCCTGTCTGCACAGCAGAACCTGTCCCAGTGGCCATCCTGTCTGCACAGCAGAACCTGTCCCAGCAGCTGTCCTGTCTGCACAGTTTGAACCTGTCCCAAGTGGCTGTCCTGTCTGCACAGTTTGAACCTGTCCCAGTGGCAGTCCTCTCTGAACAGTTTGTACCTGTCCCAGTAGCTGTCCTGTCTGCACAGTTTGAACCTGTCCCAAGTGGCTGTCCTGTCTGCACAGTTAGAACCTGTCCCAGTGGCTGTACTGTCTGCACAGTTTGAACCTGTCCCAGTGGCAGTCCTCTCTGAACAGTTTGAACCTGTCCCAAGTGGCTGTCCTGTCTGCACAGTTTGAACCTGTCCCAGTGGCTGTCCTCTCTGAACAGTTTGAACCTGTCCCAAGTGGCCGTCCTGCCCTGTTGAGAATCTGAATTAATGTTATTTACCCTTGGGGTCAGCTGCTACTGCAGAAAGCCGCCCTGAAGTGTCACCTTACAGCTATCAGCCGCGCAAGCCTGACCTCACCACTACAGGCTCCTGCGAACATCAAGGTAGCTGCATAGTTACGCCCCTCCAGGGCAAATCTGCTTTGTGGCATAGTGGGTCCACGAATTACATGCTACACCTATATAAATAATCTAGTGATACAGAATGTATAACTGGTGGAGAAAGGTGGAACTTGATGGACCTTAGTATTTTTTCAATCTATGTAACTATGTAATATAAAACTAAATCAATAGTGCAAGGTAGTTGGGCACTTCTGTATTGTCTTTATTGACAGGTTTATCCCACTGGAGCATGTGCTATAAGTAGAGAATATGAAGAGGGTGGTCTCAGATGCTTTTATATTTATGGTAATCTACATGGAATTAAAAAGATTAACAGATAATGTTTACTAATTGAGACAAATGGATTCTGGAGGCGCTCCCATGGAAGGTTTAGTAACCAAAAAAAATTGTTGAATCTTCCAATTGTGGTGCAATCACATGGAGGATATTCCACCATATTTTTTTATCCAGGGATTAATATTTGTAGGTTTATTAAAAAAATCATAAAACCATGAATACACATAAGGGACGTGGATGTACAAAAGGGAAAGGGAGAAGGAAGTCTTTAAAAAGGATCACACAACGCGTTTCTGCTCATAGAGCCTTCATAAAGGAAGCCTATAACATACTGTCTGACACCAAATATTACAAACCAATTACATCTGACCCCACTGATGTCTTTGAAAAAGAATATAATAAGCTGATACATGAAGCCTTTCAAGCTAAGATATTGAATAAAAGAGAAAAGCGTTATCTAACAAATAATAGCCCAAATCAAGCTTTCTTTTACCACCTACCAAAAATACTCAAAGACACAAAGAATCCCCCCGGAAGACCCATCATATCAGGGATAGGCTCTCTCACTAGCTCTCTATCCCATTTTATTGATCTTTTTCTTCAGACTTATGTCCTTAACTTACCATCCTTTTTAAGAGACTCATCCCAACTCATTCTGGAGACAAAGGATCTACAATGGGGAGAAAACTATATGTTTCTCACCCTAGATGTATGTGCTCTATATTCCAACATAGAACACAGTTTAGGTCTTGATGCAGTAGACCACTTTCTATCAGGGGACAAAAATATACCACCGGAACAAAAAACATTCCTGTTGAAAGGTCTAAGATTCATTTTGGAGCATAACCTTTTCTCCTTTCAAGATAAGATGTACCTCCAGCAGTTCGGGACCGCGATGGGGACTCGGGTCGCACCCAGTTTTGAAATCTTTTTATCGGGCGATTCGAGTCCCTATCGCCTATTACATCTCCAAAATATACCGAACATATATGTTATTATCATCGATACATCGACGATTTATTCCTCATATGGAATGGTACAGAAGAGGAAGCGTCTTCCTTCATCAACGAACTAAATCAGAACAACTGGGGAATCTCATTCACAAGCAATATGTCCAGAGAAAGAATTATTTTTCTGGACTTGGAATTATTTACTAAAGATCAAACCATTCAGAGCAAAACCCATTTTAAACCAGTTGACACCAATGGTTATTTAGATTTCTCCAGCGCTCATTACCCCAGATGGAAACATAACATTCCATCCAGTCAATTTCGCCGGATCAGGCGCAACTGCACTTCCACAATAGATTATATTGAACAATCTAAAATCAAAATATCCAGATTCGAAGATAAAGGTTATCCAAAAGAATTGATCCAGTCCTCCTACCGAAAAAACCTGACACTTACACAAAATATTTGCTTAGAAAATTCACAAAAAGATTCGGTAAAGGATATATCAAAGTGGAGGTACAGTTTTATCACTGCATTTAACAGTGGTAATTCAAACATCCGTAGAATACTAAAGAAGTACTGGTATCTTATCAAAAAAGATCCAATTCTGAAAGGGGTGGTACCCTCTAGACCCAGCATAGTTTTCAGAAGAGGTAAGACTCTAAAAAATAACATAACACCGAGTCTTTTAAGAGATAAGGAGGTAAACGACAGGAATGCTAAACATCAGAAAAAAAGAGAAAATGGGAATATCTAAATGTGGAAATACAAGATGTCACTGTTGTAAGATTATCAATTGGGATATGAGGAAGAGTATCCACACTAAGAATCCCAAGATGACCTTAAAACCCACCCAAGAGCTCACATGCAGCTCGGAATTTGTCATCTATGTGGTAACATGTAGTTGTGGGTTACATTATGTAGGACGGACCACCCAAACACTACGAAGCCGTATGAATGGCCACAGGCATAACGTTAAAAATGGGTTTCTCAAACAGAGCCTTTCCAAACATATCACTCTTGTGCACAACAAGAACTTTGACTCCATAACAGTTACACCCATAGAGCAAATTCCACCACTCACCAAGAACAGAAAATCGGTCCTCAATGAGTAAGAATCCTACTGGATCTACAGACTTGGTAGTCTGTATCCAGATGGATTAAATGACACAGTTGAGACATTATAAGAGATATGTAGTTAGCTGAATAACACCACTTTTTCCATGGCAATTAACATCATGACACTTAGAGTAAAGTCCTGTATCAAAACTAAGGACCTGTGGCATCTATCTGGCAATCCCTGATATCTCTCCAATACATCATATGTCTTTGACCAGTTGGTCTCATTTGAACTCCTTCTCATATAACCTGTTTATATGTGCAAATCATTCCATCTGAAGATTAACATTAACGTTGTAGTGGCAAGTAACATCAATATACGCGTCATTGGTTTTTATTTTTCTTTCAAATTTTTTTTTGTTTTTGTTTTTTATTTTTATTATTTTTTTTAATTATTATTATTTATGTTTTTATTTATTTATTTATTTTTATTATTTTCATTTTTATTACTTTTTATTAATTTATTTTTTTAATTATTATTATCATTTTTTTTATCTTATTTTTTTTTTGTTTTTGTTTTTTTTTTTGTTTTGTTTTGTTATTTTTATTTTATTTTATTTTTATTTATTTATTTTTTTTGCTACCCATCATATCAGTCCACTGCCTCCCTAAATCAATTTTTAGATTTCTTGTAGGAACTCCACACGGTAGATAATTATAGATTTTGACAAAATAGTTATTTGGTTAACATAGGCTTGCAGCTCACATTTGGGTGATGATTTTTAAAATTTGAGCAATGACACTATTGGTAAGAAATATATGTATACAAGAGTCCACCTATATTCATCAATTAGACTCCAAACTCCACAACAGAGAAGAAGAGTAGATTGGAGTTGGATGTTACCTCTGAGGGTGACCCCACCCACAAGTAAAGATGCTGGGTATAAGAGTTCAGTCAAACCTAAGGTCTCATACACACCTGATGAAGGCTCTATGAACAGAAACGCGTTGTGAGATCCTTTTTAAAGACTTCCTTCTCCCTTCCCCATTTGTACATCCATGTCTCTTATGTGTATTCATGGTTTTATGATTTTTTCATAAACCTACAAATATTAATCCCTGGTGGAATATCCTCCATGTGATTGCACCACAATTGTAAGATTCAACAATTTTTTATGGTTACTCTTTCTTCCACGGGAGCGCCTCCAGAATCCATTTGTCTCAATTTGTTCACGTGGTGGCTGTCTGTCAGGTAGAACAAATATACCTCCACCGTCTATGGAAGAGCTGCAAACCGTGGTCTGAGAACCCAAATAACGGACAAATTCCTCAAATAGAGTTGTGCCTATCAGAACAACTTGCTCAGGTGAGCATAAAAGATTTTATATTTTTTTTTAGTTTCAAGTCTCTACTTCCTACGCTCAGGTAGCGCTCTCTTTCCCTTTTTCCTCCACTTCTTTCTACCCAGGAACCATCAGATAATGTTTACTGGAAGTTTCAATGATATCATTCACATATAGTGTACAACACTAGACCATAATACATCTAATAAAAGAGAAAAAGGAAGGAAGGAGGAAAGGGAAAAGAGACAAAGTTTAAATGGGTTAAAATGTAAATAAAATACAAATTTTAATCACATTTCTTTAAAAAAATACTATATTAGTGTGATTTATTCCTTAGTCATTTATGAAATTAATCCAGACCAAAAGTTTCACAAAACCAATAGTTGGGTAGTGAAAGGGAGTGGTAAACCTAGACTACTATTACTGGAATAAAAATAATATTTGTCAATTAAAATGTTATTTGAGGAGATAATCACACAGAGCTAGTAAGAACTCCAGTAAAACCATGGTGTATTAAACCTACTGTATGATTAGTCCAATTTTTTTAAGACGTCTTATTTCAGACAATTTCTGCCACGGCTGTAGTTTGTTAAAACATGACAAACTGAGCTGTAATCGCCTTCCCCGGGTCCAACGGCGAGTCTCAACCGCTGCTTCTGGTGCCTTGGATTGGCTGCAGCGCTGACACCACATCCACAGTGTGGTAGTCAATCAGTGAGCTTAGCGGCTCTGAATAGGGTGCTTCACCTACACAACCAGAGCAGCCGAGCTCATGATTGGCTGTTGCGCTATTGACATAACTTCAGCACCGCATGCTGGACATGGGTGCAGCGGCAGAGACTCATGATTGGACCTAGTGAAGGTGAGTTCAGTGTAGTTTATGGTTTAAAAAGCTGTAGCAGAAATTGCCTGAAAGGAGATAACCCCTTTAACCTATGGTGTGACTAAGTAGATCCAGTTGGTCCACTTCAAGTTCCTTCTCTTTGCTTTGTCTGTTTACTGATCCGTTGACCAGAAACCTCTCATTAAAGCATTCATATAACGTGTGATTTTAGAAAGAAGACAAGTCCCTTTAGAAGACCACATAAATTATATAAATTCATGATTTCTCATTTTTTAGGTAAGTGGTATCATTACCCTAGGAGAAAATATTGCAGATAATGGCGGAGTCCGACAGGCTTACAAGGTAAACTATTATGAGGTGTTTTTTTCTTCAAACTTGTTATTGTCAGTGGAAATGAATGGAGGATTACAACGTTCTGACATTGAAATGTCACAATAATTAATGTCCTTCATGGTTTTTAGGAAGCGACTCAGTATTTAATGTGGTCAAATCTGCAATCTTTCATGACGAGTTAGTTACAGCGTCAGCCTAAACATGCAGCCGTCGAGCTCGGGTCTCTGTATACTGGTGTTTTTCATTTTTTTAAATTTAATTTTAACAACAGTTAATCTCCTGCGAGAGTCTTCTGTCTCCTTTGTATATTAAGGACTTAAGTATTTAGGGTAGAGGTATTACTTGAAGCTCCTGGACCCCAATACAAAACACAACTTAGGTCTATTGCACTCCCGAGAGTTATTGCTCTAAATATTAATCAAAATACAAGACAACTACTCACCAAAAGCATAAATGTCTACTGATGGTTTGGCCATAATTGGCCCCGGTTCTAGAGTCTTGAGATTTGATGGTTATGGTGAAGATTTTTTTTGGTTGACTTATAGGCATATCTGAAATGGGTGGAGAGACACGGAAAAGAGCCCAGGCTCCCCGGATTGGACCTGACGCACAAGCAGCTCTTTTTCCTGAACTTTGCACAGGTGAACTTTATAGGCTTTTTGCAATACTGTTAGTCTAATATACAGTAGGTTATAGATATTATCATTTAGCAAAATAGTGCTGGTTAGAGGTACTTATTTCATATTACAAGAGAGTACTATTAGTATAATACAAGGTATTGATGCCTATTCCATATTACCAGGCAGTACAGTTACTATAATATGGATACTAGCTTGTTATTCCATATTGCTAGGCTGTAGTGTTACTACAATATGGGTAATACTTATTCCATATTCCTAGGCTGTAGTGTTACTATAATATGGGTTATACTTATTCCATATTACTAGGCTGTAGTGTTGGGATAATATGCGTTTTAGATACTTTTTTCCATATTGTAAATGAATGAGAGCTATTGGTAGAATTTCAGATATTGTTACTTATTTTATCTTATGCTCAGTATTGTTGGAGCAATGTAGGTAATTGAGATATATATATACAGTACAGACCAAAAGTTTGGACACACCTTCTCATTTAAAGATTTTTCTGTATTTTCATGACTATGAAAATTGTACATTCACACTGAAGGCATCAAAACGATGAATTAACACATGTGGAATTATATACTTAACAAAAAAGTGTGAAACAACTGAAAATATGTCTTATATTCTAAGTACTTCAAATTAGCCACCTTTTGCTTTGATGACTGCTTTGCACACTCTTGGCATTCTCTTGATGAGCTTCAAGAGGTAGTCACCAGAAATGGTCTTCCACCAATCTTGAAGGAGTTCCCAGAGATGCTTAGCACTTGTTGGCCCTTTTGCCTTCACTCTGCGGTCCAGCTCACCCCAAACCATCTCGATTGGGTTCAGGTCTGGTGACTGTGGAGACCAGGTCATCTGGCATAGCTCCCCATCTCTCTCCTACTTGGTCAAATAGCCCTTACATAGCCTGGAGGTGTGTTTGGGGTCATTGTCCTGTTGAAAAATAAATGATGGTCCAAATAAATGCAAACCGGATGGAATAGCATGCCGCTGCAAGATGCTGTGATAGCCATGCTGGTTCAGTATGCCTTCAATTTTGAATAAATCCCCAACAGTGTCACCAGCAAAGCACCCCCACACCATCACACCTCCTCCTCCATGCTTCACTGTGGGAATCAGGCATGTAGAGTCCATCTGTTCACCATTTCTGCGTCGCACAAAGACACGGTGTTGGAACCAAAGATCTGAAATTTTGACTCATCAGACCAAAGCACAGATTTCCACTGGTCTAATGTCCATTCCTTGTGTTCTTTAGCCCAAACAAGTCTCTTCTGCTTGTTGCCTGTCCTTATCAGTGGTTTCCTAGCAGCTATTTTACCATGAAGGCCTGCAGCACAAAGTCTCCTCTTAACAGTTGTTGTAGAGATGTGTCTGCTGCTAGAACTCTGTGTGGCATTGACCTGGTCTCTAATCTGAGCTACTGTTAACCTGCGATTTCTGAGGCTGGTGACTTGGATAAACTTATCCTCAGAAGTAGAGGTGACTCTTGGTCTTCCTTTCCTGGGACGGTCCTCATGTGAGCCAGTTTCTTTGTAACGCTTGATGGTTTTTGCAACTGCCCTTGGGGACACTTTCAAAATTTTCCCAATTTTTCGGACTGACTGACCTTCATTCCTTAAAGTAATGATGGGCAATCATTTTTCTTTACTTAGCTGCTTTTTTCTTGCCATAATACAAATTCTAACACTCTATTCAGCTGTGTATCCACCTGACTTCTGCACAACACAACTGATGGTCCCAACCCCATTTATAAGGCAAGAAATCCTACTTATTAAACCTGACAGGGCACACCTGTGAAGTGAAAACCATTTCCGGTGACTACCTCTTGAAGCTCATCAAGAGAATGCCAAGAGTGTGCAAAGCAGTCATCAAACAAAAAGGTGGCTACTTTGAAGAACCTAGAATATAAGACATATTTTCAGTTGTTTCACACTTTTTTGTAAAGTATATAATTCCACATGTGTTAATTCATAGTTTTGATGCCTTCAGTGTGAATGTACAATTTTCAAAGTCATGAAAATACAGAAAAATCTTTAAATGAGAAGGTGTGTTCAAACTTTTGGTCTGTACTGTGTATATGTGGTGCCCCTGAGGGTTTAGTCACCACAGGGGTACTGCACCTCTGAACGAGGTATGGTATCTCCTCTCCAAGGTAAGGATGGAGTACCACACAGGACCCCAACTACACACTCAACACTACACCACTCCAGTTCTGAAGGGGGCCTAAAAGCACCATAGTGCTGCCCCGGGCCGGAATGGAGGAGTTGGGGGGAACCAAAGTTAGGGGGAACCACGTAGTGAGTGAGGGTGGAGGAAGCACTTTACTTTAGCACTTAATAGAATCATATATAACTGGAGGCCATTTTAATAACCGGGTCTTTGTTCGTGGGTCTTTGGGACGGCAAGTTAGCACAAAGCTGCAGCCGGCTTAGGGGTCCACGGTTCTCGGTCTCAGGCCTCAAGACGGGGGATTGGGGCAGAGTATAATCAGCTCTGTCCCCGGTCTTAGTCCAACCAAGAAGGCCCAGGAGGGGAGCAGAGGAGTTAGGCTCCACAGGCGAAAGGATCTCCGGGGGTGCGGAGGGAGCGCAGTCTCCACCTGTATTCCCTAATCTGAGTTCATCCAGAGGGACCCGGCCTTACGCCACGTTCTCACCACTAGTAACCAAGAAAGGCACCCAGTCGGTCCGGGAGCTACACGCTACCCATCAAGGACATCGCAGTACCCGTATGGGACGCAGTGGGGGACACAAGGCGGGAGAAGTTCAACTAGATAGGAACACACTAGAGCGGAGGTCCTGTCAAGTGCCCCTGAACTACCTGGAGCATGCTGAACCCCACCCTGGCGGCCGCAGCTCGCCGTGTGACAGCAGAGAGGAGCTCTCAGCTGAGAAAACACTACCGTGAGTAAAAGACTTGGATGACTTCAACTACTGCCTCTGTTTGTTCTTTCCTCCGTGGCTCTGCACCCACCACTGCTCTACTCTGCATCCCCCTCTCTAACTACACTGCCTTGAGGCCCTGCTCCAGCTGTGGGGAGCAGCACCAACTAAGCACCAACACCTGCCTCAGAGGACTGTCGCAGCGCTGGTGGTCCTCACCAGATACCACGGGTGGCATCACGAACATTCCCCTCTCCCATACACCTTTTCCCCCATTCCTTGCTTTTAAGAGTGACCCCAGGGTACGGGCCCGGGAGCCGGCCACCGCGACATCCCCCCCCCCAAAACTAACAGCAAGGCCCGGGCGCCGAGTCGTCCCCATCCCCTGGGCGCATCATATATATATAAAGTATAAATAGTAGACAGCTGGCAGAATCCTGGAAAGCGCTGAGGGGGTTAATAGGAAAAATATATGGGTCCAGGTTTGTTAGGAACGATTAGTTGAGATGGGCAGAACTAGCCATTCCCACCCTCCAATCCAAGAGGTGCAGCTGGTTTAAAAGGGCAGCTGAGCTGTTCATTCCTTGTCTGGGAGTAGAGATGCGAACACCTCTCGTATTTGGATCTGGGTATGCACGGTGGAGGACCTGTGTAAGTTGTTTAGACTCTGCAAGAGCCCAAGTATTGGGCTTTGAATATTGAGCAGCTGAACTGCTCTGTTTCTCATACTGCTGTATGGACTCTTTGTTTTGTTATTACTTTTTGTGGAAGTTTTTGGAGTTCTGTGTGGACAAGAATCTGTGTGCCTGTGTGAACACTACCAACGAGCTGAATCCCTACTATATATACAGTATATATGTTCTATACTACTAGGCAGCACTATTATTCTAATATTAGTCATCATTTTTTTTCAAAATTACTGCACAGTACTGTGGTATAATATGGGTTAATGGGTTGTAAACACCTAATAATGCAACGCAGTACCACTGGTATAGTATAAAGTATTGTATTACTTATTCCATATTACTGGGTAGTACTGTAGGTATAACATAGGGTATTTTTACTTCTTCCATATTAGTAAGCAGTACTGCTGGTATAATATAGTATTTTGTTACTCATACAGTCAAGGTCGAAAGTGTTGGCACCCTTGAAATTGTTCCAAATAATGAGGTATTTCTTCCAGAAAATTATTGCAAATCACATGTTTTGTTATACACATGTTTATTTCCATTGTGTGTGTTGAAACAACACAAAAAAAAACAGAAAAAAGGCAAATTGGACATAATTTCCCAAAGTGGACAGGACAAAACTGTTTGCACTCTCAACTTAATATTTGGTTGCACACCCTTTGGAATAAATAACTGCAATCAATTGCTTCCTATAACTATCAACAAGCTTCTTACACTTCTCAACTGGAATTTTGGACCACTCCTCATTTGCAAACTGCTTCGGGACTCATATTTGAAGGGTACCTTCTCCCAACAACAATATTAATACCTCTCCACAGGTGTTCAATGGGATTTAAATCCGGACTCATTGCTGGCCACTTCAGAACTCTCCAGCACTTTGTTTCCATCCATTTCTGGGTGCTTCTTGAAGTATTTTTGGGGAGTATTTCCTGTTGTAAATCCCCTGACCTAGGATGCAAACCCAGCTTTCTGACATTGGGCACTACATTGCAGCCCAATATCCTTTGGTAATCTTCAGATTTCATGATGCCTTGCACACAGTCGAGGCACCAAGTGCCAGAGGCAGCAAAACAACCCTAAAACATCTTTGAACCTCCACCACATTTGACTGTAGGTACTGTGTTCTTTTCTTTTTAGGCCTCATTCCATTTGCAGCAAAAAGTAGAATGATGTGCTTTAACAAAAATCTTTATCTTAGTCTCAGAAGACGCTTTCAAGAAAGATTTTGGCTTACTCACATACATTTTGGCAAACTGCAGTCAAGCCTTTTTATGTCTCTGTGTCAGCAGTTCAGTCCTCCTGGGTCTCCTGCCATAGCATTTCATTTCATTCAAATGTCGACAGATCGTTTGCACTGACACTTATGCACCCTGAGCCTGCAGAACAGCTTGAATTTCTTTGGAACTTGAATGGGGCTACTTATCCACCATCCGGACTCTCCTGCGATGCAAACTTTCATCAATTTTTCTCTGTCGTCCACATCCAGGGAGATTAGCTATAGTGCCATGGGATGTGAACTTCTTGATTATGTTGCGCACCGTGGACAAAGGAACATCTCTGGAGATGGAGTTGTTACCTTGAGATTGTTGATATTTTTCAACAATTTTGGTTCTCAAATCCTCAGGCAGTTCTATTCTCCACTTTCTGTTCTCCATGCTTAGTGTGGCATACACAGACACACAATGCAAAGTTTTAGTCAACTTCTCCCCTTTTTCTCTGGTTTCAGGTGTGATTTTCATATTGCCCACACCTGTTACTTACCACAGGTGAGTTTGAAAAAGCATCACATGCTTGAAACAAAGTAGTTTATCTAAAATTTTGTAAAGGTGTCAACAATTTTGTCCAGCCCACTTTTGGGATTTTGTGTGAAATTATGTCCAATTTGCCTTTTTTTCAGTTTTTTTTGTGTTGCTTCAATAAACAGACAGGAAATAAACATGTGTATAACAAAATATGTGTAATTGCAATAATTTTCTGGGAGAAACACTCAATTTTCTGGAACAATTTCAAGGATGTCAAAACTTTTGGCCATGGCTATATTACTTGGAAATATCGTTGACATAATATTAGTTATTGTTACTTATTTCGTATTAGTAGGCAGTACTGATGGCATAACATGCGTTATTGTTACTTATTCCCTATTACTAGGCAGTATTGTTTGTATAATATGGGGCATAGCTACTTATTTTAAATTAATTGCGGTATTGTTGGCATAATGTGGTTTTAATATTTATTCCATATTGCTAGGCAGTGTAGTAGTACTTTAGTAAATGTACTGTAGTAAAGGGATAGATCTTAGCCCCTGTAAAATGTTTGTACACACAGGTATGGTGTGGATCTTATCGACCAGAGTATGCCAGGCACTCGATAAAGACAGATGTACACAGTCCATTTAATTACAGGTGAGTTATTTTCTTACTATCTCACTGATTTTAAGCTTTTTTTGGTAAGTGACCATGTGTATCACAGTCATCTATTTATTTCCTCCATCCTTTGATCTGTCCTCTGTTTCTTTTTCCTCTTTGTTTCCTTCTATTTCACATTTTTATATCGTTATTTATTTCCGTCTTCTGGTGGTTCTTCTTTCAGTTCTCTCTTACCTTCTACCTTTTTGTCCTTCTATCTTCTATTTTTCTTCCTTTCCTCCTGTTTCTTTGCCTCCTCCTCTTTCTGCTGCTTCTTCTTTTGCTTCTTTTTCTTCTCCTTCTTTTACTTTTTCTTCTTTCTTTTGCATGTAGTCTTCTTTTTTGTCTTCTCCATACAGTCTACTCTTTACCTTTTATCACCTCGTTTGCTTTTTTCTTGTGTATATCTTTTTATATCTTCATTATTCTACACCTTATTCTTCTTTTCCTTCTCTTCCTTTGGATTCCTCTTCTTTTCTTTCTTTTCTCTTCTACCCCCTGATTGTTGTTCTTTCTTAAATCTTTTTCCACTAATTAGTTGTTTTCCTCTTGCTCCTATTCCTTATCCTTCACTTTTCCTTCATTTTTTTTTCTTACGCATTTTCTTCTATCATTTGTTTGCTTCTTTCCCCCTCCTTAATATTCCTTTCTTACTTCCCTATTTTCTTCTATTGTCCCATTCAATGCCCTTCTTTGGCATCTCTATATATTCTTCTTCCTTAACTTTTTCAGTTTCTTTTCCTTTTCTCCATCCTCTTTTTTTACATCTCCCTTTTCTTTATGACATAGGCTTAAGAAATAAACTTTTACTTCCATTAAAATTACATTTTTTCTTGTTGTTTCTCATAGCAACATCTTTAGACGTGAGTCATTTAAAATGTTTGAATTATAAAGTTCTGCTTTAAAGGAGTTGTCAACCTTTTTCCTTTTAAAACCTTGCTCATTATCATAAAAAGATGTTAAAGAAACTTCACTCGAGGACCAATCTCACACACTTCTCCACAGCACTGCCCTGGTCTCCTCGCTTCCTCATTCTGCAGGATGATTCGTGACCACTGCATCCAGATAGTAATCACTCCTGCAGTCACTGAATGGCTGCAGTGGTCATGAGCCGTTCCCACCAGAAGTGAAAGTGATGAGACAAGCAAGGGACCTGAGAAGCGCTACAGTGGAATAAAGGGCGATTGGTAGTGAGCAGAGATGATCAAATCTGTTAAGATTCAAATTTGACAAATCATGCAAATTTAACAGGGAATTTTCATTTGCATCAAAGTTATTCGATGTGCATTGATTTTCCTTATTATGTTCTGTGGGCTCTTCAGAACACAGAATGTAAGCATAAAATAATAATACTGTAGCCCACCATCTGGTCCACCCCGTTTCTTCTTTTTGCCATAGCTCTATTGCATGCATCCTCTTTGGCCTGTTTCATTCTATGCCGGGGCTTCCGGCACCGGCTAGGCCTCTGACGTCAGTATGCGTTGTGCCATCAAGGTGCACATTAGATAGTACTACGTGCGTCTTCAGTGGCTCTGACTACATCATTCAACACGTCTCACGATGGCACGGAGTGCAGTGATCTCAGAGGTCTAGTCAGTGGCGGAAACCCCAGCATAGAGTGAAGCAGGTTGAAGATGATGAATGCGACAGGGAAAGGAAAAAGGAAGAGGTACAGAAGACCAAACAGTAGTTTGCAAGGCAAGGGTGGCAGAACAGATAAGGTAACTATTTTTTTTTAACCTGTTGCTCGTCAAAATGGTAGCCGCGTGGAAGAAATTTCAAAAGATCCATATTATGCAAAATAGGAATTTTGTAACCTTTTAAGAGAAATCAATTCCAGGTGAATAAATTTGCTCATCTCTAGTAGTAAGCGCAGTTGTTTGTTTTTCATTTTTTGGACCATTACTCTTAACCATTCATGTTTGTAAATCATGTTCTCATTATCATTACAGGGTGATGGGATCCTTACAAAACTTTGAAGCTTTCTCTGAAGAATTTAACTGCAAGAAAGGCACCACAATGCACCCTGTAGAAAGATGCCGAGTTTGGTAGTCTCAAGTCTTGATCTTCAAAAATCAATCTAAAAATGTCTACTGGGCTGGCTTATACATTTTGCCAATGATGTGCCTGGTATTTCCCTCTGATTCGGTCAGAGCCATGGTGTGTGTAGCGAGTCAGGGACAAGCAAGGCGGCAGGCATACTGGTTTAGGGTTTCTATAACGCAAGTGTAGAATTTTATGCCGTATGTCGCATGGAGAAAGTTATGATAGAAAAGACTGTTTTAATGGCTTGACTGTTATAAAAAAAAAATTCTGCTGTCAGGTTTCAAAGACTAGTTCCAAGAAGATGTATTTTTTTCTCAAGTTATCTTGGCTTTTGATATTATGTAGTATGTCTGTGCTGCTCTCATTTCACATTTTCAGAAACATTTAAAACAAAATATTCATGGGAAAATTACAGAGGAGAAAGCAAAAGCAACTCTTTTATAAACTCCCCAGTAAGGTTAGCCACTAGAACAGGACACAATTTAAAAGTTACTTCCTAACTTTGTCATCATCCCTTCCTGTGACCTTTAGGTGGCGTGTTTTATTCTACCACTGCATAGCAGTTATTCAATAGAATTTTCATAATTGTTACTATTTTTTTATTAGATGCAAGGTTAAATAATGCAGAATGCAATTGTAAAGTTTTTTTGGAAAGTTCTTCACTTGACACGCCACAGCATAACAGCTTTGCCTGAAGTGTTTCTTTAGTCCAATTAATCGGAGCAAAAACTGAAAAATGGAGTTCCTCTTGTTCTAATGCTAAAAAAGACACCAATTATAGAATTAGGAATATATCCTTCAGAGTGGACTCGCTTTATATTTTTGCAGTTTACGCAACTGGAGCACAGTAATGTGATCACCGGACATTTTATGCCCCTCCAAACTATTCAGTAGTGCTCCCAAAAAATACCGAAATGCCAATTTTTACTTCAAATTTCTATTTAACTTCAATTATTACAGGATATTAAGGGGTGTTGGCAAGTAGGTTTAATGCAGATCGTGTTTAATGAAGTCAATGAACGCATAGATGACATGATATAAATATATATATATATAGACTTAATATTGGCATCTGTTTTGTCTAAAAATCTACGCAAAGCTCATTATTTTTTTACAGAAACTATTAAAATTTCAGAACTTGTCATTGACACACATCAGATGGTTGCTTGAAAGTGATTCGTTTTAGAGAACTATATATACAAAGTCTATGTAATTTTGTTAAAGAAAAATAAAAGTATATATAAATATATATATAAATTTAAATCTACATAAATGTGCTGCGTGTCGTCTCAGGCTTTCTGTAGGAGAGAAATAATTATATTGCAATGTATGTTCTTTTCAGATTGCTATGATGTCATGTTTCAATGGTATATGGTGTCATTATTGTATGTCGAAAATTATTTCTGATTAAAATGACATGTTAATGGCATTCACGACCTGTCTTATTGTCAGTTTGCTTGTGGCTGCAGCCAGTACAAAATAGGAGTTGTTGCTGTGGCGTAACAAAAGGCTACCCAAATTTTTACATGCCCTCCCTTCAATTTTTTCTTCATTCATTATGAAATTTAAAGGCAAGGTAAAGGGGACCTGTCATCCCTTGAAAAGTTTTCAATTTTTGTTCTTATTTTATTCCTGCTACATCCTTGAGTATTCTGTTTTTTTGTTTTTGTTTTTTTATAAATCTGCCATACAGTTTTTGAAATATGACCCTTTTTATTTATTGCTAATTCATATGGTTTTTACCATGAGGGTGTGGCTCACATGATCCTCTGGGGAATGTCTTTGGACTGGGCATCAATACCCTGTAAGAAAAGGGTATGTAGTGTGTAGAGGATGTGCCGTGCAGTGTGATCTGCAATAAGTAACGTGCTTCTTAGTGTGATCTGCTGTAGATGTAGTGTCGTGCGACTTAAAGTAGAAGGTCATCTTTTGCAGGTCAAGCTATGCAACACATCATCTGTTTTGTGTAACCTGCAATAGATGACAGGCCGTTTTGTGTGATCTGCAATAGATGACATGCTGGGTAGTGTAAGCTGCTGTACATGATGGGCGGTGTAGTGTGAGCTGCAGTAGATGTGCTGTGTAGTGGGATCTGCAGTAGATGGCGCGCTGTGTAGTGTGATCTGCAGTAGATGATGTGCTATGTAGTGGGAGCTGCAGTAGATGATGTGCTGTGTAGTGGGAGCTGCAGTAGATGGCGCGCTGTGTAGTGTGAGCTGCAGTAGATGATGTGCTGTGTAGTGTGAGCTGCAGTAGATGATGTGCTGTGTAGTGGGAGCTGCAGTAGATGGCGCGCTGTGTATTGTGAGCTGCAGTAGATCAAGTGCTGTGTAGTGGGAGCTGTAGTAGATGATTTGCTGAGTATTGTGAGCTGCAGTAGATGATGTGCTTTGTAGTGGGAGCTGTAGTAGATGACATGCTGTGTAGTGTGAGCTGCAGTAGATGATGTGCTTTGTAGTGGGAGCTGTAGTAGATGACATGCTGTGTAGTGTGAGCTGCAGTAGATGATGTGCTTTGTGGTGGGAGCTGTAGTAGATGACGTGCTGTGCATTGTGAGCTGCAGTAGATGATGTGCTTTGTAGTGGGAGCTGCAGTAGATGGCGCGCTGTGTATTGTGAGCTGCAGTAGATTATGTGCTTTGTAGTGGGAGCTGTAGTAGATGACGTGCTGTGCATTGTGAGCTGCAGTAGATTATGTGCTTTGTAGTGGGAGCTGTAGTAGATGGCACGATGTGTAGTGTGAGCTGCAGTAGATGACATGCTGTGTAGTGGGAGCTGCAGTGGATGACCTGCTGTGTATTGTGAGCTTCAGTAGATGATGTGCTGTGTAGTGTGAGCTTTGAGAGAGAAATATGCTTTCTTACTTATACAGGGAACGAGGCGCATGGGAGGCTAGTCGGACGGGCCGGTCCTAAATAGCTTCTTCAAACCTGCTCCCCATGAGTGATGAGTCTATCCCTGAATATGTGTATAGGGAAAAACCTGTCATCATTGGTAGCAGGCATGGAGAAGCTCCAGAGACTCAGCTGTCTGATTAGTCTACCATGTGGCTAGGTTTGCGGCAGCTCTTAAAATGTGTTTTTCTCTGACAGCTCTTAAACTATGTTTTTCAGAGTCAAACTTACCTGGCTGACATCATGAAGCCAGTGTCTGATACTAGATGCCTGTGTATATGTTGTCAGGTTCCCTGTGAAGAGTAATCACTGTTTTAACCCCCCCAACCCGTCCCCACCATAAATCAACAGTACAATAAATATTAAACTTTGTAATATGTCTTATTAGAAAAATCTGCTTCTTTCTGCTTCTGGACGAATCCTTCATTCTCAATCACAAGTAAAATGTGTATTCAGTGAACACAGATTTTCCCATTAATGATAGGAGATGACAGTTGGTGCTAATAAAGGTCTATAGAGCAGTGTAACTGTCATTTCAGGAGAACTTGCTTCAATATCTGTGTCTGCCTTTAGCTCCTCCCTCCTCCCCTCTCCATAGAATTTTAAAAGTACCAACTGTGATCTCCTATCTCAGCAATGGGAAAATCTGTCTTCAATGAATACAGATTTTACCCATGAATTGAGAGTAAAAGCTTAGTCTAGGGGGAGAAATAATCAGATTCTCTGATAAGATATATTACAAAATTTCTTATTTCCGTGTTTTAATTTTTATTTATTAAATACAACAGTTTCTAAGAGAGGGAGATACAGTGGATATTGTAGTGTATGGACTTAAGAAGCAAAAGAAGGCAGTAATAGCACAAAAAGACAGGCAGAATATCATAATAATCCAAACCTTTGCATTTAAACAAATCTCCATAATACTAATATCCCCAGGAGTTACAGAAGTGATAATCCTAAATATAAAAAAATAACTTGTCAAAGAAAAGTAAACATGGCTGCAATCTTACCTAAGGCAAATACTTGGAAAAAGAAGAAAAAACAAGAAAGCTGGATATAATTAGTATCAATAAAGGTACTTTGGTTAATGGCATTCTCCCAACTATTCTAAGGGAACTGAGCTCAGTTTTGGCCAGACAACATTTTTAATCTTCAAAGACATTGTTTCCTCGGGTTCAATGTGTCACAATCAAAATTATATTTGTTTCCAATGTTTTATAAATTCTCCCGAAAAAATATTTCTAACTGGCATATGATTCTACAACATACAGTTGTCCAAAATACCTAGAGTCTCTCAACAATCATTACAGGGAATGGCTCATTTGTAATGTGATGTTTAGGTCCAAACATTCTTGGTCAATTAATTCTGTAATATATTCCTTTTGAAGTTGGAGCTTTATTGATCTTATACAGAGCTCCAAATCCACTGTGAAGACCTAGATAAAACTAAAAAATTCTTACTGACTGCAGTCACCACTAGGAGAAGCTTAGAGGCTGACTCCATACTGTTCCATTACTGCAGTATAATAATAGATGACGCTTGGAAATAATAAAAACAGCTGTAGCCTTCCATTCTGAATCCTAGGGCCGACCTGTTTTGAAGAAGGGATTTCAAATGTCACAGGTGAGTGACACTAGTTTCTTCTACTGATACACTTGGATGAACATTGGCATTACAACTGCATGTAAGATGACCTCAGAAAAGTCTAAGGGTGTGTTCACTTAGAGGTTTTTTCACATGGATATTTAACTGTTTTAAAATCTGCATCAAAGTGCATTAAAATAGTATCCAAAACTGTTTTAGATGTAGAATTTGTAAAGGAACATACCATTAAATTGACTAGTAGCCGTGCCAATCGTTTCTATGTCATTGGACTTTTCTATTATTGAGTTTTTTATTGTCTATGTATGGAATTAAGAGCACTGTAGGATAAAACATACACAGACATATTGAGAAATGAATTCAACTTTATTTTGGACCTATTAATGGTCATCAGTCATTTTACAACAAGAATGACTTAAATTCCTATTGATTTGCATTCAACGCAGAGTCCCGATGATGTCACTAAGATGCCCGGGCACAAAGACAGAAATTTCTCTTATGTGGTTACCAGGGCATCAAATATACTTCAATGGGAATACATGTTTTCATAGTTTTATAACAAAAAAAAACTTCTGGAAGTTATTCTTCAAATTATCTGACAGTGAGATCTAGAGCAAACATTGGAAGGAAAGCATGATATGAATTCTTATTAATGGATTTAGAAGCCAGACCTGATGCTACTCATTTGGCCTTCAGTACAAATCTTCTATGGTTTCAAAAATGTGTAAGGGTTAGGCCCCCTTCACACGTCCGTGTTTCCAGTACGTGTGGCGTCCGTTTTCACCAGAGACAAGTACACACATCATAATCTCTGGGGCTGCGTTCATGTATGTGTTTCCACAGTTACCATACGTCCATGTGAACCACACCGAGACATGTCTGTTTTTAACCAGCAGCATGGATCATACGGACCCATACAAGTCTATGGGTCCGTGTAAAACAAGAATCGCTCATGGATAATATCCTTGTCACACATACCAGAATAGAATGCAGAATAGAAATTACAGATTTTTAAGTGATGTGCAATGATGATAGATAGATAGATAGATAGATAGATAGATAGATAGCTTGCAGTGTTTTCTATTAAGCCACATAAATTAATAATTAAATGAAAAAAAATACATGGGGTTGCAAAGGTAAAGCAGACAGCTGTGAGCTGTTATTATCAGGCTGGGAAGGTCCCTTCCCAGCCTAAAGGTATCAGCTCACAGCCGCCCCACAAGAGGAGCATCACATGAGATGCTCCAAGTTTGGCTCTTTGCCTGGCTGTTCCCGACTGCCCTGGTGCAGTGTCAATTGGGGTAATGGCTTTTGGGGTTGATATCAGCTGTGAATTGTCTAAAAACACAGATGGCATCAATCCCTGGTGTTAGTAATGGAAAGGTGTCTATTATACAACCCCATTACTAACCGAGTAATAATAAAAAAAAAACAACACACAAAAAAATACTTAAATGAAATAAGGACTCCCTGACACTTTCCTTCATTCACCACTTAATTCAAAATGGAAAAAAATCCCATACAGGTCTGCCATAGCACTGCGTAGCAGGACCCGAAAGTGGCTGGCTGTAGGCAAGGCTATGGAGGGTCAGAGCGAGGCTCAATAGCCTCTGTTCGTCAGAATTGCAGGACTATGTTGGATTTGGTGGACTACGGCGGACCTCTGTGTGATTTTTGTCCTTTTTGAATAAAGTGGTGAATGAAGGAAAGTGCCGGGGAGTCTTTATTTCATTAAAGTATTTTGGTGTGTGTGGTTTTTTTTTTTTATTACTGGCTTAGTAGTGAGAGCAGTGTCTGACTGGGTTGTCTGGGGCCCACAGGAGGAATTGATCCTCAGGGAGTTTGAACCCTCCTGTTTGTTTTTTCCATCTTGTGTTTTGCGGTCACGTGACCATCTGCCTTTATATTCCAGCTCCACCCTTTTGGCTGTGCTGGACTTCAGTGTTTGACTGTTTCTCTAGCCAGGTGCTTCTGTGCCTTTCTCTGTCAGTTCGTTTGGTCCTTCTGGGAGCTCTAGTACCTTTTTTTGCTCTACAGCAACTTCTCTGTTTAGGAGGTGACCCATTTTTTGTCCATAGTTCTTTTAGGGACCCCTCCCCTAATGCTATAGGTCTTTGTTCAGACTAGCCGAGGACTAAGGCAGGTCTGTTCGCTAGGAACAGGCAGCCGGCTACATCATAGGGATTCAGCTTAGTTTTACTGTAGGGACAGTTTTCCCTTATCTTTCCTTAGTACTTGTTGCAGATCATAACAGTAAGTCCAGCCCCCCAAAAAAACTAAAAGGAAAGAAATTCGGGTATCAGTATGGTTTCTGTCCAGGATTTTTCTCAACACCTGCAGGGATTGTCTCTGGAGGTAGCCAAGTTACAGCAACACGTGAGTAGCTGTTCTGAAGCGAATTTTGTGGAAACCAAGGTAGGACTGCCTGATGTTTTTTTATGGTAAACAGCAAGATTTTTTTTCCTTTAAAAATGCTTGTTTGTTATATTTTCGTTTGAGACCAAGGTCCTTTGGGAATGAATCACAGCGCATTGGTTTTATTATGTCACATTTGCGCAAAAAACCACAGGGGTGGGCCTTTTCTCTCCAACCTAATGATCCATGCTTAAGGTCTGTAGAAGAATTTTTTTCTGCTATGGGGCTATTATATGATGATCCTGATCGAATCTCATCTGCTGAGGCAGAACTCAGACGTTTGAATCAGGCGTCAGGTGATGTTGAAAATTATTGCACACACTTCAGAAGATGGGCCTCAGAAGTTAAATGGAATGATCCTGCTCTGAAATGTCTATTTCTTGCTGGTCTGAGTGAAAGGGTTAAGGATTTGCTAATTGCATTCCCCGCACCTGAGACTCTGCAGGATGCCATGCAATTAGCTGTTTGTGTGGATAGGAGACTGAGATTTAGACAGAATGAGGTAAAGACTCCTGTAATGACAGGTCCTAGTCCCCAGAAAATCTGCTCTGACGGCGGTGAACCGATGGAGGTTGGGGCGAAGTCGTTCCCCTCTCAGGAAAGAGACCGGAGGTTCGACGAGGGATTGTGTCTTTATTGTGGTAAAGCTGACCATTTGATTAAGTATTGTGAGCTTTGTTTAAGTAAAGAAAAAAAAAAGGTCAGTTACGCCTGTATAGCTTGTTTACTCTCTGCAGGAGTATTTCTTTCTGGGAGTACTACTTTGCATGAAAATTTGATTGAATTTTAGGTATTTGTGAATTGTGGTTCAACACTTAATGTGATTGATAAAGGGTTTTTGGAAAACCTTAAATTGAAATCCAAACCTTTGTCATCACCTATTTCTGTGATTGCAATTGATAACACTCCCTTGAAATGCATTACTCACAAGGCTGCTGCATTCCCCCTCACTATCAATGGAGTTCACCAAGAAATTTTGGACTTGGTTGTATTAGATAATATACCCTCTCCGGTCGTTTTAGGTTTGCCTTGGTTAAAACTGCACAATCCTTTGCTGGACTGGTCTACTAATGTGATTAAGTCTTGGAGTCCGAAGTGCTATGATAAATGTTGTAATGTTCGCATTGCGGATGTGGAAAAAGGGGAATTACCTGTACCTATTCAAGATTTTTGGAGGGTTTTTTCAGATGAGGAGTTGCAAGTTTTACCTCCTCATAGGGATTATGATTGCGCCATTGAGTTTTTTCCGGGAGCTACTCTTCCCAAGAGTCGCTTGTTAATCTGACTATCCCTGAAAGAAAGGCCTTGGAGGAGTACATACAGACTAGCCTGGCTGCTGGTCACATTGGACCTTCTAAGTCGCCTGTGGCAGTTGGATTATTTTTTGCTAAAAAAAAGGACGGGGGTTTACGTCCATGTCTGGATTTTCGTGAAATTAATAAGATTACCGTACGCAATTCCTACCCATTGCAGTTAATTCCTGACTTCTTTAACCAGTTGGCAGGGGCCAAGTAGTTCTCTAAAATTGATCTCTGGGGGGCATACAATTTGTTACAAGTGAAGGAGGGTGATGAATGGAAGACTGCTTTTAACACTTCGGTAGGTCATTTTGAGAATCTGGTGATGCCTTTTGGTCTTACCAATGCACCTGCATTTTTTCAGAACCTTATTAATGACATCCTGAGACCTTTGATTGGTAAGAATGTGGTTGTGTATTTGGATGACATTTTGATTAATGCACCAGATCTAGAGTCCCATTGGCAGAGTGTACGTGAAGTTTTGCAGTAATTGAGTGATAATTCACTCTTTGCTAAGCTGGAGAAATGTGAGTTTGCTGCGCAGAAAATTATTTTTTGGGGCTACATTGTCTCCAGCGAGGGCTTTGAGATGGACTCGGTGAAGGTTTAGGCTGTGCAGGAGTGGTCTAGGCCTATTGGTTTGAAGTCTATACAGAGATTTTTGGATTTTGCCAATTACTACAGGAAATTCATTAAGAATTTTTCTGTAATTGTTAAGCCTCTGTCCGATCTCACCAGGAAAGGTGTGAATACGGTCCAGTGGACTACTGAGGCCATTGAAGCGTTTGAGTATCTCAAAGAGAGGTTCAGTTCTGCCCCTATCCTTATGCAGACTGATGAGACCAAGCCTTTTTTGGTCGAGGTCGATGTTTCATCAGTGGGGGTCGGAGCAGTTTTGTCTCAGGAGAACAGGGATGGAGTACATCCTTGTGCCTATTTTTTGAAAAACATTTCGGAAACCAAACTGAATTATGATGTTGGAAATCGAGAGTTGCTGGTTATTAAACTCGCGTTTGAACATTGGCGTCATTTTTGGAAGGCGCTTGATTTCATAATCAGGTTTTCACAGATCATAAAAATTTGATCTATCTGGATGCTGCCAAGCACTTGAATGCCCGTCAAGCCAGGTGGGCACTTTTTTTTTCTCGGTTTCATTTTTCTGTTACCTATATCCCTGGTACTAAGAATGTTAAAGCCGATGCTTTATCTCGCAGCTTCTCTCCTACGGTCAGTACCGAGGAAGAGGAGAGCATTTTACAGAAAGGAGTTGTGGTGGCGGCATTGGACTCCATTTTGGAGAATGGGATTCTGAAATCTCAAGATGATGCTCCATCTAACACTCCCCATGGGAGGTTGTTTATGCCTAGAGCCTTTAGGATACATTTGTTTGTGGAGTGTCATGAGTCTCGGTTGGCAGGTCATCCAGGAATTTCAGAGACTGAGAGACTTATCAGTCGCAGTTTTTGGTGGCCTGGATGGCAGAAGGAAGTCATCAAGTGGGTGCGTCAATGTACTGTGTGTGCTAGGTCAAAGGCTTCACATACTCCTGCTTTGCCCACTGGAGGTTCCTTGGACGCATCTCACAATGGATTTTATTACTGATCTTCCTGTGTCCAAGGGTATTACTGTCATCTGGGTGGTCATGGACCGTTTTAGTAAGATGTGTCATTTGGTTCCATTCATTAAGTTGCCTTGCGCCAAGACACTCGCTAAAGCGTTTGTTAAGGAGATTGTCAAGCTCCATGGCGTTCCCACGGATATTGTTTCTGATAGAGGACCTCAGTTTGTGGCTCGCTTTTGGCGTGCTTTTTGTGACAGGTTGGGAGTCCATTTGTCATTTTCGTCTGGGTATCATCCTGAGTCTAATGGACAGACTGAAAGAAAGAACCAGGATGTTGAACAGTTTTTGCGTTGTTTTGTGGCGGACAATAAAGAGGTGTGGTCTGAGTTTCTGCCTCTCGCTGAATTTGCTCTTAACAATCATACATCCTCCTCTGCTGGGTGTTCTCCTATTTTCTGTTGTACTGGGAGACATCCGTCTTTTGGTTCGTTCTTCAAATTGGGGTCGGCGGTGCCGGAGGAAAATTTTTCCGGTGATTTGTAGATGATTTGGAGAGAGTTTGGACTAATTTATGTTGCAACCTTCAAGAGGCTAACAAGAAGTCCAAGAAGTATTTTGACAGGAAACGTAAGGAGGTTTTGTTTACTGTTGGTGACATGGTTTAGTTGTCCTCAAAGAACCTGCGGTTGAGGATTCCCTCTGAAAAACTGGGTCCTAAGTTTGTGGGTCCATTTAAAGTGCTTCAGGTTGTTAACCCGTCTGCTGTTAGGTTGGATGTCCCTACTTCCTGGAAGATTAATCCTGTGTTTCATGTTTCCTTGTTGAAAAAGGCTGATGTATCAGATAGGGATGCCACTGTCACAGTTCCTCCTGTGGTGGAAGACGGCGAATATGAAATTTCTCGTATCTTTAATTATAGATGGAATAGAGGGAGATTACAGTATCTTGTCTCCTGGAATGGTTTCGGTCCTGAAGACAACTCCAGGGTAAGGACGGATGATGTCTCTGCTCCTAGTCTTGTTAAAGCTTTCCACAAGAGGTTTCCGGATAGGCGTGGGCCTGGAGGATCCAGAGGATCCTCATAAAAGAGGGGGTACTGTTAGAACCCTCCTTTTTTCCATCTTGTGTTTTGCGGTCACGTGACCATCTGCCTTTATATTCCAGCTACTCCCTTTTGGCTGTGCTGGACTTTATTGTTTGACTGTATCTCTAGCCAGGTGCTTCTGTGCCTTTCTCTGTCAGTTTGTTTGGTCCATCTGGGACCTCTTGTACCTTTTTGTCTGTTTGTCTTTTTGTGTTCTGCAACAACTTCTCTGTTTAGGAGGTGTCCCATTTTTTGTTCCAGTCCTTAGGTCTTTTAGGGACCCCTCCCTTTATGCTATAGGTCTCCGTTCAGACTAGCCGAGGACTAAGGCGGGTCTGTTCGCTAGGAACAGGCAGCCCGCTACATCATAGGGATTCAGCTTAGTTTTACTGTAGGGACAGTTTTCCCTTATCTTTCCTTAGTACTTGTTGCAGATCATAACACAGGGCCCACCCTACAGTAATATGAAAAATACCTGTTAGCCGTTATCCTTGTTATAGTGGAGCGTCGACTGTAAATCACAGGCGGATCCTGCACATATACTGTGCATACACTGTAACTGGGATGTACAATTACGCTAGTTTGAATTAACAGGGTTCTTTGGTTTAAACAAGTTATCACCGATCCATGGGCTCCACAAAATAGGTAATATCTTATTGATCGTTTGGGTCCTAACATTTGAAGGACACTAAGTTATCCCCATTTTAAAATGCAGCAGCAGGTGGGACGTCTGACCGCAGCTGCATTCATTCTATTTGGGGCTATCAGAAAAAGACAAGAACAGCCACTGAGTGAATGAATGGATCAGTGGTCAAGTCGCACATGAGCTCCAATCTAATGGGATAAAAACTCCACATTCTACCAATCGGTGCGGGTCCCAGCATTCAGATCCCCAATAATCAATAATTTATCACTTATCCTGTGGAGAGGTGATTATTTGTTTTCCCCGGCGAACCCCTGTAAGTGCATCTTGTTCCAAGTATTTAATCACTAATGGAAATAAAGAATCTTGTAATTAATATCAGAGAGAACAAATGACCGCCATACACAATACAATTCACTATACATACCAATAGTACCGCATACAAGGGAGAAATACTGTCACACCATGACTGGACTATATATTACCACCCCATAGTGACCGAATAATACCACATACGAGGGAGAAATACCACCACACTGTGACCAGACCAGATATTAACAGCATATAGCATCCAAATAATTCCCCATCATTGCTCTCCCTCACCTCTGTCATTCCTCTCCCCCATCATTGTTCTCCCCACCTGCTCCATCATTGCTGTCTCCCACCTCCTCCATCATTGTTCTCCCACCTTCTCCATCATGGTTCTCCCCCACCTTCTCCATCATTGTTCTCCCCCACCTCCTCCATCATTCTTCTCCCCCACCTCCTCCATTATTGTTCTCCCCACCTCCTCCATCATTGTTCTCCCCCACCTCCTCCATCATTTTCATATCTCCTCCACATCCTCCATCGTCATTGCCATATCTCCCCATCATCATTGCCATATCTTCCCCACCTCCTCCATCATCAATGCCATATCTCCCCCCACCTCCACTATCATTGCCATATCTACCCCACCTCCTCCATCATCATTGCCATATCTCCCCCACACCTCCTCCATCATTGCTATATCTCTCCCCCACCTCCTCCATCATCATTGCCATATCTCTCCCACCTCCTCCACAATTTCCATATCCCCCTCCTCCTCCATCATTGCCATATCCCCACACCTCCTCCATCATTATCATATCTCCACCCATCTCCTCCATCATCATTGCCATATTTCCCCCACCTCCTCCATCATCATTGCCATGCCATATCTCCCCCCACCTCCTCCATCATCGTTGCCATATCTCCCCCATCTCCTCCTTCATTGCCATATCTCCCGCACCTCCTCCATCATTGCCATATCTCCCCCACCTCCTCCATTATCATTGCCATGCTATATCTCCCCCACCTCCTCCATCATCATTGCCATATCTCCCCTACCTCCTCCATCATTGCCATATCTCCTGACCCTTCCTCCATTATCATTGCCATATCTCCCCCCACCTCCTCCATCATCATTGCCATGCTTTCCCCACCTCCTCCATCATCATTGTCATGCTTTCCCCACCTCCTCATCACCATTGCCATGCTATATCCCCCCCCACATCCTCCATCACCATTGCCATGCTATATCTCCCCCCACCTCCTCCATCACCATTGCCATGCCATATGTCCCCTTACTTCCTCAATCACCATTGCCAAGCCATATCTACCCCCACCTCCTCCATCACCATTGTCATATATCCCCACCTCCTCCATCATCATTGCCATATCTCCACCACCTCCTCCATCATTGCCATATCTCCCCCCATCTTCTCCATCATTTTACATATCTCCCCCCGCCTCCTCCATCAATATATCTCCTCCCACCTCCTCCATCACCATATCTCCCCCACCTCCTCCATCACCATTGCCATGCCATATCCCCCCACATCCTCCATCACCATGCCATACATATTTCCCCCCACCTCATCCATCACCATTCCCATATCTCCCATACCTCCTCCATCACCATTGCTCTACCTCTTCTCCCTCCACCTCCTCCATCACTGTTGCTCTCCCTCATCTCCCCCCCTCCTCCTCCATCACCACTGTATTAGTTAAAAAATAAAAAAAAACACTTACCCTTTTGCTCGTTCCCCCCAGCATCGTCCTTGGCTTCCTGCCCAGCATCTTTCTCTCTGACACAGGCCCGCGTTGCATGGTGAGGTCATCAAGCAGCGCAAGCCTGTGTCAGGGAGAAAGCAGCGGGCAGGAAGCACAGGATGGATCCCTCCGCTCCGCTGCCATTTTCCTCCCGTCAGCAGTGGAGGGGGAGGGATCGCATTGCTCCCTACCTGCTGCACACTATGAGGGCAATCTGGCCATAGGCCCCCCGTAGCCTGGGGGTCCACAAAGCAGGCCAGATTGCCCTCATCAGCCACACTGCAAGGGCCCCCCCCTCCACCATCGGGCCCCAGTACAGGTGCACCGGCAGCCATGTTAACCAGCAGGCCCTGTGCGTCCTGCTCAGGGACCCGCCGGGGACCTGGGCCCACCGGAGAATTCTCCGGTGTCCCGGTGCCCCAGTCCGACCCTGAGTGGAGGTGTACGATAGACATCTCTCCATTACTAATACCTGGGCTTGATGCCAGCTGTGTTTTTGGACACCAACCCCAGAAACCATTACCCCGATTGGCAATTGGGTAGAGTCACGGCGAAGCGCTCGATTTGGAGCATCTCATGTGATGCGCCACTTCTGGATCGGCTAGGAAAACTAAGGGAAAAGAATGCACAACCTATATAATAAATTAGGGTGACATAATGTACCAATTGCAAGTAATCACAAAAGAACAGATGGTACATATACAAATGCGCACACCTTCAATCCACAAATTGTATAAAAATGCAAATTTTATTAGAACTTACTTTAAAAACATTAAAAACATATATATTTACTAATACCCAAAAAGACACAATAAATATACAACATGGGTGAAAAAAAAACTACGATCAAAGTAGCAGAATATATTTAGCGAAATAGCAATGCACACTGTGTTTACCAATTGGTGCCCCTAATTCATATATGGAAATATAACATATAAACCCACGTCCAACTATATATACTGTAAATGAAAGGAGAGAGGGGGGATTTTTGTTGGAGTGGTTCTAACAACAAAATCAATAATTGGATGGCACATAAAATGTAGTGTGCAAAACCAACCCATTCACAAATCAATATAATACAAAATCTGTCATAAAGCATCAACAGCTAGGTGGTAAGCATAACAACACCTATACCAAGCAGGCCACTAAAAAGACCATATCATAGTATGTATAAGGCTGCCTAAATGATCCAATGTATCAAGCCATATCACCCATGAGATAGTATCAGGGATCAGTGCAGGGACCCATGCGTATCACTGTGGAACACAGCTTCATCAGGGAGGGTAAGCCTTCTGGAGCAGCTGTGGGCTGGTATTTTTAGGTTTGGAAGTGCCCAATAACCATATTATAATATCAGCTCACAGCTGGGTTAATAAAGTCCACCTTTTTCACAGAAAAACTCTTGGAGTGCTGCCTGCCTTTCTTTATTGTTGTTACTATTGCAAACGGATATTTGTTTGGGGGTCTTGCACCCGGGATTTAAATCATACGGTGCTGTTCCAATTTTTTTAGCTGTATATCTATCCATTATATTTGTACCTCACTTAAAAATCTGTAATTTCTATTCTGCATTCTATTCCAGTACGTGTCACGTGGATGAATCATGGATTGAAAATACATACACGAATGTTGAAAAAAAAGCACACGAATGGTCAAAACGGAAAGTCCCACACAGACATGCTTTTATGTGAACATGTGAAGGTGGCTTTATAGCCGCTTTTGTGGGAAAAACTGTAGCTTGAACATTTTATGATGTACCATTATCACGAAACTAAAGTATTCACAGTAATTTGATTGAAGAACTGATTACAGGTGCTGGATAAAGTCAGCAGAGTCACTAAAGAATTTCTGGCGTTTAGAAGGTAACTGAACTTAAAATTATTCATGGAATTCATTGCTGCAGATCTGAACCAAACATATGGAAATATTTGAAGCTGATTTATAGTCAAATAAAAGTTGGACATCAATATTGCTATAAATCATAATAAATCTTAAATTATCATTCAGAATAAACAATATAAAGATTACAAACTCTGTCATCAAAACAAGCTCACTGACAACCTTACACTGCAGTAAGCATCCATGCCCACAACACCCACCATAACGCTACCCTCTCCCGCTTCCCGTATGAACCTGGTGCAAGGAACACATAGATACCGATTAACTCCTATTCAAAAAATTACTTTTATTGCTTTCATTAGGTGAGGGTCATCCACAGCTTTTAATTTTTCCTTTTTTATATATTCTAAAGGTTCTTATATCAACCAACATCTTTCCTTCTTTTATTTATAACTAAATATTTACCCAAAAACATAGTGCCTGGACGCTATGTCCAACTCCAGACTCCTACAGGGCTGATACATTTCAGTCTCCTAAAAATATCTTTTTCAATTTTAACTTCCAACCGCCATGGGGGAGATCTGTGGATTGCTACACAAAGCTCCGTCCCCACCCAACAAGAAAAGGACCTGCTATGCCCCATCATGGGGACCAGAGAAGAAGATTTCAAGTTCTATCTTATTTAAGTTAATTCCATCTGTTCTCCTGAGACATCTATTATGCCCCTCTAACTGCCAGTGATGAACCAGTACCACTGCCTTGGACAGAAGAAAAATGGAAAATTCTGGAGTTTACTGTTCTCCTGGCTTTTTTTTTACTACACTGGCATCACGCTCACCTTACCACGTAACCCAGGAAATTATTTCTGAATGGACCAGGACTGAGAAAAGAATCCTCATAACCTCTCCAAGTCAGTTCTTATAAGAGTGATGAACCCCAGTCAAATTCAATCATATTCGGCAGCAAGAGCTAAAACCTTATGCCTCGGATGCCCTTACAGAAAACCTCCAAATTCAAGGAACCTAAACTCCAACCACTCGGGCTACACTCGGCTTGTTGGGCTACTCAAAAAGTGTACGAGTTACCTAAGAAGCATACAAGTATAACCAGTCTCTTTGGATCTAAGGTAAATGATGAACAAGAATTAGTTAAACAACTAAGGGCGCACATAACTAATATAACAACCTGTGCTTACACAATTACGAGTTAACAAACACGGCCTATCAATTAGAATACTCGTTAAATATAACTTTTATTAGATCATTTTAAAATATTTTTGAAAATAGTCAAAAAGAAAAAAAAGTGAGAAAATAATATACAGTGGTGGCCAAAAGTATTGGCACCCCTGCAATTCTGTCAGATAATACTCAGTTTCTTCCTGAAAATGATTGCAATCACAAATTCATTGGTATTATTATCTTCATTTAATTTGCTTGCAAGGAAAAAACTCAAAAGAGAATGAAGCAAAAATCAAATCATTGATCATTTCACACAAAACTCCAAAAATGGGCCAGACAAAAGTATTGGCACCCTCAGCCTAATACTTGGTTGCACAATCTTTAGCCAAAATAACTGCGAACAACCGCTTCTTGTAACCATCAATGAGTTTCTTACAATGCTCTGCTGGAATTGTAGACCATTCTTCTTTGGCAAACTGCTCCAGGTCCCTGATATTTGAAGGGTGCCTTCTCCAAACTGCCATTTTGAGATCTCTCCACAGGTGTTCTATGGGATTCAGGTCTGGACTCATTGCTGGCCACCTTAGAAGTCTCCAGTGCTTTCTCTCAAACCATTTTATAGTGCTTTTGGAAGTGTGTTTTGGGTCATTGTCCTGCTGGAAGACCCATGACCTCTGAGGGAGACCCAGCTTTCTCAAACTGGGCCATACATTATGCTGCAAAATTTGTTGGTAGTCTTCAGACTTCATAATGCCATGCACACGGTCAAGCAGTCCAGTGCCAGAGGCAGCAAAGCAACCCCAAAACATCAGGGAACCTCCACCATGTTTGACTGTAGGGACCGTGTTCTTTACTTTGAATGCCTCTTTTTTTTTTCCTGTACACTCTATGTTGATGCTTTTTCCAAAAAAGCTCTACTTTTGTCTCATCTGACAAGAGAACATTCTTCCAAAACGTTTTAGGCTTTCTCAGGTAAGTTTTGGAAAACTCTAGCCTGGCTTTTTTATGTCTCGGGGTAAGAAGTGGGGTCTTCCTGTGTATCCTACCATACAGTCCCTTTTCATTCAGACGCCGATGGATAGTACGAGTTAACACTGTTGTACCCTCGGACTGCAGGGCAGCTTGAACTTGTTTGGATGTTAATAGAGGTTCTTTATCCACCATCCGCACAATCTTGCGTTGAAATCTCTCGTCAATTTTTCTTTTCCGTCCATATCTAGGGAGGTTAGCCACAGTGCCATGGGCTTTAAACTTCTTGATGACACTGCGCACGGAAGACACAGAAACATTCAGGTCTTTGGAGATGGACTTGTAGCCTTGAGATTGCTCATGCTTCCTCACAATTTGGTCCTCAGACAGTTCTTAGGTCTTCTTTCTTTTCTCCATGCTCAATGTGGTGCACACAAGGACACAGGACAGAGGTTGAGTCAACCTTAACCCCTTAACCCCCGAGGGTGGTTTGCACGTTAATGACCAGGCCAATTTTTACAATTCTGACCACTGTCACTTTATGAGGTAATTACTCTGGAACGCTTCAACGGATATCCCTGATTCTGAGATTGTTTTTTCGTGACATATTGTACTTCATGATTGTGGTAAAATTTATTTGTGAAAAAAAATGGAAATTTGGCAAAAATTTAGAAAATTTTGCAATTTTCAAAATTTTAATTTTTATGCCCTTAAATCAAAGAGATATGTCACACAAAAGAGTTAATAAATAACATTTCCCACATGTCTACTTTACATCAGCACAATTTTGGAAACAAAATTTTTTTTGTTAGGGAGCTATAAGGGTTAAAAGATGACCAGCGATTTCTCATTTTTCCAACAAAATTTACAAAACCATTTTTTTATTGACCACATCACATTTGAAGTCACTTTGAGAGGTCTTTATGACAGAAAATACCCAAAAGTGACACCATTCTAAAAACTTCACCCCTCAAGGTGCTCAAAACCACATTCAAGAACTTTATTAACCCTTCATGTGCTTCACAGGAATTTTTGGAATGTGGAAGAAAAAAATGAACATTTAACTTTTTTCACAAAAATGTTACTTTAGACCCAATTTTTTTTATTTTCACAGGGGTAACAAGAAAAAATGGACCCCAAAATTTGTTGTGCAATTTCCCCTGGGCAAGCAGATACCCCATATGTGGGGAAAAAACACTGTTTGGGCGCACAGTAGGGCTCGGAAGGGAAGGAGCGCCATTTGACTTTTTGATTGTAAAATTTGCTTGAATAATTAGCGGACGCCATGTTGCATTTAGAGATCCCCTGTGTGCCCAAACATTGGAGCTCCCCCACAAGTGACCCCATTTTGGAAACTAGACCCCCAAGGCACCTATCTAGATGCACAGTGAGCACTTGGAACCCCCAGGTGCTTCACAAATTGATCGTAAAAATGAAAAAGTGTTTTTTTTTTCACTTTTTCATTTTTACGAATCAATTTGTCCAATGTTTGGGCACACAGGGACTCTCCAAATGCAACATGGTGTCCGCTAACAAATTGAATGGAAAATCGGCTCATATTGAGAATGCCAAGAGTGCAAAGCAGTCATCAAAGAAAAGGTGGCTACTTTGAAGAACCTAGAATATAAGACATATTTTCAGTTGATTCACACTTTTTTGTTAAGTATATAATTCCACATGTGTTAATTCATAGTTTTGATGCCTTCAGTGTGAATGTACAATTTTGATAGTCATGAAAATACAGAAAAATCTTTAAATGAGAAGGTGTGTCCAAACTTTTGGTCTGTACATTATATATATATATATATATATATATATACATATATACAGTTGAAACCAGAAGTTTACATACACTATATAAATAGACACATATGCATGTTTTTCTCAATATCTGACATGAAATCAGAATAAACCTTTCCTGTTTTAGGTCAATTAGGATTACCATAATTTCTAATATTTGCCAAATGCCAGAATAATGAGAGAGAGAGAGAATGTTTTAAGGCACACCGGATCGCTGTACATGGTGTACCCTGTTAATCCCTCTCTGGGACCAAATAATTCCACAGGAGACACCGGCCAACCTTAATAGCTGGTACCTGCCAGACACAGGACAAAACTCTGCCAACGATGTAAAAAATTAAATCAGAGGGACCAAATCCAAGTACCTTAGAGCAATAGGGAAATATAATTCATACAGAAATACCCCAGCCACCCGCCAGACACAGGACAAGTTGCACGGAATCCCAGTATAACATTTAGAAAAGGGCAGCCTCTTAAAGACCGCCTAGTTCACAGCCATTATGTTAGGAGCAAGCCGAAAGGCACCTGGGTGGACAGGAGGGTCTGCGGGACCTTTAAGAGTGGTGGCTGCTCTTTCTACAACTGGGTCATGCCCAGACATTCACGAGTGCATCTACGGGAAAGAGATTTTTCATACAAGATTTTGCTAACTGCAAAACCTCAGGGTTGGTGTACATGGCAACCTATTACTGTTCCTTAAATTTTGTAGGGAAGATGAGGAGGGAACTAATAAAACGTGTGAGCGAGCATTTTTAGGACATTAGACATCAAAGGGACACCCCTCTACAGGCCCGGCATCAGCACCCGGCGCACTCGGGCAAGTGCCGGGGCCCTGAGCAGGCAGGGGGGCCCACTCGCTGTGGGGTCTATGAGCAGAGAAGTCCGATGCTAGCACCCTCGAGTGGGCCCCCCCCGTTTGCTCAGGACCCCAGCCGGTACAATACTTACCTCTCCCAGTTAACCGCTGCTCTGGCCCCCTCCGCGTCTTCTGTGACATCTCAGGTCAGAGGGTGCGATGACATCTTTCCAGCGCACCCTGTGCTGAGCACTCACAGCACAGAGAGCGGGAAGATGGTGACGCTGAAGAGTCTGGAGCAGAGCAGAGCAGCGGGAGCAGGAGAGGTGAGGTGAATATTTGATTTTTTTACTTTTTTATGCATGGAGCAATATGTGGGGCCCATACAGCCAACAAATTATATGGGGGCCCACCCTGCAGCATTATATGGGGGCCCATACAGCCTGCAGCATTACATGGGGGCCTAGCCTGAATCATTATATGGGGGCCAAGCCTGCTGCATTATATGGGGGTCCATACAGCCTGCAGCATTATATGGGGGCCATACAGCCTGCAGCATTATATAGGGGCCATACAGCCTGCAGCATTATATGGTGCCCACACAGCATGCAGTATTATATGGTGCTCACACAGCATGCAGTATTATATGGGGTCCATATAGCATGCAGCATTATACGGGGGTTATACAGCATGCAGCATTATATGGGGCCCAGCCTGCATGGAGCATTAAATGTGGCCCATAGAGCATGGAGCATTATATGGGGCCTATGGAGCATTATATGGGGACCAGTGTTCTGTATTGAGCATTATATGGGGGCCAGTATTCTGTATGTAGCATTATATGGGGGCCAGTGTCCTGTATGGAGCATTTTATGGGAGCCAGTATTCTATATGCAGCATTTTATGGGGGTCAGTATCCTGTATAGAGCATTATATGGGGCCACTATTCTGTATGGAGCATTATATGGGTCCATTATTCTGTATGGAGCATTTATATGGGGCCCATAATACTGTATGGAGGACTGTACTGTCCGGTCTGCACTGTGCGCTGCGAGGATTCGCCTGTTTCTGAGATGTTGTAGAATTTACAATAGATATCACCCATGTAATGTAACAAGTAAGTGAAATCTTTGGCATTGTACGATACCTATATTTCTCTGCCGTATCTGTGCATCATGAATTGTGATATGTGTTAAAGAGGCCCACTGAGACTCTTTCGCCCATGAAAACCTGAAGCCAGCCCTGCCACTCTAGCTTGCCACATGTGGGAACATCACCAAGGAAATACAAGGGATTCATCATTTTGTCTTCTGGAGGTGGTGAGAGAGAGTGGGAGACAGGGGGACTGGGAAAGACTCATCCTGCAAAAAGAGACCCAGTGGATTTTTAGGATGGATTCTGTTTCTCCCAAAGGGCTTAATGAAAAACTCACCGATGGCTGCTTCATTTGATTTTATTTGGGTAAGCTTCTGCCCTACAGAGGAAATCAGTTTAATTTGCATGGTCCTATGAGATGGATTTTGCACAAATTTAATAAGGTCACTCCGCTTTATATTTTATTATCTAAGTGGTCTCAATTCGGATCTTCAGATCTATTGTAAATAGTAGCACGTTCTGTGTGCATTTGGTGTTCTTTAGCTTTGTTTCTGATTCTGTGAAAATTAAATACAGAAAAAGATCTATCGGAAAGATCTTTCTTGATGTATAGTGAGATCCTCGTTCTCTCTCTTTTTCTTATCTTTGCTATTTGAGAAATAGTAGATGAGGTTTATTTTAGGCCCCTCTTTGATTGAATCTGACATCAGGGTGGATTAATTGAAGTTTTTATGCTGATTTAATGTATCCCCTTTACTAAATATTTCTACTACATATCTCTATTATGAATATACTTACCTTTACAATTCTAAATGACTTATATGCAGGGTTTATGAGGGGATCACTGTGACCAGAGTGGATAATGGTTTGGTTGAGAGAGCCTTCTCTTAGGTATTAAACTGACCTATGATCTTTATGAACTATTGGGTCGAGCAGGAGGTGAGCTGGGCACCCTTTGTCCAGCGACGATCTCTCATATCAGAGTTTGAGATTTCATAGTGTGCATGCGTGGCCGGATGGCCCGCATCATTAGGTGACGCAAAAAAGGAGGTGTGGCCGCTTGGAGCTGAGACCAACACCTCACAATGCGCAAGCGCGCCCTGGTAACTAGCGTCATTTGGTGGTACGAAAAAGGACCTGAGATCGGGACCTTATAGTGCGCAAGTGCACCCCCATAACCGGAGTCATCTAGTGACGCAATTAGAGGGAGGCCCGGCTATTTAGGAACTTGAGGTCTGAGCACATGTGAGACTGAACAGGTGGACCTGTAGTGTTTATTTTCACTCTGACAAGTGCATTTGGGTGAGCAGGGACACCAAAGACAATGGGCCACTTGTGGGGTATGTACACCTTCTTCACTTCTATGCTGCCAATTATCTCTGTTTGGTGTAGTGAGGTGATGTTCACACTGTGCAGAAAGGAGGCAGTGACCCAAGAAAAGTCCAACTTAAATGGCTTTATTCAGCAAAACTCACACTTCAAAGCAAAAGCTGTCCTCCGGATTGCAGCTGGGATATCCACACAGTTCGTATAACCCGGTTGCCGTGGGATATGGCCGCTCCGTGTCACTCATGTGTCAGATGCCTTCACTGGCCTGTGTTCAGCCTCACACAAGCTTGCAGAGCTTTCCTGCTATGCTGCTAGCAATCCCTACACTGACACACCCAAACCTTCACTGCAGGTTTTTAAAGGGAATTTGTGGCCATGAGTCACTTGTAAGACCCAGGCTGGAGGGAGTGGACCGCCCCACTGCCATTCCTGTAGTCCACTCCAAGAATAAAAGCCCATGCAGGGTTTTCTTAAATCCAACTTAGCCAAATACCTTGACTAAGTTCAAACTTTACTTTTACTCTGTACTGCAATCACAGCGGTGTGTCTGTGATTGCAATGCACTACAGCGGGTTAAAAATTCTTCTATGCGCATCCTGGGGGACACATACCATCCCTCGCATATGATCCCTCTCACTGCCTCACACCGGCTATTATCAGTAACACATGGACCTGCAACCAGGAAACAACATCTTACAGATGCCACTTTGACACGGCTTGATCCTTGAGCCTCCTGAGGAACAATATTATGGAAGGGAAACGTGTCGAGGCTATTCGCATGGCAGGGGCTATAAATAAGTACTATGTGCTATGATGCCCTGCAATGTTTGTTTTTGATATTATCTGTTTGTCAGGGGTAGCATATGGATGCAATTCAACCAACCATCCTTATGGATTTGGGGCTGATGCCTTATTGATTATATCTGGCTGCATACTTCTCAATTGCTTGGATCAGTAATTGCGTAATCATGAATTTTCTCCCCCTGTGTATATATCTTAATGTGGATTTGGGATTTATCCACCGAAAAGTATTGCTAATATCGCTAACTGATATCGACCTGGTAGAAATAGTCTAATTTAACCTGTTTATCTTTGATATTATTGCCTCTTTTTTGTTAATTGAATACCAGTTAGCACAGGATATTTTGCACAAATTACTAGGGAGAGTCGTCGGGGAACGAGGGCGCCATTTTGCGTTCAAACTAGGGTGCCAAACCTCCGCAGCCAGGTAGGGACATCTATCAGGGATACAGGAGGGAAAGTTAGCTTATCAATTTACGTGCTAAGGCAAAAAATCCCCCACTTTATGCCACTAATATTTAGTGTTGTGGCTCTATGTGTATGATACCATGTGCATTTGATCTAGGCAGAACGATTATCTATGCCTTGTTGGGAGGAGCTAATGACTAGTGGAATTACATTTTTCTGCAAGATTATCCATTTTATCAAGATTTTGATTTGGCTGGGGTATTTCTGTATGAATTATTTTTCCCTATTGCTCTAAGATACTTGGATTTAGTCCCCCTGATTTAATTTTTTACATTGTTGGCAGAGTTTTGTCCTGTGTCTGGTGGCTGCCAGCTATTGAGGTTGGGATTAACAGGGTACACCAGAGATAGCCATCAGTGATTGGTGGCGCCACATTGCGTTCAAGCTAGGATGCCAACCTCTGCAGCCAGGAAGGGATAACCACTTAAGGCATAGTTAGGGTGAGACAGCAATTTAAATTCCATGATTATCATTGGGGCAATTATCTCTATTAATTGTGTATTGTGTTTCGGTACATATATATATTGTTTCTCACTGTTTTTTCTTTTTGACGATTTTCAAAAATATTTTAAAATGATCTAATAAATGTTTTATTTTAACGGGTATTCTAATTGATAAGCCATATTATAACAACTTGATCTCCAACCAAATCCCAACTCGCAGGACTTCTGCTACAGATAAACCTGCTGTAGCCGCCTTGGTTGCAGCTCCAATACGAAAAGAGTGCTTACTGTATTTGTCATCCCGGGGCCCGGTCACTGACAAGCATTTTTTAAAAAATCAACTGAAATTGAAATGGAATAAGAGAGGAACCGTTGCCATGTGAAAGGAATTAAAGACCCAAGTAGATAGGGCTAGGTAAGACTGCCTTAACCTGGCATTCAGGACCATCCACAAATTCTTCAACCAAAACAATCCATCTTGGAGCATTGAATACGTAAACTAAAGGGATCATTAAACAGTGTTATGTCCACCCTCCATAAGCCCCCATCCACCTACGAGCAGGGGGCTCTAACTTGCTAACTATCAGGGCTGCGAACAAGACATAGCAGAAAGCAGCCTAAAATAAGGATACTTCCCACTTAAAAGAACAAATAGTATGTATTACACTCAAAGTGTGAACCAGGTAAGACACTGGGTGCCTACAATCCTTCTTTTTTTTAAAACAATATCTTTTTATTTGTTTTTTGAAAATAACAACATCAAAATGTTTACACAACACAAATAAACTGATCTGAACGTACATTGCCTACAATCCGTCTTAACTAAACTCCTCTTTCAGCTTTTTAAAGGGAGTCTGTCAGCACAGAATGATTGTTCAAACCAAGCACAGGCGCTCAGTGCACCCTTGTTGTGGCCAAACAGTTCAGTGCACCATCCCACTTGTTTTTCATGCATCTCTGCTCTTCTCTGGCTCTATAAAGCCAGAGCTATCAATCAAAATAGAGGGGGTGGAGATAGAGGGAAAACAAGTAGGTGAGAAACTGCACTGAACTATTTGGCCATGCTAAGGATGCACCGAACACCAGTTTGAACAATCATTCAGTGATGACAGGTTCCCTTTAAGGCCATGTTGGATGATACATTTCTTCTTGACATCTCCACCATCTGAAAATGAAAATTTACCCTATACAGCTTACGTTGACATACAGCTGCTGACGGCACCCCCACCCATATCTTCAACCCAGAAATTTTTAAATGTAATCAACGGTTACCTTTAAACAATATGCATCTCATGAATTAACATTACGATCACCCACCAAAGAGCACCATTTCTCCCACATCTTACCATAGCCCCTCCTCATAACTGGATCCAGGGAACTCTGAATGAGTGGCAATGAGTGGTCTTCACTAGATCCCATAAATGTACAGAATGACCTCAGCTGCTTTAATAATGTCTAAAACTCCTGCCAATGATAACGAGAGAGAGCATCAGCAATAGTATTATCCATACTTGGCAACTGTTTAGCCTGAAAAAAATGTTACCTTGGAGACACTTTAAAACTAATTGACTGAGCAAAGATAAAACCGGCCAGGAAGAAAGGAGGTTGTTAATACAATAAACTCATATTGACTGTATGGAAACAAATTTTCTTGTTGTATAATTGCACATCCCAAATCTTAAAAGCCACAAAAATGGAGAAATGCTTCATTGAGGTAAGGTTCTTACATTGATCCTTAGAATGTCAGGTCACCAGCCAACATTCCACACAACACAGATTGCCGATGAAAGCCCCAAACCCTACTGACCCTAATCCATCCGTGTATAAAGAGACCTCCAAGCTGGAGACTTCTGCCGCTTGGCAGCAGATATGGCCATTATTGGCTTGGCGAATATGATTCTTAGAGTACATTATGCCCATTGTAGCCAAGGACAGGCTCTGTGAAAAAAATCCTGCCCATTGGCATAACTCTACAGGCAAACACAAAGAGGTCTAGCAGTGATTGCAATTGCTTCAGTGTAAACTTTTGAACTCCTAGGAAACCCTCAATCAGCTCAAACATTTCTTCCACCTTGTCCACTGGCAATTTAAACTCCATTTTAATCAAGTCAATCTCTAAACCTAAAAATGAGTTGTACATGGGTTTTCGGTTTTGTCAGCAGAAGTGAAAATGCCAAAAAGGGACATGATAGAAAAAAGATCTCCATCATGCGTTGGCATTGTCCACTATCCTTAGGGGCGACAAAACTAATATACATGGTGGGCCATTTATATGGATACACCTAAATTAAATTGGAATGGTTGGTGATCTCAACTTCTTGTTTGTGACCCATTAATATATGGGAGGGAGAAAACTTTTCCAGATGGGTGGTGACCATGACGGCCATTTTGAAATCGGCCATTTTGGATCCAACTTTATTTTTTTCAATGGGAAGAGGGTCATGTGACACATGAAACTTATTGAGAATTTACTAAGAAAAACAATGGTGTGTTTGGTTTTAACGTAACTTTATTCTTTCATGAGTTTTTTACAAGTTTATGACCACTTATAAAATGTATTCAAAGTGCTGCCCATTGTGTTGGATTGTCAATGCTACCCTCTTCTCCCACTCTTGACACACTGATAGCAACACAGCAGAAGAAATGCTAGCACAGGCTTCCAATATCTGTTGTTTCAGATGCTGCACATCTTGTATCTTGATGGTAAGGTGTGGTATATGGGGTACAAAGATAGTGGGGCCATTCTTCATCAATAGAAACCTCAATGCCACTGGATATCTGAAATTGCTACATGATGATGTGTTGCCCTCTTTATGCACTGAAGATGGCACGTTCCCTGAGTTTTTCCAACAAGATGGTGCACCACCACATTATGGGTGTCAGGTCCGAGCATTCCTACATGAACAGTTTCCTGGAAAGTGGATTGGTCATCATGGGTCAGTTGAATGGCCACCAAGGTCTCCCGATCTGACCCCCTTAGACTTTTATCTTTGCGGTCATCTGAAGGCAAATGTATATGTTTTGAAGATACGAGATGTGCAGCATCTGAAACAATGGATACTGGAAGCCTGTGCTAGCATTTCTTCTGTGGTGTTGCTATCAGTGTGTCAAGAGTGCTCACCCCCTTGCAAATCAGCCAAGCAGTCTGAGCCGCAAGTCAAGCAGCAGTCTCTTCTGCTTTTTGATGACTCCACTGGCTGGGATTTTGTGGCCTATCCACAAGTGGAAGAGACTGAGTGCACTGATGCCCAACCACTTGTTATGTTGGAGGATGAGCATGTGGGAAGGCTAGTGTACATGGTCAGTAGACCACTGCAGCACATGTCAGATGATGATGAAACTCAGTTGCTAACTGCAGCGTCTTTCTGCAGTGTGCAGAATGGCAAGGAAGGCAGGGTTGAGGAGTCAGTAGAAGATGATGCGGGGGATGATGAGGTCCTAGACCCCACATGGAGCAGAGGTCATCCTTGTGACGAGCGCAGTTCGGTGGAAGAGGATGTGGCCATGCTGCCCAAGTAGCACAGCAAAAGAGGGAGCAGGGTGCAAAAGCACACCGGGTGGCCTGTAACCAGTACATCGGCTGCTACTGCCCACTGCAACTCTGAAATTAGCACTCCAAAGAGCTCCCTGGCTTGGCATTTCTTCAGGGAATGTGCTGATGACGAGCGACGGGTGATTTGCATGCTGTGCCATCAGACCCTAAAGCAAGGCATAAATTTACCGAACCTTAGAACCACATGCATGACGATGCATCTAAATTCTAAGCACAAGGAGCAGTGGCGTACACATCTTAAAAAGCAAGACAGATTTGAGCCTCCTCCTGCTCCCTCTACTACTGCAATCTCAGCCTCTTCCTCCCGCTACCGGGAAACCCCGACCACAGCCCATCACTCACCGGGAAACGCAGCATTGAGTCACGCCCAGGTGCAGCCGAAACTTGACGTGACATCAGCGGATGTCAAAGCCGGCTGCAGCCAGGGGTCACGTGATGCCTGTGAGCGGCCAGCGATAGCGTCGCTCACAGGCAATAAAGACAAATACAACTAAAGGTATTTACAAAAACACTTATTGGCACAGGTTAAACACATTGGGTGCATGCTCTATAAAAGTGGACAACCCCTTTAATCGTGGCCGCAATTGCGACAAAAAAGAGAATAGAAACAGAGTTCAATTCGATTATCCCTAGCTAGAGTATTCAGGCGTGGTTGCCTGCTTTGAACAATATTTTTTTCAAGGTGAAAACAGTTCGGGCTCTCGGGACCCTTAGGCAACAGCATTAGGAAAACGTCCCAAGGCAAAGGAACGGGCACTGACAGTAGCAAGCCTTGCAATGGACCGCCAGCTCAATCAAAGAGCATACTTTTCATCGGCGGTAATTGTAATGTACGCTACTGGAGCTGAAATTTTGGAGCTGTGGGAGAAATCTGAAATCATGCCCTGTGGGTGAAATTTTTTATCATCTTCTGTGGGGGTACTGTGACCCATGCTTTGTGGGTGCAATTTGTAACCTGCTTCTGTAGGGGTAACTCTGCCTCATGGTAATGTTGTGGGCAAAATCATGTGTGCACTGTGCAATGTTTGCATTCTGTGTAATTTCATAGGCCCAAGTACCACTGTGATAATGTTGAGGGGAAGAACAAGTAGAGACGGTTTGAGAAACGGATGGCTCAGAGTGCCTCCTTTCCCTTCGCTTTGTGGGGGAAATTTGTAAGCTGCTTCTGTAGGAGTACTGTGCACCATGCTCTGTTGGTGAAATATTTTATTAGCTCTTGTAGGGATACTGTGCCCCATGCTTTGTGGGAAAAAATTGTAAGCTGCTTCTGTTGGGGTACTCTGCCCCATACTCTGTGGGTGAAATTTTTTATCAGTTTCTGTGGAGGTACTGTGCCCTATGCTCTGTGGGTGAAATTTGTAAGCTGCTTCTGTGGGCGTGCTCTGCCCCATGCTTTGTTGGTGACATGTTTAACTGGACTGGCATTAGCAAGCCTCAGTCTCTGTGAGGGCACTGGTAAAATTTTTATGTTATTCATTTACTTCCTATTTTACCATAATTGCTATGGTGACAGAACCCCTTTAAGTAATACCCCTATCCACATTTGTTTGCAGGGCAATTGTCCTGCTCTTACCTACATTTATCTTCCTTTTGCAGCCCCTTAGCCCTTACTATGACCATTTTAAAGAACCCCATTGACTTCTATTGGGTTCGGGTCCAGGGTCAAGTTCGAGGTCAAGTTCGATCCCAAACCAAACTTTTACTTCTGCTTCATCCGAGTTCGATGAATCAGAACATCCACAGGTCCTCTCATCCCTAAAGAAAAATGGTAAATTAGGCAAAACTTCCCCTTCCCATTTTTTAGAGATGTTTTCTCAAGGAGACACCCTCAGATTTATGGAAAAGGGGGAATGGGTCAATGAATGGATCAACTATGCACCTCACATTAGTCTCTTTATGAAGTTTTTCTCACAAAAACCTCAAGGTTCTCCCAGGCTAACTTCAGATTATTGCACAAATTTGGAGATTTAGATAAGGAGAAAGCCTCCTGTAACCAAAGTGCACTTCTTTTATTAGGATACTGGTCGAGCAATGATGACATTGTGTCCACGTTTATCAACATCTTTCCCTTCATTGACCCATGGTGGCTTAATGGCTGGATGCTGAGGCTAGGGATACCATAAATGTTGCCACCCATTTATGTTTGAATTTTCAAAAAGCGTAAAACTCATAGTGCCCCTCGTTAAATAATTAGCATGCTCCTGGTCTATGTACTGCCACTGGCTTGGTGGAAGTTCCAGGCCAGCGGCCGCTGGCTGCAAGGGAGAGGATTCCTGTGCCATCATGAGACATAATTAGACATCAGTGGCTTTAACGCCCCAACCAGTGTTAGTCTGATGCTCAAGATGGTGGTGGAATTCCCCATCATATCTCCAATGGGTGCTGACTCTGTGGGATTTGTAAGCATTATGAATAGAATCTAAATAGATATAAAGCTCCAAACATTGTTCAGGGTTAAGCTGACCCATCACACAACCCAAAACCGAGATGCCAATGATCCAGTTTCCTATTGTGTTAGGCTCAGGGACAGGAAGCCAAAAGTGGCTATCTGTCAAAAGTCTGTGATCTTTATCAATAGTATTCTTGTCCAGGGACACCAAAGGACCAAATACCATTATAATGATTATCCCATATATTCTTTTTTGTTTCTTCATCCAAATGTGCCCTCAGGGGGCTGTATGCTACTAGGCTTTTCACCTGCAGAAATGGGGTGCTGGAGGGCACTATGATGTTGTAATAACAGGGCTGGAACTATTGTAACCCGCATCCCATACCCCATGCCCCTGCAAAATCAAACTCACTGCACAATAATGGCTGAAGGACAACAACTGACTGAATCGCAGGAACCACAAGAGAGAAAGCACAAGCCTGACTGTCGCCTGTGGCGAGTGCTTCTCCCTGAACATATAGGCTGTGGCCTTTTACTAGATCTGCTTATGAACGTGCCCGAGCTGCGGGAACTGCAGGAGCTATCACTGCAAGATGAGTGAGAACTCTAGCAGGAGAACTGGACTCTCTGGATCTCCGATTAACGCCTGATGACCTGGAAACAAGAAGGGATCTGTGGTGATGTTTCCTGACAGTTCAACAGTGGCTGGGCCTGCTACAGCCCTGCAAGGAGGTCCCTAAAGAGGAGAGTAAAGTTGGCTGCCTCCTCGACTTCCTCATACTTTCCTTGGTATTTGGAATTGCACTTGGCTGGCTTGCTACACTTGCAGTCTGTAGGCCAGTGGGAAAAGGGCCCGACTAAGGGGCATCAAATAAGGCTGTATCTTCATTTTCAACTTCAAGAGGCCTGCTCAGCCCCACTACACCTAGCTGGCTTCTCTGATCTGGAGGCATGGCCAGCTTTGGACTGTTCATTAGAGGAGCTGGCAGAAGTCGTATTACCCATGGCTGCCAGGGGAGAATGTAACACAAATGTATGGGATTGCTGTTCAATCATGCCACATGGTAATGGAGCCGTAAACTCCAACAGAAAGGGAGTACAGCCTGGTATCGTGGCTCCATGCTGCCTAGAACCTGAATCGGGAGTCTTGCGGCTATGTCATCCACTGCATAATGGCACCAGGGGGCCTTGATTACACCTCTCAAGGAGAGTAGGTACCCCAAGCAGACCACCGACCCTCAGGAGACTCTGATACTTCCGACTGCTTAGAGGGAGGGAGAAAGGAATGGGTAACAGCTTGATTACCCAGGCAGCAGGAAAGGAGGAGTTGCAGGGAGAGCCTTCTTATAAATGGTAAAAACCAAGCAATTGGTGGCTATCTGAATGGGGAAAAGAGGAGTAGGAAGGAGAGAGGGAGATGCCAAGTGCAGTTCAAGCAAAGCTGCAGACTTCATATCTTACATTCCCATCTTCTTCCTATGTTACATTCCCTGCAACTAGCATGGAAACCTTTAACCCCAGCCCAGTCACCCACATTATTGCGGGGTTCCTGAACTCATACAGTCCTTTAATGGACCCCAGTATATTTTCTGGATGAAACTTGTATTTTTGTTGGCCAGTAGATTGGCTGCAAAGAAAAATTTGCTATAGTTTGCCTCTATATAATCTAATAGTCAGACATATTATTGGGACAACTATGGATATATTATGACAATCTTAGATGCACAGATAGTACAACAAATATGGACAAAAATGTTTATCAGAAATATCGTAAGAGCCATATAAGTGGGGGTCTGATAGCTGGAACAAATTTCAGAAACAGGCCAAAACTACTCTTGGTACTCACTGGAGAGGTGGCCAGACATCTGTGGCTCCTCTCCATACATTTTACCTAATCAAAAAGGTATACAGCACTCCATTTAATTCAAAATAAAATCTTAATTTAATCAATAAACATAAAAATAAGCTAAATTTACTGAATACAGACAAGAAAAAAGGGCATTGCATAAAAAGGGGCTTGTGCCTAGTTATAGTATAGATAAGTATATACTATTTATAGTATAGAGAAAAGTCACATAAGTATACAATTATTACTATAAGGGCGCGGTCACACGACTGTAGATTCTCTCATTGGAGAGAGAATCGACTCGGTTATGCTAATGGCACTCGGTTCAAACTCTGTCAGAGTTTAAGCCGAGTGTCAGTTTACTGTGGTCCGATTCTCATGAGATAATCGTATCACAGGTGCGGAGAAGTTGGAGAACTTAATTTCTCCATCTTTTCCATTGTAAACTGGATTTCATCCAAGTGCAGTCTGATGTTTTACATCCACCCATAGACTTGAATGGGTGAGCGTGATCCTATTTGCGGAGCCACTCACAGAATGCTGCGATTTTTTTTCTCATGTTGAATCGGCATGAGGACAAAATAACAGATCTGTACTACCCATAATATACCACTGGTCCGAGTGCTCTCTGATAACACATTAGATAGCACTCATCTAATGTATACGCTCATGCGAGCGAGCCCTTAGACATATCAACAAAATATGTTTAATAGTTTTAGGGGTGATCAAAGACAAGCACTGCCCAAGAAAGCGAAGTCTGTTTCAGAGCAAGGGATTAGTCTCTGCTTGCCACATTCTCCGTAAACAATGCACAGTGACAGTGTGCTCTGTTGCCACTCATCACTTCTTATTAGAGCTGGCAAGGCTGCGCACTGTCACTGTGCAGTGATAGGAATATTGTGCAGTAAAAAAGGAGCTCGCACGGAGCATATGTCAGAATTGTCAACAGACGCATGCTCACTAGAGCTGAAAGTAGCCCAGCCCCTGAGATGGACATCACTGATAAGGCTTCATTTGAAGGTGGGGATGGAGGCTGTGGCATTGATGGCAGCCTCTATCTACTGATGATGTCCCATTTGAGTATTCCAGCATGCACTTGGGATTTTCAAATGGAGCATCATGAAAATGGAAATAGGTAAAAAAAATTAAAATAAAGCAGTTAGATTAGAGAAGGAAGGGTAGGGAGTTTTTAATTAAAGCATATTAGATAGACTATTATATTATTAATATAGATAGAGACATTTAGGATGAAAATCAATATTAGTTTTGGACCACCCCTTTAACCCTAGATCTTTGATGTACTATTAAAATCGTAATGTAATGTAATCAAAAATTTCTAAAACCCCTACTTGCATCCCATACAATTTCTGTCTTTCTACAACGGCAGGAGCCATTTTCCCCATCCAAACCAAAGACCAGGATGCAAGTCAATAACTTGCTGCAAATAAAGAACCTTTTAGACTAACTGTGAGAAGGAGACCTCTCATTGTTGTCCCTGTAAAACAGTTTCAGAACTGTTCTGGGCAGCGCAGTGGCTCAATGGTTAGCCCACCAAGGACAACATCTGCAAGGAGTTTGTATGTTCTCCCCGTGTTCGCGTGGGTTTTCTCCGGGTTCTCCGGTTTCCTCCCACACTCCAAAGACATATTGATAGGGGATGTAGATTGTCAACGCCAATGGGGACAGCGAAGATCATGTCTGTAAAGCGCTGTGGAATTAATGGCGCTATATAAGTGAGTAAAATAAAATAATAAATAAACCTCATAGGAAAAATAGATTAGACTAATTTAGAGAGGATGCACAAAGCACTGTTTGGGCATGCATAAAAAGCGCAAAAAGTGAGAGTATCAGGACCCACAAAATGAACCCCGAACTTAAGGTAGTACAAGATATTAGCTAGCCAGATCCCTCTTGGAAAATACGATGGACTGAGAGGGCTCTTATGGGAACACATTCAAACTAAATGTGCTGTAAAAAGGCAAAAGAAGCCACCATAAGACCTTTTTGGGAAAACCGGATTGGTTGAAATGCTGTCTAGTAAATTAGGATACAATGATTCCCCCAATCTTGTACATTACAGGTGCATGTTTTCATAAACCCCATCATTTCTTCTTTTAGTTCACCTCCTTTATATTAAATCTCGGGCTTTCACAAGCACGTGTCACATATACAGTAGGTCTTAAAGCAACCATAAAAAAATGACATGTATTCCACAAAAATATTATCGGATATATATATTTACTTGAATAGCCATCTAAGATCAAAGTAGCAGTGAAGTCTCATTAGAGAATAGGTATAATAGGGGGCAATGTTCATAGTAACTTACCAACTATAAAGCTGGCTAACAGGCAGGCTTAGCGCTAGCCACTCGGTTTCCAGATCCCAAGGGTTGCTCTGGCCTACACCCAGTCCTGTATAAGCATCTAGTCTTACAGAGGGACTCCTATGCTGGTCCCACGGGTAGACTGTTGTTGAGTGGTGCAGGCTGGCAAGAAACTTCAGGTAAGTGGGTCAGAACTAAGAAAGCAGACAACGTACAAAAACATCAAGTAAGAGAAGTCAGTAAACAACTGAGGTCAGAAACAGAAAATCCACTAGAAACCGTGACCTGAAAGTAAGGGTGTGTGAACCAGGCACGCAGAACTACATCTGGCAGCTTATTGTAGGAAGCTGGAAGCTTATGTAGAGTGTGGTGCTGTCCAACTGGCCAAGGTCCGGAGATGATTACTCCAGCTGGCAGCACACACAACCATATTGTCAGACTGGACAGCACTACAGGTCTCAACCACCCTAGTCAGACTCTGAGCAGAGCGTGCCCCACTCAGACCTTCTGGTCCCAACATCTCCTTCATCATCAGGGCCACTAGAAGCATCCCAGAGATGTGACAAATGCTCTTGATAATAAAACTAAAAAAGAAATTCAGTTACCATCAAAATGATCTTCATTCATTTCAAGATCACTTGGTGATAAGCTCAAACTAAATGGACTGGACCAATCTATATAGAGTCCCTGAACCTCATTTGCGAAATAATTACCGTAAGTAGGTTCACATTAAACTAGACTTACCTCTCAGATATATTCTTGATACTTGTCCAAATACTATGTATATTTTATATCTTGTGCAGAAACCTACCCATTTTTCAGAAAAGGGGACATAGAGCTCTTCACAGCTTCTGGAACCTTTTGACAGTGCTTGGAGATTTGAATCCATTGGAACCACCAACACAGTGGAATCAAATAAGGCACTTTTCAGAGAGCATCAAAACTTCATTTTACAAATATGTGAAGTTCTCTTCTCTTGGTCTAGTGTAGGGGTCTCAAACTCGGCTGGGTATATGGGCCGCACATGGAAAAAATTTGAATTTGGGGGGCCGCATTCTTTGTTCAATGTAACATTTTTAGTGATACCATTTTTTTGTATACACCTTTTGAACATTTTTGCCGTGTTTATTTTTTTATGGCTTGGGTCTTTATGGATGTGGCGATAATAAACGTGCACTTTTCTGTGTTTACTTTAGTTTACATATAAAACAGCATTTTTAGTGCCCAATAATTTTTCATGCTTTATTTTATTTTTTATTTTTTTTACAATTTTATTTCCCCCAATTGGCCACATACAGTAATATTGTCTTACAATTAGCATCATATAGTAATAATGGAAAACATCTTGTAGTAATGTTCCCCATCCAAGTCCATATCTTGTACTAATGTGCCCCATCCAGGTCCCCATCCTGTGGCTATGTGCCCCATCCAGGTCCCCATCCTGTGGCAATGTTCCCCATCCAGGTCCCCATCTTGTGGCTCTGGTCCCCATCTTGTGGCTCTGTGCCCCATCCAGGTCCCCATCTTGTGGCTCTGTGCCCCATCCAGGTCCCCATCTTGTGGCTATGTGCCCCATCCAGGTCCCCATCCTGTGGCAACGTTCCCCATCCTGGCGCCCATCTTGTGGCTATGTGCCCCATCCAGGTCCCCATCTTGTGGCTATGTGCCCCATCCAGGTCCCCATCTTGTGGCTCTGTGCCCCATCCAGGTCCCCATCTTGTGGCTATGTGCCCCATCCAGGTCCACATCTTGAGGCTCTGTGCCTCATCCAGGTCCCCATCCTGTGGCTATGTGCCCCATCCAGGTCCCCTCTTGTGGCTATGTGCCCCATCCAGGTCCCCTCTTGTGGCTATATGCCCCATCCAGGTCCCCATCCTGTGGCAACGTTCCCCATCCTGGCGCCCATCTTGTACTAATGTGCCTCATCCAGGTCCCCATCTTGGGGCTATGTGCCCCATCCAGGTCCCCATCCTGTGGCTATGTGCCCCATCCAGGTCCCCATCTTGTGGCTATGTGCCCCATCCAGGTCCCCATGTTGTGGCTCTGGTCCCCATCTTGTGGCTCTGTGTCCCATCCAGGTCCCCATCTTGTGGCTATGTGCCCCATCCAGGTCCACATCTTGAGGCTATGTGCCCCATCCAGGTCCACATCTTGAGGCTCTGTGCCCCATCCAGGTCCCCATCCTGTGGCTATGTGCCCCATCCAGGTCCCCTCTTTTGGCTATGTGCCCCATCCAGGTCCCCTCTTGTGGCTCTGTGCCCCATCCCGGTCCCCATGTTGTGGCTCTGTGCCCCCTGTGCTGTTCTTCACACACATAAAATAGAAAAAAAAAAAGATGATTCTCACCTGTCCTCCGTTCCCTCGGCGGCCTTCCTGCAGATGTGGCCCGCAGGCACCACAGAGTCCAACCCCTGGCATTGGAAATGCAGTGCTGGGAAACAGTCTCTGTGTGGCAATTCAGCGCTGCTGTCGGCGGCTCCTCCTGGACCAGGTCGGGATCATCAAGGGGTCTGTGCCTGCGGGCCGCATAAAGCAGCCTCAGGGGCCGCATGCGGCCCGCGGGCCGCGTGTTTGAGACCCCTGGTCTAGTGTTAAAGGACTCAGCAGAACCTTTTCTCTACTTAGTGACCAGTTGAGGTGTTGACTTACAGTCCCCAGCCTCAATGACATGTCAGAAGATACTTAAAAGTCACTGCTGGAGTTGGCTTTGCAATGTATCCTTCTCCCAGCAAATGTACTTTTTTTTATCTTGTAGGTAACTACATAGCACAAAAATGTTGTGGGTTGTACACATAGTCAGACAGATTTGCAAATTTTCTTTCCTATGTTCTTGATTATAAAAAGAAGAATTATCCAAGATTCTGGAAGAGCATCAACTCCTAAGCCAAAGATATCAGATTTATAACATTTTGATGTCCGACAAAAAAAATAAATCAGTAATTTGCATGCGGAATTGCTTAAGAGCTAATAGAAAAGGCTAGAAAAATACATTTTAAAAGAATATCTTGGGAGGCAAACACAAACAAAAGAAAAGAGATTTATTATGATTCAATGACATGAATGTGACATTTTATTTATTTATTTTACTTGCTTCTATAGTGCCATTACATTCTAAAGGACTTTACAGACATATTCACTGTCCCCATTGGGGCTCAAAATCTAATTTCCCTATCAGTATGTCTTTGGAGTGTGGGAGGAAACCCGAAGAACCTGGGGAAAACCGGCGCAAACACGGGGAGAACATTCAAACTTCTTGCAGATGTTGTCCTTGGTAGGATTTGACATCTGTTGTATTGCGACCTCTAAACCCAGTGTGCACATTTAATTCTTTACTTACTATATATACACAGTCATGAGAAAAACTAAGTGCACCCTCTTTGAATTCTATTGTTTTACATGTCAGGAGATAATAAAAAAAATTCCGGTCATTAGAAGGTCTTAAAATTAAGTAAATACAACTTCAGTGAAGAACAACATATGACAAATTACACCATGTCATTATATATTATACAATTATTATTATACAAAAATTAGGTAGAAATACAGAAGCAACATGCAAAAACTTAAGTACACCCTTCCTGCCTCCAAAGAAATTAAAATGGTAAGTAGCAGCCAGGTTCTGCTAATCAGGGCCGGGATCAGGGGTATGTAGGGCAGGCACCTGCCTACCCGAGGAGGGAGCAGTCCTGAGGATAAAAAACACTGACATTTCCAAACACCTACAGCCGCTTGTCACCCTCCTCAGGCCAAAGGGAATCGGCCCAGTGATGGCCGGGGTGCGGACACACAGAGGAGCAGCGTCAATTGCTACAATTGAAGTTGGCGCCACCTGGGACAGACGCAGAGAAGCTGTAATCAGCTCACTGCTCTGCCAGGAACTCTGGCGCAAGCAGAGGACGTCGGATCTCCCAATGCAGTGAGGTCACAGCACAGTCCAGAGCCCACTGCGGCACCAGATGGAAGAGGAGACAGAGCTGCGCTGTACAGGGAGCCTGGATTTGGTGAGTATAACCTTGTTTTATTTTTCTTCTATTATTTTCCTAATGAATGGAGGCTGTTATACCTAGGGCCTATGGGTACATGCCAAGAGGGGACTATGGGGACATAAGGGGCTGGCTATGAGTACATTCCAAGAGGGGCTAGGCTGTGGGGACATTACAAGAAGGGCTGGCTACAGGGACCTCACAGGAGAGGCTGGCTATGGGGACATCCTAAGAGGGGCTGGCTATGAGGACTTAAGGAGATAAATATGGAGACATAACAAGGGCTGTGGGGACATCACAAGAGGGGATGGCTATGGGGACATAAGGAGCTGGCTATGGAGGACATCACAAGAAAGCCTGGCTATGGGGGACACCAGAAGGGCTATATATTGGAACATTACAAGGAGGGCTGGCTGTGGTGACATTACAAGAGGGGACTGGCTGTGGGGACATAACAAGAGGGGCTGTGGGGACATAACAGGAGGATGACCATACTGTATTGGGTGCTGTTGGGGACCTTATAATGGGGGCTATGATTACCCTACTTTATAGATGGTTGTGTGTGACATACTGTATATTGGAGGGCTGTGGTGGATATCATACTGTGTGGGGTGCTGTGGGGTTTATTATACTTTATATAAGGATCTGTAGGGCAATTATACTGTATCGATGACTAGGGGGGGGCATAAGACTGTATGGAGTGCTGTGGGAACCATCACACTATATAATGGAGGGGCTATGGTGGACATCATACTGCATGGGGGGCTGTGATGGACATCATAGTGTACATTGGGGGCTGTTGTGGATATTATTATGTATTGGCTGCTGTGGTGACCATCATAAAATGTAGGTGGGCAGTTTTAGGAGGGGGTACAGTTTGGAGAGGACAATGTGGTGGGCAGGATGAGAACATAGTGTGAAAAAGGGGTACTGTATGAATATGGAGAGGGGCAGAGTGAAATGGGGCACAGTATGGAGAGAAGTTAGCATGGTGGGGGGAAAGTGTAGAGCTATAGAGAGTGTAAGAGAAAACAGTGGCGAGGTGACAGCCATAGTATAGGTCATGGTTCATAGGGGCAAACAGTGTGGTGGGTATAGCTGATCATGTCAAACAGTGGGGCAGACAGTGTGGAGGACATATACCATAGGAGACTTATTTAGGTCACAATATGGACAGATACAGTGGGTACGGAAAGTATTCAGACCGCTTTAAATTTTTCACTCTTTGTTTCATTGCAGCCATTTGGTTAATTCTAAAAAGAAAAAAAAATTTTTTTTTTCTCATTAATGTACACTCTGCACTCCCTCTTGACTGAAAAAAAACAGAAATGTAGAAATTTTTGCAAATTTCTTAAAAAAGAAAAATGGAAATATCACAAGGTCATAAGTATTCAGACCCTTTACCCGGCAAGCGCTGATATTGTGGGGCGCAGGCGCACTTGTATGTCCGGCCACCCGCGCAGTGAGGCTTGTGATTACCAGCTTCACTGCGCATGCGCGGGGAACATAGCGCATCATAGCACATGCGTAATGAAGCTGTGTAGTTCGCAGCTGCACTGCACATACGCTATAATGTTCTATTCCCTGCGCATGCGCTATATTCCCCGCGCATGCGCAGTGAAGCTGGTAATCACACAGCTTCACTGCGCAGGCGGCCGGACATGTACAAGTGCGCCCCACAATATCAGCGCTTGCCGGGAGCAGAATTCAAATACGTGGGCGATGCCAGCAGTGAGTGAATGCTGCGCCCGCCCATGACTGAATATGACAAGCACGCCCCTATGACTGAGAACGCAGGTAGGATCTAAGTATATTAAATGTTATAAAATCATTATATTACCACCAATTTTCATGAAAACAGCTTGTTAGTGATGCGCATTGCATCACTAACAACGCTATGGGGGCAGTGTAGAGGGCAGCTAAGACGTGACAGAATCATCATCACTAAGTGAATTGATCACCAAAGCCATCGATAGTACATTAATACAGCACAAGAACAACCATCACTACCACCATCAGTACAGGAATTCAAGACCAGAACCACTATCTATACTATAACATGGCACCAAAACCACCATCAGTTTTGTTGCAAACTGTATTTATTGCATGACAGAAATAAAAACCATCATACATATCCCTTTATAATGGGGTCTGTTCAGCTTCCTTTGGGGTATCCGGCAAACGCTACACACCTTAATTGACACCAAATGGCCCCAATTATAATTAAGTAATATTAGTTTCTATGACCGTCCTTGGGTTTGACATTTAAAATATAGGATGTATGGGATGAATATTGCTATTTTTCACTGGCATCATGTAAATGGTCTACAAGCAATGAATGATTCCATATCTATGAAAACACAATCCCTGTTGATCCTCAGCTCTAAAGTACACCACTTTTTTATTTTTACTTTTTCTGGTATTTTTTGGTGAAACAGGTAACAATTCTAGTGGAAGTGATCATCAGGAGCTTGTTACCTGACCCATCTGGGGAGCAGGGGAGGTACATTAGGGGTCCTGTTACCTTAATCTTTGACCCATTCCTCTTCATGGGGCTGAGGGTGGGGGGGTGGCATCGGCTTCATCTGCCGAGGGCACAAAAGCACCTTGTCCCAGTAAATACTTTTATTTACGGTATATAGCTCCAACACATTTCGCAGCACTTTACAACTAAGCGGGGACATGTACAAACAATAAATACATCACAAAGGAACACGTAATTCAACAGTTACAGGAGGAGTGAGGGCCCTGTTGCTCCCAAGCTTACAATCTATAAGGATTGTAGGGGGGCACACAATAGGTAAAAAGTGCTTGTCATGTACGGTCCAGCCATTATTATTATAAATAGGGGTTATGATATAAAGCTGAATGATCCCGTCATCAGCCAGTATCTGTGTAGGTACAGTTACCAAGTACTATTGGGTGCATGGAGGATGTGGACAAATATTCTGAGGAAAATGTAGAAAAAGGGAACAGGGGAGAGTTTGCTTAGTGAATTGAGGTGATGGGCCTGTTAAAGCACTCTTAAAAATGTGTGGGCTAGGTATTAGTCATATGGTCCTGGGTAGTGAATTCCAGAAAACTAGCCCAGCATGAGAGAAGTCATGGAGATGGAATTGGGAGGTTTGAATTATGGAGGATGTTAATCTTAGATCAGTTGCGAAGTGGAGTGCACAGGTAGGGAGATAGACAGATGATGGAGGAGATGTAGGGTGATGCAGATCTGTGGAGAGCCCTTTGAGTGAGAGACAAGTTTGTATTATATTCTGTAGTGGATAGAAAAATGACATAAATCCCTTAAATTAGTCAGTAAACATTGAGTGGATAGAATCAATAAAATGGTGTGAGGCTAGACAACACACAGTCCAAAAACAATGTAAGTCAATGTAGACTATTCTTATCAATGTCATCATATTAGTAAGAAAAGCAGACAGCTATGAGCTGGTGTTGTTATTCTGGGAATGGGCCAGATCTTCTCCATGGATCTTCCCAGCCTATTAATATCAGCTCACAGCTCTCTGCATAGCCTTTACTGGTTATTGAAAAGGGGGTCCCAAAAAAAAAATTATGTGGCGTCTCCCCTATATTTAATAACCAGAAAAGGCTATGCAGACAGCTGTGTGGGCTGATATTAATAGGCTGGGAAGGGGACATGGATATTGGCACATGGCTATTGCAGTTACCAGCAATTTCGAACGATGAGTGATTCGATTCACATGAATCTCCTAAAAAAATCAGCAGTAGCAATTTTACAAATTTCAGGTGATTGCATAAGTCACCCAACAGAGTGTGGTTAATTGGGGAGTTATTTCCTCTGACAACAGCTGTCAGGTAGTGCAGTTCATCTGCAAACAGCTGATCAGTAGGGTTGGCGGGTTTCAGACTACCAATCTATTAATACTATTAGTCTGGACAACCTCTTACTACCAGCTCCACTGTGCAGCGTAAAATAAAATACCTGAATACTTACCTCCCAGATTAGCGCATTTCCTACAATGTCACCTCTATGTCCCTCAGTGGTCACATGAAAGAATGTGAACAAAGCAGCCAATCAGGGGCCATGTGACATTATGCGACTTGACTGCTGAGGGACACCGGGGTGATATCAGAGGTAAGTATTCAATATTTCTATGTTATGCTGTACAGGGAGCGGTTATTAAAGGGATGTCAAGTAGTGGACAAACCATTCAAGGTGAAGTGTACACAACGCATTTTAGACCCTGGTGTATCCATTGGGTTTTTCAAGTAGAAGACAATGCAGGTGTTCTTCCTGGAGCGTCTTTTTTGATACCTTATGCACCTATTTTGCTGGTTATTACAACAATGAAAATTCTGACCTTACAACCTGAAAGAGTAAAAATAAGCTAAAAAATGTGTAAACAAATGCACAGTTGTGCCATTGAGTGCATATCTTCATTATTTTTAGTATCTGTTAAGCACTTTTTCAGGCAGGGTCCTAAGGTAACCTGCCTAAAAAAAACACATCTTGTGCACTTACCCTTCAGTTTTTTTTCAGGTGGATGTTACCATTACTGAGATAGAAGAGGACAGTTGGTGCTCATAAAATTCTATGGAGGGTGAGGAGCTAGAGGCAGACATAGATATTCTACTTCAAGTTCTCCTGAAACATTTGCAGTTTAAAAGAGCTTGTACTGGCTGAAATGACTGAAGACTGCCGAATCATGACAGCGTGATCCGCATCTTGTCATAATTTCATAGTATTCCTCATGTGGGGGTGGAGCGGGGTGATCATACGTGTGCGATTTGCAAACACGTGCCGACTAGACTCACCATGGTTCTCACATTTCTTTATTGAGAGAAGTCAGATGAGTGCAAACCGCCACCTACGCACCCACACAAGAAATTCAGGGGAGTTGTGACAGCATGAGCGTTGCACACCGTCATATTCGGCAGTCTGCAGTCACATAGAGCAAATGCAGGCATTTTCTTTCAGCCTGGTAAGAAAAAAAACTTTAAAACTACCAACATACTCTTACTTATTCCTTGTCTTCACAGAACTCTTAGTGGCCCAGCATGCATCTTTATATTAATAGTCAATAATGGTGTCTTAGGCACACTTCGGCTTCACTTTCAACGTAGAAAAGACTGCATTACTGCTGGTCAGATAAAAGGGGTTTTACAAGATTATAAAAAACATGCCAGCTTTAGTTTAAAAACAACATAAAAAACATGTAATAATACATTTTAAAAAGATAATTAAATGTTCTATTTTTATGACAAAGTAACAATTTCCTTTACTCTGTCTTCTAATATCCCACAAAGTCCTATAATCTGGTCCAGAACAGTTGGAGAATTCCAACCTTTTTCAGACCTCAAATAACCAATCAGATATGTGAGAACTCTTGTTATATGAGTCAGTATGACCACCTACTCTATGGGCATACAGCACTAGAGGGTATCTAAACAGATACACAAGTTTCCGCACTCTCAGTATATAGGTTCTGGTCATCATACACCCCTTTCTTCTCTATGGACCTTACTATCTCAACATGCTTGATAATTTCTATTATTGTTGTATTGAAGAGGTTTCAGATAGATGTCATTATCTGCTGACTTCAGTAATGGCTGCTGAAATTGAAGTGTCTACACTCCTGCATTGTAGATTCCTTTGTAGAAACGCCCTCTAGTGGGAAAAACTGACACTGCATAAAATGTAGTAAAACAAGATCTGTTTGCAAATAATTTCTCAATTTTAAGTTATGAAACAAAAAAAAAATGTATAAAATATATATAATATATATTTATTTACCAGCTGTACCCGGCCACGCGTTGCTGTGGCTCAGTCTGGTTAAATGGAAAAGAAAGAAAAGAGAAAACGCACGTTTCTAAAATATTTAATTTCACAATGCTTGTGGGCATACAATATTTTTTTGTTGTTCCATTAATTGTGTAGATATAGAGATTGTCTGGTTTGCCGACTCTAGAACACGCAACATATAATTGTCCATGTGAGAAGCAATCCGTGTCTAGATGTAAACCGCACAATTCTAAAGACTGGCCCTGAGCTTTGTTGATGGTGACTATAAACGCCAATCAAATTGGGAATTGCAATCTCTTAAATTGAAATGGCATATCCATTGGAATCATAGGAATACGAGGAATGAGGACATCTTCACCTTTGGAGGCACGGAGTCGTGTTTGACGCTTATCTGCTCTTTCTCGCTGACGTCTTTCAGCCACTCTCAGCCTGTCGCGTTCATTCTGTTGAGAACGAAGCAGATCTGAAGCTGCAGAACGCGATCGCCGTGCATCCTCAAGTCTGGCTGCATGTCGCTCTGCTGCTTCCTCGGCACGTAACGTATTTGAGCCATTCTTTGTTTATTTCACTCGTTCGCTGATGTCCATTCTTCCTCAGTTTGATTTACAATTACTCGTCGCACTGCTTCCGCTCCGCGAGTACAACAACCTAAGTTTGATGTTCTGCCAGGCATTATTTGGGTGAACTAAAGCAGATCGATTGCACTGAAAAAGAAGAAAGAAAGTTAAAAAAGGAAGAAACACAGACTAAAAAACAAAAAAATAAATAAAAACATGCTAACGAAATATTTCAATTCAAACGCAGAATAAATTATACTCACGAAATGAACGCTATGGTAAACAACACAGCTCAATTCCAATGCAATGTCAGACGAAATAATTAAATGAAATCAAAATAAATCTAAATCTGAATCTATGAAAATTCAATTGAGCAATGAAATCGGAAACATTGAAATGGAATCATAAAATATTTAGTATAGCATGTGTTGCTTTTACGTCCAACAGCTGGTATATAAAAATATAGTAGCTCTATAAAAACATGCGTATATACAATACAGACCAAAAGTTTGGACACACCTTCTCATTTAAAGATTTTTCTGTATTTTCATGACTATGAAAATTGTACATTCACACTGAAGGCATCAAAACTATGAATTAACACATGTGAAATTATATACTTAACAAAAAAGTGTGAAACAACTGAAAATATGTCTTATATTCTAGGTTCTTCAAAGTAGCCACTTTTGCTTTGATGACTGCTTTGTACACTCTTGGCATTCTCTTGATGAGCTTCAAGAGGTAGTCACCGGAAATGGTCTTCCAACAATCTTGAAGGAGTCCCCAGAGATGCTTAGCACTTGTTGGCCCTTTTGCCTTCACTCTGCGGTCCAGCTCACCCCAAACCATCTCGATTGGGTTCAGGTCTAGTGACTGTGGAGGCCAGGTCATCTGGCTTAGCATCCCATCACTCTCCTTCTTGGTCAAATAGCCCTTACACAGCCTGGAGGTGTGTTTGGGGTCATTGTCCTGTTGAAAAATAAATGGTGGTCCAACTAAACGCAAACCGGATGGAATAGCATGCCGCTGCAAGATGCTGTGGTAGCCATGCTGGTTCAGTATGCCTTCAATTTTGAATAAATCCCCAACAGTGTCACCAGAAAAGCACTCCCACACCATCACACCTCCTCCTCCATGCTTCACGGTGGGAACCAGGCAGGTAGAGTCCATCCGTTCACCTTTTCTGCGTCGCACAAAGACACGGTGGTTGGAACCAAAGATCTCATATTTGGACTCATCAGACCAAAGCACAGATTTCCACCGGTCTAATTTCCATTCCTTGTGTTCTTTAGCCCAAACAAGTCTCCTCTGCTTGTTGCCTGCCCTTAGCAGTGGTTTCCTAGCTAGTGTTGAGCCACCCCCGTAGTGTTCGAGTTCGGTTCGGTTCGTCGAACACCCGTGTGTTCGGCGAACTGTTCGTCGAACTGTTCGTCGAACACCTTCGAACACCGTTAAAACCAATGGCAGGCAAACAAAAACACATAGAAACACATAGAAAACACCTTCAAAGGTGTCCAAAAGCTGACAAACTGCTCAGAAGACACAACTAACACATGGAAAAGTGACAAGTACATATAGTCATGCGAAAATAAAAGAGGTGGAGGAGTAAAAGGAGGGGGAGACACAGATATAGGCATGTCATGCCCTTCTAAAATCCAAAAAGTGAGAAGCCGACATGGCCAGTCCGCTCCTGCCCGTGCCACCTCCGTGTCGCCGGGTTTGTGCCAGAGCCGCGGTGAACCCTGATGGCCAGCCCCCCTCTCCCAATACTGGTGCCTGTCCGCTGGTGGGTCGAGCGAGCCCCCCTGTGGTGGAGGCAGCTCTAAGCTTTTTAATTTAAATTGTCTCTCTAATTTGAATGAATACACTTTAAATCCATTTACAAGGATCTATTGGAGGGCAAGTCTCATGCCAGCAGCCGCGTAATTCCAGCTCCAGTAGCGTCCACTAAAGCTGCTGCAGTTAAAAAGCTTTTATAAGGATCGAGCTCGGCTGTCCACCGCAAGGCATCCTACTGCCAGTCCCAGCCCCTATGCCTTGGGGTGCCTCCTGATGCTCTTCACTGAGTATCCAATGGTCCCGAAGCATTTCCTTTGAAAAAATTAAGTGTCTAAACTACAGGTGGTGTAGCTTGCTTAACAGCCGGGATAATCCGCTGACTAGCAGACACTGCTACTAGGCACAAAGTATTTCCTGGGCTAGATGCAGTTAAAAATTTGTAATTAGATACTCTCGTTGGATGCTGAGAAAGCATTCCATAGAGTCTCCTGGCACGCCATATATGATTCTCTTAAAAAGCTTGGGGTAGGGGTCTAGGGGACCCTTTTATAGCCAAAATCACGGCCCTGTATCGTAATACGTCACCTAGGCTGAAGATAAATGGAACTGTAGCACCCTGAGGGCTCGGTTGCTACAGACGTATTGCACCTCACCCAGAGGTGTGATATCTCACTCTCAGGTAAGGATGGAGTATGGATCAGGACCCGACACCTGCATGCATTACACCACATTGCCGTGGGGCAGGGCGACCAATATGCCCCTGAGATGGGCACGACAGTCCCTGTCCCTGGCTGGAGTGGGGGGAGGGAACACTGAGGAAGGGGAACCCTGTAGTGCAGGAGCAGGGAGGAAGCAGTTCCTGGGTGCATTGAGAAGGGAGTATAAAAGGTGGGCACCATCTTAGTTCAGTGCAGAGAAGTCTGAGCAGAAGTGGCAGGGAGCAGGGGCTCTGCATGAGCTCTGCTCCGGAGGCGGGCCTAGTAACAGAGGCCCAGGCCTGGAAGAGGGAGAAGGAAGGAAGAGGAGCGGAGAAGGCTCCAGGAACGAGGAATGAAGGGATCCCAGGGGTGCGGACGGGCGAGTCGCCACCGCACGCCCGAATCCACCTGCGTGGAGGGGTCAGGCCAAAGGGGGAGACCGGTCCCCGAACTAGTGGAGGCAGGAAACGACCCTCAGCTAGAAACCGGAGGCTCTGACATTTTATGTGGCGCAGCCCCTCGCTACACCCGCTAGGAAGGCACCACATAGGGTCAGGGAAACTGGCGCCAAGTTTACCAAGAGGAGGCCCGAGGCAGCCGGACAGAAGTGTTGGTAAGAAAGGCCAGACAAAGGACACACAAAGGGGGTCCTGTGAAGTGCTCCAAAGTTATCTGGGAGTTGTCTGAGCCCCTCACCTGGTGAGCACAGTACGACGTGGGCAGCCGTTACCTGCAGACGTGGTCTGGATAATAAGAACTGTGACTAAAGGCCCTGGACTGCATCACTAACTCCGTGTCGTTACTGCTGCTGCCCTGCACCATCACCCCCATCCTCCGCATACACTGCCCTGAGGCTATACTCCTCCCGTGGGGAGTTATGCTACGCTCTGCTGCACCCACAACACCAGCCTCAGCGGTCTGCCCTGTAGCGGCGGTTCACTCTGACCGCAATCCACGGGTGGCGTAGTCGGACATTTAAACATCAAAACCACATAAATAGTTCCGCCACTGGTTTGACCGCCCTGAGCCACGGAACCCGGTCGCCGCCACGAAGACTACAACCGCCAGCATCCACCAAAAAGGGTCCGGCTCCGGGTGTCCCAAGGCCCAGGGGGTGCGTCAGAACATTTTCATCACCTTTCACAATCACCAATGGGACAAGGCAGGGATGTCCTCTGTCCCCTCTCTTATACATCCTAGTGACGGAGCACCTGCTCTCATCAATTCGCCATAACCCCAATATTAGGTGGATTGAGGTGGGAGGCACCGAGTACAAGTGCTCTCTATTTGCTGATGATGTCCTAGTATATATCACTCAATCACATATATCCATCCATGCTGTTATGGATGAAATAGATCACTTTGTTACATGGTAAAATTTTAAAATCAATGCAGCGAAGTCTGAGGCCCTCGATGTCTCCCTCCCCAAATCCATATAGGATTCCATCCAGTCCAACTTTCCCTTTGCCTGGCCCTCACAGGGTATCAAATACTTAGGAATTCCTATTCATAGAGACCTCTCCCATCTATGTTATCTTAATTTTGGGCCCTTTATTGAACAATTCCATACAGACCACGGTTGGCAAGTTAGAACTGTAAGATTCACTACGTGAACCGCTGGTGTTTTGTGGAAAAGCACATGTACACCGCGTTCCAAATTATTATGCAAAAAGTGTTTAGGAGTGATAAGGGAAGAATTTGTTTGTTTGTCAGTTAAACTCATTGATGGTGATGTGTGTCAGGGCTCTTTATATCACTGTAAGCAATTGCAGACACCTGTGCTAATTAGTTTGTCAGGTGTGTCCAATGAAAGGCAAGACTACTTAAGAAGGCTCTCTCACATTATTAAGCAGCCTACATTTTCTGCCAAAATGGGAAAGAAAAAGGATGTGTCGGCTGCTGAGAAGCAACAAATTGTGGAGTGTTTAGGTCAAGGCATGACTACAATCAACATTGTGGGGTGATCAGGATGAAGTGTCTTGGCAATCAAGAAGTATGTAGCTGATTCACAGTACACACGTGTGCGTGCTGATAAGGGCAAATTGAGGACTCTTTCCTACAGGCAATTACGTCAGGTTGAAAGAGCAGCGGCAAAAAAGCCTTGTCATAGCAGCAGACAAGTTTTTGAAGCTGCTTGTGCCTCCAACGTCCCCCGAACAACAAGATGCAGGGTCCTTCAGAGGTTTGCAGCTGTGCATACGCCATCCTGTCGACCTCCTCTATCCACTTCACACAAGCAGAAACGGCTCCAGTGGGCCAAACATTACATGAAGACTGATTTCAAAACTGTTTTGTTCACGGATGAGTGCCGTGCAGCGCTCGATGGTCCAGATGGATGGAGTGGAGGATGGCTGGTTGATGGACACCCCACGCAAACACGGCTACAGCGCCAACAAGGAGGAGGTGGAGTAATGTTTTGGGCTGGAATCATGGGGAGAGAGATTGTCGGCCCCTTTAGGATCCCTGAAGGCGCTAAAGATGAACTCCATAATGTATGTGGATTTTCTCAAACAGCACTTCCTGCCATGGTTCAAGAAGAAAAACCGTGTATTTCACAGCAAGATCATTTTTCTGCATGATAATGCACCATCACATGCTGCACATAAAACATCTGCATCTCTGGCTGATATGGGCATAAAAGGGGACAAACTTATGGTGTGACCCCCATGCTCCCCTGACCTCTACCCCATTCAGAACCTTTGGAGCATCATTAAAAGGAGTGTCTATGATGGCGGGAGGCAGTTCACATCTAAGCAACAGCTCTGGGAGGGTATTCTGTCCTCATGCAAAACAATTGAAGCAGAAACCATCCAAAACCTGACAAATTCAATGGACGAGAGAGTTCAGAAGCTCCTTTCGAACAAGGGGTCCTATGTGAAAATGTAACATCACCTAGAATAAAGTTTTGAGTTGAAAACTGTTTGATTTCAGTTTCTAACAACCTGCTAATGCTTATAATTTCAAAAATGACCATTTTTTTGGTCTTTATTAAAATGAAAAGGTTGATCGAAAAGTTTGGGGGATCTAAGAGTGTGGCAACCCAGTAGTCATGATTACTTCGAATTCTGACAATATGAGGGTCATGCTGCAGGTAGTGCAGCAAGAAGGCACTTATGTGTCTTGCGCATCTCGGAGCCCCAAAATTATTTTCCGGGCTAGATGCAGCTAAAAATTATTTTTAATTTTAAATCTGGTGGAGCTTATTATAGATGGCCTAATAGGATCAGTGCTGCACACTGCTACAAAGCCCAAATTATTTTCCAGTCAAGATACAGATAAACATGATTAGTAATTTGAAAGCTTAAAACGTTTGGTAGGGTGATTTTAACCAATCATCAAGCTTTTACTCTCCCCAGGATGACACAGGGGTAGAAAAGTCGTTTCGGATCCATGATTTGTTCATCTTTATGAACGTGAGTCTGTCTACATTATCAGTGGAGAGCCGCGTGCGCTTATCTGTCAGCACACCACCAGCAGCGCTGAACACACGTTCAGACAGAACGCTGGCTGCGGGGCATGACAAGATCTCCAAGGCGTAAGTGGCTAGCTCCGGCCATTTATCCAGATTGGAAGCCCAAAAAGAGCAAGGGTCCAGTGACACAGTCGTGGCTTCAATGTTTACTTGGAGATACTCCTGTACCATCGTCTCTAGGCGTTGACTATGTGTCAGACTTCTTGTCTCCTGTGGCCTTGCAAAGGATGGGCTAAAAAAGTGGTGAAATGATTCCGCAAAATTGATGTTACCAGCAGATACTGTGGTTCTGTTACGGTTTGAGTGCTGAACACTTGACGGTCCCACGGTTGGCAAGTTGGAACTGTGAGATTCACTACGTGCACCACTGGTATTTTGTGGAAAAGCACATGTAAGATTCTGCAACAGTCTCTGCTGATACTCCTGCATGCGTGCATCCCTTTCTATGGCAGGAATAATTTCTGCAAATTTACTTTTGTACCGGGGATCTAACAGTGTGGCAACCCAGTAGTCAGGATTATTTCTAATTCTCACAATTCGAGGGTCATGTTGCAGGTAGTGCAGCAAGAAGGCACTCATGTGTGTTGCGCATCCAGGAGCACCAAGTCCCTGTTGTGTTGGTGGCGAGGTAACAATCATGCTTCCTTCCTCTGTCCTCTCCCCCCAACCTCGCACAACAGAAATGTGATCAAGGTCTCCCTCATCTGATGAGTCTTCCATCAGTTCGTCCTCCACTTCTTCCTGGGCTCCTGCACCTTCCTCACTAGTTTGGCTGCTACCATGCGCCCTGGTAAAACCATCTCCCCCACCCTCACATGCCTGCCGCCTTGGTGCTGCCGACCTTCTGGACCTTGCAGATGTTAGCCCTTCCGCATACAACTCCTCCTCCTCTACTTCCTCCACCTCCTCTTGTGCCACCACCTGACTCCGAATTCTGTTTAACATGTGCTCCAGCATGTAAATCACCGGAATAGTCATGCTGATAATGGCATCGTCAGCACTAAACATCTTCGTCGCCATTTCAAAACTGTGCAGAAGGGTGCATAGGTCCCTGATCTGAGACCACTCCTCCAGCGTGATTTGCCCCACCTCTGAATCTCGTTGGCCCAGGCTATACGTCAGAACGTATTGCACCAGGGCTTGTCGGTGCTGCCACAGTCGCTGCAACATGTGCAGAGTTGAATTCCACCGGGTAGGCACATCGCATTTTAGCCGGTGAAGTGGCAGGCCCAACGACTTCTGTAGAGATGTAAGTCGCTGAGCTGCGGGATGCGAACGGCGGAAGTGAGCACACAGCGACCGTGCCCTCTGCAGAAGGCCATCTAGTCTGGGATAGTGGGCTAAAAATTGCTGGACAACCAGGTTCAACACGTGAGCCATACAAGGCACGTGTGTGACATTGCCCCGGCGAAGGGCCGCACCCAGGTTTGCAGCATTGTCGCACACGGCCTTCCCTGGTTTCAGGTCCAGTGGAGACAACCATTCATGAAATTGGTTCTCCAGAGCTGACCACAACTCCTCAGCTGTGTGACTCACATTTCCCAGACATTTCAATGTAAAAACCGCCTGATGACGTTGAGCCCTACTGCCAGCATAGTAAGGAGGTGTGCAGGATCCCTTCTGCGCAGTTAGAAAGCTTGTGGCATAACCAGACAGGCTTTGGGTGCAGGTGGAAGACCGAGAGGAGGTTGAGGAGGCAGAAGCAGTGGAGGAACTGTAGTGCCGGCGTCCCTGCCCTCTGCTAGGCAGGGACGCTGCTCCCCTCACCGCTCTGCCCCGTGCCCGGCGTCTCTCTCCCGCTCTGCTGTCAGCGCGCGCTCCTTCCCGGCGTCCTCCTCCCGCTCTGCTCTCAGCGCGCGCTCCTTCCCGGCCCCTGTGCTTAGGGCGCGCGCGCTCCCCTCCTCTTAAAGGGGCCGCGCGCGCCGTCCTAAGGAGTCCCCGGCCAATGGCCGGAGGACTTCATCATATATAAGGCACCTCCTCCAAAATGGAGGTGCCCGAGCAATGTTGTTTGCACCTGTGTCTCACCTGTGCTTCAGCCCTCAGGTCCCGTTGCCAGTTACCTGCCAGTTACCTGTCAGATTCCTGCCTGATTACTTGCTACCTGTCTGCTAGTCTGAGGTCCGACGGTCTGCCTTACTACTCCTGTCAGTCTGTCTAAGGACCAGCCTGCCCGCTCACCTGGGAGCGCACCTCAGCTACCTGCCTGCTTGCCTGAGGTCCGACGGTCTGCCTTACAACTCCAGTCAGTCTGTCTATGGACCAGCTTGCCCGCTCACCTGGGAGCGCTTCTCCGTTACCTGCCTGCTTGCCAGCCCGGAGGCTCCACTGTCACGTGCTGTGACCACCAGCTACTCCAGACTCTTGCCCGCTCACCTGGGAGCGCTTCTCCGCTACCTGCCTGCTTGCCTGCCCGGAGGCTCTGCCGTCACGTGCTGTGACCACCAGCTATTCCTGAGACTCTCGCTTGCTCACCTGGGAGCACACATTCTTCATCTGCCTTGCTAGCCTACCTGGAGGTTCAGCCATCACAGGTCGTACCTACCCTTTATCCAGAGACTGCCCCGATCACTTGCCGTGTCCTCCTGCCCGTACACCCAGAGACTGTCCTGGTCACCTCCTGTGACTACCTGCCTGGTCGCCACCCGCTCCCTTACAAGGACCGCCCCCTTGTATTGTAGCCCAGAGGTTCCGCCTCCCAGACCCGTTACAGTTTGCTCGGGCCATGGAACCCGGTGGCACCCAAGCTCCCTCGCTCTCGGACCTGTGTCATGAACTGTCCCGTCAAAGGTCCCAACAGGAGTCCATCCTGGGTCACCTGCGGAATGTCAATACTCGCCTGGACACTCTGACTGCTCCACCGACAACCTCCGCCAGTACCATGGTATCCTATCCCGGACCCCGGCTTTCTGCACCTCCTCGCTTCGGAGGCGACTCCGCCCAGACTCGGGGCTTCATAAATCTGTGCACCCTGCACTTTGAACTTTTGTCCCACCAGTTTAACTCCGACCGAGCCAAAATTGCATTCATCATGTCCCATCTCACCGGGGAGGCCCTGGCCTGGCTAAATCCTCTATGGGAGAGAGGAGACCCCCTGGTGTCCAACTTGCCTGCTTTTCTCACGGCTTTCCGGAAAGTCTTCGACGAACCCGGACGGAAGACCTCATCCACATCATCTTTGCTACGCCTCCATCAGGAAGGTCTCACCATGGGCCAATATGCCATACGGTTCCGTACCCTTGCCTCGGAGCTGGCTTGGGATAACGACGCTCTGGTTTCCGTCTTCTGGGAGGGTCTGTCCAGCCGTATTAAAGATGAACTTGCCGGTCGGGACATTCCTACCACTCTCGATGACTTAATAACTCTTGCCACCCGGATTGACCTACGGTTCCAGGAGCGTGCCAGAGAGGTCACCCTTGAGAGGAGGTTACTACGTCTAGCTCCTACTTTTCAGAAACCCGTCACTCCTTCTGTCTCTAACCAGGTACACCCTCCTGAGCCTATGCAGGTCGACCAGACCAAGATGGTCAAGACCCGTCAGGACTTACGCCGTGCCGAGGGGACCTGCTTCTACTGTGGCAGTAAGGAGCACCGGATCCGTGCCTGCCCGGAGAGGTCGGGAAACGCCTGTGTCTAGGTTCGCTCAGAGAGGTCCACCTAGACAAGAATAAATCCTCTCCATCCCTGCTGTTGTCAGTTTCAATTGTCTACGGGGAGAACCGTTATTTCGAACTAGCCCAACTGGACTCTGGAGCAGCCGGGAATCTTATTTCACAGTCCCTGGTAGAGAAATACCGCATCCCCACCAAACCTCTGGCTGTACCCTTGTCTGTGGCTGCCGTGGATGGGGGGCTCTTACCACGCCCCATCCAACTCATCACCGAATCCATTACTCTGCAGGTGGGAATGCTGCATTCTGAAAGTATCTCCTTTCATGTTCTGCCTGGACTCTCTCACGCCCTCTTGCTAGGTCTGCCTTGGCTCCAGAAACATGCACCCGTGCTTGACTGGCAAACCGGAGAAGTCCTTCGCTGGGGACAAGACTGTCATAAGACCTGCCTGGTTCCCGTCCATCCCGTCCGTCCCTCTCCTACCCCAGCTAATCTACCTGGACTTCCGATTCCTTATTGGTCTTATGCTGATGTTTTTAATAAAAAGGAGGCAGAGACATTACCCCCTCATAGACCATACGACTGTCCCATCGACCTGTTACCCGGTACTACTCCTCCCCGTGGGCGTATTTATCCTTTATCCGCTGCTGAGACCCGGTCGATGTCCGAATATATAGAGGAGAATCTGGCCAGGGGATTCATCCGGAAATCTACCTCCCCGGCGGGAGCAGGCTTCTTTTTCGTCAAAAAGAAGGACGGCTCTCTCCGTCCCTGTATAGACTATAGAGGCCTAAATCAGATCACGGTGAAGAATAAGTACCCCCTTCCGCTCATTCCAGAATTATTTGATCGTCTGAGGGGGGCTAGAATCTTCACCAAACTAGACCTCCGTGGGGCGTACAACCTGGTTCGTATCCGTCAGGGGGATGAATGGAAGACGGCATTCAACACCCGGGACGGCCACTATGAATACCTGGTAATGCCCTTTGGTCTCTGTAACGCTCCCGCCGTCTTTCAAGAGTTGGTCAATGACATCTTCCGGGACCTTCTCTACTCCTGCGTAGTGGTGTACCTGGACGACATCTTGGTCTTCTCTCCGGATCTCCAGACTCACCGGAGGGACGTTCGTCAGGTCCTGCTCAGGCTCAGGCAGAATCACCTCTTCGCTAAATACGAGAAGTGCCTCTTTGAGCAGACCTCGCTTCCGTTTTTGGGCTACATTATTTCTCAGACCGGCCTACGAATGGATCCAGAGAAACTGTCTGCCATCGAGAAATGGCCCCGACCGGAGGGGTTGAAGGCCATTCAGCGGTTCCTGGGCTTCGCCAACTACTACCGCTTCTTCATACCACACTTCTCTTCCCGGACTGCCCCAATTTCCGCGCTCACCCATAAGGGTACTAATCCAAAAGAGTGGCCGCCCGAAGCAGAAGAAGCCTTTCTTTCCTTAAAACAGGCCTTCTCTTCCGCCCCGGTGCTGCATCGCCCGGATGGCAACAAGCAGTTCTTCCTGGAAGTGGACGCCTCCTCCTCTGGAGCTGGAGCGGTACTTACTCAAAAATCTTCTTCCGGGAGGATGGTAACTTGCGGCTTCTTCTCTAAACTCTTCTCCTCCTCAGAGCGCAATTATTCCATAGGAGATCGAGAGTTATTGGCCATCAAACTGGCATTGGAGGAGTGGCATTACCTGCTTGAGGGGGCTCTTCACCCGGTAATAATTTACACTGACCACAAGAACTTGGCTTACCTCCAGCATGCCCAGAGACTTAACCCGCGCCAAGCCCGGTGGTCCTTGTTTTTTGCTCGTTTTGATTTTGTCCTTCATTTTCGCCCGGCTGACAAAAACGTCAAGGCGGACGCCTTGTCTCGATCCTTTCTGGTATCTGATCTCGAGGAAGATCCGAAACACATCATCGATCCCGCCAGAGTAATGCAGGTGGCTCCCGTGAGTCTAAATCGTCTCCCTCCCGGAAAGACGTTTGTATCAGTACCTGATCGGGAGAAGATCCTTCACTGGGGTCACTCGTCTAAACTGGCTGGCCACGCTGGCCAGAAGAAGACCCTCCAACTTATTTCCCGGCACTACAGGTGGCCTACCCTGCACAAGGATGTAATAGACTTTGTTTCTGCCTGTGTGTCCTGCGCCCGCAACAAGGTTCCGAGACATCTGCCAGCCGGTCGCCTCCTTCCGCTCCCAGTACCTGCTGCCCCCTGGCAGCATATTTCAATGGACTTCATAACTGACCTCCCACTCTCTGCCGGTTGTACGGTCATTTGGGTGGTCGCTGACCGCTTCTCCAAGATGGCTCATTTCGTTCCCCTGCCAGGCCTCCCGTCTGCACCCGAGCTAGCTAGAGACTTTATTCGTCACATCTTCCGTCTTCATGGCCTGCCCCTCCACATCGTGTCGGATCGTGGGGTACAGTTCACCTCACGCTTCTGGAGAGCCACTTGTAAACTACTAGACGTCACCCTGGACTTCTCTTCCGCTTACCACCCACAGTCCAATGGTCAAGTGGAGCGGATCAATCAGAACCTGACCAGTTACCTACGGCACTTCGTTAATGCCCACCATTCTGACTGGGTGGATCTCCTACCTTGGGCCGAGTTCTCTTACAATAATCACGAGAGCGAATCCTCCTCCAAATCCCCGTTTTTTGTAGTCTTTGGTCAGCATCCTCGGATTCCTTTTCCTGTCTCCACCTCGGTGGACAACCCGGCTGCGGAATCTCTCGTTAGCAAATTTTCCTCCATTTGGGAGAGTACCCGATCCGCACTCCTTCAGTCGTCCGAACGGATGAAAAGACACGCTGACAAAAAACGCCTGGATCCTCCTCAATTTCGTCCAGGAGATAAGGTCTGGCTCTCATCTAAATATGTTCGACTCAAGATACCTTCTTACAAGTTAGGGCCTCGGTTCATCGGACCTCTGGAGGTCACCAGTCAGATCAACCCGGTGGCCTATAAATTGAAACTCCCGGCCAACTTACGGATCCCTAACTCCTTCCATGTATCTCTCCTCAAACCTGTGGTACTTAACTCTTTTTCCAAGTCTACAGGTACGCCTCCTGCTCCGGTTTCTGCTGAGGACGAGTTTGAGGTAGAGAACATTCTTGCCACCAAAAGGGTAAGAGGAAAGACCTTTTTTCTGGTAGATTGGAAGGGGTTTGGTCCTGAGGAGAGAACGTGGGAGCCCCGGGAGAACATCCATGCCCCTCTCATCCTAGCTAAATTTCTGTCTGGCCTAAAAAAGGGGGGGCCTAAAGGGGGGGGTACTGTAGTGCCGGCGTCCCTGCCCTCTGCTAGGCAGGGACGCTGCTCCCCTCACCGCTCTGCCCCGTGCCCGGCGTCCCTCTCCCGCTCTGCTGTCAGCGCGCGCTCCTTCCCGGCGTCCTCCTCCTGCTCTGCTCTCAGCGCGTGCTCCTTCCCGGCCCCTGTGCTTAGGGCGTGCGCGCGCGCGCTCCCCTCCTCTTAAAGGGGCCGCGCGCGCCGTCCTAAGGAGTCCCTGGCCAATGGCCGGAGGACTTCATCATATATAAGGCACCTCCTCCAAAATGGAGGTGCCCGAGCAATGTTGTTTGCACCTGTGTCTCACCTGTGCTTCAGCCCTCAGGTCCCGTTGCCAGTTACCTGCCAGTTACCTGTCAGATTCCTGCCTGATTACTTGCTACCTGTCTGCTAGTCTGAGGTCCGACGGTCTGCCTTACTACTCCTGTCAGTCTGTCTAAGGACCAGCCTGCCCGCTCACCTGGGAGCGCACCTCAGCTACCTGCCTGCTTGCCTGAGGTCCGACGGTCTGCCTTACAACTCCGGTCAGTCTGTCTATGGACCAGCTTGCCAGCTCACCTGGGAGCGCTTCTCCGTTACCTGCCTGCTTGCCAGCCCGGAGGCTCCGCTGTCACGTGCTGTGACCACCAGCTACTCCAGACTCTTGCCCGCTCACCTGGGAGCGCTTCTCCGCTACCTGCCTGCTTGCCTGCCCGGAGGCTCCGCCGTCACGTGCTGTGACCACCAGCTATTCCTGAGACTCTCGCTTGCTCACCTGGGAGCACACATTCTTCATCTGCCTTGCTAGCCTACCTGGAGGTTCAGCCATCACAGGTCGTACCTACCCTTTATCCAGAGACTGCCCCGATCACTTGCCGTGTCCTCCTGCCCGTACACCCAGAGACTGTCCTGGTCACCTCCTGTGACTACCTGCCTGGTCGCCACCCGCTCCCTTACAAGGACCGCCCCCTTGTATTGTAGCCCAGAGGTTCCGCCTCCCAGACCCGTTACAGGAACTTTGACATAAAGAGGATTGACGCACAACTCGTGGGGACGGCAAGACTTGGACAGCAGCCCCTTGTCCTGCTGTCACCATAGTTACCCAGTGCCCAGTCAGCGACATGTAACGCCCCTGTCCATACCTACTCGTCCAAGTGTCTGTGGTGAAATGCACCCTGTCACACACAGAGTTTCTCAAAGAAGCGGTGATGTTGTGTGCGACATGCTGGTGGAGCGCAGGCACACCTTTCTTTGAGAAGTAGTGCCGACTGGGCATCTGGTACTGGGGCACTGCGACGGACATAAGGTCTCGAAAATCCTCTGTGTCCACCAGGCGGAAAGGCAGCATTTCTGTAGCCAAGAGATTGCAGATGGTGAAATTCAACCTCTTAGCTTTCTCATGGCTAGGAGGAAATGGTCTTTTACTTGTCCACATCTGAGGGACTGAGGGCTGGCTATTGTGCTTAGACGGGGTTGATAAGGGAGTCCCCGGCAAACTGCCGGTCTGTGAGGAAGATGCAGGCGGACATGTTAGGTTGCCTTGATCCAAAGGTGGTGCTATCGATGTCGGACAGCGCTCAACACCAGCTGGTGTTACCACCTCCAAAGAAAATGATGACCTGCCAATCACGCTGGCTGTTGCGGGTAAAGAGGTGGCAGGTCTGCGCCCCAAAACAGGTGTGACTGCTGTCCCCCCAGTCACAGAGGATGAAGAGGCCGCGGATGCACAAGATATGGCAGACGGTGGTTGGCCCGGCCGGCTAGGCCGCATTGTAGCACACTGAGCTTCCCACTGCAACTTATGCTTCATGTCCATGTGCCGGTTCATGCATGAAGTACTCAAACTATGTATTTTTTGGCCTCTACTTAGCTTTTGCTGACAAATGTTACAGATAACACGAGTTGGGTCATCTTTATCGATCTGAAAAAATGCCCAGGCTATGCAAGGCTTAGCACCCATGCGACCTGAAGAGCCACCACGACTTGTGGTGAGAGGCAGAGTTGTGTTTGAGGATGCAGTTGTTGACGTGCTTCCAGTACTACGTCTCTGTCCAGGAAGGTGCAACCTGACCTCGTCGTCACTAGCATCTTCCTCCACCTCCTCTGCTGACCTCATCTCTTGGCTGACTGTGGGTTGACAGTAAGTGGGATCTCCGACCTCATCATCATCACCCTGTGCGTTATCACACCCGTCGTCCTCAGAGCCAACCTGTTCCTGCCCTGACAATAAACTAAAGTTGTCGCTCCAATCAGGTATTTGAGTCTTATCATCGTCTTCCTCATTGTCTCCACCAACAGGAGTTACAGTTTGGGAATGAGGGTCTACATTATGGTCAGAACCTTCTGCGTCTGGTCCTGGATCCGACTCATAAAGATTCTGGGCATCAGTGCAGATCATTTCCTCGTCTGGATTCACAGAAGCGCTGAAGTCGACCTCTGATTCCCAGGCTATAGTATGAGTAAACAGCTCTGCAGACTCAACCATCTGTTCTACCTCATACTCAGACGGGCAGCTGGAGATTTGGGAGCTGTGAGGAAGCAAGTGCGATTTGGGTGACACCTTTGAGGACTGGAGTATTTGTGATGTTGAAGTTGATGTGGAGGAGAGCCCACTTAAAGGAGCACTTGATATCCGTTGAAGCACCTGCTGTTTTTGTGCCTCATCTGGAATTTGTAGCGATTGGCGTGGCCGTAAGAAAGGGATCTTATCACATTGTCCGCTAAAAGAAGTAGACATTTTAGTTTGGCTGGAAGATGGTCTTTCTTCTGCAGATGTTACTGTTGCTTTAACACCTACCCCACGGACACAACCTTTTTTCACCTTCCCAACACGCCTATTCCCCTTTCCACCAGCAGCAGGCCCTTTTCCACTCATTTTGGTGGTTAACTAATTCACAACTCTGGAGTTGTTTGCACAAAAAAACAATGGATGGTAACCGAGCAGAGCTGAGTGGCCAAACTGTGATATTAGGCCAAAACTATTGGCTGGGTTAGATGCAGAAAAAAATTATTTTGAATTTGCAACCTGATGGAGGTCAGTATAGATGGACTAATACAACAAGTCCCACACACAGCTAGAAGCCCAAATATTTTTTCAGAGGTACTGTAGATGCAGATAAAAATTAGTTTTAATTTGCAACCTGATGGAGGTCAGTATAGATGGACTAATAGAGAAAGTCCGACACACTACTAGAAGGCCAAATATTTTTTCAGAGCTAGATGCAGAAAAAAATTATATTCAGTTTGCAACCTGATGGAGGTCAGTATAGATGGACTAATAGAGAAAGTCCGACCCACTACTAGAAGGCCAAATATTTGTTCAGAGGTAGATGCAGAAAAAAATATATTCAGTTTGCAACCTGATGGAGGTCAGTATAGATGGATTAATAGAACAAGACCCACACACAGCTAGAAGCCCAATATTTTTTCAGAGGTAGATGCAGAAAAAAATATATTCAGTTTGCAACCTGATGGAGGTCAGTATAGATGGACTAATAGAACAAGTCCCACACACTGCTAGAAGCCCAAATATTTTTTCAGAGGTACTGTAGATGCAGATAAAAATTAGTTTTAATTTGCAACCTGATGGAGGTCAGTATAGATGGACTAATAGAGAAAGTCCGACACACTACTAGAAGGCCAAATATTTTTTCAGAGGTAGATGCAGAAAAAAATATATTCAGTTTGCAACCTGATGGAGGTCAGTATAGATGGATTAATAGAACAAGACCCACACACAGCTAGAAGCCCAATATTTTTTCAGAGGTAGATGCAGAAAAAAATATATTCAGTTTGCAACCTGATGGAGGTCAGTATAGATGGACTAATAGAACAAGTCCCACACACTGCTAGAAGCCCAAAATTTTTCTTCAGAGGTACTGTAGATGCAGATAAAAATTAGTTTTAATTTGCAACCTGATGGAGGTCAGTATAGATGGACTAATAGAGAAAGTCCGACACACTACTAGAAGGCCAAATATTTTTTCAGAGGTAGATGCAGAAAAAAATATATTCAGTTTGCAACCTGATGGAGGTCAGTATAGATGGACTAATAGAACAAGTCCAACACACTACTAGAAGGCCAAATATTTTTTCAGAGCTAGATGCAGAAAAAAATTATATTCAGTTTGCAACCTGATGGAGGTCAGTATAGATGGATTAATAGAACAAGACCCACACACAGCTAGAAGCCCAATATTTTTTCAGAGGTAGATGCAGAAAAAAATATATTCAGTTTGCAACCTGATGGAGGTCAGTATAGATGGACTAATAGAACAAGTCCCACACACTGCTAGAAGCGAAAATATTTTTTCAGAGGTACTGTAGATGCAGATAGAAATTAATTTTAATTTGCAACCTGATGGAGGTCAGTATAGATGGACTAATAGAGAAAGTCCGACACACTACTAGAAGGCCAAATATTTGTTCAGAGGTAGATGCAGAAAAAAATATATTCAGTTTGCAACCTGATGGAGGTCAGTATAGATGGATTAATAGAACAAGACCCACACACAGCTAGAAGCCCAATATTTTTTCAGAGGTAGATGCAGAAAAAAATATATTCAATTTGCAACCTGATGGAGGTCAGTATAGATGGACTAATACAAGTCCCACACACTGCTAGAAGCCCAAATATTTTTTCAGAGGTACTGTAGATGCAGATAAAAATTAGTTTTAATTTGCAACCTGATGGAGGTCAGTATAGATGGACTAATAGAGAAAGTCCGACACACTACTAGAAGGCCAAATATTTTTTCAGAGGTAGATGCAGAAAAAAATATATTCAGTTTGCAACCTGATGGAGGTCAGTATAGATGGACTAATAGAACAAGTCCCACACACTGCTAGAAGCCCAAATATTTTTTCAGAGGTACTGTAGATGCAGATAAAAATTAGTTTTAATTTGCAACCTGATGGAGGTCAGTATAGATGGACTAATACAAGTCCCGCACACAGCTAGAAGCCCAAATATTTTTTCAGAGGTACTGTAGATGCAGATAAAAATTATTTTTAATTTGCAACCTGATGGAGGTCAGTATAGATGGACTAATAGAGAAAGTCCGACACACTACTAGAAGGCCAAATATTTTTTCAGAGGTAGATGCAGAAAAAAATATATTCAGTTTGCAACCTGATGGAGGTCAGTATAGATGGACTAATAGAACAAGTCCCACACACTGCTAGAAGCCCAAATATTTTTTCAGAGGTACTGTAGATGCAGACAAAAATTAGTTTTAATTTGCAACCTGATGGAGGTCAGTATAGATGGACTAATAGAGAAAGTCCGACACACTACTAGAAGGCCAAATATTTTTTCAGAGGTAGATGCAGAAAAAAATATATTCAGTTTGCAACCTGATGGAGGTCAGTATAGATGGACTAATAGAACAAGTCCCACACACTGCTAGAAGCCCAAATATTTTTTCAGAGGTACTGTAGATGCAGATAAAAATTAGTTTTAATTTGCAACCTGATGGAGGTCAGTATAGATGGACTAATACAAGTCCCGCACACAGCTAGAAGCCCAAATATTTTTTCAGAGGTACTGTAGATGCAGATAAAAATTATTTTTAATTTGCAACCTGATGGAGGTCAGTATAGATGGACTAATAGAGAAAGTCCGACACACTACTAGAAGGCCAAATATTTTTTCAGAGGTAGATGCAGAAAAAAATATATTCAGTTTGCAACCTGATGGAGGTCAGTATAGATGGACTAATAGAACAAGTCCCACACACTGCTAGAAGCCCAAATATTTTTTCAGAGGTACTGTAGATGCAGACAAAAATTAGTTTTAATTTGCAACCTGATGGAGGTCAGTATAGATGGACTAATAGAGAAAGTCCGACACACTACTAGAAGGCCAAATATTTTTTCAGAGGTAGATGCAGAAAAAAATATATTCAGTTTGCAACCTGATGGAGGTCAGTATAGATGGACTAATAGAACAAGTCCCACACACTGCTAGAAGCCCAAATATTTTTTCAGAGGTACTGTAGATGCAGATAAAAATTTGTTTTAATTTGCAACCTGATGGAGGTCAGTATAGATGGACTAATAGAATGATGCTATGCCCAAAAGATTTTACTTCACTAGGTGCAGTAAAAAAATTGATATTCTATACACAGGTGGTATATCTTGCAACACAGATAGGCTACTCCACTGACTAACACACTCTGCAATAGGCCAAAAAGGATTAGCTTTGCTAGATTCAGCCAAATGCTGTGAAAAAAACTTGCACAGCACTGGCACAGACCTGCCTGGCAAAAACTGATAGGAACTCATGTAACCTAGTCCTGAAAAGGACTCCAATTACAATTAGTCTTTACTCCCACAACCTATCTATTTAAGAGCACAGACCTCCCTGATAAAAGTCGTAGGAAATGCTGTAACCTAGTCCTTAAAAGGTCTGCAATCACAACTATTCCCTACTCCCAAGCTATCTGTATATTTGTGCGAAAATTGGCTTGAAATTAACAAGGTATAGCGCACACAGCAACAGCGGTGCCGTCTAACACGCAGCTGCAGCAGTGAGAAAATGGTGGCGACGGGGAAAATGGCTTGGTCTTATAGGGCAAGGACATGTGACATACACTGCCAATGACACATGCCCTTGCTTGTGTGAAAAAAAGCACTTCGCTCCGTGTGTGCGCTGCTGATAGGCTGACAGATTGCACCTCCCCACTGTAAATGCGGGAAAGAGAAAAAAAAATGGAGATCTTCATTGTTCCTGCAGAGATACATCCCCTGCCCCTCCTCCCACCCCGCTGTACACTCAAACTGCGTATTAACATTAATTTTCATCATTACTGAGAAAAAATCCAGCTATGATTTTGGTGCACGAACAGTTATCGAACATAACCTCGAACAGCCGAATTTTTCTCAAATTGTTTGTGTTCGCCGAACGGCTCGAACACCGCCCAAAACAGCTCGAATTTGAGATTGGCGAACAGTTCGAGTAGAACAACGCTCATCTCTATTCCTAGCAGCTATTTTACCATGAAGGCCTGCTGCACAAAGTCTCCTCTTAACAGTTGTTGAAGAGATGTGTCTGCTGCTAGAACTCTGTGTGGCATTGACTTGGTCTCTAATCTGAGCTGCTGTTAACTTGCAATTTCTGAGGCTGGTGACTCAGATAAACTTATCCTCAGAAGGAGAGGTGACTCTTGGTCTTCCTTTCCTGGGGCGGTCCTCATGTGAGCCAATTTCTTTGTAGCACTTGATGGTTTTTGCAAGTGCACTTGGGGACACTTTCAAAGTTTTCCCAATTTTTCGGACTGACTGAGCTTCATTTCTTAAAGTAATGATGGCCACTCATTTTTCTTTACTTAGAATTAGTATTATGACAAGAAAAAAGCAGCTAACAGTCTATTCAGTAGGACTATCAGCTGTGTATCCACCTGACTTCTGCACAACACAAATGATGGTCCCAACCCCGTTTATAAGGCAAGAAATCCCACTTATTAAACCTGACAGGGCACATCTGTGAAGTGAAAACCATTTCCGGTGACTACCTCTTGAAGCTCATCAAGAGAATGCCAAGAGTGTGCAAAGCAGTCATCAAAGCAAAAGGTGGCTACTTTGAAGAACCTAGAATATAAGACATATTTTCAGTTGTTTCACACTTTTTTTGTTAGGTATATAATTCCACATGTGTTAATTCATAGTTTTGATGCCTTCAGTGTGAATGTACAATTTTCAAAGTCATGAAAACACAGAAAAATCTTTAAATGAGAAGGTGTGTCCAAACTTTTGGTCTGTACTGTATATATATGTATATATTATATATTTCATATTTTTCGGACTATAAAAGACGCACTTTTTTCCTCCAAAATTTTTCCAGATGCAGGAAAGCAACCCCAGAACATAACAGAGCCTCCTCCATGTTTCACAGTAGGGACAGTGCTCTTTTCTTGATGTGCTTCATTTTTCGGTCTGTGAACATAGAGCTGATGTGCCTTGCCAAAAACTTCCATTTTTGCCTCATCTGTCCATAGGACATTCTCCCAGAAGCTTTGTGGCTTGTCAACGTGTAGTTTGGCAAATTCCAGTCTGGCTTTTTTATGAATTTTTTTTTTACCAACAATGGTGTTCTCCTTGGTCATCTCCCACGAAGTCCACTTTGGATCAAACAACTACGGACGGTGTGCTCTGACACTGATGTTCCTTGAGCTTGAAGTTCACCTTTAATCTCTTTAGAAGTTATCCTGGGCTCTTTAATTACCATTCGTATTATCCATCTCTGATATGTCATCAATTTTCCTCCTGCGGCCACGTCCAGGGAGGTTAGCTACAGTCCCATGGATCATAAAATTTCTGAATAATATGTGCAACTGTAGTCACAGGAACATCAATCTGCTTGTAGATGATCTTATAACCTTTACCTTTAACATGCTTGTCTATCATTTTCTTTCTAGTCTCCTGAGACAACTCTTTCCTTTGCTTCCTCTGGTCCATGTTGAGTGTGGTACACACCGTGTCACCAAACAGCACAGTGAGTATCTGTAGCCCTATATACAGGCACACTGACTGATTACAAGATTGTAGACACCTGTGATGCTAATTAGTGGACACAACTTGATTTAACATGTCTCTTTTTTCATATTATTTTCAGGGGTACCATCATTTCTGTCCAGGCCGATTTCATGAGTTTAATTTTTTTAAAAATTCTGTGGAAGCAGGGTTGAAAAGCAATGTCTAACTTTCATAGATTTTTAATTTATTATTACTTTTGTCAGATTCAAGTTATTTCTGTGACCATTGTGGGTTTTTCTTTCATTCAACGAGGGGTACCAACAATTTTGACCACGTGTGTGTGTATATATATATATATCTCCACACATACATACACACACACACACACACATATAACGTATGTATTTCTTCTTTTAGTGGATGTAAACAATTCCTAAACCTGCTCACACATTTGAAGTCTCTCTAAAAATGCTTTAAAGGGGTTGTCCATCCTTAGTACAAGTATGCTGTCAGAGTGTGGTCATGCACGTCTAGTCGGCACGTGACCGCATGTATGCAAATCACATAGTTGCAGTCATACACCCACCACCAGAGAATCCATGCAGTGCGCTCGCTGAGAGGATTCACAATTCTACAGTAACATAGGCTACAAGTCTGCATTCATTCTAAGGCCAGACAACCTGTTTAAATAACCTCTCCAGAGAGAAAGAGGACAAGGACTCTAGTGCCACCTACTGGATGTACCAATCCCAAACGTCAATATTGAGCCTTTAACATTGTCACATGGATAAGAAGCCAAACTAGACACATGTTTCATGGTGTTTGATCCTCATCAGTGCAAAGCAAGAGAACTGGTGAGTAGATGGCACTAGAGTTCTAGTCCTTTTCCTCTATTTGCACATTTAAATTGCAAGAGAATCATTGCATGGCCTGGAAGTCTCCTTACGACAATGTGGCGCTCTCCACAGAGAAACCTTACCTCTTAAAAAGCTGTTTAAGATGAACATGTATTCCTAGTATCTGTTAGGGTTCAGCTATAATCAGTGACTCCAGCTGTGCTGCACTGTGTATTGGGTCTTTAGGTAGTAACCTAATGTCCTATGATGGGCATAGCTTGCTGCTCTATACCTAATCCAAGAAACTCAACGGGGACTTGTCGTCAGTAGGTTTTCACCTCCAACTGTAAAGTAGCTGTAAAGACCCAATACACAACTTTGTCGTAGAGAAGCGATTTCCCTTCACATTTTCTATACTAATGAGCTACAAGTAGAGCGGGGCAGTCCATGCACAGTACGGTCCTGATGAAGAAGGCTGTCAGTATCTGGCATTAGCTGATTAGCTTGCAGACAGGGCTAGACACTGACAGTCTTCTTCACCAAGACGACCCATCGGGAGGGGAAAATGGGCAACTTAGACAAGAGTGACCTGTCAGTCAATGACACAGGCAGGTGGAGACAGAGGGGAGATGAAAGTGTAGTTTCAGCCCCGTTTCACTAGCGGCTCATTTGCAAAATACAGATGTGCAAAGAACTTCTAAAAAAAAAGTGGTAAAAAAAGACAAATAGACCACTGTGTAATATAATTTATAATTATTATACAATTACTAAATAACAAAACTGATCACATGTGGTAATAAAAAATGTAAAAATAATGAATTTAAGTACATTGACTAATAAAGACTTGTCAGTGCGGTGGTTTATGTCCTTCACAATAGTTTAGGAATGAATGTCCATGTCATTTTACACTGATTTCATGTTCTTTAATTACATACGATAATACTGTGCAAAACAATTAGGCAGAAGTGGAAAAATATTGCAAAATAAGAATGCATTCAAAAATAGAAGTGTTAATTATGCAGTGTTAATTCATAAAAAAACTAAGTGAATGAACAAAAGAAAAAGCGGAATCAAGTCAATATTTGGTGTGACCGCCCTTTGCTTTTAAAACAGCATCAATTCATCCAGGCACACTTGCAAAAAGTCAGGGATTTTCTAGGATTATAGTCAGGTGTATGAGTAACCAATTATACCAAACAGGTGATACCGCTCATCATGCAAGTTGAAATACAGTCATTGACTGAAGCAGAAATAGCTGTGTAGGTAGCTTAAAGAAGGTGAGTTTGTGGAAAACCGTTTTAGATCACAGATCATATACTATGTCAATATTGAGCACAGCAGCAAGACACGAGGTAGTTATCCTGCATCAGAAGAGGTGACTGCAGACTTGTGAATCCAAACGATTCGCGCACTGTGAATGCCAGTGCCTGGTGGTCATGGGACCACAAGTATGCAATTTGCATACTCCCGGCTACATTTTGACTATACGCATCTGGCCTTGCTCTATACACTGGCCGCGGCCTCCCTCAATGCAAACTAGTTGGCATGTGACCGCATGTATGCAAGTCACAGTGACTGAAGACTTGTGTAACGGGTCTGGGAGGTGGAACCACTGAGCAACTATACAAAGGGGCAGTCCTTGTAAGGAAGCGGGTGACACCCAGGGAGGGCGGGCAGGCAATCACGGCTAGTGACGGGGACAGTCTCCGGGTAAGAGGGCAGGAGGTCACGGCAAGTGACGGGGACAGTCTCTTGACAGGCGGGTAGTCACGGCAAGTGATGGCTAAGCCTCCAGGTAGGCTAACAGGCAGGTAGCAGGTGGACGCTCCCAGGTGAGCGGGCAAGAGTCTCTGGACGGGCAGGTGGTCACAGCACGTGACGGCAGAGCCTCCAGGTAGGCTAGCAAGCAGGTAGCAGGTGAGCGCTCCCAGGTGAGCGGGCAGACGGATCCATAGACAGACTGGCAGGGCTGGTAGGCAGACTGTCGGACCGCAGGAATGTCAGCAGATAGACACGTATCAGGCAAGTATCAAACAGGAAACTGGCAGGTAACTGGCAGGTATCTGGTAACGGGACCTGAGGGCTGAAGCAGAGTGATAGGCTATGCAACAACATTGCTGGGGCACCTCCATTATGGAGAAGGTGCCTTATATATGGAGAGGTCCTCCGGCCATTGGCCAGGGACTCCTTAGGACGGTGCGCGCGGCCCCTTTAAGAGAGGGGGAGCGCGCACGCGCCCTAAGCACAGTGGCCGGGAAGGAGCGCGCGCTGCCAGCAGAGCGGGAGGAAGAGGTGAGGGGAACAGCGTCCCTGCCTAGCAAGAGGCAGGGACGCCGACGCTACAACTTGCACCTAAGGTTGGACAACCATTTTAAAGGCCAACTTCACACAGACATTAAACGGCTGTATTTTAGAATCCATATTACAACTAAAAAATCAGCAGCAGTTTGTGGGGTTTTCCAGTTTAAGGTAAATAAAGCTTAAATTATTACTATCATGTTATCCAAATCCAGAGGCTGAAAACTCATTAAAGGGGTAGTCTCATGTTATTAAATTGCTTTAAATTAGTTAGACAGCATAAACAATGGCAAGTTTTCAATTGACTTTTCTATCTGCCGTCATTCTCCTGCAATGAGAACTTTTATCTTACAGAATGTACATCTGGCTTCCAAGGAGCTTAACCACCAGACCCTTGCTGAGTATTTGCAGTAGTTAAATTTCAGAAGGGGAGTTAACTCAAGAGATACCAGCCAGCTCTCTCCAGCACATTGATTTCTATACAGCAGTTAGCTGCTCACCTCCCTCCCCTTCAGCACCTGACAGGGTTATCAGTCCAGCAAAATTTCAATCACCAGTATCCCCCCAAATCAGCAGTTTTTTTAATCACTGCTCTCACTTTCTTGAGCCATGTACAGTGGTGGCCAAAAGAATTGGCACCCCTGCAATTCTGTCAGATAATACTCAGTTTCTTCCTGAAAATGATAGCAATTACAAATTCTTTGGTATTATTATCTTCATTTAATTTGCTTGCAAGGAAAAACCACAAAAGAGAATGAAGCAAAAATCAAATCATTGATCATTTCACACAAAACTCCAAAAATGGGCCAGACAAAAGTATTGGCACCCTCAGCCTAATACTTGGTTGCACAACCTTTAGCCAAAATAACTGCGAACAACCGCTTCCGGTAACCATCAATGAGTTTCTTACAATGCTCTGCTGGAATTGTAGACCAATCTTCTTTGGCAAACTGCTCCAGGTCCCTGATATTTGAAGGGTGCCTTCTCCAAACTGCCATTTTGAGATCTCTCCACAGGTGTTCTATGGGATTCAGGTCTGGACTCATTGCTGGCCACCTTAGAAATCTCCAGTGCTTTCTCTCAAACCATTTTATAGTGCTTTTGGAAGTGTGCTTTGGGTCATTGTCCTGCTGGAAGACCCATGACCTCTGAGGGAGACCCAGCTTTCTCACACTGGGCCCTACATTATGCTGCAAAATTTGTTGGTAGTCTTCAGACTTCATAATGCCATGCACACGGTCAAGCAGTGCAGTGCCAGAGGCAGCAAAGCAACCCCAAAACATCAGGGAACCTCCGCCATGTTTGACTGTAGGGACCGTGTTCTTTTCATTGAATGCCTCTTTTTTTTTCCTGTACACTCTATGTTGATGCTTTTTCCCAAAAAGCTCTACTTTTGTCTCATCTGACCAGAGAACAATCTTCCAAAACGTTTTAGGCTTTCTCAGGTAAGTTTTGGAAAACTCCAGCCTGGCTTTTTTATGTCTCGGGGTAAGAAGTGGGGTCTTCCTGGGTATCCTACCATACAGTCCCTTTTCATTCAGACGCCGACGGATAGTACGGGTGGTCACTGTTGTACCCTCGGACTGCAGGGCAGCTTGAACTTGTTTGGATGTTAGTCGAGGTTCTTTATCGACCATCCGCACAATCTTGCGTTGAAATCTCTCGTCAATTTTTCTTTTCCGTCCACATCTAGGGAGGTTAGCCACAGTGCCTTGGGCTTTAAACTTCTTGATGATACTGCGCTCAGAAGACACAGGAACATTCAGGTCTTTGGAGATGGACTTGTAGCCTTGAGATTGCTCATGCTTCCTCACAATTTGGTTTCTCAAGTCCTCAGACAGTTCTTTGGTCTTCTTTCTTTTCTCCATGCTCAATGTGGTACACACAAGGACACAGGACAGAGGTTGAGTCAACTTTAATCCATGTTAACTGGCAGCAAGTATGATTTAGTTATTGCCAACACCTGTTAGGTTCCACAGGTAAGTTACAGGTGCTGTTAATTACACGAATTACAGAAGCATCACATGATTTTTCAAACAGTGCCAATACTTTTGTCCACCCCCTTTTTTAGGTTTGGTGTGGAATTGTATCCAATTTGGCTTTAGGACAATTCTTTTTGTGTTTTTTCATTGAAGACAAATTAAATGAAGATAATAATACCAAAGAACTTGTGATTGCAATCATTTTCAGGAAGAAACTGAGTATTATCTGACAGAATTGCAGGGGTGCCAATACTTTTAGCCACCACTGTAATTGTTCAAATGCACCTTATGTCTAAGTGCAAATATAGTGATAAGAGTAAAGAGGAAGAACAAACACTGACAGAGCATTAATGTGTTGTAGCAGGACGAAGACCCTGGCTAGAACTGTCACTCAACATGGAGCACCCACCCCTCCCCCAAGCAACAAGAAAGCACAGAAACTGCAGAGCTGTGAGCTGCTCTGGAGAAAACATGATAGTTCCCCTTTAAGGAATAAGATTTCCATTTGCTAACAGCAAGCAGAGATCTTGTAAAACAGCAATGAATAAAAACAAATACAATTAGGGAGTTACAGTTTGTTTCATTAGAGTTTACAATGAAAACGTTTTTTAGTGACAAAGGGGACCCTCCCTTCATGTTATGGCCCATTAGAATAGTGTGAGACCCCTCTAGTCAGAAGTGGGATTTCAAGCAATGAAGATTCCAGTCAGTGCAAGAAATATGATAAGTAGAGACACGATGCAACTCCCATAAGAAACGGGAAAGGATTCTTCATTCAGTATGTGCACACATCATCATTACACTGTGGGGAGAAACAAGAAGGTGATGTCAATATGGCTACACACGCACTATAATTCACTTCTTCTAGAGACCGCATCAAAATGAATATTTTATACAGAATCTAAGACAGAATTAATGACTTGAAGTCCACGCATGAGAAGTCACATTAAAGTAGCTCTGCCAAAATGGCCGCAGCTGGTGTGGCACTGGGCATGGCTATGCCCACCCATCAAATTCACAAAAAGTGCTGACATTTTTAAGCCAGAAATGCCAATCCAGACCGAGACTGGATGAAGCTTTCCTGGCGAGGTGCAGGCCACAGAGGAGATGCTCCAAATTCATTAAGTGGCGTGCACCTTTTAAGGGGTTATACCAGACTATTTTATTTTTTAATATGAGTTTCAAAACTAACAGGCAGGTAATTACTACCAGAGGAAACTACCTGCCTCTTCTACTCGTACACGGCGCCGGCTCAGAGCGGCCACTAACCGCTCATGCCAGTGATTCAGCTGCTCCACTTAAGAGTTGATGGAGTGTGACTGCCAATGTCATAATGACTGACACCTAGCTCCCTGCAGTTAGGCAGCGGGGAGCCGGCTGTCAGTCAGCATGAAATTGGCAGTCACGCCCTGTCAACAGAGCAGAGCGGAAGCAGTAGAATTTCCTGCAGAAGCGGTCTGTGTCGGCAGAGATCGGCGCAACTACTTACCTGTTAGTTCTTAGGCCTGTACTAAAAAAATTTTTAAAAATAGTCCTGGATAACCCCTTTAATGAATTGGCACAACGTACACCAGCGAGCCCTTCATTAAAAACTTTAATGCACAAAGTCAGTCTTAATACATCAACTTCAAATCAACCTATTGTAGAAGATTTGGAGCTCTGTTTCAGAGCACCCCGTGCTGTAGGGATAGTCTTGTAGATTAAATTAATCTTGAAGCTAGAAATTATATGGAAGTAAAAGGCGAAAATTCACTTTAAAGTAAGGGAAGTAGAAAAAGGTAGAATAGAGCAGTCCACTAACAGGTCCTGCTCCATATGAGTTACCTGAGGGCGCTGTCCTTCAGTCACATTTGCAGAAATTCCCAGAGTTTTCACTAAGGTTTCTAGAGAAATGTGGTCCCCAGGGGAATCTTGTACAAAATGAAGCAAAACTTTTTCTCCTCCTTGTAAAAAAAAAAAAACAAAAAAACAAAAAAGGGGGATAGAGCAAGTTAAACAGTTTAATTTCAGCTAAATAATAAAAAAAAATAGCAGTGATGGATATCTCCTATTAAAACATACTGAGCTGTAGTTTCATAAGAGTTGGGGAGCCACACGCTGTGGACCCCCAGCTCTATGGGTTTATGACAGGTTTTACCCTTCTTCCTCACTATCTTCGCCTGATAAGCTCCATCCTGCCATTTTGTGGTTGTTTTAGATAAAGTCTTACAATTCTAATTTGTGAACAATTCATATAAAATCCTTTTACCTTTAGTGACAATCAACATCCCCCCACTCTGCAGGAGATCTCCACTGAAGCTTCCTTGCACCCCATCTGCATTTGCCTGTAAAATGTAAGGTAATTGAAATAAAGTCTAACTTAGGTAAACACTATCATCTGTCAAGAAAAACTCATTATTATTATAGCGCCATTCATTCCATGGAGCTTTACATGTGAAAGGGATATACATACAGTAGCACAAACAATTACAGTAAATTTTGAACAATACAAGCCGGAGGCTGGTACAGGAGGAGCGAGGACCCTGCCCACCAGGGCTCACAATGTACAGGGATTTATACTCTATGGCACATATCTCAAACTCTGGTCAGCAGGGCAACTATATTTAGCCCACAACGCCAGGCAGGCCACCCGCCCGGCATTGCACTTTCAACTGTATCAGCATCCTAGATGCCGACAAAATTGAAAGCAATGATGGAAGGAGTTTCTGCTGACGCTCCCTCTCCCATCATTCTCCCTCTACATCTGACGTTTCAGCGCAGCGGGCGCGATGATGTCATTACAACGCACCCACTGTTCCAAGCAGTGCAAAGGATCAGAAGATGCACTGCAGAGACTGGAGCAGGGGGAAGTGGAATGAGGAGAAGGGAGTATTTTTTTTTGTTTAATGTGGGGCCTATTATTCTCTACAGAGGATCATGTGGGGCCAGCTATGCAGGGCCCATTACTCCGTACAGAGCGCTATGCGGGGCCCATTACTCTGTGTGAGCAATCATACTGTGATGGGGTCACCATAATATGGAGGAATTCACTGTGGAGGTATCTTACTGTGTTTGGGAGTGGGGGGGGCACTTGTTTGCATTAGACTTTATGATCTGTATTATTCAAGGCTTTTAACCTTTGTTATTACATATTTAAATTAGGCCATATGCTTTCTACAGCTCTTACATAACATATTCCAAATATTTTATTCTAAGATCTATTACTTAAAATTTACTTTGTTTGTAGGACAACTACTTTAAGGCTAGTTTCACATGTCTGTCCGTATATTTCCGGTAGTGGAGATATCCATGTCCGTGTGTGTCACACGTGTGGCAACCGTGTGCCGCATCAAGAGCACACGTACCGGCGCTTGGGAATCAGTGTACAGTTAGTGCTATTCCCAAATGCAGGGTGCTGAACACTGCCCTCATTATTGTCCCCCGCAGGCACTGTGATCGGCACCAGCAGGGACACAATGGAGAGTAGTATTCTGCTCCCGAAGTGTCCACCTGTAAAAATAAGAATAAAATACAAAATCCTTATACTCACTTGTCCTAAGTGTCCCTGGCTGTAATCCATACGACCGCTGAGGCCGAGGAGAATGAGCCGCTGTCGTGAGCGGGCCCCAGAGCTCTGCTGAGCTCAGGAGCAATGTCCGTCTCTCACTAAGCACAGCTCCAGGACCCGCACATTCTGCCCGTCTCCTCTACTGATGAGTTGCATGGATTACAGCATACACGGGAACACTTAGGACAGGTGAGTATAAGGATTTTTAATTTTATTTTTACAGGTGGACACTGCGGGAGCAGACCCTACTACTCTCATTGTCCCTGCTGGTGCTGATCGCAGCGCCGGCAGGAAACCATGAAGAGTACAGAATTCAGCACCCGGCACTTGGGAACAGGGCTAACTGTACACTGATTCCCAAGCGCCGGTACGTGTCACAATGATGGCATCCGTGTTAGGCACGTGTTTACACGGACCCATTGACTTGAATGGATCCGTGTTATCCGTGCTGTCGTTCAAAAAACGGACATGTGAGCTTGTGGAGCACACAGACACATGGTTTGTGGAAACACACTGACATGTGCACAGACCCACAGATTTGAATGGGTCTACATGTGCCAGTGTCTCCGGTACGTGTGGAAACTCAGCACACGTACCGGAAATACTGATGTGTGAAAGAGCCCCAAGTCAGTTTCCATATGACAAGGTTCATGGTTATATTTGAGAAGGAAAAACTTCCTCAATTGGACCTTTTTTTATTTTTTTTAAATAAAGATCAAGGTTGGCCTAGGATGTGAAGCTGTTCATTTTGACCTGTGACTGTAATGATATGGTAATTAGCCTGTATTATTGTTACATTATCCACTCTACCTTGGTACACTATTTGCACTCTAATCATGTTTAGCTTTACTTGTTAAGTGTGCGCTGTGTACACATCATCTAATCTGTTTCTAATCCTTTGCTAACACCCTGTATCCTGAGCAAATTCTTGTGCAGAATTGCTTATCCTATTTAATAATGTGAGCGCTTGGGGATATGGACACCTTATGGCTGCGTGCCCACTATGTGTTTTTCAAGTGTTTTTGCTGCAGAATTTCCGCAGTGAAAACGCTTAAAAAACACTTGGTAATACGTGCTCCATGGTCCCCAATGATAATCCGCATGTGCTGGGCACATGCTGCGGAAATTTCCGCTGCGGATTATCATTGCGGAAAAATACGCAGCATGTCCATTAATTTTGCGGACAAGCAGCGTAATTGCTGCCATTGACTTGCATTGAAACGTATAATATCCGTGTTAGTACATTTGCACACACGGATATTATGCGTTTCAATGTGCGGATGGTACCCAGGTCTGGAGGAGAGGAGACTCTCATCCAGACCCAGGTACCATAGAACCTGTTAAAAAAAGAATTTAAAATAAAAAATAAAGATTATACTTACCTTCTGATGTCCTCCCGGTGTTTTCTCCCCTCTGTCTGGTCTGCTGTATGGGTCGCGGTGTTGTGAAGGACCTGCCATGATGCCATTGAGTCATGTGACCTGACACATGACTCAATGACGCCACCGCAGGTCCTTCACAACACCGCGAGCCGCCCAAGACACTGGACAGAGGGGAGAAAACACTGGGAGGACATCGAAAGGCAAGTATAAAATTTTTTACCATTTTTATTCTTTTTTTTTAACTAACTTGGTCACACTACTATAAATCCATGCCGGTTGCATGGATTTATATAGTGTGAACAAGTTGTCAAGCACTTTCCAAGTGATGCTAAAATCGCTTGGAAAAGCTCTTGATAACCCGCATGCAGAAATGCATGCAAAAATGCTTGACAAATACAGTACAGACCAAAAGTTTGGACACACCTTCTCATTTAAAGATTTTTCTGTATTTTCATGACTATGAAAATTGTACATTCACACTGAAGGCATCAATACAATGAATTAACACATGAGGAATTATATACTTAACAAGAAAGTGTGAAACAACTGAAAATATGTCTTATATTCTAGGTTCTTCAAAGTAGCCACCTTTTGCTTTGATGACTGCTTTGCACACTCTTGGCATTCTCTTGATGAGCTTCAAGAGGTAGTCACCGGAAATGGTTTTCACTTCACAGGTGTGCCCTGTCAGGTTTAATAAGTGGGATTTCTTGCCTTATAAATGGGGTTGGGACCATCAGTTGTGTTGTGCAGAAGTCAGGTGGATACACAACCGATAGTCCTACTGAATAGACTGTTAGAATTTGTATTATGGCAAGAAAAAAGCAGCTAAGTAAAGAAAAACGAGTGGCCATCATTACTTTAAGAAATGAAGGTCAGTCAGTGCGAAAAATTGGGAAAACTTTGAAAGTGTCCCCAAGGGCAGTTGCAAAAACCATCAAGCGCTACAAAGAAACTGGCTCACACGAGGACCGCCCCAGGAAAGGAAGACCAAGAGTCACCTCTGCTTCTGAGGATAAGTTTATCCGAGTCACCAGCATCAGAAATCTCAGGTTAACAGCAGCTCAGATTAGAGACCAGGTCAATGCCACACAGAGTTCTAGCAGCAGACACATCTCTTCAACAACTGTTAAGAGGAGACTTTGTGCAGCAGGCCTTCATGGTAAAATAGCTGCTAGGAAACCACTGCTAAGGACAGGCAACAAGCAGAAGAGACTTGTTTGGGATAAAGAACACAAGGAATGGACATTAGACCAGTGGAAATCTGAGCTTTGGTCTGATGATTCCAAATTTGAGATCTTTGGTTCAAACCACCGTGTCTTTGTGCAACGCAGAAAAGGTGAATGGATAGACACTACATGCCTGGTTCCCACCGTGAAGCATGGAGGAGGTGTGATGGTGTGGGGGTGCTTTGCTGGTGACACTGTTGGGAATTTATTCAAAATTGAAGGCATACTGAACCAGCATGGCTACCACAGCGTCTTGCAGCGGCATGCTATTCCATCCGGTTTGCGTTTAGTTGGACCATCATTTATTTTTCAACAGGACAATGACCCCAAACACACCTCCAGGCTGTGTAAGGGCTACTTGTCCAAGAAGGAGAGTGATGGGGTGCTATACCAGATGACCTGGCCTCCACAGTCACCAGACCTGAACCCAATCGAGATGGTTTGGGGTGAGCTGGACCGCAGAGTGAAGGCAAAAGGGCCAACAAGTGCTAAGCATCTCCGGGAACTCCTTCAAGATTGTTGGAAGACCATTTCCGGTGACTACCTCTTGAACTCATCAAGAGAATGCCAAGAGTGTGCAAAGCAGTCAAAGCAAAAGGTGTCTACTTTGAAGAACCTAGAATATAAGACATATTTTCAGTTGCTTCACACTTTTTTGTTAAGTATATAATTCCACATGTGTTAATTCATCGTTTTGATGCCTTCAGTGTGAATGTACAATTTCCATAGTCAAGAAAATACAGAAAAATCTTTAAATGAGAAGGTGTTTCCAAACTTTTGGTCTATACTGTATATATTTTCTGCATAAGTATATTCTCACCTTGGTGACAATATCTCGAACCTTTTTCCCAAGAGCTGCAGGAACTATAGAAAGAGCATTATACCTACAATGAGAAATAAACATAAGTGAACCCTCAGTATATTGCATAGAAAAAGATTCCCTAATATAGTGCTCCTAGCAGAAGTTTATGTGGCCACGGGTATTTTAAGGCTGAGTTCACACGATGCGTTTTTCATGCGTTTCTGCGGCGTTTTTGCAGTTGCGTAAACGCCGCGGAAACGCATGAAAAACGCATGGTAGAAGGGCAGCAATGTTCCCCAATGGAAATCCGCATGTGCTGTGCCCATGATGCGGATTTTTCCGCAGCGTAAACGCTGCGGTCAAAAATCCGCAGCATGTCAATTAATTTTGCGGAAACGCTGCTCTTTTGCCGCCATTGACTTGCATTAGACCGCATGGAATCCGCATCACTGTATATGTTGATGCGCTTTTCATGCGGTCTAATGTGCGGATGGTACCCGGGTGTGGATGAGAGGACTCTCATCCAGACCCAGGTACCATTAAAAAAAAAGAATAAAATAAAAAATATATATATTCTCACCTTCTGACGGCCCGCGCTGCGTCCTGCCGGCTTCCCGGGCACTTCGCGGTTGAATGAAGAAGGACCTTCGCTGACGTCAGAGTCATGTGACGGGTCACGTGACGCTGACGTCGGAAGGTCCTACAGTCTTCACTGCCGGCAGCCGGGACCGATGAAGCAGGACACCGGGGGCCATCAGAGGGTAACGTATAGATTTATTTTTTATTTTTTGACATCACACACTATATAAATCCATGCCGGTTGCATGGATTTATATAGTGTGAAGTTGACAAGCACTTTCCAAGTGATGCTAAAATCGCTTGGGAAGCGCTTGTCAACCCGCATGCGGAAATGAAAGTGAAGACCGCTTCATTTCCGCATGTCCCTGGCAGGAAACCGCATGTACAATCCGCATGCGTTTTTTCCTGCCAGAGAGATGCAGAAACGCTCAGGAAAAAATCCTGAGCATTTCTGCATCATGTGCACATACCCTAAAAAAAGATTTATTTATATGTATGTACGTTTTTTTTGTTGTTTTTTTTAATAGCATAAAACAGAAACACATGGCTTTAAAAGGGTACCTGTCACAAGGGCTGTCATCACTGCAATGATTAGGAACTTCAGTTTGAATCGCTTTTACCAGTGAATAATTCCCCCCTTATTCATGTTTTTTTGGGACTAATTTATTGGATATGACCATACACATCTGCGTGCTTTTAAATAAAATAGTACTTTTATACGAAGATTCGAATGCTGGATTTCCCCTTTTCCTGTACTTTATATTTGGAAAACTTGGGGACAAGTTTCCTTTAAACGAAAACTACGAATTAGCCCACCTCTGCTTAGGCTAGGACACAAGGTTGTCTAATATAACCATCGGTCGTAGCCCAACTTTATGGACTTTTCAGACACCGACCTCTTGAATCCCAGCTCCTTGTAGCTCTGCTTGGATTCATCCAGATATAATTCTGAAATAAAGCAGAGATTTGTAGTTACACAACATCAAAAGCCGGAAAACTACAGAGAATAAAAGGCAGCCGAGTGCTGTTGAGTTTACAAGGCGTGATGTTCATTAACAAGATAAGGGAATGGCAATCAGGGTTGTGCAAAAAGCCATAAACCTATTGCGCAAAACCTGGAGTAATTCAAGGACGACTTATATCATATGCCCACCACAGGCTGAAGCTCCTCCTTGGATGCATCATGTCATGACATTGCATAATTAGCTACTTCTCAATAAAATATGTTATTAACCATTCCTTCCTTTATTAAGGGGGATAACAATAACATCACAGGATTGTGGGAAATCTTATTTTCTGATCATTTTATTTCACGTACAGTCTGCAAGACATAGGTGCTGTTTATGCAGATTCCCCTTAAAACAATGCAGTATCTTATGTTCTGTGGGCAAAACTACTGTGTGCATTCTTACAGCACTTAAGGGGTTATCTAGGACTATTTTTTTTTTCAGCAATCACACCCCTTCGAAAAAGTAGCCTGGAAGAAAAGCTGCTCTGTTGATGTGGAGCAGCTGATTCGCCGGCAGGCACAGTGGCGTGTAAAAGTTTGGGCACCCCTGGTCAAAATTACTGTTATTGTGTACAGTTAAGCAAGAGATATCTAATAAATATAATCGTCTTATCCAGTCTGTCTCTGTCTGTCTGTCCAGGAAATCCCGCGTAGCTGATTGGTCCGGCCGCGGCCAATCAGCGATGCAGGATTTCAGAAAAAGATGGCGGCCGTTAGCCGCTCATCTCCCCGCTGCTGGCAGCACAAGTACCCCGACGGGCGGCGCCACTAACCTCCATGCGGCTACCGTCAGGAGATCAGCGGCTTGGGCCGCTGATCTCCCGACGGCATGTGTGAAGGGAGGGACGGCTCCACTGCCCAGTCCTCAGTAATACGGTTCGCTGATTGGCACCAAATTTAAACAACGCTCTGCTGATTGGTCGCGGGCGGCCGCGGCCAATCAGCAGAGCGTTGTTTAAATTTGGCACCAATCTCGCTGATTGCGACCAATCAGCGATTTTGGTGCCAAATTTAAACAACGCTCTGCTGATTGCGCCCGGTCGGCCGCATACATATTCTAGAATACCCGATGTGTTCGAATCGGGCCACCATCTAGTACATATATATACACACACACACACACACACACACACACACACACTGGGTACGGAAAGCATTCAAACCCCTTTACATTTTTCACTCTTTGTTTCATTGCAGCCATTTGGTAAATTCTAAAAAGTTCATTTTTTTCTCATTAAAGTACCCTCTGCACCCCATCTTGACTGAAAAAAACAGAAATGTAGAAATTTTTGCAAATTTATTGACAAAGAAAAACTGAAATATCACATGGTCATAAGTATTCAGACCCTTTGCTCAGTATTGAGTAGAAGCACCCTTTTGAGCTAGTACAGCCATGAGTCTTCTTGGGAATGATGCAACAAGTTTTTCACACCTGGATTTGGGGATCGTCTGCCATTCTTCCTTGAAGATCCTCTCCAGTTCTGTCAGGTTGGATGATGAACGTTGGTGGACAGCCATTTTCAGGTCTCTCCAGAGATGCTCAATTGGGTTTAGGTCAGAGTTCTGGCTGGGCTAGTCAAGAATGGTCACAGAGTTGTTCTGAAGCCACTCCTTTGTTATTTAGCTGTGTGCTTAGGATCATTGTCTTGTTGGAAGGTGAACCTTCGGCCAAGTCTGAGGTCCAGAGCACTCTGGAAGAGGTTTGAATCCAGGATATCTCTATACTTGGCCGCATTCATGTTTCCTTCAATTGCAACCAGTCATCCTGTCCCTGCAGCTGAAAAACACCCTCATAGCATGATGCTGCCACCACCATGTTTCACTGTTGGGATTGTATTGGGCAGGTGATGAGCAGTGCCTGGTTTTCTCCACACATACCGCTTAAAATTATCACTAAAAGTTCTATCTTCGTCTCATAAGACCAGAGAATCTTATTTCTCATAGTCTGGGAGTCCTTCGTGTGTTTTTGAGCAAACTATGCAGGCTTTCATATGTCTTTCTCTGAGGAGAGGCTTCCGTCGGTCCACTCTGCCATAAAGGCCCGACTGGTGGAGGGCTGCAGTAATAGTTGACTATGTGGAAATTTCTCCCATCTCCCTTCTGCATCTTCGGAGCTCAGCCACAGTGATATTGGGGGTTCTTCTTTACCTCTCTCACCATAGCTCTTCTCCCACGATTGCTCAGTTTGGCTGGACAGCCGGGTCTAGGAAGACTTCTGTAGTCCCAAACTTCTTCCATTTAAGGATTATGGAGGCCACTGTGCTCTTAGGAACCTTGAGTAATGCAGTAATTCTTTTGTAACCTTGGCCAGATCTGTGCCTTGCCACAATTCTGTCTCTGAGCTCCTTGGGCGGTTCCTTTGAGCTTATGATTCTCATTTGGTCTGACATGCACTGTGAGCTGTGAGGTCTTATATAGACAGGTGTGTGCCTTTCCAAATCAAGTCCTATCAGTTTAATTAAACACATCTGGACTCCAATGAAGGAGTAGAACCATCTCAAGGAGGATTACAAGGAAATAGACAGCATGTGACTTAAATATGAGTGTCTGAGCAAAGGGTCTGAATACTTATGACCATGTGATATTTCAGTTTTTCTTTTTTAGTAAATTTGCAAAAATTTCTGCATTTCTGCTTTTTTTTCAGTCAAGATGGGGTGCAGAGTGTACTTTAATGAGAAAAAAAATGAACTTTTTAGATTTACCAAATGGCTGCAATGAAACAAAGAGTGAAAAATTTAAAGGGGTCTGAATACTTTCCGTATCCTCTGTATGTATGTATACACACACACACACATATAATATATTTTTTTAACTTTTATTTTTTTTGCCTAAAATAGAAAGGAAATCTGTCTTCTTAACTTTAGAACCACAATCATAAGTCACTGTATTAGCATAGTCACTCCCAAATTATCTATATACTACACAAATCTCCTTAGAGGCAATACCAAGGAGTACATAGGAGTCCAGACACAAGATAAGCGATAAAATATCTACATTTTTATTCAATAATAATTAAAATGTACACAAAATGAATAAAATTAAACAGGAAAATTGATTAATAAATCAGCACCTGGGCTTATGCAAGTGGGTTACAACACAACGGTCTGTATGACAGATTATCCAATACAATTGTATCAAAATGGAACAGGTGATACTAGGGCTAGGCTTCCTCCAATCAAAGATTCAATATGTTATTCAAAGCTATCTCAAAGTGTCAATGCAATAAAGTGTCAATGCAGTAAAGTGACTGTGTCAGTAGCCTTGAATAGGTGCCTGAGCGGTACCTCATAAAGTGACCATGCTCGCAGCAATCATGTCTTGACTAGATCCCTATCAGACCGTGCCCATTAGTAAGTCCAGGTCCCCAGATATTCCCCATTGGGCATAATAGATAGTGTTAAACCAGACCATTACCACCGAGACAAATATAAATAAGGATAAGCCATTAGATGGAACTACTTACAGCCGAAGTAAACGAAACCAGTGTCCCACGCTAAGCGGTGCTGCAACCCGACGGCGCCGTTTCGCCACGCTTCTTCCAGGGGGCGTTAACCTTATTGAAAGAACTTTAGGCCTTTTATAAATAATTTCATCTTCAACTTGCTCAACTGTTAACTGCTCACAATAACAGTAATTTTGACCAGGGGAGCCCAAACTTTTATATGCCACTGTAGTGGTCACTGTTTTTTTTTTACTGTGAGCCTAAAAACTTAGTCCTGGACAACCCCTTTAAGTAAGGGGGATACAGACCAGCGTAAACAGTAAAGATCCTAGTTACTTACCGGTAACGGGATTTTACAGAGCCCATGACAGCACCACCTGAGAGAGGGTATCCGCCCACCAAGGACAGGAACCTACTGAATAAAAAAGCGGTACCTCTCCTCCGCATCAGTTTTGTTTCAGAGCATGAGAGGGCCTCCGAAGACAGGTTAATACATAACCACCACCTCAATATTTGTACTAAACACCTTAAAAAGTGCACACCATAGTGATAAAGGGGAGGGAATTTATAGGGTGCTGTAATGGGCTCTGTAAAATCCCGTTACCGGTAAGTAACTAGGATCTTTTCCCCTTCTCCGATGACAGCACCACCTGAGAGATTTATAGAGATCAAATACCAGATGGAGGGATCACCGCTTGCAACACCCTTCTACCAAAGGACAGATCAGTAGAAGAGGAAAGGTCAAGACGGTAATGTCTGTAAAATGTAGCGGGGGATGACCAAGTTGCCACCTTACATATGATGTCGATGGGCACATCCGCCTTCTCAGCCCAGGAAGCAGGGACCGCTCTGGTGGAATGGGCCTTCAGGTTCTCTGGAACCGGCAGATTGCTACAAGAGTAGGCTAAGGTAATAGTATCCCTGACCCATCTAGCTATGGTCCCTCTTGTAACCTTAAGTCCTTTCCTAGCCCCCTGAAAGGATATAAATAAGGCGTCACTATTTCTCCAGGCTTTTGTCACTTCCAAATACTGGACTAACACCCTCCTAACATCTAAGGTGTGAAGCTTATGTTCCTCAGAATCCCTAGGATTAGGATAAAAGGAAGGGAGAGTGATTACCTGTGCCCTATGGAACTTGGAGGCTACCTTTGGAAGATAGGCCGGGTCTGGTTTTAAGATTACTCTATCCGTACATACTTAAGTGAATGGATAGTTAACGGATAGTGCGTGTAAGTCACTCACTCTACGAGCTGATGTCAGGGCTACCAGTAGAGCAGTCTTTAAAGTTAAGATTTTTTCTGAAACCTTCTCTAAGGGCTCGAAGGGAGGTTTGGTTAATGCTTCCAGAACTAAATTAAGGTCTCAAGGATGCATTCTTGGAATAGGAATAGGTCTGGATCTATGACAAGCTTTAATAAATCTAATGATCCATCTATTTGCTGCCAAGTCATAATTATACAGTGCCCCCAGAGCTGATACCTGTACCTTAAGAGTACTGGTGGCTAGTCCCATGTTTAACCCCTTCTGGAGGAATTCTAGTATGGCCTCAATAGGAATCCTCCCTTTGGCGGACTGACCTGAGGTAGACAAGAACTTAGCCCAGGTTCTACCATAGATTCTAGTTGTTATCGGCTTTCTACTTGCCAGAAGGGTAGTAACAAGATCCGGAGAAAACCCCCTTTGCGTCAATAGCGACCTCTCAAAATCCAGGTCGTCAAATGCAGGCCCGCTCTATGGGGATGACAGACTGGGCCCTGCCTGAGGAGATCCGGGATGTCCGGAAGAACCCATGGATCTGCTTGGGACATTCTCTTCATCCAAGTGAACCATGGTCTCTTGGGCCAGAACGGGGCGATCAATATAACACTCGCCCGTTCCTCTCGGATCTTCCTCAGGATAGTAGGGATCAGTACTAAAGGGGGAAAGGCATAAGCTAGAGTAAAATCCCACGGAATCTGCAGCGCGTCCACCGCAAACGCCCCCTCTTTTGGATTCAGGGAGCAAAAGGTTTCGGTCTTCCGATTGTGTCTGTTTGCAAATAGATCTATCTGGGGCTGTCCCCACCAACCCACAATCTGCTGAAAAACGGCTGGATTCAACTCCCACTGTCCTTGTTTCAAGAAGTGACGACTCAAGAAATCGGCCTTTATGTTCTCTTCCCCTTTTATATGCAGTGCCGAGAGCGTAACCAGCCGACTCTCGGCAAACCTGAAGATCTGATCTGCTACTAACATCAGAGGGAGAGACCTGGTACCCCCCTGATGATTCATGTAGGCGACTGTTGATTTGTTGTCTGACATTATCCTGATGTGAGGACCATGAAGAACAGAACTTTTAGAGCGTTTCTGGCTGCCAACAGCTCTTTCATGTTGGAAGAGAGACTTGTCTCGCTGTCCGACCAGAGGCCTTGTACAGAACGATCCCTTAGGTGAGCTCCCCAACCTTCTGCACTTGTGTCTGTTGTAATTGTATCCGACACCTGGAAGGTCCAAGGAACCCCCAAAGATAGGTTGACCGGACATGTCCACCAGTCCACTTGCTTAAGCTGCTTGCGCTGCTTTGATGGATGTGGCTGCTGCTGTACCTCCTGTGGCGGAGACAGCTGCTGCCCAGGTGACTGCGGCTCCTCATTCATCATGGCGGGGATGCAGACACCGCCATCTCTGATTGCTCCCCATCCTTAAAAGCAGTAGGGCTCCACCTCCTTTAGGCTCCTCCCCTTCCGGCAGCGTGCTCAATTCAATTTCCCTTTTTTTTTTTTAAATTTAGCCAGCTGGCGCGCTACACTGCAGATCCGCTCCTTTCTGCGCGTGCGCAGCCCAGCGGCACCCAGCGCGCTTGCAGCGGGATGACAGCTTCCCACCCGCACATGCGCAGCTCGGACTTCCGGCGCGCTCCGTCACAGGATGCGACGCGACCCCCACGTGCGCAGACCTGGAAGACCTGCCGGCTGGCGCGCTCAGCTCGCTTTGCGAGGCGCAGACCCGGCCGCAGTCACCGGCGCACGCGGGGAGGAATCCAAAAAGCAGCACCTCCTCCCCACATGCAGACCCGGGCAGCAGCCAGATGGGCTGGGAACAGGGACCATCTGCTGCTTCCACGGCCTCCAGGCCGCACCGTCCATAATCCAGGTGCGTGAGGTACCACCTGGTGAGGCTCCCATAAGGGACAGGAACCAAAACTGAAGCGGAGGAGAGGTACCGCCTTTTTATTCAGTAGGTTCCTGTCCTTGGTGGGCGGATACCCTCTCTCAGGTGGTGCTGTCATGGGAGAAGGGGAAAAACATATTTTATTAACTGCCAAACAAGTTGTTATGGGCTTGTAAATGAGAAGATTGTGAAAATGATCTGCAGTAGTGACTCCTAACCAGATCTTTGCTCCAACATCTGATAATCCAGCACCTATTCTTAGACAAGAGCAGCTACAGTTATATGAAAAAGGTTGGGCACCCCTATCAGTCTTAAGCTTAATGTTTTATAAAAAGTGGTGTTTTTGCAACAGCTATTTCAGTTTGAACTATGTAATAACTGTTGGACACAGTAATGTTTCTGCCTTGAAATGAGGTTTATTGTACTAACAGAAAATGTGCAATCTGCATTTAAACAAAATTTGACAGGTGCATAAGTATGGGCACCTCACCAGAAAAGTGACATTAATATTTAGTAGATCCTCCTTTTGCAAAAATAACAGCCTCTAATCGCTTCCTGTAGCTTTTTATAAGTTCCTGGATCCTGGATGAAGGTATTTTTGACCATTCCTCTTTACAAAACAATTCCAGTTCAGTTAAGTTTGATGGTCACCGAGCATGGACAGCCCTCTTCAAATGATCCCACAGATGTTCAATGATATTCAGGTCTGGGGACTGGGATGGCCACTCCAGAACATTGTAATTGTTCCTCTGCATGAATGCCTGAGTAGATTTGGAGCGGTGTTTTGGATCATTGTCTTGCTGAAAGATCCATCCCCTAAGTAACTTTAACTTTATCACTGGTTCTTGAACATTATTGTTAAGAATCTGCTGATACTGAGTGGAATCCATGCGTCCCTCAACTTTAACAAGATTCCCGTTGCCGGCATTGGCCACACAGCCCCAAAGCATGATGGAACCTCCACCAAATTTTACTGTGGGTAGCAAGTGTTTTTCTTGGAATGCTGTGTTTTTTTGCCGCCATGCATAACGCCTTTTTGTATGACCAAACAACTCAATCTTGGTTTCATGAGTGCACAGGACCTTCTTCCAAAAAGAAATTGGCTTCTCCAAATGTGCTTTTGCATACCTCAGCCGACTCTGTTTGTGGCGTGCTTGCAGAAACGGCAAAGTGCGTTGTATAGTTGACCGATGCACAGTGACACCATCTGCAGCAAGTTGATGCTGCAGCTCTCTGGAGGTGGTCTGAGGATTGTCCTTGACTGATCTCACCATTCTTCTTCTCTGCTTTGCTGATGTTTTTCTTGGCCTGCCACTTCTGGCCTTAACAAGAACTGTCCCTGTGTTCTTCCATTTCCTTACTATGTTCCTCACAGTGGAAACTGACAGGTTAAATCTCTGAGACAGGAGAACAACTTGCAAGTGGTCACTTTAAGTAGCTTTTCTCATGATTGCATACATCGGGCTATAAAGTTCAAATCTCAATGAGGTTACAAAACCAAAAAAAGTGCTTTAGTACGTCAGTAAAAAGTAGGTAGGAGTATTTAAAACAAGAAAATGATAAGGGTGCCCATACTTATGCACCTGTCAAATTTTGTTTGAATGCAGATTGCACATTTTCTGTTAGTACAATAAACCTCATTTCAAGGCAGAAACATTACTGTGTCCAACAGTTATTACATATATCAAACTGAAATAGCTGGTGCAAAAACACCACTTTTTATAAAACATTAAGCTTAAGATTAATAGGGGTGCCCAAACATTTTCATATAACTGTATTTAAAATGTAAAGCTTAATAAGACAAGATCATAGAGATGTTTTTTGACATTACAGAAGCTTGATTGATGCCATTGATACTAATAGTGGAAGAATGTAAAGGAAAACTCCAGCCAATATATAATATATACCTTGAGGGGCGAAATATGGCACAGGGAGGGTGTCAGTCACAATTGGTTATTTCATATCATGCTCTGTCCAGTCTGGCCAGACAGACACAACACGGTGTATTCATTTTTACAGGAGTCTTACTTTATCACCAGGCAGCCAATAATTTTCCATGTCAGTGAATGCAAATCAGTACATCAGCTTCCTTGCCATGTCTTGGGGTCTTTGACCAACATGTTGCCTGTAAAAAGCCAAACTTGCCTATATGTACACTTACCCCCTGTGAAAAATTTACCATCTACAAATTCTTCCAGCCCCAAACTCTCCGGTCCAATCCCGATCAGACGGATTTGGTTGTCACCGAACGAATTTTGCAGCTTGGAAACTTCTTTTGCCATCCAGCGGCAAACCTGGCAGCCGAATCTTCTCAGGAAGAACAGGACGCTGGTGTGGTCTCTCCACAGCGACTGCAACTCAACTGTCTGAAGGTGCAAAATGCCAAATGTAATCCCCACAGCTGACTATCAGCAGCGTCCAGACATCTGTATATTCATCATGGTTAGACTCCCCTATGTCCACTGCATCTGAGATACACATGTAACATATACACTGGACATACATGACCTCCCATCATGACCAAGGACTGTCTCAGCACACAAAACGGGTAGATGTCCGCATGGTGACCTGTCACCAGTTTGTATGCATAGCTAATAAAAGAAACTTTTAGGATTACCACCTTTCTTCCTCCGAATGGCAGATACGGTGTCCATGCTCCGGATCACAGAACTTACAAGCAGCACAGAACGGGATCTACGCCACAGAAATCTTCAGGCAGGGTACATATCTGGGCAGTGCTACCCTACAGGCCCCCCGAGCTGCTAGGTAGGGCTTTGGGTATTAGACAAGCAGTCTTGATCTACTCAGGGCTCGTACACACAACTGTTATCAGTCAAAAAAAATATATATATATATATATAATCTATCGGATTGTATAAGGCTGACAAGTGAGAGAAAAAAAAAATTCACCATACTTTTCTGGATGAAAGTTTGGACCTATTTTTTATACTATCGCATAAACCTATCCTTAGGGAGACCTGTTAGTACACGAGTTCCTATTAAAAATAAAGCTGTTACACAAATCCCTAGGGGCAGTTGGCCCTTCTACGTATCTGTTATGCCATCCAGTCTGACTTTGGTGCCAGGACACATTACCATTTACATAAACTCTAAGCCAGTCTCTTCTTCAGTCATTAAAATCTTCCAAGACATGAAAGCAAAAAGCGGAGGGAAACCTGTAAGCCTCCTGCTGTATAGGGTGGCTAAGGCAGATAAATACCGCACAAACCAAGGTCTTCTAGGACCACCCTTTAAATTTGGCATTGCTCTGAATGTGGGCCACTATCAGTGCAATGCACCGTGGAGCTCCCTACGCTTGCACTTGGTGATGCCCTATTCTATTTATGTTCTAGTACCTGTCAGTCAATAATTCTCCACCGAGCAGCATATCATGCTCAAAAATATAAAATTAAAAATCTAGAAGTAAGGCTTTTTTTTTTTTTTTTAAATAATTCTCACTGGTCGCCATCTTTGGCTGTTTTCAGCAGCACTCTGGTCCATGCCGGTACCACGTGACCGCATCTGTAAATCATCAGATCATACTGCATCTTCTGTGTGGAGCGGTGGATGATTTCTCTATTTACGTCTATGAGACTCAGTATGAGGTCTCGTTAAGTGTCTCATAGGCTAAGAGCAGGTGCAGACTGCCGTAGATTCTCTCATCGGGCCGATTATGCAAATCACACTCCGATCAGTGTGCTCAGATTCTCTCAGATGAGAGAATCGGAGCACAAGTGGAGAAGATGAAGAAAAAAAAAATGTCTGAATGTTCTCCATTCGGTCAGTGATCGGAAATCAGACTGCACTCAGATGTCATCCGAGTGCAGTCCAATGTTTCCCACGCACTCACTGAATTGCATGGCTGAGTGCGATGTGAATATCAGATCAAACTAGAGCATGCATAAATAATTATTGAACAGCTCGATAGACTAACATTGGTCTGGGTGTAATACAATGTTTTGTTGGATTTTATATGGACAGATCATACGGTTGTCTGCATTAGCCCTTACACATTGAGAAAATTCAAAAAGTGACCTCCATTCCATACAGCAGAAAGTGAGGTTCAGAAGGACACAAATGTGGTCATATCAGTGCGCTGCTGAAAACGGTAACCTGAGAATATATTACTGCGCTCATTGGACATACACACCTAACAGCTACCAATGGAAGAAATTAAAAAATTCTGAGTACTCCTTTAAATAAGAGGAAAAATAAGATTCTCTTCAATGTGCAGAATTACATTTTCATACATTTTTGATCCAAGTGACCATCTTTACCATCAGTGTGGTAATCCTGTTTAATTCTAAAAAAGACAAAAAAAATTCAAACTGCTCCTACTCGTTAAAGAGAACCTGTCAGCAGTATTTAGCCCTTTAAATTAAGGCAGGGTTATAATGGCACAGCGAAGCTGATTAATCTGATACCTGATATGAAGGGATCCACTCAGTGGCTGCTGAATACTCACCTTGTGAAGTTTTCAGAAAATGACGTCTTGTGTGCTTCAGGGCGTAACGTGGGGGCAGGATCTTCTCCCCCCACACCCCAAGCCTCCTCTGCTTCTTGTACAGGTCACTGATTATTCAGTGACCTGACTCAGTTTTGAAATTCTGCGCCGCCATCATTGTGTGGGCGACACGTGCACAGTGAGAGCTGGTGTCTTATGTGCAGGACTTCAATAAAATGGCGCCGAGGCGGCACATGGGCAGATCGAGATTTCGCTTTAGAGTTCGCTTTATTGACATTTTGGGGTAGATCCGATGTTTTAAAAAAAAACGTATTTCTGGCGTTTGGAATTTTTTTCTCGTTACACTGTTTACAGATCGGATTAATTCTTTTTTTTATATTGATAGATCGGGCGATTCTGAACTCTGCGATACCAAATATGTGTATGTGTTTTTTTTTTTAGTATTTTATTTTGAATGGGGCAAAAGGGGGGTGATTTAAACTTTTATATTGTTTTAATATTTCTAAAAACATTTTTACACTTTTTGCTTGCTTCTATAGTCTCATAGGAGACTAGAAGCAGCAATTGTCCGTACGCCTCTGCTACATAGAGGTGATGAGCAGATCACCTCTATGTAGCAGAAATGCTCCTGTGCTATGAGCGCCAACCACCAGATGGCGCTCATAGCGATCAGTACATGACAACCACTGGGGTCTGCTGCAGACCCAGGGTTGTCATGCCCACCCATCAGTGAACCGCGATCACGTGACGGGGTCACCGATGGGTGGGGTAAGTGACGCAGTTCCGGGGCGGCGCTGTTAGGCTGCGTGCACACGATGTGTTTTTCATGCGTTTATGCTGCGGAATTTCCGCAGCGGAAACGCATCAAAAACGCATGGTAATCCGCACCCCATGGTTCCCAATGGCATTCCGCAATGTCAATGCAAATGCTGCGGATTTTTCCGCAGCGCTTCTGCAGCGCAAATAAATCCGCAGCATGTTCATTAATTTTGCGGAAGCGCAGCGGAAGCGCCGCCATTGACTTGCATTGAGACGCATAGAATCCGTGTCTGTACATTTGTACAAGCGGATTATATGCGGTTCAATGTGCGGATGGTACCCAGTTCTGGAGGAGAGGAGACTCTCATCCAGACCTGGGTACCATTGTACCTGTGAAAAAAGAATAAAATAATAAATAATGTTTATATTCACCTGTCCGGCGGCCCCTGCAGCGCTTCTCCTTCCAGGACCTGAGATGACGTCGCGGTCATGTGACCGCAGGTTGTCTCCCGAGATGCCGGCAAGCCAGGAAGGAACCAGGAAGGAGCGCGACAGCACACGCGGCGGCATCGGAGGTAAGTATAGCTTTTATTTTTTTATTTTTACGGTCACACTATATAAAGCCATGCCGTTTGCACAATCTGCATGCGTTTTTTCTGCCAGGGAGATGCAGAAATGCTGCAGAAATTTTCTGCTTCATTTCTGCATCGTGGGCACATAGCCTTAGGCTAAGTGCCCATGATGCAGAAATGCTGCAGATTTTTTCCGCATCTACCTGGCAGGAAAAATGCATGCGGATTTTACATGTGTTTTTCCCTCCAGGTAGAAGCGTTTGTCAAGCGTTTTTGCATGCATTTCTTCATGCGGGTTATCAAGCGCTTTTCCAAGCGATTTTAGCAACCGGCATGGATTTATATAGTGTGACCAAGTAATAGTTAAAAAAAGATTAAAAGAAAAAACATTATACTTACCTTCTGATGGCCCTCGGTCTTTTCTCCGCTGCGTCCAATCTCTTGTACGTCTGGAAGTGGTGTGAAAGGACATTTCATGGTGTCATTTAGTCATGTGACAGGTCACGTGACCGCTTATGTCATGGTGGGTCCTTTCCCACCACCGAGAGCCGTACAAGAGACTGGACGCAGCGGAGAAAAGACCGGGAGCTATCATAAGGTAAGTATGTTTATTTTTTATTTTAAATTCTTTTTTTAACAGGTACTATGGTACCCGGGTCTGAAGGGGAGTCTCCTCTTCTCCAGACCCGGGTACCATCCGCACATTGAATAGCTTAATATCCGCATGTGCATATGTAGTCATGCGGATATTAAGCGATTCAATGCAAGTCAATGGCGGCAATTACGCTGCGTGTCCACAAAATTAATGGACATGCTGTGTATTTTTTCCGCAATGATAATCAGCAGCGGAAATTTCTGCAGCATGTGCACAGCACATGTGGATCATCTTTGGGGACCATTGGGCACGTATTACCAAGCGTTTAAGCGTTTTCGCTGCGGAAATTCAGCGGTAAAAATGCTTGAAAAACGCAAAGTGGGCACGCAGCCTTAAATGCCGCTGTCAGAGATTGACAGCGGCATTTAACATGTTGACAGCCGCGAGTGGATCGGGATTCCACCCGCGGCTGTTGCGGGCACATGTTAGCTGTATAAATCAGCTGACATGTGCCCGGTTCAGTGTGGGCTCAGCGCCGGAGCCAGCGCTGAACAGGGGGTGATAGTGTGGTGCGTACTATTACGCCCCAGGCTGTAAAGGGGTTAAAATACACAGCGTAAAAAAAAAAAAACCTCACCAAAAACCCATTGTGGGAACGTAGCCTTATGTTCACAGATTTATTGATTTGAATCCAAAACAAACATGTCCCTTATTCTTTTCATCATGGACACTCCGTCCACAAAAAGAAAAAAAAAACTACAGATGTGTGAATAGCCCCATAGACTATAATGGGTTAACGTGAAATACGGATTGAACAGGTATGTGAAAAGCGGAGGTCTGAATGAGGCCTTAGTTGAAGGTGGGTAAGAATAGACTCCCCCGCAGACTGCTGCATGGAGCCCCATCACCTCATTGTGGAGACCACAGCAATCTGAAAGCAGCCCCACAGTTGTACCTCACTTCTGGGTGACTGTACCCACTTTCTGGTATGTGGGTGATCAGGTGAGCCCCATAGTTAGTCTATAGGGTATATAATGTGCAGACATGTGCATAATGACTGCAGAGCATGTATAATGATCACTCACCAGCATTGCTATATAACCAGGCACTGCAGAGAGTGATGAAATCCCCTAATTCATTACCACAGCTGAGACTGCGGATCTGGGTGTGATCTAGACAGCGAGGATAAGGAAACAATGGTATTAAGACCCCAGAACACTATGACCAGACCCCAGCTCACCTCCCCGGTCAGAGCATTCTTCACTGGGAGAGCTCCCAGCTTCACCAGGTCCACATCCCCCATATCGTACGGTGTTTTGGAGAGTTGCTTCCTGGTAGTATTACTACTGGTCCTGCAGCGGTATCCCCTCAGCCAATCACAGCTCAGGACCTCGCCGGGATGGGGTTGAAAGGACGAGCTGTAGAGCCTTATATGGTATGTGGGCGGGGCTTAGCTGTATAAGTCGATACAATGTATCTTTCATAACATCGCTCTGAAAAGATGACACGTGACAAGATAACGGCTCCGGCAGAACTGCTGCTACAGCGGGTGGTGGAACAGTCCTTGTATACTGTGTGTGTGACATGTGAGTGTTGTGTGTATACTTGTGTATGTCGTTTCTATGTGTGTATGTGAGTGTTGTGTGTATACTTGTGTATGTCTTATAAAGTGTCTGTGTGTATGAGTGTTGTGTCTATGTGTATATACTTTATAGTATGTGTGTATATGCTTTATAGTGAGTGTTGTGTGAATACTTGTGTATGCTATATAAAGTGTCTATGTGTATATACTTTATAGTGTGTAAATGCTTTATAGTATGTGTGTATATGTGAATGTTGTGTGTATACCTGTTGAGAGGATGATAGGAGTTATACTTCACCCAAGAATACGATGTAAGACACAGATGAAGTTATTCTTCCCTTATCTGGACATTTGGACTGACGCCCAGAAACTAGATTGTAACTTGTTTTAGCTGTCTCAGCAACCTTCTACTAATTATCACTTTTCTGTTTATGAAACTTTCTTATCAACATTCCACTGTTATGAATCATCACTTCACTGCTTGTGAAACAAAGGCATTTTACTGCTCATGTCTGACAAAAAAATATGATTATTAGTATAAATAAAGGGACAGCACCCATAGAGAGAGACGCGCTCAGGGGCTTCCCAGTACTTGATTATACACTACGTGTCTGTGTATTTCTTGTTACGGGGATACCCCGACTCCAACAAGGACCCTCCATGGCTGAATGATCCTAACAATTCCTGGCGCCCGAAACAGGGACCCGAGGTCTGCGTATTCCTTCAAGTTCATCGACCGGCACGAGTAACCGCTGAGATTGGGACATCGGAACAGCAGATGACAAACCTGGCCAGGTAAGAGACACTGTTAGTTCTCTTACATCTGCTCTGCGATAGTCCGTAAATTTCATGCATATCTTGTGTTGGGATTGAGGAACTAGTAGAGAAGGATACCTATAGCTCGGGTCATTCATGTATATACTGTAGGATCTGCCGAAGGAGAGGTCAGAGAAGGTTATGGAACGGATGGTATGAAAGAGATGTGGATGTCGGGAATAGCCTCATAAGCCGCACTAAGGTAGATGACATAAGTATTACGGAGATTGCCTAACTGAGTCATAAGGTTGTGTCCTTTCGGGGAAACCTTCGCTCACGCTTAACTCCCGAACCTTTGTCCTCCTTTTTGACGGATAAGAGATTGACAGAATGAGCCCATGGAAGTAATGATAATACTCCAGGGACACGATATATAATGGAGACTGTATGGTTCATTTTATGTATTGTTGGTCTTAGCCTTGTTGCCATATATATGTGTGTTAGAATTACTCTACACTTCAGACAAAACGGTCCAGAGAAACCGTTTCAGATACTGGCTCCTTAGGACAGAATAGGTAACGAGGAAAGGTAGAATATAGAATATATTTTATCTAACCCAAAAAGCCTCCTAAGGTAAGAATAGTCAGGAAAAATGGGCAACAAACAGACTAAGACCACCAATGATGAACAAGATGTCTATACAATCGTGAAAGAAAGGTGTGGTGTAGAAGCAACTAAGAATTTAGGGAAAGTTTGCAAAACTTTTCAGGTAGCAAGGCATGACAGGTTTAACAGGAAACTATGGGAGGACATTCGGGTTAGAAAAGCAGGAGTGATAAGAGACAAAGGATGGCAGGAACAAGTAGAGGCCATGGTTGAACTATCAAAAACAGCAGAGACAGACCATTGGACTTTTAATAAAGACAATGGATTATGGAGAACTCCAGTCAGACAGGGTCCCATTGTACAAACAGAAAACAGTAAACAAATGAACCCATTGGCACCACCATATCAGCCCAGGTCAGAACCCACACTGTATCCTGATTTTCGGGGTCTGGGTGGATGGACATGTACAAACTGTGGACTCCAGAATCCAGACTGGAGAGACACATGTGCAGGATGTGGAGCACCACGACCACATGATATGTTGGCACCAGTGCGTATCCTCAGTCGACCATACAGAGAAGAAGATGGTGGCAATCCACCGCGTAGAGTAACTAGATACCATCAGACTAGACAATATTTTCCATGGACCCCCGCTGAGGGAATGTCCCTACTTCAGAATGCACCAGATCCAATACAATGCCCACTAAGATTTGCTACGTACATACAGCAGATAATACACACCCATAATGGAACATGGTCAGATGGGACAGAATTATGTAGAATGAAAATGACACCAGGGTTGTATCAGGAATTGATGACAGTTATAGAACCTCATAGACCTCAACCAGTAGATGGTGAGGATCCAAATACCGCACTGTCAGGACAGAATTTTATGATCAGACTTATGGAGTTTATGAGAACTAAACAACGAATGAGAGGGACTTCAGGAACTGTCTCCCAGAAGTCAGGACAGCCTGTAGATGAATACTACTTAGCGGTAGAAAACAGTTACAGAGACGAGGGAATGGACCTTACCAATGAAGGAGTCATTCGACTGATGACAAAAACTTTTATAGAGAATCTTAACCCAAAACTTAGGGAAAAGTTCAAGGCTGCAACTCCTGATTGGAGAACCCTAGATGATCCCCAGATAGTCAGACAAAAACTATTAGGGATAGAAATGGATATGCGTGAGGCAGCATCCAAACCCATCAGAGTAGCAGCAAATAATAGTCTGGTCAATAAAAACAACAGATCAAATCAGACCTATGACAAAGGGAACTTGGATAAGAAAACTAATCCATGTCACTACTGTAAGAAACCAGGACATTGGATTAGAGAATGCAGGAAAAAAGCCAGGGATATAGAAGATGGTACCTATGTCCCAAGAGAATCACAAGAAAAGACAGTACAGGCTTCTGCTCCTGCAGCAAGCGAGTGACTAGACGTGATGCAAACCACTTTGACTGGAAGGCGCCCAATAATTCAGGTAAAAGTAGCAGGAAAACAATGCCCTTTTCTAATAGATACCGGAGCAACTTCCTCCGTCCTCAATGAAGACGCCTTACCAAATGCTGATTGTTTATCAGATGATGTAACCTATACCGAAGGGTATGATGGAGGAATCAGGCCACTCCCATATAGTATTCCCCTTGAAACAAAGATAGGATCTAAAATATTTTTATCTAAATTTCTTTTTGTCAAATGGGCACCTACTTGTCTTCTAGGTACAGACCTATTAAAGCAGACAGAAATGAATATCCAATTTTTGGAGGATGGTAGAGTCCAAATTTTGGTGCCTGATGACCAAGAGTCTCTAGAAAACATTGTAAAAGTCCAAGCCTTAGAGGATGAGAAAGATCCTGCCCCTACCCAAATTATTTTAGATCTTTCTGAGGTACCAGAAAAATTATGGGCACAACATGACACCGATGTAGGACTAATGCCAATAGCTCCAGTAAAAGTCACTCCTGTTCCAGGTGTGACACTACCCCAATTGAGACAGTATCCTATTAGTGCCCAACAAGAACACGCCATAGGAGAACAGATAAAAGATTATCTAAAAACTGGAGTACTGATAGAAGTAAAGTCACCAGCCAATACACCGTTGTACCCCGTAAAAAAGAAATCTACTGAGGGGTCAGCTGCTAGATACCGGATGGTACATGATTTGAGAGAGATAAATAAAATTTTGGAACCTATTACTCCTGTTGTGCCAAATCCACACACGTTGCTATCACAGATCCCAGCAACAGCACGAGTATTTTCTGTCATAGACTTATCAAATGCATTTTTTTCAGTACCATTACACCCAGACTGTTACAAACTGTTTGCATTTACATTTAAGAATAGACAATTAGCATGGACAAGATTACCACAGGGTATGATACATTCACCTACCTTGTACTCAGAAGCTATGAGATCAGTTCTTCAAAATTTCAAACCTACGGATGAGGTTGTAATTCTTCAATATGTTGATGACCTATTGTTATGTGCCCCTGCTCAAGAGTCCGCAAACAGCAACACAATAAGGTTGTTAATATTTCTAGCAGACATGGGCTGTAAAGTTAACAAGAAAAAAGTACAACTTTGTATGACTACGGTAGTATTTCTAGGACACTGCATTTCACAAGGTATTCGGCACCTCACCGCCGACAGACTAAAAATCATTAGAGATCTTGTTCCTCCCAAGAACTACAAAACATTAAGAGCATTTTTGGGAATAGTATCACATTGCAGACAATGGGTTATACATGCTAGTCAGCTTATGCAACCTCTATATGATTGTTTAAAAATCGAGCCTTTCCAGTTAACTGAATCAGCGCTCATAGCCTTTCAAGACCTCAAGAAAGGTCTCATGTCAGCCCCGGCCTTGGGAATCCCAGACTACGCCAAACCATTCCAATTAATGGCTGCGGAAATGTCTAATCATGCTACAGGAGTACTAACACAGAAACATGAAAATAAACAAAGACCTGTCGCATACTATTCTGCTCAATTAGATAATGTTACCAAAGCTGCACCATCATGTGTCAGAGTAGTAGCAGCTGTCTCTCTTTTGGTAGAAAAAGCCTCAGAAATAGTACTAGACCATGCCCTAATAGTACAAACTACACATGATGTACATGGCATACTGAATCAGGTATTGCCAAAACACATTTCAATGGCTAGACATCTTAGATTACAATGCTCCTTACTAATGCCACCAAACCTCACTTTTCGCCGCATATTGTCTCTAAATTTAGCCACTCTGTTACCACTAGAGACAAAGGGGGGAGTGGAAGGAGGTCAGGAAGACGAAGATGAAAATTTTTTACAATACCACGAACAAGACAATATAATACATGATTGCTTACAGTGTATAGAACAAGAAACACAAGGGCTACCTAATGTACAGGACACCCCTCTTGACAATCCAGACCTACATATGTATATAGATGGTAGTAGGTATGCAGATGAAACTGGTAACTTTCACACAGGTTATGCCATTGTATCAGATTATGATGTTATTGAAGCTGAGCCAATGCAGGCCAGCTGTTCAGCCCAGGAAGCTGAACTATTAGCTCTAATACGAGCATTACAGTTAGCAAAAGAAAAAAACGCTAATATTTTTACTGATTCTAGATATGCATATGGTATTGTACATGATTTTGGATGTATATGGAGAGCTAGAGGTTACATGACAGCTTCAGGTCAACCAGTAAAACATGGACAAATGATTAGACAAATCCTAGAATCAGCTGCCTCAACCAAACAAGTAGCAGTAATAAAAGTACCTGCACATGTAAGACTCGACACCGAGATAGCTAGGGGTAATGACCGAGCCGACAAGGCTGCTAAGCGAGCTGCAGTAAAACCTCTGACAACTGACCACACTATTAGTGCAGTATCAGAATTTGACTTAATTACACGGCTCAAAGAAGCCCACCAGCAGGTGAGTAGAGAAGAAAAAGAAGAGTGGCAGAAACAGGGGGCAGAAGAAAAAGAAGGACTATGGAGAAAAGGAGATGAGCTTTGTCTCCCCCGAGCGTGGTACCCTGTTGTGGTCAGTGAAGCCCACGGACCTACACATGTGTCTGCAAACGGTATGATACAGAGGGTCAAACAGAAGTGGTTAGCCCCAGGGTTCGGCCAGGTAGCTCGAGCAAAATGTGGTTCTTGTGAAATCTGTTTAGCCCACAATCCAGGACAGACTGTTAAGACCCCCCAGAAGCACCATGTAAGACCACTATATCCGTTCCAGAGACTTCAGATCGATTACATCCAGATGCCTAAGCATGGACACTATGAGTATGTACTGGTATGTGTGGACATGTTTTCGGGGTGGCCAGAGGCTTATCCAGTTCATACAGCCACGGCTAAAGTCACTGCAGTAAAAATAGCACATGAACTGGTACCCCGTTATGGTATCCCAGAAGTGATCGAGTCAGATAGAGGTACACATTTTACTGGAGAGATCTTTCAGAATGTAATGAAAATGTTGTGTATAAAAAGTGAACTACACACCCCTTACCACCCACAGAGTTCTGGTAAGGTTGAGAGAATGAATGGAACACTTAAGTTAAAAATACAGAAAGCCATGGCAGAAACACAGAAACCATGGACTGAGTGTCTCCCAATAGCATTGTATTCAGTCAGAAACACCCCCCAGGGAAAGAGCAAACTCACCCCCCATGAAATATTGTTTGGTAGAGTTGCCAATACAGGATTGTATTTCCCACAGACTTTAATGTTAGAAACTGAAAGCTTAACTGCTTATGTACAAAATTTATGTAAGCATGTGTCTAAAATACACTCTTTAGTGTTCTCTTCCATTCCAGATCCAGATTCCATCGAGGGAACGCACAAGCTGCAACCAGGAGACGAAGTTTACATAAAAAGACATAACAGAAGAACGCTAGAACCCAGATTTGAGGGTCCATATCAGGTGTTATTGACAACTCCAACTGCAGTAAAATTGGAAGGAAAATCAGCATGGGTACATGCAAGCCATTGCAAAAAGAAATAGTGGTGATTGTACTTGTGTTAGCTATAACGATAGATCAGGGAGACCTGTGGGATAAACTAAGTTCCCCAAAACCTACAGATAATAAATTTATAAAACATCATGAGACATTGGTAAACGGGCTGCTCGATGGCGGACAGAAAATAGCAGACTGTTGGATTTGTACGCATTCTCCAATATCAGCCACGAGCATACCCTTCCTGGCCGTACCCATGACCCCTGAGGAAGTGTTTACATGGACTAATTGCTCAGACAAATTAGCAAATAACCAAACCGTTAATTCTAGATTATGGAACACCACTGTTGCCATCCCAGTTGTGGGGTGGGTGGGATTTCCCTGGTGGCAAGGTAATATGACCGGAAAAATAAACAACTTACAATATTTAGCGTTTAAAGGAGGTGTATGGGTTCCTAGAAATAAGACGGGACTAACAGACTTAGGGTTAATTCCTACAGAAAATATACAACTCAGTTTTAGTAGCACAGTATCTTCTTCTCAACCTTTTAAACCTGATATAGTAGAAAAATACATACACAATAATGGTTGGAAATATTCACAATTATTCCCCGATGGAAACAATGATACATGTTCAAAGATACCAGGTAATATATTATGTAATGAGTCAAGTGCATATGACCCAGGTACACCGACTTGTGAAAATCCAGATGCAGGATACTGTAGTCCATTAGGTCAAAAACCCCCTTGGTGTATACTTCAGAATGTATCTAAATTTTTAGATTTGGTACATAGGTTGGTGCTCCAACACTCTGCAATATGGGATCTGCCTGAAGGAACCTTCTGGATTTGTGGAAATGGAGCATACAAATGGCTCCCAGTAGGAATAAAAGGTGCATGTACTCTAGGACGCTTAACACCGGCCACATTTATAGTTCAGAATCAGCAGGTAGATATGCAAGCAGTACCTAAACACACACTATACAAAAGAGCAGCCGACAACTCGCCTAGACCTTCAGGTAGGCCACATGTGGTCCAAATGGGAATTCCTAATAAAATATTCAGCACTTTCTTTGTGTATCCAATGTTGATGCAGATGTGGGATAAATTAGTTCAGGCCACCGACTATCTAGATGATCAGATATGGGATATTATGGATATACTTAATACTAGTATAGCTGTCCAAAATCAACTTATAATTGTTACTAATCAACATACTGTAGTGTTAGACTACCTAACTGCGGCCCAGGGAGGAATGTGTCAAATTATTGGTCCAACCTGTTGTCATTACATAGATCCAAACAGTACAATGAGTATGAGGTTCAAGCTGGCAGATATACAACGATTATGGGATGAATATGACAGACACAATGACCAAAATAAAGATAGCTGGTGGTCAGACACCTTCTCCTTTCTCAACCCAAAGAACTGGTTTAAGGGTATTGGAGGTTGGGTGGCTGGAATTCTGCAAGGTATATTACAGATTGTGCTAATTATAGTAGTCATATATGTAGTGTTTAAAATAGGATTAAAAATTATTTTAATATGCATAAATAAGCTTTGTAACACGGACTCAAGAATATGAAAGAAAAGAACTCCCGGACCAGGTCTTCTACCAAAAGTCCATAAGGAAGAATCAAAGGGGGGACTGAGAGGATGATAGGAGTTATACTTCACCCAAGACTACGATGTAAGACACAGATGAAGTTATTCTTCCCTTATCTGGACATTTGGACTGACGCCCAGAAACTAGATTGTAACTTGTTTTAGCTGTCTCAGCAACCTTCTACTAATTATCACTTTTCTGTTTATGAAACTTTCTTATCAACATTCCACTGTTATGAATCATCACTTCACTGCTTGTGAAACAAAGGCATTTTACTGCGCATGTCTGACAAAAAAATATGATTATTAGTATAAATAAAGGGACAGCACCCATAGAGAGAGACGCGCTCAGGGGCTTCCCAGTACTTGATTATACACTACGTGTCTGTGTATTTCTTGTTACGGGGATACCCCGACTCCAACAAGGACCCTCCATGGCTGAATGATCCTAACACTGTGTATGTTATATAAAGTGTCTATATGTGTTTATACTCTATAGTATGAGTGTATATGTGAGTGGTGTGTGTATACCTGTGTGTATATGTGTGTCTATATACTTTATAGTATGTGTAAATGTGAGTGTTGTATGTATACCTGTGTATATTATAGGGTATGTGTACATATGAAGGTTTCGTATATACCTGTGTATGCTTGTGTGTACTACATAATGTGTCTAAGGCTATGTGCCCACGATGCAGAAATGCTCCGGATTTTTCCTGAGTGTTTCTGCATCTCCCTGGCAGAAAAAACGCATGCGGATTGTACATGCGGATTGGATTGTACATGCGTTTTTCTTGCTTGGGACATGCAGATGTGAAGCGTTGTTCACATGCATTTCCGCATGCGGGTTGTCAAGCGCTTTCTAAGCGATTTTAGCATCACTTGGAAAGTGCTTGTCAACTTGGTCATGTGGCACCCCAGGGGTCTGGTTTCCACAGTGGTAGAAATACCATGTCTGAGAGCGAGCATGGGTTTTCCTGGTCAGGAGCACTGTAACATGCAACACCTCCTGCCCCAGTCCAGGGAGCTGAGGAACCTGCCCTTTATAAACTGGGTCTGGGGCGGGGTTAGTGAATCAGAGTCTAGTGAGAGTCAGAGCAGCAAGCAAGGAGCTCTGTAGGAGACAGGAGCTGAAGGCCAGGGACTTGAGCTAGCAGAGCTCGTCCTGGCCGAAGACGCAGAGAACCGGACACAGGAGTCCGAGGCTGTGAGGATTTCCACATCCAGCAGCAGAAACCACCTGGCAGGGGATTTCAGGTTCTCTGGCCATAGGAAGCCCGGAGGCTCAGTCACACGCAAGGTACCGGCACCGCCATCGAGGAGGGGAGGCTACCAAAAGCCCCAAGTCACCAGCCATACGGGTGAGCACCACACGGTGCACTCAGGGACGTGGGCTACTACACGACTACAGCAAGGTAGCCAGGAAGAGTGCAGTCAGACGGGAAGGCCTACACCTCCACCTGGCCAGGGGCACTCTTGTTCGCTCACAGACTGACCAGGACTCTAATGTTAGCCAGTACTCCCGGCAGGGCCTTCTTCATTACCAACAGTAAAGACTCTGAACTGCACTGCACGGACTCTGAGTCATTTCTGCTGCGCCCATGCACCACAACCCTCATCATCTACACACGCTGCCCTGAGGCTATACTCCTCCCGTGGGGAGTTATACTACCCTCTGCTGCGCACCCAACATCAGCCTCAGCGGTCTGCCCCACAGCGGCGGTTCTCAGTGACCGCGATCCACGGGTGGCGTAGTCGGACATTTAAACATTGAAAACCAAATAAACAGATCCGCCACTGGTTTGACCACCCTGAGCCACGGGACCGGGTCGCCACCACGGAGACTACAACCCCCAGCATTACACAGAGACCCGGCTCCGGGTATTCCCCTACACACGGCCCAGGGGGCGCGTCAACTTTGGCGTAGTCGGCAGGATTTTGTGCCCGCAACCACCGGGTACTGCGTGCCTGAAGAAAGACTGTGATACTTACCGTGGTGAAGTTTCCCGCCATCGGCAGCCGTTTTCCCGCCATCCGCAGACATTTTCCCGCCTTTGGGCGCCATTTTCGTGACGCCGCACGGGAAGAAGAGGGGCGTGGACGCCAAAAAGCGCGCGAGAGCTGAAGCCCCGCCTTCCGTACTGACGCTGCGCAAGGTCCTGGAAGGAGCCCAGCAGACGCCGACGTCATCAGCACACGACGCAAGGTTCTCGACCCCGACGATCACCTGCAGAGCCGCGGCCTACGGAGAAAAAGCAACGGAAGGTAGGCCGCGGTTAACTAGGTGGGAGGAATACACCAGGAATGGAGGGAGCTGCCAGCGCGGCTGCTGCCGCAGTGATGCCGTTCACGATGCCGTATATCCCCGGAGCGGCATGGTTACCCCAATACTCAGGGGAATCGCATACCCTGAGCGACTTTAAGGAAATACTGAATAGCCTATTCAAAGTATACCCCCTGTCCGAGGAATAAAAGGTGAGCATCCTGATAGGCCAGTTAATCGGAGCAGCCCAAAGAGAAGTAAAGTCCTGGTCAGCCAGGGAAAAGGGGACTGTAAAGGAAATACTGGCCCGTCTAAAGGACACTTTTGATACCCGCACCTCAGCAGAGATCAAGCTAAAATTTTATGGGTGCAAACAGCGGGCACAAGACAGTATACAGGACTATGCTTTGAATTTGCAGGAGGCCTTGAGAGCCATTAAGCAGGCAGACCCTGACAGCGTGCGGAATGAGGATAAGCTGTTGACTGAACAGTTCATTGAGAGTCTGCTGTCCAGCGCCCACCGAACCCAGTTGCGTGTAATGGCCTTGCAGAACCCTGATTTAGACTTTGCGCAGTTTAAAGACAGCGCCATCCGGGTGCTCCAAGAACCGGCACCAGGTGGCGCTGTAACCCACAGGCGCCCCCCTATCACCAGGAGGCGGCGCCCTTGTCTGCAGAGCCTGTGGGAGCTGATGCACAGGCTTTGGACAAAGCCCTGGCTGCAGACCTGCACCATCAGGTCCAAGAGCTGACCAAAAGCGTTGCCGCGCTAACCAGAACTGTGCAGTCTTTACAGGTGTCCCCTCCAGGAAAGAGCCAGCTGGCTTCCAGTCCGGAGGATGCCCCTTTGCGCCGACAGAGGAGGGTCCCATCGTCCAGAGGAAGGCCCAGCGACCGCTACGACCAGGACGGACAATCTATCTGCCGCCGCTGCAACCAACCAGGACATATGACAAGGTACTGTCTGTAACGGGTCCGGGAGGCGGAACCTCTGAGCTACTATACAAGGGGGCGGCCCTTGTAAGGGAGCGGGTGGCAGTCTCTGGGTGAACGGACAGGGAGTTACGGCAAGTGATCAGGGCAGTCTCTGGGTAAGGGGTAGGTACGACCTGTGATGGCAGAGCCTCCGGGTAGGCTAGCAGGGAGATGGTAGATGTGTGCTCCCAGGTGAGCAAGCGAGAGTCTCTGGAATAGCAGGTGGTCACGGCACGTGACGGCGGAACCTCCGGGCTGGCAGGCAGGTAGGTAACGGAGAAGCGCTCCCAGGTGAGCGGGCAAGAGTCTCTGGAATAGCTGGTGGTCACCGCACGTGACAACAGGACCTCCGGGCTGGCAAGCAGGCAGGTAACGGAGATGCGCTCCCAGGTGAGCGGGCAAGAGTCTCTGAGATAGCTGGTGGTCACAGCACGTGACAACGGAGCCTCCGGGCTGGCAAGCAGGCAGATAACGGAGAAGCGCTCCCAGGTGAGCGGGCAAGCTGGTCCATAGACAGACTGACCGGAGTAGTAAGGCAGACCGTCGGACCTCAGGCAAGCAGGCAGGTAGCTGATATGCGCTCCCAGGTGAGCGGGCAGGCTGGTCCTTTAGACAGACTGACAGGAGTAGTAAGGCAGACCGTCGGACCTCAGACTGGCAGACAGGTAACAAGTATTCAGGCAGGAATCAGGCAGGTAACTGGCAGGTAACTAGCAGGAAACTGGCAGGAAACTGGCAGGTAACTGGCAACGGGACCTGAGGGCTGAAGCACAGGTGAGACACAGGTGCAAACAACATTGCTCGGGCACCTCCATTTTGGAGGAGGTGCCTTATATATGATGAAGTCCTCCGGCCATTGGCCGGGGACTCCTTAGGACGGCGCGCGCGGCCCCTTTAAGAGGAGGGGAGCGCGCGTGCGCGCGCCCTAAGCACAGGGGCCGGGAAGGAGCGCGCGCTGAGAGCAGAGCGGGAGGAGGACGCCGGGAAGGAGCGCGCGCTGACAGCAGAGCGGGGAGAGGACGCTGGGCACGGAGCAGAGCGGTGAGGGGAGCAGCGTCCCTGCCTAGCAGAGGGCAGGGACGCCAGCGCTACACTGTCATTTAAACGGGCTCAACCTGGGGCTGAGGGCCGACCCCCAGGCATAAGACCATCAGGCCCATCGAGCTGGCGTGATAAGTGCATAGGGGGACGACCGGTCTTGCCTGTGGTGCTGGATGGCATTCCTATGAGTGCACTATTGGACACCGGGTCACAGGTAACCACCATCCCCTATGTGCTTTTTAAGCGGTACTGGAATGACTCAGATATTACCCGCTACCCAGATAACGATTTGAGCATCATAGCCAGCAATGGTCAGCCCGTGCCGCAGGTTTATCCGGGTGAGGGTCTGCGTTAATATCCGACGCAGGAACCCACATCCTCTCCTCAGGACCATGCCCCTTCCAATGAACCAGGTACTGAAGGGACCGGCGATTAAAACGTGAATCGATGACTTTCGATACCTGAAACTCCAAGTTACCATTGACCACCACAGGAGGAGGAGGTAAAGGTGACGGTATCACCGGCGCCACATACCTTTTAAGCAAAGATCTGTGGAACACGTTGTGAATTTTAAAAGTAGAGGGGAGGTCAAGACGAAATGCCACCTGATTAATTATAGAGCAGATCCTATACGGCCCGATGAACCTGGGACCCAGTTTCCAGGAGGGAACCTTAAGTTTAATATTCTTGGTAGTCAACCATACCCGATCGTTCACACTTAGGTCCGGACCAGACACTCTCTTCCTATCAGCCATACGTTTGTATCGGTTCCCCATAGTACTTAGATTATTCAGCACCCCTTTTGATATCGAAGCAAGTGATGACAAAAATCGTTTCTCCTCAGGAACCCCCGAAGAGCCCCCCCTACTGAAAGAACAAAACTGGCGGTGAAAACCATATGCCCCAAAAAACGGGGACTTACCAGTGGACTCACTCTGCCTATTATTAAGAGCAAACTCCGCCAGAGGTAAGAAAGAAGCACAGTCCTCCTCGTTCTCTGACACAAAACACCAGAGATATGTCTCCAAACTCTGGTTCAGACGTTCCGTCTGACCATTGGTCTGAGGATGAAAAGCCGAAGAAAACAATAAATGCATCCCCCGCCGTGTACAAAAAGCCCTCCAGAATTTGGACACAAACTGAGACCCCCGATCTGACACCACATCAGAGGGTACACCGTGAAGCCTTACAATCTCCCCAATGAACACCTGCGCAAGAGTTTTAGCATTAGGAAGAGCAGGAAGAGCGATAAAATGTGCCATCTTGCTGAACCTGTCCACTACAACGAGTATGACCGTTTTACCCGAAGATGGCGGGAGATCCGTAATAAAGTCCATAGACAGATGAGTCCAAGGACGCTCCGGGATCTTCAAAGGTAAGAGAGCCCCAGACGGACGGGTACATGGGGTCTTAGAGCGTGCACAAACCCCACAGGATGCAACAAAAGTTCCCACCTCCCTATGTAAATTAGGCCACCAAAACCGACGCAAAAGGAGATCCACAGTTGCTTTACTCCCTGGGTGTCCTGCCAAAGCTGAGTTATGGTGTGCCTCGATCACCTTTTGTCGCAACTGATCTGGAACAAACAGTCTCCCAGGAGGTCCAACAGGGGCGTCCCCCTGAGCCTCCAATACTTCCTCCTCAAGCTCAGAGCATACTGCCGACACCACCACCCCCTCCTGAAGGATAGGAACCGGGTCATCCGTATTACCGGCCCCAGGGAAACTACGAGATAAGGCATCCGCCTTTACATTTTTTGATCCAGGACGATATGTGACGACAAAATTAAACCTGGTAAAAAACAATGACCACCTAGCTTGTCTGGGATTCAGACGTTTTGCGGACTCCAGATATAGCAGGTTCTTGTGATCGGTGATGACGGTGACCGGATGGATTGCCCCCTCCAAAAAATGGCGCCACTCCTCAAAAGCTAACTTAATGGCCAAGAGTTCCCTATTGCCGACATCGTAATTCCTCTCAGCGGACGACAATTTTTTAGAGAAAAAAGCGCACGGACGCCATTCACCAGGAGACGAACCTTGTGATAATACTGCCCCTACCCCCACCTCAGAAGCGTCTACCTCTACAATGAATGGCTGTGACGCATCAGGTTGAATGAGTATGGGTGCCGAGGCAAAACATTTTTTCAAGGAGGAGAAAGCTTGACAAGCCTTGTCAGACCACCTAGAAAAATCCGTCCCTTTTTTTGTCATGTCTGTGAGAGGTTTAACCATGGACGAGAAATTACGAATGAATTTCCAGTAATAATTAGCAAACCCTAGAAAATGTTGTAGTGCCTTAAGATTCTCTGGCCGATCCCACTCAAGAACTGCCCGCACTTTCCCAGGGTCCATACGAAAACCAGACGCTGACACCAGGAAGCCTAGAAACTGGAGTTCCTGAACGGCGAACACACACTTTTCCCACTTGACGTACAGTTTATTATCCCGCAAGATCTGTAACACCTGCCTAACATGCTCCTGATGAGACACAAGATCAGGCGAGTAAATTAAGATGTCATCCAGATAATTAACAACAAACTGACCCACCAGGCAGTGAAAAATGTCATTAACAAAGTGTTGGAACACCGCCGGGGCATTAGTCAGACCAAATGGCATGACAAGGTTCTCATAATGTCCCTCCGGAGTGTTAAAAGCCGTCTTCCACTCATCCCCTTCCTTCATCCTAATCAGATTGTACGCCCCCCTGCGATCCAATTTAGAGAACCATTTGGCGCCCACGATCTGATTGAAGAGATCGGGGATAAGTGGGAGTGGATACGGATCTCGGACCGTAATCCGATTAAGTTCACGGAAATCCAGGCAAGGGCGTAGGCCTCCATCTTTCTTCTTCACAAAGAAGAACCCTGCGGCCACCGGGGAAGATGAAGGTCTAATATGCTCCTTAGCCAGACTCTCAGAAATATAATCCTTCATGGCCTGCCTCTCCGGACCAGACAAATTATACAACCTAGATTTAGGTAACTTGGCCCCAGGTAGCAGTTTTACCGAACAGTCACACACGCGATGAGGAGGTAGTTCCTGACACCCTCTTTCCGAGAACACATCCTCAAAGTCAGCCAGAAATGGGAGTAAGACCCTAGGAGCGACCGTACCGATGACCGTATTCATGCAGTTTTTTTTACTGAATTTACTCCATTGACTTATCTCTCTGGATTGCCAATTAATAACCAGGTTATGCTTAATTAACCAAGGAAGGCCCAACACAATAGGAGTGGGAAGACCCTCCAACACGTAACAAGACAACAGTTCTTTATGTATCGCCCCCACCTGAAGATTTATGTTATGCACCACTTGCGAAAAACTTCCCTGACCGAGAGGCCTGGCATCGGTCGAGAATATGGAGATGGGTTTAGCCAACACACTCAATCGCATACCTTGAACCCGAGCAAACCGAGCATCCACCAGATTAGCCCCGGCCCCACTATCCAGAAGAACAGATAACCTCTCAGTTCTCGTACCCACCACCACCTCCGCCGGTACAAGAAACTGAGACGAACCTAGGGACGAAATACCTACTCCCAGATTGCCGTCCACCACACAACCTGGGATCAATAGTTTTCCGACGACTCTTTGCTCTGCAAAGGACGGGAAGGACACCCCCCAATAAAATGTCCCTTTCTCCCGCAGAAGAAACACCTTCCTGTCTTGTGGCGCACCGCCGGTCCCCTCCCCCGAAAGGATGTCCCTCCTAACTGCATAGGCTCCTCTGGACTGACCAGGGGAACCTCCATACAAGGGACCCTTGTAGAAGGTGGAGTCATCACAGGGGGTGGAGTTATCCCACACCTCTCCCGAAGCCGTCTGTCAATGCGAATAGCAAGGCTTGCAGCGACGCGGGAGAGTCATACTGTGCCAACATATCCTTTAATTTGTCAGATAAACCTTGACAAAACTGGCTCCGAAGAGCCGAGTCATTCCACTGGGTGTCCGTGGCCCACCTACGGAACTTTGAACAGAATTCCTCCACTGGACGATCTCCCTGCTGGATCCTACGTAACTTAGATTCAGCAAGGGAGATCCGATCCGGGTCATCATATACGAGACCCAGAGCAGAGAAAAACCCATCCACTGACCGGAGAGCCGGAGAGCCTGGGGGAAGAGAGAACGCCCAAGATTGGGGGTCCCCTTGAAGGAGAGAGATGACAATTCCCACCCTTTGTTCTTCACTCCCCGATGACCGAGGCCGCAGCCAAAAGTACAACTTACATGCCTCCCGGAAAACAAAAAACTTGTCCCGCCCCCCCGTGAACCTGTCAGGGAGAGCTACTTTGGGTTCTGATCCGGCTTGCTCCAGGGGATGCAAAACCTTGGACTTAACGTCCGCCAGCTCCAAGGACAAACTCTGCAACTGCCGAGCTATATTGGCTATTGGATCCATGGTGGCTGGAGAGAATCTTTTAGTGTTTCGGTGAAAATGTCACGCTGTCTCGGCGTTCAGGAGGTCAGGAGCCTATGCTGACCCTACACTGAGGCCCTGCCTAATCCCTCTACCTGGAGGTACTGTTGATGGTACAGAGGTCCAGGCCGCCAGCGTAAACCTACCTCCTGAGAATCCCTGAACCTCAGTAATCTAGTCCTGAGAAGGACCCCGATCACAACAATTGGGGACAGGACCGTATTTGCCAAACACAATACAAGACGAACGAGACTGTACAAGGGGCAAACCAAAAACCACCTCGCATACAAAAACTTACACCACTACAACGGAGGGAACACCAACGGGTAAGGGGATAAAGAATAAAGCGAGGAAGGGAAAAAACCACACCGAGTACCCTTCACTCCCAACTCCACAATACCACGTACCGCTCTGATAGTCTGCATGAGAAGCTTTCACCGACAACTACCCTATCAGAACGGCAGGTATTTGAAGGAGTCCCAATACTGCAGAATTAACTACAGCTGGGCGAGGCTGGGCCTCGTCTAGCACAGAGAGAGAGAATTAACTCCCTCCCTGCCGAAAAACACCAAGCACCAAAAACTCAGCTGCGAGAAGTCAGGCTGTGTAATCGCGACGATCTTCGTGGCGACACACCCGTGACACCACCCCGATGGGTCTCAGTGAAGTCAACTGTATGCCGTTCGGACTCTACAATGCACCAGGAACCTTCCAGCGGTTGATGGAGTGCTTTCTGGGGCACAAGAATTTCTAGACGGTCCTGCTATACCTGGACGATATCATCGTGTATTCCAAAACATATGAGGACCATCTGAAGCACCTGGCAGTGTTTGACGCCCTGGCAGGCTACGGCCTAAAGGGGAAACCCTCCAAGTGTCATCTACTGAAACCAAAGGTACAGTACCTGGGACATGTGGTGAGTGCTGATGGAGTAGCTCCAGACCCTGATAAGATCACGGTGATTAAGGACTGGCCAAGACCCTCCAGCATAAAGGAAGTGCAGCAGTACCTCGGGTTGGTAGGCTACTACCGAAGATTCATCCCCGGGTTCACCAAAATGGCAGCCCCTATGCAAGATCTCCTGTTGGTTCAGTCAAAGACCAAGAATCAGAAGCCGGCCTTCAGGTGGGACAAGCTGGAAGAGGAGTCTTTCCGCCAGCTGAAGATGGCCCTCACAGGGGATGAGATCCTGGCTTACCCTGATTACGGCCAGCCTTCCATCCTCCACACGGACGCCAGTAACGTGGGGCTGGGAGCCATACTATCCCAGATCCAGCAGGGCAGAGAGCGGGTAATTGCTTACGCCAGCCGAAAACTACGGCCAACAGAGAGAAACCCTGAGAATTATAGCTCCTTCAAGCTAGAGTTCCTGGCAGTGGTGTGGGCAGTGACGGAACGTTTCAAACATTACCTTGCCTCTGCCAAGTTCACTGTGTACACAGACAACAACCCGTTGACGCACCTGGATACTGCAAGACTTGGTGCCCTGGAGCAAAGATGGATGGCCCGGCTGTCCAACTATGAATTTACCATCAAATACTGGGCGGGACGCACAAATGCCAATGCAGACACCCTGTCCAGGATGCCAAACTTGCCGGACGGAGGGGAAGATCCAGAAGAACTGGAAGAGATTGAACTCCCTGCATTCCACCGTCATGGGATTACCCAGTATTCCCACTGTGTAAGGGACAAGCACTCTGCCACGTTCAACCCCTTACCCCACTACAGCTGGGCAGAGACACAAGACAGTGACCCAGCCGTCCGCCTGGTAAAAGAGATGCTGACACAGGCAGATGCCCGCCTTGACCCAGACGCCCCGGAAGAGACCAAACAGCTGTGGAAGGAGAAGAGTAAACTGTTTCTCTACAAGGGGAAGCTGTGGCGGAGAATTGTCAACTCCCGGACACATGAGCTGACCTCGCAGGTAGTGGTCCCGAGACGGGACACGGCTATGGTCCTGGAGGCATACCACGACAGAGCAGGGCACTTTGGATGGAAGAAGTTGGAGTTCCTGGTGCGTGAACGGTTCTTCTGGGTAGGCATGAGAGGGGCCTTTGAGAGATGGTGCAGAGACTGCGGCCCGTGCAACCTGAGAAGAAAGGACTGTGCCAGCCAGAAGACTCCCCTGCAGCCCATCATCACCAAGCAGCCACTAGAACTGGTAGCCCTGGACCATGTGAAGCTGGCTCCAAGTAGGTTCGGGTACGTCTACGCCCTCACCATCGTAGACCACTACTCCCGGTTCCTGGTGGTGGTCCCTGTCTAAGACTTAACGGCTCAGACAGCAGCTAGAGCCTTCCAGCAGCACTTCTGCCGTCCACACGGGTAACCGAAGCAAGTGTTGACTGACCAAGGTCCAGCCTTCGAAGCTGAGGTCTTCCAGGAGTTCTGCAACCTGTATGGCTGCAAGAAGATAAGGACAACGCCCTATCACCCCCAAACCAACGGATTGTGCGAGAAGATGAACCAGGTGGTGATAGACTTGCTGAAAACGTTGCCCCTGGAAGAACTCAGTCTGTGGCCTGAAAAACTGCCTGATCTGGTGGACTTGTATAACCACATCCCAGTAAATTCCACCAACTGCACCCCGGCTTACCTAATGAGAGCAAGACCTAGTAAGCTGCCTATTGACCTGGATATGGGAGTCCTGACACCCGAGGACACCTCGCCAGAGGCCGACTGGGATACAGAACAGCAGCAGCAGTACCGGAAAGTGCAGGAGAGTGTTGAGAGAAGTCTGTCTCAAGCAAGAGAAAGGCAAGAGAGGACTTACAACCAGCATGCTCCCGCTGTTCCCCTGGCACCCGGAGAGCAGGTCTTGAAGAGGAAGAGGCGGCTCCATAAGTTGGATGACCAGTGGGAGAAAGACCCGTACACAGTACTGCCCTCAAGCCATGAAAATCCGAAAGAATGCATTATCAGTAAGGATGGAGGAGAGACCACAGCCACTGTCTCCTGAGACCACCAGAAGAAATGTCCCGAACAGCTGCAAAGCACTGATGAAGACCAAGATAGCCCTCAACCCGCAGAGGAAAGGGAAGAAATGGTCAGTACAGTACTCGGAGAATTTCCCCAGTCCTGGACACAAATTAACAATGCTATTGTGGTACCCGTCCTTACCTTTCTCCAGCCAGCCCCTCAAGGGCCTACAGAAGAGCAAGTAGTGTTGGAAGGGCAACCGGCCCCGGAGGCAGAAGATTCCATACCAGCAGCCCAGGAGAATCAACCCTCTGCTAGTAGTGAGCCTGCCGTGCCCGTGGTAAGCCAAAGAGTACGCAGAAAGCTGCCCAACCTACCCGTAACATCTCCAAACACCTGTATTGCAGACACTAGCGATCCCTCTACACAAGAGGTGGAAACAGGGGACCCAGAAAGAACACCACCAGATAGTGTGTTACGTAGGTCCACCAGGAGCACTAGAGGTCAGATGCCCGCTCACTGGAGAATCTAAAAAGTGATATATACCTGTACATTGCAAATGTTGAAATGTTTAATGTTTGTTGCATGAATAATAATTATGTTTCTCAAGTTACCCGACAGGGTTTATGGACTGACAGGTTATGGACAATGAATAACCGGAACTGTACCTTGTAAATAGTTGCACCTGTTAAGTGCCCCTTTTGTCCAGACCACAGAACAAAAACCCGTGGAGGTGGCGGAAGACGTGGTCCAACTCCGGATCATCGATGCCCTGTAGCCACCCCAGGGCCTACGTGGAGGGTTTGGGATGGGACCCTCAAAGTGCATCTTGGGTGACATGGACACCTGGTTACGGAAGCGCCGTGACCTATAAAGACTAAACTTCTTGTATATATGTTGTGTTATTGCTTATACCCTGTTATGTTTTAATGAAAGTTATGTTTAGTCCTGGAGTACTAAAATTTTCTAGGGGGAAATGTGGCACCCCAGGGGTCTGGTTGCCACAGTGGTAGAAATACCATGTCTGAGAGCGAGCATGTGTTTTCCTTGTCAGGAGCACTGTAACATGCAACACCTCCTGCCCCAGTCCAGGGAGCTGAGGAACCGGCCCTTTATAAACTGGGTCTGGGGCGGGGTTAGTGAGTCAGAGTCTAGTGAGAGTCAAAGCAGCAAGCAAGGAGCTCTGTAGGAGACAGGAGCTGAAGGCCAGGGACTTGAGCTAGCAGAGCTTGTCCTGGCCGAAGACGCAGAGAACCGGACACAGGAGTCCGAGGCTGTGAGGATTTCCACATCCAGCAGCAGAAACCACCTGGCAGGGGATTTCAGGTCCTCTGGCCATAGGAAGCCCAGAGGCTCAGTCACACGCAAGGGACCGGCACCGCCATCGAGGAGCGGAGGCTACCAAAAGCCCCAAGTCACCAGCCATACGGGTGAGCACCACACGGTACACTCAGGGACGTGGGCTACTACACGACTACAGCAAGGTAGCCAGGAAGAGTGCAGTCAGACGGGAAGGCCTACACCTCCACCTGGCCAGGGGGACTCTTGTTCGCTCACAGACTGACCAGGCCTCTAATGTTAGCCAGTACTCCCGGCAGGGCCTTCTTCATTACCAACAGTAAAGACTCTGAACTGCACTGCACGGACTCTGAGTCATTTCTGCTGCGCCCATGCACCACAACCCTCATCATCTACACACGCTGCCCTGAGGCTATACTCCTCCCGTGGGGAGTTATACTACCCTCTGCTGCGCACCCAACATCAGCCTCAGCGGTCTGCCCCGCAGCGGCGGTTCTCAGTGACCGCGATCCACGGGTGGCGTAGTCGGACATTTAAACATTGAAAACCAAATAAACAGATCCGCCACTGGTTTGACCACCCTGAGCCACGGGACTGGGTCGCCGCCACAGAGACTACAACCCCCAGCATTACACAGAGACCCGGCTCCAGGTATTCCCCCACACACGGCCCAGGGGGCGCGTCAGTCACACTATATAAATCCATGCAAACGGCATGGATTTATATACTGTGACCTTAAAGAATGGTAAAAAATAAATCTATACTTACCTTCTGATGGCCCGCACTGTCTTGCTTCGCTCTGTCCTGGCTGCCGGCAGATAGTGGTACACTGTAGGACCTGCTGTCACATGACTATGACGTCAGCGCAGGTCCTTCAGTCCACAGCGATCTGCCGGCATGGGAGGACGAGCACAGCGGGGGCCATCAGAACGTAAATATAACATTTATTTTTTATTTTATTCTTTTTTTCACAGGTTCTATGGTACCTGGGTCTGGAGGAGAGTCTCCTGTCCTCCACACCCGGGTATCAACTGCACATTGAAACGCGTGGAATGCGCTTCTACATATGCAGTGATGCGTAATCCATGCGTTTCAATGCAAGTCAATGGTGGCAAAAATGCAGCACTTCCGCAAATTAATTGGTAGTGCTGCGTTTTTTTCTGCAATGATAATCCGCAGCGGAAATTTCCACAGCATGTGCACAGCACATGTGGATTATCATTGGGGACCATGGCAGGCCTTCTACCATGCGTTTTTTAAGCGTTTCTGCAGCGTTTTTTGCTGCTGCGGAAACGCTTGAAAAAACGCATCGTGGGCACACAGCCAATATGTATGAAATAGAAGGAAAGGAGTCCAGCTTCTGGTGAAATCCATAAAAATCTTCTTTTTTCCATAATATTAAAATTCCATATACAAAAAGTGGGGAGCAAGGAAACACATGGCGACACGTTTTGACTGCAAGCAGCATTCTTACTCAAAGCCTAATGGGAAAATTCCAATGATCTCTCTATCTCTATATATAGAAAAAATAGTAGAGACAGCACTCCAAAAATAGATGATTTATTTGCTCAGCAAGAGCTGTGGCAACGTTTTGGCTGAATACTGCCTTTTCGAGCCTTATTCAGCCGAAACGTTGGCACAGTTCTTGCTGAGCAAATAAATCATCTATTTTTGGAGTGCTGTCTCTACTATTTTTTCTATATGCAAGAAGGTTTGGTACTTACCTGGAGGAGGGGCACCCAGCTATTCACATTATTGTTTGCTTGTGCTGCTTTCATCTCTTTTTTTTCTTATATATACACACACACACACACACACATCTCACTAAATTAGAATATCATTAAAAAGTTAATTTATTTCAGTTCTTCAATCCAAGAAGTGAAACTCATATTATATAGAGTCATTACAAACAGAGTGATCTATTTCAAGTGTTTATTTCTGTTAATGTTGATGATTATGGCTTACAGCCAATGAAAACACAAGAGTCATTATCTCAGTAAATTTAAATAATTAACAAAAAACACATGCAAAGGCTTCCTAAGCATTTTAAAAGGTCCCTTAGTCTGTTTCAGTAGGCTCCACAATCATGTGGAAGACTGCTGATTTGACAGATGTCCAGAAGGCAGTCTTTGACACACTCCACAAGGTCCCAGAGTCTGGAGGAAGAGTGGAGAGGCCACAATCCAAGCTGCTGGAGGTCTAGTGTAAAGTTTCCACAATCAGTGAAGGTTTGAGGAGCCATGTCATCTGCTGGTGTAGGTCCACTGTGTTTTATCAAGACCAAAGGCAGCATAGCCGTCTACCAGGAAATTTTAGAGTACTTCATGCTTAACTCTGCCGACAAGCTTTTTGGAGATGGAAATTTCATTCTCCAGCAGGACTTGGCACCTGTCCACACTGCCAAAAGTACCAATACCTGATTTTAAAACAGTATCACTGTGCTTGATTGGCCAGTAAACTCGCCTGACCTTAAACCCATAGAGAATCTATGGGGTATTGTCAAGAGGAAGATGAGAGACACCAGACCTAACAATGCAGACGAGCCGAAGGCTGCTGTCACACAAGGTGTGGGAAAGACTTAGTGCAACACAAAGGGAAGAAGGAAAGGAAGCCCAGACTCACGGGAAAGGGGGAAGTGGAAACCTCCTGGCTGATAGAATATCACCCTGTCTCCCCTAACATCCCTATAATGGCTCTTCACCAATCGCCGCACGAGTTCCTCGCCCTATCTTTCCCTGGCATTTGGCTAAGGCTAGGGAAGGGAGGAGATGAGCACTGGTCGATCCCCACTCAAAACTAAAGACAAGGGAGGACAAACGGGGAAATTGCTTAGTTCTAGATGACTCCAGACAAATGCACACATGTCCTCAGCACCAGAGATGAAGAAGTACTGCTCTTGCTAAAGCCTTCAGAGGGAGTAATGAATATCGCCGGCACTTCCCTCTGGAACACAACAGGTATTTATACACCCAGGCCAGGGTGTTAATTAGCCAGAGGAAGGTAGCCGCTGGGTCCTAGAGACAGCCTCTAAGAAGGTTTCTGCAATGCCAAAGATAGAGATCTCCTGCAACACACTGCAGGTCAAATGTCTGTCACTTCTGACACACTCGTGACTCCCCCCCCCCCCTCTATGAGTGGCCTCCGGATAAGAGGTGTGAAATGAACGAACCAACCTGGGAGCGTTCACCTCTGATGCTGAAACCCACATCCTCTCCTCTGGACCATAGCCTTTCCAGTGCACCAAGTATTGTAGAGAACGACATTGGAAATGAGAATCTACAATCCTCAAAATCTGGAACTCCAGATTAACGTCAAACATTATTGGGGGCGGTGGTAGAGGTGAGGGCTCAAGAGGTTCAACATACTTCTTCAGAAAGGACCTATGGAACATGTTGTGGAACTTAAGGGCCTGAGGAATTTCAAGACAAAATGCTGCTGGGTTAATGATGGCAGTTATTTTATAGGGACCAATAAACCTAGGTCCCAGCTTCCAAGAAGGAACATTCAATCTTATATTCCTGGTAGACACCCACACAAAGTCATTCACATTCAGGTCCGGACCTGGCAAGCGTTTTCTGTCAGCTGTAAGAGGGTGACCAGGATGGTCATGCACCTTTTCCATCTGTATGCACATAATGTTATACCCTGTTTAATGTATGAGTATGTGTTATGACCGACTGTCTGATGTGTCAGTTACAGGGTCAGTATAGGATAGGTGTAGATAGGGTGTTAAATTAGGAATGGGATAGTGTAGCTTTGGGCACTATAGGATAGGAACTACTTAGTTATCAGATAGGAAAGAGTTAAGGGGTTCAGGAGCTGCTCCAGTGTGGGAGGAGCAGGTTCAGTGAAGAACTGAGACACTTCTTGATTGCAGGCAGTTCTAGTAAGAGAGATGTGACAGCATAGCAGTTGGTTGTCCGGGGTGCACGGTCTGTCCAACAGCAAAGAAGCCTCAGTCAGAAACTCTGAAGCAGATATTTCCTCAAAGTTTGGGGCCTATAGTCCACAGAAGCCACAGAGAAGTGTGTGTTTCGAAATCTTCCCAGAAGGGTAAGTCAGACGGGAAATAGTACAAAGACAGTACGGGATTCTTAGAACTGCGAGTGTCTCATAGGCTAAGAAGGTCGACTATGGAAGGGACAGCTCAGGACAAACGGACAGTGAACATCATTACGTGCGGTGCATCGGACGGTAACCCTGGAAAAGTATGTGATCAATGCTGCATGCTGTATGAAGTTGATTTCAAGTGTTCAAGTAAAGTTCTTTTTTATAAAGTGGAATGGAAGTCCCTAAATGTGTTGTGAGGCAGTTCCTGAGGTGGAAGAACCGAAGACAGCAGAGATCTGCGACCAAAACGTGAGAGTGTTCTGCACCACACGAACAGCACAGGAGAATTGGGACATTTGTCTTTGTCAGGGAGCCAGGGTGTAGGCACACACCAGCCCCTCGCCACAACTACCACCCTGAGCCCCTCAGACAGCCATAGGTTTATACCTGTCTCCCATGATCTTTAAATTACTCAGAACACCCTGCCATACCAAAGAGAGCGACGACGCAAACCGTTCCTCCTCAGGAACTCCTGAAGCTCCTTCCCCACTAAATGTACCAAACTATGGGTGATAACTGTATGCACCGAAGAACGGTGACCTGCCAGTGGATTCTTGACGATGATTATTAATGGCAAATTCTGCCAGCGGTAAGTAGGATGCCCAATCCTCCTTATTTTCGGAGACGAAACACCTAAGTTAGGTCTCCAGATTCTGATTGACAGGCTTGGTCTGTCCTTTCGACTGAGGGTTGAAGGCAGAGGAAAAGGGACAGCTGTACCCCCAGTTGAGAACAGAATTCTTTCCAGAGCTTGGAAACAAACTGGGTCCCCTGATCTGACACCACATTGGAGGGAACCTTGTGAAGCTTCACAATCTCATTTAAAAAGACCTGAGCAAGAGTCTTGGCATTTGGAAGTGAAGGTAATGCGACAAAATGAACCATTTTACTGAACCTATCTACAATCACCAAAACCACCGTTTTGCCTGCAGAAACCTGTAGGTTACTAACAAAATCCACATGTGTCCATGGCCTAGTAGGGATAGGTAACGGGTATGCGAAACCTTAGAACGCGCACAAATACTACAAGCAGCTATGTGTTCAATCACATCCTGATGCAACCCCGGCCACCAAAAATCACGAGAAAGGAGGTCCGCGGTTGCCTTACCACCTGGATTCCCAGCAAGCACAGAGTTATGATGTTCCTTAATTACTTTGCGGCACAGATCAGATGGTATAAATAACCTTCCTGAAGGGCAGGAGGCAGGAGCGTCCCCCTGAGCCTCCAACACCTCACCTTCCAGTTCAGGATACAGTGCCGAAATGACTACCCCTTTCTGTAATATCGGGGCACCACCACCAGGGAAGCTCCGGGACAAAGCATCAGCCTTGACATTTTTGACCCCTGGACGAAAAGTGACAGCAATATTTAACCTAGTAAAAAACAGGGACCATCTGGCTTGCCTAGGGTTGAGACGTTTAGCTGACTGGAGATATGACAGGTTCTTATGGTCAGTAATAACAGTAATAGGATGGACAGCCCCCTCCAACCAATGTCGCTATTCCTTGAACGCCAATTTGATCGCCAAAAGTTCCCTATTACCCACGTCAAAATTTCTCAATTGCACATTGCATCACTAACAACGCTATGGGGGCAGTCTAGAAGGCAGCTAGGATGTGACAGGTTCCTTTTAAACCATCTGGGTGCCTGGTTCCCAAATGAAAAATCCAAAAGGCTTCCCTTGTCAATAGGAGTCTTCTAATGGATTAAAGAAGATTTTTATGAATTTCACCAGAAGATGGACCCCTTTGTTTCTCTTTCGTTCTAATTCAGCCTGTGAGGGCGTTGTCCATACATGCTGGATACCATCAGACGATGAGCTGGCTATTTCTATATGTGTATATGTATACCTTATAGTGTGTGTACAGGGCTGGTTTGGTTGGTTTTAGACAAATTGGGACCCTGGGCAAAATTCAAAGTGGGGCCTCCAATCCTGAAATATTCTCCAACAACAGGGCAGGCATCTCACTTGTCATTCATGTACAATCCATGTTTTTACAGCAGCAGCTATTAATCATTTACAGGACCATTTACAGTTTGCTATGTTACAGAACTGTAATATATCTGTAAAAATCGGTTGCTGTACTGTGTCTCTGAATGACATCCGATTTTTTTTCACCCGTAGCCTTGAATGGGCGAGGCTCATCCGATTTAAAGTAGAAACTAGTGCATGCTCAGTCAGTAGAAAAAAAATCCCTCATCTGCAATGCCCCATTGAATAACAATGGATCGAGTCCCCCCCCCTCAGGATTTTGTGCTTTGCATGTCTTTTTGGAAAATAGAGCAGGTCATGTCACTTTTTTCACCCACTGGAAGTAATGGGTGGTGAAAAAAAACGCTGGCAAAACACTCCAAAAATGTAGGTGTCAAGTTTTCAGCATTTTTTGTGCATAAACCAGAATGAGATATTTTTTTTTTTCACTGAACTTAATGTACATGCATAACAGACAAAGTGACAATGAAAAAAACACTGAAAAAACACACCAAAAACGCACCTAAAAAAAGCAAAAAATCAAGAAAACAGCAGCAAAAATCCTGAGCAATCTCCTGGCAAGAGATCAGGTTTTGCTGCAGAAAATGAATGCAGAAAAAAATATGATGTGTGAACATAGCCTTACAGTCAAAGAACAGAAAACATTAGCACAATGCTGTCTTTTTGTACATCAAAAAGCGATTTAAAAAAGTAATGTCCCCCCGAACTACTGCTAATTCCCCTCTGGCTTCAGTGCCGATGCTCCAGGGTCCTTGCTGGTCATTCTTCACAATGACTCCCTGGCGCCTGCGCAATAGAACCCTGCCGGCAGCGGTCAGGTGTCCATACTCAGTCCTCAGCCGCCACTATTTCTCCCGGTATAGTCTCCACCTTCCACAAGCAAGGGTCCCTGAACATTACTGCTGGTACATTTCTGTGGGAATCTGCTTGCCTCCTACCAGCCTGTAATATTTCCAGTGACCTAAGGTACAATGCCATGTTATTAGCACTGCCCCCAGTACCAGAAGCGAAGCCATCCCCAATTTCCTTCTCAGGAATTCTATTTGGTAGACTGAGTGGCTGCCCAAATACATTAGTTTCTCACAAAGGAGCTGAAGATAGAGTGGCTGTAGATGCAAAATTTCTCCAGCCTGTTAGATGTCAGAGGGCGAACAGCAGCACATTGGGTCAGTGGTTAGCACTGAAGCCTTGCAGTGTTGGGATCTTGGGTTCAAATCCCAGCAAGGACAACATCTGCATGGATTTTGTATGTTCTCCCTGTATTTGCGTGGGTTTCCATCTCAGTGAAAAAGGAGCCATAGAGTGTCTGGGAACCTTCCCACACACACTTTTCTTAGCCATGACTGCTTCTCGGCAGGGTTGGACAGTCCCACCAGAGAATCCTCGGGTGGGCCCTGATTTCTCCATCAGGAGATTTCATGATAGCGCAAAGTTTGCAGCAGCTATGGGGCTCTTGAGCGGGGAGAAAGGTTAGCTCTCAGAATCAAATCCTCTGGTGGGCCTAATGTTTTTAAGTTTGAAACTGCTTCTCAATGGGAGTTGTATTTCACCACAGCCATATTCTTTAGCTCGGTGAAAGGACTGGCATAGAGGGAAACTGTATCTACTCCGGCTGTCATTTCTCTGTCACAGGTTCTGCCGATTGTCACACACGACCATGCCTGGCTGTATGTTCAGCCTGGGGAGTGCTGCAGTGCTTTCAACTTGTGACTGATGTGGTCATTTCGGAGATGGAGGCCGAACTGGAGGAGGAGGTGCAGGAGCTCAACAATGTGATTACATTGAGATTACATTGGAGACTCTGGTTTTTATACTAAAGAAAGGTCCTACTGTGGTTTTTTTTTTTTACATTGTTTTTTTTAAGACAAATGCATTCACCGGCAAATGTGATTTTAAAATTTTACAACCTTATCTGGACATGTGATGTGTGACACATCGTCAGACACATCCTGTTTCATTAATATTGGAGGGACTCTGAAAGTCACAAAACCTATTTTTATAGGGCCATCAGGCGGCCCTCGCTATGGTTAGAGAGCCATCAGCTGGCTATGCTTTGTTGTTCCAATTATTAACGAGTGGGTCTGCTATACTGTTATTACATATGCAGTGACTGCAAGGGCTGCCAAAAATTTGGACACAACCCAATACCTCTAAAGAGACATAGAGTAGGGTCTCAGTAAAAAAAAAGAATTTCCCATTATAAAGGAGCGGGTCTCCTATAGTGGTAATGCCCATGCTGTGACTGCAAGGGCTGCCAAAATTTGGGAAAAAACCCACTAACAATTTAAAGACACATAGAGCAGGGCCACAGTAACAACTACGACATGTTCCCATTAGAAAGGAGATGGTCTGCTATTCAGTTATAGGGTATGCAGTGAGTCTAACGGCTGACAAAATTTAGGAAAACCCCCACTAACAATTTATAGACACAAAGCAGGGCCCCAGTAACAACATATTTGTATTAGAAAAGAGAGGGTCTCCCATAGTATTTGCCTATGCAGTGAAGCAACGGCTACCAAAAATTTGGGGCAACTCCAATGCCCTTGGCAAGAGATGTAGAGGTCAGAGAGCCTCCCAAAAACAATGTTTCCATTATAAGGAAGCGGGTCTTCCATAGTGTTTGCCTATGCTGTGAAGCAACGGCTGCCAAAAATTTGGGGGAACTCCAATGCCCCTGGCAAAAGACATAGATATGTTGCTATGGTACATATGGTGGTGATATGGAGAAGGATGTGAAGGATGAGGATGCAGAGAAGGAGGAGGACAAGAGCAAATAGACAAAATCAGGGGCGTATACCCATGTCTGGTGTGAAAACAGAGGTGCATGGGAATAGAGTTAGCCCTCCCCAAAAAAAAGACACTGTATTTGAGTTTATGTTACGCTGCTATCATTCGGTGGTGTTGAGACATCTGGCACAATCCAGCCCTTGTTCATTTTTATAAGAGTCAGCCTGTCAGCATTTTCAGTTGACAGGCAGATGAACCTTTTGGTTATAATTCCACCGGCAGCACTAAAAACCCGCTCTGACAAAACGCTAGCGGCAGGGCAGGATCTCCAAGGCATAGAGAGCCAGTTCATGTCACATGTCCAGCTTGGATACCCAATAATTATAAGGCACAGAGGAATCACGGAGGACGTTGGTATGGTCAGCAAGGTACTTCCTCACTATCTTCCAAAACTTTACACTCCTTGTGAGAGTACCCTGCGCCTCAGGGCCTGTGCGATGGGAGGGTCTGAGAAAACTGTCCCAGAACTTTGACAGTGTTCCTCTGCCTTTGCTGGATTGCATTTGTGGCTCTCTCGCCTGTACTCCTTGGCTGTCCAACGAACTTTGACCTCTGCCGCCAGCGTTTTCAGATGGGAATTTTTTCAATAATTCTGCAACAAGGGCCTTCTCGTACTGCCCCATTTTATTTGGCCTGTCCTGCAAAGGAATAAGAGACAGAAAGTTCTCCCTGTAGCATGGGTCTAGAAATGTCACCAACCAGTAATGACTGTCACTCAAAATTTGGACAACGCGAGGGTTATGGGAAAGGCAGCGTTTCATCGAAATTGGATATTTCGCCTCCAGCTGTTTGCCCCCAGCAATTCGCCCCCGAGTACATTTCGCCCCCGCACATTTCGTCCCCAGCAATTGGCCACCAGGATGGTTTGCCCCTGCACATTTCACCCCCGCACATATCGCCCCCAGTTCGCCCCGGTCCAGGGGCGAAACGTGCGGGGGCGAAATGCGCGGGGGAGAATCTTCCTGGAGGCGAATTGATAGGAGCGAAATGTGCAAGGGCGAACTGATGGGGGCGAACTGCTGGGGGCAAATTGCTGGGGGCGAACTGCTGGGGGCGAAACTTCCTATAACCATGTAACATAAACTCAGCCATGCGTGCCAGACTGCTAACAGGCAAGACTTCCATGTCCTCACCAAGAGGATGACTGACCATGCTCTCCTCCTCCTCCTCTCTGTCCTCTGGCCATCCATGCTGAACAGACGGTATGACAGCTGTGCAGGTAGTACCTTCTATAGTGCATGAAACTAGCTCCTGTCCATCCTCCTCCTCCTCCTCATTGTCACCCAATCCACGTTGGGATGAGATGAGGCTGGACTGTGTGGAATCACCTTGTATGGTTCTTTGCTCCATCTCACTCATCATGCTCCGCCTGCAACGCATCCTCTATAATTGCGAGCAGAGAGTGTTTCAGAAGACAGAGAAGCGTGATGGTGACGCTAATTATGGCATTATCACCGCTCACCATCTTGGTGGAGTCCTCAAAATTTTGGAGGATAGTACATATGTCTGACATCCATGTCCACTCCTGAGGTTTTATGTGTGGAGTCTGACCTGAATACCAACGGCCTTGTTGATGCTGGTATTCAACAACTTCCCTCTTCTGCTCACAAATCCTTCCTAACATCTGCAATACAAAGTTCCAATGCGTGAGGACATCGCAGATCAGTCGGTGAGCTGAAAGCTGCAAACACTGCTGAAGCATGGCAAGGGCAGCAGAAGCTGTAGCTGACTTTCTAAAATGGGCACACAGGCGGCGTACTTTGACATGCTGATCCGACAGATCCGGGTAGGTTTTGATAAACCGCTGAACAACGAGGTTAAGCACATGGGCCAGGCATGGTACGTATGTGAGCTCGCCTCGCCTCAGTGCTACATGCGATCTCCTCTTGCCACGCTTCAAGTGGACCGGGCGAGAGGCCCGAATTTATAAATGGAAAAGTGAACAGCTCTTCGGAGTGTCCAAGTGTGCTATCAGTTGTCTCTGGGCACTAAGCATGGTGGGAGGAAGGAGGATCAGGGTGAGGAATATGCAGTCCAAACTCACGGCTACTGAGACTTGACCGTGTGGAAGACAGGGTAGTGGTGATTGTGGCTAAGTGACTGGAAGCATTATCTGCTATCCAACCAATAACCTTTTCACACTGCTCTGTGTTCAATAGTGGTGTTCTGCAGTCTCCTATTAATTGAGACAGGAAGGTCGAGTGAGAAGATGTGGGTGTTTATTGTGGCACAATTTCAGCTTGCCCACGGCCTCGTCTTCTGCATGCACCATCACCATCACGTCTAGCTCCCCGTCCCTTGCCCATTTTAAATGAAGGACAATATTTTCCATGTTCACCACAAATGGCTGGATTTGAACCGCAGTGATATGTGATAAGTGTGACGGAAAACCACAGTTTAAAATAGCTGGCATGTAGGTTACTATTTTTCACAGCAACCTCGTGTCAAAAACTTCACTAACACACTGCAACAAAATTTAAATGGAGGCCAATATTTTCCACGTTCACTACAAGTTTCTGTATTTTTATCGCTGTAATATGGAAAGAATCTGGCTGTATTCTGCAGTGGCAATAAGCAAACGGAGCAGAAAAACAGTATTCTCTGGATAGCTTTTTAAGCAAATAATCAGGATTAAAATTAAAAAAAAAAAAGATCGCTGGCCCCTGATACTTGAGGCTATTTCTAGAAATATCTGTAACAGCAGCAGCAGCCAGAACTGGAATGGATCCTATTGTTCTGTATTATACGATGCAGTCTGCCACATACACTGCCTGCCTAGCTCTGACATAGAGATTATGTGTGTGTATATATATATATATATATATATATATATATATATATACATATATATATATACGTATATATATATATATATATATACAGTACAGACCAAAAGTTTGGACACACCTTCTCATTTAAAGATTTTTCTGTATTTTCATGACTTTGAAAATTGTACATTCACACTGAAGGCATCAAAACTATGAATTAACACATGTGGAATTATATTCTTAACAAAAAAGTGTGAAACAACTGAAAATATGTCTTATATTCTAGGTTCTTCAAAGTAACCACCTTTTGCTTTGAATACTGCTTTGCACACTCTTGGCATTGTCTTAATGCACTTCAAGAGGTAGTCACAGGAAATGGTTTTCACTTCACTGGCGTGCCCTGTCAGGTTTAATAAGTGGGATTTCTTGCCTTACAAATGGGGTTGGAACCATCAGTTGTGTTGTGCAGAAGTCAGGTCGATACACAGCTGATAGTCATACTGAATAGACTGTTAGAATTTGTATTATGGCAAGAAAAAAGCAGCTAAGTATAGAAAAACGAATGGCCATCAATACCTTAAGAAATGAAGGTCAGTCAGTCCGAAAAATTGGGCAAACTTTGAATTTGTCCCCAAGTGTAGTTGCAAAAACCATCAAGCGCTACAAAGAAACTGGTTCACATGAGGACCGCCCCAGGAAAGGAAGACCAAGAGTCACCTCTGCTTCTGAGGATAAGTTTATCCGAGTCACCAGCCTCAGAAATCGCAGGTTAACAGCAGCTCAGATTAGAGACCAGGTCAATGCCACACCGAGTTCTAGCAGCAGACAAATCTCTTCAACAACTGTTAAGAGGAGACTTTGTGCAGCAGGCCTTCATGGTAAAATAGCTGCTAGGAAACCACTGCTAAGGACAGGCAACAAGCAGAAGAGACTTGTTTGGGCTAAAGAACACAAGGAATTGACATTAGTTGGACACTGTTGGGGATTTATTCAAAATTGAAGGCATACTGAACCAGCATGGCTACCACAGCATCTTGCAGCGGCATGCTATTCCATCTGGTTTGCGTTTAGTTGGACCATCATTTATTTTTCAACAGGACAAAGACCCCAAACACACCTCCAGGCTGTGTAAGGGCTATTTGACCAAGAGGAAGAGTGATGGGGTGCTACGCCAGATGACCTGGCCTCCACAATCACCAGACCTGAACCCAATCGAGATGATTTGGGGTGAGCTGGACCGCAGAGTGAAGGCAAAAGGGCCAACAAGTGCTAAGCATCTCTGGGAACTCCTTCAAGATTGCTGGAAAACCATTTCCGGTGTCTACCTCTTGAAGCTCATCAAGAGAATGCCAAGAGTGTGCAAAGCAGTCACCAAAGCAAAAGGTGGCTACTTTGAAGAACCTAGAATATAAGACACATTTTCAGTTGTTTCACACTTTTTTGTTAAGTATATAATTCCACATGTGTTAATTCATAGTTTTGATGCCTTCAGTGTGAATGTGCAATTTTCATAGTCATGAAAATACAGAAAAATCTTTAAATTAAAAGGTGTGTCCAAACTTTTGGTCTGTACTGTATATACATGCAGTATATATATATATATATATATATATATATATACTGTATATATATATATATATATATATATTGTGAGGCAGTGACCGGGATCGTATACGAGGGACGTTATATATCCCCCAGAATGTGTACAGAGACCTATTAAATCCATTGGAGTGCATTGCAGTCACAAACTCACCTGCGGCTGCAATGCAGGAATGAAGGTGAGCAATGACCTGGTCAGGCTATCTGACTAACGCAGATTAAATAAAACCCGGCAGGGCCTTCATTTCTTGGAGGAGGTCACAGGAGGCTGTGGGGCGGCCTCCTCCCTCCAACCCGGGTTTTCCAGTGGCTCTTGCCACAGGTCCTTAAAATCACTGCACTAAGGATTAGTGTGGTTCTATGTTGGAACCTGCTAGGATCACAGCAGGGAAGCTCAGCAGGATTGAGTGTGGCTGAACCCACGCCTGGAAAGCCTCTGCGCCTTTCAGGCTCTGAGCGGCCCGGTGTGGCCATTGCCCACGGCAACCGTTGTTTAAAGACTTGTGTTAACCCAGCTGCGAACCGGAGGACTGTCCTGTTTACCCGTGAGTTGCTGAATAAAGCTGTTTATGTTGGACTTGCTTGGGTCACTGCCTCAGTTACTGTACGGTGTGAACACCGCCGCCTTACAGCTTGGTGGAGAATGCGGGCATTGTGACTGAGGCATACTGAGACATACCCCACCGGCAGCTGCATGACCACAATCAGTTCCACCCCGTGGACAAAATGGACGAGCTATTAAAGCAGATGGTACTCACCCAGCAGCAGCTGCTGCAGTCTCAGCGGCAACAGCAGGAGGAGCAACAGAGTCTCCAGCGGCAACAGCAGGAGCGGGAGCAGCAGCGTAATCAGCAACAACAGCTACTGTACCAGCAGCAGCAAAAAACAAACGAACTGTTGCTGCAACAGATTGCTGCCCTGCGGGAGACACCGACGGCATCAGCCTCGGAACGTCGAGATGCCCGGGACAAGGTTCGCTCAGCGTTGAGGAAGATGGGACCGGAGGACGACGTGGAAGCCTTCCTGACCATTTATGAGCGCACAGCGGAGCGGGAAAACCTACCGACCAGTCAGTGGGCAGAAGTGGTGACTCCGTTTCTGGTTGGCGACGCCCAAAAGGCCTACTTCAACCTAAGTCGAGAGGACACCCAGGACTACCAGAGGCTCAAAGGCGAGATCTTTGCCCGGCTGGGGGTCAATACATATGTGAGGGCTCAGCGTGTGTTTTCATGGGCCTATGTGGAGACCCGACCCGACCGGTCTCAGGCGTATGACCTCCTGCAGCTGGTAAAGAGGTGGCTCCAGCCTGAGACTTTGTCTCCAGCCCAGATGGTGGAGAGGGTGGTGGTTGACCGGCTGGTGAGGACTCTGCCAGCCGCTATCCAACGTTGGGTGGGGCAAGGGGACCCCGGCACACTCGACCAGGTGGTCAGCCTGATCGAGCGCTACTTGGCCACTCAGGACTTTATCCGGGACTCTGCCCCCTCGCAGCTGTCACGCCGATCCCTGCCAACCGAGGGGTCAGGAAAGGGGTCGCGTCCCTCTGCTGAAGGGGAACCTCGGAGTGAGAGTGGCAGGAGACCGATTCTCTCCCAAACTGTCATAAGACCTAACAGTACCTCCACCCTTAGGTGGTGGCGGTGTCAGGGGCCGGCACATGTGGTTGCTAATTGTCCCCTGACTACGGAACCCATGGACTGCGGATATAGCCGCCGGGTCTCAATGTATGCCCAGACCGTCTGCACAGCGAGCGCCGACCCCCGGGACAGTGAACTCTAACTATGCCAGGTACTGGTTAATGGGTACCCCACAGAGGCCCTCCTGGACTCAGGGAGCCTCGTGACTCTGGTACATGGGTCGCTGGTGGCAGGAAACAACCCCAGTGGACAGCCGCATGGTAGTCAACGGTGAGTTGCTCTATAGGATAGATAAGATCAGGGACGAGGTCGCGGAACAGTTGGTGGTACCCCAGTCGTACCGTCGGGTGGTTCTAGATTTGGCACACACACACCTGCTGGGTGGACACTTAGGGGTAAAAAAGATGCAAGAACGTATCTTGCAGCGGTTCTTTTGGCCTGGGGTTTACGCGGAGGTCAAAAGGTACTGCGAATCCTGCCCCGAATGTCAGTTGACTACACCCACTGCAAGTTTCCGTAGCTCATTGATACCCCTGCCAGTGATAGAGGTATCTTTTGAACGGATTGCAATGGACTTGGTACGGCCCATTGTAAAATCTGCCCGTGGCCACCAACATATACTGGTGGTCGTCGACTAATCCACCCGATACCCGGAGGCTATACCACTACGCCACACCTCGGCAAAACTGATTGCACGGGAGCTGTTTGCCAGGTTCTGTCACCTTGGACTACCTAAGGAGATCTTGACGGATCAGGGGACCCCTTTTATGTCCAAAGTGACAAGGGAACTGTGCAAATTGCTAAAAATTAAACAATTGCGCACCTCAGTGTACCACCCTCAAACCGACGGGCTAGTAGAATGGTTCAATAAAACTTTCAAGTCCATGTTAAAAAAGGTGGTTTCTAAGGACGGAAGGGATTGGGACATGTTGCTACCCTATTTGATGTTCGCCGTCAATGAGGTACCCCAGGCTTCCATAGGGTTCTCTCCCTTTGAGTTATTGCACGGCAGACACCCTAGGGGTCTGTTGGACATAGCCAAAGAGACATGGGAACAAGAGCCGACTCCACATACAGTAGGAGTATAATTGAACACGTGGCTAGTATGCAGGACTGGATTGCGGCGGTCATGCCCATCGTGAAAGAACATCTGTTAGATGCCCAAGCAGCCCAGAGGCGCACATATAATAAAAGAGCCAGAGTCAGGTCTTTTAACAAGGGCGATCGGGTGTTATTACTGGTACCCACAGCTGAGAGTAAGCTCATGGCCTAGTGGCAAGGGCCATATGATGTTCGAGAAAAAGTGGGGGAGGTAAATTACCCGGTGTATCAGCCCGGAAGGAGGAAACCTGAGCAGCTTTACCATGTAAACCTGCTAAAGCCTTGGAAAGATCGAGAGTGTTTAGTTACAGACATCACCCCAGGCATATCGCCAGAGAGTTCTCTACCTTCAGCCAGGGAAGCTTCCGAGGGGGAGGTCAGGATAAGTGATGCCCTCACTAAACAGCTGCGACGGGAGGCTCGCACACTGGTGCAGCACATTACCGACGTGTTCTCAGAGCTACTGGGTAGGACTACGGTTATCTAACATGACATTGTCACCAAACCTGGGGTAAGGGTGCGAATAAGACCGTACCGGGTACCCGAAGCCTGGAGGCAAGCCATCATGGCTGAAGTAAAACAAATGCTTCAGTTAGGCGTCATAGAGGAATCATGGAGTGAGTGGGCTATCCCCATCATACTGATTCCAAAACCAAACGGATCGTTATGCTACTGTAACGATTTCTGGAAATTGAATGAAGTGTCGAAGTTTGACCTCTATCCAATGCCCAGGGTGGACGAGCTGATTGAGAGACTGGGGCAGGCCCAGTACTTTACCACGCTCGATCTCACCAAGGGTTACTGGCAGGTACCTCTCACAGATTCGGCGAAGGAAAAGACCTCCTTCGTAACTTCGGAGGGTCTATACCACTATGTGGTCTTACCTTTTGGGCTACATGGGTCCCAGGCTACATTCCAGAAGTTGATGGACATAGTGCTCAAGCCTCATCAGGAGTACGCATCCGCCTATCTAGATGATATTATCATCTTTAGCACCGACTGGCATACGCACCTATCACAGGTACAAGCGGTGCTGGATTCTCTCAGAGCCGCGGGGTTAACGGCAAACCCAAAAAAATGTGCGATAGGGCTAGAGGAAGCCCCATATTTAGGGTATGTGATAGGCCGAGGAGCTATCAAGCCCCTAATCAATAAAGTTGGGCCATAAAAAACTGGCCTAAACCGTCAAGTACAAAACAGATGAGGGCGTTCCTTGGCATCCTTGGGTATTACCGCCGGTTTATACCTAATTTTGTTGGGCGAACGGCGGCCCTGACCGAACTCTTGAAAGGAAAAAAATCGGTAATGGTTCGGTGGAACCCTCAGGCAGAAGTAGCTTTTCAGGCCATGAAGTTGGCCCTGTGTGGACAGTCGGTCCTTATCAGCCCCAACTTCAAGGAAACCTTCATTGTACAGACAGATGCCTCGGAGGTAGGCCTAGGGGCGGTATTGTCAGAAAAAGTGAATGGTGAAGAGCACCCGGTCACCTACTTGAGTAGAAAACTTGTCCCGGCAGAGAAAAACTATAGCGTGGTAGAGAAGGAGTGTTTGGCTATTAAGTGGGCCTTGGAATTGCTACGTTATTATTTACTCGGGCGTCAGTTCCGCTTGGTGACGGACCACTCACCCTTGGTATGGATGAGGAATGCCAAGGAGAGGAATGCTCGAGTCACCAGGTGGTTACTGTCACTGCAAAATTTCAGTTTCTCTGTAGAACATCGCCCTGGGAAGTTACAAGCAAACGCGGATGCCCTGTCCCAGGCACCCTGTATGGTGGCAAATGTTCAACCCCACAAGTTTGAACAGAGGGAGGGGATATGTGAGGCAGTGACCGGGATCGTATACGAGGGATGTTATATATCCCCCAGAATGTGTACAGAGACATATTAAATCCATTGGAGTGCATTGCAGTCACAAACTTACCTGCGGCTGCAATGCAGGAATGAAGGTGAGCAATGACCTGGTCAGACTACCTGGCTAAGGCAGATTAAATAAAACCTGGCAGGGCCTTCATTTCTTGGAGGAGGTCACAGGAGGCTGTGGGGCGGCCTCCTCCCTCCAACCCGGGTTTTCCAGTGGCTCTTGCCACAGGTCCTTTAAAACCCCTGCACTAAGGATTAGTGTGGTTCTATGTTGGAACCTGCTAGGAGCACAGCAGGGAAGCTCAGCAGGATTGAGGGTGGCTGAACCCACGCCTGGGAAGCCTCTGCACCTGTCAGGCTCTGAGCGGCCCGGCGAGGCCGTTGCCCACTGCAAACGTTATTTAAAGACTTGTGTTAAACCAGCTGCGAACCGGAGGACTGTCCTGTTTACCCGTGAGTTGCTGAGTAAAGCTGTTTATGTTGGACTTGCTTGGGTCACTGCCTCAGTTACTGCACGGTGGGAACACCGCCGCCTTACAATATATATATATGGTACAGACCAAAAGTTTGGAAACACCAACTCATTTAAATATTTTTCTGTATTTTCATGACTATGAAAATTGTACATTCACACTGAAGGCATCAAAACTATGAATTAACACATGTGGAATTATATACTTAACAAAAAAGTGTGAAACAACTGAAAATGTGTCTTACATTCTAGGTTCTTCAAAGTAGCCACCTTTTGCTTTGAGGGCTGCTTTGCACACTCTTGGCATTCTCTTGATGAGCTTCAAGAGGTAGTCACCGGTAGTCACCGGAAATGGTCTTCCAACAATCTTGAAGGAGTTCCCAGAGATGCTTAGCACTTGTTGGCCCTTTTGCCTTCACTCTGGGGTCCAGCTCACCCCAAACCATCTCGATTAGGTTCAGGTCTGGTGACTGTGGAGGCCAGGTCATCTGGCGTAGCACCCCATCACTCTCCTCCTTGGTCAAATAGCCCTTACACAGCCTGGAGGTGTGTTTGGGGTCATTGTCCTGTTAAAAAATAAATGATAGTCCAACTAAACGCAAATCGGATGGAATAGCATGCCGCTGCAAGATGCTGTGGTAGCCATGCTGGTTCAGTATGCCTTCAATTTTGAATAAATCCCCAACAGTGTCACCAGCAAAGCACCCCCACACCATCACACCTCCTCCTCCATGCTTCACGGTAGGAACCAGGCATGTAGAGTCCATCCGTTCACCTTTTCTGCGACGCACAAAGACACCGTGGTTGGAACCAAAGATCTCAAATTTGGACTCATCAGACCAAAACACAGATTTCCACAGGTCTAAAGTCCATTCCTTGTGTTCTTTAGCCTAAACAAGTCTCTTCTGCTTGTTGCCTGACCTTAGCAGTGGCTTCCTAGCAGCTATTTTACCATGAAGGCCTGCAGCACAAAGTCTCCCCTAACAGTTGTTGTAGTGATGCATCTGCTGCTAGAACTCTGTGTGCATTGACCTGGTCTCTAATCTGAGCTGCTGTTAACCTGCGATTTCTGAGGCTGGTGACTTGGATAAACTTATCCTCAGAAGCAGAGGTGACTCTTGGTCTTCCTTTCCTGGGGCTGTCCTCATGTGAGCCAGTTTCTTTGTAGCGCTTGATGGTTTTTGCAACTGCACTTGGGGACACTTTCAAAATTTGCCCAATTTTTGACCTGACTTCTGCACAACACAACTGATGGTCCCAACCCCATTTATAAGGCAAGAAATCCCACTTATTAAACCTGACAGGGCACACCTGTGAAGTGAAAGCCATTTCCGGTGACTACCTCTTGAAGCTCATAAAGACAATGCCAAGAGTGTGCAAAGCAGTCATCAAAGCAAAAGGTGGCTACTTTGAAGAACCTAGAATATAAGACACATTTTCAGTTGTTTCACACTTTTTTTTGTTAAGTATATAATTCCACATGTGTTAATTCATAGTTTTGATGCCTTCAGTGTAAATGTACAATTTTCAAAGTCATGAAAATACAGAAAAATCTTTAAATGAGAAGGTGTGTCCAAACTTTTGGTCTGTACTGTATATATATACACATACATACATACATACATACATACATACACAGTTGTGCTCAAATTTTTACATACCCCAGCAGAATTTTTCCTTTCTTGGCCTTGTTTCAGAGAATATGAATGATAACAAAAAAAACTTTCTCTCTACTAATGGTTATTGGATGGGTGAAGCCATTTATTGTCAAACTACTGTGTTTTCTCTTTTTAAATCTTATTGACAACCAAAAACATTTACCGTATTTTTCGGACTATAAGACGCACTTTTTTCCTCCAAAATTTTGGAGGAATGTGGGGGGTGCGTCTTATAGTCCGAATACTATATTATTGTATGGCCGCAGGGTGGTGGGTGTGGGGGAGCGGCAGCAGGGGATCAGCGGGCACAGGAGGCAGCAGCCGCCCGCTGCAGCCTACGCTGTGCCCGCTACTAAAGAAAATGAATATTCCCTGCTCCCCACGCCCATGGGCGTGGAGAGCAATGAATATTAATTTCTCTTAATAGCCGGCACACTGGAGCCACAGCACGGCTCCTGCTGCCGCTCTGCGGTCAGTGTGCCCGCTATTAAAGCTCATGAATAATCGCTACAAACCACTCCCATGGGTTGTAGTGAATATCCATGGTCTTTAATAGCAGGTACACTGACCACAGAGCGGCAGCAGGAGTCGCGCTGCGATACAGTGTGCCGGCTATTGAACAGACTGAATGGTCACTGCTCCCCACGCACAGAGTCCCGGCGTGGGGAGCAGTGACTATTCCAGCACAGCGTCTCACACTATGTGAGGGCGCATGGCAGGGACGCCATGTGCGCCCTGCCATGCGCGGCTCACACAGTGAGAGTGTCGGCAGCATAGTGGTACAGCGCTGGAGGAGAGAGGAGGTGAGTATGAGTGTTTATATTTTTTTGTAGGCAGCTTGATGGGAGCTCAGAGGGTGCCATACATACCAGGATGGGGGCTCAGAGGGGTGCCATGCATACCAGGATGGGGGCTCAGAAGGTGCCATGCATACCAGGATGGGGGCTCAGAAGGTGCCATACATACCAGGATGGGGGCTCAGAAGGTGCAATACATACCAGGATGGGGGTTCAAAGGGTGCCATGCATACCAGTATGGGGGCTCAGAAGGTGCCATACATACCAGGATGGTGGCTCAGAGGGTGCCATGCATACCATGATGGTGGCTCAGGGGGTGCCATGCATACCAGAATGGGGGCTCAGAGGGTGCCATGCATACCAGGATGGGGGCTCAAGGGGTGCCATGCATACCAGGATGGGGGCTCAAGGGGTGCCATGCATACCAGGATGGGGACTAAAGGGGTGCCATGCATACCAAGATGGGGTATAAAGGGGTGCCATGCATACCAGGATGGGGGATAAAGGGGTGCCATGCATACCAGAATGGGATGGGATCCACTTATACCAGGAAGGAGGGGCCATACATACCAGGATGGAGGATATTAGCAGAATTGGGGGACATTACCCCAATACCAGTGTCAGCAGCAGACCCCTTCCCCCATAACAGGGCATCATGACCACATTTTTTGCTTACATTTTTTTCCTATTTTCCTCCTTTAAAACCTAGGTGCGTCTTATGGTCTGGTGCGTCTTATAGTCCGAAAAATACAGTAAATGATCCTGATCAAAAGTTCACATACCCTGGTGATTTTGGCCTGATAACATGCACAGAATTTGACACAAATGGGTTTGAATGGCTACTAAACGTAACATCCTCACCTGTGACCTGTTTGCTTGTAATCAGTGTGTGTGCATAAAAGCTGAGCGAGTTTCTGGGATCCAGACAGACTCTTGCAGCTTTCATCCAGCCACTGACGTTTCTGAATTGTGAGTTATGGGGAAAGCAAAAGAATTGTCAACGGATCTACGGGAAAAGGTAGTCAAACTGTATAACACAGGAAAGGGATGCAAAAAGATATCCAAGGAATTGATAATGCCAGTCAGCAGCATTCAAACTGTGATTAACAAATGGAAAATCAGGGGCTCTGTAAAATACAAACCACGGTCAGGTAGAAAAATGAAAATTTCAGCCACAACTGCCAGGAAAATTGTTTGGGATGCAAAGAAAAATCCACAAATAACATCAGCTGAAATTCAGGACTCTCTGAAAACTAGCGGTGTGGCTGTTTCAAGATGTACAATAAGAAGGCACTTGAAGAAAAATGGGCTGCATGGTTGAGTCACCAGAAGAAACCATTACTGCGCAACTGCCACAAAGTATCTCGCCTACAATATGCCAAACAGCACAGAGACAAGCCTCAAAACTTCTACAACTTAGAGTGATGAGACCAAAATTGAGCTTTTTGGCCACAACCATAAACGTTACATTTGGAGAGAGGTCAACAAGGCCTATGATGAAAGAAACACCATTCCTACAGTAAAGCATGAAGGTGGATTGCTGAGCTATAAAGGTACAGGAAACTTGGTAAAAGTTGAAGGAAAAAAAATGCCCCTAAAATAGGATCCCGACAAATTCCCGACATGGGCATAGACTGCAATAACACAATCTGCATTCAAATGAATTAAAGTTGTGTTTTTTTCTGAAACTGACTCTCTGTTTTTTTTTTTAAATCTCAATTTGTGTTTTTTATTCTGAAAGTGTCCACATTCTGTGACAGTTGGAACAGACGGTCACTTTCAGAAAAAAAAATCACACATGGAGCTCATTTAAACTTCATTTTTGCCATGGGATTCTATGGCTCCATAAGGGATTCAGGCCGAACCCAACAGACGCACTGCATAAACATAGTTTGTACAGGCCGTAATGTAAAATGGACACATTAGTCATAAACTTTGCTTACAGTTTGACCCTAATGATGACGTTAGAATTATAAGGAGTTTGTATGTTCTCCACATGTGTGTGTGGATTTCCTCCCACAATCCAAAGACATACTGATTAGAGATGAGCGTTGTTCTACTCGAACTGTTCGCCAATCTCAAATTCGAGCTGTTTTGGGCGGTGTTCGAGCCGTTCGGCGAACACGAACAATTTGAGAAAAATTCGGCTGTTCGAGGTTATGTTCGATAACTGTTCGTGCACCAAAATCATAACTGGATTTTTTCTCAGTAATGATGAAAATTAATGTTAATACGCAGTTTGAGTGTACAGCGGGGTGGGGGGAGGGGCAGGGGATGGATCTCTGCAGGAACAATGAAGATCTCCATTTTTTTTTCTCTTTCCCGCATTTACAGTGGGGAGGTGCAATCTGTCAGCCTATCAGCAGCGCACACACGGAGCGAAGTGCTTTTTTTCACACAAGCAAGGGCATGTGTCATTGGCAGTGTATGTCACATGTCCTTGCCCTATAAGACCAAGCCATTTTCCCCGTCGCCACCATTTTCTCACTGCTGCAGCTGCGGGTTAGACGGCACCGCTGTTGCTGTGTGCGCTATACCTTGTTAATTTCAAGCCAATTTTCGCACAAATATACAGATAGCTTGGGAGTAGGGAATAGTTGTGATTGCAGTCCTTTTAAGGACTAGGTTACAGCATTTCCTACGACTTTTATCAGGGAGGTCTGTGCTCTTAAATAGATAGGTTGTGGGAGTAAAGACTAATTGTAATTGGAGTCCTTTTCAGGACTAGGTTACATCAGTTCCTATCAGTTTTTGCCAGGCAGGTCTGTGCCAGTGCTGTGCAAGTTTTTTTCACAGCATTTGGCTGAATCTAGCAAAGCTAATCCTTTTTAGCCTATTGCAGAGTGTGTTAGTCAGTGGAGTAGCCTATCTGTGTTGCAAGATATACCACCTGTGTATAGAATACCAATTTTTTTACTGCACCTAGTGAAGTAAAATCTTTTGGGCATAGCATCATTCTATTAGTCCATCTATACTGACCTCCATCAGGTTGCAAACTGAATATATTTTTTTCTGCATCTACCTCTGAAAAAATATTGGGCTTCTAGCTGTGTGTGGGTCTTGTTCTATTAATCCATCTATACTGACCTCCATCAGGTTGCAAACTGAATATATTTTTTTCTGCATCTACCTCGGAAAAAATATTGGGCTTCTAGCTGTGTGTGGGTCTTGTTCTATTAATCCATCTATACTGACCTCCATCAGGTTGCAAACTGAATATAATTTTTTCTGCATCTACCTCTGAAAAAATATTGGGCTTCTAACTGTGTGTGGGACTTGTTGTATTAATCCATCTATACTGACCTCCATCAGGTTGCAAACTGAATATAATTTTTTTCTGCATCTAGCTCTGAAAAAATATTTGGCCTTCTAGTAGTGTGTCGGACTTTCTCTATTAGTCCATCTATACTGACCTCCATCAGGTTGCAAATTAAAACTAATTTTTATCTGCATCTACAGTACCTCTGAAAAAATATTTGGGCTTCTAGCTGTGTGTGGGTCTTGTTCTATTAATCCATCTATACTGACCTCCATCAGGTTGCAAACTGAATATATTTTTTTCTGCATCTACCTCTGAAAAAATATTGGGCTCCTAGCTGTGTGTGGGACTTGTTGTATTAGTCCATCTATACTGACCTCCATCCGGTTGCAAACTGAATATATTTTTTTCTGCATCTACCTCTGAAAAAATATTTGGGCTTCTAGCTGTGTGTGGGACTTGTTGTATTAGTCCATCTATACTGACCTCCATCCGGTTGCAAACTGAATATATTTTTTTCTGCATCTACCTCTGAAAAAATTTTGGGCTTCTAGCTGTGTGTGGGTCTTGTTCTATTAATCCATCTATACTGACCTCCATCAGGTTGCAAACTGAATATAATTTTTTTCTGCATCTAGCTATGAAAAAATATTTGGCCTTCTAGTAGTGTGTCGGACTTTCTCTATTAGTCCATCTATACTGACCTCCATCAGGTTGCAAATTAAAACTAATTTTTATCTGCATCTACAGTACCTCTGAAAAAATATTTGGGCTTCTAGCTGTGTGTGGGACTTGTTGTATTAGTCCATCTATACTGACCTCCATCCGCTTGCAAACTGAATATATTTTTTTCTGCATCTACCTCTGAAAAAATATTGGGCTTCTAGCTGTGTGTGGGTCTTTGTTCTATTAATCCATCTATACTGACCTCCATCAGGTTGCAAACTGAATATAATTTTTTTCTGCATCTAGCTCTGAAAAAATATTTGGCCTTCTAGTAGTGTGTCGGACTTTCTCTATTAGTCCATCTATACTGACCTCCATCAGGTTGCAAATTAAAACTAATTTTTATCTGCATCTACAGTACCTCTGAAAAAATATTTGGGCTTCTAGCTGTGTGTGGGACTTGTTGTATTAGTCCATCTATACTGACCTCCATCAGGTTGCAAATTCAAAATAATTTTTTTCTGCATCTAACCCAGCCAATAGTTTTGGCCTAATACCACAGTTTGGCCACTCAGCTCTGCTCGGTTACCATCCATTGTTTTTTTGTGCAAACAACTCCAGAGTTGTGAATTAGTTAACCACCAAAATGAGTGGAAAAAGGCCTGCTGCTGGTGGAAAGGGGAATAGGCGTGTTGGGAAGGGGAAAAAAGGTTGTGTCCGTGGGGTAGGTGTTAAAGCAACAGTAACATCTGCAGAAGAAAGACCATCTTCCAGCCAAACTAAAATGTCTACTTCTTTTAGCGGACAATGTGATAAGATCCCTTTCTTACGGCCACGCCAATCGCTACAAATTCCAGATGAGGCACAAAAACAGCAGGTGCTTCAACGGATATCAAGTGCTCCTTTAAGTGGGCTCTCCTCCACATCAACTTCAACATCACAAATACTCCAGTCCTCAAAGGTGTCACCCAAATCGCACTTGCTTCCTCACAGCTCCCAAATCTCCAGCTGCCCGTCTGAGTATGAGGTAGAACAGATGGTTGAGTCTGCAGAGCTGTTTACTCATACTATAGCCTGGGAATCAGAGGTCGACTCCAGCGCTTCTGTGAATCCAGACGAGGAAATGATCTGCACTGATGCCCAGAATCTTTATGAGTCGGATCCAGGACCAGACGCAGAAGGTTCTGACCATAATGTAGACCCTCATTCCCAAACTGTAACTCCTGTTGGTGGAGACAATGAGGAAGACGATGATAAGACTCAAATACCTGATTGGAGCGACAACTTTAGTTTTTTGTCAGGGCAGGAACAGGTTGGCTCTGAGGACGACGGGTGTGATAACGCACAGGGTGATGATGATGAGGTCGGAGATCCCACTTACTGTCAACCCACAGTCAGCCAAGAGATGAGGTCAGCAGAGGAGGTGGAGGAAGATGCTAGTGACGACGAGGTCAGGTTGCGCCTTCCTGGACAGAGACGTAGTACTGGAAGCACGTCAACAACTGCATCCTCAAACACAACTCTGCCTCTCACCACAAGTCGTGGTGGCTCTTCAGGTCGCATGGGTGCTAAGCCTTGCATAGCCTGGGCATTTTTTCAGATCGATAAAGATGACCCAACTCGTGTTATCTGTAACATTTGTCAGCAAAAGCTAAGTAGAGGCCAAAAAATACATAGTTTGAGTACTTCATGCATGAACCGGCACATGGACATGAAGCATAAGTTGCAGTGGGAAGCTCAGTGTGCTACAATACGGCCTAGCCGGCCGGGCCAACCACAGTCTGCCATATCTTGTGCATCCGCGGCCTCTTCATCCTCTGTGACTGGGGGGACAGCAGTCACACCTGTTTTGGGGCGCAGACCTGCCACCTCTTTACCCGCAACAGCCAGCGTGATTGGCAGGTCATCATTTTCTTTGGAGGTGGTAACACCAGCTGGTGTTGAGCGCTGTCCGACATCGATAGCACCAGCTTTGGATCAAGGCAACCTAACATGTCCGCCTGCATCTTCCTCACAGACCGGCAGTTTGCCGGGGACACCCTTATCAACCCCGTCTAAGCACAATAGCCAGCCCTCGGTCCCTCAGATGTGGACAAGTAAAAGACCATTTCCTCCTAGCCATGAGAAAGCTAAGAGGTTGAATTTCACCATCTGCAAGCTCTTGGCTACAGAAATGCTGCCTTTCCGCCTGGTGGACACAGAGGATTTTCGAGACCTTATGTCCGTCGCAGTGCCCCAGTACCAGATGCCCAGTCGGCACTACTTCTCAAAGAAAGGTGTGCCTGCGCTCCACCAGCATGTCGCACACAACATCACCGCTTCTTTGAGAAACTCTGTGTGTGACAGGGTGCATTTCACCACAGACACTTGGACGAGTAGGCATGGACAGGGGCGTTACATGTCGCTGACTGGGCACTGGATAACTATGGTGACAGCAGGACAAGGGGCTGCTGTCCAAGTCTTGCCGTCCCCACGAGTTGTGCGTCAATCCTCTTTATGTCAAAGTTCCTCCACTGCTTCTGCCTCCTCAACCTCCTCTCGGTCTTCCACCTGCACCCAAAGCCTGTCTGGTCATGCCACAAGCTTTCTAACTGCGCAGAAGGGATCCTGCACACCTCCTTACTATGCTGGCAGTAGGGCTCAACGTCATCAGGCGGTTTTTACATTGAAATGTCTGGGAAATGTGAGTCACACAGCTGAGGAGTTGTGGTCAGCTCTGGAGAACCAATTTCATGAATGGTTGTCTCCACTGGACCTGAAACCAGGGAAGGCCGTGTGCGACAATGCTGCAAACCTGGGTGCGGCCCTTCGCCGGGGCAATGTCACACACGTGCCTTGTATGGCTCACGTATTGAACCTGGTTGTCCAGCAATTTTTAGCCCACTATCCCAGACTAGATGGCCTTCTGCAGAGGGCACGGTCGCTGTGTGCTCACTTCCGCCGTTCGCATCCCGCAGCTCAGCGACTTACATCTCTACAGAAGTCGTTGGGCCTGCCACTTCACCGGCTAAAATGCGATGTGCCTACCCGGTGGAATTCAACTCTGCACATGTTGCAGCGACTGTGGCAGCACCGACAAGCCCTGGTGCAATACGTTCTGACGTATAGCCTGGGCCAACGAGATTCAGAGGTGGGGCAAATCACGCTGGAGGAGTGGTCTCAGATCAGGGACCTATGCACCCTTCTGCACAGTTTTGAAATGGCGACGAAGATGTTTAGTGCTGACGATGCCATTATCAGCATGACTATTCCGGTGATTTACATGCTGGAGCACATGTTAAACAGAATTCGGAGTCAGGTGGTGGCACAAGAGGAGGTGGAGGAAGTAGAGGAGGAGGAGTTGTATGCGGAAGGGCTAACATCTGCAAGGTCCAGACGGTCGGCAGCACCAAGGCGGCAGGCATGTGAGGGTGGGGGAGATGGTTTTACCAGGGCGCATGGTAGCAGCCAAACTAGTGAGGAAGGTGCAGGAGCCCAGGAAGAAGTGGAGGACGAACTGATGGAAGACTCATCAGATGAGGGAGACCTTGATCACATTTCTGTTGTGCGAGGTTGGGGGGAGAGGACAGAGGAAGGAAGCATGATTGTTACCTCGCCACCAACACAACAGGGACTTGGTGCTCCTGGATGCGCAACACACATGAGTGCCTTCTTGCTGCACTACCTGCAACATGACCCTCGAATTGTGAGAATTAGAAATAATCCTGACTACTGGGTTGCCACACTGTTAGATCCCCGGTACAAAAGTAAATTTGCAGAAATTATTCCTGCCATAGAAAGGGATGCACGCATGCAGGAGTATCAGCAGAGACTGTTGCAGAATCTTACATGTGCTTTTCCACAAAACACCAGTGGTGCACGTAGTGAATCTCACAGTTCCAACTTGCCGACCGTGGGACCGTCAAGTGTTCAGCACTCAAACCGTAACAGAACCACAGTATCTGGTGGTAACATCAATTTTGCGGAATCATTTCACCACTTTTTTAGCCCATCCTTTGCAAGGCCACAGGAGACAAGAAGTCTGACACATAGTCAACGCCTAGAGACGATGGTACAGGAGTATCTCCAAGTAAACATTGAAGCCACGACTGTGTCACTGGACCCTTGCTCTTTTTGGGCTTCCAATCTGGATAAATGGCCGGAGCTAGCCACTTACGCCTTGGAGATCTTGTCATGCCCCGCAGCCAGCGTTCTGTCTGAACGTGTGTTCAGCGCTGCTGGTGGTGTGCTGACAGATAAGCGCACGCGGCTCTCCACTGATAATGTAGACAGACTCACGTTCATAAAGATGAACAAATCATGGATCCGAAACGACTTTTCTACCCCTGTGTCATCCTGGGGAGAGTAAAAGCTTGATGATTGGTTAAAATCACCCTACCAAATGTTTTAAGCTTTCAAATTACTAATCATGTTTATCTGTATCTTGACTGGAAAATAATTTGAGCTTTGTAGCAGTGTGCTGCACTGATCCTATTAGGCCATCTATAATAAGCTCCACCAGATTTAAAATTAAAAATAATTTTTAGCTGCATCTAGCCCGGAAAATAATTTTGGGGCTCCGAGATGTGCAAGACACATAAGTGCCTTCTTGCTGCACTACCTGCAGCATGACCCTCATATTGTCAGAATTCGAAGTAATCATGACTACTGGGTTGCCACACTCTTAGATCCCCCAAACTTTTCGATCAACCTTTTCATTTTAATAAAGACCAAAAAAATGGTCATTTTTGAAATTATAAGCATTAGCAGGTTGTTAGAAACTGAAATCAAACAGTTTTCAACTCAAAACTTTATTCTAGGTGATGTTACATTTTCACATAGGACCCCTTGTTCGAAAGGAGGTTCTGAACTCTCTCGTCCATTGAATTTGTCAGGTTTTGGATGGTTTCTGCTTCAATTGTTTTGCATGAGGACAGAATACCCTCCCAGAGCTGTTGCTTAGATGTGAACTGCCTCCCGCCATCATAGACACTCCTTTTAATGATGCTCCAAAGGTTCTGAATGGGGTAGAGGTCAGGGGAGCATGGGGGTCACACCATAAGTTTGTCCCCTTTTATGCCCATATCAGCCAGAGATGCAGATGTTTTATGTGCAGCATGAGATGGTGCATTATCATGCAAAAAAATGATCTTGCTGTGAAATACACGATTCTTCTTCTTGAACCATGGCAGGAAGTGCTGTTTGAGAAAATCCACATACATTATGGAGTTCATCTTTAGCGCCTTCAGGGATCCTAAAGGGGCCGACAATCTCTCTCCCCATGATTCCAGCCCAAAACATTACTCCACCTCCTCCTTGTTGGCGCTGTAGCCGTGTTTGCGTGGGGTGTCCATCAACCAGCCATCCTCCACTCCATCCATCTGGACCATCGAGCGCTTCACGGCACTCATCCGTGAACAAAACAGTTTTGAAATCAGTCTTCATGTAATGTTTGGCCCACTGGAGCCGTTTCTGCTTGTGTGAAGTGGATAGAGGAGGTCGACAGGATGGCGTATGCACAGCTGCAAACCTCTGAAGGACCCTGCATCTTGTTGTTCGGGGGACGTTGGAGGTACAAGCAGCTTCAAAAACTTGTCTGCTGCTATGACAAGGCTTTTTTGCCGCTGCTCTTTCAACCTGACGTAATTGCCTGTAGGAAAGAGTCCTCAATTTGCCCTTATCAGCACGCACACGTGTGTACTGTGAATCAGCTACATACTTCTTGATTGCCAAGACACTTCATCCTGATCATCGCACAATGTTGATTGTAGTCATGCCTTGACCTAAACACTCCACAATTTGTTGCTTCTCAGCAGCCGACACATCCTTTTTCTTTCCCATTTTGGCAGAAAATGTAGGCTGCTTAATAATGTGAGAGAGCCTTCTTAAGTAGTCTTGCCTTTCATTGGACACACCTGCCAAACTAATTAGCACAGGTGTCTGCAATTGCTTACAGTGATATAAAGAGCCCTGACACACATCACCATCAATGAGTTTAACTGACAAACAAACAAATTCTTCCCTTATCACTCCTAAACACTTTTTGCATAATAATTTGGAGCGCGGTGTACATGTGCTTTTCCACAAAACACCAGCGGTTCACGTAGTGAATCTTACAGTTCTAACTTGCCAACCGTGGTCTGTATGGAATTGTTCAATAAAGGGCCCAAAATTAAGATAACATAGATGGGAGAGGTCTCTATGAATAGGAATTCCTAAGTATTTGATACCCTGTGAGGGCCAGGCAAAGGGAAAGTTGGACTGGATGGAATCCTATATGGATTTGGGGAGGGAGACATCGAGGGCCTCAGACTTCGCTGCATTGATTTTAAAATTTTACCATGTAACAAAGTGATCTATTTCAGCCATAACAGCAGGGATGGATATATGTGATTGAGTGATATATACTATTACATCATCAGCAAATAGAGAGCACTTGTACTCGGTGCCTCCCACCTCAATCCACCTAATATTGGGGTTATGGCGAATTGATGAGAGCAGGTGCTCCGTCACTAGGATGTATAAGAGAGGGGACAGAGGACATCACTGCCTTGTCCCATTGGTGATTGTGAAAGGTGATGAAAATGTTCTGACGCACCCCCTTGGCCTTGGGACACCCGGAGCCGGACCCTTTTTGGTGGATGCTGGTGGTTGTAGTCTTCGTGGCGGCGACCCGGTTCCGTGGCTCAGGGCGGTCAAACCAGTGGCGGAACTATTTATGTGGTTTTGATGTTTAAATGTCCGACTACGCCACCCGTGGATTGCGGTCAGAGTGAACCGCCGCTACAGGGCAGACCGCTGAGGCTGGTGTTGTGGGTGCAGCAGAGCATAGCATAACTCCCCACGGGAGGAGTATAGCCTCAGGGCAGTGTATGCGGAGGATGGGGGTGATGGTGCAGGGCAGCAGCAGTAACGACACGGAGTCAGTGATGCAGTTCAGGGCCTTTACTCACAGTTCTTATTATCCAGACCACGTCTGCAGGTAACGGCTGCCCACGTCGTACTGTGCTCACCAGGTGAGGGGCTCAGACAACTCCCAGATAACTTTGGAGCACTTCACAGGACCCCCTTTGTGTGTCCTTTGTCTGGCCTTTCTTACCAACACTTCTGTCCGGCTGCCTCGGGCCTCCTCTTGGTAAACTTGGCGCCAGTTTCCCTGACCCTATGTGGTGCCTTCCTAGGGGGTGTAGCGAGGGGCTGCGCCACATAAAATGTCAGAGCCTCCGGTTTCTAGCTGAGGGTCGTTTCCTGCCTCCACTAGTTCGGGGACCGGTCTCCCCCTTTGGCCTGACCCCTCCACGCAGGTGGATTCGGGCGTGCGGTGGCGACTCGCCCGTCCGCACCCCTGGGATCCCTTCATTCCTCGTTCCTGGAGCCTTCTCCGCTCCTCTTCCTTCCTTCTCCCTCTTCCAGGCCTGGGCCTCTGTTACTAGGCCTGCCTCCGGAGCAGAGCTCATTCAGAGCCCCTGCTCCCTGCCACTTCTGCTCAGACTTCTCTGCACTGAACTAAGATGGTGCCCACCTTTTATACTCCCTTCTCAATGCACCCAGGAACTGCTTCCTCCCTGCTCCTGCACTACAGGGTTCCCCTTCCTCAATGTTCCCTCCCCCCACTCCAGCCAGGGACAGGGACTGTCGTGCCCATCTCAGGGGCATATTGGTCGCCCTGCCCCACGGCAATGTGGTGTAATGCATGCAGGTGTCGGGTCCTGATCCACACTCCATCCTTACCTGAGAGTGAGATATCACACCTCTGGGTGAGGTGCAATACGTCTGTAGCAACCGAGCCCTCAGGGTGCTACAGTTCCATTTATCTTCAGCCTAGGTGACGTATTGCGATACAGGGCCGTGATTTTGGCTATAAAAGGGTCCCCTAGACCCCTACCCCAAGCTTTTTAAGAGAATCATATATGGCGTGCCAGGAGACTCTATGGAATGCTTTCTCAGCATCCAACGAGAGTATCTAATTACAAATTTTTAACTGCATCTAGCCCAGGAAATACTTTGTGCCTAGTAGCAGTGTCTGCTAGTCAGCGGATTATCCCGGCTGTTAAGCAAGCTGCACCACCTGTAGTTTAGACACTTAATTTTTTCAAAGGAAATGCTTCGGGACCATGGGATACTTAGTGAAGAGCATCAGGCGGCACCCCAAGGCATAGGGGCTGGGACTGGCAGTAGGATGCCTTGCGGTGGACAGCCGAGCTCGATCCTTATAAAAGCTTTTTAACTGCAGCAGCTTTAGTGGACGCTACTGGAGCTGGAATTACGCGGCTGCTGGCATGAGACTTGCCCTCCAATAGATCCTTGTAAATGGATTTAAAGTGTATTCTTTCAAATTAGAGAGACAATTTAAATTAAAAAGCTTAGAGCTGCCTCCACCACAGGGGGGCTCGCTCGACCCACCAGCGGACAGGCACCAGTATTGGGAGAGGGGGGCTGGCCGTCAGGGTTCACCGCGGCTCTGGCACAAACCCGGCGACACGGAGGTGGCACGGGCAGGAGCGGACTGGCCGTGTCGGCTTCTCACTTTTTGGATTTTAGAAGGGCATGACATGCCTATATCTGTGTCTCCCCCTCCTTTTACTCCTCCACCTCTTTTCTTTTCGCATGACTATATGTACTTGTCACTTTTCCATGTGTTAGTTATGTCTTCTGAGCAGTTTGTCAGCTTTTGGACACCTTTGAAGGTGTTTTCTATGTGTTTCTATGTGTTTTTGTTTGCCTGCCATTGGTTTTAACAGTGTTCGAAGGTGTTCGACGAACAGTTCGACGAACAGTTTGGCGAACACACGGGTGTTCGACGAACCGAACCGAACTCGAACACTACGGGGGTGGCTCAACACTAATACTGATAGGGAATGTACATTGTGAGTCCCAGTGGGGACAGTGGTGATAATGTCTGTAAAGCACTGTGGAATTAATGGTTGTGTATAAGTCAGTAAAATAACTAATAAATTACAGTACTATATATGCAGCAAATATATATATATACACTGTTAATGTATATTGTGGTAGATCGGCTACATATAGAGGCACACAGGAACACTGTCTCTTTAAATCTTCTGCTGAGTTTATTAAGAGTGCTGCATAAATCACAGCAGTGTTAGCAAAACAAACACGGCCTTCCTGGCCTAACAGGAAAAACAAAACATAACGTATGGCACAGTCCTTGTTGCTACGGGTAACCACCCACTTCAGGAACAAAACAACCCAAGGTTTAGCTTTCCTTAACATGAACACTACAGCTCCAGAGCTTGTGCCTCCAAGCCCTCCCCACACCAAATGCTCTGAAAGGCTGTGATTTTATCCTCTGAGTTCCTCCCTTTCTACAGGTATTTAATCACCTTAGCACTTATATGGCTGATTAACCCCTTATACTTCGTGTGCTGGAACACTTTTTCTATGTTTATATCGCTGAAGCTAACAATCTTAGTGTTACACACCTTCTCTCCAGTACTTTGCCAGTGACCTTGTCACAATTTATATACATACAGTATATACTGTAGTGTGTTGATATATGTATAGGAGTAATGTTTCTCTTTGTGGAGAGTGACACGCCAGGCCTGGCATAACAATGTGAGGAGACTTTTAAGCCTTGTAATCCTCCTCTGGGAAATTAGTTGTGCAAATTGCCTCTTCAGAGAGGAAGAGATCTAGAACTCTAGCACCACCTATTGGAAGCTTCGATCCTAAAAGTCAATATTGACCCTTTAACAAACCTTTCCATTTGACTTACAATAAAAGCCAAACTGGAATCTCAGGTTGCAGACACAGTACATTTATAAGGGTCAGCACCCTGAAACAAAGTGTGAGATCTGGTTTAGATAGGTGAAAGGCTTCTGACCAGGATTCAAGGCGTAACGTTTCTCCTTGTGGAGAGCAACATGCCAACAAGCCTATGTGAGGAGGCTTTTAAGGCTTGCAATGCTCCTCTGGGAAATTAAATATGCAAATTGCTTCTTCAGAGAGGAGGAGGACTAGAACTCTTGGAAGTAGCAAGGGGCAATTTGCATATTTAATTTCCCAGAGGAGCATTGCAAGACTTAAAGGCCTCCTCACATTGGTGTGGGAATCTGCCTCCAAAGCTTATTTTTAATAAAAGGGGGAGTTACTTTACAAACTCATCTGCTGGCTACTGCACTAGTTTTAGAAGAGGACGCCGTATGTCGTGGGAGCGGAGAAAGATAAGAAGAATTGTTTTTTGGGGGTATATTATACCATGAAGGGGTCCAGGATGGAAGACATTATACGAGGAAGGGGCTTAAGATAGGGGAACTTACACCAGAAAGGGGAACATTATAACAGGAAGGGGATCAAGATGGGGGACATTATTGTACAATGGGGCCCAGGATGGGGGACATTATACCATAAAGGGGCCCAGGATGGAGGACATTATACAAGGAAGGGGCTCAGGATGGGGGACATTATACAAGGAAGGGACCCAGGGTGGTGGACATTATACCGGGAAGGGGATCAGGATGGGGGACATTATTATAGAATGGGGCACAGGATGGGGGACATTATACCAGGATGGGGCTCAGACTAGGGGACATTATGCCAGAAAAAGGCCCAGGATAGGGGACATTATACTAAAAAGGATCCCAAGATTGGGGACAGTATACCATGAAGGGGTCCAGGATTGGTGACATAAGTATAGGATGGTGGATATTATACCAGGAAAGTTCTCATGATAGAGGACATTATACCAGGAACTGGCTCAAGCTGGGTAACATTATTATAGAATGGATCCCAGGATGGGGGACATTTTTATAGGATGGGGAACATTATACCAGGAAGGGGCTTAGGATGGAGGACATTACACCAGAAAGGGGAACATTATAATAGGAAGGGGATCAGGATGGGGGAGATTACTGTACGATGGAGCCCAGGATGGAGGACATTATTACAGGAAGAGGCCAAGATGGGGGCAAACACATATGTCTTTATAGGATCTAGGACACCCCAATGGCCCACACATCTGACCAACATGCAGATAGGGGCCAAGGTCCAAATTTTGCTACGTACATGAATGCATTCTCTCCCACCCTCAATTTATTATGATGCTATCAGGGACGTATAAAGAATGGTGTTGGGGAAGACACTGACCAGGGACTAAGGCTATGTACACATGTTCAGGATTTGCAGCGGGAAATTCTGCTTCAAATTTAGATATGTTGGCAGGAAAAACACTGTGTAGGACTTGCATTCTTTATGTGTTTTTTTACAGGCCTTTTTTGTTGCATATTTTTTCCCAAGCATTATTATGGGTGAAAAACGCTGCAAGGATTGACATGCAGCAGATTCAAATCTGCAAGAAAAAATGAGCAATGGATTCATGAGAATTCAAAAATCTCATTCACTTTGCTTGTACTGTAAAACGCGGCATATTTTCTGCAACAAATCCATGCAAAACAAAACGCAGCTTGTGCATATAGCCTTACAAGGCATTACATAGAGAGTAACTGAGACTGATTAATTCATATTTATTGAGTAGCAGAAACTGTAGTTAACGAGGAGCACAGTACAGGCTTATCACTTCATATTTTGAATGGGGCGTGTGTAAAGTTGTTAAGAAGCTGTTGACACCCCCCTTGAAGATCTTATGGTTATATAATGCATTGACATGTTTTAAATCTTGTTTTATATGGTTTGTGGCCTGCAAGAGTTGGTTAGCTGCAGATGTGGCGCCCCTGAGGGTTCAGTCACCACAGAGTTATTGCATCTCATCCAGAGATGTGGTACCTCACTCTCAGGTAAGGAAGGAGTACGGCTCAGGACCCTAACACTACATCCACTACACCACATTTCGGGGGGACAGATTGCTCCTACGGGAGAGCACAGTCCCTGATCCCTGGCTGGAGTGGGGAGGAACCACCTAAAGAGGGGGAACTATGTAGTGGATGGGTGGAGGACGTAGTTCCTGGGAGCACTGGAGTAGGAGTATAAGAGGGAGGAACCATCTTAGTGCAGTGAGTAGTAGTTCAGTTCAGGCTGAGCAGAAGTGACAGGGAGCAGAGGCTCTGCATGAGCTCTGCTCCACAGACGGGCCTAGTCAGGAGGCCTGAGCCTGGAAGGAGAAGAGAGGAGAGGAGCAGGAAGGCTCCAGGAACCGAAGGGACCCTAGGGGTACAGGCCGTGTAGCAAGCCACCCGTATGCCCGCCGCTACTAGAAGAGTAGGGGGGTCAGGCCAGAAAAGGGGAACCGGTCCCTCAACTAGCACAGAGCTACAAGGCCCAACTAGGAAACCGGTGGCTGCAGCATTTCAAGTAATGCAGTCCACAAGTCCACACCTGTACACTAAGAAGGTAGCCGCATAGGACACAGGGGACGGAACACACGTCGCCCGCCAAGGCCCGAGGATACCGGATAGAAGTGCTACTGGGTGTGAGGTGCAGGGAGCAGGCCAGAGAGAGTACACACAGAAGGGGGTCCTGTAATATGCTCCGGAGTTACCTGATGGTCTACCCAGCCCCTCACTGCGTGAATACAGGACGCCGTGGGCTCCTACACTGGCCCTGTATCTGGAACTGCTTCAATCGTGAGTAAAATACCTGGGACTGCACTATATGACTCCGTGTCATTACTGACTACCTGCACCATAACCACCATCATCCATACACGCTGCCCTGAAGCTCCACTCTTCCTGTGGGGAGTCACATCACCTTGCTTCAGTGGACTGTTCCGCAGCGGCGGTTCCCAATAACCGCATCCCACAGGTGGCATAGTCGGACTTTATATAACAGACACCCATAGACTACCCTGGTTTGACCGCCCTGGGTCACGGACCAGGTCACTGCCACGGTGACTACAACCCCCAGCGTCTACCGGCCCGGCTCCGAGTACCCCATGGCCCAGGGGGCGCATCACAGACAGGATTAACCATTAGGGCCAGCCCATTGTGGAATGAGTTAGGTGGGCAAAACATCTCAGTTCCTATTGTTAAGCAGATAGGAAAGAGTGTTAAAACAAGAAGGACCTAGGGTCCTAATATTGGTTCAGATAGCACTTTCTGAAGGAAACCAGGACTAAGTGGCAGAAGGATTCATTATCTCAGGAAAGTTGGTCCAACAGAAGATGTTATCTATACTAGATGAGAAGTGAAAGCATAGCCAGACATGAGGGTCATAGAAAAGATGGCAAGTCGAGGACATGTTCTCCTCCTTGACAATTTTTTTGCTTTCCCCATGACTCACAATCCAGAAATGTCAGTGGCTGGATGAAAGATGCAAGAATCTGTCTGGATCCCAGAAACTTACTCAGCTTTTATGCGCACACATACTGATTACAAGCAAACAGGTCACAGGTGAGGATGTTACCTTTAGTAGCCATTCAAACTCATTTGTGTCAAATTTTGTGCATGTTATCAGGCCAAAATCACCTCCTGGACAGTCTGTGGTGCAAAGTGACGTTGGTGGATGGAGCGAGACATGATGTCCCAGATGTGCTCAATCGGATTCAGGTCTGGGGAACGGACGGGCCAGTCCATAGCCTCAATGCCTTCATCTTGCAGGAACTGCTAACACACTCCAGCCACATGAGGTCTGGCATTGTCCTGCATTAGTAGGGACCCAGGGCCAACCGCACCAGCATATGGTCTCACAAGGGGTCTGAGGATCTCATCTCGGTATCTAATGGCAGTCAGGCTACCTCTGGCGAGCACATGGAGGGCTGTGCGGCCCTCCAAAGAAATGCCACCCCACACCATTACTGACCCACTGCCATACCGGTCATGCTGAAGGATGTTGCAGGTAGCAGATCGCTATCCATGGCTTCTCCAGACTCTGTCACGTCTGTCACATGTGCTCAGTGTGAACCTGCTTTCATCTGTGAAGAGCACAGGGCGCCAGTGGCGACTTTGTCAATCCTGGAGATCTGTGGCAAATGCCAAGCATCCTGCACGGTGTTGGGATGTGAGCACAACCCCCATCTGTGGACGTCGGGCCCTCATACCACCCTCATGGAGTTGGTTTCTAACCGTTTGTGCAGACGCATGCACATTTGTGGCCTGCTGGAGGTCATTTTGCAGGGCTCTGGCAGTGCTTCTCCTGTTCCTCCTTGCACAAAGGGGGAGATAGAGGTCCTACTGCTGTGTTGTTGCCCTCCTAAGGCCCTCTCCACATCTCCTGGTGTACTGGCCTGTCTCCTCGTAGCGCCTCCAGCCTCTGGACATTACGCTGACAGACACAGCAAACCTTCTTGCCACAGCTCGCATTTATGCGCCATCCTGGAAGAGCTGCACTACCTGAGCAACTTCTGTGGGTAGTAGAGTCCGTCTCATGCTTCCACGAGTGTGAAATCACAACCAGCATTGAAAAGTGACCAAAACATCAGCCAGAAAGCATTGATACTGAGATGTGATCTGTGGTCCCCACCTGCAGAACCACTCCTTTATTGAGTGTGTCTTGATAATTGCCAATAATTTCCATCTATTGTCTACTCCATTTGCACAACAGCATGTGAAATTAATTGTCAATCAGTGTTGCTTCCTAAGTGGACAGTTTGCTTTCACAGAAGTTTGATTTACTTGGCGTTAAATTCTGTTGTTTAAGTGTTCCCTTTATTTTTTTGAGCAGTGTATATGTAAATGGTAGCTTATATATGTTGGAGGGCAAAAAGCTGGAAAAATCACCTATACTATACTAATATGCACTATATTGTCCATGTGGTGGCTATATGGTGACATACCTGTATTATATAGCTGCCACTATAGCGTTGCCACCACCCGCGCTCCAACCCCAACGCGTGTTTCGGCAACGAGCCCCTTGACAAAGGCTCGTGATATACAGTACAGACCTAAAGTTTGGACACACCTTCTCATTTAAAGATTTTTCTGTATTTTCATGACTATGAAAACTGTACATTCACACTGAAGGTATCAAAACTATGAATTAACACATGTGGAATTATATACTTAACAAAAAAGTGTGAAACAACTGAAAATATGTCTTATATTCTAGGTTCTTCAAAGTAGCCACCTTTTGCTTTGATGACTGCTTTGCACACTCTTGGCATTCTCTTGATGAGCTTCAAGAGGTAGTCACCGGGAAATGGTTTTCACTTCACAGGTGTGCCCTGTCAGGTTTAATAAGTAGGATTTCTTGCCTTATAAATGGGGTTGGGACCATCAGTTGTGTTGTGCAGAAGTCAGGTGGATACACAGCTGAAAGTCCTACTGAATAGACTGTTAGAATTTGTATTACGGAAAGAAAAAAGCAGCTAAGTAAAGAAAAACGAGTGGCCATCATTACTTTAAGAAATGAAGGTCAGAAAAATTGGGCAAACTTTGAAAGTGTCCCCAAGTGCAGTTGCAAAAACCATCAAGCGCTACAAAGAAACTGGCTCACATGAGGACTGCCCCAGGAAAGGAAGACCAAGAGTCACCTCTACTTCTGAGGATAAGTTTATCCGAGTCACCAGCCTCAGAAATCGCAGGTTAACAGCAGCTCAGATTAGAGACCAGGTCAATGGCACACAGAGTTCTAGCAGCAGACACATCTCTACAACAACTGTTAAGAGGAGACTTTGTGCAGCAGGCCTTCATGGTAAAATAGCTGCTAGGAAGCCACTGCTAAGGACAGGCAACAAGCAGAAGAGACTTATTTGGGCTAAAGAACACAAGGAATGGACATTAGACCAGTAGAAATCTGTGCTTTGGTCTGATGAGTCCAAATTTGAGATCTTTGGTTCCAACCACCGTGTCTTTGTGCGACACAGAAAAGGTGAACGGATGGACTCTACATGCCTGGTTCCCACCGTGAAACATGGAGGAGGAGGTGTGATTGTTTGGGGGTGCTTTGTTGGTGACACTGTTGGGGATTTATTCAAAATTGAAGGCATACTGAACCAGCATGGCTACCACAGCATCTTGCAGCGGCATGCTATTCCATCCGGTTTGCGTTTAGTTGGACCATCATTTATTTTTCAACAGGACAATGACCCCAAACACACCTCCAGGTTGTAAGGGCTATTTGACCAAGAAGGAGAGTGATGGGGTGCTACGCCAGATGACCTGGCCTCCACAGTTACCAGACCTGAACCCAATCGAGATGGTTTGGGGTGAGCTGGACCGCAGAGTGAAGACAAAAAGGCCAACAAGTGCTAAGCATCGCTGGGAACTCCTTCAAGATTGTTGGAAGACCATTTCCAGTGACTACCTCTTGAAGCTCATCAAGAGAATGCGAAGAGTGTGCAAAGCAGTCATCAAAGCAAAAGGTGTCTACTTTGAAGAACCTAGAATGTAAGACATTTTCAGTTGTTTCACACTTTTTTGTTAAGTATATAATTCCACATGTGTTAATTCATAGTTTTGATGCCTTAAGTGTGAATGTACACTTTTCAAAGTCATGAAAATACAGAAAAATCTTTAAATGAGGTGTGTCCAAACTTTTGGTTTGTACTGTACATACATACATATACACACCAGTGGTGGACAAAGACAGAAAAGGGCTCCTATGCAGTCTAAGGCTATGTGGCCACGATGCAGAAATGCTCAGGATTTTTTCCTGAGCGTTTCTGCATCTCCCTGGCAGAAAAAAACGCATGCGGATTGTACATGCGTTTTCCTGCCAGGGACATGCGGAAGTGAAGCGTTCTTCACTTGCATTTCAGCATGTGGGTTGACAAGTGCTTTCAAAGCGATTTTAGCCATCACTTGGAAAGTGCTTGTCAACTTGGTCACACTATATAAATCCATGTAAACGGCATGGATTTATATACTGTGACCCGAGAGAATGTCAAAAAATAAAAAAATAAATATATACTTACCCTCCGATGGCCCGCGCTGTCTTGATTTTCTCCGGCCCAGCTGCCGGCAGCGGTAGAGTGACGGACCTGCCGACGTCAGCTTCGCGTGACCCGTCACATGACTCTGACGTCAGCGCAGGTCCTTCATTCCATCGCAAACTGCTGCCAAGCAAGGAGGAGCGCACCGCGGGCCGCCAGAAGGTAAGTATATATTTATTTTTTGTTTTATTATTTTTTTTACAGTTTTCTATGGTACCCAGGTCCGGAGGAGAGTCTCCTCTTCTCTAGACCTGGGTACCATCCACACATTAGAACGCATGGAATGCGCATCTACATATACAGTGATGCGTAATCCATGCAATCTAATGCAAGTCAATGGCGGCGAAAACGCAGCACTTCCGCAAAATAATTGGTAGTGCTGCGTTTTTTTCCGCAATGATAATCCGCAGCGGAAATTTCCACAGCATGTGCACAGCACATGCGGATTATCATTGGGGAACATGGCACTCCTTCTACCATGCGTTTTTTAAGTGTTTCTGCAGCATTTTTGCCGCTGCGGAAACGCTTAGAAAACGCATCGTGGGCACACAGCCTAATAGTTATATCTATGAGACATATGTAAAAAGAAGAAGAGAGGTGGCACTCACCATTCCTTGAAAGATCCTTTATTCAGTAAAAATTAAAACATGGATACAGGAGAGTTTTTGAACACATAATGGACGATGGCCGTTTCACCCTTTAACGGGTCCTGGCATCATTCAAACAAAATAACATTATTTAAAGAATGACACACCAAGCATACAAAAACCGCAGCGTCAAAAGCACGATAAAAAATCATTCTTTGCCAATGATTAGAATTCATTTGTTAGGAATTCTGCTGTTCCTACTGATTAGTCAGACAACAGTACAGAAGCACAACACAGCAGAAGGCAGGATGGCCGAGCGGTCTAAGGGGCTGCGCTCAGGTCACAATCTACTCTGGAGGCATTGGTTTGAATCCCTCTTCTAACAATTGCTATTTTTATTGTGATATATCATTTTTAGTTTATTTATCCTGTTGCTCTGTGTTGTTGTGCTCAGTGTCCGTTTTTTAGAGTTTCTGCAGGAAACTGTATTTTTTGGAATATTTTGGGCTCCAGCAAAGTAGATGGGATTTACAGAAATCTGCCCATTGTGCTTTATGTTAATCAGCATAAGCTGGCCCGCAGTGCGTGTTTTCTGTGCAGATTTTTCCCAAAGACTTGCATTAGTTACAGAAAATCTGCAGGTAATAAACGCATATAATCTGCATATGACTGTATCAATAAAGCTTTGTCAAAGCCAAATACCAGTCAATATTTGTGACATGCAGAAGTAGTGCTGTTGCTTCCAAAGCATCCAGCAACTGTTACAAATAGCACAAGCACAGGAGACAGGAAGTGTTGTGCTTCAGAAGCATCCAACACCTAGAGGGGTTAACACAGTCACAGGAGACAGGGAGTGTTTTAGCAGAGCGCCAGGGGGATTTTGGGGAACTTGTTATTGTAGTCTGGCTGAAGCTGAAGAGAAAGGTGGTGTGTGATCTGGATCTGACAGAATCCAGGAAAAATGGTGGTCAGCAGCATTTACTGCAAGGAACGCACGTCCATAATCCTCAAGGAACCCACTCGAGGAAATATCAGCATACAAAAGTTAAAGACAGCGTCCATGCCATGGTGTTCAATTGCAAAAGAGGTGTTTATTCCATCATCCCAAAACACACAACATTTCGACCCTGTGTGGGTCTTTGTCAAGTATAGGTGAAAAAACATGGGGCCGTCCTTATGTAGTGTGGTTCACAATAGCTCACCAGTCACTGCAAAGGTTCAACCCCCACATCAATAAAGATTAGATATTTAGAATATAGTACAAAAAACATAGATCCATACATTTGACGCGCCCCCTGGGCCTGTGTTGTGGATGCACGGTGCGGGAGTACCCGGAGCCGAATCATTGGGGGCTGTAGTCTTCCGTGGCGGTGACCCGGTCCATGCCCAGGGCGGTCAAACCAGTGACAGTCTTAGTGTAATAATAAGTGTCCGACTACGCCACCCGTGGATTGCGGTCAGTGGGGACCGCCGCTGCGCTGCAGACCGCTGAGGCTGATGTTGTATGCGCAGCCAAGTATGGGATAACTCCCCACGGGAGAAGTATTGCCTCAGGGCAGCTAGTTTGGATGATGGGAGCGATGGTGTGAGCGTCCCAGTACTAATAGTGCTGGTGCGGCGATGAAACACAGAGACATGTGGTTGCAGTTTCCAATGCTTTACTCACAGTACTTTACTGGTCCTAGTCACCTCGGTACCGGCGGTGACTGCCCAAGCCGTGCTGCGTCCACCAGGCAAGGGGCTCGACCAACTCCCAGGCAATTCCAGAGCGTGCCACAGGGCTCCCTTCTCTTCCTTTCTCTGGCAGTCCCCACCAGTGACCCACCTTTGTCCAGCTTCCTCGGGCCTTCTCTTGGCGAAACCTATCTCCGGTTTCCCTGACCCTATGTGGAATGCTTTCCTGGTGGATGTAGTGAGGGGTCGCACCAAGATGTGGTCACAACCTCCGGTCTTTGGCTGAGGAATTTGTTGCCTCCACCAATTTGGGATCCGGTACCCTGTTCTGCCAACCCGTCACCCGCAATCTCCTGGGCCTATGGGGTTCCTTCTTCTCTCGTGTCTCTGGGCCTTTCCTAATGTGCTGTTCCTTGTTTCCTTTCTGTTCCAGTTACTTGCTGTTTCTATTCCTCTCCTCTGGCTCTGGCCTCCACTCCAGGCCTGCCTTGTGGAGCTGGGCCCAGACTGAGCCACAGCTGCCTGTCAGCCCTCCTGGCTGAACTCTCCTTCTCTCTTCTCCTCCTGACTGGACTGACTCTGTCCTAAGATGGTGCCCACCTTATATACCTCCCTCTATGTGTGAGCCCAGGTGACCAGCAACCAATGGGCTCCTACCTATGCCCAGAGACCCACCCCTATCTGCTCCTACACCACTGGGTGTACTTCCCCCTCCCCACTCCAGCCAGGGACAGATTCTGTCGTGCCTGCACTCCTGTCTCGTGAAATCACCGTTGAACTGTCCCTCGGAAATGGGGTGTGTGTGGTGCATGCAGCCTACTGAGTCCTGGTCCACACTCCATCCTTACCCGGGAGTGGAATATCACACCTCTGGTTTGAGGTGCAATACCCCTGTAGCAGCCGAGCCCTCGGGGTGCTGCATTCCCCCCTGGTAAACCACAGCACGTCCTCGGGCTGCAAAAGAATAAAAACAATTTAAAAACATACAAATTTTTTTTAAAGTGCACTCGCATATAAGACATTAACCAAAAACTCATCCCTTTATGGGAGGTACTCTTTTCTTTTTAACGTTACTGGTATAAACATTATAAAACATTTAGCTAATGCCACCAGAACTCTTTTTGCAAAAACACCATATAAAACTTTGGCATTTCTATTTTAGCAGCACATAGACTTTTCACATTAAGGCATTTTCAAGTTAAACATTTTCAAAACATATTCTTGAGTTCTGGCCGCTGTGCAACTTGCGACCAGTTAAAGGTGCAACAGTCCAGTTAATCTTGAGGTAGACGTTGCAGTTTTTGTATAAAACCAGTAGGGGGCGCTTTAGGAAGCGCAACTATTTAAAGGGATGGCCGCTCTCAGTCCTCGGCCAGTGGGAATAGGGGAATGGCTGCTCACAGTCCTCAGCCTGGTAGGGGATGTAGGGGGGGGTAACTTTGGCAGGAAACAGTCCCTTTAACAGTTCCACACTAGTCCCAACGGGGACCACACTCTGCTCAGCAACAGTTCTTGTACCCTGACGGGTAACTATTTACAGTTCCACTTTACCGTTTATTGGTAACGGCGTCCTCCTGATGCTCCTCTAGGTAGTCTTCAGGCCCGTCCGGGCCCTCTTGGCACTCGGGGTCCGAGTGGTACCGCTCCTCCTCTTATCCTCTGGACATGAAGGGCATACCATCCCTTTAGGCCTCGGTGTCGGGTGTAGGACACCAAGTCTCCTGGAGACAGATCCCGTTCCGGATGGCCCTCTGGCAGGTGACCCTCCACATCCCTCCTGTCAACATGGATGTCTGTGGTGGTGGCAGAGTCCCGAATTAACCCCCACCCTTTCTTCAGGTGTTTATTGCTTATATGATTTGATAAAGTGTGGTGATTAGACCAAGTGTGGAATATATTGCAATATTCTGCAGTGTAATATCATTGATATACTCTGATACTGATAAAGTAGTTCTTTGACATGAACTGTCCTTGATGCATGCTATCCACAAAGTGTTTGCTAGGTGTCAATGCAGTAAGACAATGTTAATTGTTCTATGGTCTATGTTGTGTGTTTCAAAGATTCATTATCCTGATTTGTACACAAGTGACCAGTGTTATATTTGCTTTGACAAATAGTGTTATTGTAGCCAATATACTGATTCAGATAATGTATGTACACTTACCATTATGTTCCACAAGAAATACACAGATCTATTGTCTAAAACAATGTTTATAGGTAAACTTCTCGAGATTACAGAACCTGGCCAATTCTGTATTATCGACGAGTCATACTTATAAACATTAACCAGCTTTATGCTTCCATTGTCTAAACCTTATAAAAGACACTGGATAGAAGCCATAAGTTATACCTGCACTGATGTGTAGTGTTGTATGTACCTGCCCATGCAGTGTTGTGAAGACTTCCAGGGGTCTCTCTGTCTTTGTGAAATTGCTTCTCTGATGTTCCAGACGGATGATGTTTAAAAGCTCCTTGGTGACGAAGTGAGTATATATATATATATATATATGTATATATATATATATATGTACTTAACCTTTGTATTATAACATATACAAAAGTGTATGCAATATCATCATATCATACTATTCCTTTAATTATGTATTTTACCTTTTAAATCAACTATTATAAATAAAATTGCATTATATCGCAAAGGGTTGCCTTCTTTAAAGCCGTATCCGAACTTTAGTGTTAAAAACTTGGCATAACATTTGGCGTAGTTGGCAGGATACGCAGAAGGCTCAGAAGTTCTTTTTTGTTAAAAATTACAATCATCTTGAATTGATAAGGACTCTGTGTGATAAGGTGTGATAGAGTGATATTGCTATATTGCGTAAAACATGACTTTCTTTAAGAGAAAGGTAGATGTAAGTGAGTCTGTTGAGATTCCAGGTTGGGAACAGACTCCCTATTATATTTTGGCAACCAAATGGTCCCACAGTGCTGGTTTGAGTGAAGCATGGGACAAATGTTTGAATGATGCTGAACCTGATGATGTGGTTTCATGCTTGCAGAAAGTGAAAGTAGAAAAAGGTAAAGAGTTGGGCGCTGTTGGCAGGCGTGGATGGATCCTGCTGTATGCATATAGAAAACAGCATGAGGAAAGAATACGTATATTAACAAAAGTTCAGGAATTGGAAAGACAGTTGTGTGAGGCCCAGAATGCGTTGGTTATAGCACAGTGTCAGAATAAGTTATTAATGGACAGATGTGATGGATATCAGCATGTTGCAGAAAAGGCTGCTGTACATGTAGCGCAGTATAAATACAAAAGGAGGCGAGGGAAGGTTAATAAAAAGAAAGTAGCTTTGGCCATAGCCAAAGCAGGGATAGAGTGGAGCCCTGATCAGTGGGATGGGGATGTATGGGATTCAACTGACTCCGAAAACATCACCAATCCAGAGACTGAGGATGAGTATTTCAATGGAAAGAGAGAAATTGATCCTCCTCTTAACCCAGTGAAAGTTCATCCTATATATCGGAGACGGATGGTAGAGACTGCTGTAGGTAAACAGAATAAGAATGCAGTAGAGGATTACAGTCAGCAGGAGCTTAATGACCTTCATGATCATTTTTCTCAAAAGCCAAATTAATCTTTGGTAGCTTGGGCTGTCAGATTATGGGAGATGGGGGCTCATGGAGTGCAGGTGGATGCAGTGGATGGCTCAAAATTTGTCCAACTCAGTCATGAACCTGTAGTGAAGGAGGCCTTCGGTACCTTGACAATTCAGCAGCCACATGTGGTGTGTAGTATGCTTGATGTTGTGGCCATGGCATTGCAGCATAAATACCCATCAGAGGCAGATTGGCCACCAAATGAAAAACCATGGTTTACATTGAAAGATTGTGCTCAGAGATTGAAGGAGGAGGTCATGAAAAATGGTATTTCAGCAAATACATATGACGATTACATGCAAGTTATTGTAAGTGTATCTATTAGAAATCGTATCATTAGAAATGCCCCTCCAGCCTATAAGCATATCATGATGACACTAATGATAAATCAGACTGGGAAAACTATCGCCAATACATTGGAGGCAATTAGACAGTTAGGGGATCTGGGAGATTGGGGTCACAAACAAAAGGGTAATTTTCCCTCTGAAGAGCAGCGTGACAATGTCAAAAGTAACTACAATCCTAGATCCCGCATTACCCGGAAAGGTATGTTTATGGCCCTGATAAAGGATGGTGTCCACAGGGATAAAATAGACGGGATTTGTACTGACAAGATGTGGAAATTGTATCTAAAGAGAGGACTTAATAAAAAGTCAGGGGTTTCACATAATAGAAAGGTTACAGTAAAAGATCCTGAATCCCCACAGCAGGGGCCGGGCAGGACATGGGGAGAGAGAGGGCCCACTCCCTCCTCGTCGCCAGCAAAGCCCACAGCACCGTGGTTTGAGGATCTTTATGATGAAGTTAAATCCTTGATACAGGAATTCAAAGTCCAACAGAAGGGGGCATCATTTTCTCCTAATAAGATATCTTCATCTGAAATGGAGGATCGATGGAGGGAGACAGATAAAAGTGACTGACATGCTGGCCACGCCCCCCATATGTTGGTAGATACAGGGGCGGAGGCCAGTTTGATTAAGGGAACTCCAAAACAATTCAGTGAGTGCAAGGTTATAACTACAGAATTAGGAGGAAAGCAAATTGAGGCAATTCAGGACAGAGCAAAACCAGGAGTTAGTGGAATCTCCACATTCCATGAGAAGTTAAGCAAAGTCTCTATGGGACTTCAGGAGCAGGAGATACCCTCTGAACAATTGATTCCTGAGCAGAGGAAACAAGTGTGGTTTACAGAAGGGTCAGCTAGTTACCAAGGCAACAACCATGTGTGGAACGCAGTGGGCTATCAGACTACAAGTATACATAGCAAAGAAGTATGGGGAAAAGAGTTGTGGCAAGATATCTGGGCAATTGTGCAAATGATTAAAGTGACTGTGTTTCATGTTGATGCTATTTGTGCTTCAGATACCCTGGAAAGACTCTTCAACCCAGTAGCAGACGAACAGTCCAAAATATCAGTCACTGAATCCAATAAAAATACTGACACCACTGAGGAGCTGCTTGGACTGACTCAATGGGCACAGACCAGAGGGGTGCCCATCAGATTAGATTTGATAAAGGAAACTGTCATGAAGTGTCAACATTCAAAACAGAGACCAATCTCTCATGTGGTGAGAGGCCAGAAAGCTGGAGGAAAACTTCCTGGGCAAATTTGGCAAATGGACTACATTGGCCCTCCTCTACATGATGGAGGATGCGTATGCATGGCTGTGGATGCACATTCTGGGTTTATGTTGATTTGTACCTGTAAAATGGCCAATTCTAACAATACTATTAAGACTTTGGAAACAATGGTATTGTACTGTATCCCAATACAGATTCAAAGTGACAATGAAAGTCACTTCAAAGAAGCTGTAAAGAAAATCAGGACTGCTATAGGCTTGCAAACGCAACCTGAGCATTTTGGTCTTAGTCTTATAACCTCAAGGTCAGGCATGGCCTTAAAGGGTATTCAGGTAATGGGAGGAGTGATAGACCAGGATTATCAGGTAGAAATTAAGGTACTTTTAATGAATTATGAAGAAAAGGTCATGATAATACAGAAGAGAGATAAGATAACTCAGTTACTGGTACTGTCTATTTCTAAAACGAAGGTGGTCAGAGTAAGGACCCCTGCAGTTGTGAAAGTCAGAGGAGGTGAAGGATTTGGATCCTCACATCCTATCAATGATGGTGCAAAAATCTGGGTGAAACAATTGGGTGACAAAGGTCCTCCAGAACCTGCTGAGGTAATTGTTCAAGGAGCAGACAATGTGTTGATAGTTATGAAACCCCGGCAAAAGAAAGGGGAACACGTCCCAACTGACCGGGATTTTGTGCAGAGAATAATATGTGTTTTCCCTTTAGATCAAAATCTGGAAATGATGACCCAAGCGATCTTCAGACCGAAAATCGAGAGGCCAACCGTGGAAAATGTGGCGTCATGGAAGACCAAACAGAATATATGGATTTTCTTGGCTCAAATGATGAACACTAGCCATTTTTGCGTGACAAAGGTTACCACTGCTATCAATATATTTGAGACTTGGTGGCAGTACCGACCCCCTTTACAGTTATGGACAAAGCTTATAGGGGTAGCTACTCAAGATGACGATACGGAAGGAGAAGTTGTGACCCAGAACTTCACGTGCAATCCATGTTGTGCCTGTGTGAACTGCATTGGGGAAAGCTTTTTGGCAGAGGAGATGATGACCATGAAGACTTTGAGTATTAGGCCAGCTGATTTATTTTTTGCTATAATTTGTTCATGCATTGCTTTGTGTTGTTGTACACAGTGTACACTTCCATTATTATTTTTATGTCAATCAATCGCTAAAACCATCCACTTTGGATAGCGTGCTTTGTATAAATAATGTGTGGCTATAAGATATCAAAGTGTGGATTGTATTGTTAATAAAAATATGAATATCTTATAGCCTACATATTGTAACATATTGTTTATATGCTTTGATAAAGTGTGGTGATTAGACCAAGTGTGGAATATGTTGCAATATACTGCAGTGTAATATCATTGATATACTCTGATACTGATAAAGTAGTTCTTTGACATGAACTGTCCTTGATGCATGCTATCCACAAAGTGTTTGCTAGGTGTCAATGCAGTAAGACAATGTTAATTGTTCTATGGTCTATGTTGTGTGTTTCAAAGATTCATTATCCTGATTTGTACACAAGTGACCAGTGTTATATTTGCTTTGACAAATAGTGTTATTGTAACCAAAATACTGATTCAGATAATGTATGTACACTTACCATTATGTTCCACGAGAAATACACAGATCTATTGTCTAAAACAATGTTTATAGGTAAACTTCTCGAGATTACAGAACCTGGCCAATTCTGTATTATCGACGAGTCATACTTATAAACATTAACCAGCTTTATGCTTCCATTGTCTAAATCTTATAAAAGACACTGGAATCATGATACAGATAGAAGCCATAAGTTATACCTGCACTGATGTGTAGTGTTGTATGTACCTGCCCATGCAGTGTTGTGAAGACTTCCAGGGGTCTCTCTGTCTTGGTGAAATTGCTTCTCTGATGTTCCAGACGGATGATGTTTAAAAGCTCCTTGGTGACGAAGTGAGTATATATATATATATATATATATATATATATATATATATATATATATGTACTTAACCTTTGTATTATAACATATACAAAAGTTTATGCAATATCATCATATCATACTATTCCTTTAATTATGTATTTTACCTTTTAAATCAACTATTATAAATAAAATTGCATTATATCGCAAAGGGTTGCCTTCTTTAAAGCCGTATCTGAACCTTAGTGGTAAAAACTTGGCATAACAAGAGGGCACGGGGCGGGGCGTGACAGCGACGCCTGCAGCCTGAGGCCTAGCTGCCGGCGGTGGAGGCGTGGTATCAGGTACGGTCCCCGGGGCTTCGGGTCCCGCAACGGAGGGTAGGGGCAGGCTGGTGGTCTCAGGGCTTGGGGTGATGACGTCCCCGTTACCTGCCTCGGCCTCCGTGGCCTCCTCCGCGGCATCGTCCGCAGCCGCCGGTCCATCTTCTCCACCCTCAGAGGCAGGCACACTGCTCGGTCCTTGCGGTGTCTCCTGCTGGCCAGTTACGTGCTGCCGGGCCAGGGTGCTGGTGGGGTTCGCTGCTCCCTCCATCTCCTGGTGCAGTAGGTCCAGACTGATCCAGGCCGCACCCGGCCTCACAGTTTTATTTCCTATCCGCCCCCATGGGGGTTGGTCTTGGGGGCATCTGCTGACAATCACCTTCAGGGGCAGCCCCCCTACCTTGATGGACATCTCCATTGCTGCACTCATTGTTGCTGGGGGCGGGCCCCTTCTCTGGCGCCACTCTGGGACCTGGCCCACGATTGGAGGTGGCTTCTTGCTGTCTTTTGGTGCGCACATAATGGCGTCCGCTCTGCCATGGTGGGAAAAACGGATGAAGATGGCGGGAAATGGTCCAAGATGGCGTCTGATGGCGGGAATCGGCTCCGGATGGCGGGAAACGACTCCGGACAGCGGGAAACTTCTGGAAATGGCGGGAGACTTCTTTTCAAGGTACATGTACAATCTTCTTCAGGCACGCAATACCCATTGGTGGCGGGTTGGTTTGAATCCTGCCGACTACGCCAAAAGTTGACGCGCCCCCTGGGCCTGTGTTGTGGATGCACGGTGCGGGAGTACCCGGAGCCGGATCGCTGGGGGCTGTAGTCTTCCGTGGCGGTGACCCGGTCCGTGCCCAGGGCGGTCAAACCAGTGGCAGTCTTAGTGTAATAATAAGTGTCCGACTACGCCACCCGTGGATTGCGGTCAGTGGGGACCGCCGCTGCGCTGCAGAACGCTGAGGCTGATGTTGAATGCGCAGCCAAGTATGGGATAACTCCCCACAGGAGAAGTATTGCCTCAGGGCAGCTAGTGTGGATGATGGGAGCGATGGTGTGAGCGTCCCAGTACTAATGGTGCTGGTGCGGCGATGAAACACAGAGACGTGTGGTTGCAGTTTCCAATGCTTTACTCACAGTTCTTTACTGGTCCTAGTCACCTCGGTACCGGTGGTGACTGCCCAAGCCGTGCTGCGTCCACCAGGCAAGGGGCTCGACCAACTCCCAGGCAATTCCAGAGCGTGGCACAGGGCTCCCTTCTCCTCCTTTCTCTGGCCGTGGCCACAAGTGACCCACCTTTGTCCAGCTTCCTCGGGCCTTCTCTTGGCGAAACCTATCTCCGGTTTCCCTGACCCTATGTGGTATGCTTTCCTGGTGGATGTAGTGAGGGGTCGCACCAAGATGTGGTCACAACCTCCGGTCTTTGGCCCACCAATTTGGGTTCCGGTACCCTGTTCTGCCAACCCGTCACCCGCAATCTCCTGGGCCTATGGGGTTCCTTCTTCTCTCGTGTCTATGGGCCTTTCTCTGTGTTCCTGTTCCTTTCTTACTTTCCTTCCTGTTCCTGTTCTCTCTCTGCTGTTTCTGCCCTCCACTCCAGGCCTGCCTCATGGAGCTGGGCCCAGACTGAGCCACAGCTCCCTGTCAGCCCTCTCTGGCTGAACTCCTCTCTGAACTCACTCCCTGGACTGAACACTATTCTAAGATGGTGCCCAACTTATATACCTCCCTCTATGTTTGAGCCCAGGTGACTAGCAACCAATGGGCTCCTACCTATGCCCAGAGACCCACCCCTATCTGCTCCTACACCACTGGGTGTACTTTCCCCTCCCCACTCCAGCCAGGGACAGATTCTGTCGTGCCTGCACTCCTGTCTCGTGGGAGCACCGTTAAACTGTCCCTCAGAAATGGGGTGTGTGTGGTGCATGCAGCCTACCGAGTCCTGGTCCACACTCCATCCTTACCCGGGAGTGGAATATCGCACCTCTGGTTTGAGGTGCAATACCCCTCTAGCCGCCGAGCCCTCGGGGTGCTACACATTAACACAGATGTTATTTTAAATATGACATCCATAAAATACAATCTTACTCAAAAACAAATATATTAGACCATTATTTACATATATATTGTAGCGTAGTTCACCTATCAGGCTTGGCATTACGATATCTAAGCAACCACCCACCAATCACTTCATATGGGGTCATAAGTATGGAGGCTCTCCAGACCAATCACCATAGGTGTATGATTAGGCACTAAAGGAGGATGTCCACAATCATATGCATGAACTCCAATCGGATCACACCAGAAGGACCTGTCACATCACAGGAAAGCGATCACATGACCGCACCCATGTGACCTTTGATCCCATCATGTTTGCACAAACAGCGTATATTATTGCTCTAAATGCACATTTTATTGCTAGAATTACCCCCACATTATGTACATATACCTCTCCTAACTCCATTTATTATAAACATTGTAATGGCATAAATTGTAAGCGCACAATACCTTTCAGCTGCATCTGCAGGACCTGCCACATAACTAGAGGTAAGTCACAGGACCAAGACCACATGATCAGCGGTTATGTGGGCTCAGCTATTCACCAAGACTCCCATTCAGCACTAGGGTAACTACCACAAGGAATAGGGGTGGGAAAGGAGAGGGGGGGCACAACATAATGCCTCTAGCATCATTATAATTACTGCAATAATACATATGCCTATGTACAAAAATGCATAAAAGCCAAGCAAAGAAAATAACTCCTCAGTGAGACAATCATAGGAGGATCAAAGTTCGGGGAGAGGGCCATAGTTTAGCCTACATATAAACATATACATTTATATATAAAAATAGTAGTTATCCCTTAAAGGGGTAAACGCCCGATGTCTTCGTCCTCGTACTTCGATCCACCTTCAGATTCATTCCAACAACTGGTCTAAAAGAAGAAAAAGAAAACAAGTGTTAAAATCACATATACATATAGGTGGTGTGTGATCTGGATCTGACAGAAGGTAACTGAACAGGATTCAGATGAGGAGAGAAACTAAACACAGGTCAGATAAACTCCCTGAACTAACAGTGCAGAGTATTATCGGGCAGGAAGATAAGGACTAGAATGAATTGTGTCACAGGGATCATCTCTCTCATCAAACCCTCCCCACCTCCATCTCCATGCAGGATAAAGAATGCTGTGTACTATTGTGTCCTTGTGAAGGAAAACCCTGTGGTTGTGTATGCATAGAAGTGTGCTAAGAGATCTAATCTATGCTGAATTATGCTACTGAAGAGACTGTAATACTGTGCCTTGTGAAGAAACTACTGTATTGTTACTGGATCCAGTTGCTCAAGAAACTCAGACTGTACTCTATTGAAGATTGTTGCTGTAATATCCCTGAATTGCACTGGCCATGCTTCAGGTTAAATTCCACTGTTAAACTGTTGAAAAAGACTCTTGTCAGATGTGTCTGGTCAGCAATTGAATCTATCCTGTGCCTGAGAGAAGCTGCAGCCTATGGTCGCCCTGAGTAACGGTTCCCCAGGATTCCAAAGAATTCATGAAACCTGTCTCGCCCTATTTTAACCTAGTGGCTTGCATGTAACATATTATCAAAACAAAGCAGCTTTATTTAAAGAATGACACATCAACAAGAGACAAAAACTGAAGAGTCAAAAACACATTCTTTGCCAATGATTAAAATGTATTCGTCAATATTTCTGCTGTTCCTATTGATTATTCAGACAACAGTACAGTAATCCAAAACAACAGAAGTCAGGATGGCCGAGCGGTTTAAGGCGCTGGCCTCGTGTTGCAGTCTCCTCTGGAGACGTGGGTTCAAATCCCACTTCTGATATTCTTTGTTTATCCTGTTGCTGTGTTGTTTTACTCAGCATCTGTTTTTTGGAGTTTCTGTAGAATATTGTATTTTTGGAACATTTTAGGGTCTGCTCTTCTGAAACTTTCCAAGCACATTTAGGACACACTTTGTGCTTCTCCATCTTCACGTCTATTCTATAGGACATACTTGTCTATGCAATAACAACTGTAGCTATACATAGATACAATTAACAATTCTGAAAAGAAAAGGAAAACAAATCAACTAAGAAAAAGCTCATATTCGTAAAAATAAATTGATTAATATAACAATTTCTACAAAATAAAAGTCCTCCTCATGCAACTATGTCAATCTGAAATTAAAAATGACTTCCATAACAAGAAAGGTCAAAATAAAAGATAACTCATGCCATAAAAACAAAAAGTGTCCAATATTTTTACTTTTGTTGTAAATATTTATACTGGTTAGGTCTCGTTACATCTTTTTTTTCTGCTTGCAAATTATTGGGTGAAAAGAAAAGTAACTTGCCAAAGCCCAAGATTGAACAAGAGACCTTCAGATCTTGAGGGTAACTCTCTCCCAGCTGAGCTATTTCAGCTGCATTGGTGTCTGCTGACGCGGTCGTTCTGCAGGTCAAATACAGGATGAAAATGAAAGAAAAAGGTGGCTCCAGCAAGCGATATAGGAAAATATAGATATGGATCTAAAGCATCACATTTAATTAAATGATTAAAAAAAGGGAAAGTACATTACAAACATTAACGGAAAAGGGGAAAAAGACAATGCGGTCTACGTGTTTCGAATATGTAGCTCTTAGTCCTGAAAAGGTACGTCTGAAGGAATGAAAAAATATATAACACTTGCCCCAGAAAGAGGGCGTGATAAGGACATGACTGTTTTGTCCAGAAAATATATTAACCCTATATAGTATAGAATAAAAAGGAAAAGTACAACATGAAGCTTATGCATCATTTTAACATATATAGACATGTTCATAATCATTTAAATGAATGAAAAAAAAATGCAAAAATGTCATAAAAACACTCTATTAATGCAGATACATGAGATCCGTTTTGAAATTTAAACCATTAGGAAATCTGGTGTCCAATTTTAGAATCCCAAATCCTTCACGTTTTAAAAGGAACTTGGCCCAATTGCCCCGCTCTAGTAATGTCTACAACACATAATGAATTACAATCTCTTGGTGCGTCTCAAGAAAATGTCTGAATAGTCCTGACATAGAATGTTTTATTTTTAACAGATCACGGATAGCAAAAAAAGACATCCAAAAAAGGAGCTCTGTCCATTAGTACTGGTATATGGGCAATTGATGAAGTAATAACAAGCTTGAAAACCATAAAATATTAGTGTATGGGCCCCTCTGGGGAAATGCACATATTATATAATACTTAAAACTAGGTGTAACTCATGTTCAAACATAGTAGTAAAAGTAACTTACATGTGGGTATGTAGTGGCATTAGCTCACACGTGGTCCTCGCACTCCAATGCACGTTTCATCCTAGCTTTGTCAAATGGAAAATCAGCAGCACATAAGCCCAATGTGACTATCATGATGGTTGTTCTGAAAGGTAAATAATGCTTTTTTTAGTGATGATTCATTAACTTTGGCAACTTTCCATAAAATTCTGTAACATTCTCCATACAGTCTTGTACCTGAGTTATGACTAACAACAAAAACTACTTAACAAGATACTAATCAATTCTTTCAACTAAAACCTTAATATCCCTAGTGGCCTAATGGATAAGGCACTGGCTTCCTAAGCGAGTGGTTGAGTGAGTCCCATCTGGGGTGGCCTGCATCATGTTTTTAATTCTCTCATTTGCCACTGTTTCATGTTGTTAATTTCAAAGTATATATTTTTTTGTTAGTGATTTTTTTATAAATTGGTTGTCTCCTTTTGCTTATTTTTAGCACTTAGTCCGAGCCATGTGTAAAATAGCAAATAGAGCTTTACTTACCCGCCTCAGGTAGAGCGCTGCCTCTCTGCTCCGCCCCAGTCTCTGTTGAGTGGCTGTGACAGTGCTGCAGCCAACTGCTGAGCTTAGCGGCTCAGTCAATGCAAACTGTTTGTTACAGCCAATCAAGAGAGGCTGGTGCTGCTCTGGACCCAGGTTTGTAAGGAGATACTTTTGCAGATATCGTTGAAGATAGAATGGCTGAACGACCTAAAGGCCCTCCTTACTTGACCATGCTAATATCAATGGATTCCTTGAGATGGCTTAATGTGTATGGGGTTCTGCTTTTGGACTGTCAATTGCATTGTTCTACCAGAGATAAGCTACCAGCCAACCTGTCAGTTTGGGGCTTTCTCATAGAGAATACAGGAGTGCTCGGCAAAGCATGCACTTCTGCGTATGGGAGAGTCGAGATGGCTGTTGGCCAATAAATCCACTCAAGCATCATTTGGCCCACAGCCATCTAATCTATATGACCATTCTTAGGAGCTGTTGTTAGATTGTAATCTCCCCTGGTAGTTTGGATTCAAATCCTACTTCTAACAAGAGTTAGGAGTGTTTTTTATTAGGTTTAACCTGTTACCTATTACGGTCTTACTTAACGTTTTCTGTGCATGTTTATAAATATATGCCAGTGGCGGACAAAGACAGAAAAGAGCACCTGTTCAAGAACAGTATATGGACCCTTTGCAGTCCAAAGATCAGAACACAGTGCACGGACTGGCTGACGGCTCCCCTGATCCAAGCTTGACCGCTTCATGTATTTCTATGCAGAAGTCACGTCCGGGTCGAGAGAGCGGCCTGACAGTCCGTGCACTGCATTCTGATAACTGTTCAATTTATACAGCCGTCTGATTGTGCCCTCACTGTTTGTGACTGTGACTTTGTGACTCTGATACTGACAGTTGCTAGAGCTGAGCTGATTGGGTCAACTGAAAGAGCTCTGTGTAATGGGTGAAAGTGGGTTCTTCTTTGATAATTATCACTAGATATTGCTGATCAGCTATGCTACCCATAAATTTAACTGTAATTACCATGAGATTTTGCAGTTGAGCCAGTTCTTTTTGTGCAAAATCAAGTAACTGTTTAAAGGGAACCTGTAACCTGCTGATATTTGGTTAATCTGCATTCTAAAGCTGTGCAGCTGCTGCACTGACAGCCCAGCTACCAGGAGGAAAATAGTGCTAGCTGGCTGTCAGTCAGTGCCGTGGCCAGGTTACCGCCACCACTCACTATGTACTGGGTGGTTGCTCAAGCCACAATGGCCACACCTCTAAGACAGAAAGGAGGAGGCTGTCAGGAGGATTAAAGTTCATTTCCTTCTGGCAGTGGGACTCTCAGTATGGCGGCTGCATAGCTTTAGAACTCTGTTAACCTGCATTTTATCCCCATATCTGCAAGTTAATAGCATTTGGAGACATAACAGGTTCCCTTTAACAGTCTATTAAAAAAATAAGGTCGTGGCCGCTTGACATTTCCGCTTTGTCTGATCTAAGCCTTAAAGAGTAACCTTTGTTTTAATGTTTTTTTTTTCATAAATCAATAGTACACATGGAAATAAGAAACGTTGTTATTTATCATATCAGAGAAATCTGCTTCTGCATCCCACTAGACTTATCTTTCATTCTCAAAATTCTCAATTTACGGGTAAAATCTATCTTTAATAAAAACTGATTTTCCCATTCCTGAGATAGAAGATGATAGTTGGTGTTCATAAAGTTCTATGTGGAACAGTAACTGTTGTTTCAGAAGAACTTGCAGTAGATCATGTGGATCTGCCTATAGCTCCTCACTCCTCATCGTCCCTCCAAATGAAACGACAGTTGGTGCTTTAAAAAATTCAATCTCAGTAATGGAGAAATCTGTCATCACTGAATATAGATTTTATAACTTTTACCCATGAAGTGAGAGTGAATGATCAGTGCAGGAGGAGAAAGAAGTAGATTTATCTCATAAGATAAATTATAAAGTTGCTTAATTCATGTGTAATATTGATTTATGAAATAACACTTAAAACGGCGGTTACTCTTTAAGCTTGAGAGGTGGATGAGCGACAAACTGAATCACTGAACTGAATCACTGAATATTTACCACTGTCTTTGGTAAAGGAGCATTCCTCTCCAACAGTTCTCCAACCTTTAAATTTCCAGCAGCAGTCAGGATAGGCTGAGTGTTGCAGTTTGCAAAAGATCAGAGGCGGATCTGCCAGTTGGCCAGGGCTTTGGAGCCCCTTATTTGAATGCAGAGTAGCAATATAATAATTTTAGGTTTACTATCATTTAAATACACTTAGAATATTGTGACATCACTGATTGTTTCTGCATATTCCACACCAGAAAGTGCTCATCTCTCAGTGAAGATCTGGCCTAGACATAAAAATGTCTAATTATCTAGATGCTCCAGTCGTCATTTTTGACAATGGATCCGGTATATGTAAAGATGGACTATCTGGTGATACTGTACCAAGATCAGTCATCAGCTCAATGATTGGTCGTGTTATAACCGGATACAGCATGCTGGAAGCCAACAGAAAAGCTTACTATGTTGGTGAAGAAGCTCAATCCTTAAGAGGAATCTTGGCATTGACATATCCCATAGAGCACGGCATTGTGAAATCTTGGCCGGACATGGAGAGGATCTGGAAGCATGTGTATGACTGTGAGCTTCAAATTCAATCTAATGAAAGCCCCGTCTTGCTATCTGAAGCTCCGTTCAATCCAAGAAGCAACCGTGAGATCATGGCAGAAGTGATGTTTGAAAGCTTTAATGTCCCTGCCATGTATGTGGCATTACAAGCTACTCTGTCTCTCTATGCCAGTGGTCGCACAACAGGCTTAGTCGTGGACATTGGAGATGGTGTCACCTCTACATTTCCCATATTTGAAGGTACTCCACTGCCCCATGAAGGAAATCGTCTTAACTTCGCTGGTCGGGACATCACAGATCATTTAATGAGGCTTCTTATGGAGACCGGACATTCCTTTGTTAGCAGCGCAGAGAAAGACATTGCTAGAGAAATAAAGGAGAAACTTTGCTCTCTGGCTTTAGATTCAAAGGAGGAAGGGGAAAAGTGTTCTGCAGAAGGTTTAGAGAAATACATACTTCCAGATGGGAAGGTCGTTACCATTGGTCGCCAGAGGTTTCTTACGCCAGAGATCCTATTTTCTCCATCTATCAATGGATGCTCTAGGTGTGCACAAAATGATCATTGAAAGCATTTATGGATGTCACTTTTCAAAAACATCTTGTTGTCTGGTGCATCTACCCTTTTCCCAGGCCTTGAGGATAGACTTTACAACAAAATTAGAACCCTGGCACCAGAGACTGTTCATATTAAAGTTTTTGCCTGGAGTGATAGTAAATTTGCTCCGTGGATTGGAGGATCAATCCTGACCAGATTAGAATCTTTTAAGGAGATGTGGATCACATCCGAGGATTACAGCGAGTTTGGTTCATCCATTATACATTGAATGGCCTGACTCTACATTGTACATAAAACCTACTATGTCTTACTTATGTGACAGTAAAACAGTTTCATCTGAATATGAATCCTTTGTGTTGCCTTTTGGTGGTTAAAATCGATAATGTGCAATGTGCCACAAATTTCTGGCTTTCATGAGCAATTTCAGTGAATGAGAATTTTGAATTCAACTCACTCATTTTCATGTGCGCGTCTATGGCTTTTACAGAAGATTTTATGACATTTTTGCAGCAGCAGACAATGGCGTAACATGATAAATAACAATGGCTACCTTGTAAAGCCCTTGCGATTTCAGTGGTTTCCACCAGTCCTCCAGATGGTTGCATGTCAATGCCATACATCATTTATGTCACTTTTGCAGCCAATCAATAGCCTAAGCTGTGATATGACTGCGGAAGTCACTGATAGGCTGCAGTGGTCACATAAAGGATGCACAGCACATCACAAATTATTCAAGGAAATTTAAAGGTGACTTACAGTATAGTTATGTATTATGTTATGTTGTCTCCTCATAGCCAAATAAAATCAAATCTGGGAAAATCAGTTAAACTATTTTTGCATATAATAATAGAAAAATGCAAGCCAGAAATTAACCAGAAGAAATCATTTTTTTCAAATATAAAAATAAGAAGAATAACATATAAATATTAAAATAAAACCACACAATTGAAGCTAAGAGCGTGGACACCTGGAAAATATTCTGAAACGTAAACTGCCTCCTGTAGTATATACATGCATTACCTGGATATCTTAGCTAGCACATATAGTCAAATAGTATCAAACACATGTCATGTTGTAGGAGCCTTAAAGGCTCGTAATGACCTGGAGAATCATATTGGCAGGTCAGTTTTAGCATTTAGTGAACATGGTAAATAAAAAACTAAAAAAACTGTGGATTTGCAATTTTTTTGAAATCTCAACGCACTTGGATTTTTTTTTAAATGTTTTCCAGTACAATACATGGTAAAATCAATGTTATGGATTAAAAGAACAACTCGTCCCACAAAAAACAAGCTCTCACATGGCCAATGGAAAAATAAAGTTATGGCTCTGGGAAGGAGAGCAAAAAATGAAAGTGCCAAAATGGAAAATTGCAAGGTGCTGAATGAGTTAATTTTATTGAAACAGCAACACTCAGCCAAGTAAATGAAACATAACTGGTATCAGGGTCTCTGTCCCTATATCATGGTGCTCTCAGCTTACATAGTAAAATCTTGCTGATAGATTCATTTTAATTAGTGATGAGCAAACGTGCTCGCCACTGCTCGGTATTCGCCCGAGCATCACGGTTCTCGACAAGCTCGTCACTCGGCAAGTATTTCCGGGTTGCTCGGGTGGGAACTCGGGTCCCCTCCCTTCATGTTTGGCGCCCTTTAGAGAGCCAGTGAACATGCAGGTGTGGCACCCTGCTGTTCACAGGTACCACAGGACCCAGGGTGCATGGACGGACTTCTCCACAAGAGGCCCTCATTACATACAAATGACGCGCCCCCTGGGCCGTGTTTCAGGGGATACCCGGAGCCGGATCGGACGGGGGTTGTAGTCTCTGAGTGGCGGCGACCCGGTCCGTGCCCAGGGTGTCAAACTAAGTGGCAGAGTACTAGCAGTAGATGGTTGATGACTACGCCACCCGTTGAATGCAGCTATGGAGCTGCCGCTGCAGGGCAGACCGCTGAGGCCGGTGGAAGGATGGTGCAGCGTGGATGGTATAACCCCCAATGGGAGGGGTATGGCCTCAGGGCAGCCAACGTGGATGATGGGGGTAGCAGGAACCACTCAGAGACGGTGCGGTGTAGTTCAGGGTCTTTACTGGTGACAAAGATAGACCCTCCCGGAGTACTTGCTAGTGATAGGGGCCTGGTCAGTCCTTGAGCAGATGGGATCTCCCCTGGCCAGGCGGAGTTGTAGGCCTTACCAACTAACTGTACTCTTCTGGCTACCTTGCTAGAGGCGGGAATAAGTAGCCCACGTCCCTGAGTGTACCGTGTGGTGCTCACCCGTATGGCCGGTGACTCGGGGCCTTCTAATGGCTTCCGCTCCACGATGGCGGTGCTGGTCCCACGCGTGTGACCGTGCCTTCGGGCTTCTGGGCCAGAGGACCTGAAATTCTCTGCCAGACGGTTTCTGCTGCTGGGTAGGAGTTAGTCCCCACAGCCTCGGACTCCGGGTCCGGTAAGAAATCTTCTCAGTCAGGGCGAGCTCTGCAGCTGCCAGCCCCTGACTCGTTGTAACACTGCTCCCCACAGAGCTCCTGATGTTTCTTGCTATGCTGCTTCTCTTCTCTACTCTTGTTCTGTCTTCTTTCTCACTAACCCTGCCTCAGCCCCGGGTTTATATAGGGGAAGTCCTTCCCCTCCCAAGACTGGGCAGGAGGTGTGGCATGCACAGGATCCCTGACCAAAGGACCTCCCACCTGCTCTCAGACGTAATATCTCTATCACTGTGGCAACCAGACCCCTGGGGTGTCACATTCCCCCCTAGTGAAATTTAGTACTCCGGGACTAAACATATTTTTTTTAGAAAAACATAACAAGGTATAACAATAACAATACAATAAGAAAAACACATAAGATGGTTACGGCGTGTCCGCAACCGGGTGCAGTTTTGAAAAGCAAGGTGTCCATTTCACCAAAACAGGGAGACGTAACCAGGTAGGGGCCTGTCCTGCCCCGAGTCCTTAACAGTCTTTAGTCCATCCTGGGTTACGCTCCAACTATGTATAAGGATTCCCGGTAAATCCACCAAGGACTCCTAAAAATAACAAGAAACACAAAATTATACACAAGCAACTATAAACAAGTAAACATTATAAGATAGCTTAAACATTTAGATCCTCCAACGTGCGGGTAGCTGGCCTCTAGTGGCCCTAGTGGACCTACGGAGCTGACTGTCTGGCCCTGAACTACAGGGTGTAGGAGCTGTCAAGGGTAAACTGGGCAGCTGTCTACCGGCTCTTTGTCTCACTAGGGGTACGGCAGGCTCACTATAAGCAGACGGTTGATCCTCCTGTTCTGCTTGTGTGGAGTCTTCTGCCTCCTGGACCGGCTGTTCTTCCAGCTCTACCTGTTGCTCCGTAGGTGCTTGGGATGCTGGTTGGAGGAAGGTGAGTACGGGTACCACAACTGCACCATTGACTTGAGTCCAAGACCGAGGGAAGTCCCCGAGCACGGTACTAACCATATCTTCCCTTTCCTCTACTGGTCGATGGTCTTCTTGTTCCTCTTCAGGGTTCCTCAGTTGTTCGGGACACTTCTTCAGGTGGTCCCGGGATACAATGGCTGTGGTTTCCCCTCCGTCTTTACTGATGGTACAGACCTTCGGGTTTTCGTGGCTTGAGGGCAGTACGGTGTACGGGTCCTTCTCCCACTGGTCGTCCAACTTGTGGAGCCGTCTCTTCCTCTTCAAGACCTGCTCTCCGGGTACCAGGGGAACAGCGGGAGCATACTGGTTGTAAGTTTTCTCTTGTCTTTCCCTAGCCTGACAGAGACTTCGCTCCACGCTCTCCTGTACTCTCCGGTACTGCTGCTGCCTCTCTGTGTCCCAGTCTGCTTCTGGTGAAGTGTCCTCGGGTGTCAGGACTCCCATTTCCAGGTCAACAGGTAACTTACCAGGTCTTGCCCTCATTAGGTAAGCCGGGGTACAGTTGGTGGAACCTACCGGGATGTGGTTGTATAGGTCCACCAGATCGGGCAACTTCTCAGGCCACAGACTGCGTTCTTCCAGGGGCAACGTTTTTAGAAGATCCATTACCACCTGGTTCATTTTCTCACAAAGTCCATTAGTTTGCGGATGGTAGGGTGTCGTCCTTATCTTCCGGCAGCCATACAGATTGCAGAATTCCTGGAAGACCTCCGCTTCAAAGGCAGGTCCCTGGTCCGTCAGCACTTGGTCCGGGTACCCGTGTGGACGGCAGAAGTGCTGCTGGAAGGCTCTAGCTGCTGTTTGAGCCGTTAAGTCCTTGACGGGGACGACAACCAAGAATCGGGAGTAATGATCCACGATGGTTAACGCGTAGACGTAGCCACTTCTGCTTGGGGTCAGTTTTACATGATCCAAGGCTACCAGTTCCAACGGCTGCCGGGTGACGATGGACTGCAGGGGAGTCTTCTGGCTGGCACGGTCCTTCATTCTCAGGTTGCACGGGCCACAGTCTCTGCACCACTTCTCAATGGTTCCCCTCATGCCTACCCAGTGGAATCGCTCGCGCAGCAGGAACTCCAGCTTCTTCCACCCGAAGTGTCCAGCTCCGTCGTGGTATGCCTCCATCACCATGGCTGCGTCTCTTCGTGGCACCACTACTTGCCAGAGTAGTTCATGCGTCCGGGAGTTAACCATTCTGCGGCACAACTTCCCCTTGTAAAGGAACAGTCGACTCTTCTCTGCCCATAGTTGTTTGGCTTCCTCCGGAGCGTCTGGTTCAAGGCAAGCCTCCGGGCGAGTCAGCATCTCCTTCACCAGTCGGACGGCAGGGTCGCTGTCTTGCGTTTCCGCCCAGTTGTAGTGAGGTAAGGGGTTCAACGTAGCAGCCTGCTTACTCCTTACCCGGTGGGAATACTGGATAGTCCCATGACGGTGGAACGCAGGGAGTTCAACTTCCTCCAGTCCCTTCGGATCTTCTCCTTCGTCCGGCAAGTTGGGCATCCTGGACAGGGCGTCCGCGTTGGTATTGGAGTGTCCGGCCCGGTATTTGATTGTGAACTCGTAGTTGGACAGACGGGCCATCCACCTCTGCTCCAGGGCACCGAGTCTTGCCGTGTACAGGTGTGTCAACGGGTTGTTATCCGTGTACACGGTGAACCGGGAAGAAGCGAGGTAATGCTTAAAGCGCTCAGTGACTGCCCATACTACGGCCAGGAACTCTAGCTTAAATGAGCTGTAATTCTCGGGGTTCCTTTCGGTGGGTCGCAGTTTTCGGCTGGCGTAGGCGATTACTCGTTCCTTCCCCTGCTGGATCTGGGACAGTACGGCTCCTAGCCCGATGTTACTGGCGTCGGTGTAGAGGATAAAGGGCTGGCTATAATCCGGGTACGCCAGGATTTTGTCCCCCGTGAGGGCCATCTTCAGCTGGCGGAAGGACTCTTCTTCCAGCTCCTCCCATTTGAAGGGCGGCTTCTGGTTCTTGGCCTTCCGGGACTGGCCTATCAGGAGGTCCTGCATAGGTGCTGCCTTTTTGGTGAAACCGGGAATAAACCTTCGGTAGTAGCCTACCAACCCGAGGAACTGCCGCACTTCTTTTACGCTGGAGGGGCTTGGCCATTCCTTAATTGCGGTGATCTTATCAGGGTCGGGAGCCACTCCGTCAGCGCTCACCACGTGTCCCAGGTACTGCACCTTTGGTTTCAGGAGGTGACACTTGGAGGGTTTCACCTTTAGGCCGTAACTCGCCAGAGCCTCGAACACTTCCGCCAGGTATTTCAGGTGGTCCTCATATGTCTTGGAATATACGATGACATCGTCCAGGTACAACAGGACCGTCTCGAAGTTTCTGTGGCCCAGACAACACTCCATTAGGCGTTGGAAGGTTCCTGGTGCGTTGCAGAGTCCGAACGGCATGCAGGTGAACTCGCTAAGTCCCATCGGGGTGGTGAATGCGGTCTTCTCCCGGTCCGCCTCTGCTACAGGAACCTGCCAGTACCCGCTAGTGAGATCCAAGGTAGAGAAGAAGTTAGCAGATCTTAAAGCAGCCAATGACTCCTCTATCCTTGGCAAGGGGTACGCATCCTTGTGTGTGATACGGTTGATTTCCCGGTAATCTACACACATCCTCATGGTGTTGTCTTTCTTTTTGACTAAAACTAGTGGGGCTGCCCAGGGGCTACAGCTATCCCGGATTACCCCAGCCTCCTTCATGTCTCTAAGCATCCCCTTGGCGTGTTGGTAATGTGCAGGGGGTACGGGTCGATACCTCTCTTTTATGGGAGGATGATCTCCCGTGGGGATGCGGTGTTCTACCCCCTTGACTCGCCCGAAGTCTAACGGGTGTTTACTAAACACTCTCTCATACTCTTGAACCACCCGGTAGACTCCCTGTTTCTGGTGGGAGGGAGTGGAGTCAGTTCCCAAGTGTAGTTGCTGACACCAATCCTCCATTACTTTCTTAGAGCCGTTACCTTCCTCCGGGTGAGATGGAGGCAAGGGTTCCACAGACTGTATAGAGTTTTGGTTGATGGTATATAATTTGGCTAGCGTGGCATACCGGGGCAGGTACACTTCCCTCTCCCCGATATTGATTATGCGAACGGGCACCCTCCCATGGCGTACATTAACCACCCCCCGTGCTGTCAAGATGGTGGGCCTACTGTCTGAGTAAACTGGTTCTACCATTGCCTGGTAATCTCTACCCCTCAGACCAATAGCTGCCCGGCACCAAATCATCATTTCACTTTTTGGGGGCATGGCAATAGGAAAAGGGTCACACATTCTTACGCTACCAATCTCACCGCCGGAGAGTTCCACCTGTTGCCGTCGCATCAGTGCCCGGATCTCTTTCTGGAGCACCCGCTGCTCGCCGGAGCTGGCGTTCTTGGCAACCTGCTGTAAAAGGAAAATCACCTCTGCAAGACAATTTTCAATTACATTAGTTCCTAGAGTTATTTTTGGGTGACTCTCATGTTTGTCAATATCTACAATGATCAGTCCCTGTGCTGCCAGTTCGACTCTACCGATTTTGATGGTCACCTCTTTAAATCCGATCTGTGGCACGGGCTGGCCATTGCTGGCGATGATACTCAAGTCGTCGTCAGGGTAGCGGGTAATATCCGAGTCATTCCAGTACTGCTTAAAGAGCACGTACGGGATGGTGGTGACCTGTGACCCGGTGTCCAGTAGGGCACTCATGGGAATGCCATCCAGTACCACAGGCAAGACTGGACATCCTCCCACATATCTGTCGCGCCAGTTCGATGGGCCTGGTGATCTTTTTCCTGGGGGTTGGCCCTCTACCCCAGGTTGTGCCCGTTTAAAGAACAGTACCTTTCCATATGTCCGGGTTGATTGCAGCGGCGGCAGATGGGTCGTCCGTCCTCGCTGTATCGGTCACTGGGTCTTCCTCTGGCCGGTGGGGTCCTCCTTGGTCGACGCCACGGGATGTCCTCTGGTCCGGATGCCAGCTGGATCTTCCCTGGAGTGGAAACCTGTAAAGACTGCACAGTTCGGGTTAGCGCAGCAACGCTCTTAACTAGCTCTTGGACCTGATGGTGTAGGTCTGGAGCCGGGTCATTGTCCAAAGCCTGCGCATCAGCTCCCACAGGCCCTGCCGACAAGGGCGCCGCCTCCTGGTGGTAAGTGATAGCTGGGCGCCTGTGGGTCACAACGCCACCCGGTGCCGGTTCTCGGAGCACCCGGATGGCTCTGTCCTTGAACTGTGCAAAGTCCAGATGGGGATCCTGTAAGGCCATTGCCCGCAACTGGGTTCGGTGGGCATTGCAATATAAACCCTCTATAAATTGTTCAGTCAACAGCCTGTCCTCGTTTCCCACCCCATCAGGGTCGGTCTGCTTTATGGCCCTCAGGGCCTCTTGTAGGTTTAGTGCATAGTCCCTTATACTCTCATGCGCTCGCTGCTTGCACCCGTAGAATCTAAGCTTAATCTCGGCTGAGGTGCGGGTATCAAAGGTGTCCTTCAGCCGGGTTAGTATCCCTGCGACAGTCTTCCTCCCAGGTGGCCAGGATTTTACTTCCCTTTTGGCTGCCCCGGTTAGTTGGGCCACCAGGATGCTCACTTTTTGCTCTTCTGTGAGGGGGTACACCTGGAAGAGGCTATCCAGCTTTTCTCTAAAGTCATGCAGGGTATGTGACTCCCCTGAGTACTGGGGTAGCCAAGCTGCTCCCGGGATATAGGGCATGGTGAAGGGCATAACTGCAGCAGCGGTGGCGCTGGCGGGGGTTGAGGCAGTGAAGCTCTCCTCCGTATCCGACATCTTCCTCCCCCCTAGTGGACCGTGGCCTACCTTGCGATGATCCTGTTCCGTAGGCCGCGGCTCCGCAGTGGATCGTCAGGGTTGAGGACCTTCCGTCGCGCTCCGGTGACGTCGGCGTCTGCAGGGCTCCTTCCAGGACCTTACGCAACGTCCGGACGTGAGGCGGGGCTTCAGTTCTCGCGCGCTTTCGGAGTCCACGCCCCTCTTCTTCCCGCGCGGCGTCCTCAAGATGGCGTCCAATGGCGGGAAAACTCCACGGATGGCGGGAAGAAGGTCGAAGATGGCGCCGGATGGCGGGAAACCTCCACGGATAGCGGGAATCTTCACCACTGGTAAGTTTGAACAGTCTTTGCTTTTCAGGCACGCAGTACCCGGTGGTTGCGGGCACGAAATCCTGCCGACTGCGCCAAAGTTGACGCGCCCCCTGGGCCGTGTTTCAGGGGATACCCGGAGCCGGATCGGACGGGGGTTGTAGTCTCCGAGTGGCGGCGACCCGGTCCGTGCCCAGGGTGTCAAACTAAGTGGCAGAGTACTAGCAGTAGATGGTTGATGACTACGCCACCCGTTGAATGCAGCTATGGAGCTGCCGCTGCAGGGCAGACCGCTGAGGCCGGTGGAAGGATGGTGCAGCGTGGATGGTATAACCCCCAACGGGAGGGGTATGGCCTCAGGGCAGCCGACGTGGATGATGGGGGTAGCAGGAACCACTCAGAGACAGTGCGGTGTAGTTCAGGGTCTTTACTGGTGACAAAGATAGACCCTCCCGGAGTACTTGCTAGTGATAGGGGCCTGGTCAGTCCTTGAGCAGATGGGATCTCCCCTGGCCAGGCGGAGTTGTAGGCCTTCCCAACTAACTGTACTCTTCTGGCTACCTTGCTAGAGGCGGGAATAAGTAGCCCACGTCCCTGAGTGTACCGTGTGGTGCTCACCCGTATGGCCGGTGACTCGGGGCCTTCTAATGGCTTCCGCTCCACGATGGCGGTGCTGGTCCCACGCGTGTGACCGTGCCTTCGGGCTTCTGGGCCAGAGGACCTGAAATCCTCTGCCGGACGGTTTCTGCTGCTGGGTAGGAGTTAGTCCCCACAGCCTCGGACTCCGGGTCCGGTAAGAAATCTTCTCAGTCAGGGCGAGCTCTGCAGCTGCCAGCCCCTGACTCGTTGTAACACTGCTCCCCACAGAGCTCCTGATGTTTCTTGCTATGCTGCTTCTCTTCTCTACTCTTGTTCTGTCTTCTTTCTCACTAACCCTGCCTCAGCCCCGGGTTTATATAGGGGAAGTCCTTCCCCTCCCAAGACTGGGCAGGAGGTGTGGCATGCACAGGATCCCTGACCAAAGGACCTCCCACCTGCTCTCAGACGTAATATCTCTATCACTGTGGCAACCAGACCCCTGGGGTGTCACACAAACACCTCCGCCCTTCCACCTCAAACCACCAAAGGGAGCCCGTTAGGGATATATATATGGAGGGTGGAGCCAGGCAGTCAGTCAGAAGAGAGAGTCAGTCAGACAGAGTCAGAGAGTGTGAGACCGTGCTGACGCTGAGAGCAGCGAAGATGCACCACGTCTGCTGCTGAGTTCTGAGGGCCCCGAGTGTGGCCGACGGCAAGGAGGAGAGGAGAGAGGAGTTTAGGGGGCAGAGGAGCGTCATAGACTTACCCCGTAGATACAAACCGGACACCGGGTCTGTGCCTACAGGTTCTTTATACCCAGTAGGGACCACCGGCATTCCAGGAGGACTACAAGTCCCTGGCAGACCTGAAGCTAGACCCATTACAGGACCAGGAACCATGAAGGCCCCGGCGACCAGGGATAGTGGTTGCCAGCAGAAGGTTCCACTACCAAGCGACAGGTGAAGGAACAGCACGACACATAAGCTAGGCCAGTTGCAGGCTGGCCAGGAGGATACAGAGAGGCAGACACAGACCAGGAGGCCTTATACCCGCTCACTGGGGAGAAGTCCTGAAGTGCACCCATCCTACTGAGTACCCTGGACCGTACCTGACATCCGCACCAGTAAAGGTATTGAAGCGAATCCCCTGTCTCTGTCAGTTACTCCTGCTGAGTCATTCCGCCTGCACTACAGGTCCCAGCATCACCACCCACCATCAAACTCTACCCTGCCCTGAGGCCCGCTCCCCCTTTCCCCCAGCATCTATCGGCCTGGACTCCGAGTACCCCATTGCCCTGGGAGCGCGACAACTCCTGGCGTCACAAACAGGATTTCGTGCCCGTTGCAACGAACAGGATTGTGTGCCCGTTGCCCACGGGTACTGTGTGCTGTATGTGAACTGTGTTTTTACTGTGGTGAACATCGCTGCCATTACCGCGTCGCCGCGCGGGAAGAAGAGGGGCGTAACCGCGGGAATCAGAGAGGCGTGACTTCTGGAAGCGCGCGAAGCTCAAGCCCCGCCTCGCGCTCTGAGGCAGCACCAGGAAGCATCAGGTCCTGGAAGGAGACCGTCATCTGTTGAGCTGCGGCCTACCCGATTAACGAAACATGAGGTAGGCTACGGTTTACTAGGGGGGCGCAACCATGGCCGACGACCTGCGAGACGCCAGAGAACCGGATAATGCTCCTGATGCTCAACTTGTGCCCGGCGCTGCTCAAGCCGGAGTGGCCGCCCCACCAGCAGGGGTCGTGACTCCGTTGATACCCATGGCCCTGCCGTATATCCCGGGAGCAAAATGGCTTCCCCAGTATGACGGCAAACCAGACACCCTGTCTGGTTTCAAAAGGAAAATATGTGGTGTACTGGATATGTACTCAATGACTGGTAAACAGAGAGCCACCATGGTGCTGGGACAATTGACTGGTGCCACAGAGCAGGAAGTTGAAACCTGGCCAGCCGCAGACCAGGAATCAGTATCCATTATCTTTAAGAGACTGCAAACTGTTTTTGAAAGCCTCACTGAGACAGATCTCCGGATGAGGTTCTACCACTGTACCAAGAAACCTGAGGACAGTATCCGGGACTATGCCTGGCGCTTACAGGAAGCCCTGCGGGCCCTGAAACAGGTTAGTCCAGCCAGAATACAAGATGAGTTTAAAATGCTGACAGAACAATTCATCCGGGGATTGAGGTCCCAGGAGGAAAGCAGAACCGTACGGTGGTGGGCCTTAGATCATCCAAATGCCACCTTTGATGCCCTGAAGGACCTGGCTATTAAGGGTCTGCAGCCCCTGGAACCAACAGATACTGCTATCCAGCGTTACTAGGGTGGGGCCACCCCAGTGCCCGTAGCACCCACTGCTCCTTCATTGACAGCTGAAACAAAGATGCAAACAGTGCCCCCTAGCGAGCTGGACATCCTGCGCTCTGAAGTGTGTCAGCTGAGTAAAACCCTGGCCACTGTCCTGAGCACCCTGCAGCTACAGGCGGTGCCCGAGCCGGAAGGAAGGATCCTACTCGCCGACAGTCCTGAGGATGTCCTCTGGATGAGGACAAGAAGGAGGACGACACCACCCCGTAGGAGGACAACGCCACCCCGTGGGAGGACCAACGACCAACGTCGCCCTCCAGGAGACTTCATCTGCTACCGCTGCCACAAGGTAGGCCACACCGCTCGGAACTGTCCTTTAAACGGGCAAACCCTGGGGCCGAGGGCCGACACCCAGGAGTAAATCACCCAGGCCCATCAAGCTGGTACCACCGGTTCGTAGAAGGAAGGCCTTTCCTGTCCGTCATGCTGGACGGCATAGCAACACCTGTGTTACTGGACACCGGCTCACAGGTAACCATAATACCTGATGTCCTTTACAAAAGTTACTGGCCCATAGATGAACTCCACCCACCAGCCCCGAACCTCTCTGTCTATGCCTCTAACGGCCTTCCTCTTAACCTAGTAGGGATTAAGGATGTGACAGTGAAGGTGGGGAGAGTGGAACTAAAGGACCAAGGACTAATTGTCATAGAATCTAACCCAAGTGATACAGACTTGTATATGATACTTGGTACAAATATTGTTGGTAACTGTTTGGGAGAAGTGTTGTTTTTGCTCCAACAGATTGCTGACACTGCCAAACCAGGGCAGAGGAAGGTGCTCCAGAGAGAGATTCGAGCCCTCCTGTACCAGCAACAGGTAAAGCTAACAGGTGGTGAGATTGGTAATGTACGGGTGACAGACCCGATACCCATTGTGATTCCCCCAATGAGTGTGATGCTGATTTGGGGTAGGGCAGCAATAGGTCTCAAGGGACAGAACTACCAGGCAGTAGTGGAGCCCATTAGCTCAGAGCACAGACCTACACTCTTAACTGCTAGAGGGGTAGCTGACATACGCAATGGGAGGGTGCCCATATGACTCCTTAATTGTGGGGAGGAGGAAGTCAAATTGCCAAGGTATGCCACTGTTGCTAGATTGTATACTGTGAATGATGATGCCATACACACAGTAGAATCCTTGACCCCACCAGATGCAGAGGAGGACAACGACTCCGAAGCTCAGCTGGAGGATTGGTGTCAACAGCTCCATGTTGGAACTGACGCCACTCCTGTCCATCAGAAACACGGTGTTTGCAGAGTGGTTCAGGAATATGAACAAGTGTTTAGTAAACACCCACTTGACTTTGGAAGGGTTAAAGGGGTACAACACCACATACCCACCGGTAACCATCCACCCATTAAGGAGCGTTATCGACCCATACCACCAGCACATTATCAGAAAGCCAAGGAAATGTTGCGTGACATGAAAAAGACAGGGGTAGTAAGGGATAGCTGTAGCCCTTGGGCTGCTCCCCTGGTCCTGGTCAGGAAAATGGACGGTAGCATGAGGATGTGTGTAGATTATAGAGAGATTAATCGCATAACACATAAAGATGCATACCCTTTGCCCCGTATAGAGGAATCCCTGGCTGCACTAAAACCTGCCAATTACTTCTCTACGCTGGATCTCACTAGTGGGTACTGGCAAGTCTCTGTTGCTGAGGAAGACCGGGAGAAGACGGCCTTCACCACCCCGATGGGACTGTGCGAGTACAACAGTATGCCGTTTGGACTCTGCAATGCACCCGCAACGTTCCAGAGGCTGATGGAGTGTTGCTTGGGACATCGGAACTTCGAGACTGTGCTGCTGTACCTGGATGACGTTATCATGTACTCGAGGACGTATGAAGACCATCTGAAGCACCTGGAGGAGGTATTTGAAGCATTGTCCCGGTATGGGATGAAACTAAAGCCTTCTAAATTCCACTTGCTCAAGCAGAAGGTTCAGTACCTGGGGCACGTAGTCAGCTCGGAGGGAGTAGCAACAGACCCGGAGAAGGTCACTGCCATCCAGAAGTGGCCTGAGCCGAGAAGCATCAAAGAACTACGGCAATTCCTGGGACTGGTCGGGTACTACAGGAGGTTCATAAAGGACTATACCAAAAAGCTAGCACCTCTACAAGAGCTCCTGGTAGGACAGTCCAAAAGAGGAAAGAGTCCCCCATTCCAGTGGGGCAAAGAACAGGCTGAATCCTTTGCGGTAATGAAGGAAATCCTGACTGGTGAAGAAATCCTGGCTTACCCTGACTACAGCCAGCCTTTCCTGCTGTACACCGACGCCAGCAGCGAGGGACTGGGAGCTGTGTTGTCCCAGAAGCAAAATGGAAGAGAGAAGGTAATTGCGTATGTCAGCAGGAATCTACTCCCTACCGAGAGGAACCCGGAGAACTACAGTTCCTTCAAGCTGGAGTTCCTGGCCTTGGTCTGGGCTATCATTGAAAGGTTCAAGCATTACCTAGCCTCAACAAAATTCACAGCCTTTACTGACAACAATCCCTTGACACACCTGGAGACAGCCAGGTTGGGAGCCATGGAACAGCATTGGGTGGCCAGACTGTCAAATTATCAATTCACCATCAAGTACCGGGCAGGTCACAAGAACACCAATGCTGATGCCCTGTCAAGGATGCCTCACCAGGAAGACACCAAGGATGAAGTGGATGATTTAGAGGAAGTTGAAGTACCTGCTTTCCACCGAAGCGGAGTGGTCCATGAGCAACACGTCACCAGAAGACGTCAGGGAAGGATGCTGAATCCTCTACCCCACCACAGTTGGAAGGAGACCCAGGACAGTGACCCGGTTGTCAGCCTTATCAAAAGACTGATCACCCAGGAAGATTCTCACCTGGAGAAGGATGCTCCTCCACAAGCCAAGCAATTGTGGAATGAAAGAAGCCGGCTGTTCATCTCAGAAGATATGTCAACCCCAAGACCCATGAAATGGTGTGGCAGATTGTTGTACTCAGGACGGATATCCAGATGGTGTTAGAGGCCTATCACGATCAAGCAGGTCACTTTAGCTGGAAGAAGCTGGAAACCCTGCTGAAGGATCGGTTCTATTGGGTTGGAATGCGGAGTTCCATAGAGATGTGGTGCCGGAATTGTGGGCCCTGTAGCCTCAGAAGGAAAGACTACGGCAGCCAGAAAGCACCCTTGCAATCCATCAAAACCACCCAGTCCCCGGAAATTGTCGCTATGGATCACGTCAAGCTGTCACCCAGCAGGTCAGGCTATTCCTATGCACTGACCATGGTGGATCATTATTCCCGGTTCCTGGTGGTAGCCCCTGTCAAGGATCTGACAGCAGAAACTGCAGCAAGAACGTTCCAAGCATACTTCTGCAGCCCCCATGGATACCCGGACAAAGTGCTGATGGATCAAGGCCCAGCCTTTGAAGCCGATCTGTTTAAAGAATTCTGCCACCTGTACGGATGCAAAAAGATCCAGACTATGTCATACCACCCTTAGACCAATGGTTTGTGTGAGAAAATGAACAACATCATCATAGACCTGCTGAAAACCTTACCCTTGGAAGAAAGAAATCAGTGGCCAGACAAACTACCTGACCTGGTAGATCTGTACAATCACATACCTATGAGTTCTACAAATTGTACCCCAGCGTACCTCATGAGAGCAAGACCTGGGAAATTGCCCATGGACCTGGAACTCGGAGTGGTAGAACCAGAAGCAGATATGTCCACTGAAGACTGGGATACAAATCGGCAAGAGCAGTACAGGAGAGTACAGGCCTGTGTCGAAGACAGTCTGAGCAGAGTAAGGGAAAGACAGGAAGAGCAGTACAATAAACATGCACCAGCAGAACCCTTGGCACCTGGAGAGATAGTACTAAAGCGGAAGAGAAGAAGTCACAAGCTCGATGACCAGTGGGAAAGAGAGCCCTACACTGTGCTGAACTCCAAATTTGACAACAGTAAAACTTGCCTGATTAGCAAAGATGGAGGAAAAACAACTGCAAGAGTCTCAAGAGACCATCTGAAAGTGTGCCCAGGTCGACTGAAGACAACGGAAGAAGAAGTACCTCCTATAGCACCGGAAGAACCCAAGGAAGACGTGCTTCACACAGTTCTAGGAGATTTCCCTGCGGACTGGCCTCAACTTGATGGAGCAGTGATTATACCCGTTATACACTTCTATCAGCCACAAGAAGAACCTGTGAGCGCCCTAGAAGAACCTGCTCAGGAACAGAAAGAGTCCACAGTAAGAGGAGGATTACCCGTTGAGACGGAGCCTGAAGGCCCAGTGGACAGTGTACTTGCCAGTCCCATAGAGAGATTAAGGCAGTTCTATAATCTACCAGCACGTAGATTAACAGAAAGGGTACGCACAGACACTAGTGACACCCCAGTGCTACGAAGGTCCACACGCAGCACACAAGAACAAATCCCTGCCCGGTTTAGGAAATAAGCATGAAGTGTCTACCATCTAAATAGTTACCCAGTTGGGTATTGCCTATTATTTATTGTATAAGCTGTCAATAATATGTGTGCATTTAGTTACCCGTCAGGGTACAAAGACTTGTAGGCTGAGGACTGTGAGCAGCCAAAAACTGTCCTTGTAAATAGTTGCACTCATCAAAAGTGCCCCCTTATAAGACCACAGAACAAAAACCCGTTTGGCGTGGCCGAAGACGTGGTCCAGCACCTGGATCACTTATGCCCTGTAGCCACGCCCAGGGCCTACGTTGAGGGTTTTCAGGCGGGTCCCTCATGTTACTCTTGTTACATGAAATGGACACCTGGTTACGGGACATACTGTAACTTTATTATTGTTATTTTTGTTATTGTTGTTAACCTGCTTTGTAAAATGCTTCAGTCCAGGAGTACTGAATTGTGCTAGGGGGGAAAGTGGCACCCTGCTGTTCACAGGTACCACAGGACCCAGGGTGCATGGACGGACTTCTCCACAAGAGGCCCTCATTACATACAAACACCTCCACCCTTCCACCTCATACCACCAGAGGGAGCCCATTAGGGATATATATATATGGAGGGTGGAGCCAGGCAGTCAGTCAGAAGAGAGAGTCAGTCAGACAGAGTCAGAGTCTGAGAGCGTGCTGATGCTGAGAGCAGCGAAGACGCAGCACGTCTGCTGCTGAGTTCTGAGGGCCCCCAGTGTGGCCGACGGCAAGGAGGAGAGGAGAGAGAAGTTTAGGGGGCAGAGGAGCATCATAGGCTCACCCCGAAGATACAAACCGGACACTGGGTCCGCGCCTACAGGGTCCTTTATACCCAGTAGGGACCACCGGCATTCCAGGAGGACTACAAGTCCCTGGCAGACCTGAAGCTAGACCCATTACAGGACCAGGAACCACGAAGGCCCCCTCGACCAGGGATAGTGTTTGCCAGCAGAATGTACCACTACCAAGCGACAGGTGAAGGAACAGCACGACACATAAGCAAGGCCCAGTTGCAGGCTGGCCAGGAGCATACAGAGAGGCAGACACAGACCAGGAGGCCTTATACCCGCTCACTGGGGAGAAGTCCTGAAGTGCACCCATCCTACTGAGTACCCTGGACCGTACCTGACATCCGCAACAGTAAAGGTATTGAAGCGAATCCCCTGTCTCTGTCAGTTACTCCTGCTGAGCCATTCCGCCTGCACTACAGGTCCCAGCATCACCACCCACCATCAAACTCTACCCTGCCCTGAGGCCCACTCTACCCTGCCCTGATACCCGCTCCACCTGTGGGGAGCCGTTCCATCCCAGCTGCCTTATCAACTGCCTCAGAGGTCTGCAGCATCACTGGTACAAATTACCAGAAACCACAGGTGGCGTCACGATCGAACTATAAACCCCATATAAACTTTCCCCCCTTTTAGTTGACCACCCTGGACCACGGACCGGGCCAGCCACTGTGACAGATCCCCCTTTCCCCCAGCATCTATCAGCCCGGACTCCGAGTACCCCATTGCCCTGGGGGTGCGACACAGGTATTGCCTGCCACGCATTGTAATGCCATAGTCATATTGGTTGTGGGCATTGCAGTGATTCTCTGGCCGCACAGCGTTATCCGGTCTATATAAGACCTGGCGCAGCTATGCTCGTCACATTGTACCCCGGAATCAGGCAAAATAGGGAGAGGTGCTGTTGAGTTAGGGAGAGATTTGCTTGTTTATAGTTAGTATAGGTATTCCACAATATATATACAGTACAGACCAAAAGTTTGGACACACCTTCTCATTTAAAGATTTTTCTGTATTTTCATGACTTTGAAAATTGTACATTCACACTGAAGGCATCAAAACTATGAATTAACACATGTGAAATTATATACTTACCAAAATGTGTGAAACAACTGAAAATATGTCTTATATTCTAGGTTCTTCAAAGTAGCCACCTTTTGCTTTGATGACTGCTTTGCACACTCTTGGCATTCTCTTGATGAGCTTCAAGAGGTAGTCACCGGAAATGGTTTTCACTTCACAGCTGTGCCCTGTCAGATTTAATAAGTGGGATTTCTTGCCTTATAAATGGGGTTGGGACCATCAGTTGTGTTGTTCAGAAGTCAGGTGGATACACAGCTGATAGTCCTACTGAATAGACTGTTAGAATTTGTATTATGGCAAGAAAAAAGCAGCTAAGTAAAGAAAAACGAGTGGCCATCATTACTTTAAGAAATGAAGGTCAGTCAGTCCGAAAAATTGGGCAAACTTTGAAAGTGTCCCCAAGTGCAGTTGCAAAAACCATACAAAGAAACTGGCTCACATGAGGACTGCCCCAGGAAAGGAAGACCAAGAGTCACCTCTGCTTCTGAGGATAAGTTTATCCGAGTCACCAGCCTCAGAAATCGCAAGTTAACAGCAGCTCAGATTAGAGACCAGGTCAATGCCACACAGAATTCTAGCAGCAGACACATCTCTTCAACAACTGTTAAGAGGAGACTTTGTGCAGCAGGCCTTCATGGTAAAATAACTGCTAGGAAACCACTGCTAAGGACAGGCAACAAGCAGAAGAGACTTGTTTGGGCTAAAGAACACAAGGAATGGACATTAGACCAGTAGAAATCTGTGCTTTGGTCTGATGAGTCCAAATTTGAGATCTTTGGTTCCAACCACAATGTCTTTGTGCGACGCAGAAAAGGTGAATGGATGGACTCTACATGCCTGGTTCCCACCGTGAAGCATAGAGGAGGAGGTGTGATGGTGTGGGGGTGCTTTGCTGGTGACACTGTTGGGGATTTATTCAAAATTGAAGGCATACTGAACCAGCATGGCTACCACAGCATCTTGCAGCGGCATGCTATTCCATCCGGTTTGCGTTTAGTTGGACCATCATTTATTTTTCAACAGAACAATGACCCCAAACACACCTCCAGGCTGTGTAAGGACTATTTGACCAAGAAGGAGAGTGATGGGGTTCTATGCCAGATGACCTGGCCTCCACAGTTACCAGACCTGAACCCAATCGAGATGGTTTGGGGTGAGCTGGACCGCAGAGTAAAGGCAAAAGGGCCAACAAGTGCTAAGCATCTCTGGGAACTCCTTCAAGATTGTTGGAAGACCATTTCCGGTGACTACCTCTTGAAGCTCATCAAGAGAATGCCAAGAGTGTGCAAAGTAGTTGTAACGGGTCTGGGAGGTGGAACCTCTGAGCAACTATGCAAAGGGGCAGTCCTTGTAAGGAAACGGGTGGCTCCCAGGGTAGGTGGGCAGGTAGTCACGGCTAGTGACGGGGATAGTCTCTGGGTAGAAGGGCAGGAGATCACGGCAAGTGACGGGGACAGTCTCTGGGTAGAAGGGCAGGAGGTCACGGCAAGTGACGGGGACAGTCTCTTGACAGGCGGGTGGTCACGGCAAGTGACGGCTAAGCCTCCAGGTAGGCTAGCAGGCAGGTAGCAGGTGGATGCTCCCAGGTGAGCGGGCAAGAGTCTCTGGACGGGCAGGTGGTCACAGCAAGTGACGGCTGAGCCTCCAGGTAGGCTAGCAGGCAGGTGGCAGGTGGACGCTCACAGGTGAGCGAGCAAGAGTCTCTGGACAGGCAGGTGATCACAGCAAGTGACGGCAAAGCCTCCAGGTAGGCTAGCAGGCAGGTAGCAGGTGGACGCTCCCAGGTGAGCGGGCAAGAGTCTCTGGACAGGCAGATGGTCACGACACGTGACGGCAGAGCCTCCAGGTAGGCTAACAGGCAGGTAGCAGGTGAGCGCTCCCAGGTGAGCGGGCAGACAGATCCATAGACAGACTGGCAGGGCTGGTAGGCAGACTGTCGGACCGCAGAAATGGAAGCAGGTAGACAAGTATCAGGCAGGTATCAAGCAGGAATCTGGCAGGTAACTGGCAGGTAACTGGCAGGTATCTGGTAACGGGACCTGAGGGCTGAAGCAGAGTAATAGGCTATGCAACAACATTGCTCGGGCACCTCCATTTTGGAGGAGGTGCCTTATATATGGTGAGGTCCTCCGGCCATTGGCCGGGGACTCCTTAGGACGGCGCGCGCGGCCCCTTTAAGAGAGGGGAGCGTGCGCGCGCCCTAAGCACAGTGGCCGGGAAGCAGCGCGCGCTGCCAGCAGAGCGGGAGGAAGACGCCGGGCACGGAGCGGAGAGGTGAGGGGAACAGCGTCCCTGCCTAGCAGGAGGCAGGGACGCCGACGCTACAGTAGTCATCAAAGCAAAAGGTGGCTACTTTGAAGAACCTAAAATATAAGACATATTTTCAGTTGTTTCACACTTTTTTGTTAAGTATATAATTCCACATGTGTTAATTCATAGTTTTGATGCCTTCAGTGTGAATGTACAATTTTCATAGTCAAGAAAATACAGAAAAATCTTTAAATGAGAAGGTGTGTCCAAACTTATGGTCTTTACTGTATATATATATATATATATATATATATATATATATATATATACACATATATACAGTGGTGGCCCGAAGCATTTCCTTTGAAAAAATTAAGTGTCCAAACAACAGGTGGTGTAGCTTGCTTAACAGGTGGGATAATCTGCTGACTAGCAGACACTGCTACTAGGTCCAAAGTATTTCCTGGTCTAGATGCAGTTAAAAATTTGTTATTAGATACTCTCGTTGGATGCTGAGAAAGCATTCCTTAGAGTCTCCTGGCACACCATATATTATTCTCTTAAAAAGCTTGGGGTAGGGCTCTAGGGGACCCTTTTATAGCCAAAATCATGGCCCTGTATCGCAATCCGTCAGCTAGGCTGAAGATAAATGGAACATTTTCATCACCTTTCATAATCACCAATGGGACAAGGCAGGGATGTCCTCTGTCCCCTCTCTTATACATCCTAGTGATGGAGCACCTGCTCTCATCAATTCGCGATAACCCCAATATTAGGTGGATTGAGGTGGGAGGCACCGAGTACAAGTGCTCTGCATTTGCTGATGATGTCCTAGTATATATCACTCAATCACATATATCCATCCCTGCTGTTATGGCTGAAATAGATCACTTTGTTACATGGTCAAATTTTAAAATCAATGCAGCGAAGTCTGAGGCCCTCGATGTCTCCCTCCCCAAATCCATACAGGATTCCATCCAGTCCAACTTTCCATTTGCCTGGCCCTCACAGAGTATCAAATATTCGTATTCATAGAGACCTCTCCCATCTATTTTATCTTAATTTTGGGCCCTTTATTGAACAACTCCATAAAGATCTTACTTCTTGGACGGTGAAGGATTTTTCCTGGTTCGGCAGAATAAGTATACTAAAAATGAACATCTTACCTAAACTCTCATACCCCTTCCAAACCATTCCCGTGTCAAATTTTTGGAAAAGACTGCGCAGTAGCTTTTAGTCTCCCCAGGATGACACAGGTGGGGCAGATGGTGGTTGTCCCGGCCCGCTAGGCCGCATTGTAGCACAGTGAGCTTCGCACTGCAACTTATGCTTCATATCCATGTGACGGTTCATGCATGAAGTACTCAAACTATGTATTTTTTGGCCTCTACTTAGCTTTTGGTGACAAATGTTACAGATAACACGAGTTGGGTCATCCTTAGCGATCTGAAAAAATGCACAGGGTATGCAAAGTTTAGAGCCCATGCGACTCTGCTACTAGCAATACTATCAAATGATTGGCTGGGATAGATGCAGAGCGTCTGGGTTTGGTTGGGGGTCCCCACAGTCTGCCTAGGCTAGATGCATTTAAAATCATTGTTAGTTACACAGGCGGAGCAGCTTGCTTCGCAGCTGGGTTGCTACAATGACTAGCAGACACTGAAGATTTGGAGCAGACCTCTGACTAAACAGCTCTTCTCTTCAGACTCAACCATCTGTGTTACCCCAAGCCATAGTGTATGTATTTTCTTACGGTTAAAAGGGGGGGGGGGACCAAACCCACCTCTAATTGACGATGGCAACGTCATGGAAAACAAAGCAAGGGGACTCCAAAAAGAGTATCCATTTTTTCCAAAAATTTGTGGCACAGACACCACTTAAGTGGCATCAATTGCCCCAGAGTTGCTTAAAACGGTTGGTTAGAATGAGTACGACACACTGCTAATATGCCCAAAATTATTTTCCAGACAAGATGCAGCTAAAAATTATTAGTAATTTGAAAGCTGGTGGAGCTTAGTATAGATGGCATAATAGAATGAGTACCGCACACTGCTACAGGCCCAAAATTATTTTCCAGACAAGATGCAGCAAAAAATTATTAGTAATTTGAAAGCTGGTGGAGCTTAGTATAGATGGCATAATAGAATGAGTACCGCACACTGCTACAGGCCCAAAATTATTTTCCAGACAAGATGCAGCTAAAAATTATTAGTAATTTGAAAGCTGGTGGAGCTTAGTATAGATGGCATAATAGAATGAGTACCGCACACTGCTACAGGCCCAAAATTATTTTCCAGACAAGATGCTGCTAAAAATTATTAGTAATTTGAAAGCTGGTGGAGCTTAGTATAGATGGCATAATAGAATGAGTACCGCACACTGCTACAGGCCCAAAATTATTTTCCAGACAAGATGCAGCTAAAAATTATTAGTAATTTGTAAGCTTAAAACGGTTGGTGAGGTGATTTTACGAAATCCTCAAGCTTTTACTCTCCCCAGGATGACACAGGGGAAGAAAAGTCCTTGCGGATCCATGATTTGTTCATCTTTATGAACGTGAGTCTGTCTACATTCTCAGTGGACAGCCGCGTGCGCTTATCTGTCAGCACACCAGCTGGCTGCGGGGCATGACAAGATCTCCAAGGCGTATTTGGCGAGCTCCGGCCATTTATCCAGATTGGAAGCCCAAAAAGAGCAAGAGTCCAGTGACACAGTCATGGCTTCGATGTTTACTTGGAGATACTCCTGTACCATCGTCTCTAGGCGTTGACTATGTGTCAGACTTCTTGTCTCCTGTGGCCTTCCAAAGGATGGGCTAAAAAAGCTGTGAAATGATTCCGCAAAATTGCTGTTACCAGCAGATACTGTGTTTCTGTTAGGGTTTGAGTGCTGAACACTCGACAGTCCCACGGTTGGCAAGTTAGAACTGTGAAATTCACTACGTGCACCACTGGTGTTTTGTGGAAAAGCACATGTAAGATTCTGCAACAGTCTCTGCTGATACTCCTGCATGTGTGAATCCCTTTCTATGGCAGGAATTATTTTGGCAAATTTACTTTTGTACCGGGGATCTAAGAGTGTGGCAACCCAGTAGTCAGGATTATTTCGAATTCTGACAATTCGAGGGTCATGTTGCAGGTAGTGCAGCAAGAAGGCACTCATGTGTCTTGCGCATCCACGAGCACCAAGTCCCTGTTGTGTTGGTGGCAAGGTAAGAATCATGCTTCCTTCCTCTGCCCTCTCACCCCAACCTCGCATAACAGAAATGTGATCAAGGTCTCCCTCATCTGATGAGTCTTCCATCAGTTCGTCCTCCACTTCTTCCTGGGCTCCTGCACCTTCCTCACCAGTTTGGCTGCTACCATGCGCCCTGGTAAATCCATCTCCCCCACCCTCACATGCCTGCCGCCTTGGTGCTGCCGACCGTCTGGACCTTGCAGATGTTAGCCCTTCCACATACAACTCCTCCTCCTCTACTTCCTCCACCTCCTCTTGTCGCACCATCTGACTCCGAATTCTGTGCTCCGGCATGTAAATCACTGGAATAGTCATACTGATAATGGCATCGTCATCACTAAACATCTTCATCGCCATTTCAAAACTGTGCAGAAGGGTGCATAGGTCCCTGATCTGAGACCACTCCTCCAGCGTGATTTGCCCCACCTCTGGATCCCGTTGGCCCAGGCTATACGTCAGAACGTATTGCACCAGGGCTTGTCTGTGCTGCCACAGTCGCTGCAACATATGCAGAGTTGAATTCCACCGGGTAGGCACTTCGCATTTTAGCCGGTGAAGTGGCAGGCCCAACGACTTCTGTAGAGATGTAAGTCGCTGAGCTGCGGGATGCGAATGGCGGTAGTGAGCACACAGCGATCGTGCCCTGTGCAGAAGGCCATCTAGTCCGGGATAGTGGCCTAAAAATTGCTGGACAACCAGGTTCAACACGTGAGCCATACAAGGCACGTGTGTGACATTGCCCCGGCGAAGGGCCGCAGCGAGGTTTGCAGCATTGTCGCACACGGCCTTCCCTGGTTTCAGGTCCAGTGGAGACAACCATTCATGAAACTGGTTCTCCAGAGCTGACCACAACTCCTCAGCTGTGTGACTCACATTTCCCCGACATTTCAAAGTAAAAACCGCCTGATGACATTGAGCCCTGCTGCCAGCATAGTAAGGAGGTGTGCAGGATCCCTTCTACGCAGTTAGGAAGCGTGTGGCATGACCAGACAGGCTTTGGGTGCAGGTGGAGGACCGAGAGGAGGTTGAGGAGGCAGAAGCAGTGGAAGAACTTCGAGATAAAGAGGATTGACGCACAACTCGTGGGGACGGCAAGACTTGGACAGCAGCCCCTTGTCCTGCTGTCACCATATTTACCCAGTGGCTTGTCAGCGACATGTAACACCCCTGTCCATGTCTACTCATCCATGTGTCTGTGGTGAAATGCACCCTGTCACACACAGAGTTTCTCAAAGAAGCGGTGATGTTGTGTGCGACATGCTGGTGGAGCGCAGGCACACCTTTCTTTGAGAAGTAGTGCCGACTGGGCATCTGGTACTGGGGCACTGCGACAGACATAAGGTCTCGAAAATCCTCTGTGTCCACCAGGCGGAAAGGCAGCATTTCTGTAGCCAAGAGCTTGCAGATGGTGAAATTCAACCTCTTAGCTTTCTCATGACTAAGAGGAAATGGTCTTTTACTTGTCCACATCTGAGGGACCGAGGGCTGGCTGCTGTGCTTAGACATGGTTGAGAAAGGTGTCCCCAGCAAACTGCCGGTCTGTGACGAAGATGCAGGCGGACGTGTTAGGTTGCCTTGATCCAAAGGTGGTGCTCTCGATGTCGGAGAGTGCTCAACACCAGCTGGTGTTTCCACCTCCAAATAAAATGATGACCTGCCAATCACGCTGGCTGTTGCGGGTAAAGAGGTGGCAGGTCTGCGTCCCAAAACAGGTGTGACTGCTGTCCCCCCAGTCACAGAGGATGAAGAGGCCGCGGATGCACAAGATGGGAAAGACGGTGGTTGGCCCGGCCCGCTAGGCCGCATTGTACCACAGTGAGCTTCCCACTGCAACTTATGTTTCATATCCATGTGACGGTTCATGCATGAAGTACTCAAACTATGTATTTTTTGGCCTCTACTTAGCTTTTGGTGACAAATGTTACAGATAACACGAGTTGGGTCATCCTTATCGATCTTAAAAAATGCCCAGGCTATGCAAGGCTTAGCGCCCATGCGACCTAAATAGCCACCACGACTTGTGGTCAGAGGCAGAGTTGTGTTTGAGGATGCAGTTGTTGACGTGCTTCCAGTACTACGTCTCTGTCCAGGAAGGGGCAACCTGACCTCGTCGTCACTAGCATCCTCCTCCACCTCCTCTGCTGACCTCATCGACTGGCTGACTGTGGGTTGACAATAAGTGGGATCTGCAACCTCGTCATCATCACCCTGTGTGTTCTCACACCCGTCGTCCTCAGAGCCAACCTCTTCCTGCCCTGACAAAAAACTCAAGTTGTCGCTCCAATCAGGTATTTGAGTCTCATCATCGTCTTCCTCATTCTCTCCACCAACAGGAGTTACAGTTTGGGAATGAGGGTCAACATTATGGTCATAACCTTCTGCGTCTGGTCCTGGATCCGACTCATAAAGATTCTGTGCATCAGTGCAGATCATTTCCTCATCTGGATTCACTGAAGCTCTGGAGCCGACCTCTGATTCCCAGGCTATAGTATGAGTAAACAGCTCTGCAGACTCCACCATCTGTTCTACCACATACTCAGACAGGCAGCTGGAGACTTGGGAGCTGTGAGGAAGCAAGTGCGATTGGGGTGACACCTCTGAGGACTGGAGTATTTGTGATGTTGAAGTTGAGGTGGAGGAGAGCCCACTTTAAGGAGCACTTGATATCCATTGAAGCACCTGCTGTTTTTGTGCCTCATCTGGAATTTGTAGCGATTGGCGTGGCTGTAATAAAGGGATCGTATCACATTGTCCGCTAAAAGAAGTAGACATCTTAGTTTGGCTGGAAGATGGTCTTTCTTCTGCAGATGTTACTGTTGCTTTAACACCTACCCCACGGACACAACCTTTTTTTCCCTTCCCAACACGCCTATTCCCCTTTCCACCAGCAGCAGACCTTTTTCCACTCATTTTGGTGGTTAACTAATTGACAACTCTGGAGTTGTTTGCACAAAAAACGATGGATGGGAACCGAGCAGAGCTGAGTGGCCAAACTGTGGTATTAGCCCAAAAGGATTGGCTGGGTTAGATGCAGTAAAACAATTTTATTACATACACAGGTGGTGGAGCTTAGTATAGATGGACTAATAGAATAAGTCCCACACACTGCTACAAGCCCAAAATTATTTTCCGAGCTAGATGCAGATAAAAATTATTTCTAATTTGCAAGCTGCTGGAGCTTAGCATAGATGGACTAATAGAATAAGTCCCACACACTGCTACAGGCCCAAAATTATTTTCCGAGCTAGATGCAGATAAAAATTATTTCTAATTTGCAAGCTGGTGGAGCTTAGTATAGATGGACTAATAGAATAAGTCCCACACACTGCTACAGGACCAAAATTATTTTCCAGACAAGATGCTGCTAAAAATTATTTCTAATTTGCAAGCCGGTGGAGCTTAGTATAGATGGACTAATAGAATAAGTCCCACACACTGCTACAAGCCCAAAATTATTTTCCGAGCAAGACGCAGATAAAAATTATTTCTAATTTGCAAGCTGGTGGAGCTTAATATAGATGGACTAATAGAATAAGTCCCACACACTGCTACAGGCCCACAATTATTTTCCAGACAAGATGCAGCTAAAAATTATCTCTAATTTGCAAGCTGGTGGAGCTTAGTATAGATGGACTAATAGAATTAGTCCCACACACTGCTACAAGCCCAAAATTATTTTCCGAGCTAGATGCAGATAAAAATTATTTCTAATTTGCAAGCTGTTGGAGCTTAGTATAGATGGCCTAATGTTATGCACACGCCCGGGCTAAGTGGCGTGTGCGTGTGATTGGTAGTGATTCCACTGGACCGTGCCGGAGAGTGAAAGCCTGGAGGGGCGTGACTAGGTATTCACCCGATCCGACCAGGGTCGCACGATGGCATACGACGCCAGTGCACCAAGGAGGAACCGAGCAGAGGGACCAGGTGCTACTCCAGGACAGACCCCGGATACGGCTGTTGACCCACACAGGGGAATACAGGAACAGGCTGGTAGGCTGGCACACAGACTGGTGGGTATAGGCAGGCACGACTGGTATGCAGGCAGGCGGGTATGCAGGCAGGGGGGTAAAGGCAAGCACAGCTAGAGTGCAGACAGGGAGGCACTAGCAGGTAGGAACACAGGCGGGATAGGACCCAGTACACACCGGGACTAAGGAACAATACAGGCAGAGGGTTACAGGCAAGCACAGCTAGAGTGCAGACAAGGCTGAGCAGGGAGGACAGGGCTCTGTTCACACGGAACAGACAGGAAGGGAAAGACAGAGCCAGATACTCATACAGTACTTGCAGAGACAACAAGCAGGAGTTAGGTACGAGTTCAGACTCTGCAGAAAAAGGAAGGGAACGGACATAGAGGCAAAACAGGTAAAGGACAGGAGAGAGTTCAGACTGGAACTGAGTGTACGGAGGAGACCGACACTGCAGAGGGATACAGGAGCGGGTCTGGGAATACGGCCCCCAGAGAGGCGGAACGAACAGGCAAGGAGCGTGTTCAGACAGGACAGACCAGACACAGGAGCGGGTCTAGGAAATCGGCCACTAGAAGGCGGAACGAACAGGCAAGGAGCGTGTTCAGACAGGACAGACCAGACACAGGAGCGGGTCTAGGAAATCGGCCACTAGAAGGCGAGAGGAACAGGCTAGGAGCGTGTTCAGACAGGTCAGACAAGATACAGGAACGGGTCTAGGTAATCGGCCCCTAGAAGGCAGGAGGAACAGGCTAGGAGCGTGTTCAGACAGGACAGACAAGAGAACACAGAAAGGACTCAGTTCAGACACGGGAACTAATACCGAAAAGCAGGAGACATACAGGACTCAGTTCAGACACGGGAGCTGATACCGCAAAGCAGGAGACATACAGGACTCAGTTCAGACACGGGAGCTGATACCGCAAAGCAGAAGACATACAGGACTCAGTTCAGACAGGCCTGGAAATACAGCCTCCAGGAAAGGCAGACAAGGAAACAAAGAACGGGACCTGGCACCTTCAGAGTGCAAGCACACACTGAAGGAAACACTATGCTCAGGCAGGGATAGAAGGGAGCTGCTGAGCTATATACCAAGTGTAAGACAGCAATAGGCTGAGGACGCACAAGGGGTGTGACCCACAGCAGGTACAAAAAGCAGGAAGTGATCGGGCGCCGCCCTTAGGCAGCAGAGACAGACACAAACAGACAGCATGGAGGGAAGCCAGAGAGACATTCTGGACAGGAGATCAAGTGCGCGCTCCTGCACAGTGGGAGATGGACCACTATGCAAGGACGCCGCCAGGTATGTTACACCTAATAGAATGATGCTAAGCCCAAAAGGTTTTACTTGGCTAGGTGCAGTAAAAAAAATTGTATTCTATACACAGGTGGTGTAGCTTGCAACACAGATACGCTATTCCACTGACTAACACACACTGCAAGAGGCCAAAAAGGATTTGCTTAGCTAGATTTAGCCAAATGCTGTGAAAAACACTTGCACAGCACTGGCACAGACCTGCCTGGCAAAAAGGAAATGCTGTAACCTAGTCCTCAAAAGGACTGCAATTAAAATTAGTCCCTACTCCCAAGCTGTCTATTAAAGAGCACACACCTGCCTGATAAAAGTCATAGGAAATGCTGTAACCTAGTCCTCAGAAGGACTACAATTACAAGTAGACCCTACTCCCAACCTATCTATTTAAGAGCACTGACCTGCCTATCTAAAGTGGTAGGAAATGCTGTAACCTAGTCCTCAAAAGGACTGCAATTACAACTATTCCCTACTCCCAAGCTATCTGTATATTTCTGAGAAAATTGGCTTGAAATTAACACTGAAACTATAGCACACACAGCAACAGCGGTGCCGTCTAACACGCAGCTCCATCAGTGAGAAAGTGGTGGCGACGGGGAAAATGGCTGGGTCTTATATCGCAAGGACATGTGACATACACAGGAAAGGAGACATGCCCTTGCTTGTGTGAAAAAAAGCAGTTCGCTCCGTGTGTGCGCTGCTGATAGGCTGACAGATTGCACCTCCCCACTGTAAATGCAGGAAAGAGAAAAAAAAATGGAGGTCTTCATTATTTCTGCAGAGATCCATCCCCTGCCCGCTGTACACTCAAACTGCGGATTAACATTGATTATCAGCATTACTGTGAAAAAATCCAGTTATGATTTTGGTGCACTAACAGTTATCGAACATAACCTCGAACAGCCAGATTTTTTTCAAATCGTTCGTGTTCGCCGAACGGCTCGAACACCGCCCAAAGCAGCTCGAATTTGAGATTGGTGAACAGTTCGATTTGAACACCGCTCATCTCTAGTGGCCAGCAATGAGTCCAGACCTGAATCCCATAGAACATTTGTGGAGAGATCTCAAATTGGCAGTTTGGAGAAGGCACCCTTCAAATATCAGGGACCTGGAGCAGTTTGCCAAAGAAGAATGGTCTACAATTCCAGCAGAGCATTGTAAGAAACTCATTGATGGTTACCGGAAGCGGTTGTTCGCAGTTATTTTGGCTAAAGGTTGTGCAACCAAGTATTAGGCTGAGGGTGCCAATACTTTGGTCTGGCCCATTTTTGGAGTTTTGTGTGAAATGATCAATGATTTGATTTTTGCTTCATTCTCTTTTGTGGTTTTTCCTTGCAAGCAAATTAAATGAAGATAATAAGACCAAAGAATTTTTGATTGCAATCATTTTCAGGAAGAAACTGAGTATTATCTGACAGAATTGCAGGGGTGCCAATACTTTTGGCCACCACTGTATATATAATATATATATATATATATATATATATAATATATATAATTGTCTTATCCCGTCTGTCTGTCCTTCTGTCCAGGAAATCCCGCGTCGCTGATTGGTCCGGCCGCGGCCAATCAGCCACGCGGGATTTGAGAAAAAGATGGCGGCCGTTAGCAGCTCATCTGCCGGACGGAGGTCAGCGGCGATGCAGCCGGGAGATGAGCGGCTAGCGCCGCTCATTTCCCGGCTGCTCGCAGTTCAAGTACCCCGACGGGCGGCGCCGCTGACCTCCATGCGGCAACCGTTGGGAGATCAGCAGCTTGGGCCGCTGATCTCCCGACGGCAAGTGAGAAGGGAGGACTGGGGAACAGCGCCGCCGGTCGGGATACTTCAGCTGCAAGCAGCCGACCATCTCCCGGCTCCTCCCAGCCGGCGGCCGCGACCAATCAGTAATTTTGGCGCCAAAATTAAACACGCTGTCCAGTCCTCACTAACACGGTTCACTGATTGGTCGCGGCCACCGGCCGCGACCAATCAGCAAGATTAGCACCAAGTTTAAACACCGCTCTGCACAGAGGTCAGCGGCGATGCAGCGGGGAGATAAGCGGCGCTAGCTGCTCGCAGCCGGTTGGGACACTTCGGCTGCGAGCAGCCGCCCATCTCCCGGCTGCTCGCAGTGGAAGTACCCGCACAGGCAGCGCCGCTGCCTGGTCCTCACTAATACGGTTCGCTGATTGGTCGCGGCCGGCGACCGCGACCAATCAGCGATTTTGGCGCCAAATTTAAACACCGCTCTGCACAGTGATCAGCGGCAATGCAGCCAGGAGATGAGCGACGCTAGCCACTCATCTCCCGGCTGCTCGCAGCATAAGTACCCCGACCTGCGGTGCCGCTGACCTCCATGCAGCTACCGTCGGGAGATCAGCGGCTTGGGCCGCTGATCTCCCGACGGCAAGTGTGAAGCCGCCCGGAAGTACCCGCACAGGCAGCGCCGCTGCCTGGTCCTCACTAATACCGTTCGCTGATTGGTCGCGGCCGGCGACCGCGATCAATCAGCGATTTTGGCGCCAAATTTAAACACGCTCTCCGGTCCTCAGTAACACGGTTCGCTGATAGGTCGCGGCATCGACCAATGAGCGATATTGGCGCCAAATTTAAACACCGCTCTGCTGATTGGTCGCGACCGGGGGCCACAACCAATCAGCAATTTTGGCGCCAAATGTAAACACCGCTCTGCTGATTGCGCCTGGTTGGCCGCATACATGTTCTAGAATACCCAATGCATTAGAATCGGGCCACCATCTAGTATATATATATATATATATATATATATATATATATATATACATTGTGTGCAGAATTATTAGGCAAAGGAGTATTTTGATCACATGATACTTTTTATACATGTTGTCCTATGCCAAGCTGCATAGGCTTGAGAGCCAACTACCAATTAAGTAAATCTGGTGATGTGCATCTCTGTAATGAGGTGGTGTGTTGAGTAATGACATCAACACCCTATATAAGGTGTGCTTAATTATTAGGCAACTTCCTTTCCTTTGGCAAAATGGGTCAGAAGAGAAATTTGACGGGCTCTGAAAAGTCCAAAATTGTGAGATGTCTTGCAGAGGGATGCAGCAGTCTTGAAATTTCCAAACTTTTGAAGCGTGATCACCGAACAATCAAGCGTTTCATGGCAAATAGCTAGTGTTGAGCGAGCATGCTTGACACTGCTCGGTACTCGCCCGAGCATCTCGCTACTCGGGATGTTTGGCGAGCACCGAGCATTTCCGGGTTACTCGGGCGGGAGCTCGGGTCTCCGCCCTGCACGTTTGGCGCTCTTTACAGAGCCAATGAACATGCAGGGATTGCCAGCCAGTCACTGTAATGCCGCAGCCATGTTGTTTGTGGGCATTACAGTGATTCGCTGGCCGCACAGCGTCACCTCGAGTATTTAAAACCGGGCGCCGCCATCTTGGACACAGTTGCTCCAGATCAGACAGTGTAGGGTCAGTGCTGCAGAGCTAGGGAGAGATTAAAACTGCAAAATAGTTAGTGTAGGGTCTCTAAAGCCTGCCAAACCAAACAAACAGTCTTTCTCAGGACTAATATCCATCCCAGATATCAGGCAGGCAGGCTGTATAGGAGACGCAGTGGTTATACCAACAAACACGGCATTACAGTCCTGTGTGCTCCTGCTGGTAAAATTGCTAGACTTATCCCCCGGTCTAAGGGGCCAGGAAAAATCCTTTCTTTTTCATCTAAATCCTGCATTTTATTTTTCCTCAGTCAGACTGTACAAATACTTCTCCACTTTTTTCTTTCTTTCATTGGATTTTTGTACAAATACGCGTCTTATTAACCTTTTGGTATCCCCACCCCAAAAAAAAAAATTGACACCAATATATCTGTTTAAAACATTCTGGTGTAGGCCAGATAACTAGACATTTGGTTTTGCAGTTCCACGGTACAAATCTCTACATTATGCAGCTTTTGGCCTTTTTTACATAAAAAAAACAGTAATAGTGTCTCCCTGACAGTTCAGACACAAATATGTCTGTTTAAAATATTCTGGTGTAGGCCAGATAACTAGAACTGTGGTTTTCCTCTTCCATGGTTCAAATCAGGGTGTAATCCACCTTTTTGCATAAAAAAAACAGTAATAGTGTCTCCCTGACTGTTCAGACACAAATATATCTGTTTAAAAGATTCTGGTGTAGGCCAGATAACTAGAAGTTTGGTTTTGCAGTTCCACGGTTCAAATCTCTGTATTATGCAGCTTTTGGCCTTTTTTACCTAAAAAAAACGGTAATAGTGTCTCCCTGACTGTTCAGACACAAATATATCTGTTTAAGAGATTCTGGTGTAGGTCAGAGAAAAAGAACTGTGGTTTTCCTCTTCCATGGTTCTAATCTCCTTTTTATTACCCTTTTGCCATTGATAGTGCGAGTGTAAGCAATTTTACTTCATTTACAATGGGAAAGGCGCGTGGCAAGGGACGTGGAACTGGACGTTTTGGTGATGGTGTGTGTAGAGGACGGGGCCGTGGCCAAGGTGAAAATGTGCCACAACCAACAGCCACATCTTCTCGCTCCCACTTCTTGACCGAATTACTAGGGAAGCACACTACAACACCAGTATTGCAAACTGATCAGTGTGAACAGGTTATTAATTGGATAACAGATAATACTTCCAGTTACCTGGGCACCACCACCTCCGGTCTGTCTTCCACACGGTCAAGTTTTAGTAGTCGTGAGTCTCGACCGCATGCTCCTCCTCACCCTGATGCTCCTTCCTCCCACCATGCTGAGTGTCGCCAGACAGCAACTGATCCCACAGTTTGACACTCTGAAGAGTTGTTCACTGGTCCATTTCCATATTTGTGCCCCTCGCCTGCTCCGCTTGAAGTGGTGGAAGAGGAGATCCCATGTAGCAATGCCCAAATATTTGAACAGCCACGGCCAGAGGAAGTCGACGCTGGCAATTTGTCACAAGAGGTGGACGATGACGAGACACAATTGCCACGAAGTGAAGAGGAGGATTGTGGTGCACAAGTGGAAGAGGAGGAGGTGGTGGATGATCTAGTAACTGACCCAACTTGGCAGGAGGACACGCAGAGCGAGGCCTGCAGCACACCGGGGGAGGTGGGCAGAGTACCCCAACAGGCAGGAAGAAGCAGTGTGGTGGCCACACACGCAACAGTTTCCAGTAACACCAACACGAGGGACGTTGCCAGTACCACTGGTAGGTCTTCCAGAGTCTGGAATTTTTTTAAAGACTCTGCTGATAACCCCAAAAAGGCCATTTGTACCACCTACCATGCCAGCATCAGCAGGGGTGACAAAACTACCAGCCTGACCACCACCAGCATGATCAGACACATGTCAGCAAAGCACCCGACTTTATGGGGCGAACCCCAGGGTCCACGACCTGTATCAACGGGTGTCACCACTGCTTCTTCCGCTGTTGTGCGTGTAAGAGAACCCCCTGTTGTGCATGCAAGGCAATCCCCTGTCCATACTGCATGCAAAGATGCCCCCTCCTCTAAGTCTTCACTTGTTATGGCAGTTTCTCAAGAAACAGCATCAAAGTCCACATCAACATTCCACCGCAGCGTTCATTTGTCCATATCCCATAGCTTTGAACGAAAGCGCAAATTTGCAGCCAACGCTTCACAGGCCACAGTCCTAAATTCGCACATTTCACGACTGCTTGCGTTGGAAATGCTGTCTTTAAGGCTGGTGGAGACGGAATCCTTCCGCAACCTTATGGCGTTGGCCGTTCCTCGGTACTCGGTCCCCAGCCAACACTATTTTGCCGGGTGTGCCATCCCCGCACTACACAAGCATGTGTCCCAAAACATCTGCCGTGCCCTCAACAACGCAGTTACTGGGAGAGTCCACCTGACAACGGACACATGGACAAGTGCTTGTGGCCAGGGACGATACATCTCCCTGACGGCACACTGGGTAAACATAGTGGAAGCCGGGACCCAGTCGGACCTTGGGACGAAACACATCCTCCCCACACCGAGGATTGCGGGCCCTATGTCAGTCAGAGTTGCCCCCACAGTGTACAGCTCCTGGGCATCATCCTCCTCCTCCTCCTCATGTTCAGCCTCCATATCAGATATCTCCACATCAGTTACAAGCTGGAAGCACTGCAGTACTGCCTCAGCCAAGCGACAACAGGCTGTGCTGAAACTCATAAGCTTAGGTGATAAACCTCACACTGCTTGTGAGTTGTGGACAGCTGTAAAAGAGCTGGCAGAGCTGTGGCTGAGACCGCTGAACCTACATCCAGGCATGGTCGTGTGTGACAATGGCCGTAACCTGGTGGCGGCTCTGAGGCGAGGTGAGATCACACACATACCATGCGTGGCTCATGTGCTTAACCTCCTGGTTCAGTGGTTTCTTAAATTGTACCCCTAGTTGCCAGATCTGCTCGTCAAAGTACCCTGCCTGTCAGCTCATTTTTGGAAGTCGGCTACAGCTTCCGCAGCCCTTGCTGTGTTGCAGCAGCGTTTGCAGGTTCCGGCACACCGACTGGTGTGTGATGTCCCCACACATTGGAACTCTACCCTCCAAAAGTTGCAAAGGATTTGTGAGCAGAAGAGAGCAGTTGCGGAGTACCAGCTGCAACAAGGCCGTTGATATTCAGGTCAGACTCCACACATAAGACCTCAAGAGTGGACCTGGATGTCTGACATATGTACCATCCTGACAAACTTTGAGGAGTCCACCAAGATGGTGAGTGGCGATGTCGCCATCGTTAGCGTCAGCATCCCACTTGTCTGTCTTTTGCAATGCTCACTGCAGAGAATTAAAGAGGAGGCATTGCAGCCAGAGTATGATGAGATGGATCAAGAAGCCGTAATGGGCGATTACACACAGCCCAGCCTCATCTCATCCCAACGTGCATTGGGGGACAATGAGGGAGAGGAGGAGGAGAAGGAGGAAGAACAGGAGCTGGTATCATGCGCTGTAGACGGTAGTACCTGTACAACTGTCATACCGTCGGTTCAACGTGGGTGGCCTGAGGACAGGGGGGAGGAGGAGGATGAGGAGGTGGAGGAGGAGAGCATGGTCAGTCGTCATCTTGGTGAGGACACGGAAGTCTTGCCCGTTACCAGTCTGGCACGCATGGCTGACTTTATGTTACGCTGCCTTAACCGTGACCCTTGCATTGTCAAAATGTTGGGTGACAGTCATTACTGGTTGGTGACACTTTTAGACCCCAGCTACAAGGAGAACTTTCACTCTCTTATTCCTGAGGTGGAGAGGTCTACAAAAATGTGGCAGTACCAGAATGCCCTTGCTGCAGAACTGTTAATTCCCATCTGAACACGCTAGCGGCAGAGGTCACAGTTCGTTGACCAACCAAGAGAGAGACGCAACTCCAATCCAGCAGAGGCAGGGGAACACTGCACATAGAAAATACATCAAAGGTGTCCAAAAGCTGACAAACTGCTCAGAAGACACAAATAACTCATGGAAAAGAGTCAAGTACATATAGTCATGTGAAAAGAAAAGAGGTGGAGGAGTAAAAGGAGTGGGAGACACAGATATAGGCACGTCATGCCCTTCTGAAACCCAAAAAGTGCAAAGCTGACACGGCCAGTCTGTTCCTGCCCGTGCGACCTCTGTGTCGCCGGGTTTGTGCCAGAGCCACGGTGGACCCTGATGGCCAGCCCCCCTCTCCCAATACTGGTGCCTGTCTGCTGGTGGGTCGAGCCCCCCCGCGGTGGGGGGGAGTAACATCTGCAGAAGAAAGACCATCTTCCAGCCAAACTAAGATGTCTACTTCTTTTCGTGGACAATGTGATACGATCCCTTTCTTACGGACACGCCCATCGCTACAAATTCCAGATGAGGCACAAAAACAGCAGGTGCTTCAACGGATATCAAGTGCTCCTTCAAGTGGGCTCTCCTCCACCTCAACTTCAACATCACAAATACTCCAGTCCTCAGAGGTGTCACCCCAATCGCACTTGCTTCCTCACAGCTCCCAAGTCTCCAGTTGCCCGTCTGAGTATGGGGTAACACAGATGGTTGAGTCTGCAGAGCTGATTACTCATACTATAGCCTGGGAAATGGAGGTCTGCTTTATGGGTCGGATCCAGGACCAGATGAAGAAGGTTATGACCATAATGTAGACCCTCGTTCCCAAACTGTAACTCCTGTTGGTGGAGACAATGATGAAGACGATGATGAGACTCAAATACCTGATTGGAGTGAAAACTTGACTTTTCGGTCAGGGCAGGAAGAGGTTGGCTCTGAGGACGACGGGTGTGAGAACACACAGGGTGATGATGAAGAGGTTGGAGATCCCACTTACTGTCAACCCACAGTCAGCCAGTCAATGAGGTCAGCAGAGGAGGTGGAGGAGGATGTGACTAGCGCAGGGGATGGGGATGACTTGGAACCCGGGCCTTTGCCTGGCCTTGGGGATGTCGCGGTGGTCGGCTCCCGGGCCCGTACCCTGAGGTCACTCTTTAAAAGGGTGGATAATTGTTAATTTTATAAGAGTTCGTGACGCCACCTGTGGTATCAGGTGAGAAGCACCAGCGCTGCAGCAGTCCACTGAAGCTGGTGATAAGGCAGCTCGATGGTATATCTCCCCACAGGTAGAGCTAGGCCTGAGGGCAGCGTATGCAGGGGGAATGCAGGACAAGCGAGACCCAGCTGGGTCAGAGGAAGAACGGGAACGGACACGGTAGTCGCTTCAATACCTTTTACTGGTGGAAATTCAGGCACATCCCGGAGCACTGTAGGGTGAAGGGTGCATATCAGGATCCTCCCCAATGAGCGGGTGTAGGGCCTCCTGTTTCTTGCCTCTGTGTAGTAAGTTTCTGACCGGCCTGGAGCTTGGCCTAACTTTGTCTCTGTCCTGCGCTGGCTGACCTTTTGGTAGGGCCTTCTCTTGGAGTTCACGCTCACAGTATGCGGGGCCTAAGCGTCTCCTGGCTCTGTTACGTATCAGCACCTTAGCGATCCTGGGACTTGTAGTTCTCCAGGGATTCCGGTTATGCCTTACTGGGTCATAGAGATCCCGGTAAGCTCGGATCCGGTGTCCGGTAAATGCTTCGGGGTGAGCTGGTTAAGCTCCTCAGCCCCCTATGTACTAACTCTCCAGTCGCCTACGGCCTACTCGGGCTCTCACTAGGCTATACACACTAACGGCAGCTTGCCGCGCTTCACCGATCTTATATCCGGCACACCTTAAGCTCTATCTGGGCTCCCTGAATCTAGCTAGCAGGAGCCTCGTTGTAACGGGTCTGGGAGGCGGAACCTCTGAGCTACTATACAAGGGGGTGGTCCTTGTAAGGGAGCGGATGGCGACCAGGGAAGATGGGCAGGCAGTCACAGCAGGTGACCGGGACAGTCTCTGGGTGAACGGGCTGGAGGTCACGGCAAGTGACCGGGGCAGTCTCTGGATGAACGGGCTGGAGGTCATGGCAAGTGACCGGGGCAGTCTCTGGATGAACGGGCAGGAGGTCACGGCAAGTGACCGGGGCAGTCTCTGGATGAACGGGCAGGAGGTCACGGCAAGTGACCGGGGCAGTCTCTGGATGAACGGGCAGGAGGTCACGGCAAGTGACCGGGGCAGTCTCTGGGTAGAGGGTAGGTACGACCTGTGATGGCTGAGCCTCCAGGTAGGCTAGCAGGCAGATGGTAGATGTGTGCTCCCAGGTGAGCAAGCGAGAGTCTCTGGATAAACGGTTGGTCACAGCCTGTGACGGCGGAGCCTCCAGGTAGGCCAACAGACAGGCAGCAGATGAGCGCTCCCAGGTGAGCGGGAAGGAGTCTCTGGAATGGCAGGTGGTCACAGCACGTGACGGCGGAGCCTCAGGGTAGGCCAACAGACAGGCAGCAGATGAGCGCTCCCAGGTGAGCGGGCAGGAGTCTCTGGAATGGCAGATGGTCACAGCACGTGACGGCGGAGCCTCCAGGTAGGCTAGCAGGCAGGTAGCAGATGTGCGCTCCCAGGTGAGCGGGCAAGCTGGTCCATAGACAGACTGACAGGAGTAGGAAGGCAGACCGTCGGACCTCAGGCTAGCAAGCAGGTAGGAGGAATGACAGGCAGGAAACAGACAGCAAACTGGCAGGATTCTGGCAGGTAACTGGCAGGTAACTGGCAACGGGAACTGAGGGCTGAAGCAGAGTAGTGAACAGTGCAACAACATTGCTCGGGCACCTCCATTTTGGAGGAGGTGCCTTATATATGGTGAAGTCCTCCGGCCATTGGCCGGGGACTCCTTAGGACGGCGCGCGCGGCCCCTTTAAGAGGGAGGGAGCGCGCGCGCGTGCGCCCTAAGCACGGTGGCCGGGAAGGAGCGCGCGCTGCCAGCAGAGCGGGAGGAGGACGCCGGGCTCGGAGCAGAGGGGTGAGGGGAACAGCGTCCCTGCCTAGCAGAGGGCAGGGACGCCGGCGCTACAGTACCCCCCCTTTAGGCCCCCCCTTTTTTAGGCCAGAGAGAAATTTAGCTAGGATGAGAGGGGCATGGATGTTCTCCCGGGGCTCCCACGTTCTCTCTTCAGGACCAAACCCCTTCCAATCTACTAGAAAAAAGGTCTTCCCTCTTACCCTTTTGGTGGCCAGAATGTTCTCTACCTCAAATTCGTTTTCAGCGGAAACCGGCGCAGGAGGCGTACCTGTAGATTTGGAAAAAGAGTTAAGTACCACAGGTTTGAGGAGAGATACATGGAAGGAGTTAGTGATCCGCAAGTTGGCCGGGAGTTTCAATTTATAGGCCACCGGGTTGATCTGACTGATGACCTCCAGAGGACCGATGAACCGAGGCCCTAACTTATAGGAAGGAATCTTGAGCCGGACATACTTGGACAAGAGCCAGACCTTATCCACTGGACGGAATTGAGGAGGATCCAGACGTTTTTTGTCAGCATGTCTTTTCATACGCTCGGATGACAGAAGGAGTGCGGACCGGGTACTCTCCCATATAGAGGAAAATTTGTTAATAAGAGATTCCGCAGCCGGGTTGTCCACAGAGGTGGAGACAGGAAATGGGATCCGAGGATGCTGACCGAAGACTACAAAAAACGGGGATTTGGAGGAAGATTCGCTCTCGTGATTGTTGTAAGAAAATTCGGCCAATGGCAGGAGATCCACCCAGTCTGAATGGTGGGCATTAACGAAGTGCCGGAGGTAACTGGTCAGGTTCTGATTGATCCGCTCCACTTGACCATTAGACTGTGGGTGGTAAGCGGAGGAGAAGTCCAGGGTGACGTCTAGCAATTTACAAGTGGCTCTCCAGAAACGTGAGGTGAACTGTACCCCACGATTCGACACTATGTGGAGGGGCAGTTCATGAAGACGGAAGATGTGGCGGATAAAGTCTTTAGCCAGCTCGGGTGCAGACGGGAGGCCTGACAGGGGAACGAAATGAGCCATCTTGGAAAAGCGGTCAGCGACCACCCAAATGACCGTACAACCAGCAGAGACGGGGAGATCAGTTATAAAGTCCATTGCTATATGCTGCCAGGGGGCAGCAGGTACTGGAAGCGGAAGGAGGCGACCGGCTGGCAGATGTCTCGGAACCTTGTTTCGGGCGCAGGACACACAGGCAGAAACAAAGTCTATTACGTCCTTGTGCAGGGTAGGCCACCAGTAGTGCCGGGTAATAAGCTGGAGGGTCTTTTTCTGACCGGCGTGGCCAGCTAGTTTAGACGAGTGACCCCAGTGTAGGATCTTCTCCCGATCAGGTACTGATACGAACGTCTTACCGGGAGGGAGACGATTTAGACTCACGGGAGCCACCTGCATTACTCTGGCGGGATCGATGATGTGTTTCGGTTCCTCCTCGAGATCAGACACCAGAAAGGATCGGGACAAGGCATCCGCCTTGATGTTTTTGTCAGCCGAGCGAAAATGAAGAATAAAATCAAAGCGAGCAAAAAACAAGGACCACCGAGCTTGGCGCGGGTTAAGTCTCTGGGCATGCTGGAGGTAAGCCAAGTTCTTGTGGTCAGTGTAAATTATTACCGGGTGAAGAGCCCCTTCGAGCAGGTAACGCCACTCCTCCAATGCCAGCTTGATGGCCAATAACTCTCGATCTCCTATGGAATAGTTGCGCTCAGAAGAGAAGAGTTTGGAGAAGAAGCCACAAGTTACCATTCTCCCGGAAGATGATTTTTGGGTAAGTACCGCTCCGGCTCCAGAGGAGGAGGCATCAACCTCCAGGAAGAACTGCTTGTTGCCATCTGGGCGATGCAGCACCGGGGCGGAAGAGAAGGCCTGTTTTAAGGAAAGAAAGGCCTCCTCTGCTTCGGGCGGCCACTCTCTGGGATTAGTGCCCTTACGGGTGAGCGTGGAAATTGGGGCAGTCCGGGAAGAGAAGTGCGGTATGAAGAGGCGGTAGTAGTTGGCGAAGCCCAGGAACCGCTGAATGGCCTTCAACCCCTCCTGTCGGGGCCATTTCTCGATGGCAGACAGTTTCTCTGGATCCATTCGTAGGCCGGTCTGAGAAATAATGTAACCCAAAAACGGAAGCGAGGTCTGCTCAAAGAGGCACTTCTCATATTTAGCGAAGAGGTGATTCTGCCTGAGCCTGAGCAGGACCTGACGAACGTCCCTCCGGTGAGTCTGGAGATCCGGAGAGAAGACCAAGATGTCGTCCAGGTACACCACTACGCAGGAGTAGAGAAGGTCCCGGAAGATGTCATTGACCAACTCTTGAAAGACGGCAGGAGCGTTACAGAGACCAAAGGGCATTACCAGATATTCATAGTGGCCGTCCCGGGTGTTGAATGCAGTCTTCCATTCATCCCCTTGACGGATACGGACCAGGTTGTACGCCCCACGGAGGTCCAGTTTGGTGAAGATTCTAGCCCCCCTCAGACGATCAAATAATTCTGGAATGAGCGGAAGGGGGTACTTATTCTTCACCGTGATCTGGTTAAGGCCTCTATAGTCTATACAGGGACGGAGAGAGCCGTCCTTCTTTTTTACGAAAAAGAAGCCTGCTCCCGCCGGGGAGGTAGATTTCCGGATGAATCCCCTGGCCAAATTCTCCTCAATATATTCGGACATCGACCGGGTCTCAGCAGCTGACAATGGGTAAATACGCCCACGGGGAGGCGTAGTACCGGGTAACAGGTCGATAGGACAGTCATATGGTCTATGAGGGGGTAATGTCTCTGCCTCCTTTTTATTAAAGACATCAGCAAATGACCAATAGGGAATCGGAAGTCCAGGTAGATTAGTTGGGGTAGTAGAAGGACGGGCGGGATGAACAGGAACCAAACAAGTCTTATGACAGTCCTGTCCCCAGCGAAGGACTTCTCCGGTCTGCCAGTCAAGCACGGGTGCATGTCTCTGGAGCCAAGGTAGACCTAGTAAGAGGGCGTGAGAGAGTCCAGGCAGAACATGAAAAGAGATGCTCTCAGAATGCAGCATTCACACCTGCAGAGTTATGGATTCGGTGATGAGTTGGATGGGACGTGGTAAGAGGCCCCCATCCACAGCAGCGACAGATAATGGTATAGCCAGAGGTTTGGTGGGAATGCGGTATTTTTCTACCAGGGCCTGTGAAATAAGATTCCCGGCCGCTCCAGAGTCAAGTTGGGCTAGTTCGAAATAATGATTCTCCCCGCAGATAATTGAGACTGACAGCAGCAGAGATGGAGAGGATTTATTCTTGTCTAGGTCGACCTCTCTGAGCGAACCTAGACACAGGCGTTTCCTGACCTCTCCGGGCAGGTACGGATCCGGTGCTCCTTACTGCCACAGTAGAAGCAGCTCCCCTCGGCACGGCGTAAGTCCTGACGGGTTTTGACCATCTTGGTCTGGTCGACCTGCATAGGCTCAGGAGAGTGTACCTGGGGAGAAACGAAGGGAGTGACGGGTTTCTGAAAAGTAGGAGCTAGACGTGGAAACCTCCTCTCACGGGTGACTTCTTTGGCACTCTCCTGGAACCGTAGGTCAATCCGGGTGGCAAGAGTTATTAGGTCATCGAGAGTGGTAGGAATGTCTCGACCGGCGAGTTCATCTTTAATACGGCCGGACAGACCCTCCCAGAAGACAGATACCAGAGCGTCGTTATCCCAGGCCAGCTCCGAGGCAAGGGTACGGAACCGTATGGCATATTGGCCCACGGTGAAACTTCCCTGACGGAGGCGTAGCAGAGATGATGCGGATGAGGTCTTCCGTCCGGGTTCATCGAAGACTTTCCGGAAAGCCGTGAGAAAGGCAGGCAAGTCGGACACCAGGGGGTCTCCTCTCTCCCATAGAGGATTTAGCCAGGCCAGGGCCTCCCCGGTGAGATGGGACATGATGAAGGCAATTTTGGCCCGGTCGGAGTTAAACTGGTGGGACAGGAGTTCAAAGTGCAGGGTGCACTGATTTATAAAGCCCCGAGCCTGAGCGGAGTCGCCTCCGAAGCGAGGAGGTGCAGAAAGCCGTGTCCGGGGTAGGATACCATAGTATTGGTGGGCAGCGGAGCTGCCGGATTGCGAGTCATGGCACTGGCGGTGGTTGCTGGTGGAGCAGTCAGAGTGTCCAGGTGAGAATTGACATTCTGCAGGTGACCCAGGATGGACTCCTGTTGGGACCTCTGACGGGACAGTTCATGACACAGGTCCGAGAGTGAGGGAGCTTGGGTGCCACCGGGTTCCATGGCCCGAGCAAACTGTAACGGGTCTGGGAGGCGGAACCTCTGAGCTACTATACAAGGGGGCGGTCCTTGTAAGGGAGCGGGTGGCGACCAGGGAAGATGGGCAGGCAGTCACAGCAGGTGACCGGGACAGTCTCTGGGTGAATGGGCTGGAGGTCACGGCAAGTGACCGGGGCAGTCTCTGGATGAACGGGCTGGAGGTCACAGCAAGTGACCGGGGCAGTCTCTGGATGAACGGGCAGGAGGTCACGGCAAGTGACCGGGGCAGTCTCTGGATGAACGGGCAGGAGGTCACGGCAAGTGACCGGGGCAGTCTCTGGATGAACGGGCAGGAGGTCACGGCAAGTGACCGGGGCAGTCTCTGGATGAACGGGCAGGAGGTCACGGCAAGTGACCGGGGCAGTCTCTGGATGAACGGGCAGGAGGTCACGGCAAGTGACCGGGGCAGTCTCTGGGTAAAGGGTAGGTACGACCTGTGATGGCTGAGCCTCCAGGTAGGCTAGCAGGCAGATGGTAGATGTGTGCTCCCAGGTGAGCAAGCGAGAGTCTCTGGATAAACGGGTGGTCACAGCCTGTGACGGCGGAGCCTCCAGGTAGGCCAACAGACAGGCAGCAGATGAGCGCTCCCAGGTGAGCGGGCAGGAGTCTCTGGAATGGCAGGTGGTCACAGCACGTGACAGCGGAGCCTCAGGGTAGGCCAACAGACAGGCAGCAGATGAGCGCTCCCAGGTGAGCGGGCAGGAGTCTCTGGAATGGCAGATGGTCACAGCACGTGACGGCGGAGCCTCAAGGTAGGCTAGCAGGCAGGTAGCAGATGTGCGCTCCCAGGTGAGCGGGCAAGATGGTCCATAGACAGACTGACAGGAGTAGGAAGGCAGACCGTCGGACCTCAGGCTAGCAAGCAGGTAGGAGGAATGTCAGGCAGGAAACAGACAGCAAACTGGCAGGATTCTGGCAGGTAACTGGCAGGTAACTGGCAACGGGACCGGAGGGCTGAAGCAGAGTAGTGAACAGTGCAACAACATTGCTCGGGCACCTCCATTTTGGAGGAGGTGCCTTATATATGGTGAAGTCCTCTGGCCATTGGCCGGGGACTCCTTAGGACGGTGCGCGCGGCCCCTTTAAGAGGGAGGGAGAGCGCGCGTGCGCGCCCTAAGCACAGTGGCCGGAAAGGAGCGCGCGCTGCCAGCAGAGAGGGAGGAGGACGCCGGGCTCGGAGCAGAGGGGTGAGGGGAACAGCGACCCTGCCTAGCAGAGGGCAGGGATGCCGGCGCTACACTCGTGCTCCACTGCTGAACTATTAACTGAGTTCTCTAGACTAGACTGAGCTCCACTGCAGACTGACCTCTCTTAGTCTTCTCTACTGCAGGAACTCTTCAGAGGAACTGAACTGCCTAGCTCCACCTTCCCTATTTATATCCCTAATGGGCTCCCCCTGCTGGTCTGAGGTGGAAGGTGGAGATGTGTGAATGTTTATGGGGGCCTCTTGGGGGCCTCTTGTGGAGGATTCCATCAATGCACTCTTCTAGGATCTGTGATACCAAGCGCCTGGACAGAGACGGAGTACTGGAAGCACGTCAACAACAGCATCCTCAACCACAACTCTTCCTCTGACCACAAGTCGTAGTGGCTCTTCAGGTCGCATGGGCTCTAAGCCTTTCATAGCCTGGGCATTTTTTCAGATCGATAAGGATGACCCAACTTGTGTTATCTGTAATATTTGTCACCAAAGGCTAAGTAGAGGCCAAAAAATCAATAGTTTGAGTACTTCATGCATGAACCGTCACATGGATATGAAGCATAAGTTGCAGTGGGAAGATCACTGTGCTACAATGCGGCCTAGCGGGCCAGGCCAACCACCATCTGCCCCATCTTGTGCATCCGCGGCCTCTTCATCCTCTGTGACTGGGGGGACAGCAGTCACACATGTTTTGGGATGCAGACCTGCCACCTCTTTACCCGCAACAGCCAGTGTGATTGGCAGGTCGTCAGTTCATTTGGAAGTGGAAACACCAGGTGGTGTTGAGCGCTCTCCGACATCGAGAGCACCACCTTTGGATCAAGGCAACCTAACACGTCCGCCTGCTCCTTCCTCACAGACCGGCAGTTTGCCGGGGACACCCTTCTCAACCCCGTCTAAGCACAACAGCCAGCCCTCGGTCCCTCAGATGTGGACAAGTAAAAGACCATTTCCTCCTAGCCATGACAAAGATAGGAGGTTGAATTTCACCATCTGCACGCTGTTGGCTACAGAAATGCTGCCTTTCCGCCTAGTGGACACAGAGGATTTTCGAGACCTTATGTCCGTCGCACTGCCCCAGTACCAGATGCCCAGTCGGCACTACTTCTCAAAGAAAGGTCGCCTGCGCTATACCAGCATGTCGCACACAACATCACCGCTTCTTTGAGAAACTCTGTGTGTGACAGGGTGCATTTCACCACAGACACTTGGACGAGTAGGCATGGACAGGGGCGTTACATGTCGCTGACTGGCCACTGGGTAACTATGGTGACAGCAGGACAAGGGGCTGCTGTCCAAGTCTTGCCGTCCCCACGAGTTGTACTTCAATCCTCTTTATCTCGAAGTTCCTCCTCTGCTTCTGCCTCCTCAACCTCCTCTCGGTCCTCCACCTGCACCCAAAGCCTGTCTGGTAATGCCAACTGCTTTCTAACTGCGCAGAAGGAATCCTGCACACCTCCTTACTATGCTGGTAGCAGGGCTCAACGGCATCAGGCGGTGTTTACTTTGAAATGTCTGGGAAATGTGAGTCACACAGCTGAGGAGTTGTGGTCAGCTCTGGAGACGCAGTTTCATGAATAGTTGTCTCCACTGGACCTGCAACCAGGGAAGGCGGTGTGTGACAATGCTGCAAACCTGGGTGCGGCCCTTCGCTGGGGCAATGTCACACACATGCCTTGTATGGCTCACGTGTTGAACCTGGTTGTCCAGCAATTTTTAGCCCACTATCCCGGACTAGATGGCCTTCTGCAGAGGGCACGGTCGCTGTGTGCTCACTTCCGCCGTTCGCATCCCGCAGCTCAGCGACTTACATCTCTACAGAAGTCGTTGGGCCTGCCAGTTCACCGGCTGAAATGCGATGTGCCTACCCGGTGGAATTCAACTCTGCACATGTTGCAGTGACTGTGGCAGCACCGACAAGCCCTGGTGCAATACTTTCTGACGTATAGCCTGGGCCAACGAGATCCAGAGGTGGGGCAAATCACGCTGCAGGAGTGGTCTCAGATCAGGGACCTATGAAGTTGACGCGCCCCCTGGGCCGTGGGGTACCTGGAGCCGGGCCGGTAGACGCTGGGGGTTGTTGTCACTGTGGCGGTGACGCGGTCCGTGACCCAGGGCGGTCAATCCAAGGGTAATTTTTGCACATGGGTTTTATAATGTCCGACTATGCCACCTGTGGAGTGCGGCCAAAGGGGCCGCCGCTGCGGAACAGTCCTCTGAAGCTGGTGGTTTTGCAGCAATGGTATTATTACTCCCCACAGGAAGAGTGTAGCTTCAGGGCAGTGTGGGTGAATGATGGTGGTTGTAGTGCAGGGAGTCAGTAATGAACACAGAGTCCGTGTGATGTGGTCCCAAGATCTCTACTCACAGTTGTTGCAGTCCAAATTACAGGTACCAGAGCAATCTCCCCCGTCGTGCTGTGCGTACTCAGTGAGGGGCTCAGTCCACCCCCAGATAGCTCCGGAGTACTTAGCAGGACCCCCTTCTGTGTGTCCTTTTTCTGGCCTTCTCCCTGCACCTCACACCCAGTGACACTTCTATCCGGTACCCTCGGGCCTTGGCGGGCGATGTGTGTTCCGTTCCCTGGGTCCTATGTGGCTACCTTCTTAGTGAGACTGGTGTGGACTTTGGCCTGCAGTACATGAAATGCTGCAGCCTCCGGTTTCTAGTTGAGCCTTGCTGTTTCTCCGCTAGTTGAGGGACCGGTTCCCCTTATCTGGCCTGACCCCTCTACGTACGGGTGGCCTTCTGCACGGCCCGTACCCCTATGGGCCCTTTGGTACCTGGAGCCTTCCTGCTCCCACTCCTCTCTTCTCTCCTTCAGTCCTGGGCCTCCCAGGCTAGGACCGCCTCCGGAGCAGAGCTCATGCAAAGCCTCTGCTCCTGTCACTTCTCCTCCTCTGACTGGCTTGCTCTTTCTAAGATGGCTTCCTATTTATACTCTCCCTGTCATGTGCTCCCCTAAGCTGCTCCCCTAAGCACCCACTACATAGGACCCTCCCGCCAGCTAGGGACCTGGGACTGTGCTCTCCCTTAGGAGTAATCTCGCCCTACCCCCACTGCGGGTATGTGCTGGATGCAGGTGTTAGGGTCCCAAGCCATACTCCTTCCTTACCTGAGGGTGAGATACCACACCTCTGGGTGAGATGCAGTAACTCTGTGGCGACTGAACCCTCAGGGACGCCACACACCCTTCTGCACAGTTTTGAAATGGCGACGAAGATGTTAAGTGCTGACGACGATGCCATTATCAGCATGACTATTCTGGTGATTTACTTGCTGGAGCACACATTAAACAGAATTCAGAGTCAGGTGGTGGGACAAGAGGAGGTGGAGGAAGAAGAGGAGGAGTCGTATGCGGAAGGGATAACATCTCCAAGGTCCAAACGGTAGGCTACACCAAGGTGGCAGGCATGGGTGGGTGGGGGAGAGGGATTAACCAGGGCGCATGGTAGCAGCCAAACTGTTGAGGAAGGTGCAGGAGCCAAGGAAGGAGTGGAGGACGAACTGGTGATGGGCATGGAAGACTCATCAGATGAGGGAGACCTTGATCATATTTCTGTTGTGCGAGGTTGGGGGGAGAGGGCAGAGGAAGGAAGCATGATTCTTACCTCGCTACCAACACAACAAGGACTTGGTCCTCCTGGTTGCCCAAGACACATGAGTGCCTTCTTGCTGCACTACCTGCAACATGACCCTCGGATTGTCAGAATTCAAAGTAATCCCTACTACTGGGTTGCCACACCCCGGTACAAAAGTAAATTTGCCGAAATAATTCCTGCCATAGAAAGGGATTCACACATGCAGGAGTATCAGCAGACGCTGTTGCAGAATCTTACATGTGCTTTTCCACAAAACACCAGTGGTGCACGTAGTGAATCTCACAGTTCTAACTTGCCAACCGTAGGACTGTCGAGTCTTCATCACTCAAACCGCAAAAGTAACACAGTATCTGCTGGTAACAGCAATTTTGTGGAATCGTTTCACCACTTTTTTAGACCATCCTTTGCAAGGCCACAGGAGACAAGAAGTCTGACACATAGTCAACGCCTAGAGAGGATGGTACAGGAGTATCTCAAAGTGAACATCGAAGCCATGACTGTGCCACTGGACCCTTGCTCATTTTGGGATTCCAATCTGTAAAAATGGCCGGAGCTCGCCACTCACGCCTTGGAGATCTTGTCATGCCCTGCAGCCAGCGTTCTCTCTGAACGTGTGTTCAGTGCTGCTGGTGGTGTGTTGACAGATAAGCGCACGCGGCTGTCCACTGAGAATGTAGACAGACTCACGTTCATAAAGATGAACAAATCATGGATTCGCAAGGACTTTTCTACCCCTGTGTCATCCTGGGGAGACTAAAAGCTTGAGGATTTGGTAAAATCACCTCACCAACCGTTTTAAGCAACTCTGGGGCAATTGATGCCACTTAACCCTAGAATGCATGACCATAAAAATCTACACTTTCACATACCTGGGGCCTTTTAGGCCCGTATGCAAATAACATGGAATAACTCAAACTCAAAAGACAAACAACTATATACATGAGAAATACCTAGAGTTTCAAAATTCTAGCTAAAATAATCTTGCAGAAAATAGAAAACAATTAACAGGGCAGGCCTGCGAGGCCCCAGGTATGCGTTCTAGGGTTAAGTGGTGTCCTTTCTATTTCCAGGCCACGGAGGATCCTGCGTACTCGTATGCAGGACTCTGACCCCCACCTATCACTCTTAACGCTTGTTCCACTCCGTCCTGGAGTCCTGACAGGAATATGTGCAGTCCGATATCCATTAAGTGAACACCGTCGGGCCGTATGAGGCCTGCTTTATCTCCTTCCAGTTGTCGGTGTCGTATCACTACACCGCCTCTGTCTCTTCTAAATTTTGCCATCAGAATATTTATTACCCGCCTTGTCCGTTCGATGGCCGTGATATCTCGCGCACCTTGCCATACCGCTATCTAGTTTCATTATTGCCATTAGTTATGCGCTCTTGTGATGACCTAGGTTGTTTCCCCCGGCCTGTATAACTAAGATGACCAGACCTCTTGCCTCTCTCCCTACCTTGATTACCTCCATTAGTACCTGTGGCCATAGCAGGCCTCTAATACCTCTCCAGTTGAAATTTGTGTTATGAAACTCTAATTTCCTCCCACCTGGGCGGACTTTCGCCCTTTTTTCGGCCCAATATATATACGAGTGGCCTATCACCCACACTGTTGGCTTAGCGTCACCTGTAAAAAAAACAAACCACGTTAGGATAACAAGTCCGGTCTTATGTATCTCGCCAAACACGTGGATCGCCATCTCCCTATACTCTGAACTTCCGTTTCTGACAGTCCTGCTCTTGCTGCTTTCGTGGCCACACCTATGCGGAATGAGTGTGTCCTGTAATCTTTGGGGTGGTTCCCTGCCGATGTTATGCATTTATTAAATATAGCTTGGAACTGGTATCTTGATAATGGCGTTCCATCAATGTGTGATAGTAAGGAATTAATTTGTGATCTCATGGTTATATATGTTTTGACTATTGTTACCCGACTCAGTGTACCGTTTGTGGGTTGTAGAAGTACCCAAGTGCCCCTGCCCGCTGGAACCGTTTTCGATTGGCGTATGCGTAATCGTATTGCATTATTGGCTATGACGACGTCCTGGTGTAATAAGCCTCCAGTGCTGGTAATTTTGGATTGAGGGACTAATTCGCTTATGTATAGCGCCCCGAAGAAGGCAATCGCAAATTCAGTAGACAGTAGTGTTGCTTCAAATTGTGAGTGGCATGTTAATGGTGTTAGGGATATGATGTGAGAAATCAGTTTTAGTGACACGGGACGGGACGTCTACACTCCTGACTTGGCTGACCCCTTTTCCACCCTTTTATGGATTGTCTGATGATGAATCTCTTTGTCACATCCCCCCAATTCAGTAGTTGGAGGTGAAGTGCTACTCCGGTCAGACTCCGCTGGGCTGACGCCCCTGATATGCCCCTCATCATTAGCTGGTGGAGAAATTCTATGGTGACTTGTGATCTGGCTTGTTCACATTGGTCAACCCGTCTGCCTGCTACTAGTCGTGTCCACTCTTCCCATGCCTTACCGTATGCTTGCCACGTCGACGGGGCAACTGACGCTCTGATTAATGGCATCAACTGTTCGCCACAAGATCCCATAGGGAGGGTGGGCAACTGTTGCCCGATGGGTGGGCGTTGGGGAGGAGCTCTGTGAAAATCTGCCAATTGAATTGTGATAAAGCGTTAGCAGCAGCTTTAGACCCCTCAGCATCGGCGCTAGCGCGGACCCATACATTGTGTTTTAGGCACAGGAAAGCTAGCAGGCGTAGTAGGCCTAGCACTGGGAGAGACGATGATGCCATCTTATTAATGCAGCGCGCTAGGCTTGTGTTTTTTGTTATGAAGCGTATATTTTTGTTAGCCAGGAGCGCGCCCCATACTTCTATTGCTACCACTATTGGGAAGAAAAATTATTTTCAGGGCTAGATGCAGCTAAAAATTATTATTAATTTCAAAGCTGGTGGAGCTTGGTATAGATGGGCTAATACATTGAGCTAATACATTGTGTATTAATACATTAATACACACTACTATAAGCCCAAATATTTTTTCAGAGCTAGATGCACATAAAAATTAGTTTGAATTTGCAACCTGATGGAGGTCAGTATAGGTGGACTAATAGAACAAGTCCCACACACTGCTAGAAGGCCAAATATTTTTTCAGAGCTAGATGCAGAAAAAAATTATATTCAGTTTTCAACCTGATGGAGGTCAGTATAGATGGACTAATAGAACAAGTCCCACACACAGCTAGAAGCCCAAATATTTTTTCAGAGGTAGATGCAGAAAAAAATTATATTCAGTTTGCAACCTGATGGAGGTCTGTATAGATGGATTAATAGAACAAGTCCCACACACAGCTAGAAGCCCAATATTTTTCAGAGGTAGATGCAGAAAAAAAATATATTCAGTTTGCAACCTGATGGAGGTCAGTATAGATGGACTAATAGAGAAAGTCCCACACACTGCAAGAAGGCCAAATATTTTTTCAGAGGTAGATGCAGATAAAAATTATTTTTAATTTGCAGCCTGATGGAGGTCAGTATAGATGGACTAATAGAGAAAGTCCCACACACTGCTAGAAGGCCAAATATTTTTTCAGAGCTAGATGCAGATAAAAATTATTTTTAATTTGCAACCTGATGGAGGTCAGTATAGATGGACTAATAGAAAAAGTCCCACACACAGCTAGAAGGCCAAATATTTTTTCAGAGCTAGATGCAGAAAAAAATTATTTTCAGTTTGCAACCTGATGGAGGTCAGTATAGATGGACTAATAGAACAAGTCCCACACACAGCTAGAAGGCCAAATATTTTTTCAGAGCTAGATGCAGACAAAAAATTATTTTTAATTTGCAACCTGATGGAGGTCAGTATAGATGGACTTATAGAGAAAGTCCCACACACTGCTAGAAGGCCAAATATTTTTTCAGAACTAGATGCAGATATAAATTATTTTTAATTTGCAACCTGATGGAGGTCAGTATAGATGGACTAATAGAGAAAGTCCCACACACTGCTAGAAGGCCAAATATTTTTTCAGAGCTAGATGCAGAAAAAAATTATATTCAGTTTGCAACCTGATGGAGGTCAGTATAGATGGACTAATAGAACAAGTCACACACACAGCTAGAAGGCCAAATATTTTTTCAGAGGTAGATGCAGATAAAAATTATTTTTAATTTGCAGCCTGATGGAGGTCAGTATAGATGGACTAATAGAGAAAGTCCCACACACTGCTAGAAGGCCAAATATTTTTTCAGAGCTAGATGCAGACAAAAAATTATTTTGAATTTGCAACCTGATGGAGGTCAGTATAGATGGACTAATAGAGAAAGTCCCACACACTGCTAGAAGGCCAAATATTTTGTCAGAGCTAGATGCAGACAAAAAATTATTTTTAATTTGCAACCTGATGGAGGTCAGTATAGATGGACTAATAGAGAAAGTCCCACACACTTCTAGAAGGCCAAATATTTTTTCAGAGCTAGATGCAGATAAAAATTATTTTTAATTTGCAACCTGATGGAGGTCAGTATAGATGGACTAATAGAGAAAGTCCCACACACTGCTAGAAGGCCAAATATTTTTTCAGAGCTAGATGCAGAAAAAAATTATATTCAGTTTGCAACCTGATGGAGGTCAGTATAGATGGACTAATAGAACCAGTCCCACACACAGCTAGAAGGCCAAATATTTTTTCAGAGCTAGATGCAGATAAAAATTATTTTTAATTTGCAGCCTGATGGAGGTCAGTATAGATGGACTAATAGAGAAAGTCCCACACACTGCTAGAAGGCCAAATATTTTTTCAGAGCTAGATGCAGACAAAAAATTATTTTGAATTTGCAACCTGATGGAGGTCAGTATAGATGGACTAATAGAGAAAGTCCCACACACTGCTAGAAGGCCAAATATTTTTTCAGAGCTAGATGCAGATAAAAATTATTTTTAATTTGCAACCTGATGGAGGTCAGTATAGATGGACTAATAGAGAAAGTCCCACACACTGCTAGAAGGCCAAATATTTTTTTCAGAGCTAGATGCAGAAAAAAATTATATTCAGTTTGCAACCTGATGGAGGTCAGTATAGATGGACTAATAGAACAAGTCCCACACACAGCTAGAAGCCAAAATATTTTTTCAGAGGTAGATGCAGATAAAAATTATTTTTAATTTGCAACCTGATGGAGGTCAGTATAGATGGACTAATAGAGAAAGTCTCACACACTGCTAGAAGGCCAAATATTTTTTCAGAGCTAGACGCAGACAAAAAATTATTTTGAATTTGCAGCGTGATGGAGGTCAGTATAGATGGACTAATAGAACAAGTCCCACACACTGCTAGAATGCCAAATATTTTTTCAGAGCTAGATGCAGAAAAAAATTATATTCAATTTGCAACCTGATGGAGGTCAGTATAGATGGACTAATAGAATGATGCTATGCCCAAAAGATTTTACTTCACTAGGTGCAGTAAAAAAATTGGTATTCTATACACAGGTGGTATATCTTGCAACACAGATAGGCTACTCCACTGACTAACACACTCTGCAATAGGCCAAAAAGGATTATCTTTGCTAGATTCACCCAAATGCTGTGAAAAAAACTTGCACAGCACTGGCATAGACCTGCCTGGCAAAAACTGATAGGAACTGATGTAACCTAGTCCTGAAATGGACTGCAATTACAATTAGTCTTTACTCCCACAATTTATCTATTTAAGAGCACAGACCTGCTGTTATGTTCTGCTACCAGAGCTAAGGAAAGAGAGGAGATCTGTCCCTATGATAGAACTCAGCTTAATCCCTACGATGTAACAGGGGACCTGATCCTGCGATCAGACTTGCTAAAGTCCTAAACTAGTCTGTACGGAGACCTATAGATGTGGGGAAGGAATCCCTACAAGTACTAAGGACTGGGAGGAAAATGGGACACCTCCTAGCAGAAATAGTAGCAGACAGACGAACAAACAAAATATAAAGAACACAGAGGTCCGTAGACCAAGCAAACTAACAGAGTTAGATACAGAGCACAGGCTAACTAGAAAGTAGTTATACAATGAAGTCCAGCAAAGCCAGAAGGGCGGAGCAGGATTAAATAGGCCAACAAGGTCATGTGACCAGCAAAGGAAAAAACCTAAGAGCAAGGTTCTAACAGTACCCCCCCTTCTAAGAGGATCCTCCGGATCCCCTAGGACCAGGCTTATCAGGAAATCTCCTGTGAAACGCTCTGATAAGTCTGGACGCGGAAACATCATCCGACCTCACCCAAGAGTTATCCTCGGGTCCGAAACCTTTCAAGGCCCCAAGATACTGCAAACTACCTCTATACCGTCTATAGTTAAGGATGCGAGAAATTTCATATTCCCCGTCCTCCACCACCGGAGGAACAGAGGCAGAGGCGTCACAATCCGATACAACAGCTTTTTTCAACAGAGAGACATGAAATACCGGATTAATTCTCCAGGAGATAGGAACCTCCAACCTAACAGCAGATTGGTTGACAACCTGAAGCACCTTAAAGGGCCCTACAAACTTGGGACCCAATTTCTTAGAAGGAATCCTCAACCGCAGATTCCTAGAGGACAACCAAACCATGTCACCAACAGTGAACAAAACCTCCTGTCGCTTCCTATCAAAGTAGTCTTTAGATTTTCTGTTGGCCTCCTGAAGATTACCACGCACATCCGTCCAAACTCTCTCCAAATCACCGGAAAAATTCTCCTCCTCAGGCATGGCAGATCCCAACTTGGAGAACGACCCAAACGACGGATGTCTCCCAGAACAACAAAAAAAAGGCGAACAACCAGCAGAAGAAGATGTATGATTGTTCAGAGCAAATTCAGCAAGTGGCAGATACTCAGACCACCCCTCTTGATTGTCTGCCACAAAACAACGCAAGAACTGCTCAACATCCTGGTTTTTCCTTTCTGTCTGGCCATTAGATTCAGGATGATATCCGGACGAGAACGACAAATGAACTCCCAACCTGTCACAAAAGGCACGCCAAAAACGAGCCACGAACTGAGGACCCCTATCAGAAACAATGTCAGTAGGAACGCCATGAAGTCTGACAATTTCCTTGACAAAGGCCTTAGCGTGAGTTTTAGCGCAGGGCAGTTTGATGAAGGGAACCAAGTGACACATCTTGCTAAAACGGTCCACGACCACCCAGATGACAGTAAAACCCTCAGAGGGGGGAAGGTCAGATATAAAGTCCATAGCCAAATGTGTCCAAGGAGCACTGGGAACCTCCAAAGGACAAAGCAACCCCGCAGCAGGAGTATGTGAGGACTTAGATCTAGCACATATAGTACATTGACGCACCCACTTAATGACTTCCTTCTGCCATCCAGGCCACCAAAAACTGCGACCCACCAGTCTCTTGGTCTCAGAGATTCCAGGATGACCTGCCAACCGAGATTCGTGACACTCAACAAACAAATCTCTCCTAAAGGTCCCAGGCACAAACAACCTCCCATGAGGAGTGTTAGATGGGGCATTCTCCTGTGCTTTAAGAATCTCATCTTCCAAAACGGAGTCCAAAGCAGCTATCACAACACCTTCTTGTAAAATGTTCTCCTCTTTCTCAGCACCGACTATGGGAGAAAAACTGCGAGACAAGGCATCCGCCTTAACATTCTTAGTACCAGGGATGTAAGTAACGGAGAAATTAAACTGCGAGAAAAACAGTGCCCACCTAGCCTGACGGGCATTCAGGCGCTTGGCAGCATCAAGATATATCAGATTTTTATGATCCGTAAGAACCTGAACGGGAAATTCCGCACCTTCCAAGAAGTGGCGCCAGTGTTCAAATGCGAGTTTAATTGCCAATAATTCCCGATTACCAATATCGTAATTCAGTTCAGTCTCCGAAAATTTTTTTGAAAAAAAGGCACAGGGATGTAGTCCATCCCCGTTATCCTGAGACAATACTGCGCCAACCCCCACAGAGGAAGCATCAACCTCAACCAAAAACGGCTTAGTCACATCAGGCTGCATAAGGATGGGAGCAGAGGTGAACCTCTCCTTGAGATACACAAAAGCTTCAATGGCCTCAGAAGACCACTGAACCGCATCAGCACCTTTCCTGGTGAGATCGGTCAGAGGTTTGACAATACTAGAAAAATTTTTTATGAATTTTCTGTAATAATTGGCGAAACCTAAAAACCTCTGTATCGATTTCAAACCAATAGGCCTAGGCCATTCCTGTACAGCTTGAACTTTAACCGGGTCCATCTCAAAACCTTCGCTGGAGATAATGTAACCCAAAAAACTAATTCTCTGTACAGCGAACTCACATTTCTCCAGCTTAGCAAAAAGCGAATTGTCCATTAATAACTGTAATACCTCACGTACGCTCCGCCAATGAGACTCCAGATCCGACGAATAAATCAAAATGTCATCCAAATACACAACCACATTTTTGCCGATCAAAGGTCTAAGGATGTCATTAATAAGATTCTGAAAAAATGCAGGAGCATTAGTAAGACCAAAAGGCATAACCAGATTCTCAAAATGACCCACAGGAGTGTTAAAAGCAGTCTTCCATTCGTCACCCTCCTTCATGCGCAACAGATTGTATGCCCCCTTAAGGTCAATTTTAGAGAACCACTTGGCCCCCATTAACTGGTTAAACAGATCAGGAATCAATGGCAGTGGGTAAGGATTGCGTACAGTAATTTTGTTAATCTCACGAAAATCCAGACAAGGACGTAAACCGCCGTCCTTTTTTTTTACAAAAAAAAATCCAACCGCTACAGGAGACTTAGAGGGCCTAATGTGACCGGCGGCCAAACTTGTCTGTATGTATTCCTCCAAAGCCTTCCTCTCAGGAATAGTAAGGTTAAATAAACGACTTTTAGGAAGAGTCGCTCCAGGGACAAATTCAATAGAACAATCATAGTCTCTATGGGGAGGCAAAACCTGCGATTCCTTCTCAGAAAAAACTCTCCAAAAATCCTGAATAGGAACAGGCAATTCTCCCCTATCCAAAGCTGCAATATGCCCGTTACAACACTTGTCATAACATTTATGGCTCCAGGATTTAATTTCACTGGTAGACCAATCCAGTACAGGATTGTGAAATTTTAACCAGGGCAATCCCAATATTACTGGAGAAGGCAAGTTATTCAAAACTACCAAATCCAATTTCTCATGGTGGACACCATTAATAGTGAGAGGAAATTCACAGACCTTGAGAGTAATATTCTTCAAAGGGGAACCATCCACAGAAACCACAGCAATGGGGGATGATAAAGGTTCGGGTTTTAAATTGAGTCTTTCCAAGAATCCCCCATCAATTACATTCAGAGTAGACCCACAATCAACAAACACCCGAAATTCCATTAATTTTTCCTGAGCAATCGTGGAAGCAGCTAAAAATACACCCCTGGAATTTAAACAGGCAATACGGGCATGACTGACCATTTTTTTTTCTTTCTTCATACGAAGCTCACAGCCTTTAATCAAATGACCAGATTTTCCGCAATAGAAACACAAGCCTTCAGAAAATCTACGGTCTTTTTCTTGAGAGCGAGGTGCCACCGATCCAATCTCCATCGGTTCACCACTGTTAGTACACACATTATTATAACCAGAAACTGACATAGTAGAGGATTTGCTCTCATTAACCCTTGCACGCAGTCTCCTATCCACCCGTATAGCTAATTGCATAGCCTGTTGCAAATCTTCAGGTGTAGGATAAGCAATTAGCAGGTCTTTAACCCTTTCATTGAGCCCAGCAAGAAATAGACTTTTCAGAGCAGAATCGTTCCACCCTGTTTGAGTAGACCAACGATGGAAATGAGTATAATATTTTTCCACATTACCTGATCCCTGTCTCAAACGTCTTAACTCAGTCTCAGCTGATGAGACACGGTCAGGATCATCATATAATAGCCCCAAAGCAGAAAAAAAACTATCCACTGATCTGAAGCATGTATCACTAGGTTGCAAAGAAAAGGCCCACTCCTGAGGCTCTTTGCGCAAAAGTGACATTATGAACCCTATGCGCTGGGATTCAACCCCAGAGGACTTGGGTCTCAAACGAAAATACAATAAGCAAGCATTTTTAAATGAAAAAAATTCTCGGTGTTCACCAAAAAATAAATCCGGCAAACATACCTTAGGCTCCAAGAAATGTGCTCCAGGACAGTTACTCACGTGCTGACGGAGCTCGGCCACCTCCAGAGAGAGTCCCTGCAGGCGATGAGCCAAATCCTGAACCGACACCATGATGGAACAGAAAAATCTTTCCTTAGAGAATTTGCAGGCTGGACTTACTGTTATGTTCTGCTACCAGAGCTAAGGAAAGAGAGGAGATCTGTCCCTATGATAGAACTCAGCTTAATCCCTACGATGTAACAGGGGACCTGATCCTGCGATCAGACCTGCTAAAGTCCTAAGCTAGTCTGTACGGAGACCTATAGATGTGGGGAAGGAATCCCTACAAGTACTAAGGACTGGGAGGAAAATGGGACACCTCCTAACAGAAATAGTAGCAGACAGACGAACAAACAAAATATAAAGAACACAGAGGTCCGTAGACCAAGCAAACTAACAGAGTTAGATACAGAGCACAGGCTAGCTAGAAAGTAGTTATACAATGAAGTCCAGCAAAGCCAGAAGGGTGGAGCAGGATTAAATAGGCCAACAAGGTCATGTGACCAGCAAAGGAAAAAACCTAAGAGCAAGGTTCTAACACCTGCCTGATACAAGTCGTAGGAAATGCTGTAACCTAGTCCTTAAAAGGACTGCAATCACAACTATTCCCTACTCCCAAGCTATCTGTAGATTTGTGCGAAAATTGGCTTGAAATTAACAAGGTATAGCGCACACAGCAACAGCGGTGCCGTCTAACACGCAGCTGCAGCAGTGAGAAAATGGTGGTGACGGGGAAAATGGCTTGGTCTTATAGGGCAAGGACATGTGACATACACTGCCAATGACACATGCCCTTGCTTGTGTGAAAAAAAGCACTTCGCTCCGTGTATGCGCTGCTGATAGGCTGACAGATTGCACCTCCCCACTGTAAATGCGGGAAAGAGAAAAAAAAATGGAGATCTTCATTATTCCTGCAGAGATCCATCCCCTGCCCCTCCCCCCACCCCGCTGTACACTCAAACTGCGTATTAACATTAATTTTCATCATTACTGAGAAAAAATCCAGTTATGATTTTGGTACACGAACAGTTATCGAACATAACCTCGAACAGCCGAATTTTTCTCAAATCGTTCGTGTTCGCCGAATGGCTCGAACACCGCCCAAAACAGCTCGAATTTGAGATTGGCGAACAGTTCGAGTAGAACAACGCTCATCTCTAGTAGAGTGTTTGGTGAACTTTATTTAGGTTTTTTTGTCACAAAAAGACACTGGATGTGCCTAAAGATGTAATACCGATAGTATCACAAACTTTTTGTAGCTACTACAATGTAGGAAGGTAACCTACAATGCAATAGATGAGGTTACAAAAAATAGGCTAATACTAATCTGGTTGGGGCTGCAGGGCCCAATGCTGCAGAAAGGCTCCTCTAACTATTCCTATATAGTGTGTTTGGAACCAATTTAGCTGAATACGGATGGAACCACCACACTAATAGGAGAAATCAGGAAAAAATATGAATTGGCAAAAAAGGACAATGTATGAGGCAGTGACACACACTGAGTGCACTACAACCAGACGGGGCTGAAACACACGCTACAGGGTGAGCTGCACTCACACACACAGACCTTGCAGACAGCGGTGAACAGTGCAGATGCAGAGCACTGTGCACTAGCGCTGCAAGATCAAAAAATTTTCTCTATCTACTCCTATATAGTGTGTTTGGAACCAATTTAGCTGAATACGGATGGAACCACCACACTAATAGGAGATATCAGGAAAAATAATGAATTGGCAAAAAAGGACAATGTATGAGGCAGTGACACACCCTGAGTGCACTACAACCAGACGTGGTTGAAGCACACACTACAGCGTGAGCTGCACTCACACACACAGACCTTGCAGACAGCGGTGAACAGCACAGAGAACTGTGCACTAGCGCTGCAAGTCACAGCGATTTATAAAGTAGCTTGGGTAAAGCAGAATAGACAAAATAGGTAGCTAAAACTGTCCCTCAGAACAACAGCGTCCTATCCCTAACTGAATTCACAGCAGGGTGAGCTCAAAATGGCGGAGGCGGCTTTTATAGTGCATCATGACATCATTTCAGCTGCCAATCACAGCCATGCCATTACTTAAGATGCCTACATGCCTAACAGGATGTGCCCACACTTCTTAGGATCCTCATTGGCTGAATAAAATGAAACTGGCTCATTGCATTATGGGAACTTCTGATTCCAGTATACGATATTGCAAAAGTATCGGAATTAAGTATCGAATTCCGATACCGCGAATATCGGCCGATACCCGATATTTCAGTATCGGAATGCTCAACACTAGTCAATATATATTTAGTTTTTCTTGCGAAAATATCTAAAGTTTCACAATTTCATTGAAATGCGGTGATGCCCCATATGTCTTCAGAAACTACTGTTTGGTCACACAGCAGGGCTTTGAAAGTAAGAGGTTCTATTTGGGTTTTGTGAACGCAGATTTTGCAAGAATATTTTGAGGGTGACATTTGCAGAGTTCCAAAAGTACCAAAACAGAAGAAACCCCTCCAAAGTGATCCCATTTTATAAATTACTCCTCACAATGAATTTATCAACACCGGCAATTACTATTTTTGTCCAACAGGTGTTTTCACTCTGCAACATCCAGAATAGCAAATAAGCCAGTTTAGTGCCCAGCTTGCGCTTATGGAGACAAGCACCCAATGCATTTTAAGTGGGCTCTCCTCGCTAGAGAAATGCCAAATCTGTGGATTCTTTGTCTTACCATTAACGTGGAAACCCCTATTTTTAGAATGAAAGATGACGGTCCTGAGTTGGGGCTTGTGTTTTTTGCCTTCCTGGCTTTTTCCCCAAACAGCTTTGTTACTGGCATATTTTTGAAGCATATTTGTCTCAGTAATGCCACAGCGATTCATAGTCAAACATAAATGGCTGAAATCATTCAGCTAGGGTCTGATACATGCTGCCCATATTAGCTATCAGGTTTCCTTTAAATCCTCATACAGCTAAGTCAAACTAAAATAAAACAAAGTGATGACGTCCAGAATGAAGGAAAAATACAAAAAATATTATTTTCCTCAGAAGTTAAAAGTGTTCAGTTCTCAAGTTTCTATCATTTTATTTCCTGTAGATAGTTATAATGATTAGGACTTTTACATTCTCTGTAAACTGTCAGTCAATATGCTTTGTTTATTTTCTTCTTAAAATTCAATGGGTGAAGAAAAAGACTTCTGCCAAAACCCAGGAACAAGGGACCTTTAAAACTTCAGTCTAACGCTCTCCCAACAGAGCTATTTCGGCTGGACACTAGTGTTGAGCCAACCCCGTAGTATTCGAGTTCGGTACAGTACGTCAAACACCCGCATGTTCGACGAACTGTTCGACCAACACCTTCGAACACCATTAAAACCAATGGCAGGCAAACAAAAACACATAGCAACACATAGAAAACACTTCAAAGGTGTCCAAAAGCTGACAAACTGCTCAGAAGACACAACTAACACATGGAAAAGTGACAAGTACATATAGTCATGCGAAAAGAAAAGAGGTGTAGGAGTAAAAGGAGGGGGTGACACAGATACAGGCATGTCATGCCGTTCTAAAGCCAAAAAAGTGCGAAGCCGACACGGCCAGTTCGTTCCTGCCCGTGCGACCTCCGTGTCCCCGGGATTGTGCCAGAGTTGCTGTGGACCCTGACAGCCAGCCCCCCTCTCCCAATACTGGTGCCTGTCCGCTGGTTGGTCAAGCAAGCCCCCCTGCGGTGTAGGCAGGTCTAAGCTTTTTCATTTAAATTGTCTCTCTAATTTGAATGAGTACACTTTAAATCCTTTTACAAGGATCTATTGGAGGGCAAGTCTGATGCCAGCAGCTGTGTGAAATCCAGCTCCAGTAGCATCCACTAAAGCTGCTGCAGTTAAAAAGCTTTTTTAAGTATCGAGCTTGGCGGTCCACTGCAAGGCGTCCTACCGCCAGTCCCAGCCCCATGTGCCTTGGGGTGCCTCCTGATGCTCTTCACTGAGTATCCCGGGGGCCCGAAGCATTTCCTTTGAAAAAATTAAGTGTCCAAACTACAGGTGGTGTAGCTTCCTTAACAGCTGGGATAATCCGCTGACTAGCAGACACTGCTACTAGGCACAAAGTATTTCCTGGGCTAGATGCAGTTAAAAATTTGTAATTAGATACTCTTGTTGGATGCTGAGAAAGCATTCCATAGAGTCTCCTGGCACGCCATATATTATTCTCATAAAAAGCTTAGGGTAGGGGTCTAGGGGACTCTTTTATAGCAAAAATCACGGCCCTGTATCGCAATACGTCACCTAGGCTGAAGATAAATGGAACTGTAGCACCCCAAGGGCTCAGTTGCTACAGAGGTATTGCACCTCACCCTGAGGTGTGATATCCCACTCTCAGGTAAGGATGGAGTGGGGATCAGGACCCCGACACCTGCATGCATTACACCACATTGCCGTGGGGCAGGGCGACCAATATGGCCCTGAGATGGGCACGACAGTCCCTGTGTTTGGCTGGAGTGATGGGAGGGAACACCAAGGAAGGGGAACCCTGTAGTGCAGGAGCTGGGAGGAAGCAGTTCCTGGGTGCATTGAGAAGGGAGTATAAAAGGTGGGCACCATCTTAGTTCAGTGCAGAGAAGTCTGAGCAGAAGTGACAGGGAGCAGGTGCCCTGCATGAGCTCTGCTCCGGAGACGGGCCTAGTAACAGAGGCCCAGGACTGGAAGAGGGAGAAAGAAGGAAGAGGAGCGGAAAAGGCTCCAGGAACGAGGAACGAAGGGATCCCAGGGGTGCGGACGGGCGAGTCGCCACCGCATGCCCGAATCCACCTGCGTGGAGGGGTCAGGCCAAAGGGGGAGATCGGTCCCCGAAACTAGTGAAGGCAGGAAACGACCCTCAGCTAGAAACCGGAGGCTGTGAGATTTTATGTGGTGCAGCCCCTCGTTACACCCGCTAGGAAGGCACCACATATGGTCAGGGAAACTGGCGCCAAGTTTACCAAGAGGAGGCCCGAGGCAGCCGGACAGAAGCGTGGTCACTGGTGGGGTAAGAAAGGCCAGAGAAAGGACACACAAAGGGGGTCCTGTGAAGCACTCCAAAGGTATCTGGGAGTTGGCCGAGCCCCTCACCTGGTGAGCACAGTACGACGTGGGCAGCCGTTACCTGCAGAAGTGGTCTGGATAATAAGAACTGTGAGTAAAGGCCCTGGACTGCATCACTGACTCCGTGTCGTTACTGCTACTGCCCTGCACCATCAACCCCATCCTCCGCATACACTGCCCTGAGGCTATACTCCTCCCGTGGGGAGTTATACTACGCTCTGCTGCACCCACAACACCAGCCTCAGCGGTCTGCCCTGCAGCGGCGGTTCACTCTGACCGCAATCCACGGGTGGCGTAGTCGGACACTTAAACATCAAAACCACATAAATAGTTCCGCCACTGGTTTGACCGCCCTGAGCCACGGAACCGGGTCGCCGCCATTGAGACTACAACCCCCAGCATCCACCAAAAAAGTGTCCTGCTCCGGGTGTCCCAAGGCCCAGGGGGCGCGTCAGAACATTTTCATCACCTTTCAAAACCACCAATGGGACAAGGCAGGGATGTCCTCTGTCCCCTCTATTATACATCCTAGTGACGGAGCACCTGCTCTCATCAATTCGCCATAACCCCAATATTAGGTGGATTGAGGTGGGAGGCACCGAGTACAAGTGCTCTGCATTTGCTGATGATGTCCTAGTATATATCACTCAATCACATATATCCATCCCTGCTGTTATGGCTGAAATAGATCATTTTGTTACATGGTGAAATTTTAAAATCAATGCAGCGAAGTCTGAGGCCCTCGATGTCTCCCTCCCCAAATCCATGCAGGATTCCATCCAGTCCAACTTTCCCTTTGCCTGACCCTAACAGGGTATCAAATACTTAGGAATTCGAATTCATAGAGACCTCTCCAGTCTATGTTATCTTAATTTTGGGCCCTTTATTGAACAACTCCATACAGACCACGGTTGGCAAGTTAGAACTGTAAGATTCACTACTTGAACCACTGGTGTTTTGTGGAAAAGCACATGTACACTGTGTTCCAAATTATTATGCAAAAAGTGTTTATGAGTGATAAGGTAAGAAATTTTTGTTTGTCAGTTAAACTCATTGATGGTGATGTGTGTCAGGGCTCTTTATATCACTGTAAGCAATTGCAGACACCTGTGCTAATTAGTTTGGCAGGTGTGTCCAATGAAAGGCAAGACTACTTAAGAAGGCTGTCCCATATTATTAAGCAGCCTACATTTTCTGCCAAAATGGGAAAGAAAAAGGATGTGTCGGCTGCTGAGAAGCAACAAATTGTGGAGTGTTTAGGTCAAGGCATGACTACAATCAACATTGCCAAGACACTTCATCGTGATCATCGCACAATCAAGAAGTATGTAGCTGATTCACAGTACACATGTGTGCGTGCTGATAAGGGAAAATTGAGGACTCTTTCCTACAGGCACTTACGTCAGGTTAAAAGAGCAGGGTCAAAAAAGGCTTGTCATAGCAGCAGACAAGTTTTTGAAGCTGCTGGTGCCTCCAACGTCCCCCGAACAACAAGATGCAGGTCCTTCAGAGGTTTGCAGCTGTGCGTAAGCCATCCTGTCGACCTCCTCTATCCACTGTACACAAGCAGAAACAGCTCCAGTGGGCCAAACAATACATGAAGACTGACTTCAAAACTGTTTTGTTAACCGATGAGTGCCGTGCAACGCTCGATGGTCCAGATGGATGGAGTGGAGGATGGCTGGTTGATGGACACACCATGCAAACACGGCTACGGCGCCAACAAGGAGGAGGTTGAGTAATGTTTTGGGCTGGAATCATGGGGAGAGAGATTGTCGGCCCATTTAGGATCCCTGAAGGGGTAAAGATGAACTCCATAATGTATGTTGAGTTTCTCAAACAGCACTTCCTGCCATGGTTCAAGAAGAAGAACCGTGTATTCCGCAGCAAGATCATTTTCATGCATGATAATGCACCGTCTCATGCTGCAAATAACACATCTGCATCTCTGGCTGATATGGGCATAAAAGGGGAGAAACTTATGGTGTGACCCCCATGCTTCCCTGACCTCAACCCCATTGAGAACCTATGGAGCATCATCAAAAGGAGTGTTTATGATGGCGGGAGGTAGTTCACATCTAAGCAACTGCTCTGGGAGGGTATTCTGTCCTCATGCAAAACAATGGAAGCAGAAACCATCCAAAACCTGACAAATTCAATGGACGAGAGAGTTCAGAAGTTCCTTTCGAACAAGGGGTCCTATGTGCAAATGTAACATCACCGAGAATAAAGTTTTGAGTTGAAAATTGTTTGACTTCAGTTTCTAATAACCTGCTAATGCTTATAATTTTGAAAAATTACCATTTTTTTGTTCTTTATTAAAGTGAAAAGGTTGATTGAAGAGTGTGGGGGATCTAAGAGTGTGGCAACCCAGTAGTCAGGATTATTTCGAATTCTGACAATCTGAGGGTCATGTTGCAGGTAGTGCAGCAAGAAGGCACTCATGTGTCTTGCGCATCTAGGAGCCCCAAAATTATTTTCCGGGCTAGATGCAGCTAAAAATTAGTATTAATTTGAAAGCTGGTGGAGCTTAGCATAGATGGCCTAATAGATCAGTACTGCAAACTGTTACAAGGCCCAAATTATTTTCCAGCCAAGATACAGATAAATATGATTAGTAATTTTAAATCTGGTGGAGTTTAGTATAGATGGCCTAATAGAATCAGTACTGCAAACTGCTGAAAGGCCCAAATTATTTTCCAGACAAGATACAGATAAACATGATTAGTAATTTTAAATCTGTTGGAGTTTAGTAAAGATGGCCTAATAGAATCAGTACTGCAAACTGCTGCAAGTCCCAAATTATTTTCCAGCCAAGATACAGATAAACATTATTAGTAATTTTAAATCTGGTGGAGTTTAGTATAGATGACCTAATAGAATAAGTACTGCAAACTGCTACAAGGCCCAAATTATTTTCCAGCCAAGATACAGATAACCATGATTAGTCATTTTAAATCTGGTGGAATTTAGTATAGATGGCCTAATAGAATCAGTACTGCAAACTGCTACAAGGCCCAAATTATTTTCCAGACAAGATACAGATAAACATGATTAGTAATTTGAAAGCTTAAAACGGTTGGTGAGGTGATTTTAACAAATCTTCAAGCTTTCACTCTCCCCAGGATGACACAGGGGTAGAAAAGTCGTTTTGTATCCATGATTTGTTCATCTTTATGAACGTGAGTCTGTCTACATTGTCAGTGGAGAGCTGCGTGCGCTTATATTTCAGCACACCACCAGCAGCGCTGAACACACGTTCAGACAGAACGCTGGCTGCGGGGCATGACAAGATTTCCAAGGCGTAAGAGGCCAGCTCCGGCCATTTATCCAGATTGGAAGCCCAAAAAGAGCAAGGGTCCAGTGACACAGTCATGGCAACAATGTTTACATGAAGATACTCCTGTACCATCGTCTCTAGGCGTTGACTATGTGTCAGACTTCTTGTCTCCTGTGGCCTTGCAAAGGATGGGCTAAAAATGTGGTGAAATGATTCCGCAAAATTGATGTTAACAGCAGATACTGTGTTCCTGTTACGTTTTGTGTACTGAACACTTGGCGTTCCCACGGTTGGCAAATTAGAACTGTGAGATTCACTACGTGCACCACTAGTGTTTTGTGGAAAAGCACATGTAAGATTCTGCAACAGTCTCTGCTGATACTCCTGCATGTGTGAATCCCTTTCTATGGCAGGAATTATTTCGGCAAATTTACTTTTGTACCGGGGATCTAACAGTGTGGCAACCCAGTAGTCAGGATTATTTCTAATTCTCACAATTCGAGGGTCATGTTGCAGGTAGTGCAACAAGAAGGCACTCATGTGTCTTGCGCATCCAGGAGCACCAAGTCCCTGTTGTGTTGGTGGTGAGGTAACAATCATGCTTCCTTCCTCTGCCCTCTCCCCCCAACCTCGCACAACAGAAATGTGATCAAGGTTTCCCTCATCTTATGAGTCTTCCATCAGTTAGTCCTCCACTTCTTCCTGGGCTCCTGCACCTTCCTCACTAGTTTGGCTGCTACCATGCGCCCTGGTAAAATCATCTCCCCCACCCTCACATGCCTGCCGCCTTGGTGCTGCCGACCGTCTGGACCTTGCAGATGTTAGCCCTTCCGCATACAACTCCTCCTCCTCTACTTCCTCCACCTCCTCTTGTCCCACCACCTGACTCCGAATTCTGTTTAACATGTGCTCCAGCATGTAAATCACCGGAATAGTCATGCTGAGAATGGCATCGTCAGCACTAAACATCTTCGTCGCCATTTCAAAACTGTGCAGAAGGGTGCATAGGTCCCTGATCTGAGACCACTCCTCCAGCGTGATTTGCCCAACCTCTGGATCTCGTTGGCCCAGGCTATACATCAGAACGTATTGCACCAGGGCTTGTCAGTGCTGCCACAGTCACTGCAACATGTGCAGAGTTGAATTCCACTGGGTAGGCACATCGCATTTTAGCGGGCGAAGTGGCATGCCCAACGTCTTCTGTAGAGATGTAAGTCGCTGAGCTGCGGGATGCGAATGGAGGAAGTGAGCACACAGCGACCGTGCCCTCTGCAGAAGGCCATCTAGTCCGGGATAGTGGGCTAAAAATTGCTGGACAACCAGGTTCAACTCGTGAGCCATACAAGGCACGTGTGTGACATTGCCCCGGCGAAGGGCCGCACCCAGGTTTGCAGCATTGTCGCACACGGCCTTCCCTGGTTTCAGGTCCAGTGGAGACAACCATTCATGAAACTGGCTCTCCAGAGCTGACCACAACTGCTCAGCTGTGTGACTCACATTTCCCAAACATTTCAAAGTAAAAACTGCCTGATGACGTTGAGCCCTGCTGCCAGCATAGTAAGGAGGTGTGCAGGATCCCTTCTGCGCAGTTAGAAAGCTTGTGACATGACCAGACAGGCTTTGGGTGCAGGTGGAGGACCGAGAGGAGGTTGAGGAGGCAGAAGCAGTGGAGGAAGCTCGAGATAAAGAGGATTGACGCACAACTCGTGGGGACGGCAAGTCTTGGACAGCAGCCCCTTGTCCTGCTGTCACCATAGTTACCCAGTGTCCAGTCAGCGACATGTAACGCCCCTGTCCATGTCTACTCGTCCAAGTGTCTGTGGTGAAATGCACCCTGTCATACACAGAGTTTCTCAAAGAAGCGGTGATGTTGTGTGCGACATGCTGGTGGAGCGCAGGCACACCTTTCTTTGAGAAGTAGTGCCGACTGGGCATCTGGTACTGGGGCACTGCGACGGATACATGGTCTCGAAAATCCTCTGTGTCCACCAGGCGGAAAGGCAGCATTTCTGTAGCCAAGAGCTTGCAGATGGTGAAATTCAACCTCTTAGCTTTCTAGCAGGAAATGGTCTTTTACTTGTCCACATCTTAGGGACCGAGGGCTGGCTGTTGTGCTTAGAAGGGGTTGAGAATGGTGTCGCCGGTAAACTGCCAGTCTGTGAGGAAGATGAAGGCGGACATGTTAGGTTGCCTTGATCCAAAGGTGGTGCTATCGATGTTGGACAGTGCTGCACACCAGCTGGTGTTTCCACCTCCAAAGAAAATGATGACCTGCCAATCACGCTGGCTGTTGCGGGTAAAGAGGTGGCAGTTCTGCGTCCCAAAACAGGTGTGACTGCTGTCCCCCCAGTCACAGAGGATGAAGAGGCCGCGGATGCACAAGATGTGGCAGACGATGGTTGGCCCGGCAGGCTAGGCCGCTTTGTAGCACAGTGAGCTTCCCTCTGCAACTTATGCTTCATAACCATATGCCAGTTCATGCATGAAGTACTCAAACTATGTATTTTTTGGCCTCTACTTAGCTTTTGCTGACAAATGTTACAGATAACATGAGTTGGGTCATCTTTATCGATCTGAAAAAATGCCCAGGCTATGCAAGGCTTAGCACCCATGCGACCTGAAGAGCCACCACGACTTGTGGTGAGAGGCAGAGTTGTATTTGAGGATGCAGTTGTTGACGTGCTTCCAGTACTACGTCTCTGTCCAGGAAGTCGCAACCTGACCTCGTCGTCACTAGCATCCTCCTCCACCTCCTCTGCTGACCTCATCGACTGGCTGACTGTGGGTTGACAGTAAGTGGGATCTCCAACCTCGTCATCATCACCCTGTGTGTTATCACACCCGTCGTCCTCAGAGCCAACCTCTTCATGCCCTGCCAAAAAACTAAAGTTGTCGCTCCAATCAGCTATTTGAGTCTCATCATCGTCTTCCTCATTGTCTCCACCAACAGGAGTTACAGTTTGGGAACTTGGGTCGACATTATGGTCAGAACCTTCTGCGTCTGGTCCTGGATCTGACTCATAAAGATTCTGGGCATCAGTGCAGATCATTTCCTCGTCTGGATTCACAGAAGCTCTGGAGCCGACTTCTGATTCCCAGGCTATAGTATGAGTAAACAGCTCTGCAGACTCCACCATCTGTTCTACCACATACTCAGACAGGAATCTGGAGACTTGGGAGCTGTGAGGAAGCAAGTGCGATTGGGGTGACACCTCTGATGACTGGAGTATTTGTGATGTTGAAGTTGAGGTGGAGGAGAGCCTACTTAAAGGAGCACTTGATATCCGTTAAAGCACCTGCTGTTTTTGTGCCTCATCTGGAATTTGTAGCGATTGGCGTGGCCGTAAGAAAGGGATCTTATCACATTGTCCGCTAAAAGATGTAGACATCTTAGTTTGGCTGGAAGATGGTCTTTCTTCTGCAGATTTTACTGTTGCTTTAACACCTACCCCACGGACACAACCTTTTTTTTTCCCTTCCCAATATGCCTATTCCCCTTTCCACCAGCAGCAGGCCTTTTTCCACTCATTTTGGTGGTTAACTAATTCACAACTCTGGAATTGTTTGCACAAAAAACAATGAATGGGAACCGAGCAGAGCAGAGTGGCCAAACTGTGGTATTAGCCAAAAAGTATTGGCTGGGTTAGATGCAGATAAAAATTATTTTGAATTTGCAACCTGGTGGAGGTTAGTATAGATGGATTAATAGAACAAGTCCCACACACTGCTACAAGCCGAAATATTTTTTCAGAGCTAGATGCAGATAAAAATTATATTGAATTTGCAACCTGGTGGAGGTTAGTATAGATGGACTAATAGAACAAGTCCCATACACTGCTACAAGCTGAAATATTTTTTCAGAGCTAGATGCAGATAAAAATTATATTGAATTTGCAACCTGGTGGAGGTTAGTATAGATGGACTAATAGAACAAGTCCCACACACTGCTACAAGCCGAAATATTTTTTCAGAGCTAGATGCAGAAAAAAATTATATTGAATTTGCAACCTGGTGGAGGTTAGTATAGGTGGACTAATAGAACAAGTCCCACACACTGCTACAAGCCGAAATATTTTTTCAGAGCTAGATGCAGAAAAAAATTATATTGAATTTGCAACCTTGTGGAGGTTAGTATAGCTGGACTAAGAGAACAAGTCCCACACACTGCTACAAGCTGAAATATTTATTCAGAGCTAGATGCAGATAAAAATTATATTGAATTTGCAACCTGGTGGAGGTTAGTATAGATGGAGTAATAGAACAAGTCCCTCACACTGCTACAAGCCCAAATATTTTTTCAGAGCTAGATGCAGAAAAAAATTATATTGAATTTGCAACCTGGTGGAGGTTAGTATAGATGGACTAATAGAACAAGTCCAGCACACTGCTACAAGCCGAAATATTTTTTCAGAGCTAGATGCAGATAAAAATTATATTGAATTTGCAACCTGGTGGAGGTTAGTATAGATGGACTAATAGAACAAGTCCAGCACACTGCTACAAGCCGAAATATTTTTTCAGAGCTAGATGCAGATAAAAATTATATTGAATTTGCAACCTGGTGGAGGTTAGTATAGATGGACTAATAGAGCAAGTCCCAAACACTGCTACAAGCCAAAATATTTTTTCAGAGCTAGATGCAGATAAAAATTATATTGAATTTGCAACCTGGTGGAGGTTAGTATAGATGGACTAATAGAATGATGCTATCCACAAAAGGTTTTACTTCACTAGGTGCAGTAAAAAAATTGGTATTCTATACACAGGTGGTATAGTATGCAACATAGATAGGCTACTCCACTGACTAACACACACTGCAAGAGGCAAAAAACTATTTGCTTTGCTAGATTTAGCCAAATGCTGTGAACAAAACTTGCACAGCACTGGCACAGACCTGGCTGGCAAAAAGTGAAAGGAACTGATGTAACCTAGCCCTCAAAAGGACTGCAATTACAATTAGTCTTTACTCCCAACCTATCTATTTAAGAGCACAGACCTGCCTGGCAAAAACTGATAGGAACTGATGTAACCTAGTCCTGAAATGGACTGCAATTACAATTAGTCTTTACTCCCACAATCTATCTATTTAAGAGCACAGACCTGCCTGATAAAAGTCATAGGAAATGCTGTAACCTAGTCCTTAAAAGGACTGCAATCACAACTATTCCCAACTCCCAAGCTATCTGTAGATTTGTGCAAAAATTGGCTTGAAATTAACAAGGTATAGTGCACACAGCAACAGCGGTGCCGTCTAACACGCAGCTGCAGCAGTGAGAAAATGGTGGCGACGGGGAAAATGGCTTGGTCTTATAGGGCAAGGACATGTGACATACACTGCCAATGACACATGCCCTTGCTTGTGTGAAAAAAAGCACTTCGCTCCGTGTGTGCGCTGCTGATAGGCTGACAGATTGCACCTCCCCACTGTAAATGCGGGAAAGAGAAAAAAAAATGGAGATCTTCATTATTCCTGCAGAGATCCATCCCCTGCCCCTCCCCCCACCCCGCTGTACACTCAAACTGCGTATTAACATTAATTTTCATCATTACTGAGAAAAAATCCAGTTATGATTTTGGTGCACGAACAGTTATCGAACATAACCTCGAACAGCCGAATTTTTCTCAAATCGTTCGTGTTCGCCGAACGGCTCGAACACCGCCCAAAACAGCTCGAATTTGAGATTGGTGAACAGTTCGAGTCGAACAACGCTTATCTCTATTACTGACCTTCCGGTGTCTGATGGTTTCACTGTCATCTGGGTGGTCGTGGACCATTTTAGCAACATGAGTCACTTGGTTCCTTTCATTAAACTGCCCTGCGCTAACACACTCGCTGAGGTTTTTGTTAAGGAAATTGTCAGACTCCATGGCGTTCCCACCGACATTGTTTCTGATAGGGGACCCCAGGTTTTGACTCGCTTTTGGCGTGCCTTTTGTGACAAGTTGGGAGTCCATTTGTCATTTTCTTCTGGGTATCATCCTGAGTCTAATGAACAGACAGAAAGAAAGATTTTTCCAGTGATTTGGAGAGAGTTTGGACTGATGTACGTCGTAACTTTCAAGAGGCTAACAAAAAGTCCAAGAAGTATTTTAATGGGAAATGTCACGAGGTTTTGTTTACCGTTGGTGACATGGTTTGGTTGTCCTCAAAGAATCTGCGGTTGAGGATTCCTTCTAAGAAATTGGGTCCGAAGTTTGTAGGGCCCTTTAAGGTGCTTCAGGTAGTTAACCAGTCTGCTGTTAGGTTGGAGGTTCCCACCTCCTGGAAGATTAATCCTGTGTTTCATGTTTCCCTATTGAAAAAAGCTGATGTATCGGATAGGGATGCCACTGTCACAGTTCCTCCAGTGGTGGAGGATGGTGAATATGAAATTTCTCGCATTCTGAATTCCAGAAGGCATAGAGGCAGATTGCAGTATCTCGTCGCTTGGAAAGGTTTCGGTCCCGAGGATTACTCCTGGGTAAGGGCGGATGATGTCTCAGCTCCTAGACTTATCAGAGCGTTTCACAGGAAGTTTCCTGATAGGCCAGGGCCTGGAGGATCCTGAGGATCCTCATAGAAGCGGGGGTACTGTTAGAACCCTCCTGTTAGTTTTCTTCTATTTTGTGGTCACATGACTATCTGCCTATTTATTCCAGCTCCGCCCTTCTGGCTTCAGTGTTACTTGACTCTTAATCTAGCCAGGTGCTTTTGTACATTTCTCTATAGTTTGCTTGGTCCTTGGACTTCTAAGTACTTTTGTCTCTTTGTCTTTTGCTCCTCTACAACTTCTGCTAGGAGGTGTCCAACTTAATCCCAGTCCTTAGTTCTTGTAGGGATCCCTTCCTTATATCTATAGGTCTGCATTCAGACTAGCCTAGGATGAAGGCAGGTCTGTTCACAAGGAACAGGTTGCCCACTGCATCATAGGGAGTCAGCTTAGTCCTATTGTAGGGACAGATTTCCTATCTTTCCTTAGCTCTTGTAGCAGATCATAACACTTGCTTCCTCACAGCTCCCAAGTCTCCAGCTGCCCGTCTGAGTATGGGGTAACACCGATGGTTGAGTCTGCACAGCTGTTTACTCATACTATAGCCTGGAAAATGGAGGTCTGCTCCAGAGCTTCTGTTAATCCAGACGAGGAAATGATCTGCACTGATGCCCAGAATCTTTATGAGTCGGATCCAGGACCAGATGAAGAAGGTTCTGAGCATAATGTAGACCCTCGTTCCCAAACTGTAACTCCTGTTGGTGGAGACAATGATGAAGACGATGATGAGACTCAAATACCTGATTGGAGCGACAACTTGACTTTTCGGTCAGGGCAGGAAGAGGTTGGCTCTGAGGACGACGGGTGTGAGAACACACAAGGTGATAATGACGAGGTTGGAGATCCCACTTACTGTCAACCCACAGTCAGCCAGTCGATGAAGTCTGCAGAGGAGGTGGAGGAGGATGCTATTGACGACGAGGTTATGTTGCACCTTCCTGGACAGAGACGGAGTACTGGAAGCACGTCAACAACTGCATCCTCAACCACAACTCTGCCTCTGACCACGAGTCGTGGTGGCTATTCAGGTCGCATGGGCTCTAAGCCTTTCATAGCCTGGGCATTTTTTCAGATCAATAAGGACGACAGAACTCGTGTCATCTGCAATATTTGTCACCAAAAGCTAAGTAGAGGCCAAAAAATCCATAGTTTGAGTACTTCATGCATGAACCGTCACATGGATATGAAGCATAACTTGCAGTGGGAAGCTCACTGTGCTACAATGCGGCCTAGCGGGCCGGGCCAACCACCGTCTGCCCCATCTTGTGCATCCGCGGCCTCTTCATCCTTTGTGACTGGGGGGACAGCAGTCACACATGTTTTTGGATGCAGACCTGCCACCTCTTTACCCCCAACAGCCAGTGTGATTGGCAGGTCATCATTTCATTTGGAAGTGGAAACACCAGCTGGTGTTGAGCGCTCTCCGACATCGAGAGCACCACCTTTGGATCAAGGCAACCTAACTTTTCCGCCTGCATCTTCCTCACACACCGGCAGTTTGCCGGTGACACCCTACTCAACCCCGTCTAAGCACAACAGCCAGCCCTCGATCCCTCACATGTGGATAAGTAAAATACCATTTCCTCCTAGCCATGACAAAGCTAAGAGATTGAATTTCACCATCTGCATTCTGTTGGCTACAGAAATGCTGCCTTTCCGCCTGGTGGACACAGAGGATTTTCGAGACTTTATGTCCGTCGCAGTGCCCCAGTACCAGATGCCCAGTCGGCACTACTTCTCAAAGAAAGGTGTGCCTGCGCTACACCAGCATGTCGCACACAACATCACCGCTTCTTTGAGAAGCTCTGTGTGTGACAGGGTGCATTTCACCACAGACACTTGGACGAGTTGGCATGGACAGGGGCGTTACATGTCGCTGACTGGGCACTGGGTAACTATGGTGACAGCAGGACAAGGGGCTGCTGTCCAATCTTGCCATCCCCACGAGTTGTGCGTCAATCCTCTTTATCTCGAAGTTCCTCCACTGCTTCTGCCTCCTCAACCTCCTCTCGGTCCTCCACCTGCAGCCAAAGCCTGTCTGGTAATGCCACCCGCTTTCTATCTGCGCAGAAGGAATCCTGCACACCTCCTTACTATGCTGGCAGCAGGGCTCAACGGCATCAGGCGGTGTTTACTTTGAAATGTCTGGATAATGTGAGTCACACAGCTGAGGAAATGTGGTCAGCTCTGGAGACCCAGTTTCATGAATGGCTGTCTCCACTGGACCTGCAACCAGGGAAGGCCGTGTGCGACAATGCTGCAAACCTGGGTGCGGCCCTTCGCCGGGGCAATGTCACACACGTGCCTTGTATGGCTCATGTGTTGAACCTGGTTGTCCAGCAATTTTTAGCCCACTATCCCCGAATAGATGGCTTTCTGCAGAGGGCACGGTCGCTGTGTGCTCACTTCCGCCATTCGAATCCCGCAGCTCAACGACTTACATCTCTACAGAAGTCGCTGGGCCTTCCATTTCACCGGCTGAAATGCGATGTGCCGACACGGTGGAATTCAACTCTTGCAGCAACAGTGGCAGCACCGACAAGCCCTGGTGCAATACGTTCAGATCAGGGACCTATGCACCCTTCTGCACAGTTTTGAAATGGCCATGAAGATGTTTAGTGCTGACGATGCCATTATCAGCATGACTATTCCGATGATTTACATGCTGGAGCACACGTTAAACAGAATTCGGAGTTAGGTGGTGGGACAAGAGGAGGTGGAGGAAAGTAGAGGAGGAGTCGTATGCGGAAGGGATAACATCTCCAAGGTCCAGATGGTCAGCAGCACCAAGGCGGCAGGCAAGGGAGGGTGGGGGAGAGGGATTAACCAGGGCACATGGTAGAGCCAAACTGTTGAGGAAGGTGCAGGACCCGAGGAAGAAGTGGAGGACGAACTGGCGATGGGCATGGAAGACTAATCAGATGAGGTAGACCCTTATCACATTTCTGTTGTGCGAGGTTGGTGGTCGAGGGCAGAGGAAGGAAGCATGATTCTTACCTTGCTACCAACACACAAGGACATGGTCCTCCTGGATGCGCAAGGCACATGAGTGCCTTCTTGCTGCACTACCTGCAATATGACCCTCTGATTTTTAGAATTCGAAGTAATCCCGACTACTGGTTTGCCACACTCTTAGATCCCCGGTACAAAAGTAAATTTGCCGAAATAATTCCTGCCATATAAAGTGATTCACGCATGCAGGAGTATCAGCAGAGGCTGTTGCAGAATCTTAAATGTGCTTTTCCACAAAACACCAGTGGTGCACATACTGAATATCTCAGTTCTAACTTGCCAGCCGTGGGACTGTCAAGTCTTCATCACTCAAACCGTAACAGTAACACAGTATCTGCTGGTAACAGTAATTTTGTGGAATCGTTTCACCACTTTTTTAGACCATCCTTTGCAAGGCCACAGGAGACAAGAATTCTGACACATAGTCAATGCCTAGAGAGGATGGTACAGGAGTATCTCCAAGTGAATATCGAAGCCATGACTGTGTCACTGGACCCTTGCTCATTTTGGACTCCTAATATGGAAAAATGTCCGGAGCTCGCCACTTACGCCTTGGAGATCTTGTCATGCCCTGCAGCCAGCGTTCTCTCTGAACGTGTGTTCAGCACTGCTGGTGGTGTGCTGACAGATAAGCGCACGCAGCTGTCCACTGAGAATGTAGACAGACTCACATTCATAAAGATGAACAAATCATGGATCCGCAAGGACTTTTCTACCCTTGTGTCATCCTGGGGAGACTAAAAGCTTGAGGATTTGGTAAAATCACCTCACCAACCGTTTTAAGCAACTCTGCGGCAATTGATGCCACTTAAGAGTTGTCTGTGCCACAATTTTTGGAAAAAATGGAGACTCTTTTTGGAGTCCCCTTGCTGTGTTTTACGAGACGTTGGCATCATCAATTCCAGGTGGGTTGGGTCGCCCCCCCCCACTTTTAACAATAAGAAACTACATACACTATGGCTTGGGGTAACACAGATGGTTGAGTCTGAAGAGCTGTTTACTCAGAGGTCTGCTCCAAAGCTTCAGTGTCTGCTAGTCAGCGTAGTAGCCCAGCTCTGAAGCAAGCTACACCGCCTGTGTATCTAATAAGAATTTTTAACTGCATCTAGCCTAGGCAGACTGTGGGGACCCCCAACCAAACCCAGATGCTCAGCCCCCCTAACACACCCCTTTCCTTGACAATACAATAATGTAACTCTTACAACTGGATGGGTGAGGATCGGTCACAGCTTTATTAACTCTTTATACTCATTACATTAGAAAGGCATTTTATTTCTAAAATAATTCAGCTTGTTGCAGCATGCCCTCTGTCTCCACACCGGCAAGTTGGCCAACAAGTGTAACTCTCCAACATGTCCTTTCTATTTCCAGGCCACGGAGGATCCTGCGTACTCGTATGCAGGACTCTGACCCCCATCCATCACTCTTGACGCTTGTTCCACTCCGTCCTAGAGTCCTGACAGGAATATGTCCATTCCAATATCGATTAAGTGAACACCGTCGGACTGTATGAGGCCTGCATTATCTCCTTCCAGTTGTCGGTGTCGTATCACTACACCGCCTCTGTCTCTTCTAAATTTTGCCATCCGAATATTTATTACCCGCCTTGTCTGTTCGATGGCCGTGATGTCTCGCGCTCCTTGCCATACCGCTATCGGCACAATCTCTAACCATACTATAGTTAGTTTTGTGAAATATTCTCTGAAGCGCTCATTGTCTAGTTTCATTAATGCCATTAGTTATGCGCTCTTGTGATGACCTAGGTCGTTTCCCCCGGCCTGTATAACTAAGATGACCGGACCTCTTGCCTCTCTCCCTACCTTGATTACCTCCATTAGTACCTGTGGCCATTGCAGGCCTCTAATACCTCTCCAGTTGAAATATGTGTTATGAAACTCTAATTTCCTCCCGCCTGGTCGGACTTTCGCCCTTTTTTCTGCCCAATATATATACGAGTGGCCTATCACCCACACTGTTGGCTTAGCATCACCTGTAAAAGAAACAAATCACGTTAGGATAACAAGTCCGGTCTTATGTATCTCACCAAACACGTGGATCGCCATCTCCCTATACTCTGAACTTCCGTTTCTGGCAGTCCTGCTCTTGCTGCTTCCGTGGCCGCGCCTATGCGGAATGAGTGTGTCCCGTAATCTTTGGGGTGGTTCCCTGCCGATATCAGGCATTTACTAAATATAGCTTGGAACTGGTATCTTGATAATGGCATTCCATCAATGTGTGATAGGAAGAAATTACTTTGTGATATGATGGTTATATACGTTTTTACTATTGTTACCCGACTCATTGTACCGTTTGTGGGTTGTAGAAGTACCCAAGTGCCCCTGCTCGCTGGAACCGTTTTCGATTGGCGTATGCGTAGACCTATTGCATTATTGGCTATGACTATGTCCTGGTGTAATAAGCCTCCACTGATGATAATTTTGGATTGAGGGACTAATTCGCTTATGCATAGCGCCCCGAAGAAGGCGATCGCAAATGCAGTAGACAGTAGTGTTGCTTCAAATTGTGAGTGGCATGTTAATGGTGTTAGGGATGTGATGTGAGAAATCAGTTTTAGTGACACGGGACGGAACGTCTACATTCCTGACTTGGCTGACCCCTTTTCCACCCTTTTATGGATTGTCTGATGATGAATCTCTTTGTCACATCTCCCCAATTCAGTAGCTGGAAGTGAAATGCTACTCCGGTCAGACACCGCTGCGCTGAGAGCCCCTGATATGCCCCTCATCATTAGCTGGTGGAGAAATTCTATGGTGACTTTTAATCTGGCTTGTTCACATTGGTTAACCCGTCTGCCTGCTACTAGTCATGTCCACTCTTCCCATGCCTTACCGTATGCTTGCCACGTCGACAGGGCAACTGACGCTCTGATTAATGGCATCAACTATTCACCACTAGATCCCATAGGGAGGGTTGGCAACTGTTGCCCGATGGGTGGGCGTTGAGGAGGAGCTCTGTGAAAATCTGCCAACTGAATTATGATAAAGAATTAGCAGCAGCTTTAGACCCCTCAGCATCGTGGCTAGCGCGGACCCATATATTGTGTTTTAGGCACAGGAATGCTAGGCAGCGTAGTAGGCCTAGCACTGGCAGAGACGATGATGCCATCTTATTAATGCAGTGCGCTAGGCTGGTGTTTTTTGTTATGAAGCGTATATTTTTGTTAGCCAGGCGCGCGCCCCATATTTCTATTGCTACCACTATTGGGAAGAAAAATTATTTTCCGAGCTAGATGCAGCTAAAAATTATTATTAATTTCAAAGCTGGTGGAGCTTGGTATAGATGGCCTAATACAATGAGTACCACACACTGCTACTATGCCCAAAATTATTTTCCGGGCTAGATGCAGCTAAAAATTATTATTAATTTCAAAGCTGGTGGAGCTTGGTATAGATGGCCTAACACAATGAGTACCACACACTACTACTATGCCCAAAATTATTTTCCGGGCTAGATGCAGCTCAAAATTATTAGCAATTTGAAAGCTGGTGGAGCTTAGTATATATGGCCTAATAGAATGAGTACCACACACTGCTAATATGCCCAGTAGGTTTTACTTGGCTAGGTGCAGTAAAAAAATTGTATTACGTACACAGGTGGTGTAGCTTGCAACACAGACAGGCTACTCCACTGACTAACACACACTGCAAGAGGCCCAAAAGGATTTGCTTAGCTAGATTTAGCCAAATGCTGTGAAAAACACTTGCACAGCACTAAAACAGACCTGCCTGGCAATAAGTGATAGGAACTGATGTAACCTAGCCCTCAAAAGGGCTGCAATTACAACTAGTCACTACTCCCAACCTATCTGTCTATTTAAGAGCACAGACCTGCCTGCTAAAAGTCGTAGGAAATGCTGTAACCTAGCCCTCAAAAGGGCTGCAATTAGAACTAGTCCCTACTCCCAAGCTAGCTGTCTATTTCAGATAAAATTTGCTTACAATTCACACAGTTATACGGTATAGCGCGCACACAGCAGCAGCGGTGCCGTCTAACACTCAGCTGCAGCAGTGTTACACATGCCCTTGCTTGTGTGAAAAAAAGCACTTCGCTCCGTGTGTGCGCTGCTGAAAGGCTGACAGACTGCACCTCCCCACTGTAAATGTGGGAAAGAGAAAAAAAAATGGAGATCTTCATAATTTCTGCAGAGATCCATCCCATGCCCCTCCCCCCCACCCCGAAGTACACTCAAACTGTGTATTAACATTGATTTTCAGCATTACTGTGAAAAAATCCAGTTACGATTTTAGTGCACGAACAGTTATCGAACATAACCTCGAACAGCCGGATTTTTTTCAAATCGTTCGTGTTCGTCGAACGGCTCGAACACCGCCCAAAACAGCTCGAATTTGAGACTGGCGAACAGTTCGATTCAAACACTGCTCATCTCTAATTAGCATTTTCTTTCAAGAAATTGTACAGCTTCACTCCTGTTACTGACTAGTTGGTGGTCCGCTCTATTGGCGGTAATCTCAAATCGAAAACTAAAAGTGATGGGCCTTAGCAAAACCAATTCTCAACGTTGGTACTTTGTCAGTATTCCATGGGATACTTGAGGCAAATCTTAAATGTCCTGAATTTGTGCTTTCACAAAAGACTTCTGGGAACATCAAATAGTTTCTTTGTGCATATGTTAGTTGTTGTTTTGGCACCAGAAAAATACTGTGGATAGGAAAATGGGAGGGACTATTTCATCTCTATGTGTTCTCTGTCCCTATTAGGGCGGAGAGTGAACCTCCTAAGGTGCTGTCGTGGAAGATTCCTAGAAACCGAATTACCAGTAAGTCTAATTTCAGATTTTTCTACCTCAGGCATCAATAGACTATAAATATACTTAATAAACAAAAGCTAAAAGAGCAGATGAACATAGTTTAACAAGTCTGAAATGCGCATGTGATACTGACATCAAAGTTTCACCACATTTTGGGACAAATGTTTTCACTTTCAACATTAACAATCAGTAGAATATTTTCTCTAAATTTGCATCTCCTATCTTCACTCCAATTGTTTGCACCTAAGAAAAAATAAAGCTTGATGCAACATTATGCTTACAAATTGTGTTTTATGCTCAATCATCACCTGTCCTACAAAGACACAGTCAGAATTGCCCTGGTGAATGGAGTAAAATTGAAAATATAAAAAAAAATGGCAGAATTGCTGTTTTTTTCTATTCATTCACAAAGAATGAATGAAAGTTCTTAAATATGTACGCAAAATAGCGGGACTTTCAAATATAGATAATCTTGCAAGAACCAGTCAAAGTAAAAATAAATACATCCAGTTGTGACATTTGCAGTGTGTTGAACATTACTCAAACTAGATGTGTCCAGCTGAAATATCTCAGTTGGGAGAGCGTTAGACTGAAGATCTAAAGGTCCTTGGTTCAATCCTGGGTTTCAGCATAAGTCTTTTTCTTCACCCATTAAATTTTAAGCAGAAAATAAACAAAGCATATGGACTGACTGTTTACAGAGAATGTAAAAGTCCTAATCATTATAACTATCTACAGGAAATAAAATGATAGAAACTTGAGAACTGAACACTTTTATCTTTTGAGGAAAATAATATTTTTTGTAATTTTTCCTTCATTCTGGATGTCATCATTTTGTTTTATTTTAGTTTAGTTTGACTTATCTGTATGAAGATTTAAAGGAAACCTGATAGCTAATACGGGCAGCATGTATCAGACACTAGCTGAATGATTTCAGTCATGTATGTTTGACTATGAATCGCTGAGGCATTACTGAGACAAATATGCTTCAAAAATATGCCAGGAACAAAGCTGTTTGGGGAAAAAGTGAGGAAGGCTAAAAACACAAACCCCAACTCAAGACATCATCTTTCATTCTAAAAATAGGGGGTTTCCACGTTAATGGTAAGACAAAGAATCCACAGATTTGGCATTTCTCTAGCGAGGAGAGCCCACTTAAAATGTATGGGGTGCTTGTCTCCATAACCGCAAGCTGGGCACTAAACTGGCTTATTTGCAATTCTGGATGTTGCAGAGTGAAAACACCTGTTGGACTAAAATAGTAATTGCCGGTGTTGATGAATTCATTGTGAGGAGTAATTTATAAAATGGGATCACTTTGGTGGGGTTTCTGCTGTTTTGGTAATTTTGGAACTCCGCAAAATTCACCCGCAAAATATTCTTGCAAAATCTGCGTTCCCAAAACCCAAATAGCGCTCTTACTTTCAAAGCCCTGCTGTGTGACCAAACAGTAGTTTCTGAAGACATGTGGGGCATCACTGCATTTCAATGAAATTGTGCAACTTTAGATATTTTCACAAGAAAAACTAAATACATATTGACCTAAATTTACCATTAATATAATGTACAATGTGTTACAAAATAACACTATCAGAATCACGGGGATATGTTAAGCATTCCAGTGTTATTGCCAAATAAAGTGATACATGTCAAATTTAAAAAACGGTGCTTGGTCATGAATAGAGATGAGCGGTGTTCGAATCGAACTGTTCGCCAATCTCAAATTCGAGCTGTTTTGGGCGGTGTTCGAGCCGTTCGGCGAACACGAACGATTTGAAAAAAATTTGGCTGTTCGAGGTTATGTTCTATAACTGTTAGTGCACCAAAATCATAACTGGATTTTTTCTCAGTAATGCTGAAAATTAATGTTAATACGCAGTTTGAGTGTACAGCGGGGCGGGGGGGAGGGCAGGGGATGGATCTCTGCAGAAATAATGAAGATCTCTTTTTTTTTCTCTTTCCCGCATTTACAGTGGGGAGGTGCAATCTGTCAGCCTATCAGTAGCGCACACACGGAGCGAACTGCTTTTTTTCACACAAGCTAGGCATGTGTCATTGGTAGTGTATGTCACATGAACTTGCCCTATAAGACCCAGCCATTTTCAACGTAGCCACCATTTTCTCACTGCTGCAGCTGCGTGTTAGACGGCACCGCTGTTGCTGTGTGCGCTATACTTTCAGTGTTAATTTCAAGCCAATTTTTGCACAAATCTACAGATAGCTTGGGAGTAGGCAATAGTTGTGATTGCATTCCTGTTGTGGACTAGGTTACATCATTTCCTGCGACTTTTATCAGGCAGGTCTGTGCCAGTGCTGTGCAAGTTTTTTTCACATCATTTGGCTAAATCTAGCTAAGCAAATCCTTTTTGGCCTCTTGCAGTGTGTGTTAGTCAGTGAAGTAGCCTATCTGTGTTGCAAGCTACACCACCTGTGTATAGAATACAAATTTTTTCACTGCAGCTAGGCAACTAAAACCTTTTGGGCATAGCATCATTCTATTAGTCCATCTATACTAACCTCCACCAGGTTGCAAATTAAAAATAATTTCTATCTGCATCTAGCTCTGAAAAAATATTTGGGCTTGTAGCAGTGTGTGGGACTTGTTCTATTAGTCCATCTATACTAACCTCCACCAGGTTGCAAATTAAAAATAATTTCTATCTGCATCTAGCTCTGAAAAAATATTTGGGCTTGTAGCAGTGTGTGGGACTTGTTCTATTAGTCCATCTATACTAACCTCCACCAAGTTGCAAATTAAAATATTTTTTATCTGCATCTAGCGCTGAAGAAATATTTGGGCTTGTAGCAGTGTGTGGGACTTGGTCTATTAGTCCATCTATACTAACCTCCACCAGGTTGCAAATTAAAATATTTTTTTATCAGCATCTAGCTCTGAAAAAATATTTGGGCTTGTAGCAGTGAGTGGGACATGATCTATTAGTCCATCTATACTAACCTCCACCAGGTTGCAATTTAAAAATAATTTTTATCTGCATCTAGCTCTGAAAAAAAATGGTGGCTTGTAGCAGTGTGTGGGACTTGGTCTATTAGTCCATGTATACTAACCTCCACCAGGTTGCAAATTAAAAATAATATTTATCTGCATCTAGCTCTGAAAAAATATTTGGGCTTGTAGCAGTGTGTGGGACTTGGTCTATTAGTCCATCAATACTAACCTCCACCAGGTTGCAAATTAAAAATAATTTTTATCTGCATCTAGCTCTGAAAAAATATTTGGGCTTGTAGCAGTGTGTGGGACTTGTTCTATTAGTCCATCTATACTAACCTCCACCAGGTTGCAAATTAAAAATAATTTTTATCTGCATCTAGCTCTGAAAAAATATTTGGGCGTGTAGCAGTGTGTGGGACTTGGTCTATTAGTCCATCTATACTAGCCTCCACCAGGTTGCAAATTAAAAATAATTTTTATCTGCATCTAGCTCTGAAAAAATGTTTGGGCTTGTAGCAGTGTGTGGGACTTGATCTATTAGTCCATCTATACTAACCTCCACCAGGTTGCAAATTCAAAATAATTTTTATCTGCATCTAGCTCTGAAAAAATACAGTTATATGAAAAAGTTTGGGCACCCCTATAAATCTTAAGCCTAATGTTTTTTATAAATTGGTGTTTTTGCAGCAGCTATTTCAGTTTGGTATATGTAATAACTGTTGGACACAGTAATGTTTCTGCCTTGAAATGAGGTTTATTGTACTAACAGAAAATGTGCAATCTGCATTCAAACAAAATTTGACAGCTGCATAAGTATATGCACCTCACCAGAAAAGTGACATTAATATTTAATAGATCCTCCTTTTGCAAAAATAACAGCCTCTAATCGCTTCCTGTAGCTTTTAATGAGTTCCTGGATCCTGGATGAAGGTATTTTTGACCATTCCTCTTTACAAAACAATTCCAGTTCAGTTAAGTTTGATGGTCACCGAGCATGGACAGCCCTCTTCAAATGATCCCACAGATGTTCAATGATATTCAGGTCTGGGGACTGGGATGGCCATTCCAGAACATTGTAATTGTTCCTCTGCATGAATGCCTGAGTAGATTTGGAGCGGTGTTTTGGATCATTGTCTTGCTGAAAGATCCATCCCCTGCGTAACTTCAACTTAATTATTGATTCTTGAACATTATTGTCAAGAATCTGCTGATACTGAGTGGAATCCATGCGTCCCTCAACTTTAACAAGATTCCCGGTGCCGGCATTGGCCACACAGCCCCAAAGCATGATGGAACCTCCACCAAATTTTACTGTGGGTAGCAAGTGTTTTTCTTGGAATGCTGTGTTTTTTTGCCGCCATGCATAACGCCTTTTTGTATGACCAAACAACTCAATCTTGGTTTCATCAATCCACAGGACCTTCTTCAAGAAAGAAATTGGCTTCTCCAAATGTGCTTTTGCATACCTCAGCCGACTCTGTTTGTGGCGTGCTTGCAGAAACTGCTTCTTTCGCATCACTCTCCCATACAGCTTCTCCTTGTGCAAAGTGCGTTGTATAGTTGACCGATGCACAATGACACCATCTTCAGCAAGTTGATGCTGCAGCTCTCTGGAGGTGGTCTGAGGATTGTCCTTGACTGATCTCACCATTCTTCCTCTCTGTCTTTCTGATATTATTCTTGGCCTGCCAGTTCTGGCCTTAACAAGAACTGTCCCTGTGTTCTTCCATTTCCTTACTATGTTCCTCACAGTGGAAAATGTCAGGTTTAATCTCTGAGACAGTTTTTTTGTATCCTTCCCCTGAACAACTATGTTGAATAATCTTTGTTTTCAGATCATTTGACAGTTGTTTTGAGGAGCCCATGATGCCACTCTTCAGAGGAGATTCAAATAGGAGAACAACTTGCAAGTGGCCACTTTAAGTAGCTTTTCTCATGATTGCATACACCTGGCTATGAAGTTCAAAGCTCAATGAGGTTACAAAACCAAAAAAAAGTGCTTTAGTACTCAGTAAAAAGAAGGTAGGAGTATTTAAAACAAGAAAATGATAAGGGTGCCCATACTTATGCACATGTCAAATTTTGTTTGAATGCAGATTGCGCATTTTCTGTTAGAACAATAAACCTCATTTCAAGGCAGAAACATTACTGTGTCCAACAGTTATTACATATATCAAACTGAAATAGCTGTTGCAAAAACACCAATTTTTTAAAAACATTAAGCTTAAGATTGATAGGGGTGCCCAAACTTTTTCATATAACTGTATTTGGGCTTGTAGCAATGTGTTGTACTCATTGTATTAGGCCATCTATACCAAGCTCCACCAGCTTTGAAATTAATAATAATTTTTAGCTGCATCTAGCCCTGAAAATAATTTTTCTTCCCAATAATGGTAGCAATAGAAATATGGGGTGCGTGCCTGGCTAACAAAGATATACGCTTCATAACAAAAAACACCAGCCTAGCGCACTGCATTAATAAGATAGCATCATCGTCTCTCCCAGTGCTAGGCCTACTACTCCGGCTAGCATTCCTGTGCCTAAAATACAATGTATGGGTCCGAGCTTGCCACGATACTGAGGGGTCTAAAGCTGCTGCTAACGCTTTATCACAATTCAATTGGCAGATTTTCACAGAGCTCCTCCCCAATGCCCACCCATCGGGCAACAGTTGCCCACCCTCCCTATGGGATCTAGTGGCGAAGAGTTGATGCCTTTAATCAGAGCGTCAGTTGCCCCGTCGACGTGGCAAGCATACGGTAAGGCATGGGAAGAGTGGACACGACTAGTAGCAGGCAGACGGGTTGACCAATGTGAACAAGCCAGATCACAAGTCACCATAGAATTTCTCCACCAGCTAATGATGAGGGGCATACCAGGGGCGTCAGCGCAGCGGTGTCTGACCGGAGTAGCATTTCACTTCCAACTACTGAATTGGGGAGATGTGACAAAGAGATTCATCATCAGACAATCCATAAAAGGGTGGAAAAGGGGTCAGCCAAGTCAGGGGTGTAGACGTCCCGTCCCGTGTCACTAAAACTGATTTCTCACATCATATCCCTAACACCATTAACATGCCACTCACAATTTGAAGCAACACTACTGTCTACTGCATTTGCGATTGCCTTCTTCAGGGCACTATGCATAAGCGAATTAGTCCCTCAATCCAAAATTACCACCAGTGGAGCCTTATTACACCAGGACGTAGTCATAGCCAATAATGCAATACGTCTACGCATACGCCAATCGAAAACGGTTCCAGCGAGCAGGCGCAATTGGGTACTTCTACAACCCACAAACGGTACACTGAGTCGGCTAACAATAGTAAAAACATGTATAACCATCAGATCACAAAGTAATTTCTTCCTATCACACATTGATGGAACGCCATTATCAAGATACCAGTTCCAAGCTATATTTAATAAATGCATAAGATCGGCAGGGAACCACCCCAAAGATTATGGGACACACTCTTTCCGCATAGGCACGGCGATGGAAGCAGCAAGAGCAGGACTGTCAGAAATGGAAGTTCAGAGGATAGGGAGATGGCGAACCACGTGGTTGGCGAGATACATAAGACGGGACTTGTTATCCTAACGTGGTTTGTTTCTTTTACAGGTGACGCTAAGCCAACAGTGTGGGTGATAGGCTATGGCCACAGGTACTAATGGAGGTAATCAAGGTAGGGAGAGAGGCAAGAGGTCTGGTCATCTTAGTTATACAAGCCGGGGGAAACAACCTAGGTCATCACAAGAGCGCATAACTAATGGCAATAATGAAACTAGACACTGAGCGCTTCAGAGAATTTTTCGCAAAACTAACTATAGTATTGTCAGAGATTGTGCAGATAGCGGTATGACAAGGTGCGAGAGACATCTCGGTCATCTAACGGACAAGGCGAGAAATAAATATTCGGATGGCAAAATTTAGAAGAGACAGAAGCGGTGTAGTGATACAACACTGACAACTGGAAGAAGATAAAGCAGGCCTCCTACGGCCCGACGGTGTTCACTTAATGGATATTGGACTGGACATATTCCTGTCAGGACTCCAGGACGGAATGGAACAAGCGTTAAGAGTAGTATTGAGCCACCCCCGTAGTGTTCGAGTTCGGTTTCTTTCGTCGAACACCCGTATGTTCGACGAACTGTTCGTCGAACTGTTGGACGAACACCTTTGAACACCGTTAAAACCAATGGCAGGCAAACAAAAACACATAGCAACACATAGAAAACACATAGAAAACAATTCAAAGGTGTCCAAAAGCTGACAAACTGCTCAGAAGACACAACTAACACATGGAAAAGTGACAAGTACATATAGTCATGCGAAAAGAAAAGAGGTGGAGGAGTAAAAGGAGGGGGAGACACAGATATAGGCATGTCATGCCCTTCTAAAACCAAAATAGTGCGAAGCCGACACGGCCAGTCCGTTCCTGCCCATGCGACCTCCGTGTCGCCGGGTTTGAGCCAGAGCTGCAGTGGACCCTGATGGGCAGACCCCATCTCCCAATACTGGTGCCTGTCCGCTGGTGGGTCAAACGAGCCCCCCTGCGGTGGAGGCAGGTCTAAGCTTTTTCATTTAAATTGTCTCTATAATTTGAATGAGTACACTTTAAATCCTTTTACAAGGATCTATTGGAGGGCAAGTCTGAAGCCTGTAGCTGCGGGAATTCCAGCTCCAGTAGCGTCCACTAAAGCTGCTGCAGTTAAAAAGCTTTTATAAGGATCGAGCTTGGCGGTCCACCGCAAGGCGTCCTACCGCTAGTCCCAGCCCCTGTGCCTTGGGGTGCCTCCCGATGCTCTTCACTGAGTATCCCGGGGGCCCGAAGCATTTCCTTTGAAAAAATTAAGTATCCAAACTACAGGTGGTGTAGCTTGCTTAACAGCTGGGATAATCCGCTGACTAGCAGACACTGCTACTAGGCACAAAGTATTTCCTGGGCTAGATGCAGTTAAAAATTTGTAATTAGATACTCTCGTTGGATGCTGAGAAAGCATTCCATAGAGTCTACTGGCATGCCATATATTATTCCTTTAAAACGCTTGGGGTAGGGGTCTAGGGGACCCTTTTATAGCCCAAATCACGGCCCTGTATCGCAATATGTCACCTAGGCTGAAGATAAATGGAACTGTAGCACCCCGAGGGCTCGGTTGATACAGAGGTATTGCATCTCACCCAGAGGTGTGATATCTCACTCTCAGGTAAGGATGGAGTGTGGATCAGGACCCCGACACCTGCATGCATTACAACACATTGCCGTGGGGCAGGGCGACCAATATGCCCCTGAGATGGGCACGACAGTCCCTGTCCCTGGCTGGAGTGGGGGGAGGGTACACCGAGGAAGGAGAACACTGTAGTGCAGGAGCAGGGAGGAAGCAGTTCCTGGGTGCAGTGAGAAGGGAGTATAAAAGGTGGGCACCATCTTAGTTCAGTGCAGAGAAGTCTGAGAAGAAATGACAGGGAGCAGGGGCTCTGCATGAGCTCTGCTCCGAAGGCGGGCCTAGTAACAGAGGCCCAGGCCTGGAAGAGGGAGAAGGAAGGAAGAGGAGTGGAGAAGGCTTCAGGAATGAGGAACGAAGGGATCCCAGGGGTGCGGACAGGCGAGTCACCACCGCACGCCCGAATCCACCTGCGTGGAGGGGTCAGGCCAAAGGGGGAGACCGGTACCCGAAACTAGTGGAGGCGGGAAATGACCCTCAGCTAGAAACCGGAGGCTGTGACATTTTATGTGGGGCAGCCCCTCGCTACAACCACTAGGAGTGCACCACATAGGGTCAGGGAAACTGGCGCCAAGTTTACCAAGAGGAGGCCCGAGGCAGCCGGACAGAAGCGTGGTCACTGGTGGGGTAAGAAAGGCCAGAGAAAGGACACACAAAGGGAGTCCTGTGAAGCGCTCCAAAGTTTTCTGGGAGTTGGCCGAGCCCCTCACTTGGTGAGCACAGTACGACGTGGGCAGCCATTACCTGCAGAAGTGGTCTGGATAATAATAACTGTGAGTAAAGGCCCTGGACTGCATCAATGACTCCGTGTTGTTACTGCTGCTGCCCTGCACCATCATCCCCATCCTCCGCATACACTGCCCTGAGGCTACACTCCTCCCGTGGGGAGTTATACTATGCTCTGCTGCACCCAGAACACCAGCCTCAGCGGTCTGCCCTGCAGCGGCGGATTAGTCTGACCGCAGTCCACGGGTGGCGTAGTCGGACATTTAAACATCAAATCCACATAAATAGTTCCGCCACTGGATTGACCGCCCTGAGCCACGGAACCGGGTCTCCGCCACGGAGACTACAACCTCCAGCATCCACCAAAAAGGGTCCGACTCCGGGTGTCCCAAGGCCCAGGGGGCGCATCAGAATATTTTCATCACCTTTCATAATCACCAATGGGACAAGGCAGGGATGTCCTCTGTCCCCTCTCTTATACATCCTAGTGACGGAGCACCTGCTCTCATCAATTCGCCATAACCCCAATATTAGGTGGATTGAGGTGTGAGGCACCGAGTACATGTGCTCTGCATTTGCTGATGATGTCCTTGTATATATCACTCAATCACATATATCCATCCCTGCTGTTATGGCTGAAATAGATCACTTTGTTACATGGTCAAATTTTAAAATCATTGCAGCGTAGTCTGAGGCCCTCGATGTCTCCCTCCCCAAATCCATACAGGATTCCATCCAGTCCAACTTTCCCTTTGCCTGGCTCTCACAGGGTATCAAATACTTAGGAATTAGTATTCATAGAGACCTCTCCCGTCTATGTTATCTTAATTTTGGGCCCTTTATTGAACAAATCCATACAGACCACGGTTGGCAAGTTAGAATTGTGGAGTAGTGTTGAGCCACCCCCGTAGTGTTCGAGTTCGGTTCGGTTCGTCGAACATCCGTGTGTTCGCCGAACTGTTCGTCGAACTGTTCGTCGAACACCTTCGAACACGGTTAAAACCAATGGCAGGCAAACAAAAACACATAGAAACACATAGAAAACACCTTCAAAGGTGTCCAAAAGCTGACAAACTGCTCAGAAGACATAACTAACACATGGAAAAGTGACAAGTACATATAGTCATGCGAAAAGAAAAGAGGTGGAGGAGTAAAAGGAGGGGGAGACACAGATATAGGCATGTCATGCCCTTCTAAAATCCAAAAAGTGAGAAGCCGACACGGCCAGTCCGCTCCTGCCCGTGCCACCTCCGTGTGGCCGGGTTTGTGCTAGAGCCGCGGTGAACCCTGATGGTCAGCCCCCCTCTCCCAATACTGGTGCCTGTCCGCTGCTGGGTCGAGCGAGCCCCCCTGTGGTGGAGGCAGCTCTAAGCTTTTTAATTTAAATTGTCTCTCTAATTTGAATGAATACACTTTAAATCCATTTACAAGGATCTATTGGAGGGCAAGTCTCATGCCAGCAGCCGCGTAATTCCAGCTCCAGTAGCGTCCACTAAAGCTGCTGCAGTTAAAAAGCTTTTATAAGGATCGAGCTCGGCTGTCCACCGCAAGGCATCCTACTGCCAGTCCCAGCCCCTATGCCTTGGGGTGCCTCCTGATGCTCTTCACTAAGTATCCCATGGTCCCGAAGCATTTCCTTTGAAAAAATTAAGTGTCTAAACTACAGGTGGTGTAGCTTGCTTAACAGCCGGGATAATCCGCTGACTAGCAGACACTGCTACTAGGCACAAAGTATTTCCTGGGCTAGATGCAGTTAAAAATTTGTAATTAGATACTCTCGTTGGATGCTGAGAAAGCATTCCATAGAGTCTCCTGGCACGCCATATATGATTCTCTTAAAAAGCTTGGGGTAGCGGTCTAGGGGACCCTTTTATAGCCAAAATCACGGCCCTGTATCACAATACGTCACCTAGGCTGAAGATAAATGGAACTGTAGCACCCTGAGGGCTCGGTTGCTACAGACGTATTGCACCTCACCCAGAGGTGTGATATCTCACTCTCAGGTAAGGATGGAGTGTGGATCAGGACCCGACACCTGCATGCATTACAGCACATTGCCGTGGGGCAGGGCGACCAATATGCCCCTGAGATGGGCACGACAGTCCCTGTCCCTGGCTGGAGTGGGGGGAGGGAACACTGAGGAAGGGGAACCCTGTAGTGCAGGAGCAGGGAGGAAGCAGTTCCTGGGTGCATTGAGAAGGGAGTATAAAAGGTGGGCACCATCTTAGTTCAGTGCAGAGAAGTCTGAGCAGAAGTGGCAGGGAGCAGGGGCTCTGCATGAGCTCTGCTCCGGAGGCGGGCCTAGTAACAGAGGCCCAGGCCTGGAAGAGGGAGAAGGAAGGAAGAGGAGCGGAGAAGGCTCCAGGAACGAGGAATGAAGGGATCCCAGGGGTGCAGACGGGCGAGTCGCCACCGCACGCCCGAATCCACCTGCGTGGAGGGGTCAGGCCAAAGGGGGAGACCGGTCCCCGAACTAGTGGAGGCAGGAAACGACCCTCAGCTAGAAACCGGAGGCTCTGACATTTTATGTGGCGCAGCCCCTCGCTACACCCGTTAGGAAGGCACCACATAGGGTCAGGGAAACTGGCGCCAAGTTTACCAAGAGGAGGCCCGAGGCAGCCGGACAGAAGTGTTGGTAAGAAAGGCCAGACAAAGGACACACAAAGGGGGTCCTGTGAAGTGCTCCAAAGTTATCTGGGAGTTGTCTGAGCCCCTCACCTGGTGAGCACAGTACGACGTGGGCAGCCGTTACCTGCAGAAGTGGTCTGGATAATTAGAACTGTGAGTAAAGGCTCTGGACTGCATCACTGACTCCGTGTCGTTACTGCTGCTGCCCTGCACCATCACCCCCATCCTCCCCATACACTGCCCTGAGGCTATACTCCTCCCGTGGGGAGTTATGCTACGCTCTGCTGCACCCACAACACCAGCCTCAGCGGTCTGCCCTGTAGCGGCGGTTCACTCTGACCGCAATCCACGGGTGGCGTAGTCGGACATTTAAACATCAAAACCACATAAATAGTTCCGCCACTGGTTTGACCGCCCTGAGCCACGGAACCGGGTCGCCGCCACGAAGACTACAACCACCAGCATCCACCAAAAAGGGTCCGGCTCCGGGTGTCCCAAGGCCCAGGGGGTGCGTCAGAACATTTTCATCACCTTTCACAATCACCAATGGGACAAGGCAGGGATGTCCTCTGTCCCCTCTCTTATACATCCTAGTGACGGAGCACCTGCTCTCATCAATTCGCCATAACCCCAATATTAGGTGGATTGAGGTGGGAGGCACCGAGTACAAGTGCTCTCTATTTGCTGATGATGTCCTAGTATATATCACTCAATCACATATATCCATCCATGCTGTTATGGCTGAAATAGATCACTTTGTTACATGGTAAAATTTTAAAATCAATGCAGCGAAGTCTGAGGCCCTCGATGTCTCCCTTCCCAAATCCATATAGGATTCCATCCAGTCCAACTTTCCCTTTGCCTGGCCCTCACAGGGTATCAAATACTTAGGAATTCCTATTCATAGAGACCTCTCCCATCTATGTTATCTTAATTTTGGGCCCTTTATTGAACAATTCCATACAGACCACGGTTGGCAAGTTAGAACTGTAAGATTCACTACGCGAACCACTGGTGTTTTGTGGAAAAGCACATGTACACTGCGTTCCAAATTATTATGCAAAAAGTGGTTAGGAGTGATAAGGGAAGAATTTGTTTGTTTGTCAGTTAAACTCATTGATGGTGATGTGTGTCAGGGCTCTTTATATCACTGTAAGCAATTGCAGACACCTGTGCTAATTAGTTTGGCAGGTGTGTCCAATGAAAGGCAAGACTACTTAAGAAGGCTCTCTCACATTATTAAGCAGCCTACATTTTCTGCCAAAATGGGAAAGAAAAAGGATGTGTCGGCTGCTGAGAAGCAACAAATTGTGGAGTGTTTAGGTCAAGGCATGACTACAATCAACATTGTGCGATGATCAGGATGAAGTGTTTTGGCAATCAAGAAGTATGTAGCTGATTCACAGTACACACGTGTGCGTGCTGATAAGGGCAAATTGAGGACTCTTTCCTACAGGCAATTACGTCAGGTTGAAAGAGCAGCGGCAAAAAAGCCTTGTCATAGCAGCAGACAAGTTTTTGAAGCTGCTTGTGCCTCCAACGTCCCCCGAACAACAAGATGCAGGGTCCTTCAGAGGTTTGCAGCTGTGCATACGCCATCCTGTCGACCTCCTCTATCCACTTCACACAAGCAGAAACGGCTCCAGTGGGCCAAACATTACATGAAGACTGATTTCAAAACTGTTTTGTTCACGGATGAGTGCCGTGCAGCGCTCGATGGTCCAGATGGATGGAGTGGAGGATGGCTGGTTGATGGACACCCCACGCAAACACGGCTACAGCGCCAACAAGGAGGAGGTGGAGTAATGTTTTGGGCTGGATTCATGGGGAGAGATTGTCGGCCCCTTTAGGATCCCTGAAGGCGCTAAAGATGAACTCCATAATGTATGTGGATTTTCTCAAACAGCACTTCCTGCCATGGTTCAAGAAGAAGAACCGTGTATTTCACAGCAAGATCATTTTTCTGCATGATAATGCACCATCTCATGCTGCACATAAAACATCTGCATCTCTGGCTGATATGGGCATAAAAGGGGACAAACTTATGGTGTGACCCCCATGCTCCCCTGACCTGTACCCCATTCAGAACCTTTGGAGCATCATTAAAAGGAGTGTCTATGATGGCGGGAGGCAGTTCACATCTAAGCAACAGCTCTGGGAGGGTATTCTGTCCTCATGCAAAACAATTGAAGCAGAAACCATCCAAAACCTGACAAATTCAATGGACGAGAGAGTTCAGAAGCTCCTTTCGAACAAGGGGTCCTATGTGAAAATGTAACATCACCTAGAATAAAGTTTTGAGTTGAAAACTGTTTGATTTCAGTTTCTAATAATCTGCTAATGCTTATAATTTCAAAAATGACCATTTTTTTGGTCTTTATTAAAATGAAAAGGTTGATCGAAAGTTTGGGGGATCTAAGAGTGTGGCAACCCAGTAATCATGATTACTTCGAATTCTGACAATATGAGGGTCATGTTGCAGGTAGTGCAGCAAGAAGGCACTTATGTGTCTTGCGCATCTCGGAGCCCCAAAATTATTTTCCGGGCTAGATGCAGCTAAAAATTATTTTTAATTTTAAATCTGGTGAAGCTTTAGTATAGATGGCCTAATATGATCAGTGCTGCACACTGCTACAAAGCCCAAATTATTTTCCAGTCAAGATACAGATAAACATGATTAGTAATTTGAAAGCTTAAAACGGTTGGTAGGGTGGTTTTAACCAATCATCAAGCTTTTACTCTCCCCAGGATGACACAGGGGTAGAAAAGTCGTTTCGGATCCATTATTTGTTCATCTTTATGAACGTGAGTCTGTCTACATTATCAGTGGAGAGCCGCGTGCGCTTATCTGTCAGCACACCACCAGCAGCGCTGAACACACGTTCAGACAGAACGCTGGCTGCGGGGCATGACAAGATCTCCAAGGCGTAAGTGGCTAGCTCCGGCCATTTATCCAGATTGGAAGCCCAAAAAGAGCAAGGGTCCAGTGACACAGTCGTGGCTTCAATGTTTACTTGGAGATACTCCTGTACCATCGTCTCTAGGCATTGACTATGTGTCAGACTTCTTGTCTCCTGTGGCCTTGCAAAGGATGGGCTAAAAAAGAGGTGAAATGATTCCGCAAAATTGATGTTACCAGCAGATACTGTGGTTCTGTTATGGTTTGAGTGCTGAACACTTGACGGTCCCACGGTTGGCAAGTTGGAACTGTGAGATTCACTACGTGCACCACTGGTATTTTGTGGAAAAGCACATGTAAGATTCTGCAACAGTCTCTGCTGATACTCCTGCATGCGTGCATCCCTTTCTATGGCAGGAATAATTTCTGCAAATTTACTTTTGTACCGGGGATCTAACAGTGTGGCAACCCAGTAGTCAGGATTATTTCTAATTCTCACAATTCGAGGGTCATGTTGCAGGTAGTGCAGCAAGAAGGCACTCATGTGTGTTGCGCATCCAGGAGCACCAAGTCCCTGTTGTGTTGGTGGCGAGGTAACAATCATGCTTCCTTCCTCTGTCCTCTCCCCCCAACCTCGCACAACAGAAATGTGATCAAGGTCTCCCTCATCTGATGAGTCTTCCATCAGTTCGTCCTCCACTTCTTCCTGGGCTCCTGCACCTTCCTCACTAGTTTGGCTGCTACCATGCGCCCTGGTAAAACCATCTCCCCCACCCTCACATGCCTGCCGCCTTGGTGCTGCCGACCGTCTGGACCTTGCAGATGTTAGCCCTTCCGCATACAACTCCTCCTCCTCTACTTCCTCCACCTCCTCTTGTGCCACCACCTGACTCCGAATTCTGTTTAACATGTGCTCCAGCATGTAAATCACCGGAATAGTCTTGCTGATAATGGCATCGTCAGCACTAAACATCTTCGTCGCCATTTCAAAACTGTGCAGAAGGGTGCATAGGTCCCTGATCTGAGACCACTCCTCCAGCGTGATTTGCCCCACCTCTGAATCTCGTTGGCCCAGGCTATACGTCAGAACGTATTGCACCAGGGCTTGTCGGTGCTGCCACAGTCGCTGCAACATGTGCAGAGTTGAATTCCACCGGGTAGGCACATCGCATTTTAGCCGGTGAAGTGGCAGGCCCAACGACTTCTGTAGAGATGTAAGTCGCTGAGCTGCGGGATGCGAACGGCGGAAGTGAGCACACAGCGACCGTGCCCTCTGCAGAAGGCCATCTAGTCTGGGATAGTGGGCTAAAAATTGCTGGACAACCAGGTTCAACACGTGAGCCATACAAGGCACGTGTGTGACATTGCCCCGGCGAAGGGCCGCACCCAGGTTTGCAGCATTGTCGCACACGGCCTTCCCTGGTTTCAGGTCCAGTGGAGACAACCGTTCATGAAATTGGTTCTCCAGAGCTGACCACAACTCCTCAGCTGTGTGACTCACATTTCCCAGACATTTCAATGTAAAAACCGCTTGATGACATTGAGCCCTACTGCCAGCATAGTAAGGAGGTGGCAGGATCCCTTCTGTGCAGTTAGAAAGCTTGTGGCATGACCAGACAGGCTTTGGGTGCAGGTGGAAGACCGAGAGGAGGTTGAGGAGGCAGAAGCAGTGGAGGATCTTTGAGATAAAGAGGATTGACGCACAACTCGTGGGGACGGCAAGACTTGGACAGCAGCCCCTTGTCCTGCTGTCACCATAGTTACCCAGTGCCCAGTCAGCGACATGTAACGCCCCTGTTCATGCCTACTCGTCCAAGTGTCTGTGGTGAAATGCACCCTGTCACACACAGAGTTTCTCAAAGAAGCGGTGATGTTGTGTGCGACATGCTGGTGGAGCGCAGGCACACCTTTCTTTGAGAAGTAGTGCCGACTGGGCATCTGGTACTGGGGCACTGCGACGGACATAAGGTCTCGAAAATCCTCTGTGTCCACCAGGCGGAAAGGCAGCATTTCTGTAGCCAAGAGCTTGCAGATGGTGAAATTCAACCTCTTAGCTTTCTCATGGCTAGGAGGAAATGGTCTTTTACTTGTCCACATCTGAGGGACCGAGGGCTGGCTATTGTGCTTAGACGGGGTTGATAAGGGTGTCCCCGGCAAACTGCCGGTCTGTGAGGAAGATGCAGGCGGACATGTTAGGTTGCCTTGATCCAAAGGTGGTGCTATCGATGTCGGACAGCGCTCAACACCAGCTGGTGTTACCACCTCCAAAGAAAATGATGACCTGCCAATCACGCTGGCTGTTGCGGGTAAAGAGGTGGCAGGTCTGCGCCCCAAAACAGGTGTGACTGCTGTCCCCCCAGTCACAGAGAATGAAGAGGCCGCGGATGCACAAGATATTGCAGACGGTGGTTGGCCCGGCCGGCTAGGCCGCATTGTAGCACACTGAGCTTCCCACTGCAACTTATGCTTCATGTCCATGTGCCGGTTCATGCATGAAGTACTCAAACTATGTATTTTTTGGCCTCTACTTAGCTTTTGCTGACAAATGTTACAGATAACACGAGTTGGGTCATCTTTATCGATCTGAAAAAATGCCCAGGCTATGCAAGGCTTAGCACCCATGCGACCTGAAGAGCCACCACAACTTGTGGTGAGAGGCAGAGTTGTGTTTGAGGATGCAGTTGTTGACGTGCTTCCAGTACTACGTCTCTGTCCAGGAAGGCGCAACCTGACCTCGTCGTCACTAGCATCTTCCTCCACCGCCTCTGATGACCTCATCTCTTGGCTGACTGTGGGTTGACAGTAAGTGGGATCTCCAACCTCATCATCATCACGCTGTGCGTTATCACACCCGTCGTCCTCAGAGCCAACCTGTTCCTGCCCTGACAAAAAACTAAAGTTGTCGCTCCAATCAGGTATTTGAGTCTTATCATCGTCTTCCTCATTGTCTCCACCAACAGGAGTTACAGTTTGGGAATGAGGGTCTACATTATGGTCAGAACCTTCTGCGTCTGGTCCTGGATCCGACTCATAAAGATTCTGGGCATCAGTGCAGATCATTTCCTCGTCTGGATTCACAGAAGCGCTGGAGTCGACCTCTGATTCCCAGGCTATAGTATGAGTAAACAGCTCTGCAGACTCAACCGTCTGTTCTACCTCATACTCAGACGGGCAGCTGGAGATTTGGGAGCTGTGAGGAAGCAAGTGCGATTGGGGTGACACCTTTGAGGACTGGAGTATTTGTGATGTTGAAGTTGATATGGAGGAGAGCCCACTTAAAGGAGCACTTGATATCCGTTGAAGCACCTGCTGTTTTTGTGCCTCATCTGGAATTTGTAGCGATTGGCGTGGCCGTAAGAAAGCGATCTTATCACATTGTCCGCTAAAAGAAGTAGACATTTTAGTTTGGCTGGAAGATGGTCTTTCTTCTGCAGATGTTACTGTTGCTTTAACACCTACCCCACGGACACAACCTTTTTTCCCCTTCCCAACACGCCTATTCCCCTTTCCACCAGCAGCAGGCCTTTTTCCACTCATTTTGGTGGTTAACTAATTCACAACTCTGGAGTTGTTTGCACAAAAAAACAATGGATGGGAACCGAGCAGAGCTGAGTGGCCAAACTGTGGTATTAGGCCAAAACTATTGGCTGGGTTAGATGCAGAAAAAAATTATATTCAATTTGCAACCTGATGGAGGTCTGTATAGATGGATTAATAGAACAAGTCCCACACACAGCTAGAAGCCCAATATTTTTTCAGAGCTAGATGCAGAAAAAAATATATTCAGTTTGCAACCTGATGGTCAAGGCATGACTACAATCAACATTGCCAAGACACTTCATCGTGATTATCGCACAATCAAGAAGTATGTAGTTGATTCACAGTACACACGTGTGCGTGCTGATAAGGGAAAATTGAGGACTCTTTCCTACAGGCAATTACGTCAGGTTAAAAGAGCAGCGTCAAAAAAGCCTTGTCATAACAGCAGACAAGTTTTTGAAGCTGCTGGTGCCTCCAACGTCCCCCGAACAACAAGATGCAGGGTCCTTCAGAGGTTTGCAGCTGTGCGTAAGCCATCCTGTCGACCTCCTCTATCCACTGTACACAAGCAGAAATGGCTCCAGTGGGCCAAACAATACATGAAGACTGACTTCAAAACTGTTTTGTTCACCGATGAGTGCCGTGCAACGCTCGATGGTCCAGATGGATGGAGTGGAGTATGGCTGGTTGATGGACACCCCATGTAAACATGGCTACGGCGCCAACAAGGAGGAGGTGGAATAATGTTTTGGGCTGAAATTATGGGGAGAGAGATTGTCGGCCCCTTTAGGATCCCTGAAGGGGTAAAGATGAACTCCATAATGTATGCGGAGTTTCTCAAACAGCACTTCCTGCCATGGTTCAAGAAGAAGAACAGTGTATTCCGCAGCAAGATCATTTTCATGCATGATAATGCACCGTCTCATGCTGCACATAACACATCTGCTTCTCTGGCTGATATGGGCATAAAAGAGGACAAACTTATGGTGTGACCCCCATGCTCCCCTGACCTCAACCCATTGAGAACCCCTGGAGCATCATCAAAAGGAGTGTCTATGATGACGGGAGGCAGTTCACATCTAAGCAACAGCTCTGGGAGGGTATTCTGTCCTCATGCAAAACAATTGAAGCAGAAACCATCCAAAACCTGACAAATTCAATGGACGAGAGAGTTCAGAAACTCCTTTCGAACAAGTGGTACTATGTGCAAATGTAACATCACCTAGAATAAAGTTTTGAGTTGAAAACTGTTTGATTTCAGTTTCTAATAACCTGCTAATGCTTATAATTTCAAAAATGACCATTTTTTTGTTCTTTATTAAAATGAAAAGGTTGATCGAATAGTGTGGGGGATCTAAGAGTGTGGCAACCCAGTAGTCAGGATTATTTCGAATTCTGACAATTTGAGGGTCATATTGCAGGCAGTGCTTCAAGATGGCACTCATGTGTCTTGCGCATCTAGGAGCCCCAAAATTATTTTCCGGGCTAGATGCAGCTAAAAATTATTATTAATTTGAAAGCTGGTGGAGCTTAGTATAGATGGCCTAATAGAATCAGTACTGCAAACTGCTACAAGGCCCAAATTATTTTCCAGCCAAGATACAGATAAACATGATTAGTAATTTTAAATCTGGTGGAGTTTAGTATAGATGGCCTAATAGAATCAGTGCCGAAAACTGCTACAAGGCTCAATTTATTTTCCAGCCAAGATAAAGATAAACATGATTAGTAATTTTAAATCTGGTGGAGTTTAGTATAGATGGCCTAATAGAAGTCCAAAAAGAGCTAGGGTCCAGTGACACAGTCATAGCTTCAATGTTTACTTGGAGATACTCCTGTACCATCGTCTCTAGGCGTTGACTATGGGTCAGACTTCTTGTCTCCTGTGGTCTTGCAAAGGATGGGCTAAAAAAGTGATGAAATGATTCTGCAAAATTGATGTTATCAGCAGATACTGTGTTTCTGTTACGTTTTGAGTGCTGAACACTTGACGGTCCCACGGTTATCATGTTGGAACTTTGAGATTCACTACGTGCACCACTAGTGTTTTGTGGAAAAGCACATGTAAGATTCTGCAACAGTCTCTGCTGATACTCCTGCATGCGTGCATCTCTTTCTATGGCAGGAATAATTTCTGCAAATTTACTTTTGTACCGGGGATCTAAGAGTGTGGCAACTGTAATGCAGCAGCTTGCTAGCATTACTGTAAATGGTCCAGGATGTGTTTTACCTGACCATGTACCTTCCCCTTTAACTGACTGGTCACATGACTGTGACATCACACAGGTCCTGTATGCACAGTAAAGGTCTGTACACATGACTGGAACAGCACTCAGGACCTATACACACAGCTGACTGATCACATGACTGTGACATCAGCATGGTCCTGTCAGTATGGGTGTATGTGTGCACAGGATATATAAACCCAGGTAATTGGAGACAGGTGTGTTCGGTGTGAGGCGTGAGGCCTGTGCTCCGTGTGTGTGGGACACCGTTTGTGAGAGGCCTAGTGAGGCCGAGTAAAGACTGGCAGCCTGAAAGGCAAAGACTGGATCCTGTGCGGATGCTAGTGGCCTTGGAAGGCAGCGGCTTTGGAGTGAAGCCTGGTACCTAAAAGATCGAGCCTGGATCCTGTGTGTATGCTAGTGGCCTTGGAAGGCAGAGGCTTGAGTAAGAGTCCTGAAAGGCAGAGCCTGGATCCTGTGAGGATGTCAGTGGCCTTTGAGGGAACGACGGCTGGAGACCCCTACCTGGGAAGCCACAAAGCCACAGTGGTGGCGGATTAAATGGACTGCAGCAACTAAACCCGGCAAAGGTAATACACTTTGTTACATGGACTGTGTTATGGTCATTGATAATTTATTACCTTGCCGTAGGCTGTAACCTGGAGCAAGTGGGCCTGTGTGCCACTTGGCTCATGAATATTGTAGATATGTGTGTCGGCGTGCCACGGAGTTGGACCCGGTGAACTGTGGCTTATGAAGTAATAAACTGCAGCTTTGTGAGAAAAACGTAAAGACATTGCACGTGTGCATTGATTGACGCAGCGAAGTGAGTAACCCCCATTATTATGACTAGCGCTGCCTTACATATGGTTCGAGAGTGCAGGCAACGGCAGCCTGGTTGCTAGCGGCAACGACAACCTGGTTGCTAGCGTCAACGGCACAGGACGACGAGTGTGGATAAAGCATCTTGCGGCAACTCGGCGGGGTTGCGAAGATTGGCGTCGCACTCAAACCTGGTTTGCTGTGGCTCAGCGGGGCTCACGAAGTTTAAAGCATCTTGCGGCAACTCGGCGGGGTTGCGAAGATTATCGTCGCACTCAAACCTGGGTTGTGGTGGCTTGGTGGGGCCACGAATATTTTTTCCGGGAGAGCGGTGAAGTTCTAGTGTGAACAGCGTACCACGATGGCTGTGAGCAAAGCAGCTGATCTGTCTAGAGCTATTGAGCGGTTGAAGGGCCAGTTGGGACTGGAGCAGGTATTTGGGAAACTTTTACTGGACATGGTGCAGGAACCGCAGGAGCTGTGGGCACCATATGGATTGGCGTCAGTGGACCATTCTATGGACTCTCCGGGGGTGCCAGTGTTGTCCCAAAGTGCCAGGGGAGGTGGTAAGAGATGTTGTGAACTGAGTCCTAAGACTACTGCTGATTTTTTGTGTAAAAATTACCCTGCCAGTGTGGTTGTTAAAAAGGGGGCGGAGTCTAAAAAAGGGGCGGATTTTCACAAGAGTGTGGACTGCAGAAAACTGGAAATTGTTACTGGTTGTGGGTTGGTACCTCCTAAAAATGACAATATGACCGTTGATAACGGGTTAACTCCAGTAGAAGGGGGTAACGTCAAAGTGGGAGGTGACCTGTTAGTCCACAACACCATGGGGAGTGACACAGACCCCGTAGCTGACGGTGACACTATGAAAGTAAAAAGTGAGTTCGGTCAGGAGGGGCTAGACGAGGGGAGAGATTCCCCCTCTCGTCGTCGATGGCGCAAGGACCACAAAAAGGTTGCTCCGGTAGTACTCCCTGAAAATGAAAATAAAGAGAATATAGTACTGCGTGCCTATGGTTCAAGTGTGGATCCTCCTTTAGAGGTAGAAGAGGAGACGACGTTGCCAGTAGCAACCTCCGGTACGGTACTGAGACTGACGGGTCAGGATCTGACAGCCCTGAAAGGGGAGGCGGCCAGTCATGACCAAGAGCTGGACCCTATCAGGCCGCAGTGTCAGATTGACGTACAGCAGTTATGTGAAAACCTGGGGAACGTGTCCTCAGACCAGCTGAACCTGGAGTCTGAGCAGCAGAAAATATACCAGGTTATGAGGAACTGGCAGCAAGACATGGAGGGAAGCAACGCGGAAATTAACCATTGGAAGGAAATGTTCTACGGAATTAAGGAGGACCGCCGCAAAATCTAGGAGGAGGTTTTTCAATTACAGATTGACAAAGCTGTGTGTGAAGATGAGTTATGAAAGGTGAAAGATCGCTTCTCCCTGGTACAGTTAGAGCTGTCTGCCCTCAAAGAGGCGCTGCAGCATGAAGTTGCTGGGCGTGAACAAAACCTAGAACGATTGCGCGAACAGTTCAACCAGGAGCTGTGTGACTCCAAGAAGGAGTGTGATGAAAAGTTCGGTATGGAACTGCAACAACTTAAGAGAGATTATGTGGATCTCCTCAAGGTAAAAGAGAGGAGGATAAGGCGGGTGCAGAGCAAGTGCGCCAAGTGGGTGAGACCACTCTGCAAGAGACCCGTGAGGAGAATGATGATCTCCGTGGAAAGACCCTAGGTCTGGAAGCTCAGGTGAAGGAGCTACAGATGTCCTGTGAAACTCTCCAGAGCTCAAGGAATTGCTTCAGGCCCATTTGAAGCAAGAGAGGTCTGAGAGAACTCTACTGTTAAAAGAGCAGTTGAAGCAGGAAGAGCTTCAGAGACGGGCCGCTGAGAGGCGAGTGACGGAACTAGAGGAAGAGGTTTCCGGGCTCAAAAGTCGCCTGACAAAGTATCACTCGGTGAGCGAGGCCTCCTTGGAGAAGGAAAAGGGCAAACACGTTGTACTCACTCCCTTATACCATGAGAAGGTGGACCTGAGGAGAGCTAAGAGCAGGGTAACAGAAGATAAATATGAAGTGAAAGTGGTCAAGACGAAAATTCGTGAATTTGTAGCTGTGAGTCAGCTCAGGGTAAGCATACAGGGGGAAGAAGCTGAAAGTCAGTTTTCCCTGAAACCTGAGCTGGTTGATCGTCTGGAAACTACTGGTGAGTCCGAAACGTCTTGGTACAAATGCCTCATAGATGTACCCGAGGATTTGAGGGAAGAATGCACCCGTGAGTCCGTGCATGAAGAGTTTAAGAAGGCTGTGGGAACCTGTAAGGTGTACTTGACCTCCGAAGCTAAACAGCTGGTGATACTGTCCATGACCGAAGTCACAGTGAAGAGGGTGGCGATCCTAAGTGATATGCATTGGCGATGTATTCGCACGAAGCGGTTTCTCCGGTTGAAGACTGAACAAGCCGTTAGACAACTGAAGCTGATGAGGAAAGCTTACAGTATGCGTGAAGAGGTCATCCGGGTGCCTCATGTTCTGTTGAGAAAGCTCATTGGGAGAAGCGGTCGAGCCATGCAGATGATGGTCAAGAAGTCTGGTGTGGTGAAAGTAAGCAGTCCACGTGATCATCAGGACTGGATACCAGACGAAGAAGGCATGGTGTCCTTCTCCGCTGTAGGAACAGAAGAAAGCCTAGAATATATACGCATGCTGATTGAGTACCGAGTGACCTACCTGCAGGAGGTAGAACAATTGAATCTCGCTAGACTGCGAGTAGATAGACAGCATCATATGAGCAGCAGAAGATGGAAGCCGTCTAGAAATAGTGAGACCCGACAGAGAAAGGGCCCCCTAAATAACAGAACAGCTACAGCTGGAGTTAGGGACCTTTCAAGATGTCCTGAAAGTAGTGGGCGTTGGTTTAGAGGTAGTGAGACCTCCAGTAACTCAGTTTTGAGCAGCCCATACAAACGACCCCATAGAGGACGGGACAGTACAGAGTCGAACCGGACCTTAGATACCAGGGCATGTGAGTCACACCGCTGTATGACTGACCACTGGGAGTGGGGGAGGTCTGACAAGGTTATGACTGACCGCTGGGAGCGGGGGAGAGTTGACAAGGTTACAACTGACCGCTGGGAGCGGGGGAGCTCTGACAAGGTAATGACCCGGAAAGGTGACCTGACGAAGTCAGTGACAATGACAAATGGTAGGTCCCTAAGGAATGGGCTAATGTCATTGACTAAGGTTCCAGGGGCTGAGTAGCACAATTGTAAAATACATGGTCTCTATGTGAGCTGGGGATTATAATGTTATTGTGTATATTATGTGTTCAACCCCACAAGTTTGAACAGAGGGGGGGGGGTATGTAATGCAGCAGCTTGCTAGCATTACTGTAAATGGTCCAGGATGTGTTTTACCTCACCATGTACCTTCCCCTTTAACTGACTGGTCACATGACTGTGACATCACACAGGTCCTGTATGCACAGTAAAGGTCTGTACACATGACTGGGACAGCACACAGGACCTATACACACAGCTGACTGATCACATGACTGTGATATCAGCAAGGTCCTGTCAGTAAAGGTGTATGTGTGCACAGGATATATAAACCCAGGTAATTGGAGACAGGTGTGTTCCGTGTGAGGCATGAGGCCTGTGCTCCTTGTGTGTGGGACACCGTTTGTGAGAGGCCTAGTGAGGCCGAGTAAAGCCTGGCAGCCTGAAAGGCAAAGACTGGATCCTGTGCGGATGCTAGTGGCCTTGGAAGGCAGCGGCTTTGGAGTGAAGCCTGGTACCTGAAAGGTCGAGCCTGGATCCTGTTTGGATGCTAGTGGCCTTGGAAGGCAGAGGCTTGAGGAAGAGTCCTGAAAGGCAGAGCCTGGATCCTGTGTGGATGTCAGTGGCCTTTGAGGGAACGACGGCTTGAGACCCCTACCTGGGAAGCCACAAAGCCACAGTGGTGGCGGATTAAATGGACTGCTGCAACTAAACCCGGCAAAGGTAATACACTTTGTTACATGGACTGTGTTATGGTCATTGATAATTTATTACCTTGCCGTAGGCTGTAACCTGGAGCAAGTGGGCCTGTGTGCCCTTGGCTCATGAATATTGTAGATATGTGTGTCGGCGTGCCATGGAGTTAGACCCGGTGAACTGTGGCTTATGAAGTAATAAACTGCAGCTTTGTGAGAAAAACGTAAAGACATTGCACGTGTGCATTGATTGATGCAGCGAAGCGAGTAACCCCCATTATTATGACTAGCGCTGCCTTACACAACCCAGTAGTCAGGATTATTTCTAATTCTAACAATTCGAGGGTCATGTTTCAGGTAGTGCAGCAAGAAGGCACTCATGTGTCTTGCGCATCCAGGAGCACCAAGTCCCTGTTGTGTTGGTGGCGAGGTAACAATCATGCTTCCTTCCTCTGTCCTCTTCCCCCAACCTCGCACAACAGAAATGTGATCAAGGTCTCCCTCATCTTATGAGTCTTCCATCAGTTCGTCCTCCACTTCTTCCTGGGCTCCTGCACCTTCCTCACTAGTTTGGCTGCTACCATGTGCCCTGGTAAATCCATCTCCTCCACCCTCACATGCCTGCCGCCTTGGTGCTGCCGACCGTCTGGATCTTGCAGATGTTAGCCCTTCCGCATACAACTCCTCCTCTTCTTCTTCCTCCACCTCCTCTTGTGCCACCACCTGACTCCGAATTCTGTTTAACATGTGCTCCAGCATGTAAATCACCGGAATGGTCATGCTGATAATGGCATCGTCAGCACTAAACATCTTCGTCGCCATTTCAAAACTGTGCAGAAGGGTGCATAGGTCCCTGATCTGAGACCACTCTTCCAGCATGATTTGCCCCACCTCTGGATCTCTTTGGCCCAGGCTATACGTCAGAACGTATTGCACCAGGGCTTGTTGGTGCGGCCACAGTCGCTGTAACATGTGCAGAGTTGAATTCCACCGGGTAGGCACATCGCATTTTAGCCGGTAAAGTGGCAGGCCCAATGACTTCTGTAGAGATGTAAGTCGCTGAGCTGCGGGATGCGAACGGCGGAAGTGAGCACACAGCGAACGTGCCGTCTGTAGAAGGCCATCTAGCCCGGGATAGTGGGCTAAAAATTGCTGGACAACCAGGTTCAACACGTGAGCCATACAAGGCACGTGTGTGATATTGCCCCAGCGAAGGGCCGCACCCAGGTTTGCAGCATTGTCGCACAAGGCCTTCCCTGGTTAAAGGTCCAGTGGAGACAACCATTCATGAAACTGGTTCTCCAGAGCTGACCACAACTCCTCAGCTGTGTGACTCACATTTCCAAGACATTTCAAAGTAAAAACCGCCTGATGACGTTGAGCCCTACTGCCAGCATAGTAAGGAGGTGTGCAGGATCCCTTCTGCGCAGTTAGAAAGCTTGTGGCACGACCAGACAGGCTTTGGGTGCAGGTGGAGGACCGAGAGGAGGTTGAGGAGGCAGAAGTAGTGGAGGAACTTCGAGATAAAGAGGATTGACGCACAACTCGTGGGGACGGCAAAACTTGGACAGCAGCCCCTTGTCCTGCTGTCACCATAGTTACCCAGTGCCCAGTCAACGACATGTAACTCCCCTGTCCATGCCTACATGTCCAAGTGTCTTTGGTGAAATGCACCCTGTCACACACAGAGTTTCTCAAAGAAGCGATGATGTTGTGTGCGACATGCTGGTGGAGCGCAGGCACACTTTTTTTGAGAAGTAGTGCCGACTGGGCATCAGGTACTGGGGCACTGTGACGGACATAAGGTCTTGAAAATCCTCTGTGTTGACCAGGCGGAAAGGCAGCATTTCTGTATCCAAGAGCTTGCAGATGGTGAAATTCAACCTCTTAGCTTTCTCATGGCTAGGAGGAAATGGTCTTTTACTTGTCCACATCTGAGGGACCGAGGGCTGGCGGTTGTGCTTAGACGGGGTTGAGAAGGGTGTCCCCGGCAAACTGCTTGACTGTGAGGAAGATGCAGGTGGACATGTTAGGTTGCCTTGATCCAAAGGTGGTGCTATCGATGTCGGACAGCGCTGAACACCAGCTGGTGTTTCCACCTCCAAAGAAAATGATGACCTGCCAATCACGCTGGCTATTGCGGGGAAAGAGGTGGCAGGTCGGCGTCCCAAAACGGGTGTGACTGCTGTACCCCCAGTCACAGAGGATGAAGAGGCCGCGGATGCAAAAGATGTGGCAGACGGTGGTTGGCCCGGCCGGCTAGGCCGCATTGTAGCACAGTGAGCTTCCCACTGCAACTTATCCTTCATATCCATGTGTCGGTTCATGCATGAAGTACTCAAACTGTGTATTTTTTGGCCTCTGCTTAGCTTTTGCTGACAAATGTTACAGATAACAAGAGTTGGGTCATCTTTATCAATCTGAAAAAATGCCCAGGCTATGCAAGGCTTAGCACCCATGCGACCTGAAGAGCCACCACGACTTGTGGTCAGAGGCTGAGTTGTGTTTGAGGATGCAGTTGTTGACGAGCTTCCAGTACTACGTCTCTGTCCAGGAAGGCGCAACCTGACCTCGTCGTCACTAGCATCCTCCTCCACCTCCTCTGCTGACCTCATCGACTGGCTGACTGTGGGTTGACAGTAAGTGGGATCTCCAACCTCGTCATCATCACCCTGTGTGTTATCACACCCGTCGTCCTCAGAGCCAACCTCTTCCCGCCCTGCCAAAAAACTAAAGTTGTCGCTCCAATCAAGTATTTGAGTCTCATCATCATCTTCCTCATTGTCTCCACCAACAGGAGTTACAGTTTGGGAACTTGGGTCGACATTATGGTCAGAACCTTCTGCGTCTGGTCCTGGATCTGACTCATAAATATTCTGGGCATCAGTGCAGAACATTTCCTCGTCTGGATTCACAGAAGCTCTGGAGCCGACCTCTGATTCTCAGGCTATAGTATGAGTAAACAGCTCTGCAGACTCAACCATCTGTTCTACCCCATACTCAGACGGGCAGCTGGAGACTTGGGAGCTGTGAGGAAGCAAGTGCGATTGGGGTGACACTTCTGAGGACTGGAGTATTTGTGATGTTGAAGTTGAGGTGGAGGAGAGCCCACTTAAAGGAGCACTTGATATCCGTTGAAGCACCTGCTGTTTTTGTGCCTCATCTGGAATTTGTTGCGATTGGCGTTGCCGTAAGAATGGGATCTTATCACATTGTGCGCTAAAAGAAGTAGACATCTTAGTTTGGCTGGAAGATGGTCTTTCTTCTGCAGATGTTACTGTAGCTTTAACACCTACCCCACGGACACAACCTTTTTTTTCCCTTCCGATCATGCCTATTCCCCTTTCCACCAGAAGCAGGCCTTTTTCCGCTCATTTTGGTGGTTAACTAATTGCAACTCTGGAGTTGTTTGCACAAAAAACAATGGATGGGAACTGAGCAGAGCTGAGTGGCCAAACTGTGGTATTAGCCCAAAAGTATTGGCTGGGTTAGATGCAGATAAAAATTATTTTGAATTTGCAACCTGGTGGAGGTTAGTATAGATGGACTAATAGAGCAAGTCCCACACACTGCTACAAGCCGAAATATTTTTTCAGAGCTAGATGCAGAAAAAAATTATATTGAATTTGCAACCTGGTGGAGGTTAGTATAGTTGGACTAATAGAACAAGTCCCACACACTGCTACAAGCCAAAATATTTTTTCAGAGCTAGATGCAGAAAAAAATTATATTGAATTTGCAATCTGGTGGAGGTTAGTGTAGATGGACTAATAGAACAAGTCCCACACACTGCTACAAGCCGAAACCCAAATATTTTTTCAGAGCTAGATGCAGATAAAAAAAATTATATTGAATTTGCAACCTGGTTGAGGTTAGTATACATGGACTAATTGAACAAGTCCCACACACTGCTACAAGCCGAAATATTTTTTCAGAGCTAGATGCAGAAAAAAATTATATTGAATTTGCAACCTGGTGGAGGTTAGTATAGATGGACTAATAGAAGAAGTTCCACAGACTGCTACAAGCCGAAATATTTTTTCAGAGCTAGATGCAAATAAAAATTATATTGAATTTGCAACCTGGTGGAGGTTAGTATAGATGGTCTAATAGAATGATGCTATGCCAAAAAGGTTTTACTTCACTAGGTGCAGTAAAAAAATTGGTATTCTATACACAGGTGCTGTAGCTTGCAACACAGATAGGCTACTCCACTGACTAACAGACACTGCAAGAGGCAAAAAAGGATTTGCTTTGCTAGATTTAGCCAAATGCTGTGAAAAAAAACTTGCACAGCACTAAAACAGACTTGCCTGGCAAAAAGTGATAGGAACTGATGTAACCTAGCCCTCAAAAGGATTGCAATTACAATTAGTCTTTACTAGTGTTGAGCCACCCCCGTAGTGTTCGAGTTCGGTTCGGTTCGTCGAACATCCGTGTGTTCGCCGAACTGTTCGTGGAACTGTTCGTCGAACACCTTCGAACACCGTTAAAACCAATGGCAGGCAAACAAAAACACATAGAAACACATAGAAAACACCTTCAAAGGTGTCCAAAAGCTGACAAACTGCTCTGAAGACACATCTAACACATGGAAAAGTGACAATTACATATAGTCATGCGAAAAGAAAAGAGGTGGAGGAGTAAAAGGAGGGGGAGACACAGATATAGGCATGTCATGCCCTTCTAAAATCCAAAAATTGAGAAGCCGACACGTTCAGTCCGCTCCTGCCCGTGCCACCTCCGTGTCGCCGGGTTTGTGCCCGAGCCGCGGTGAACCCTGACGGCCAGCCCCCCTCTCCCAATACTGGTGCCTGTCCGCTGGTGGGTCGAGCGAGCCCCCCTGTGGTGGAGGCAGCTCTAAGCTTTTTAATTTAAATTGTCTCTCTAATTTGAATGAATACACTTTAAATCCATTTACAAGGATCTATTGGAGGGCAAGTCTCATGCCAGCAGCCGCGTAATTCCAGCTCCAGTAGCGTCCACTAAAGCTGCTGCAGTTAAAAAGCTTTTATAAGGATCGAGCTCGGCTGTCCACCGCAAGGCATCCTACTGCCAGTCCCAGCCCCTATGCCTTGGGGTGCCTCCTGATGCTCTTCACTGAGTATCCCGTGGTCCCGAAGCATTTCCTTTGAAAAAATTAAGTGTCAAAACTACAGGTGGTGTAGCTTGCTTAACAGCCGGGATAATCCGCTGACTAGCAGACACTGCTACTAGGCACAAAGTATTTCCTGGGCTAGATGCAGTTAAAAATTTGTAATTAGATACTCTCGTTGGATGCTGAGAAAGCATTCCATAGAGTATCCTGGCACGCCATATATGATTCTCTTAAAAAGCTTGGGGTAGGGGTCTAGGGGACCCTTTTATTATCAAAATTACGGCCCTGTATCGCAATACGTCACCTAGGCTGAAGATAAATGGAACTGTATTACCCTGAGGGCTCGGTTGCTACAGAGGTATTGCACCTCACCCAGAGGTGTGATATCTCACTCTCAGGTAAGGATGGAGTGTGGATCAGGACCCGACACCTGCATGCATTACACCACATTGCCGTGGGGCAGGGCAACCAATATGCCCCTGAGATGGGCACGACAGTCCCTGTCCCTGGCTGTAGTGGGGGGAGGGAACACTGAGGAAGGGGAACCCTGTAGTGCAGGAGCAGGGAGGAAGCAGTTCCTGGGTGCATTGAGAAGGGAGTATAAAAGGTGGGCACCATCTTAGTTCAGTGCAGAGAAGTCTGAGCAGAAGTGGCAGGGAGCAGGGGCTCTGCATGAGCTCTGCTCCGGAGGCGGGTCTAGTAACAGAGGCCCAGGCCTGGAAGAGGGAGAAGGAAGGAAGAGGAGCGGAGAAGGCTCCAGGAACGAGGAACGAAGGGATCCCAGGGGTGCGGACGGGCGAGTCGCCACCGCACGCCCGAATCCACCTGCGTGGAGGGGTCAGGCCAAAGGGGGAGACCGGTCCCCGAAACTAGTGGAGGAAGGAAATGACCCTCAGCTAGAAACAGGAGGCTGTGACATTTTATGTGGCGCAGCCCCTCGCTACTCCCGCTAGGAATGCACCACATAGGGTCAGGGAAACTGGCGCCAAGTTTACCAAGAGGAGGCCCGAGGCAGCCGGACAGAAGGGTTGGTAAGAAAGGCCAGACAAAGGACACACAAAGGGGGTCCTGTGAAGCGCTCCAAAGTTATCTGGGAGTTGTCTGAGCCCCTCACCTGGGGAGCACAGTACGACGTGGGCAGCCGTTACCTGCAGACGTGGTCTGGATAATAAGAACTGTGAGTAAAGGCCCTGGACTGCATCAATGACTCCGTGTCGTTACTGCTGCTGCCCTGCACCATCACCCCCATCCTCCGCATACACTGCCCTGAGGCTATACTCCTCCCGTGGGGAGTTATGCTACGCTCTGCTGCACCCACAACACCAGCCTCAGCGGTCTGCCCTGGAGCGGCGCTTCACTCTGACCGCAATCCACGGGTGGCGTAGTCGGACATTTAAACAGCAAAACCACATAAATAGTTCCGCCACTGGTTTGACCGCCCTGAGCCATGGAACCGGGTCGCCGCCACGGAGACTACAACCACCAGCATCCACCAAAAAGGGTCCGGCCCAGGGTGTCCCAAGGCCCAGGGGGCGCGTCAGAACATTTTCAGCACCTTTCACAATCACCAATGGGACAAGGCAGGGATGTTCTCTGTCCCCTCTCTTATACATACTAGTGACGGAGCACCTGCTCTCATCAATTCGCCATAACCCCAATATTAGGTGGATTGAGGTGGGAGGCACCGACTACAAGTGCTCTCTATTTGCTGATGATGTCCTAGTATATATCACTCAATCACATATATCCATCCATGCTGTTATGGCTGGAATAGATCACTTTGTTACATGGTAAAATTTTAAAATCAATGCAGCGAAGTCTGAGGCCCTCGATGTCGTCCTCCCCAAATCCATATAGGATTCCATCCAGTCCAACTTTCCCTTTGCCTGGCCCTCACAGGGTATCAAATATTTAGGAATTCCTATTCATAGAGACCTCTCCCATCTATGTTATCTTAATTTTGGGCCCTTTATTGAACAACTCCATACAGACCACGGTTGGCAAGTTAGAACTGTAAGATTCACTACGTGAACCACTGGTGTTTTGTGGAAAAGCACATGTACACTGTGTTCCAAATTATTATGCAAAAAGTGTTTAGGAGTGATAAGGGAAGAATTTGTTTGTTTGTCAGTTAAACTCATTGATGGTGATGTGTGTCAGGGCTCTTTAAATCACTGTAAGCAATTGCAGACACCTGTGCTAATTAGTTTGGCAGGTGTGTCCAATGAAAGGCAAGACTACTTAAGAAGGCTGTCTCACATTATTAAGCAGCCTACATTTTTTGCCAAAATGGGAAAGAAAAAGGATGTGTCGGCTGCTGAGAAGCAACAAATTGTGGAGTGTTTAGGTCAAGGCATGACTACAATCAACATTGTGCGATGATCAGGATGAAGTGTCTTGGCAATCAAGAAGTATGTAGCTGATTCACAGTACACACGTGTGCGTGCTGATAAGGGCAAATTGAGGACTCTTTCCTACAGGCAATTACGTGAGGTTAAAAGAGCAGCGGCAAAAAAGCCTTGTCATAGCAGCAGACAAGTTTTTGAAGCTGCTGGTGCCTCCAACATCCCCCGAGCAACAAGATGCAGGGTCCTTCAGAGGTTTGCAGCTGTGCATACGCCATCCTGTCGACCTCCTCTATCCACTTCACACAAGCAGAAATGGCTCCAGTGGGCCAAACTTTACATGAAGACTGATTTCAAAACTGTTTTGTTCACGGATGAGTGCCCTGCAGCGCTCGATGGTCCAGATGGATGGAGTGGAGGATGGCTGGTTGATGGACACCCCATGCAAACACGGCTACAGCGCCAACAAGGAGGAGGTGGAGTAAGGTTTTGGGCTGGAATCATGGGGAGAGAGATTGTCGGCCCCTTTAGGATCCCTGAAGGCGCTAAAGATGAACTCCATAATGTATGTGGATTTTCTCAAACAGCATTTCCTGCCATGGTTCAAGAAGAAGAACAGTGTATTTCACAGCAAGATCATTTTTTTGCATGATATTGCACCATCTCATGCTGCACATAAAACATCTGCATCTCTGGCTGATATGGGCATAAAAGGGGACAAACTTATGGTGTGACCCCCATGCTCTATTGACCTCTACCCCATTCAGAACCTCTGGAGCATCATCAAAAGGAGTGTCTATGATGGCGGGAGGCAGTTCACATCTAAGCAACAGCTCTGGGAGGGTATTCTGTCCTCATGCAAAACAATTGAAGCAGAAACCATCCAAAACCTGACAAATTCAATGGACGAGAGAGTTCAGAAGCTCCTTTCGAACAAGGGGTCCTATGTGAAAATGTAACATCACCTAGAATAAGGTTTTGAGTTGAAAACTGTTTGATTTCAGTTTCTAATAACCTGCTAATGCTTATAATTTCAAAAATGACCATTTTTTTGGTATTTATTAAAATGAAAAGGTTGATTGAAAAGTTTTGGGTATCTAAGAGTGTGGCAACCCAGTAGTCATGATTACTTCGAATTCTGACAATATGAGGGTCATGTTGCAGGTAGTGCAGCAAGAAGGCACTTATGTGTGCTGCGCATCCAGGAGCACCAAGTCCCTGTTGTGTTGGTGGCGAGTAGTGTTGAGCCACCCCCGTAGTGTTCGGGTTCGGTTCGTCGAACACCGGGATGTTCGAGGAACTGTTCGTCGAACTGTTCGTCGAACACCTTAGAACACCGTCGAACACCATTAAAACCAATGGCAGGCAAACAAAAACACATAGAAACACATAGAAAACACCTGCAAAGGTGTCCAAAAGCTGACAAACTGCTCAGAAGACACTCTCTTTAAAAAAGCCGGCCGGCAAATTCAGCAGCGGCATACACCGGTACCCGACAATTTAGACAAGAAGGAATAGAGCATCACACATAGATTAGATAGATAGAAACATGTCAGTCACACATATAAGAAGCACAGTGACAGTGTTGGTTACTGCACTTGTCATTTAGTGTAAAGGATTTATTAAAAAAAATATTAGTGTTTTCATGCACCGTCTCTTTAAAAAAGCCGGCCGGCAATTCAGCATCTGTACCCGACAATTTAGAACAGAAAGAATAGAGCTTCACACATAGATTAGATAGATAGAAACATGTCAGTCACATATATAATAAGTACAGTGATAGTGTTGCTTACTGTACTTGTCATTTAGTGTAAAGGATTTATTTAAAAAAATAATAGTGTTTTCATGCACTGTCTCTTTAAAAAAGCCGGCCGGCAATTCAGCAGCGGTACCCGACAATTTAGAACAGAAAGATAGAGCATCACACATAGATTAGATAGATAGAAACATGTCAGTCACATATATATGAAGTACAGTGATAGTGTTGGTTACTGTACTTGTCATTTAGTATTAAAATAAAGGATTTATTATTAAAAAAATTGGCGTGGGGTTCCCCTTAATTTTAGGCTCTAGCGGAGGTTAAGCAGACGGCTGGGGCAGATGTTTGAAGCCTGGGAAGGGGGTAATACCCACGGAGCTTCCCAGGCTACTAATATCAGCCCCCAGCTGAATACATAGCCTTTACTAGCTATTAAAATGGGGGACCCCCCCAAAAAAATGACGTGGGGTCCCCCCTAATTTAATAGCTAGCAAAGGCTAGGCAGACAGCTGGGGGCTGATATTAATAGCCCAGGAAGGGAGCCATGAATATTGGCCCCCTCCCAGGCTAGAAACACCAGCCGTCAGCCGCCCCAGAAATGGCGCATTCATAGGATGCGCCAATTCTGGCACTTAGCCTCGCTCTTCCACGCTGCCCTGGTGCGGTGGCAGGGGGTAATAGGGTTGGGGTTGATGTCAGCTTATAATGCCAGCTGACATCAAGCCCAGGTTAGTAATGGAGAGGCGTCTATAAGACACCCCCATTACTAACCCCATAGTCAAAGTTAAAAAAAACACAAACACCCAGAATAAAGTCCTTTAATTGAAATAAAGACACAATCCTTTATTGTTCTAAATTAAACCATACTTACCATCACGCCCATTCCAGCTGAAGCCAACGATCTCCTGCAATAAAAGAAAAATAATAAAGCAACCTCATCCTTACCTTTCCATGGTTCCCACGACAGCTTCAGCTCTGCTACATCGAGATGACAGGCTGGACCGCAGCAGAACGCTGCCATCCAGCCTGTCATCCCGCAGACACTGAGAAGCGCAGGCTTGCTTGCGCTGCTCAGCGTCTCTCTGTGACGACATCCAGATGAGCCGAGTTCATGTCCAATGAACTCGGCTCACCTCATGCACGTCACTGACAGCGTGGGAAAATTCTCACGCTGAAGCGCTGATTGCAGGAGAATTTTCCCACGCTGTCAGTGACGTGCAGGAGGTGAGCTGAGTTCATTGGACATGAGCTCACCTCATGCACATCACTGACAGCGTGGGAGAATTCTCCTGCACTCAGCACTTCAGCGTGAGAATTTTCCCACGCTGTCAGTGACGTGCATGAGGTGAGCCGAGTTCATTGGACATGACCTCCGCTCATCTGGATGCCGTCACAGCGAGACAGTGAGGAGCGCAATCATGCCTGCGCTTCTCAGTGTCTGCGGGATGACAGACTGGATGGCAGCGTTCTGCTGCGGTCCAGCCAGTCATCTCGATGTAGCAGAGCTGAAGCTGTCGTGGGAACCATGGAAAGGTAAGGATGAGGTTGGTTTATTATTTTTCTTTTATTGCAGGAGATCGTTGGCTTCAGCTGGAATGGGTGTGATGGTAAGTATGGTTTAATTTAGAACAATAAAGAATTGTGTCTTTATTTCAATTAAAGGACTTTATTCTGGGTGTTGTGTTTTTTTTAAATACTTTACTAGAAATTCATGGCGGTCATGTCTAATACTGGCGTGACCCCATGAATTTTGGGCTTGGGGCCAGCTGATAATACCAAGCTGGCCCTAACCCCTTTATTACCCAGTGAGCCACCGCACCAGGGCCCTGGATGAGTTGGGTACAGCGCCAGAAGATGGCGCTTCTATGAACGCGCCATTTTCCGGGGTGGCTGCGGACTGCAATTTGTAGCGGGGGGGGGGCCCAGAAAACTTGGGCCTCCCTGCGCTGCAGATTCCAGCCCCCAGCTGCCTAGTTGTACCTGGCTGGACACAAAAATAGGGCGAAGCCCCACGTACTTTTTTTTTAATTATTTCATGAAATTCATGAAATAATTAAGAAAGAAAGGGCTTCCCTATATTGTTGTGTCCGGCCAGGTACAAATAGGCAGCTGGTGGTTGGGGGCAGCCCGTTCCTGCCTGCTGTACCTGGCTGGACACAAATATAGTGCGAAGCCCCACTTCAATTTTTTTTAATTATTTCATGAAATTCATGAAATAATTAAGAAAAAAAGGGCTTCCCTATATTGTTGTGTCCGGCCAGGTACAAATAGGCAGCTGGTGGATGGGGGCAGCCCGTTCCTGCCTGCTGTACCTGGCTGGACACAAATATAGTGCGAAGCCCCACTTCAATTTTTTTAAATTATTTCAGGAAATTCATGAAATAATTTAAAAAAAATTGACGTGGGGCTTCGCACTATATTTGTGTCCAGCCAGGTACAGCAGGCAGGAACGGGCTGCCCCCAACCACCAGCTGCCTATTTGTACCTGGCCGGACACAACAATATAGGGAAGCCCTTTTTTTCTTAATTATTTCATGAAATAATTTAAAGAAAATTGACGTGGGGCTTCGCCCTGTTTTTGTGTCCAGCCAGGTACAACTAGGCAGCTGGGGGCTGGAATCCGCAGCGCAGGGAGGCCCAAGCTTTCTGGGCCACCCCCGCTGCAAATTGCAGTCCGCAGCCACCCCGGAAAATGGCGCGTTCATAGAAGCGCCATCTTCTGGCGCTGTACCCAACTCATCCAGGGCCCTGATGCGGTGGCTCACTGGGTAATAAAGGGGTTAGGGCCAGCTTGGCATTATCAGCTGGCCCTAAGCCCGAAATTCATGGGGTCACGCCAATATTAGACATGACCACCATGAATTTCTAGTAAAGTATTTAAAAAAAACACAACACCCAGAAAAAAGTCCTTTAATTGAAATAAACACACAATTCTTTATTGTTCTAAATTAAACCATACTTACCATCACGCCCATTCCAGCTGAAGCCAAAGATCTCCTGAAATAAAAGAAAAATAATAAAGCAACATCATCCTTACCTTTCCATGGTTCCCATGACAGCTTCAGCTCTGCTACATCGAGATGACAGGCTGGACCGCAGCAGAACGCTGCCATCCGGCCTGTCGTCCCGCTGACACTGAGAAGCGCAGGCTTGCTTGCGCTCCACAGTGTCTCTCTGTGAGGGCATCCAGATGAGCCGAGTTAATGTCCAATGAACTCGGCTCACCTCATGCACGTCACTGACAGCGTGGGAAAATTCTCCTGCACTCAGCGCTTCAGCGTGGGAGAATTCTCACACTGAAGCGCTGAGTGCAGGAGAATTCTCCCACGCTGTCAGTGACGTGCAGGAGGTGAGCTGAGTTCATTGGACATGAGCTCACCTTATGCACGTCACTGACAGCGTGGGAAAATTCTCCTGCACTCAGCGCTTCAGCGGGAGAATTCTCACGCTGAAGCGCTGAGTGCAGGAGAATTCTCCCACGCTGTCAGTGACGTGCAGGAGGTGAGCTGAGTTCATTGGACATGAGCTCACCTTATGCACGTCACTGACAGCGTGGGAGAATTCTCCTGCACTCACCGCTTCAGCTTGAGAATTTTCCCACGCTGTCAGTGACGTGCATGAGGTGAGCCGAGTTCATTGGACATGAACTCGGCTCATCTGGATGTCGTCACAGAGAGACGCTGAGCAGCGCAAGCAAGCCTGCGCTTCTCAGTGTCTGCGGGATGAGAGGCTGGATGGCAGCGTTCTGCTGCGGTCCAGCCTGTCATCTCGATGTAGCAGAGCTGAAGCTGTCGTGGGAACCATGGAAAGGTAAGGATGAGGTTGCTTTATTATTTTTCTTTTATTGCAGGAGATCGTTGGCTTCAGCTGGAATGGGCGTGACGGTAAGTATGGTTTAATTTAGAACAATAAAGGATTGTGTCTTTATTTCAATTAAAGGACTTTATTCTGGGTGTTTGTGTTTTCTTTAACTTTGACTATGGGGTTAGTAATGGGGGTGTCTTATAGACGCCTCTCCATTACTAACCTGGGCTTGATGTCAGCTGGCATTATAAGCTGACATCAATCCCAACCCTATTACCCCCTGCCACCGCACCAGGGCAGCGTGGAAGAGCGAGGCTAAGTGCCAGAATTGGCGCATCCTATGAATGCGCCATTTCTGGGGCGGCTGACGGCTGGTGTTTCTAGCCTGGGAGGGGGCCAATATTCATGGCTCCCTTCCTGGGCTATTAATATCAGCCCCCAGCTGTCTGCCTAGCCTTTGCTAGCTATTAAATTAGGGGGGACCCCACGTCATTTTTTTGGGGGGGTCCCCCATTTTAATAGCTAGTAAAGGCTATGTATTCAGCTGGGGGCTGATATTAGTAGCCTGGGAAGCTCCGTGGGTATTACCCCCTTCCCAGGCTTCAAACATCTGCCCCAGCCGTCTGCTTAACCTCCGCTAGAGCCTAAAATTAAGGGGAACCCCACGCCAATTTTTTTAATAATAAATCCTTTATTTTAATACTAAATGACAAGTACAGTAACCAACACTATCACTGTACTTCATATATATGTGACTGACATGTTTCTATCTATCTAATCTATGTGTGAAGCTCTATTCTGTCTGTTATAAATTGTCGGGTACCGCTGCTGAATTGCCGGCCGGCTTTTTTAAAGAGACAGTGCATGAAAACACTATTATTTTTTTAAATAAATCCTTTACACTAAATGACAAGTACAGTAATCAACACTGTCACTGCACTTCTTATAGATGTGACTGACATGTTTCTATCTATCTAATCTATTTGTGATTCTCTATTCCTTCTATTCTAAATTGTCGGGTACCGCTGCTGAATTGCCGGCCGGCTTTTTTAAAGAGACGGTGCATGAAAACACTATTATTTTTTTTGATAAATCCTTTACGCTAAATGACAAGTACAGTAAGCAGCACTTTCACTGTACTTCGTATATATGTGGCTGACATGTTTATATCTATCTAATCTATGTGTGAAGCTCTATTCTTTCGGTTCTAAATTGTCGGGTACAGGTGTATGCCGCTGCTGAATTGCCGGCTTTTCATGTTTCACTGTGAGCACTGTTCCCATCGATTTGGGCAATCACTGTAATGCCACAACCACCATGGCTGTGGCATTACAGTGAGTGGCAGACAATCCCTGCATGATTGGTGCTCTAAATAGCACCAGACATGCAGGACACGCTTTTGGTGCACGAACAGTTATCGAACATAACCTCGAACAGCCGAATTTTTTGCAAATCGTTCGGGTTCGTCGAACAACTCGAACACCGCCCAAAACAGCTCGAATTTGAGATTGGCGAACAGTTCAAGTCGAACACCGCTCATCTCTAGTGGCGAGGTAACAATCATGCTTCCTTCCTCTGTCCTCTCCCCCCAACCTCGCACAACAGAAATGTGATCAAGGTCTCCCTCATCTGATGAGTCTTCCATCAGTTCGTCCTCCACTTCTTCCTGGGCTCCTGCACCTTCCTCACTAGTTTGGCTGCTACCATGCGCCCTGGTAAAACTATCTCCCCCACCCTCACATGCCTGCCGCCTTGGTGCTGCCGACCGTCTGGACCTTGCAGATGTTAGCCCTTCCGCATACAACTCCTCCTCCTCTACTTCCTCCACCTCCCCTTGTGCCACCACCTGACTCCGATTTCTGTTTAACATGTGCTCCAGCATGTAAATCACCGGAATAGTCATGCTGATAATGGCATCGTCAGCACTAAACATCTTCGTCGCCATTTCAAAACTGTGCAGAAGGGTGCATAGGTCCCTGATCTGAGACCACTCCTCCAGCGTTATTTGCCCCACCTCTGGATCTCGTTGGCCCAGGCTATACGTCAGAACGTATTGCACCAGGGCTTGTCGGTGCTGCCACAGTCGCTGCAACATGTGCAGAGTTGAATTCCACCGGGTAGGCACATCGCATTTTAGCCGGTGAAGTGGCAGGCCCAACAACTTCTGTAGAGATGTAAGTCACAGAGCTGCGGGATGCGAACGGCGGAAGTGAGCACACAGCGACCGTGCCCTCTGCAGAAGGCCATCTAGTCTGGGATAGTGGGCTAAAAATTGCTGGACAACCAGGTTCAACACGTGAGCCATACAAGGCACGTGTGTGACATTGCCCCGGCTAAGGGCCGCACCCAGGTTTGCAGCATTGTCGCACACGGCCTTCCCTGGTTTCAGGTCTAGTGGATACAACCATTCATGAAATTGGTTCTCCAGAGCTGACCACAACTCCTCAGCTGTGTGACTCACATTTCCCAGACATTTCAAAGTAAAAACCACCTGATGACGTTGAGCCCTACTGCCAGCATAGTAAGGAGGTGGGCAGGATCCCTTCTGCGCAGTTAGAAAGCTTGTGGCATGACCAGACAGGCTTTGGGTGCAGGTGGAAGACCGAGAGGAGGTTGAGGAGGCAGAAGCAGTGGAGGAACTTTGACATAAAGAGGATTGACGCACCACTCGTGGGGACGGCAAGACTTGGACAGCAGCCCCTTGTCCTGCTGTCACCATAGTTACCCAGTGTCCAGTCAGCGACATGCAACGCCCCTGTCCATGCCTACTCGTCCAAGTGTCTGTGGTGAAATGCACCCTGTCACACACAGAGTTTCTCAAAGAAGCGGTGATGTTGTGTGCGACATGCTGGTGGAGCGCAGGCACACCTTTCTTTGAGAAGTAGTGCCGACTGGGCATATGGTACTGGGGCACTGAGACGGACATAAGGTCTCGAAAATCCTCTGTGTCCACCAGGCGGAAAGGCAGCATTTCCGTAGCCAAGAGCTTGCAGATGGTGAAATTCAACCTCTTAGCTTTCTCATGGCTAGGAGGAAATGGTCTTTTACTTGTCCACATCTGAGGGACCGAGGGCTGGCTATTGTGCTTAGACGGGGTTGATAAGGTTGTCCCCGGCAAACTGCCGGTCTGTGAGGAAGATGCAGGTGGACATGTTAGGTTGCCTTGATCCAAAGGTGGTGCTATCGATGTCGGACAGCGCTCAACACCAGCTGGTGTTACCACCTCCAAAGAAAATGATGACCTGCCAATCACGCTGGCTGTTGCGGGTAAAGAGGTGGCAGGTCTGCGCCCCAAAACAGGTGTGACTGCTGTCTCCCCAGTCACAGAGGATGAAGAGGCCGCGGATGCACAAGATATGGCAGACAGTGGTTGGCCCGGCCGGCTAGGCCGCATTGTAGCACACTGAGCTTCCCACTCCAACTTATGCTTCATGTGCATGTGCCGGTTCATGCATGAAGTACTCAAACTATGTATTTTTTGGCCTCTACTTAGCTTTTGCTGACAAATGTTAAAGATAACACGAGTTGGGTCATCTTTATCGATCTGAAAAAATGCCCAGGCTATGCAAGGCTTAGCACCCATGCGACCTGAAGAGCCACCACAACTTCTGGTGAGAGGCAGAGTTGTGTTTGAGGATGCAGTTGTTGACGTGCTTACAGTACTACGTCTCTGTCCAGGAAGGCGCAACCTGACCTTGTCGTCACTAGCATCTTCCTCCACCTCCTCTGCTGACCTCATCTCTTGGCTGACTGTGGGTTGACAGTAAGTGGGATCTCCAACCTCATCATCATCACCCTGTGCGTTATCACACCCGTCGTCCTCAGAGCCAACCTGTTCCTGCCCTGACAAAAAACTAAAGTTGTCGCTCCAATCAGGTATTTGAGTCTTATCATCGTCTTCCTCATTGTCTCCACCAACAGGAGTTACAGTTTGGGAATGAGGGTCTACATTATGGTCAGAACCTTCTGCGTCTGGTCCTGGATCCGATTCATAAAGATTCTGGGCATCAGTGCAGATCATTTCCTCGTCTGGATTCACAGAAGTGCTGGAGTCGACCTCTGATTCCCAGGCTATAGTATGAGTAAACAGCTCTGCAGACTCAACCGTCTGTTCTACCTCATACTCAGATGGGCAGCTGGAGATTTGGGAGCTGTGAGGAAGCAAGTGCGATTGGGGTGACACCTTTGAGGACTGGAGTATTTGTGATGTTGAAGTTGATGTGGAGGAGAGCCCACTTAAAGGATCACTTGATATCCGTTGAAGCACCTGCTGTTTTGTGCCTCATCTGGAATTTGTAGCGATTGGCGTGGCCGTAAGAAAGGGATCTTATCACATTGTCCGCTAAAAGAAGTAGACATTTTAGTTTGGCTGGAAGATGGTCTTTCTTCTGGAGATGTTACTGTTGCTTTAACACCTACCCCATGGACACAACCTTTTTTCCCCTTCCCAACACGCCTATTCCCCTTTCCACCAGCAGCAGGTCTTTTTCCACTCATTTTGGTGGTTAACTAATTCACAACTCTGGAGTTGTTTGCACAAAAAAACAATGGATGGGAACCGAGCAGAGCTGAGTGGCCAAACTGTGGTATTAGGCCAAAAATATTGGCTGGGTTAGATGCAGAAAAAAATTATATTCAATTTGCAACCTGATGGAGGTCAGTATAGATGGACTAATAGAGAAAGTCCCACACACAGCTAGAAGCCCAAATATTTTTTCAGAGGTAGATGCAGAAAAAAAATATATTCAGTTTGCAACCTGATGGAGGTCAGTATAGATGGACTATTAGAGAAAGTCCCACACACTGCTAGAAGGCCAAATATTTTTTCAGAGCTAGATGCAGACAAAAAATTGTTTTTAATTTGCAACCTGATGGAGGTCAGTATAGATGGACAAATAGAGAAAGTCCCACACACTGCTAGAAGGCCAAATATTTTTTCAGAGCTGGATGCAGATAAAAATTATTTTTAATTTGCAACCTGATGGAGGTCAGTATAGATGGACTAATAGAGAAAGTCCCACACACTGCTAGAAGGCCAAATATTTTTTCAGAGCTAGATGCAGAAAAAAATTATATTCAGTTTGCAACCTGATGGAGGTCTGTATAGATGGATTAATAGAACAAGTCCCACACACAGCTAGAAGCCCAATATTTTTTCAGAGGTAGATGCAGAAAAAAAATATATTCAGTTTGCAACCTGATGGAGGTCAGTATAGATGGACTAATAGAGAAAGTCCCACACACTGCTAGAAGGCCAAATATTTTTTCAGAGCTAGATGCAGACAAAAAATTATTTTTAATTTGCAACCTGATGGAGGTCAGTATAGATGGACTAATAGAGAAAGTCCCACACACTGCTAGAAGGCCAAATATTTTTTCAGAGCTGGATGCAGATGAAAATTATTTTTAATTTGCAACCTGATGGAGGTCAGTATAGATGGACTAATAGAGAAAGTCCCACACACTGCTAGAAGGCCAAATATTTTTTCAGAGCTGGATGCAGATAAAAATTATTTTTAATTTGCAACCTGATGGAGGTCAGTATAGATGGACTAATAGAGAAAGTCCCACACACTGCTAGACGGCCAAATATTTTTTCAGAGCTAGATGCAGAAAAAAATTATATTCAGTTTGCAACCTGATGGAGGTCAGTATAGTTGGACTAATAGAACAAGTCCCACACACAGCTAGAAGCCCAAATATTTTTTCAGAGGTAGATGCAGATAAAAATTATTTTTAATTTGCAACCTGATGGAGGTCAGTATAGATGGACTAATAGAGAAAGTCCCACACACTGCTAGAAGGCCAAATATTTTTTCAGAGCTAGATGCAAACAAAAAATTATTTTCAGTTTGCAACCTGATGGAGGTCAGTATAGATGGACTAATAGAACAAGTCCCACACACAGCTAGAAGCCCAAATATTTTTTCAGAGGTAGATGCAGATAAAAAATATTTTTAATTTGCAACCTGATGGAGGTCAGTATAGATGGACTAATAGAGAAAGTCCCACACACTGCTAGAAGGAAAAATATTTTTTCAGAGCTAGATGCAGAAAAAAATTATATTCAGTTTGCAACCTGATGGAGGTCAGTATAGATGGATTAATAGAACAAGTCCCACACACAGCTAGAAGCCCAATATTTTTTCAGAGGTAGATGCAGAAAAAAAATATATTCAGTTTGAAACCTGATGGAGGTCAGTATAGATGAACTAATAGAGAAAGTCCCACACACTGCTAGAAGGCAAAATATTTTTTCAGAGCTAGATGCAGACAAAAAATTATTTTTAATTTGCAACCTGATGGAGGTCAGTATAGATGGACTAATAGAGAAAGTCCCACACACTGCTAGAAGGCCAAATATTTTTTCAGAGCTGGATGCAGATAAAAATCATTTTTAATTTGCAACCTGATGGAGGTCAGTATAGATGGACTAATAGAGAAAGTCCCACACACTGCTGGAAGGCCAAATTTTTTTCAGAGCTAGATGCAGACAAAAAATTATTTTCAGTTTGCAAACTGATGGAGGTCAGTATAGATGGACTAATAGAACAAGTCCCACACACAGCTAGAAGCCCAAATATTTTTTCAGAGGTAGATGCAGAAAAAAATTATATTCAGTTTGCAACCTGATGGAGGTCTGTATAAATGGATTAACAGAACAAGTCCCACACACAGCTAGAAGCCCAATATTTTTTCAGAGGTAGATGCAGAAAAAAATATATTCAGTTTGCAACCTGATGGAGGTCAGTATAGATGGACTAATAGAACAAGTCCCACACACAGCTAGAAGCCCAAATATTTTTTCAGAGGTAGATGCAGATAAAAATTATTTTTAATTTGCAACCTGATGGAGGTCAGTATAGATGGACTAATAGAGAAAGTCCCACACACTGCTAGAAAGCCAAATATTTTTTCAGAGCTAGATGCAGACAAAAAATTATTTTCAGCTTGCAACCTGATGGAGGTCAGTATAGATGGTCTCATAGAACAAGTCCCACACACAGCTAGAAGCCCAAATATTTTTTCAGAGGTAGATGCAGAAAACAATTATATTCAGTTTGCAACCTGATGGAGGTCTGTATAGATGGATTAATAGAACAAGTCCCACACACAGCTAGAAGCCCAATATTTTTTCAGAGGTAGATGCAGAAAAAAAATATATTCAATTTGCAACCTGATGGAGGTCCATATAGATGGACTAATAGAACAAGTCCCACACACTGCTAGAAGCCCAAATATTTTTTCAGAGGTAGATGCAGAAAAAACTTATATTCAGTTTGCAACCTGATGGAGGTCTGTATAGATGGATTAATAGAACAAGTCCCACACACAGCTAGAAGCCCAATATTTTTTCAGAGGTAGATGCAGAAAAAAAATTTATTCAGTTTGCAACCTGATGGAGGTCAGTATAGATGGACTAATAGAGAAAGTCCCACACACTGCTAGAAGGTCAAATATTTTTTCAGAGCTAGATGCAGAAAAAAATTATATTCAATTTGCAACCTGATGGAGGTCAGTATAGATGGACTAATAGAATGATGCTATGCCCAAAAGATTTTACTTCACTAGGTGCAGTAAAAAAATTGGTATTCTATACACAGGTGGTATATCTTGCAACACAGATAGGCTACTCCACTGACTAACACACTCTGCAATAGGCCAAAAAGGATTATCTTTGCTAGATTCAGCCAAATGCTGTGAAAAAAACTTGCACAGCACTGGCACAGACCTGCCTGGCAAAAACTGATAGGAACTGATGTAACCTAGTCCTGAAATGGACTGCAATTACAATTAGTCTTTACTCCCACAATCTATCTATTTAAGAGCACAGACCTGCCTGATAAAAGTCGTAGGAAATGCTGTAACCTAGTCCTTAAAAGGACTGCAATCACAACTATTCCCTACTCCCAAGCTATCTGTAGATTTGTGCGAAAATTGGCTTGAAATTAACAAGGTATAGCGCACACAGCAACAGCGGTGCCGTCTAACACGCAGCTGCAGCAGTGAGAAAATGGTGGCGACGGGGAAAATGGCTTGGTCTTATAGGGCAAGGACATGTGACATACACTGCCAAAGACACATGCCCTTGCTTGTGTGAAAAAAGCACTTCGCTCCGTGTGTGCGCTGCTGATAGGCTGACAGATTGCACCTCCCCACTGTAAATGCGGGAAAGAGAAAAAAAAATGGAGATCTTCATTATTCCTGCAGAGATCCATCCCCTGCCCCTCCCCTAACCCCGCTGTACACTTAAACTGCGTATTAACATTAATTTTCATCATTACTGAGAAAAAATCCAGTTATGATTTTGGGGCACGAACAGTTATCGAACATAACCTCGAACAGCCGAATTTTTCTCAAATCGTTCGTGTTCGCCGAACGGCTCGAACACCGCCCAAAACAGCTTGAATTTGAGATTGGCGAACAGTTTGAGTAAAACAACGCTCATCTCTACTGAAGATCTAAAGGTCCCTGGTTCAATCCTGGTTTTCAGCAAAAGTTTTTTTATTCACCCATTAAATTTTAAGCAGAAAATAAACAAAGCATATGGACTGACTGTTTACAGAGAATGTAAAAGTCCTAATCATTATAACTATCTACAGGAAATAAAATGATAGAAACTTGAGAACTGAACACTTTTAACTTTTGAGGAAAATAATATTTTTTGTAATTTTTCCTTCATTCTGGACATCATCACTTTGTTTTATTTTAGTTTGACTTAGCTGTATGAGGATTTAAAGGAAACCTGATAGCTAATACGGGCAGCATGTATCAGACACTAGCTGAATGATTTCAGCCATTTATGTTTGACTATGAATCGCTGTGGCATTACTGAGACAAATATGCTTCAAAAATATGCCAGGAACAAAGCTGTTTGGGAAAAAGCCAGGAAGTCAAAAAACACAAGCCCCAACTCAACACCGTCATCTTTCATTCTAAAAATAGGGGTTTCCACGTTAATGGTAAGACAAAGAATCCACAGATTTGGCATTTCTCTAGCAAGGAGAGCCCACTTAAAATGTATGGGGTGCTTGTCTCCATAAGCGCAAGCTGGGCACTAAACTGGCTTATTTGCAATTCTGGATGTTGCAGAGTGAAAACACCTGTTCGACAAAAATAGTCATTGCCGGTGTTGATGAATTCATTGTGAGGAGTAATTTATAAAATATGATCACTTTGGACAGGTTTCTGCTGTTTTGGTACTTTGGAACTCCGCAAATGTCACCCTCAAAATATTCTTGCAAAACCTGCATTCCCAAAACCCAAATAGCGCTCTTACTTTCAAAGCCCTGCTGTGTGACCAAACAGTAGTTTCTGAAGACGTATGGGGCATCACCGCATTTCAATGAAATTGTGCAACTTTACATATTTTCACAAGAAAAACTAAATATATATTGACCTAAATTTACCATTAATATAAAGTACAATGTGTTACAAAATAGCACTATCAGAATCACGGGGATATGTTAAGCATTCCAGTGTTATTGCCACATAAAGTGATACATGTCAGATTTAAAAAACGGTGCTTGGTCATGAAGCTCAAAATTGGCTGTAACTAATAGGTTACAATTCAATATTAAAATAAAAGAAATCATGGTATATTTCCTTTCATCACAAGTATTGCTCATCTTTCTACTGCTTAGCTTAGAAAGAGTTAAATTACAAAAGCCAGAAAAAGTCAGGATGGCCGAGCGGTCAAAGGCACTGCGTTTAGTTCGCAGTCTCTCCTGGAGGCGTGGATTCAAATCCTACTTCTGACATTAACATTTTCTTTCAAGAAATTGTACAGCTTCACTCCTGTTACTGATCAGTTGGGGTTCTGCTCTATTGGTGGCAATCTCAAATCGAAAACTAAAAGTGATGGGGCTTAGAAAAACCAATTCTCAACGTTGGCACTTTGGCAGTATTCCTTGGGGTCCTTGAGGCAAATCTTAAATGTCCTGAATTTGTGCTTTCACAAAAAACTTTTGGGAACATCAAATAGTTTCTTTGTGCATATGTTAGTTGTTGCTATGGCATCAGAAAAATACTGTGGATAGGAAAATGGGAGGGACTATTTCATCTCTATGTGTTCTCTGTCCCTATTAGGGCAGAGAGTGAACCTCCTAAGTAGAGATGAGCGTTGTTCGACTCGAACTGTTCGCCAATCTCAAATTCGAGCTGTTTTGGGCGGTGTTCGAGCCGTTCGGCGAACACGAACGATTTGAGAAAAATTCGGCTGTTTGAGGTTATGTTCGATAACTGCTCGTGCACCAAAATCATAACTGGATTTTTTCTCAGTAATGATGAAAATTAATGTTAATACGCAGTTTGAGTGTGCAGCGGGGTGGGGGGAGGGGCAGGGGATGGATCTCTGCAGGAATAATGAAGATCTCCATTTTTTTTTCTCTTTCCCGCATTTACAGTGGGGAGGTGGAATCTGTCAGCCTATCAGCAGCGCACACAAGGAGCGAAGTGCTTTTTTTCACACAAGCAAGGGCATGTGTCATTGGCAGTGTATGTCACATGTCCTTGTCCTATAAGACCAAGCCATTTTCCCCGTCGCCACCATTTTCTCACTGCTGCAGCTGCGTGTTAGACGGCACCGCTGTTGCTGTGTGCGCTATACCTTGTTAATTTCAAGCCAATTTTCGCACAAATCTACAGATAGCTTGGGAGTAGGGAATAGTTGTGATTGCAGTCCTTTTAAGGACTAGGTTACAGCATTTCCTACGACTTTTATCAGGCAGGTCTGTCCTCTTAAATAGATAGATTGTGGGAGTAAAGACTAATTGTAATTGCAGTCCTTTTCAGGACTAGGTTACATCAGTTCCTATCAGTTTTTGCCAGGCAGGTCTGTGCCAGTGCTGTGCAAGTTTTTTTCACAGCATTTGGCTGAATCTAGCAAAGCTAATCCTTTTTGGCCTATTGCAGAGTGTGTTAGTCAGTGGAGTAGCCTATCTGTGTTGCAAGATATACCACCTGTGTATAGAATACCAATTTTTTTACTGCACCTAGTGAAGTAAAATCTTTTGGGCATAGCATCATTCTATTAGTCCATCTATACTGACCTCCATCAGGTTGCAAATTAAATATAATTTTTTTCTGCATCTAGCTCTGAAAAAATATTTGGGCTTCTAGCAGTGTGTGGGACTTGTTCTATTAGTCCATCTATACTGACCTCCATCAGGTTGCAAACTGAATATAATTTTTTTCTGCATCTAGCTCTGAAAAAATATTTGGGCTTCTAGCAGTGTGTGGGACTTGTTCTATTAGTCCATCTATACTGACCTCCATCAGGTTGCAAACTGAATATAATTTTTTTCTGCATCTAGCTCTGAAAAAATATTTGGCCTTCTAGCAGTGTGTGGGGCTTGTTCTATTAGTCCATCTATACTGACCTCCATCACACTGCAAATTAAAAATAATTTTTTGTCTGCATCTAGCTCTGAAAAAATATTTGGGCTTCTAGCAGTGTGTGGGACTTGTTCTATTAGTCCATCTATACTGACCTCCATCAGGTTGCAAACTGAATATAATTTTTTTCTGCATCTAGCTCTGAAAAAATATTTGGCCTTCTAGCAGTGTGTGGGACTTTCTCTATTAGTCCATCTATACTGACCACCATCAAGTTGCAAATTAAAAATAATTTTTATCTGTATCTAGCTCTGAAAAAATATTTGGCCTTCTAGCAGTGTGTGGGACTTTCTCTATTAGTCCATCTATACTGACCTCCATCAGGTTGCAAATTAAAAATAATTTTTTGTCTGCATCTAGCTCTGAAAAAATATTTGGCCTTCTAGCAGTGAGTGGGACTTTCTCTATTAGTCCATCTATACTGACCTCCATCAGGCTGCAACTTAAAAATAATTTTTATCTGCATCTACCTCTGAAAAAATATTTGGCCTTCTAGCTGTGTGTGGGACTTGTTCTATTAGTCCATCTATACTGACCTCCATCAGGTTGCAAACTGAAAATAATTTTTCTGCATCTAGCTCTGAAAAAATATTTGGCCTTCTAGCAGTGTGTGGGACTTTCTCTATTAGTCCACCTATACTGACCTCCATCAGGTTGCAAATTAAAAATAATTTATATCTGCATCTAGCTGTGAAAAAATATTTGGCCTTCTAGCAGTGTGTGGGACTTTCTCTATTAGTCCATCTATTCTGACCTCCATCAGGTTGCAAATTAAAAATAATTTTTTGTCTGCATCTAGCTCTGAAAAAATATTTGGCCTTCTAGCAGTGTGTGGGACTTTCTCTATTAGTCCATCTATACTGACCTCCATCAGGTTGCAAATTCAAAATAATTTTTTGTCTGCATCTAGCTCTGAAAAAATATTTGGCCTTCTAGCAGTGTTTGGGACTTTCTCTATTAGTCCATCTATACTGACCTCCATCAGGCTGCAAATTAAAAATAATTTTTATCTGCATCTACCTCTGAAAAAATATTTGGCCTTCTAGCTGTGTGTGGGACTTGTTCTATTAGTCCATCTATACTGACCTCCATCAGGTTGCAAACTGAATATAATTTTTTTCTGCATCTAGCTCTGAAAAAATATTTGGCCTTCTAGCAGTGTGTGGGACTTTCTCTATTAGTCCATCTATACTGACCTCCATCAGGTTGCAAATTAAAAATAATTTATATCTGCATCTAGCTCTGAAAAAATATTTGGCCTTCTAGCAGTGTGTGGGACTTTCTCTATTAGTCCATCTATACTGACCTCCATCAGGTTGCAAATTAAAAATAATTTTTTGTCTGCATCTAGCTCTGAAAAAATATTTGGCATTCTAGCAGTGTGTGGGACTTTCTATATTAGTCCATCTATACTGACCTCCATCAGGTTGCAAATTCAAAATAATTTTTTGTCTGCATCTAGCTCTGAAAAAATATTTGGCCTTCTAGCAGTGTGTGGGACTTTCTCTATTAGTCCATCTATACTGACCTCCATCAGGCTGCAAATTAAAAATTATTTTTATCTGCATCTACCTCTGAAAAAATATTTGGCCTTCTAGCTGTGTGTGGGACTTGTTCTATTAGTCCATCTATACTGACCTCCATCAGGTTGCAAACTGAATATAATTTTTTTCTGCATCTAGCTCTGAAAAAATATTTGGCCTTCTAGCAGTGTGTGGGACTTTCTCTATTAGTCCATCTATACTGACCTCCATCAGGTTGCAAATTAAAAATAATTTATATCTGCATCTAGCTCTGAAAAAATATTTGGCCTTCTAGCAGTGTGTGGGACTTTCTCTATTAGTCCATCTATACTGACCTCCATCAGGTTGCAAATTAAAAATAATTTATATCTGCATCTAGCTCTGAAAAAATATTTGGCCTTCTAGCAGTGTGTGGGACTTTCTCTATTAGTCCATCTATACTGACCTCCATCAGGATGCAAATTAAAAATAATTTTTTGTCTGCATCTAGCTCTGAAATAATATTTGGCCTTCTAGCAGTGTGTGGGACTTTCTCTATTAGTCCATCTATACTGACCTCCATCAGGTTGCAAACTGAATATAATTTTTTTCTGCATCTACCTCTGAAAAAATATTGGGCTTCTAGCTGTGTGTTGGACTTGTTCTATTAATCCATCTATACAGACCTCCATCAGGTTGCAAACTGAATATAATTTTTTTCTGCATCTACCTCTGAAAAAATATTTGGGCTTCTAGCTGTGTGTGGGACTTGTTCTATTAGTCCATCTATACTGACCTCCATCAGGTTGCAAACTAAATATAATTTTTTTCTACATCTAGCTCTGAAAAAATATTTGGCCTTCTAGCAGTGTGTGGGACTTGTTCTATTAGTCCACCTATACTGACCTCCATCAGGTTGCAAATACAAAATAATTTTTTGTCTGCATCTAGCTCTGAAAAAATATTTGGTCTTCTAGCAGTGCGTGGGACTTTCTCTATTAGTCCATCTATACTGACCTCCATCAGGTTGCAAACTGAATATATTTCTTTTCTGCATCTACCTCTGAAAAAAATAATTGGGCTTCTAGCTGTGTGTGGGACTTTTTCTATTAGTCCATCTATGCTGACCTCCATCAGGTTGCAAACTGAATATAATTTTTTTCTGCATCTACCTCTGAAAAAATATTTGGGCTTCTAGCTGTGTGTAGGACTTGTTCTATTAGTCCATCTATACTGACCTCCATCAGGTTGCAAACTGAATACAATTTTTTTCTGCATCTACCTCTGAAAAAATATTTGGGCTTCTTGCTGTGTGTGGGACTTGTTCTATTAGTACATCTATACTGACCTCCATCAGGTTGCAAATTGAATATAATTTTTTTCTGCATCTAACCCAGCCAATAGTTTTGGCCTAATACCACAGTTTGGCCACTCAGCTCTGCTCGGTTCCCATCCATTGTTTTTTTGTGCAAACAACTCCAGAGTGTAACATACCTGGCGGCGTCCTTGCATGGTGGTCCATCTCCCACTGTGCAAGAGAGCGCACTTGATCTCCTGTCCAGAATGTCTCTCTGGCTTCCCTCCATGCTGTCTGTTTGTGTCTGTTTCTGCTGCTTAAGGGCGGCGCCCGATCACTTCCTGCTTTTTGTACCTGCTGTGGGTCACGCCCCTTGTGCGTCCTCAGCCTATTGCTGTCTGTCACTTGGTATATAGCTCAGCAGCTCCCTTCTATCCCTGCCTGAGCATAGTGTTTCCTTCAGTGTGTGCTTGCACTCTGAAGGTGCCAGGTCCCGTTCTTTGTTTCCTTGTCTGCCTTTCCTGGAGGCTGTATTTCCAGGCCTGTCTGAACTTAGTCCTGTATGTCTCCTGCTTTGCGGTATTAGTTCCCGTGTCTGAACTGAGTCCTGTATGTCTCCTGCTTTGCGGTATTAGTTCCCGTGTCTGAACTGAGTCCTGTATGTCTCCTGCTTTGCGGTATCAGCTCCCGTGTCTGAACTGAGTCCTGTATGTCTCCTGCTTTGCGGTATTAGTTCCCGTGTCTGAACTGAGTCTTGTATGTCTCCTGCTTTGCGGTATTAGTTCCCGTGTCTGAACTGAGTCCTTTCTGTGTTCTCTTGTCTGTCCTGTCTGAACACGCTCCTAGCCTGTTCCTCCCGCCTTCTAGGGGCCGATTACCTAGACCCGCTCCTGTATCTTGTCTGTCCTGTCTGAACACGCTCCTAGCCTGTTCCTCCCGCCTTCTAGGGGCCGATTACCTAGACCCGCTCCTGTATCTTGTCTGTCCTGTCTGAACACGCTCCTTGCCTGTTCGTCCCGCCTCTCTGGGGGCAGTATTCCCAGACCCGCTCCTGTATCCCGCTGCAGTGTCGGTCTCCTCCGTACACTCAGTTCCAGTCTGAACTCTCTCCTATCCTTTACCTGTTTTGCCTCTATGTCCGTTCCCTTCCTTTTTCTGCAGAGTCTGAACTCGTACCTAACTCCTGCTTGTTGTCTCTGTACTCCCGTTTGTGAGTTTGTGGTCCCCTCGCTACTTCACTGCAAGTACCCTGTGGGTATCTGGCTCTGCCTTTCCCTTCCTGTCTGTTCCGTGTGAACAGAGTCCTGTCCGTGCTGCTCCGGCAGTCCTGTCCTGCCCTGCTTCTGCCCGCTGCTCCGGCAGTCCTGTCCTGCCCTGCTTCTGCCCGCTGCTCCGGCAGTCCTGTCCTGCCCTGCTTCTGCCCGCTGCTCCGGCAGTCCTGTCCTGCCCTGCTTCTGCCCGCTGCTCCGGCAGTCCTGTCCTGCCCTGCCTGTACCCCTCTGCCTGTAATGTTCCTGAGTCCCAGTGTGTACTGGGTCCTATCCCGCCTGTGTTCCTACCTGCTAGTGCCTCCCTGTCTGCACTCTAGCTGTGCTTGCCTGTACCCCCCTGCCTGCTTACCCGCCTGCCTGCATACCAGTCGTGCCTGCCTATACCCACCAGTCTGTGTGCCAGCCTACCAGCCTGTTCCAGTAATCCCTGTGTGGGTCAACCCCCGTGTCCGGAGTTTGACCTGGAGTAGCACCTGGTCCCTCTGCCCGGTTTCTCCCTGGTGCACTGGCGTCGTATGCCGTCGTGCCACCTTGGTCGGATCGGCCAGATACTTAGTCACGCCCCTCCAGGCACTCTCCGGTTCATGGTCCAGAGGAACCACTACAACCGCACACGCCAGTCAGTCCGGGCGTGTGCATAACACAGAGTTGTGAATTAGTTAACCACCAAAATGAGTGGAAAAAGGCCTGCTGCTGGTGGAAAGAGGAATAGGCGTGTTGGGAAGGGGAAATAAGGTTGTGTCCGTGGGTTAGGTGTTAAAGCAACATTAATATCTGCAGAAGAAAGACCATCTTCCAGCCAAACTAAAATGTCTACTTCTTTTAGAGGACAATGTGATAAGATCCCTTTCTTACGGCCACGCCAATCGCTACAAATTCCAGATGAGGCACAAAAACAGCAGGTGCTTCAACGGATATCAAGTGCTCCTTTAAGTAGGCTCTCCTCCACATCAACTTCAACATCACAAATACTCCAGTCCTCAAAGGTGTCACCCCAATCGCACTTGCTTCCTCACAGCTCCAAAATCTCCAGCTGCCCGTCTGAGTATGAGGTAGAACAGATGGTTGAGTCTGCAGAGCTGTTTACTCATACTATAGCCTGGGAATCAGAGGTCGACTCCAGCGCATCTGTGAATCCAGACGAGGAAATGATCTGCACTGATGCCCAGAATCTTTATGAGTCGGATCCAGGACCAGACGCAGAAGGTTCTGACCATAATGTAGACCCTCATTCCCAAACTGTAACTCCTGTTGGTGGAGACAATGAGGAAGACGATGATGAGACTCAAATACCTGATTGGAGCGACAACATTAGTTTTTTGTCAGGGCAGGAACAGGTTGGCTCTGAGGACGACGGGTGTGATAACGCACAGGGTGATGATGATGAGGTTGGAGATCCCACTTACTGTCAACCCACAGTCAGCCAAGAGATGAGGTCAGCAGACGAGGTGGAGGAAGATGCTAGTGACGACGAGGTCAAGTTGCGCCTTCCTGGACAGAGAAATAGTACTGGAAGCACGTCAACAACTGCATCGTCAAACACAACTCTGCCTCTCATCAAAAGTCGTGGTGGCTCTTCAGGTCGCATGGGTGCTAAGCCTTGCATAGCCTGGGCATTTCTTCAGATCGATAAAGATGACCCAACTCGTGTTATCTGTAACATTTGTCAGCAAAAGCTAAGTAGAGGCCAAAAAATACATAGTTTGAGTACTTCATGCATGAACCGGCACATGGACATGAAGCATAAGTTGCAGTGGGAAGCTCAGTGTGCTACAATGCGGCCTAGCCGGCCGGGCCAACCACCGTCTGCCATATCTTGTGCATACGCGGCCTCTTCATCCTCTGTGACTGGGGGGACAGCAGTCACACCTGTTTTGGGGCGCAGACCTGCCACCTCTTTACCCGCAACAGCCAGCGTGATTGGCAGGTCATCATTTTCTTTGGAGGTGGTAACACCAGCTGGTGTTGAGCGCTGTCCGACATCGATAGCACCACCTTTGGATCAAGGCAACCTAACATGTCCGCCTGCATCTTCCTCACAGACCGGCAGTTTGCCGGGGACACCCTTATCAACCCCGTCTAAGCACGATAGCCAGCCCTCGGTCCCTCAGATGTGGACAAGTAAAAGACCATTTCCTCCTAGCCATGAGAAAGCTAAGAGGTTGAATTTCACCATCTGCAAGCTCTTGGCTACAGAAATGCTGCCTTTCCGCCTGGTGGACACAAAGGATTTTCGAGACCTTATGTCCGTCGCAGTGCCCCAGTATCAGATGCCCAGTCGGCACTACTTCTCAAAGAAAGGTGTGCCTGCGCTCCACCAGCATGTCGCACACAACATCACCGCTTCTTTGAGAAACTCTGTTTGTGACAGGGTGCATTTCACCACAGACTCTTGGATGAGTAGGCATGGACAGGGGCGTTACATGTCGCTGACTGGGCACTGGGTAACTATGGTGACAGCAGGACAAGGGGCTGCTGTCCAAGTCTTGCCGTCCCCACGAGTTGTGCGTCAATCCTCTTTATGTCAAAGTTCCTCCACTGTTTCTGCCTCCTCAACCTCCTCTCGGTCTTCCACCTGCACCCAAAGCCTGTCTGGTCATGCCACAAGCTTTCTAACTGCGCAGAAGGGATCCTGCACACCTCCTTACTATGCTGGCAGTAGGGCTCAACGTCATCAGGCGGTTTTTACTTTGAAATGTCTGGGAAATGTGAGTCACACAGCTGAGGAGTTGTGGTCAGCTCTGGAGAACCAATTTCATGAATGGTTGTCTCCACTGGACCTGAAACCAGGGAAGGCCGTGTGCGACAATGCTGCAAACCTGGGTGCGGCCCTTCGCCGGGGCAATGTCACACACGTGCCTTGTATGGCTCACCGGTTGAACCTGGTTGTCCAGCAATTTTTAGCCCACTATCCCGGACTAGATGGCCTTCTGCAGAGGGCACGGTCGCTGTGTGCTCACTTCCGCCGTTCGCATCCAGTAGCTCAGCGACTTACATCTCTACAGAAGTCGTTGGGCCTGCCACTTCACCGGCTAAAATGCGATGTGCCTACCCGGTGGAATTCAACTCTGCACATGTTGCAGTGACTGTGGCAGCACCGACAAGCCCTGGTGCAATACGTTCTGACGTATAGCCTGGGCCAACGAGATCCAGAGGTGGGGCAAATCACGCTGGAGGAGTGGTCTCAGATCAGGGACCTATGCACCCTTCTGCACAGTTTTGAAATGGCGACGAAGATGTTTAGTGCTGACGATGCCATTATCAGCATGACTATTCCTGTGATTTACATGCTGGAGCACATGTTAAACAGAATTCGGAGTCAGGTGGTGGCACAAGAGGAGGTGGAGGAAGTAGAGGAGGAGGAGTTGTATGCGGAAGGGCTAACATCTGCAAGGTCCAGAGGGTCGGCAGCACCAAGGCGGCAGGCATGTGAGGGTGGGGGAGATGCTTTTACCAGGGCGCATGGTAGCAGCCAAACTAGTGAGGAAGGTGCAGGAGCCCAGGAAGAAGTGGAGGACAAACTGATGGAAGACTCATCAGATGAGGGAGACCTTGATCACATTTCTGTTGTGCGAGGTTGGGGGGAGAGGACAGAGGAAGGAAGCATGATTGTTACCTCGCCACCAACACAACAGGGACTTGGTGCTCCTGGATGCGCAACACACATGAGTGCCTTCTTGCTGCACTACCTGCAACATGACCCTCGAATTGTGAGAATTAGAAATAATCCTGACTACTGGGTTGCCACACTTTTAGATCCCCGGTACAAAAGTAAATTTGCAGAAATTATTCCTGCCATAGAAAGGGATGCACGCATGCAGGAGTATCAGCAGAGACTGTTGCAGAATCTTACATGCGCTTTTCCACAAAACACCAGTGGTGCACGTAGTGAATCTCACAGTTCCAACTTGCCAACCGTGGGACCGTCAAGTGTTCAGCACTCAAACCATAACAGAACCACAGTATCTGCTGGTAACATCAATTTTGCGGAATCATTTCACCACTTTTTTAAGCCCATCCTTTGCAAGGCCACAGGAGACAAGAAGTCTGACACATAGTCAACGCCTAGAGACGATGGTACAGGAGTATCTCCAAGTAAACATTGAAGCCATGACTGTGTCACTGGACCCTTGCTCTTTTTGGGCTTCCAATCTGGATAAATGGCCAGAGCTAGCCACTTACGCCTTGGAGATCTTGTCATGCCCCGCAGCCAGCGTTCTGTCTGAACGTGTGTTCAGCGCTGCTGGTGGTGTGCTGACAGATAAGCGCACGTGGCTCTCCACTGATAATGTAGACAGACTCACGTTCATAAAGATGAACAAATCATGGATCCGAAACGACTTTTCTACCCCTGTGTCATATTGGGGAGAGTAAAAGCTTGATGATTGGTTAAAATCACCCTACCAACCGTTTTAAGCTTTCAAATTACTAATCATGTTTATCTGTATCTTGGCTGGAAAATAATTTGGGCTTTGTAGCAGTGTGCAGCACTGATTCTATTAGGCCATCTATAATAAGCTCCACCAGATTTAAAATTACTAATCATGTTTATCTGTATCTTGACTGGAAAATAATTTGGGCTTTGTAGCAGTGTGCAGCACTGATCCTATTAGGCCATCTATACTAAGCTCCACCAGATTTAAAATTAATAATAATTTTTAGCTGCATCTAGCCCGGAAAATAATTTTGGGGCTCCGAGATGCGCAAGACACATAAGTGCCTTCTTGCTGCACTACCTGCAACATGACCCTCATATTGTCAGAATTCGAAGTAATCATGACTACTGGGTTGCCACACTCTTAGATCCCCCAAACTTTTCGATCAACCTTTTCATTTTAATAAAGACCAAAAAAATGGTCATTTTTGAAATTATAAGCATTAGCAGGTTATTAGAAACTGAAATCAAACAGTTTTCAACTCAAAACTTTATTCTCGGTGATGTTACATTTTCACATAGGACCCCTTGTTCGAAAGGAGCTTCTGAACTCTCTCGTCCATTGAATTTGTCAGGTTTTGGATGGTTTCTGCTTCAATTCTTTTGCATGAGGACAGAATACCCTCCCAGAGCTGTTGCTTAGATGTGAACTGCCTCCCGCCATCATAGACACTCCTTTTGATGATGCTCCAGAGGTTCTGAATGGGGTAGAGGTCAGGGGAGCATGGGGGTCACACCATAAGTTTGTCCCCTTTTATGCCCATATCAGCCAGAGATGCAGATGTTTTATGTGCAGCATGAGATGGTGCATTATTATGCAAAAAAATGATCTTGCTGTGAAATACACGGTTCTTCTTCTTGAACCATGGCAGGAAGTGCTGTTTGAGAAAATCCACATACATTATGGAGTTCATCTTTAGCGCCTTCAGGGATTCTAAAGGGGCCGACAATCTCTCTCCCCATGATTCCAGCCCAAAACATTACTCCACCTCCTCCTTGTTGGCGCTGTAGCCGTGTTTGCGTGGGGTGTCCATCAACCAGCCATCCTCCACTCCATCCATCTGGACCATCGAGCGCTGCACGGCACTCATCCGTGAACAAAACAGTTTTGAAATCAGTCTTCATGTAATGTTTGGCGCCCTGGAGCCGTTTCTGCTTGTGTGAAGTGGATAGAGGAGGTCGACAGGATGGCGTATGCACAGCTGCAAACCTCTGAAGGACCCTGCATCTTGTTGTTCGGGGGACGTTGGAGGAACCAGCAGCTTCAAAAACTTGTCTGCTGCTATGACAAGGCTTTTTTGCCGCTGCTCTTTTAACCTGACGTAATTGCCTGTAGGAAAGAGTCCTCAATTTGCCCTTATCAGCACGCACACGTGTGTACTGTGAATCAGCTACATACTTCTTGAATGCCAAGACACTTCATCCTGATCATCGCACAATGTTGATTGTAGTCATGCCTTGACCTAAACACTCCACAATTTGTTGCTTCTCAGCAGCCGACACATCCTTTTTCTTTCCCATTTTGGCAAAAAATGTAGGCTGCTTAATAATGTGAGACAGCCTTCTTAAGTAGTCTTGCCTTTCATTGGACACACCTGCCAAACTAATTAGCACAGGTGTCTGCAATTGCTTACAGTGATATAAAGAGCCCTGACACACATCACCATCAGTGAGTTTAACTGACAAACAAACAAATTCTTCCCTTATCACTCCTAAACACTTTTTGCATAATAATTTGGAACACAGTGTACATGTGCTTTTCCACAAAACACCAGTGGTTCACGTAGTGAATCTTACAGTTCTAGCTTGCCAACCGTGGTCTGTATGGAGTTGTTCAATAAAGGGCCCAAAATTAAGATAACAAAGATGGGAGAGGTCTCTATGAATAGGAATTCCTAAGTATTTGATACCCTGTGAGGGCCAGGCAAAGGGAAAGTTGGACTGGATGGAATCCTATATGGATTTGGGGAGGGAGACATCGAGGGCCTCAGACTTCGCTGCATTGATTTTAAAATTTGACCATGTAACAAAGTGATCTATTTCAGCCATAACAGCATGGATGGATATATGTGATTGAGTGATATATACTAGGACATCATCAGCAAATAGAGAGCACTTGTACTCGGTGCTTCCCACCTCAATCCACCTAATATTGGGGTTATGGCGAATTGATGAGAGCAGGTTCTCTGTCACTGGGATGTATAAAAGAGGGGACAGAGGACATCCCTGCCTTGTCCCATTGGTGATTGTGAAAGGTGATGAAAATGTTCTGATTCACCCCCTGGGCCTTGGGACAACCGGAGCCGGACCATTTTTGGTGGATGCTGGTGGTTGTAGTCTTCGTGGCGGCGACCCGGTTCCGTGGCTCAGGGTGGTCAAACCAGTGGCGGAACTATTTATGTGGTTTTGATGTTTAAATGTCCGACTACGCCACCCGTGGATTGCGGTCAGAGTGAACCGCCGCTGCAGGGCAGACCGCTGAGGCTGGTGTTCTGGGTGCAGCGGAGCGTAGCATAATTCCCCACGGGAGGAGTATAGCCTCAGGGCAGTGTATGCGGAGGATGGGGGTGATGGTGCAGGGCAGCAGCAGTAACGACACGGAGTCATTGATGCAGTCCAGGGCCTTTACTCACAGTTATTATTATCCAGACCACTTCTGCAGGTAACGGCTGCCCACGTCGTACTGTGCTCACCAGGTGAGGGGCTCAGACAACTCCCAGATAACTTTGGAGCACTTCACAGGACCCCCTTTGTGTGTCCTTTGTCTGGCCTTTCTTACCAACCCTTCTGTCCGGCTGCCTCGGGCCTCCTCTTGGTAAACTTGGCGCCAGTTTCCCTGACCCTATGTGGTGCCTTCCTAGCGGGTGTAGCGAGGGGCTGCGCCACATAAAATGTCACAGCCTCCGGTTTCTAGCTGAGGGTCGTTTCCTGCCTCCACTAGTTTCGGGGACCGGTCTCCCCCTTTGGCCTGACCCCTCCACGCAGGTGGATTCGGGCGTGCGGTGGCGACTCACCCACCCGCACCCCTGGGATCCCTTCATTCCTCGTTCCTGGAGCCTTCTCCGCTCCTCTTCCTTCCTTCTCCCTCTTCCAGGCCTGGGCCTCTGTTACTAGGCCCGCCTCCGGAGCAGAGCTCATGCAGAGCCCCTGTTCCCTGCCACTTCTGCTCAGACTTCTCTGCACTGAACTAAGATGGTGCCCACCTTTTATACTCCCTTCTCAATGCACCCAGGAACTGCTTCCTCCCTGCTCCTGCACTACAGGGTTCCCTTTCCTCAGTGTTCCCTCCCCCCACTCCAGCGAGGGACAGGGACTGTCGTGCCCATCTCAGAGGCATATTGGTCGCCCTGCCCCACGGCAATGTGGTGTAATGCATGCAGGTGTCGGGTCCTGATCCATACTCCATCCTTACCTGAGAGTGAGATATCACACCTCTGGGTGAGGTGCAATACCTCTGTAGCAACCGAGCCCTCAGGGTGCTACAGTTCCATTTATCTTCAGCCTAGGTGACGTATTGTGATACAGGGCCGTGATTTTGGCTATAAAAGGGTCCCCTAGACCCCTACCCCAAGCTTTTTAAGAGAATCATATATGGCGTGCCAGGAGACTCTATGGAATGCTTTCTCAGCATCCAACGAGAGTATCTAATTACAAACTTTTAACTGCATCTAGCCCAGGAAATACTTTGTGCCTAGTAGCAGTGTCTGCTAGTCAGCGGATTATCCCGGCTGTTAAGCAAGCTACACCACCTGTAGTTTGGACACTTAATTTTTTCAAAGGAAATGCTTCGGGACCACGGGATACTCAGTGAAGAGCATCAGGAGGCACCCCAAGGCATAGGGGCTGGGACTGGCAGTAGGATGCCTTGCGGTGGACAGCCGAGCTCGATCCTTATAAAAGCTTTTTAACTGCAGCAGCATTAGTGGACGCTGCTGGAGCTGGAATTACGCGGCTGCTGGCATGAGACTTGCCCTCCAATAGATCCTTGTAAATGGATTTAAAGTGTATTCATTCAAATTAGAGAGACAATTTAAATTAAAAAGCTTAGAGCTGCCTCCACCACAGGGGGGCTCGCTCGACCCACCAGCGGACAGGCACCAGTATTGGGAGAGGGGGGCTGGCCGTCAGGGTTCACCGCGGCTCTGGTACAAACCCGGCGACACGGAGGTGGCACGGGCAGGAGCAGACTGAACGTGTCGGCTTCTCACTTTTTGGATTTTAGAAGGGCATGACATGCCTATATCTGTGTCTCCCCCTCCTTTTACTCCTCCACCTCTTTTCTTTTCGCATGACTATATGTACTTGTCACTTTTCCATGTGTTAGTTGTGTCTTCTGAGCAGTTTGTCAGCTTTTGGACACCTTTGAAGGTGTTTTCTATGTGTTTCTATGTGTTTTTGTTTGCTTGCCATTGGTTTTAACGATGTTCGAAGGTGTTCGACGAACAGTTCGACGAACAGTTCGGCGACCACACGGGTGTCCGACGAACCGAACCGAACTCGAACACTACGGGGGTGGCTCAACACTACTCCTAAGGTGCTGTTGTGGAAGATTCCTAGAAACCGAATTACCAGTAAGTCTAATTTCAGATGTTTCTACCTCAGGCATCAATAGACTATAAATATACTTAATAAACAAAAGCTAAAAGAGCAGATGAACATAGTTTATCAAGTCTGAAATGCGCATGTGATATTGACATCAAAATTTCACCACATTTTGGGACAAATATTTTCACTTTCAACATTAACAATCAGTAGAATATTTTCTCTAAATTTGCATCTTCTTTCTTCACTCCAATTGTTTGCACCTAAGAAAAAATAAAGCTTGATGCAACATTATGCTTACAAATTGTGCTTTATGCTCAATCATCATCTGTCCTACAGAGACACAGTCAGAATTACCCTGGCGAATTGAGTAAATTTGAAAATGTAAAAAAATGCAGAATTGCTGTTTTTTTTTCTATTCATTCACAAAGAATTATTGTAAGTTCTTAAATATGTACGCAAAATAGCGGGACTTTCAAATGTAGATAATCTTGCAAAAGCAAGTCAAAGTAAAAATAAATACATCCAGTTGTGACATCTACAGTGTGTTGAACATTGCTGAATCTAAATGTGTCCTGCCGAAATAGCTCAGTTTTCGAGAGAGTTAGACTGAATATCTTAAGGTCCCTGGTTCAATCCCGGATTTTGGCAAAAGTTTTTTTCTTCACCCATTAAATTTTAAGCAGAAAATAAACAAAGCATAAGGACTGACTGTTTACAGAGAATGTAAAAGTCCTAATCATTATAACTATCTACAGGAAATAAAATGATAGAAACTTGAGAACTGAACACTTTTAACTTTTGAGGAAAATAATATTTTTTGTAATTTTTCCTTCATTCTCGATGTCATCACTTTGTTTTATTTTAGTTTGACTTAGCTGTATGAGGATTTAAAGGAAACCTGATAGCTAATACGGGCAGCATGTATCAGACACTAGCTGAATGATTTCAGCCATTTATGTTTGACTATGAATCACTGTGGCATTACTGAGACAAATATGCTTCAAAAATATGCCAGGAACAAAGCTGTTTGGGGAAAAAGCCAGGAAGGCAAAAAACACAAGCCCCAACTCAGGACCGTCATCTTTCATTCTAAAAATAGGGGTTTCCACGTTAATGGTAAGACAATGAATCCACATATTTGGCATTTCTCTAGCGAGGAGAGCCCACTTAAAATGTATGGGGTGCTAGTCTCCATAAGCGCAAGCTGGGCACTAAACTGGCTTATTTGCAATTCTGGATGTTGCAGAGTGAAAACACCTGTTGGACAAAAATAGTAATTGCTGGTGTTGATGAATTCATTGTGAGGAGTAATTTATAAAATGGGATCACTTTGGAGGGGTTTCTGCTGTTTTGGTACTTTTGGAACTCCGCAAATGTCACCCTCAAAATATTCTTGCAAAATCTGCATTCCCAAAACCCAAATAGCGCTCTTACTTTCAAAGCCCTGCTGTGTGACCAAACAGTAGTTTCTGAAGACATATTGGGCATCACCGCATTTCAATGAAATTGTGCAACATTAGATATTTTCACAAGAAAAACTAAATATATATTGACCTGAATTTACCATTAATATAAAGTACAATGTGTTACAAAATAACACTATCAGAATCACGGGGATATGTTAAGCATTCCAGTGTTATTGCCACATAAAGTGATACATGTCAGATTTAAAAAACGGTGCTTGGTCATGAAGCTCAAAATTGGCTGTAACTAATAGGTTACAAATCAATATTAAAATAAAATAAATCATGGTATATTTCCTTTCATCACAAGTAATGCTCATCTTTCTACTGCTTAGCTTAGAAAGAGTTAAATTGCAAAAGCCATAAGAAGTCAGGATGGCCAAGTGGTCTAAGGCGCTGCGTTCAGTTCACAGTCTCTCCTTTAAAAGTGGGTTTGAATCATACTTCTGACATTAGTATTTTCTTTCAAGAAATTGTACAGCTTCACTCCTGTTACTGATCAGTTGGGGTTCCGCTCTATTGGTGGCAATCTCAAATCGAAAACTAAAAGTGATGGGGGGCTTAGCAAATCCAATTCACAATGTCAGCACTTTGGCAGTATTCCTGTGGGTCCTTGAGGCAAATCTTAAATGTCCTGAATTTGTGCTTTCACAAAAGACTTCTGGGAACATCAAATAGTTTCTTTGTGCATATGTTAGTTGTTGCTTTGGCATTGGAAAAATACTGTGGATAGGAAAATGGGAGGGACTATTTCATCTCTATGCGTTCTCTGTCTTTATTAGGGCAGAGAGTGAACCTCCTAAGGTGCTGTCATCGAAGATTCCTAGAAACCGAATTACCAGTAAGTCTGATTTCAGATTTTTCTACCTCAGGCATCAATAGACTATAAATATACTTAATAAACAAAAGCTAAAAGAGCAGATGAACATAGTTTAACAAGTCTGAAATGCGGATATAATACTGACATCAAAGTTTCACCACATTTTGGGACAAATGTTTTCACTTTCAACATTAACAATCAGTAGAATATTTCCTCTAAATTTGCATCTCCTTTCTTCACTCCAATTGTTTGCACCTAAGAAAAAATAAAGCTTGATGCAACATTATGCTTACAAATTGTGTTTTATGCTCAATCATCACCTGTCCTACAAAGACACATTCAGAATTACCCTGGCGAATTGAGTAAATTTGAAAATGTAAAAAAAATGCAGAATTGCTGTTTTTTTCTATTCATTCACAAAGAATTAATGTAAGTTCTTAAATATGTGCGCAAAATAGCGGTACTTTCAAATATAGATAATCTTGCAAAAACAAGTCAAAGCAAAATTAAATGCATCCAGTTGTGACATCTACAGTGTGTTGAACATTCCTGAATCTAAACATGTCCTGCCGAAATAGCACAGTTGGGAGAGCGTTAGACTGAAGATCTAAAGGTCCCGGGTTTCGGTAAAAGTTTTTTTCTTCACCCATTAAATTTTAAGCAGAAAATAAACAAAGCATATGGACTGACTGTTTACAGAGAATGTAAAAGTCCTAATCATTATAACTATCTACAGGAAATAAAATGATAGAAACTTGAGAACTGAACACTTTTAACTTTTGAGGAAAATAATATTTTTTGTAATTTTTCCTTCATTCTGGACATCATCACTTTGTTTTATTTTAGTTTGACTTAGCTGTATGAGGATTTAAAGGAAACCTGATAGCTAATACGGGCAGCATTTATCAGACACTAGCTGAATGATTTCAGCCATTTATGTTTGACTATGAATCGCTGTGGCATTACTGAGACAAATATGCTTCAATAATATGCCAGGAACAAAGCTGTTTGGGAAAAAGCCAGGAAGTCAAAAAACTCAAGCCCCAACTCAAGACCGTCATCTTTCATTCTAAAAATAGGGGTTTCCACGTTAATGGTAAGACAAAGAATCCACAGATTTGGCATTTCTCTAGCAAGGAGAGCCCACTTAAAATGTATGGGGTGCTTGTCTCCATAAGCACAAGCTGGGCACTAAACTGGCTTATTTGCAATTCTGGATGTTGCAGAGTGAAAACACCTGTTGGACAAAAATAATAATTGCCGGTGTTGATGAATTCATTGTGAGGAGTAATTTATAAAATGGGATCACTTTGGAGAGGTTTCTGCCGTTTTGGTACTTTTGGAACTCCGCAAATGTCACCCTCAAAATATTCTTGCAAAATTTGCATTCCCAAAACCCAAATAGTGCTCTTACTTTCAAAGCCCTGCTGAGTGACCAAACAGTAGTTTCTGAAGACATATGGGGCATCACCGCATTTCAATGAAATTGTGCAACTTTATATATTTTCACAAGAAAATCTAAATATATATTGACCTAAATTTACCATTAATATAAAGTACAATGTGTTACAAAATAACACTATCAGAATCACGGGGATATGTTAAGCATTCCAGTGATATTGCCACATAAAGTGATACATGTCAGATTTAAAAAACGGTGCTTGGTCATGAAGCTCAAAATTGGCTGTAACTAACAGGTTACGAATCAATATTAAAATAAAAGAAATCATGGTATATTTCCTTTCATCACAAGTAATGCTCATCTTTCTACTGCTTGGCTTAGAAAGAGTTAAATTACAAAAGCCAGAAGAAGTCAGGATTAGAGATGAGCGGTGTTCGAATCGAACTGTTCGCCAATCTCAAATTCGAGCTGTTTTGAGCGGTTTTCGATCCATTCGGCGAACACGAACGATTTGAAAAAATTTGGCTTTTCGAGGTAATGTTCAGTAACTGTTCGTGCACCAAAATCATAACTGGATTTTTTCACTGTAATGCTGATAATCAATGTTAATAATTAGTTTGAGTGTACAGCGGGGCGGGGGGAGGGGCAGGGGATGGATCTCTGCAAAAATAATGAAGATCTCCATTTTTTTTTCTCTTTCCCACATTTACAGTGGGGCGGTGCAATCTGTCAGCCTATCAGCAGCGCACACACAGAGCGAACTGCTTTTTTTCACACAAGCAAGGGCATGTGTCATTGGCTGTGTATGTCACATGTCCTTGCCCTATAAGACCCAGCCATTTTCCCCGTCGCCACCATTTTCTCACTGCTGCAGCTGCATGTTAGACGGCACGGCTGTTGCTGTGTGCGCTATAATTTCAGTGTTAATTTCAATCCAATTTTCTCAGAAATATACAGATAGCTTGGGAGTAGGGAATAGTTGTGATTGCAGTCCTTTTGAGGACTACGTTACAGCATTTCCTACGACTTTTAACAGGCAGGTCTGTGCTCTTAAACAGACAGCTTGGGAGTAGGGACTAGTTTTAATTGCAGTCCTTTTGAGGACTAGGTTACAGCATTTCCTACGACATTTTGCCAGGCAGGTCTGTGCCAGTGCTGTGCTAGTGTTTTCACAGCCTTTGGCTAAATCTAGCTAAGCAAATCCTTTTTGGCCTCTTGCAGTGTGTGTTAGTCTGTGGAGTAGCGTATCTGTGTTGCAAGCTACACCACCTGTGTATAGAATACAATTTTTTTTACTACACCTAGCCAAGTAAAACCTTTTGGGCATAGCATCATTCTATTAGGCCATCTGTACTAAGCTCCACCAGCTTGCAAATTAGAAATAATTTTTATCTGCATCTTGCTCGGAGAATAATTTTGGGCCTGTAGCAGTGTGTGGGACTTATTGTATTAGTCCATCTATACTATGTTCCACCAGCTTGCAAATTAGAAATAATTTTTATCTGCATCTAGTTCGGAAAATAATTTTGGGCCTGTAGCAGTGTGTGGGACTTATTGTATTAGTACATCTATACTAAGCTCCACCAGCTTGCAAATTAGAAATAATTTTTATCTGCATCTAGCTCAGAAAATAATTTTGGGCCTGTAGCAGTGTGTGGGACTTATGGTATTAGTCCATCTATACTAAGCTCCACCAGCTTTCAATTTGGAAATAATTTTTATCTGCATCTAGCTCTGAAAATAATTTTGGGCCTGTAGTAGTGTGTGGGACTTATTCTATTAGTCCATCTATACTAACCTCCACCAGCTTGCAAATTAGAAATAATTTTTATCTGCATCTAGCTCGGAAAATAATTTGGGGCTTGTAGCAGTGTGTGGGACTTATTCAATCAGTCTATCTATACTAAGCTCCACCAGCTTGCAAATTAGAAATAATTTTTAGCTGCATCTAGCTCGGAAAATAATTTTGGGCTTGTATCAGTGTGTGGGACTTATTCTATTAGTCCATCTATACTAAACACCACCACCATTGTATGTAATTAAATTGTTTTACTGCATCTAACCCAGCCAATCCTTTTGGGCTAATACCACAGTTTGGCCACTCAGCTCTGCTCGGTTCCCATCCATCGTTTTTTGTGCAAACAACTCCAGAGTTGTCAATTAGTTAACCACCAAAATGAGTGGAAAAAGGCCTGCTGCTGGTGGAAAGGGGAATAGGCGTTTTGGGAAGGGAAAAAAAGGTTGTGTCCGTGTGGTAGGTGTTAAAGCAACAGTAACATCTGCAGAAGAAAGACGATCTTCCAGCCAAACTAAGATGTCTACTTCTTTTAGAGGACAATGTGATACGATCCCTTTCTTACGGCCACGCCAATCGCTACAAATTCCAGATGAGGCACAAAAACAGCAGGTGCTTCAACGGCTATCAAGTGCTCCTTTAAGTGGGCTCTCCTCCACCTCAACTTCAACATCTCAAATACTTCAGTCCTCAGAGGTGTCACCCCAATGGCACTTGCTTCCTCACAGCTCCCAAGACTCCAGCTGCCCGTCTGAGTTTGGGGTATATCAAATGGTTGAATCTGCAGAGCTGTTTACTAGTGTTGAGCCACCCCCGTAGTGTTCGAGTTCGTTTCGTCGAACATCCGTATGTTCTACGAACTGTTCGTCGAACTGTTCGTCGAACACCGTTTAAACCAATGGCAGGCAATCAAAAACACATAGGAACGCATAGAAAACACATAGAAAACACTTCAAAGGTGTCCAAAAGCTAACAAACTGCTCAGAAGATACAACTAACACATAGAAAAGTGACAAGTACATATAGTCATTCGAAAAGAAAAGAGGTGGAGGAGTAAAAGGAGGGGGAAACACAGATATAGGCATGTCATGCCCTTCTAAAACCAAAAAAGTGCGAAGCCGACACGGCCAGTCCGTTCCTTCCCGTGCGACCTCCGTGTCGCCGGGTTTGTGCCAGAGCTGCGTTGGACTTTGACGGCCAGTCCACCTCTCCCAATACTGGTGCCTGTCCGCTGGTGGTTCGAGCGAGCCCCCCTGCGGTGGAGGAAGGTCTAAGCTTTTTAATTTAAATTGTCTCTCTAATTTGAATGGGTACACTTTAAATCCTTTTACAAGGATCTATTGGAGGGCAAGTCTGATGCCAGCAGCTGCGTGAATTCCAGCTCCAGTAGCATCCACTTAAGCTGCTGCAGTTAAAAAGCTTTTATAAGGATTGAGCTCGGCGGTCCACCACAAGGCGTCCTACAGCAAGTCCCAGCCCCTGTGCCTTGGGGTGCCTCCTGATGCTCTTCACTGAGTGTCCCAGGGGCCCGAAGCATTTCCTTTGAAAAAATTAAGTGTCCAAACTGCAGGTGGTGTAGCTTGCTTAACAGCTGGGATAATCCGCTGACTAGCATACACTGCTACTAGGCACAAAGTATTTCCTGGGCTAGATGCAGTTAAAAATTTGTAATTAAATACTCTCGTTGGATGCTGAGAAAGCATTCCATAGAGGCTCCTAGCATGCCATATATTATTCTCTTAAAAAGCTTGGGGTAGGGGTCTAGGGGACCATTTTAAAGCCAAAATCACGGTCCTGTATTGCAATACGTCACCTAGGCTGAAGATAAATGGAATATTTTCATCACCTTTCATAATCACCAATGGGACAAGGCAGGGATGTCCTCTGTCCCCTCTCTTATACATCCTAGTCACGGAGCACCTGCTCTCATCAATTCGCCATAACCCCAATATTAGGTGGATTGAGGTGGGAGGCACCGAGTACAAGTGCTCTGCATTTGCTGATGATGTCCTAGTATATATCACTGAATCACATATATCCATCCCTGCTGTTATGGCTGAAATAGATCACTTTGTTACATGGTCAAATTTTAAAATCAATGCAGCGAAGTCTGAGGCCCTCGATGTCTCCCTCCCCAAATCCATATAGGATTCCATCCAGTCCAACTTTCCCTTTGCCTGGCCCTCACAGGGTATCAAATACTTAGGAATTCCTATTCATAGAGACCTCTCCCATCTATGTTATCTTAATTTTGGGCCCTTTATTGAACAACTCCATACAGACCACGTTTGGCAAGTTAGAACTGTAAGATTCACTATGTGAACCACTGTTGTATTGTGGAAAAGCACATGTACACTGTTTTCCAAATTATTATGCAAAAAGTGTTTATGAGTGATAAGGTAAGAATTTTTTGTTTGTCAGTTAAACTCATTGATGGTGATGTGTGTCAGGGCTCTTTATATCACTGTAAGCAATTGCAGACACCTGTGCTAATTAGTTTGGCAGGTGTGTCCAATGAAAGGCAAGACTACTTAAGAAGGCTGTCCCACATTATTAAGCAGCCTACATTTTCTGCCAAAAAGGGAAAGACAAAGGATGTGTCGGCTGCTGAGAAGCAACAAATTGTGGAGTGTATAGGTCAAGGCATGACTACAATCAACATTGCCAAGACACTTCATTGTGATCATCGCACAATCAAGAAGTATGTAGCTGATTCACAGTACACACGTGTGCGTGCTGATAAGGGAAAATTGAGGACTCTTTCCTACAGGTAATCGCGTCAGGTTAAAATAGCAGCGTCAAAAAAGCCTTGTCATAGCAGCAGACAAGTTTTTGAAGCTGCTGGTGCCTCCAACGTCCCCCGAACAACAAGATGCAGGGTCCTTCAGAGGTTTGCAGCTGTGCGTAAGCCATTCTGTCGACCTCCTCTATCCACTGTACAGAAGCAGAAACGGCTCCAGTGGGCCAAACAATACATGAAGACTGACTTCAAAACTGTTTTGTTCACCGATGAGTGCCGTGCAACGCTCGATGGTCCAGATGGATGGAGTGGAGGATGGCTGGTTGATGGACACCCCATGAAAACACGGCTACAGCGCCAACAAGGAGGATGTGGAGTAATGTTTTGGGCTGGAATCATGGGGAGAGAGATTGTCAGCCCCTTTAGAATCCCTGAAGGGGTAAAGATGAACTCCATAATGTATGTGGAGTTTCTCAAACAGCACTTCCTGCCATGGTTCAAGAAGAAGAACCGTGTATTGCGCAGCAAGATCATTTTCATGCATGATAATGCACCGTCTCATGCTGCACATAACACATCTGCATCTCTGGCTGATATGGGCATAAAAGGGGACAAACTTATTGTGTGACCCCCATGCTCCCCTGACCTCAACCCCATTGAGAACCTCTGGAGCATCATCAAAAGGAGTGTCTATGATGGCGGGAGGCAGTTCACATCTAAGCAACAGCTCTGGGAGGGTATTCTGTCCTCATGCAAAACAGTTGAAGCAGAAACCATCCAAAACGTGACAAATTCACTGGATGAGAGAGTTCAGAAGCTCCTTTCGAACAAGGGGTCCTATGTGCAAATGTAACATCACCTAGACTAAAGTTTTGAGTTGAAAACTGTTTAATTTCAGTTTCTAATAACCTGCTAATGCTTATAATTTCAAAAATGACAATTTTTTGTTCTTTATTAAAATGAAAAGGTTGATCGTAGAGTATGGGGGATCTAAGAGTGTGGCAACCCAGTAGTCAGGATTATTTTGAATTCTGACAATTTGAGGGTCATGTTGCAGGTAGTGCAGCAAGAAGGCACTCATGTGTCTTGCGCATCTAGGAGCCCCAAAATTATTTTCTTGGCTAGATACAGCTAAAAATTATTATTAATTTGAAATCTGGTGGAGCTTAGTATAGATAGCCTAATAGAATCAATACTGCAAACTGCTACAAGGCCCAAATTATTTTCCAGCCAAGATACAGATAAACATGATTAGTAATTTTAAATCTGGTGGAGTTTAGTATAGATGGTCTAATAGAATCAGTACTACAAACTGCTACAAAGCCCAAATTGTTTTCCAGACAAGATACAGATAAACATGATTAGTAAATTCAAAGCTTAAAACGGTTGGTGAGGTGATTTTAACAAATCATCAAGCTTTTACTCTCCCCAGGATGACACAGGGGTAGAAAAGTCCTTTCGGATCCATGATTTGTTCATCTTTATGAACGTGAGTATGTCTACATTATCAGTGGAGAGCCGCGTGCGCTTATCTGTCAGCACACCACCAGCAGCGCTGAACACACGTTCAGACAGAATGCTGGCTGCGGGGCATGACAAGATTTCCAAGACGTAAGTGGCGAGCTCCGGCCATTTATCCAGATTGGAAGTCCAAAAAGAGCTAGGGTCCAGTGACACAGTCATGGCTTCAATGTTTACTTGGAGATACTCCTGTACCATCATCTCTAGGCGTTGACTATGTGTCAGACTTGTTGTCTCCTGTGGCCTTGCAAAGGATGGGCTAAAAAAGTGGTGAAATGTTTCCGCAAAATTGATGTTATCAGCAGATACTGTGTTTCTGTTACGTTTTGAGTGCTGAACACTCGACGGTCCCACGGTTGGCAAGTTAGAACTGTGAGATTCAATACGTGCACCGTTGGTGTTTTGTGGAAAAGCACATGTAAAATTCTGCAACAGTCTCTGCTGATACTCCTGCATGCGTGCATCCATTTCTATGGCAGGAATAAGTTCTGCAAATTTACTTTTGTACTGGGGATCTAAGAGTGTGGCAACCCAGTTGTCAGGATTATTTCGAATTCTGACAATTCGAGGGTCATGTTACAGGTAATGCAGCAAGAAGACACTCATGTGTCTTGTGCATCCAGGAGCACCAAGTCCCTGTTGTGTTGGTGGCGAGGTAACAATCATGCTTCCTTCCTCTGCCCTCTCCCCCCAACCTCGCACAACAGAAATTTGATCAAGGTCTCCCTCATCTGATGAGTCTTCCAACAGTTCGTCCTCCACTTCTTCCTGGGCTCCTGCACCTTCCTCACTAGGTTGGCTGCTACCATGCGCCCTGGTAATACCTTCTCCCCCACCCTCACATGCCTGCTGCCTTGGTGTTGCCGACCGTCTGGACCTTGCAGATGTTAGCCCTTCCGCATACAACTCCTCCTCCTCTACTTCCTCCACCTCCTCTTATGCCACCACCTGTCTCCGAATTCTGTTTAACATGTGCTCCAGCATGTAAATCACAGGAATAGTCATGCTGATAATGGCATCGTCAGCATTAAACATCTTCGTCGCCATTTCAAAACTGTGAAGAAGGGTGCATAGGTCCCTGATCTGAGAGCACTCCTCCAGCGTGATTTGCCCCTCCTCTGGATCTCGTTGGCCCAGGCTATACATCAGAACATATTGCACCAGGGCTTGTCGGTGCTGCCACAGTCGCTGCAACATGTTCAGAGTTGAATTCCACTGGGTAGGCACATCGCATTTTAGCTGGTGAAGTGACAGGCCCAACGACTTCTGTAGAGATGTAAGTCGCTGAGCTGCGGGATGCGAACGGCGGAAGTGAGCACACAGCGACCGTGCCCTCTGCAGAAGGCCATCTAGTCCGGGAGAGTGGGCTAAAAATTGCTGGACAACTAGGTTCAACACGTGAGCCATACAAGGCACGTGTGTGACATTGCCCCGGCGAAGGGCAGCAGCGAGGTTTGCAGCATTGTCGCACACGGCCTTCCCTGGTTTCAGGTCCAGTGGAGACAACCATTCATGAAACTGGTTCTCCAGAGCTGACCACAACTCCTCAGCTGTGTGACTCACATTTCCCAGACATTTCAAAGTAAAAACCGCCTGATGATGTTGAGCCCTGCTGCCAGCATAGTAAGGAGGTGTGCAGGATCCCTTCTGCGCAGTTAGAATGCTTGTGGCATGACCAGACAGGCTTTGGGTGCAGGTTGAGGACCGAGAGGAGGTTGAGGAGGCAGAAGCACTGGAGGAAAAAGGATTGCCGCACAACTCGTGGGGACAGCAAGACTTGGACAGCAGCCCCTTGTCCTGCTGTCACCATAGTTACCCAGTGCCCAGTCAGCGACATGTAACGCCCCTGTCCATGCCTACTCATCCAAGTGTCTGTGGTGAAATGCACCCTGTCACACACAGAGTTTCTCAAAGAAGCGGTGATGTTGTGTGCGACATGCTGGTGGAACGCAGTCACACCTTTCTTTGAGAATTAGTGCCGACTGGGCATCTGGTACTGGGGCACTGCGAAGGCCATAAGGTCTGGAAAATCCTCTGTGTCCACCAGGCGGAAAGGCAGCATTTCTGTAGCCAAGAGCTTGCAGATGGTGAAATTCAACCTCTTAGCTTTCTCATGGCTTGGAGGAAATGGTCTTTTACTTGTCCACATCTGAGGGACCGAGGGCTGGCTGTTGTGCTTAGACGGAGTTGAGAAGGGTGTCCCCGGCAAACTGCCGGTCTGTGAGGAAGATGCAGGCGGACATGTTAGGTTGCCTTGATCCAAAGGTGGTGCTATCGATGTCGGACAGTGCTGAACACCAGCTGGTGTTTCCACCTCCAAAGAAAATGATGACCTGCCAATCACGCTGGCTGTTGCAGGTAAAGCGGTGGCAGGTCTGCGTCCCAAAACAGGTGTGACTGCTGTCCCCCCAGTCACAGAGGATGAAGAGTCCGCGGATGCACAAGATGTGGCAGACGGTGGTTGGTCTGGCCGGCTAGGCCGCATTGTAGCACAGTGATTTTCCCACTGCAACTTATGCTTCATATCCAAGTGCCGGTTCATGCATGAAGTACTCAAACTATATATTTTTTGGCCTCTACTTAGCTTTTGCTGACAAATGTTACAGATAACACGAGTTGGGTCATCCTTATCGATTTGAAAAAATGCCCAGGCTATGCAAGGCTTAGCACCCATGCGACCTGAAGTGCCACCATGACTTGTGGTCAGAGGCAGAGTTATGTTTGAGGATGCAGTTGTTGACGTGCTTCCAGTACTACGTTTCTGTCCAGGAAGGCGCAAACTGACCTCGTCGTCACTAGCATCCTCCTCCACCTCCTCTGCTGACCTCATCGACTGGCTGACTGTGGGTTGACAGTAAGTGGGATCTCCAACCTCGTCATCATCACCCTGTGTGTTATCACACCCGCCGACCTCAGAGCCAACCTCTTCCTGCCCTGACAAAAAACTCAAGTTGTCGCTCCAATCAGGTATTTGAGTCTCATCATCGTCTTCCTCATTGTCTCCACCAACAGGAGTTACAGTTTGGGAACGAGGGTCTACATTATTGTCAGAGCCTTCTGCGTCTGTTCCTGGATCTGACTCATAAAGATTCTGGGCATCAGTGCAGATAATTTCCTCGTCTGGATTCACAGAAGCTCTGGAGCCGACCTCTGATTCCCAGGCTATAGTATGAGTAAACAGCTCTGCAGACTCAACCATCTGTTCTACCCCATACTCAGACGAGCAGCTGGAGACTTGGGAGCTGTGAGGAAGCAAATGCGATTGGGGTGACACCTCTGAGGACTGGAGTATTTGTGATGTTGAAGTTGAGGTGGAGGAGAGCCTACTTAAAGGAGCACTTGATATCCGTTGAAGAACCTGCTGTTTTTGTGCCTCATCTGGAATTTGTAGCGATGGGCTTCACCGTAAGACAGGGATCGTATCACATTGTCCTCTAAAAGAAGTAGACATCTTAGTTTGGCTGGAAGATGGCCTTTCTTCTGCAGATGTTACCGTTGCTTTAACACCTACCCCATGGACACAACCTTTCTTACCCTTCCCAACATGCCTATTCCCCTTTCCACCAGCAGCAGGCCTTTTTCCACTCATTTTTGTGGTTAACTAATTGACAACTCTGGAGTTGTTTGCAGAAAAAACAATGGATGGGAACCGAGCAGAGCTGAGTGGCCAAACTGTGGTATTAGCCCAAAAGTATTGGCTGGGTTAGATGCAGTAAAACAATTTTATTACATACACAGGTGGTGGAGGTTAGTATAGATGGGCTAATAGACCAAGTCCCAAACACTGCTGCAAGCCCAAATATTTTTTCAGAGCTAGATGCAGATAAAAATTATTTTTAATTTACAACCTGGTGGAGGTTAGTATAGATGGACTAATAGACCAAGTCCCACACACTGCTACAAGCCCAAAATTTTTTCAGAGCTAGATGCAGATAAAAATTATTTTTAATTTGCAACCTGGTGGAGGTTAGTATAGATGGACTAATAAAACAAGTCCCACACACTGCTAGAAGCCAAAATATTTTTTCAGAGCTAGATGCAGATAAAAATTATTTTCAATTTGCAACCTGGTGGAGGTTAGTATAGATGGTCTAATAGAACAAGTCCCACACAGTGCTACAAGCCCAAATATTTTTTCAGAGCTATATGCAGAGAAAAAATATTTTTAATTTGCCACCTGGTGAAGGTTAGTATAGATGGACTAATAGACCAAGTCCCACACACTGCTACAAGCCCAAATATTTTTTCAGATGCAGATAAAAATTATTTTTAATTTGCAACCTGGTGGAGGTTAGTATAGATGGAATAATAGAACAAGTCCCACACACTGCTACAAGCCCAAATATTTATTCAGAGCTAGATGCAGATAAAAATTATTTTTAATTTGCAACCTGGTGGAGGTTAGTATAGATGGAATAATAGAACAAGTCCCACACACTGCTACAAGCCCAAATATTTTTTCAGAGCTAGATGCAGATAAAAATTAATTTTAACTTGCAACCTGGTGGAGGTTAGTATAGATGGACTAATAGAACAAGTCCCACACACTGCTACAAGCCCAAATATTTTTTCAGAGCTAGATGCAGATAAAAATTATTTTTAATTTGCAACCTGGTGGAGGTTAGTATAGATGGACTAATAGACCAAGTCCCACACATTGCTACAAGCCCAAATATTTTTTCAGAGCTAGATGCAGATAAAAATTATTTTTAATTTGCAACCTGGTGGAGGTTAGTATAGATGGACTACTAGAATGATGCTATGCCCAAAAGGTTTTAGTTGCCTAGTTTCAGCGAAAAAATTTGTATTCTATACACAGGTGGTGTAGCTTTCAACACAGATAGGCTACTACACTGACTAACACACACTGCAGGAGGCCAAAAGGGATTTGCTTAGCTAGATTTAGGCAAATGCTATGAAAAAACTTGCACAGCACTGGCACAGACCTGCCTGGCAAAAACTAATAGGAACTGATGTAACCTAGCCCTCAAAAGGACTGCAACTACATTTAGTCCCTACTCCCAACCTATCTATTTAAGAGCACAGACCTGCCTGATAAAAGTTGAAGGAAATTATGTAACCTAGTCCTCAAAAGGACTGCAATCACAACTATTCCCTACTCCCAAGCTATCTGCAGATTTATGCGAAAATTGGCTTGAAATTAACACTGAAAGTATAGCGCAAACAGCAACAGCGGTGCCGTCTAACATGCAGCTGCAGCAGTGAGAAAGTGGTGGCGACGGGGAAAATGGCTGGGTCTTATAGGGCAAAGACATGTGACATACACAGCCAATGACACATGCCCTTGCTTGTGTGAAAAAAAGCAGTTCGCTCTGTGTGTGCGCTGCTGATAGTCTGACAGATTGCACCTCCCCACTGTAAATGCGGGAAAGAGAAAAAAAAATGGAGATCTTCATTATTTCTGCGGAGATCCATCCCCTGCCCCTCCCCCCGCCCCGCTGTACACTCAAACTGCGTATTAACAATAATTTTCAGCATTACTGAGAAAAAATCCAGTTATGATTTTGGTGCACGAACAGTTATCAAACATAACCTCGAACAGCCAAATTTTTTCAAATCGTTTGTGTTCACCGAACGGCTCGAACACCGCCCAAAACAGCTCGAATTTGAGATTGGCGAATAGTTCGATTCGAACACCGCTCATTTCTACTATTTACTCATACTATAGCCTTGGAATAAGAGGTCGGCTCCAGAGCTTCTGTGAATCCAGACGAGGAAATGATCTGCACTGATGCCCAGAATCTTTGAGTCAGATCCTGGACCAGACGCAGAAGGTTCTGACTAGTGTTGAGCCACCCCCGTAGTGTTCGAGTTCTGTTCGGTTCGTCGAACACCCGTGTTTTCGCCGAACTGTTCGTCGAACTGTTCGTCGAACACCTTCGAACACCGTTAAAACCAATGGCAGGCAAACAAAAACACATAGAAACACATAGAAAACACCTTCAAAGGTGTCCAAAAGCTGACAAACTGCTCAGAAGACATAACTAACACATGGAAAAGTGACAAGTACATGTAGTCATGCGAAAATAAAAGAGGTGGAGGAGTAAAAGGAGGGGGAGACACAGATATAGGCATGTCATGCCCTTCTAAAATCCAAAAAGTGAGAAGCCGACACGGCCAGTCCGTTCCTGCCCGTGCCACCTCCGTGTCGCCGGGTTTGTGCCAGAGCCGCGGTGGACCCTGACGGCCAGCCCCCCTCTCCTAATACTGGTGCCTGTCCGCTGGTGGGTCGAGCCCCCCGCGGTGGGGGGGGAGTAACATCTGCAGAAGAAAGACCATCTTCCAGCCAAACTAACATGTTGACTTCTTTTCGTGGACAATGTGATACGATCCCTTTGTTACGGACACGCCCATCGCTAAAAATTCCAGATGAGGCACAAAAACAGCAGGTGCTTCAGCGGATATCAAGTGCTCCTTCAAGTGGGCTCTCCTCCACCTCAACTTCAACATCACAAATACTCCAGTCCTCAGAGGTGTCACCCCAATCGCACTTGCTTCCTCACAGCTCCCAAGTCTCCAGCTGCCCGTCTGAGTATGGGGTAACACAGATGGTTGAGTCTGCACAGCTGTTTACTCATACTATAGCCTGGGAAACGGAGGTCTGCTCCAGAGCTTCTGTTAATCCAGACGAGGAAATGATCTGCACTGATGCCCAGAATCTTTATAAGTCGGATCCAGGACCAGATGAAGAAGGTTCTGAGCATAATGTAGACCCTCGTTCCCAAACTGTAACTCCTGTTGGTGGAGACAATGATGAAGACGATGATGAGACTCAAATACCTGATTGGAGCGACAACTTGACTTTTCGGTCAGGGCAGGAAGAGGTTGGCTTTGAGGACGACGGGTGTGATAACACACAGGGTGATGATGACAAGGTTGGAGATCCCACTTACTGTCAACCCACAGTCAGCCAGTCGATGAGGTCAACCGGGCCTTTGCCTGGCCTTTGGGATGTCGCGGTGGTCGGCTCCCTGGCCCGTACCCTGGGGTCACTCTTTAAAAGGGTGGATAATTGTTAATTTTATAAGAGTTTGTGACACCACCTGTGGTATCTGGTGAGAAGCACCAGCGCTGCAGCAGTCCACTGAGGCCCGTGATAAGGCAGCTCGATGGTATAGCTCCCCACAGGTGGAGCTAGGTCTCAGGGCAGCATATGCAGGGGGAATGCAGGACAGGCGAGACCCAGCTGGGTCAGAGCAAGAACGGAAACGGACACGGTAGTCACTTCAGTACCTTTTACTGGAGGAAATTCAGGCACATCCTGGAGCACTGTAGGGTGAAGGGTGCATATCAGGATCCTCCCCAATGAGCGGGTGTAGGGCCTCCTGTTTCTTGCCTCTGCGCAGTAAGTTTCTGACCTGCCTGGAGCTAGGCCTAACTTTGTCTCTGTCCTGCGCTGGCTGACCTTGTGGTAGGGCCTTCTCTTGAAGTTCACGCTCCCAGTATGCGGGGCCTAAGCGTCTCCTGGCTCTGTTACGTATCAGCACCTTAGCGGTCCTGGGACTTGTAGTTCTCCAGGGATTCCGGTTATGCTTTACTGGGTCATAGAGATCCCGGTAAGCTCGGATCCGGTGTCCGGTAAATGCTTCGGGGTGAGCTGGTTAAGCTCCTCTGCCCCTTATGTACTAACTCGCCACTCGCCTTCTGCCTACTCGGGCCCTCAATAGGCTATACACACTAACGGCAGCTTGCCGCGCTTCACCGATCTTATGACGCCGGCACACCTTAAGCTCTATCTGGGCTCCCTGAATCTAGCTAGCAGGAGCCTCGTGCTCCACTGCTGAACTATTAACTGAGTTCTCTAGACTAGACTGAGCTCCACTGCAGACTTACCTCTCTTAGGCTTCTCTACTGCAGGAACTCTTCAGAGGAACTGAACTGCCTAGCTCCACCTTCCCTATTTATATCCCTAACGGGCTCCCTCTGCTGGTCTGAGGTGGAAGGTGGAGATGTGTGAATGTTTATGGGGGCCTCTTGTGGAGGATTCCATCAATACACTCTTCTAGGATCTGTGATACCAAGCGCAGCGGGGCGTCACAGATGCTATTGACGACGAGGTTAGGTTGCGCCTTCCTGGACAGAGACGGAGTACTGGAAGCACGTCAACAACTGCATCCTCAACCACAACTCCGCCTCTGACCACAAGTCGTAGTGGCTATTCAGGTCGCATGGGCTCTAAGCCTTGCATAGCCTGGGCATTTGTTCAGATCGATAAGGATGACCCAACTCGTGTTATCTGTAATATTTGTCACCAAAAGCTAAGTAGAGGCCAAAAAATCCATAGTTTGAGTACTTCATGCATGTACCGTCACATGGATATGAAGCATAAGTTGCAGTGGGAAGCTCACTGTGCTACAATGCGGCCTAGCAGGCAGGGCCAACCACCGTCTGCTCCATCTTGTGCATCCGCGGCCTCTTCATCCTCTGTGACTGGGGGGACAGCAGTCACACATGTTTTTGGACGCAGACCTGCCACCTCTTTACCTGCAACAGCCAGTGTGATTGGCAGGTCATCAGTTCATTGGGAAGTGGAAACACCTGCTGGTGTTGAGAGCTCTCTGACATCGAGAGCACCACCTTTGGATCAAGGCAACCTAACATGTCCGCCTGCATCTTCCTCACAGACCGGCAGTTTGCCAGGGACACCCTACTCAACCCTGTCAAAGCACAACAGCCAGCCCTCGGTCCCTCAGATGTGGACAAGTAAAAGACCATTTCCTCCTAGCCATGAGAAAGCTAAGAGGTTGAATTTCACCATCTGCAAGTTGTTGGCTACAGAAATTCTGCCTTTCCGCCTGGAGGACACAGTGGATTTTTGAGACCTTATGTCCGTCGCAGTGCCCCAGTACCAGATGCCCAGTCGGCACTACTTCTCAAAGAAAGGTGTGCCTGCGCTCCACCAGCATGTCACACACAACATCACCGCTTCTTTGAGAAACTCTGCGTGTGACAGGGTGCATTTCACCACAGACACTTGGACGAGTAGGCATGGACAGGGGCGTTACATGTCGCTGACAGGGCACTGGGTAACTATGGTGACAGCAGGACAAGGGGCTGCTGTCCAAGTCTTGCCGTCCCCGCGAGTTATACGTCAATCCTCTTTATCTAGAAGTTCCTCCACTGCTTCTGCCTCCTGAACCTCCTCTCGGTCTTCCACCTGCACCCAAAGCCTGTCTGGTAATGCCACCTGCTTTCTAACTGCGCACCTCCTTACTATGCTGGCAGCAGGGCTCAACTGCATCAGTGTTTACTTTGAAATGTCTGGGAAATGTGAGTCACACAGCTGAGGACTTGTGGTCAGCTCTGGAGACCCAGTTTCATGAATGGTTGTCTCCACTGGACCTGCAACCAGGGAAGGCCGTGTGCGACAATGCTGCAAACCTGGGTGCGGCCCTTCGCCGGGGCATTGTTACACACGTGCCTTGTATGGCTCACGTGTTGAACCTGGTTGTCCATAAATTTTTAGCCCACTATCCCGGACTAGATGGCCTTCTGCAGAGGGCACGGTCGCTGTGTGCTCACTTCCGCCGTTCGCATCCCGCAGCTCAACGACTTACATCTCTACAGAAGTCGTTGGGCCTGCCAGTTCACCGGCTGAAATGCGATGTGCCGACACGGTGGAATTCAACTCTGCACATGTTGCAGCGACTGTGGCAGCACCCACAAGCCCTGGTGCAATAGTTTCTGATGTATAGCCTGGGCCAACGAGATCCAGAGGTGGGGCAAATCACACAGCAGGAGTGGTCTCAGATCAGGGACCTATGAAGTTGACGCGCCCCCTGGGCCGTGGGGTACCCGGAGCCGGGCAGGTAGACGCTGGGGGTTGTAGTCACTGTGGCGGTGACCCGGTCCGTGACCCAGGGCGGTCAATCCAACGGTAATTTGTATATATGGATTTTATATTGTCCGACTACGCCACCTGTGGAGTGCGGCCAAAGGGGCCGCCGCTGCGGAACAGTCCTCTGAAGCTGGTGGTTTTGCTGCAATGGTATTATTACTCACCACAGGAAGAGTGTAGCTTCAGGGCTGTGTGGGTGGATGATGGTGGTTGTAGTGCAGGGAGTCAGTAATGAACACAGAGTCCGTGTGATGCAGTCCCAAGATCTTTACTCACAGTTGTTGCAGTCCAGATTACAGGTACCAGAGCTATCTCACCCGTCGTGCTGTGCGTACTCAGTGAGGGGCTCAGTCCACCCCCAGATAGCTCCGGAGTACTTAGCAGGACCCCCTTCTGTGTGTCCTTTCTCTGGCCTTCTCCCTGCACCTCACACCCAGTGACCCTTCTATCCGGTATCCTCGGGCCTTGGCGGGCGACTTGTGTTCCGTCCCCTGGGTCCTATGTGGCTACCTTCTTAGTGAGACTGGTGTGGACTTTTGCCTGCAGTACATGAAATGCTGCAGCCTCCGGTTTCTAGTTGAGCCTTGCTGTTTCTCCTCTAGTTGAGGGACCGGTTCCCCTTATCTGGCCTGACCCCTCTACCTCCTGGTAGCAGCGGAAGTACAGGTGGCCTTCTGCACGGCCCGTAGCCCTAGGGTCCCTTCGGTTCCTGGAGCCTTCCTGCTCCCACTCCTCTCTTCTCTCCTTCAGTCCTGGGCCTCAAAGGCTAGGCCCGCCTCCGGAGCAGAGCTCATGCCGAGCCTCTGCTCCTGTCACTTTTCCTCCTCTGACTGGCTTGCTCTTTCTAAGATGGCTTCCTATTTATACTCTCCCTGTCATGTGCTCCCCTAAGCTGCTCCCCTAAGCACCGACTACATAGGATCCTCCCACCAGCTAGGGACCTGGGACTGTGCTCTCCCTTAGGAGCAATCTCGCCCTAACCCCACTGCGGGTATGTGTTGGATGCAGGTGTTAGGGTCCCGAGCCATACGCCTTCCTTACCTGAGGGTGAGATACCACACCTCTGGGTGAGATGCAGTAACTCTGTGGTGACTGCACCCTCAGGGGCGCCACACACCTTTCTGCACAGTTTTGAAATGGCGACGAAGATGTTTAGTGCTGACGACGATGCCATTATCAGCATAACTATTCCGGTGATTTACATGCTGGAGCACACATTAAACAGAATTCAGAGTCAGGTGGTCGGACAAGAGGAGGTGGCGGAAGTAGAGGAGGAGTCGTATGCGGAAGGGATAACATGTCCAAGGTCCAGACGGTTGGCAGCACCAAGGAGGCAGGCATGGGAGGGTGGGGGAGAGGGATTAAACAGGGCGCATGGTAGCAGCCAAACTGTTGAGGAAGGTGCAGGAGCCGAGGAAGAAGTGGAGGATGAACTGGCGATGGGCATGGAAGACTCATCAGATGAGGGAGACCTTGATCACATTTCTGTTGTGCGAGGTTGGGGGGAGAGGGCAGAGGAAAGAAGCATGATTCTTACCTCGCTACCAACACAACAAGGACTTGGTCCTCCTGGATGCGCAAGACACATGAGTGCCTTCTTGCTGCACTACCTGCAACATGACCCTCAGATTGCAGAATTCGAAGTAATCTCGACTACTGGGTTGCCACACTCTTAGATCCCCGGTACAAAAGTAAATTTGCCGAAATAATTCCTGCCATAAAAAGGGATTGACGCATGCAGGAGTATCTGCAGACGCTGTTGCAGAATCTTACATGTGCTTTTCCACAAAACACCAGTGGTGCACGAAGTGAATCTCACAGTTCTAACTTGCCAACCGCGGGACTGTCGAGTCTTCATCACTCAAACCGTAACAGTAACACAGTATCTGCTGGTAATAGCAATTTTGTGAAATCGTTTCACCACTTTTTTAGACCATCCTTTGCAAGGCCACAGGAGACAAGAAGTCTGACACATAGTCAATGCCTAGAGAGGATGGTGCAGGAGTATCTCCAAGTGAACATCGAAGCCATGACTGTGTCACTGGACCCTTGCTCATTTTGGTATTCCAATCTGGAAAAATGGTCGGAGCTCGCCACTCACGCCTTGGAGATCTTGTCATGCCCTGCAGCCAGTGTTCTCTCTGAACGTGTGTTCAGCGCTGCTGATGGTGTGCTGATAGATAAGCGCACGCGGCTGTCCACTGAGAATGTAGACAGACTCACGTTCATAAAGATGAACAAATCATGGATTCGCAAGGACTTTTCTAATCCTGTGTTATCCTTGGGAGGCTAAAAGCTTGAGGATTTGGTAATATCACCTCACCAACCGTTTTAAGCAACTGTGGGGCAATTGATGCCACTTAACCCTAGAACGCATGACCATAAAAATCTACACTTTCATATACCTGGGGCCTTTTAGGCCCGTGTGCAAATAACATTGAATAACTGAAACTCAAATGACAAACAACTATATACATGAAGAATACCTAGAGTTTCAAAATTCTAACTAAAGTAATCTTGCAGAAAATAGAAAACAATTAACAGGGCGGGACTGCGAGGCCCCAGGTATGCGTTCTAGGGTTAAGTGGTGTCTGTGCCACAATTTTGGGAAAAAATGGAAACTCTTTTTGGAGTCCCCTTGCTGTGTCTTACGTGACGTTGGCATCGTCAATTCCAGGTGGGTTGGGTCGCTCCCCCCCCCATTTTAACTGTAAGAAACTACATACACTATGGCTTGGGGTAACACAGATGATTGAGTCTGAAGAGCTGTTTACTCAGAGGTCTGCTCCAAATCTTCAGTGTCTGATAGTGAGCGTAGAATTTTTAACTGCATCTAGCCTAGGCAATACTTTGGGCGTAGTAGCCCAGCTGCAAAGCAAGCTGCACCGCCTGTGTATCTAATAAGAATTTTTAAATGCATCTAGCCTAGGCAGACTGTGGGGACCCCCAACCAAACCCAGACGCTCAGCCCCCCTACCGCCCCCCTTTCCTTGACAATACAATAATGTAACTCTTACAACTGGATGGGTGAGGATCGGTCACAGCTTTATTAACTCTTTATACTCATTCCATTAGAAAGACATTTTATTTCTAAAATAATTCAGCTTGTTGCAGCATGCCCTGGGTCTCCACTCCGGCAACTTGGCCAACAAGTGTAACTCTCCAACATGTCCTTTCTATTTCCAGGCCACGGAGGATCCTGCGTACTCGTATGCAGGACTCTGACCCCCAACCATCACTCTTAACGCTTGTTCCACTCCGTCCTGGAGTCCTGACAGGAATATGTCCAGTCCAATATCCATTAAGTGAACACCGTCGGGCCGTATGAGGTCTGCTTCATCTCCTTCCAGTTGTCGGTGTCGTACCACTACACCGCCTCTGTCTCTTCTAAATTTTGCCATCCGAATATTTATTACCCGCCTTGTCCGTTCGATGGCCGTGATGTCTCGGGCACCTTGCCATACCGCTATCGGCACAATCTCTGACCATACTATAGCTAGTTTTGTGAAAAATTCTCTGAAGCGCTCAGTGTCTAGTTTCATTATTGCCATTAGTTATGCGCTCTTGTGATGACCTAGGTTGTTTCCCCCGGCCTGTATAACTAAGATGACCAGATATCTTGCCTCTCTCCCTACCTTGATTACCTCCATTAGTACCTGTGGCCATAGCAGGCCTCTAATACCTCTCCAGTTGAAATATGTGTTATGAAACTCTAATTTCCTCCCGCCTGGGCGGACTTTCGCCCTTTAATCTGCCCAATATATATACGAGTGGCCTATCACCCACACTGTTGGCTTAGCGTCACCTGTAAAAGAAACAAACCACGTTAGGATAACAAGTCCGGTCTTATGTATCTTGCCAAACACGTGGATCACCATCTCTCTATCCTCTGAACTTCCGTTTCTGACAGTCCTGCTCTTGCTGCTTCTGTGGCCGCGCCTATGCGGAATGAGTGTGTCCCGTAATCTTTGGGGTGGTTCCCTGCCGATGTTATGCATTTATTAAATATAGCTTGGAACTGGTATCTTGATAATGGCGTCCCATCAATGTGTGATAGGAACAAATTACTTTGTAATCTGATGGTTAGATATGGTTTTACTATTGTTACCCGACTCAGTGTACCGTTTGTGGGTTGTAGAAGTACCCAAGTGCCCCTGCCCGCTGGAACCATTTTGGATTTGTGTATGCGTAGACGTATTGCATTATTGCCTATGACTACGTCCTGGTGTAATAAGCCTCCACTGGTGCTAATTTTGGATTGAGGGACTAATTCGCTTATGCATAGCGCCCCGAAGAAGGCGATCACAAATGCTGTAGACAGTAGTGTTGCTTCAAATTGTGAGTGTCATGTTAATGGTGTTAGGGATATGGTGTAAGAAATCAGTTTTAGTGACACGGGACGGGACGTCTACACTCCTGACTTGGCTGACCCCTTTTCCACCCTTTTATGGATTGTCTGATGATGAATCTTTGTCACATCTCCCCAATTCAGTAGTTGGAAGTGAAATGCTACTCCGGTCAGACACCGCTGCGCTGACGCCCCTGATATGCCCCTCATCATTAGCTGGTGGAGAAATTCTATGGTGACTTGTGATCTGGCTTGTTCACATTGGTCAACCCGTCTGCCTGCTACTAGTCGTGTCCACTCTTCCCATGCCTTACCGTATGCTTGCCACGTCGACGGGGCAACTGACGCTCTGATTAATGGCATCAACTATTCGCCACTAGATCCCATAGGGAAGGTGGGCAACTGTTGTCCCGATGGGTGGGCATTGTGGAAGAGCTCTGTGAAAATCTACCAATTGAATTGTTATAAAGCGTTAGCAGCAGCTTTAGACCCCTCAGCATAGTGGCTAGCGCGGACCCATACATTGTGTTTTAGGCACAGGAATGCTAGCCTGGGTAGTAGACCTAGCACTGGGAGAGACGATGATGCCATCTTATTAATGCAGTGCGCTAAGCTGGTGTTTTTTGTTATGAAGCGTATATTTTTTGTAAGCCAGGAGCGTGCCCTATATTTCTATTGCTACCACTATTGGGAAGAAAAATTATTTTCAGCGCTAGATGCAGCGAAAAATTATTATTAATTGAAAAGCTGGTGGAGCTTGGTATAGATGGCCTAATACAATGAGACCCACACACTGCTAGAAGGCCAAATATTTTTTCAGAGTTAGATGCAGAAAAAAATTATATTCAGTTTGCAACCTGATGGAGGTCAGTATAGATGGACTAATAGAACAAGTCCCACACACTGCTAGAAGGCCAAATATTTTTTCAGAGGTAGATGCAGACAAAAAATTATTTTGAATTTGCAACCTGATGGAGGTCAGTATAGATGGACTAATAGAACAAGTCCCACACACTGCTAGAAGGCCAAACATTATTTCAGAGCTAGATGCAGAAAAAAATTATATTCAATTTGCAACCTGATGGAGGTCAGTATAGATGGACTAATAGAACAAGTCCCACACACAGCTAGAAGGCCAAATATTTTTTCAGAGGTAGATACAGAAAAAAATTATATTCAGTTTGCAACCTTATGGAGGTCAGTATAGATGACTAATAGAACAAGTCCAACACTCTGCTAGAAGGCCAAATATTTTTAGAGTGCTAGATGCAGAAAAAAATTATATTCAGTTTGCAACCTTATGGAGGTCAAGTATAGATGGACTAATAGAACAAGTCCCACACACAGCTAGAAGCCCAAATATTTTTTCAGAGGTAGATGCAGAAAAAAATTATATTCAGTTTGCAACCTGATGGAGGTCAGTAGAGATGGACTAATAGTACAAGTCCCACACACAGATAGAAGGCCAAATATTTTTTTAGAGCTAGATGCAGACAAAAATATATTCAGTTTTCAACCTGATGGAGGTCTGTATAGATGGATTAATAGAACAAGTCCCACACACAGATAGAAGCCCAATATTTTTTCAGAGGTAGATGCAGAAAAAAATATATTCAGTTTGCAACCTGATGGAGGTCTGTATAGATGGATTAATAGAACAAGTCCCACACACAGCTATAAGCCCAATATTTTTTCAGAGGTAGATGCAGAAAAAAATCTATTCAGTTTGCAACCTGATGGAGGTCTGTATAGATGGATTAATAGAACAAGTCCCACACACAGCTAGAAGCCCAATATTTTTTCAGAGCTAGATGCAGAAAAAAATATATTCAGTTTGCAACCTGATGGAGGTCTGTATAGATGGATTAATAGAACAAGTCCCACACACAGCTAGAAGCCCAATATTTTTTCAGAGCTAGATGCAGAAAAAAATTATATTCAATTTGCAACCTGATGGAGGTCAGTATAGATGGACTAATAGAATGATGCTATGCCCAAAAGATTTTACTTCACTAGGTGCAGTAAAAAAATTGGTATTCTATACACAGGTGGTATATCTTGCAACACAGATAGGCTACTCCACTGACTAACACACTCTGCAATAGGCCAAAAAGGATTAGCTTTGCTAGATTCAGCCAAATGCTGTGAAAAAAACTTGCACAGCACTGGCACAGACCTGCCTGGCAAAAACTGATAGGAACTGATGTAACCTAGTCCTGAAAAGGACTCTAATTACAATTAGTCTTTACTCCCACAATCTATCTATTTAAGAGCACAGACCTGCCTGATAAAAGTCGTAGGAAATGCTGTAACCTAGTCCTTAAAAGAACTGCAATCACAACTATTCCCTACTCCCAAGCTATCTGTAGATTTGTGCGAAAATTGGCTTGAAATTAACAAGGTATAGCACACACAGCAACAGCGGTGCCGTCTAACACGCAGCTGCAGCAGTGAGAAAATGGTGGCGACGGGGAAAATGGCTTGGTCTTATAGGGCAAGGACATGTGACATACACTGCCAATGACACATGCCCTTGATTGTGTGAAAAAAATCACTTCGCTCCGTGTGTGCGCTGCTGATAGGCTGACAGATTGCACCTCACCACTGAAAATGCGGGAAAGAGAAAAAAAAATGGAGATCTTCATTGTTCCTGCAGAGATCCATCCCCTGCCCCTCCACCCACCCCGCTGTACACTCAAACTGCGTATTAACATTAATTTTCATCATTACTGAGAAAAAATCCAGTTATGATTTTGGTGCACGAACAGTTATCGAACATAACCTCGAACAGCCGAATTTTTCTCAAATTGTTCGTGTTCGCCGAACGGCTCGAACACCGCCCAAAACAGCTCGAATTTGAGATTGGCGAACAGTTCGAGTAGAACAACGCTCATCTCTAGTTCTGACCATAATGAAGACCCTCGTTCCCAAACTGTAACTCCTGTTGGTGGAGACAATGAGGAAGACGATGATGAGACTCAAATACCTGATTGGAGCGACAATTTGATTTTTTTGTCAGGGCAGGAAGAGGTTGGCTCTGAGGACGACGGGTGTGAGAACACACAGGGTGATAATGACGAGGTTGGAGATCCCACTTACTGTCAACCCACAGTCAGCCAGTCGATGAGGTCAGCAGAGGAGGTGGAGGAGGATGCTATTGACGACGAGGTCAGGTTGCACCTTCCTGGACAGTGATGTAGTACTGGAAGGACGTCAACAACTGCATCCTCAAACACAACTCTGCCTCTGACCACAAGTCGTGGTGGCTCTTCAGGTCACATGAGCGTTAAGCCTTGCATAGCCTGGGCATTTTTTCAGATCGATAAGAATGACCCAACTCATGTTATCTGTAACATTTGTCATCAAAAGCTAAGTAGAGGCCAAAAAATCCATAGTTTGAGTACTTCATACATGAACCGTCACATGGATATGAAGCATAAGTTGCAGTGCGAAGCTCACTGTGCTACAATGCGGCCTAGTGGGCCGGGCCAACCACCGTCTGCCCCATCTGGTGCATCCGCGGCCTCTTCATCCTCTGTGGCTGGGGGGACAGCAGTCACACCTGTGTGGGGACGCAGACCTGCCACCTCTTTACCCGCAACAGCCAGCGTGATTGGCAGGTCATCATTTTATTTGGAGGTGGAAACACCAGCTGGTATTGAGCGCCCTCCGACACCGAGAGCACCACCTTTGGATCAAGGCAACCTAACATGTCCGCCTGCATAGACCGGCAGTTTGCCGGGGACACCCTTCTCAACCCCGTCTAAGCACAACAGCCAGCCCTCGGTCCCTCAGATGTGGACAAATAAAAGACCTTTTCCTCCTAGCCATGAGAAAGCTAAGAGGTTGAATTTCACCATCTGCAAGCTCTTGGATACAGAAATGCTGCCTTTCCGCCTGGTGGACACAGAGGATTTTCAAGACCTTATGTTCGTCGCAGTGCCCCAGTACCAGATGCCCAGTCGGCACTACTTCTCAAAGAAAGGTGTGCCTGGGCTCCACCAGTATGTCGCACACAACATCATCGCTTCTTTGAGAAACTCTGTGTGTGACAGGGTGCATTTCACCACAGACACTTGGATGAGTAGGCATGGACAGGGGCATTATATGTCGCTGACTGGGCACTGGGTAACTATGGTGACAGCAGGATGAGGGGCTGCTGTCCAAGTCTTGCCGTACCCACGAGTTGTGCGTCAATCCTCTTTATCTCGAAGTTCCTCCACTGCTTCTGCCTCCTCAACCTCCTCTCGGTCCTCCACCTGCACCCAAAGTCTGTCTGGTCATGCCAAACACTTTCTAACTGCGCAGAAGGGATCCTGCTCACCTCCTTACTATGCTGGCAGCAGGGCTCAACGTCATCAGGCGGTTTTTACTTTGAAATGTCTGGGAAATGTGAGTCACACAGCTGAGGAGTTGTGGTCAGCTCTGGAGAACCAGTTTCATGAATGGTTGTCTCCACTGGACCTGAAACCAGGGAAGGTCGTGTGCGACAATGCTGCAAACCTCGATGCGGCCCTTCGCCGGGCAATGTCACACACGTGCCTTGTATGGCTCACGTGTTGAACCTAGTTGTCCAGCAATTTTTAGACTACCATCCCGGACTAGATGGCCTTCTGCAGAGGGCAGGGTCGCGGTGTGCTCACTTCCGCCATTCGCATCCCGCAGTTCAGCGACTTACATCTCTACAGAAGTCGTTGGGCCTGCCACTTCACCGGCTAAAATGTGATGTGCCTTCCCGGTGGAATTCAACTCTGCACATGTTGCAGCGACTGTGGCATCACCGACAAGCCCTTGTGCAATATGTTCTAATGTATAGCCGGGGCCAATGGGATCTGCACAGTTTTGAAATGGCGACGAAGAGGTTTAGTGCTGATGATGCCATTATTAGCATGACTATTCCGGTGATTTACATGCTGGAGCACATGTTAAACAGAATTCGGAGTCAGGTGGTGCGACAAGAGGAGGTGGAGGAAGTAGAGGAGGAGGAGTTGTATGCGGAAGGGCTAACATCTGCAAGGTCCAGATGGTCGGCAGCACCAAGGCGGCAGGCATGTGAGGGTGGGGGAGATGTATTTACCATGGCGCATGGTAGCAGCCAAACTAGTGAGGAAGGTTCAGGAGCCCAGGAAGGAGTGGAGGACGAACTGATGGAAGACTCATCAGATGAGGGAGACCTTGATCACATTTCTGTTGTGCGAGGTTGGGGGGAGAGGGCAGAGGAAGGAAGCATGATTGTTACCTCGCCACCAACACAACAGGGACTTGGTGCTCCTGGATGCGCAAGACACATGAGTGCCTTCTTGCTGCACTACCTGCAACATGACCCTCGAATTGTCAGAATTCGAAATAATCCTAACTACTGGGTTGCCACACTCTTAGATCCCCGGTACAAAAGTAAATTTGCTGAAATAATTCCTGCCGTAGAAAGGGATTCACGCATGCAGGAGTATCAGCAGAGACTGTTGCAGAATCTTACATGTGCTTTTCCACAAAACACCAGTGGTCCACGTAGTGAATCTCACAATTCTTACTTGCCAACCGTGGGACTGTCGAGTGTTCAGCCCTCAAACCGTAACAGAAACACAGTATCTGCTAGCAACAGAAATTTTGCGGAATCATTTCACAGCTTTTTTAGCCCATCCTTTGCAAGGCCACAGGAGACAAGAAGTCTGACACATAGTCAACGCCTAGAGACGATGGTACAGGAGTATCTCCAAGTAAACATCGAAGCCATGACTGTGTCACTGGACCCTTGCTCTTTTTGGGCTTCCAATCTGGATAAAGGTCCGGAGCTCGCCACTTACGCCTTGGAGATCTTGTCATGCCCCGCAGCCAGCGTTCTCTCTGAACGTGTGTTCAGCGCTGCTGGTGGTGTGCTGACAGATAAGCGCATGCGGCTGTCCAGTGAGAATGTAGACAGACTCACGTTCATAAAGATGAACAAATCATGGATCCGCAAGGACTTTTCTACCCCTGTGTCATCCTGGGGAGAGTAAAAGCTTGAGGATTTCGTAAAATCACCTCACCAATCGTTTTAAGCTTTCAAATTACTAATAATTTTTAGCTGCCTCTTGTCTGGAAAATAATTTTGGGCCTGTAGCAGTGTGCGGTACTCATTCTATTATGCCATCTATACTAAGCTCCACCAGCTTTCAAATTACTAATAATTTTTAGCTGCATCTTGTCTGGAAAATAATTTTGGGCATAGTAGCAGTGTGTGGTACTCATTTTAACCAACTGTTTTAAGCAACTCTGGGGCAATTGATGCCACTTAAGTGGAAAAAATGGAGACTCTTTTTGGAGTTCCTTTGCTTTGTTTTACGTGACGTTGCCATCATCAATTAGAGGTGGGTTGGGTCTCCCCCCCCTTTTAACCGTAAGAAAATGCATACACTATGGCTTGGGGTAACACAGATGGTTGAGTCTGAAGAGCTGTTTACTCAGAGGTCTGCTCCAAAGCTTCATTGTCTGCTAGTCAGCTTAGTAACCCAGCTGCAAAGCAAGCTCCACCGCCTGTGTATCTAATAATGATTTTTAAATGCATCTAGCCTAGGCAGACTGTGGGGACCCCCAACCAAACACAGACGATCTGCATCTAACCCAGCCAATCATTTGATAGTATTGCTAGTTGCAGAGTCGCATGGGCTCTAAACCTTGCATAGCCCGTGCATTTTTTCAGATCCCTAAAGATGACCCAACTCGTGTTATCTGTAACATTTGTCACCAAAAGCTAAGTAGAGGTAAAAAAATACATAGTTTGAGTACTTCATGCATCAACTGTCACATGGATATGATGCATAAGTTGCAGTGCAAAGCTCACTGTGCTACAATGCGGCCTAGCGGGCCGGGACAACCACCATCTGCCCCACCTGTGTCATCCTGGGGAGACTAAAAACTACTGCGTAGTCTTTTCCAAAAAATTGAGGGAATTACCACGGGAATGGTTGGGAAGAGGTATAAGAGTTTAGGTAGGACGTTCATTTTTAGCATTCTTATTCTGCCGAACCAGGAAAAATCCTTCACCGTCCAAGAAGTAAGATCTTTATGGAGTTGTTCAATAAAGGGCCCAAAATTAAGATAAAATAGACGGGAGAGGTCTCTATGAATACGAATTCCTAAGTATTTGATACTCTGTGAGAGCCAGGCAAAGAGGAAAGTTGGACTGGATGGAATCCTGTATGGATTTGGGGAGGGAGACATCGAGGGCCTCAAGTTTCTCTGCATTGATTTTAAAATTTGACCATGTAACAAAGAGATCTATTTCAGCGATAACAACAGGGATGGATATATGTGATTGAGTGATATATACTAGGACATCATCAGCAAATGCAGAGCACTTGTACTCGGTGCCTCCCATCTCAATCCACCTAATATTGGGGTTATCGCGAATTGATGAGAGCAGGTGCTCCATCACTAGGATGTATAAGAGAGGGGACAGAGGACATCCCTGCCTTGTGCCATTGGTGATTATGAAAGGTGATGAAAATGTTCCATTTATCTTCAGCATAGCTGACGGATTGCGATACAGGGCCATGATTTTGGCTATAAAAGGGTCCAATAGACCCCTACACCAAGCTTTTTAAGAGAATAATATATGGCGTGCCAGGAGACTCTATGGAATGCTTTCTCAGCATCCAACGAGAGTATCTAATTACAAATTTGTAACTGCATCTAGCCCAGGAAATACTTTGGACCTAGCAGCAGTGTCTGCTAGTCAACGGATTATCTCACCTGTTAAGCAAGCTACACCACCTGTAGTTTGGACACTTAATTTTTTCAAAGGAAATGGTTCTGGCCCCCGGGACACTCAGTGAAGAGCATCGGGGAGGCACCCCAAGTCACAGGGGCTGGGACTGGAGGTAGGACGCCTTGCGGTAGCCCGCCAAGCACGATCATTATAAAAGCTTTTTAACTGCAGCAACTTTAGTGGACACTACTGGAGCTGGAATTTCTGCAGCTGCTGGCATCAGACTTGCCCTCCAATAGATCCTTGTAAAAGGATTTAAAGTGTACTCATTCAAATTACAAAGACAATTTAAATGAAAAAGCTTAGACCTGTCTCCACCCCAGGAGGGTTCGCTCGACCCACCAGCGGACAGGCACCAGTATTGGGAGAGGGGGGCTCGCCGTCAGGATCCACCGCGGCTCTGGCACAAATCCGGCGACACGGAGGTGGCACGGGCAGGAACGGACAGGCCGTGTCAGCTTCGCACTTGCTTGGTTTTAGAAGGGCAACACATGCCTATATCTGTGTCTCCCCCTTCTTTAACTCCTCCACCTCTTTTCTTTTCGCATGACTATATGTACTTGTCACTTTTCCATTTGTTAGTTGTGTCTTCTGAGCAGTTTGTCAGCTTTTGGACACCTTTGAAGGTGTTTTCTATGTGTTTCTATGTGTTTTTGTTTTCCTGCCATTGGTTTTAACGGTGTTTGACGTTGTTCGACGAACAGTTCGACGAACATTTCGGCGAAGGGACCGAACTCGAACAGTACAGGGGTGGCTCAACTCCAGTCAGGATGGCCAAACGTTCTAAGGCGCTGCGTTCAGGTCGTAGTCTCTCCTGGAGGCATGGGTTTGAATCCCACTTCTGACATTAGCATTTTCTTTCAAGAAATTGTTCAGCTTCACTCCTGTTACTGATTAGTTGGGGGTCCGCTCTATTGGTGGCAATCTCAAACAGAAAACTAAGAGTGATGAGGCTTAGCAAAACCAATTCTCAACGTTGGCACTTTGGCTGTATTCCTGGGGGTCCTTGAGGCAAATCTTAAATGTCCTGAATTTGTGCTTTCACAAAAGACTTCTGGGAACATCAAATAGTTTCTTTGTGCATATGTTAGTTGTTGTTTTGGCACCAGAAAAATACTGTGGATAGGAAAATGGGAGGGACTATTTCATCTCTATGTGTTCTCTGTCCCTATTAGGGCAGAGAGTGAACCTCCTAAGGTGCTGTCGTGGAAGATTCCTAGAAACCGTATTACCAGTAAGTCTAATTTCAGATTTTTCAACCTCAGGCATCAATAGACTATAAATATACTTAATAAACAAAAGCTAAAAGAGCAGATGAACATAGTTTAACAAGTCTGAAATGCGCATGTGATACTGACATCAAAGTTTCACCACATTTTGGGACAAATGTTTTCACTTTCAACATTAACAATCAGTAGAATATTTTCTCTAAATTTGCATCTCCTTTCTTCACTCCAATTGTTTGCAGCTAAGAAAAAATAAAGCTTGATGCAACATAATGCTTACAAATTGTGTTTTATGCTCTATCATCACCTGTCCTACAGAGACACAGTCAGAATTACCCTGGCAAATGGAGTAAAATTGAAAATGTAAAAAAAATGCAGAATTGCTGTTTTTTTCTATTCATTCACAAAGAGTTAATGAAAGTTCTTAAATATGTACTGCAAAATAGCGGGACATTCAAATATAGATTATTTTGCCAAAACCAGTCAAAGTAAAAATAAATACAACCAGTTGTGACATTTGCAGTGTGTTGAACATTCCTGAAATTAGATGTGTCCAACCGAAATAGATCATTTGGGAGAGCGTTAGACTGAAGATCTAAGGCTGCGTGCCCACGTTGCGGATTACAAGCGTTTTTGATGCGGAATTTCCGCAGCGGAAACGCTTGTAAAATGCTTGGTAATCCGCACCCCATGGTCCCCAAGGGGATTCCGCAAGTTCTATACACATGCTGCGGATTTTTCCGCAGCGTTTATGCGGCGTTCAAAAATCCGCAGCATGTCAATTAATTTTGCATTTCCGCAAGCGGAATTGCCTTTGTGTAATACATTAAAAAACGCAAGGCAATTCCGCATGTGGAAAACTCGCGATAAATGCACGAAAAACGCGCGATAAATGCGTGAGGAATTCCGCATGCTTTTTTCCGGGAGAGGACTTGCAGAAATGAAGCAGAAATTTTCTGCTTCATTCCTGCAACGTGGGCACATAGCCTAAAGGTCCCGGGTTTCGGCAAAAGTCTTCTTCTTCACCCATTAAATTTTAAGCAGAAAATAAACAAAGCATATGGACTGACTGTTTACAGAGTATGTAAAAGTCCTAATCATTATAACTATCTACAGGAAATAAAATGATAGAAACTTAAGAACTGAACACTTTTATTTTTTGAGAAAAATAATATTTTTTGTAATTTTTCTTTCATTCTGGATGTCATCATTTTGTTTTATTTTAGTTTGACTTAGCTGTATGAGGATTTAAAGGAAACCTGATAGCTAATACGGGCAGCATGTATCGGACACTAGCTGAATGATTTCAGCCATGTATGTTTGACTATGAATTGCTGTGGCATTAGTGAGAAAAATATGCTTCTAAAATATGCCAGGAACAAAGCTGTTTGGGGAAAAAGTCAGGAAGGCAAAAAACACAATCCCCAACTCAGGACCGTCATCTTTCATTCTAAAAATAGGGGGTTTCCACTTTAATGGTAAGACAAAGAATCCACAGATTTGGCATTTCTCTAGCGAGGAGAGCCCACTTAAAATGTATGGGGTGCTTGTCTCCATAAGCACAAGCTGGGCACTAAACTGGCTTATTTGCAATTCTGGATGTTGCAGAGTGAAAACACCTGTTCGACAAAAATAGTAATTGTCGGTGTTGATGAATTAATTGTGAGGAGTAATTTATAAAATGGGATCACTTTGGAGTGGTTTCTGCTGTTTTGGTACTTTTGGAACTTCGCAAATGTCACCCGCAAAATATTCTTGCAAAATCTGCGTTCCCAAAACCCAAATAGCGCTCTTATTTTCAAAGGCCTGCTGTGTGACCAAACAGTAGTTTCTGAAGACATATGGGGCATCACCGCATTTTAATGAAATTGTGCAACTTTAGATATTTTCACAAGAAAAACTAAATATATATTGACCTAAATTTACCATTAATATAAAGTACAATGTGTTACAAAATAACACTATCAGAATCAAGGGGATATGTTAAGCATTGCCACATAAAGTGATACATGTCAGATTTAAAAAACTGTGCTTGGTCATCAAGCTCAAAATTGGATGCAACTAGTGTTGAGCGAGCATGCTCGACACTGCTCGGTACTCGCCCGTGCATCACGCTACTCGGGATGTTCGGCGAGCACCGAGCATTTCTGGGTTACTCGGGCTGGAGCTCGGGTCTCTGCCCTGCATGTTTGGCTCTCTATACAGAGCCAATGAACATGCAGGGATTGCCAGCCAGTCACTGTAATGCCGCAGCCTTGTTGTTTGTGGGCATTACAGTGATTGGTTGGCTGCACAGCGTCACCTCGAGTATTTAAAACCGGGCGCCGCCATCTTGGACACAGACGCTCCAGATCAGACAGTGTAGGGACAGCGCTGCTGAGCTAGGGAGAGATTTTTCCTGTGAAATAGTTAGTGTAAAGGTCTGTAAAGGCTGCCAGAACAAACAAACAGTCCTTCTAAGGACTAATATCCATTTCAGATATCAGACAGGCAGGCAGGCAAGCTGTATAGGAGACGCAGTGGTAATACCAGCAAATGCTGCATTACAGTCCTGTGTGCTCCACTTTCTGAAATTGCTGGACTTAGCTGCAGGTCTCGGGGGCCAGTAAAAATCCTTTTTTTTCATCTAAATCCTCTTTTTTTTCCTCCTACACACTGTACAAACACCCGTTTAATTAACCTATTGGTGTCCCCTCCCCCTCCCCCAAAAATAAGTGTGTCTCTGATTTTTCAGACACAAATATATCTGTTGAAAATAGTCTGGTATAGGCCACTGAAACAGAAGTGTGGTTTTGCAGTTCCACGGGTAAAATCTCTGTAGTATCCAGTTTTGGGACTTTGGTATCTAAAAAAAAAACAAGTTGAGTGTGTTGCTCACTGTTCTGCCGCAAATCTATATATTTTAAAAACTGTGGTATACACCAGTAAATTAAAACTGTGGTTTTGCTGTTCCACGTTAAAAAATCTCTATTATCCCGCTTTTCGCATTTTTTGCAGTAAAAAAAAACAGTAGTGTCTCCTGAGTGTTCTGAGACAAGAATATATCTGTTGAAAATAGTCTGGTGTACGCCTGACAAATCCCAGTGTGGTTTTGCAGTTCTACGGGTAAAATCTACGTAGTATCCAGTTTTAGGCCTTTGGTATCTAAAAAAAACAGTTTGAGTGTGTCGCTCACTGTTCAGCCGCAAATCTATATATTTTAAAAGTGTGGTATACACCAGTAAACAATGACTGTGATGTTGCCATTCCACGGTAAAAAATCTCTATTATCCTGCTTTTCACATTTTTTGCAGCAAAAAAAACCAGTAGTGTCTACTGACTGTTCTGACACAAAAATATATCTGTTGAAAATAGTCTGGTGTACGCCTGACAAATCCCAGTGTGGTTTTGCAGTTCTACGGGTAAAATCTCTGTAGTATCCAGTTTTGGGCCTTTGGTATCTAAAAAAAACCAGTTTGAGTGTGTCGCTCACTGTTCAGCCGCAAATCTATATATTTTAAAAAGTGTGGTATACACCAGTAAATTAATACTGTGGTTTTGCTGTTCCACGTTGAAAAAGCTCTATTATCCTGCTTTTCGCATTTTTTGCAGTAAAAAAAAACAGTAGTGTCTCCTGACTGTTCTGACACAAAAATATATCTGATGAAAATATTCTGGTGTACGCCTGACAAATCCCAGTGTGGTTTTGCAGTTCTACGGGTAAAATCTCTGTAGTATCCAGTTTTGGGCCTTTGGTATCTAAAAAAAAACAGTTTGAGTGTGTCGCACATTGTTCAGCCGCAAATCTATATATTTTAAAAAGTGTGGTATACACCAGTAAATTAAAACTGTGGTTTTGCTGTTCCACGGTAAAAAATCTCTATTATCCTTCTTTTCGCATTTTTTGCAGTAAAAAAAACCAGCAGTGTCTCCTGAGTGTTCTGACACAAAAATATATCTGTTGAAAATAGTCTGGTGTACGCCTGACAAATCCCAGTGTGGTTTTGCAGTTCTACGGGTAAAATCTCTGTAGTATCCAGTTTTGGGCCTTTGGTATCTAAAAAAAACAGTTTGAGTGTGTCGCTCACTGTTCAGCCACAAATCTATATATTTTAAAAAGTGTGGTATACACCAGTAAACAATAACTGTGGTTTTGCCATTCCACGGTAAAAAATCTCTATTATCCTGCTTTTCGCATTTTTTGCAGTAAAAAAAAAAACAGTAGTGTCTCCTGAGTGTTTTGACACAAAAATATATCTGTTGTAAAATAGTCAGGTGTACGCCTGACAAATCCCAGTGTGGTTTTGCAGTTCTACGGGTAAAATCTCTGTAGTATCCAGTTTTGGGCCTTTGGTATCTAAAAAAAAACAGTTTGAGTGTGTCGCTCACTGTTCAGCCGCAAATCTATATATTTTAAAAAGTGTGGTATACACCAGTAAATTAATTCTGTGGTTTTGCTGTTCCACGTTGAAAAAGCTCTATTATCCTGCTTTTCGCATTTTTTGCAGTAAAAAAAAACAGCAGTGTCTCCTGAGTGTTCTGACACAAAAATATATCTGTTGAAAATAGTCTGGTGTACGCCTGACAAATCCCAGTGTGGTTTTGCAGTTCTACGGGTAAAATCTCTGTAGTATCCAGTTTTGGGCCTTTGGTATCTAAAAAAAAACAGTTTGAGTGTGTCACTCACTGTTCAGCTGCAAATCTATATATTTTAAAAAGTGTGGTATACACCAGTAAATTAAAACTGTGGTTTTGCCATTTCACGGTAAGAAATCTATATTATCCTGCTTTTCACATTTTTTGCAGTAAAAAAAAACAGTAGTGTCTCCTGAGTGTTCTGACTCAAAAATATATCTGTTGAAAATAGTCTGGTGTATGCCTGACAAATCCCAGTGTGGTTTTGCAGTTCTACGGGTAAAATCTCTGTAGTATCCAGTTTTGGGCCTTTGGTATCTAAAAAAAAAACAGTTTGAGTGTGTCGCTCACTGTTCAGCCGCAAATCTATATATTTTAAAAAGTGTGGTATACACCAGTAAACAATAACTGTGGTTTTGCCATTACACAGTAAAAAATCTCTATTATCCTGCTTTTCGCATTTTTTGCAGTAAAAGAAAACAGTAGCGTCTCCTGACTGTTCTGACACAAAAATATATCTGTTGAAAATAGTCTGGTGTACGCCTGACAAATCCCAGTGTGGTTTGCCATTCCACGGTAAAAAATCTCTCTTATTCAGGCTTTGGTATTTTTTCCATAAGGAGAAACAGTAATAGTTTCTCCATGATTGTTCTGATTGTTTAAAAGAGTCGGGTGTAGGTCAGAGAATTAGAACTGTGGTTTTCCTCTTCCACGGTTCTAATCTACTTTCTATTACTCTTTTTTTATTGATAGTGCGAGTGTAAGCTATTTTATTTCCTTTACAATGGGCAAGGCACGTGGCAAGGTACGTGGAACTGGACATTCTGGTGATGGTGCGTGCAGAGGACAGGGCCGTGGCCAAGGTGAAAATGTGCCACAACCAACAGCCACATCTTCTCGCTCCCACTTCTTGACCGAATTTCTAGGGAAGCACAGTTCTATGGGAAGAGAACGAAAGAATGTATGTTATGCAAGAAGTGATAATAACATGATTTCAAAGCGAGTAGACAAAATGGAGTTTCTCTAGCATGAGTATCAATATGTCCTTTGCATTCCCCCCTAAAAATTATGTTATTATCAACAATAGAGGTGCTATCCCAGGGTCATGCTCTGAGCCTGAGGGATATTGGTCTTCACTCAATTAGTGCCCTTGTTACCAATTGAGGCTGTCGCGGCATGTCTATTCCCCCTTGTTAGTTGATATAATCATAAGCTCAGATCTGAGGTTGGTCGGGGCAAGCGGGTAAAGTTCATCATTCCCTTGTCATCCATGTCCTCAATGCTGGTTACATCTGGGAGGTCCGTGTATAGTCCGTGTATAGTAGCATGGATGTTGGTTGGCAGCGCCCTCCTTGCTCTCTGATGACTGTCAGGCTTTCCTCATGTAAAATGGAATACAATAAAAGACTAGTTTTAGTAAAACATATTAAAAAGCAAGCAACAATATGCAACACTCTTTGGTCTTTAGTCCAGCACTAAAGTATGTTGATTAGCCACTATGATAAGCTGATTCTGCACCGCAACAGTAGTATTAATTACTTCCAATACACTCTAAATCTGGTCATCTAAGTAATTAGTAACCTCCACTAATTTGTCTCACATTTGTATTACCATAGGGTAGAGGAAGACAATACTGGCTATCTTATTGGGTATACGTATACTCATTTGTACTAAATGAGGTCTTCCTGATGGGCGTGGGGTGTTGTCTTTGGCACGTTTATAGATGGTATGAAGAGGGATGGTTCTCAACTCTACTTTACTATGGGGAATAAGATAAGTGGCTGAAGTTAGCCGGGCCAATGTGCAAGTCCCCCCTACTCCGACTGGGAGCCATTTATACGCATTATTCCCACAGACCCAATATGTGGCTGATGGTAAATCCCATAAAGCAGAGTGCTGTAATACTAATTTATGTACCAAATCAATAAAAATGGTGTTATTTGAAAACATACATCATGAAGGCATTTGTCCCAGGGGGTTACAATATCAATATCCAACATTTGGATTGCCACATGTTGGATTACTAGGCTTATATTCAGAAAATTCATTACAAGGGACGTTACCAGATATTTTATAACATGTCATTGGTGCCTTTTATAAACAGATTTGTATGTACCCATATCCAACAGTCACTGATCTGCTTGTTTTCTAATTGTCTTAATTCTTGTACCAAAATCTGATGGTGAGTAATGAACTTATTATTAAAGGGGTCAGTACTCTGTTGTAGGCTTTTCCAGGTATTGACTAGTTTAACCATACATATTATCATAAAACATCTCAGCTGTTGGGATTGTCAGGAGCACTTGGTATGGTCCGTCATACAATGGTTCTAGTCCATGTTTCCGAACATGCCTCTTCACATACACATAATCTCCAGGCCTGAGGGTAAGAAAACCTTCTGCATCAGCTGGATCTGGAATAGAAGATGATACTAACGCATGGGTGTTAGTTAAGGCTTTGGTAAGCTGAATCACATATTGCACAACATAATCTGTTTCTTCTGATAATTGTTGTGGGGTAAATCTAGCTATGGCTGGTTGTGACCCAAACAGTATCTCATAGGGTGACAGTTTGTGTTTCCCTATGGGTGTGGTGCATATGTGATATAGTGCAATGGGAAGGAGCTCAGGCCACTGGGCTGTAGACTCCTGCATCATTTTGGTTCACTGCCCTTTTAGTGTGCCATTCAATCTCTCCACCTTGCCACTTGACTGTGGATGGTAAGGAGTATGTATCGTCACTGTTGATCCGATCATGGTGAATATTTCTTGATATACGCATGAGGGAAAGGCTGGTCCTTGATCACTTTTGATAACTTCTGGGACTCCATACCGGCAAACAACTTCAGAGACCAGCTTCTTGGCGGTAGTCTTGGCAGTCATGTTTGGAACGGCGAATGCTTCTGGCCAACTGGAAAACATATCCACTACCACTAAGCAGTCCATGGGGCCAGTAGGCTGCAACGGCTGGATACAGGAGTCGAGGCAAACAGTACAGTTGTTTCTTCTTCCATAGCCCATCTATCATCTTAGCACCCGCCTCCTTCCACGACTGGCATTCTTATTTTGAGCATAGAGCGTGTGGAGCGACAGCCAACTGTCTTGGTAGTTTCACCGCTTCCATCAATTGTCTGACGCTTTCAGCATTTTTCACAGGAGAACCTGCAGTCAGAGCTTTGAGCTCTGCTTCCTGTGCTGACATACTGGGAGGTAAGACCGCGTCCTCTACCAATGTATCTTCAGTTGTGACAGCATATCCAGTATGAAACCTGCCAGAGGTGTCAGCATATCTGGATCATCCATCCGTATACAACGCAAGTTCTGGGTCATCCAAGGGTACTTCCCCCACTAGAGCAAGTGGAGTTGACTCCGCAGTAATTTGTTCCGGACAATCATGCAGTGGAGCCTCTTTCCCCTCTCCTTCAGGTGCTGGTAGCAGGGTGGCTGGGTTGATGGTGGTGAACCACGGGTGTAACTTCACATTTTCTGGCAAAATCAACGAAAATTGCAGCCACAGGTGTCTCTGTGTAGACAGATGTTTAGGTGGTTGCTGTGTGGCGTGAACCGCTCGTAGACAGCTGGGATTGTTGCAACAGTTCTTGGTGCTCCTTGTTGTTTACATCAGCCAGATTGTCTTCTCTTAATGCATCATACAGGGGCTGCATCAGACGTGAGGCGTCTGGGATCCATTGTCTTCAATGTGTACATAGTCCGAGAAACCGTTGCAGCTCTATGGAATCTTTTGGGAATGGTAGCAGGTAGATGGCCGTCTTCCTTTCTTCTGTGAGATGTCTGGCACCCTGAGTAAGGCAATGGCCTAAGAAGACCAGTTGACAAAGGCAAAACTGAAGCTTCGAGGCTGAGACTTGACAATTCAGATTTGCCAGATGCTTGAGGAGGCTAACACTGGCCCTGATGGACACTTGCTCTGTGTAAATGTAATATGTAAATGCAAACAGAAACTGACAGTCTTTGTGTAGTGGAATGCTAATAAAAAAACAAAACAAAAAAAAAAACAGACAACGTGTACGTGCATCTATTAGATGCTTAAGGATATATGACCATATAGAAAATTAATTTACATAAACACATATATTGCTCTGTCACACACTGATCATGATGATCTTTCTCATACACATTCTGGGATTCTGGGTGTAGTGTGTATTGCGGCCTGTATTTCGGGTGTGCTAAGATGGCTACCACCAGAAGGAAGCATACTACAGGAAGGGTGCACCAAGATGGCCACCGCCAAAGGGACATGTGGTCAGAGGCTGGAGGTGATGCAATGGGTGTAGCAACATGGCCGCTACAGGAAGTGTTGAACTTTGGGCGGACATAGGTATAACAGATGAGGATAGGAGAACTAGGAGTGACTTGGGTAGTGGCAAGGGGTGTGTCTCCTGGACGGGGCACGTGACATGCAACACAAGAATCTGCTGACAATGGATTCTGCTGGCCACAATTAGAACATTTCCACCAATTCATTACTCCGCCATTATCTGAGAGCAGTATCTTTGTAATACACATAACATAGCGTCTTTCCCTTATTGTCTGTATTTTCTTCCTCCATTCACCTTTTTTCCCTCTCTGCTCTATATGAAGCCAAGGCCGTTCTGCTATGCTAGCAGCTGTAACTGGGCGCTTATCTGGCAGCGCGCATATTTCAGTTAACCATTTAAGTTCCTCCACATATCTACATACTTTTTCCTTCGGTCAACAAACTCAGTGCAACCTTTCCTCACAAGTATTCACTACTTTCCAACATTTCAACATTTCATTGGTATCTGATATGTTACTCATAACCGTGGGTAGTGCCCGTAAGATGCAGACCTCCTCTATGTGTGCATCAGAGTTTGGATCTTTTAAAGTAAGGATCATCTGACCATTGTCCTGGAATTGGATTCTGGATTGGAATTTAGACAAGAGGTCTGCTCATAAAAGATTTACCTGGCAGATCGGGAATATGCCATTACTTCTGGAAATAGGCCAATTGGAATAGGTTTGGTGAAAGTGTGTTTGTTAGATCTGCCATCTACACCGATCAATATTAGATTATCGTTAGAAAATTGGACTGGGTCAGTTCAGTGGATTGATTTTAAAATGGAGTTGGCCGCCCCAGTGTCTACCATGAACTTTACCGGAAAGATTCCCTCATTCCCTCCCACTGGGAGAACTACAGATGAACAGAGCTCGGGGGTGATTACGGGCAGCATCACGATGGCAGTCTCTGGTTGGCCTTCCTTTCAGAACGGGCGGTCCTGGGGAACATTTTCTCATGGCAAGTCCCATGGGCCGGGTGTCCTATTTCTGAATACGGGGACTTGCGTGGTGCACTGACCAGCAGGGGTGTGACAGTCTCTTTGGAAGTGTCCTGCTCGGCCACACCTCCAGTACTGAAGGCATGAATTCACTATTGGTCTTCTCTCGGGATACATTACTTGCTGATCAGGTACCACCATGAGGTAATAGTGGGGCTGTAAGGGAGGAGGAGGATACCGGGGGAGCAAGGGGGGATACTGTGCTATGGGTACTGCGGGTGCAGCAATTACCATTGTACTGATTGTGGGGAGATCTTGGAGGTAGGGGAATACTGGAGGAGACCAGATTTCGGGTTTGATTGTGGGTTTGATTAATTGAGCAGCATAATCAACAAGATCCCTGTCGATGGCCAAGAGTCTTATCTCTCTCAATTTAGTTAGATGCATGGCAATACACTGCTTTATTGCTCCGACTATTATTTTGGCCGCAACCTCTTTTGGGCATCCAAAGATACCAGTGGAAATGAATGGCAGGGCTAGGGTTGGGGCCGCATGAAGCTGTGATGCGTATGCCAGGGTGTTTTGGATTGTTTCTTTAAGCAGGTGTTGTGACCTGGGTAAATCCAGGGGATCATATTTTGGTCCAACCGCATGTATAACAAACTGACATGATAGCTTTCCGGCTCTTGTAGCCACCACCTCTCCTTCTCTTAATGGTCCATGGTCACGGATGTAATCATTAGATGCAGCTTGTATTGTAGGTCCCCCAATATGACATATCTGTGCAGCTAGCCCCCACCCATGCTGCAGTTTCGCATTTGCTGCGTTTACAATGATCCCAACCTGCTGTTGTGGTATACTCCCGATGCCTATTCTCAGTATAGTGGAGAAATTTGAAGGACTATTCAGTAAAACAGATGCCACTTCCTGATACTCGTGTCCATGTTCTATTTCCCCAGTTTGGGAGAGGGTGAATAGGGAAGAGTTCAGAGGACCCTGGGTCTCTCTGAATGGAGTATGGACCATGGCAGGGGCAGGTGGGGGTGGTGGTTTATAATACCCCCCATCTTCGTTAAGTAATGGGCAGGTTGGTGCTATAACACCGGGTTTACGTGCTCCACAATTATAGCACGTCTTGCGCCATCCTGAATTAGTGACCGAACACACATTACAGAGCCAACCGTCTGGGTTATATGATGGTGGCTGACTCTCAGTGGGAAGTGCAGGGTATTTAATTTCATAAGGTATAAATTGCTCAGTTTCCGGATTCAGGGGCTGGGGTACTGCTACATTTGTGGGAGATGCTTCTTTAGGGGCTTTAGATTTGGATTGTGGACACATAATTTGGGAAGTGGGGGGGCCTACTTCCTCCTGTACTTTTTCAACATATCCTTCATCACAAATCTCATGTGCCACTTTCCTAAAGTTTTCAGCATCTTCCAACAATCCACAGTCAACTAATTTTCCTCTATTGTGGCGAATTCCTTTGTCCCACAACACAGGCTGAAGCCTCCCCTCCACAGGAAAATGTAACACTTTAAACACTTTTGGCGCGTGCTTAAATGATCTTTTCCCTTCTCTTCCTCCTGTCTCTCTCTCTCCTCCTGGAGAGACAAATTCTTTCTGCTCCACAGAAACATTGATTATTCACTACAACTGACAAAAAGATCCTTAATTTGTGCACAGCAAAGTCTGGCCAGAGCTCTCAGGTGTTCCACTATTAACAACTCACCCCTCCCATTGCGGGAATTCTTTCACAGCACAATGAAAGGAGAAGCGCCTTTTGCATCAGCTTTGCAGCTCTTAGCAACTTAGCAGCGCTCCGGACACTCGATATACATATATCTACTTGCGTGTCCTACCCAATCTTCGATCACCTGCCGCAACTGAAGCTAACAATGTTCAGTCTCTCCTAAGGATTTTTGTCAGAAGCTGAGAAAGATTTACACAATATTCACTTGTCAATCCGAGGTGATACTGATTTGAAGTTAAATAATATCAGGCTCCTAATGGGACTTCACCCCTTATAGTCTCACCTTTGACTACATCCAAAGAGGACATCCGGAGATACTGCAAACAACCACACACCACGTGGAAACCACGCCAAACGGTCAGTGTCACTAGTAATGAACTTGTGCACTTACCATGGCTTTTTGTGGGGGATGATCAGTCCCAATTCCAGTGGGGGAGGCTGAAGGCAGCTCTCTCTTTGTGGACGTCCAGAGGTGGAGGGGCGTCCCTGGTTAGGGATCTGAGTCACGGCACCAACTGTTAAGGGAGGGCAATAACCCTTCACGGTTGACCAAGTGTGTGTCAAATTATTAAATTATTATGTTGATTGCAATCCACAGAAAACCAAACGGAAACAATGTTCTGTATTGGGAGGTTTCAAAGAATCTCTGATCCCGTTTATTTTGCTAAGCATTTTATATTGTTTTGAGTATATCAAATAGCCAATCAACTCTACAGCCATACTACAATACTATAGGCTAACTGATGTGAGTACAATTATTACGGAAACACATATATGGTCATATTATCATTGTTAGTTTGAAGCACTATGGAAATTTTACAAGGTCAAACCTGGCCTAAACAAGTTAGATAACAGTGTCTGACAAAATGTTCTCTTGAGAAAAAGTTAGTGTGAGATAAGTTCTATGCGAAGAGAAAGAAAGAATGTATGTTATGCAAGAAGTGATAATAACATGATTTTAAAGCGAGTAGACAAAATGGAGTTTCTCTAGCTTGAGTATCAATATGTCCTTTACAAAAATAGTCTGGTGAACGCCTGACAAATCCCAGTGTGGTTTTGCAGTTCCACGGGTAAAATCTCTGTAGTATCCAGTTTTGGGCCTTTGGTATCTAAAAAAAAAAACAGTTTGAGTGTGTCACTCACTGTTCAGCCGCAAATCTATATATTTTAAAAAGTCTGGTAAACAATAACTGTGGTTTTGCCATTCCACGGTAAAAAATCTCTATTATTCAGGTTTTGGTATTTTTTCCGTAAGGAAAAACAGTAATAGTTTCTCCCTGATTGTTCTGATTATTTAAAAGAGTCGGGTGTAGGCCAGAGAAATAGAACTGTGGTTTTCCTCTTCCACGGTTCTAATCTACTTTTTATTACCCTTTTTCCATTGATAGTGCAAGTGTAAGCTATTTTATTTCCTTTACAATGGGCAAGGCGCGTGGCAAGGCTCGTGGAACTGGACATTCTGGTGATGGTGCGTGCAGAGGACGGGGCCGTGGCTAAGGTGAAAATGTGCCACAACCAACAGCCACATCTTCTCGCTCCCACTTCTTGACCGAATTACTAGGTAAGCACAGAACAACACCAGTATTGCGAACTGATCAGTGTGAACAGGTTATTAATTGGATAGCAGATAATACTTCCAGTTACCTGGGCACCACCACCTCCGGTCTGTCTTCCACACGGTCAACTCTTAGTAGCTGTGAGTCTCGACCGCATACTCCTCCTCACCCTGATGCTCCTTCCTCCCATCATGCCGAGTGTCGTCAGCCAGCAATTGATCCCACACTTGGACACTCTGAAGAGCTGTACACTGGTCCATTTCCATATTTGTGCCCCTCGCCTGCTACGCTTGAAGTGGTGGAAGAGGAGATCCCATGTAGTGATGCCCAAATATTTGAACAGCCACAGCCACAGGAAGTTGACGCTGGCAATTTGTCACAAGAGGTGGACGATGACGAGACACAATTGCCAGGAAGTGAGGAGGAGCATCGTGGTGAGCAAGTGGAAGTGGAGGAGGTGGTGGATGATCTAGTAACTGACCCAATGTGGCAGGAGGTCATGCAGAGTGAGGCCAGCAGCACACAGGGGGAGGGAGGCAGTGTACCCCAACAGGCAGGAAGAAGCAGTGTGGTGGCCGCAGACAGAAGGCAGGCAGCCGTTCCCTATAACACCAACACGAGGGATGTTGCCAGTACAAGCGGTAGGTCTTCCAGAGTCAGGAATTTTTTTAAAGACTCTGCTGATAACCCCAAAAAGGCCATTTGTACCACCTGCCATGCCAGCATCAGCAGGGGTGACAAAACTACCCGCCTGACCACCACAAGCATGATCAGGCACATGGCAGCAAAGCACCACGACCAGTGTCAGCGGGTGTCACCACTGCTTCTTCCGCTGTTGTGCATGCAATAGAACCCCCTGTTGTGTGTGCAAGGCAATCCCCTGTCCATACTGCATGTAAAGATGCCCCCTCCTCTCAGTCTTCACTTGTTATGACAGTTTCTCAAGAAAAAGCATCAACGTCCACGTCCATGTCCCACCGCAGCATTCAATTGTCCATATCCCAGACCTTTGAACGAAAGCGGAAATTTGCAGCTAATGCCCCACAGGCCACAGTCCTAAATTCGCACATTTCAAGACTGCTTGAATTGGAAATGCTGCCTTTTAGGCTGGTGGAGACGGAATCCTTCCGCAACCTTATGGCGGTGGCCGTCCCTCGGTACTCGGTCCCCAGCCGACACTATTTGGCCCGGTGTGCCATCCCCACACTACACAAGCATGTGTCACAAAACATCTGCGTTGCCCTCAACAACGCAGTTACTGGGAGAGTCCACCTGACAACGGACACGTGGACAAGTGCTTGTGGCCAGGGACGGTACATCTCCCTGACGGCACACTGGGTAAACATAGTGGAAGCCAGGACCCAGTCGGACCTTGGGACGGAACACATCCTCCCCACACCGAGGATTGCGGGCCCTATGTCAGTCAGAGTTGCCCCCACAGTGTACAGCTCCTGCGCATAATCCTCCTCCTCATGTTCAGCCTCCATCTCAGATATCACAACATCAGTTACAAGCTGGAAGCACTGCAGTACTGCCTCCGCCAAGCGGCAACAGGCTGTGCTGAAACTCATAAGCTTAGGTGATAAACCTCACACTGCTTGTGAGTAGTTTTGAGCCACCCCGGTAGTGTTCGAGTTCGGTTCGGTTCGTCGAACACCCGTATGTTCGCCGAACTGTTCGTCGAACTGTTCATCGAACTGTTCATCGAACACCTTCGAACACCGTTAAAACCAATAGCAGGCAAACAAAAACACATAGAAACACATAGAAAACACATAGAAAACACTTCAAAGGTGTCCAAAAGCCGACAAACTGCTCAGATGACACAACTAACAAATGGAAAAGTGACAAGTACATATAGTCATGCGAAAAGAAAAGAGGTGGAGGAGTAAAAGGAGGGGGAGACACAGATATAGGCATGTCATGCCATTCTAAAACCAAAAAAGTGCGAAGCCGACACGGCCAGTCCGTTCCTGCCCATGCCACCTCCGTGTCGCCGGGTTTGTGCCAGAGCTGCGGTGGACCCTGACGGCCAGCCCCCCTCTCCCAATACTGGTGCCTGTCCGCTGGTGGGTCGAGCGAGCCCCCCTGCGGTGGAGGCAGGTCTAATCTTTTTAATTTAAATTGTCTCTCTAATTTGAATGAGTACACTTTAAATCCTTTTACAAGGATCTATTCGAGGGCAAGTCTCATGCCAGCAGCCGTGGTAATTCCAGCTCCAGTAGCGTCCACTAAAGCTGCTGCAGTTAAAAAGCTTTTATAAGGATCGAGCTTGGCGGACCACCGCAAGGTGTCCTACCGCCAGTCCCAGCCCCTGTGCCTTGGGGTGCCTCCCCGATGCTCTTCACTGAGTGTCCCGGGGGCCAGAACCATTTCCTTTGAAAAAATTAAGTGTCCAAGCTACAGGTGGTGTAGCTTGCTTAACAGCTGGGTTAATCCGCTGACTAGCAGACACTGCTACTAGGCACAAAGTATTGCTTGGGCTACATGCAGTTAAAAATTTGTAATTAGATACTCTCATTGGATGCTGAGAAAGCATTCCATAGAGTCTCCTGGCACGCCATATATTATTCTCTTAAAAAGCTTGGGGTAGGGGACCCTGTTATAGCCAAAATCATGGCCCTGTATCGCAATCCGTCAGCTAGGCTGAAGATAAATGGAACATTTTCATCACCTTTCATAATCACCAATGGGACAAGGCAGGGATGTCCTCTGTCCCCTCTCTTATACATCCTAGTGATGGAGCACCTGCTCTCATCAATTCACGATAACCCCAATATTAGGGGGATTGAGGTGGGATGCACCAAGTACAAGTGCTCTGCATTTGCTTATGGTGTCCTAGTATATATCACTCAACCACATATATCCATCACTGCTGTTATGGCTGAAATAGATCACTTTGGTACATGGTCAAATTTTAAAATCAATGCAGCGAAGTCTGAGGCCCTCGATGTCTCCCTCCCCAAATCCATACAGGATTCCATCAATCCAACTTTCCCTTTGCCTGGCCCTCACAGGGTATCAAATACTTAGGGATTCGTATTCATAGAGACCTCTGCCGTCTATTTTATCTTAATTTTGGGCCCTTTATTGAACAACTCCATAGAGATCTTACTTCTTGAACATTGAAGGATTTTTCCTCGTTTGGCAGAATAAATATACTAAAAATGAACGTCCTACCTAAACTCTTATACCTCTTCCAAACCATTCCCATGGCAATTCCCTCAAATTTTTGGAAAAGACTACGCAGTAGCTTTTGCAGATTTATCTGGGCAAGTGGGCGTCCACGCATTCGGGGGGACGTTCTGATCAGACACAAACAAAAGGGGGGCCTTAGCCTTCTGGATTGTAGAAGGTATTACATGGCAGCAGTAAGTAAGAAGTAGAATCCTGGACTTCTTCCATCATTCGGAGGGGAAATTGTGCTTCAAAATAGCTCAATCCATTTGTCCTAAAGCTCTTACCACTCTCCCATGGTGCGCCCATTTAATTGTCCCCTCTCTTGGTCTCATGTCATATATTACTTATGCCACTGCTTTGGCTTTGAGATTCCAAAAAAAAAGCTTATCCTCAATCGACCCCCAGGGCCCCTTGCTCCCGATTTCAGATAATCCAGATTTCCCACCAGGACTATCTGCAAATAGATTTCTCGGTTCCAATAAATCCCATCCGATATTATTTTCTCATGTCATCTCCAATACTTCGCTGCTCCCCCTCAATGACTTGTTACAGGGAAGAGCCACTTCCCCGAAGGCTAATTTTGAATATAGCCAGTTACAACACTTCTATTCAACTGTGAAGAAGCGCACACATCTTCATAGAGATCTCACAAACTTTGAAAAATTGAGCCTATCATTGTCACCCCCTACACACTCCATCTCCCTACTGTATAATCTCCTCATTGCCCAGGTAACTGACAATAGGCCAGGACTGCGGTGCATGGGAAAGGGAACTGGGGAAGTCCTTCTCTGACTCACAATGGGATAAATGTTTATTCCTAAAACATAAAACCTCAAAAGGGTCTAAAGCTCAGGAAACCTCCTTCAAAATTATCTCTAGATGGTACCGGGTACCAGCAGTCCTTCATAGATGGTATCCATTGGTCTCAGATAGATGTTGGAGATGTGGGGAGGGGGAAGGGACAATGTCACACATATGGTGGGCATGTCCTATAATAAATGCATTTTGGGCAAAGGTGGTTCCCATGATTGGGAAAATAACTGGTTTGACTATCCCTAATACGCCAGAAGTCCTCCTTTTCTCAATGTTACCAATAAGTAAATGTAGTTATCAAAGGTCATCAATAGGCTACCTAATACAGGCGGCTAAGAATGTCATTCCACGACACTGGAAAAGCAGAGACCCACCCACTGTGGGCTGATGTTGATAGATACTGTGTGATTTGGAGGGATTGGATTGATTTGCAAAACTCTGACGCCTACCATCTAGCCCCCAACTAAAGTTATCCATGATTTCGGCACAACAATGATCATAATCACACTCTATTGATTGGTGGTCTGCCGTGCTCCGCTCCCTCTCTCTCTATCTTTCATATGGAAAAATACATGATTGATCTGGATATTGATGGAAAACCCTCCCTGTACCCCCCAATGTACTGTCGTTATGCATAGATTTATAGTTATACTACCCATTTTACTATGTATATTGTATTTTCTTGTACTTTTTCAACACAAAAATAAAAAAAATAATTAATTTGAAAAAAAAATTGTAATTAGATCTACAGGCGGTGGCTACTCCGCTGACTAGCAGACACTGAAGCTTTGGAGCAGACCTCTGATTCCCAGGCTACAGTATGAGTAAACAGCTCTTCAGACTCAACCATCTGTGTTACCCCAAGCCATAGTGTATGTAGTTTCTTGCGGTTAAAAGGGGGAGGGAGACCCAACCCACATGGAATTGACGATGGCAACGTCATGTAAAACACAGCAAGGGGACTCCAAAAAGAGTTTCCATTTTTTCCCAAAATTGTGGCACAGACACCACTTAAGTGGCATCAATTGTCCCAGAGTTGCTTAAAATGGTTGGTGAGGTCATTTTCCAAAATCCTCAAGCTTTTAGTCTCCCCAGAATGACACAGGTGGGGCAGATGGTGGTTGTCCCAGGCCGCTAGGCCGCATTGTAGCACAGTGAGCTTCGCACTGCAACTTATGCTTCATATCCATGTGACGGTTCATGCATGAAGTACTCAAACTATGGATTTTCTTCTTTTCTTTTTCTTTTGGATTATTTACATTTATATGCATTGTTTCTATGCAATATGATTTTAACATGGTATGTATGTTTACATTTCTGATTAACTCAGCCTTGAACAGGTGCATAGCAGGACATGACATATATATACCACTTCCTTGCTGTTTTTTTGCAATGCAATGATTAAGAACCTTTAGTTCGAAATGCGTTTGCTGTTCTTCTCCAAGGTGGACTTTTAAAACATTTTTTGTATGACCCAATAAAAAGTGGATTTTAGAAGATTTGTTCAGCCGGATCTTCCTAGTTCCTCATGTTCGTCTTGTAGCACTCCTGGCTCCGTGCTGTTGATCTTCTAGGTGGGTGAGCTGATTTTTTCCTTTCTTTTCTACCATGTGGCGATTGGTCATCCACTTTCGCTGCCCCTTACTCAACGAATTCACAAACATCTCCTGTCGGTTTGGAGTCCCATTATGCCCAACCAAAAACATAGGCCCCACAACTAAAAAAATTTGTTCTTAGGCATCGAAATCGACACCACAGCAAGGTTGTTCCGCCTCCCATGGGAAAAAATACCAAAACATTACACCTGATCTAGGTTTTTTGCGCAGTATGGAAAGTAACACTACAGCAGATGCAAGTATTACTAGGTCTCCTCGTGTTTGCGAGCCGGGTGATGCCAGTCGGAAGGGAATTTTCTCTTCATTTATCGCCCGCAACAAAAGGGGCATCTAAACCGAGTCATACAATCAGAATCAGCAGGCAGCTACGGGCGGACTTAGAGGTGTGGAAAACCTTCTTATAATCATTCAACGGTCACACGTTATTTATGTCAGCAGAACAGTCTAACATTCAACTAAGATTATTCACCGGGGCGGCAGAATCAGGCGGATACGCAGCGATACTAAGTAACCAATGGTGCACAAGCTTATGGCCTCCGTATTGGGCAGAACAAGTGCTGACAAAAAATCAGACAGTCCTGCAACTGTTTCCTATAGTGGTAGCAATAGAAATATGGGATGCGCGCCTGGCTAACAAAAATATACTCTTCATAACAAAAAACACCAGCCTAGCGCACTGCATTAATAATATGGCATCATCGTCTCTCCCAGTGCTAGGCCTACTACGCCCGCTAGCATTCCTGTGCCTAAAACACAATGTATGGGTCTGCGCTAGCCACGATGCTGAGTGGTCTAACGCTGCTGCTAACGCTTTATCAAAATTCAATTGGCAGATTTTCACAGAGCTCCTCCCCAACAATAACCCATCGGGCAACAGTTGCCCAGCCTCCCTATGGGATCTAGTGGAGAATAGTTGATGCCATTAATCAGAGCGTCAGTTGCCCCGTCAATGTGGCAAGCATACAGTAAGGCATGGGAACAGTGGACACGATTAGTAGCAGGCAGACGGGTTGACCAATTTGAACAAGCCAGATTACAAGTCACCATAGAATTTCTCCACCAGCTAATGATGAGGGGCATATCAGGGGCGTCAGCGCAGCGGTGGCTGACCAGAGTAGCATTTCACTTCCAACTACTGAATTGGGGATATGTGACAAAGAGATTCATCATCAGACAATCCATAAAAGGGTGGAAAAAGGGTCAGCCAAGTCAGGAGTGTAGCCGTCCCATCCCGTGTCACTAAAACTGATTTCTCACGTCATATCCCTAACACCATTAACATGATACTCACAATTCGAAGCAACACTACTGTCTACTGTATTTGCAATCACCTTCTTTGGGGCGCTATGCATAAGCGAATTAGTCCCTCAATCCAAAATTAACACCAGTGGAGGCTTATTACACCAGGATGTAGTCATAGCCAATAATGCAATACGTCTACACATACGCCAATTGAAAACCGTTCCAGCGGGCAGGGGCACTTTGGTACTTCTACAACCCACAAATGGTACGCTGAATCTGGTAACAATAGTAAAAACATATATAACCATCAGATCACAAAGTAATTTCTTCATATCACACATTGATGGAACGCCATTATCAAGATAACAGTTCCAAGCTATATTTAATAAATGCATAACATCGGCAGGGAACCACCCCAAAGATTATGGGACACACTCATTCCGCATAGGCGCGGCCACGGAAGCAGCAAGAGCAGGACTGTCAGAAACGGAAGTTCAGAGGATAGGGAGATGGCGATCCACGTGTTTGGCGAGATACATAACACCGGACTTGTTATCCTAACGTTGTTTGTTTCATTTACAAGTGACGCTAAGCCAACAGTGTGGGTGATAGGCCACTCGTATATATATTGTGCAGAAAAAAGGGCGAAAATCTGCCCAGGAGGGAGGAAATTTGAGTTTCATAACACATATTTGAACAGGAGAGGTATTAGAGGCCTGCAATGGCCACATGTACTAATGGAGGTACTAAAGGTAGGGAGAGAGGCAAGAGGTCCGGTCATCTTAGTTATACCGGCCGGGGGAAACGACCTAGGTCATCACAAGAGCGCATAACTAATGGCAATAATGAAACTAGACACTAAGCGCTTCAGAGAATTTTTCACAAAAATAGTCAGAGATTGTGCCGAGCGCGGTATGGCAAGGTGCCCGAGACATCACGGCCATCGAACGGACAAGGCGGCTAATAAATATTTGGATGCCAAAATTTATAAGAGACAGAGGCGGACAACTGGAAGGAGATAAAGTAGGCCTCATACTGCCCGACTGTGTTCACTTAATGGATATTGGACTGGACATATTCCTGTCAGGACTCCAGGACGGAGTGGAACAAGCGTTAAGAGTGATGGATGGGGGTCAGAGTCCTGCATACGAGTATGCAGGATCCTCCGTGGCCTGTAAATAGAAAGGACATGTTGGAGAGTTACACTTGTTGGCCAACTTGCCGTTGTGGAGGCTGGAGACACAGGGCATGCTGCAACAAGCTGAATAATTTTAGAAATAAAATGTCTTTCTAATGTAATGAGTATAAACAGTTAATAAAGCTGTGACCGATCCTCACCCATCCAGTTGTAAGAGTTACATGATTGTATTGTCAATGAAAGGGGGGCGGTAGGGGGCTGAGCATCTGGGTTTGGTTGGGGGTCACCACAGTCTGCCTAGGCTAGATGCAGTTAAAAATCATTATTAGATACACAGGCGGTGCAGCTTGCTTCGCAGCTGGGTTACTATGCTGACTAGCAGACACTGAAGCTTTGGAGCAGACCTCTGAGTAAACAGCTCTTCAGACTCAACCATCTGTGTTACCCCAAGCCAGAGTGTATGTAGTTTCTTACGGTTAAAAAGGGGGGGGGGAACCAACCCACCTGTAATTGTCGATGCCAACATCACGTAAAACTCAGCAAGGGGACTCCAAAAAGAGTCTCCATTTTTTCCCAAAATTGTGGCACAGACACCACTTAAGTGGCAACAATTGTCCCAGAGTTGCTTAAAATGGTTGGTGAGGTGATTTTACCAAATCCTCAAGCTTTTATTCTCCCCAGGATGACACAAGGGTAGAAAAGTCCTTGCGAATCCTTGATTTGTTCATCTTTATCAACGTGAGTCTGTCTACATTGTCAGTGGACAGCCGCGTGCGCTTATCTGTCAGCACACCACCAGCAGCGCTGAACACACGTTCAGAGAGAACAAAAATTATTATTAATTTGAAAGCTGGTGGAGCTTAGTATAGATGGCCTAATAGAATGAGTACCACACACTGCTACTATGCCCAAAATTATTTTCCAGGCAAGATGCAGCTAAAAATTATTAGTAATTTGAAAGCTGGTGGAGCTTAGTATAAATGGCATTACAGAATGAGTACCACACACTGATACAGGCCCAAAATTATTTTCCAGGTTAGATGCAGCTAAAACTTATTATTAATTTCAAAGCTTAAAATGGTTGGTGAGGTGATTTTAACCAACCCTCAATCATTTACTCTCCCCAGGATGACACAGGGGTAGAAAAGTCCTTGCGGATCCATGATTTGTTCATCTTTATGAAAGTGAGTCTGTCTACATTGTCAGTGGACAGCCACGTGCGCATATTTGTTAGCAAACCACCAGCAGCGCTGAACACATATTCAGAGAGAACGCTGGCTGCGGGTCATGACAAGATCTCAAACGCGTGAGTGGCGAGCTCCGGCCATTTATCCAGATTGGAAGCCCAAAAAGAGCAAGGGTCCAGTGACACAGTCAAGGCTTCGATGTTCACTTGGAGATACTCCTGTACCATTGTCTCTAGGCGTTGACTATGTGTCTGACTTCTTGTCTCCTGTGGGCTTGCAAAGGATGGGCTAAAAAAGTGGTGAAAGGATTCCGCAAAATTGCTGTTACCAGCAGATACTGTGTTTCTGTTACGGTTTGAGTGCTGAAGACTCGACAGTCTCACGGTTGGCAAGTTAGAACTGTGAGATTCACTACGTGCACCACTGGTATTTTGTGGAAAAGCACATGTAAGATTCTGCAACAGTCTCTGCTGATACTCCTGCATGCGTGAATCCCTTTCTATGGCAGGAATTATTTTGGCAAATTTGCTTTTGTACCGGGGATCTAAGAGTGTGGCAACCCAGTAGTCAGGATTATTTCGAATTTTGACAATTCGAGGGTCATGTTGCAGGTAGTGCAGCAAGAAGGCACTCATGTGTCTTGCGCATCCAGGAGCACCAAGTCCCTGTTGTGTTGGTGGCGGGGTAAGAATGATGCTTCCTTCCTCTGCCCTCTCCCCCCAACCTCGCACAACAGAAATGTGATCAAGGTCTCCCTCATCTGATGAGTCTTCCATGCCCATCGCCAGTTCGTCCTCCACTTCTTCCTGGGTTCCTGCACCTTCCTCACTAGTTTGGCTGCTACCTTGCGCCCTGGTTAATCCCTCTCCCCCACCATACCATGCCTGCTGCCTTGGTGCTGCCGACCGTCTGGACCTTGCAGATGTTAGCCTTTCCGCATACAACTCCTTCTCCTCTACTTCCTCCACCTCCTCTTGTCCCACCACCTGACTCCGAATTCTGTTTAACATGAGCAGCTAAAAATTATTAGTAATTTGAAAGCTGGTGGAGCTTAGTATAGATGGCCTAATAGAATGAGTACCACACACTGCTACTATGCCCAAAATTATTTTCCAGGTAAGATGCAGCTAAAAATTATTATTAATTTCAAAGCTGGTGGAGCTTGGTATAGATGGCCTAATACAATGAGTACCACACACTGCTACTATGCCCAAAATTATTTTCCGGGCTAGATGCAGCTAAAAATTATTAGTAATTTGAAAGCAGGTGGAGCTTAGTATAGATGGCCTAATAGAATGACTACCACACACTGCTTTTATGCCCAAAATAATTTTCCAGTCAAGGTGCAGCTAAAAATTATTAGTAATTTGAAAGCTGGTGGAGCTTAGTATAGATGGCCTAATAGAATAACTACCACACACTGCTCATATGCCCAAAATTATTTTACAGGCAAGATACAGCTAAAAATTATTATTAATTTCAAAGCTGGTGGAGCTTGGTATAGATGGCCTAAAACAATGAGTACCACACACTGCTACTATGACCAAAATTATTTTCCGGGCTACATGCTGCTAAAAATTATTATTAATTTCAAAGCTGGGGGAGCTTGGTATAGATGGCCTAATACAATGAGTACCACACACTGCTACTAAGCCCAAAATTATTTTCCGGGCTAGATGAAGCTAAAAATTATTAGTGGTTTGAAAGCTGGTGGAGCTTAGTATAGATGGCCTTATACAATGAGTACTACACACTGCTACTATGCCCAAAATTATTTTACAGGCAAGATGCAGCTAAAAATTATTATTAATTTCAAAGCTGGTGCAGCTTAGTATAGATGGCCTAATAGAATGAGTACCACACACTGCTAATATGCCCAAAAGGTTTTACTTGGCTAAGTGCAGTAAAAAAATTGTATTACATACACAGGTGGTGTAGCTTGCAACACAGATAGGCTACTCCACTGACTAACACACACTGCAAGAGGCCCAGAAGGATTTGATTAGCTAGATTTAGCCAAATGCTGTGAAAAACACTTGCACAGCACTTAAACAGACCTGCCTGGCAAAAAAGTGATAGGAACTGATGTAACCTAGCCCTCAAAAGGGCTGCAATTACAACTAGTCACTACTCCCAACCTATCTGTCTATTTAAGAGCACAGACCTGCCTGCTAAAAGTCGTAGGAAATGCTGGAACCTAGCCCTCAAAAGGACTGCAATTAGAACTAGTTCCTACTCCCTAAACCTATCTGTCTATTTAAGAGCAAATTCGCTTGCAATTCACACAGTTACAAAATATAGCACCCACAGCAGCAGCGGTGCCGTCTAACACTCAGCTGCAGCAGTGAGAAAATGGTGGCGATGGGGAAAATGGCTGGGTCTTATAGGGCAAGGACATGTGACATACACAGCCAATGACACATGCCCTTGCTTGTGTGAAAAAAAGCACTGATAGGCTGACAGACTGCAGCTCCCCACTGTAAATGCGGGAAAGAAAAAAAAAATGAAGATCTTCATTATTTCTGCAGAGATCCATCCCATGCCCCTCCCTCCGCACCGCTGTACGCTCAAACTGTGTATTAACATTTATTATCAGCATTACTGTGAAAAAATCCAGTTACGATTTTGGTGCACTAACAGTTATCGAACATAACCTCGAACAGCCTGATTTTTTTCCAAATCGTTCGGGTTCGTCGAACGGCTCGAATACCGCCCAAAACAACTCGAATTTGAGATTGGCAAACAGTTCGATTCGAACACCGCTCATCTCTTCTTGTGAGTTGTGGACAGCTGTGAAAGAGCAGGCAGATCTGTGGCTGAGACCGCTGAACCTACATCCAGGCATGGTCGTGTGTGACAATGGCCGTAACCAGGTGGCGGCTCTGAGGCGAGGCGAGATCACACACGTACCATACCTGGCTCATGTGCTTAACCTCCTCGTTCAGCGGTTTCTTAAATCGTACCCTGAGTTGCCAGATCTGCTCGTCAAAGTACGCCGCCTGTCAGCTCATTTTCACAAATCGACTACAGCTTCCGCCGCCCTTGCTGTGTTGCAGCAGAGTTTGCAGCTTCCGGCACACCGACTGGTGTGTGATGTCCCCACACAATGGAACTCTACCCTCCACATGTTGCAAAGGATTTGTGAGCAGAAGAGAGCAGTTGTGGAGTACCAGCTGCAACAAGGCCGTCGATATTCAGGTCAGACTCCACACATAAGACCTCATGAGTGGACCTGGATGTCTGACATATGTACCATCCTGACAAACTTTGAGGAGGCCACCAAGATGGTGAGTGGCGATGATGCCATCATTAGTGTCAGCATCCCACTTGTCTGTCTTTTGCAACGCTCTCTGCAGAGAATTAAAGAGGAGGCATTGCAGCCAGAGTATGATGAGATGGATCAAGAAGCCATAGTGGGCGATTACACACAGCCCAGCCTCTTCTCATCCCAATGTGCATTGGGGGACAATGAGGGAGAGGAGGAGAGAGAACAGGAGCAGTTATCATGCGCAGTAGACGGTAGTACCTGTACAAGTATCATACTGTCGGTTCAGCGTGGGTGGCCTGAGGACAGGGGGGAGGAGGAGGAGGAGGAGGAGGAGAGCATGGTCAGTCGTCATCTTGGTGAGGACACGGAAATCTTGCCCGTTACCAGTTTGGCATGCATAGCTGACTTTATGTTACGCTGCCTTAACCGTGACCCTCGCGTCGTCAAAATGTTGGGTGACATTTATTACTGGTTGGTGACACTTGTAGACCCCCGCTACAAGGAGAACTTTCACTCTCTTATTCCTGAGGTGGAGAGGTCTACAAAAATGAGCCAGTACCAGAAGGGCCTTGCTGCAGAACTGTTAAAAAAATTCCCATCTGAACACGCTAGCGGCAGAGGTCACAGTTTGTTGACCAACCAAAGCGTACAAGCGAGAGAGAGGCAACTCCAATCCAGCAGAGGCAGTGGAACACTGTCAATGTTCTGGGACAGTTTTCTCAGACCCTCCCTTCGGACAGACCCTGAGGCGCTGGGTACTCTCACATAGAGTGGAAAGTTTCAAAAGATGGTTAAGGAGTACCTTGCCAACCGTACCAGCGTCCTCCGTGATTCCTCTGTGCCTTTTAATTATTGGGAATCCAAGCTGGACACTTGGAATGAACTCGCTCTGTACGTCTTGGAGGTCCTGCCCTGCTGCTAGCGTGTTATCGGAGCGTGTTTTTAGTGCCGCTGGGGGAATTATAACTGATAAGCGCACTCACCTGTCAACTGACAATGCTGACAAGCTGACCCTTATCAAAATGAACAAGGGCTGGATTGGGCCAGACTTCTCATCACCACCAAATGACAACAGAGTAACATAAAGTCAAATCCACTCTGTTATTTCGGGAGGTGTATTCATATGCACCGCTTCACACCCACACATGGGTATAGGCTTCCTCATTTCGGCTGTTTTATGTTCTTCTCCTTATCCTCAGCCTCCACCACCACTATACCACCAGGGTGACCGTGGTCCATGTTGCCATTATTGAAAGTTCCTCCGTCCTTATTTTTGTCAGCTTTTGCTTGAAAGGCATAAGCAAAGAATGTGGGAGACCCACTCCCCAATAATGGGAATAATATTTTTAAGATGCTGTACTGTGTGACTCTTGTAAGGGGCATTAAAACCGTCTTGTTATACGCCTCTGACCTCCACGTCTCTTCTGAGGGGCATTAAAACCGTCTTGTTATACCACTCTGACCTCCACGTCTCTTGTAAAGGGCATTAAAAGCGTCTTGTTAAACCACTCTGACCTCCACGTCTCTTCTGAGGGGCATTAAAACCGTCTTGTTATACCACTCTGACCTCCACGTCTCTTCTGAGGGGCATTAAAAGCATCTTGTTATACTACTCTGACCTCCACGTCTCTTTTAATGGGCATTAAAAGCATCTTGTTATACCACTGTGACCTCCACATCTCTTGTAAGGGGCATTAAAAGCGTCTTGCTATACCACTCTGACCTCCACGTCTCTTGTAAGGGGCATTAAAAGCATCTTGTTATACCACTCTGACCTCCACGTCTTTTCTGAGGGGCATTAAAACCGTCTTGTTATACCACTCTGACCTCCACGTCTCTTCTGAGGGGCATTAAAAGCGTCTTGTTATACCACTCTGACCTCCACGTCTCTTCTGAGGGGCATTAAAACCATCTTGTTATACCACTCTGACCTCCACGTCTCTTGTAAGGGGCATTAAAAGCGTCTTGTTATACCACTCTGACCTCCACGTCTCTTGTAATGGGCATTAAAAGCGTCTTGTTATACCACTCTGACCTCCACGTCTCTTGTAAGGGGCATTAAAAGCTTCATGCTATACCACTCTGACCTCCACGTCTCTTGTAATGGGCATTAAAAGTGTCTTGTTATACCACTCTCACCTCCACGTCTCTTGTAAGGGGCATTAAAAGCTTCTTGATATACCACTCTGACCCCCACGTCTCTTCTGAGGGGCATTAAAAGCATCTTGTTATACCACTCTGACCTCCATGTCTCTTCTGAGGGGCATTAAAAGCGTCTTGTTATACCACTCTGACCTCCACGTCTCTTGTAAGGGGCATTAAAACCGTCTTGTTAAGCTACTGGGACCTCCACGAGTCTTCGAACGGGCATTGCATTTCCTCCTAATTTTTTGAAGCTTTTGCTTGGAAGGCATAAGCAAATACTATGGGAGACCCACTCCCCAATAATGGGACTTATGTTTTTAATATGCTGTACTGCATGGCTCTTGTAAGGGGCATTGCAAGTTGCTCCGTCTTAATTTTTGGAAGCTTTTGCTTGGAAGGCATAAGCAAATACTATGGGAGACCCACTCCAGAATAATGGGACTTATGTTTGTAATATGCTGTACTGCATGGCTTTTGTAAGGGGCATTGCAAGTTGCTCCGTCTTAATTTTTGGAATCTTTTGCTTGGAAGGCATAAGCAAATACTATGGGAGACCCACTCCCAAATAATGGGACTTATGTTTGTAATATGCTGTACTGCATGGCTCTTGTAAGGGGCATTGCAAGTTGCTCCGTCCTAATTTTTGGAAGCTTTTGCTTGGAAGGCATAAGCAAAAACTATGTGAGACACACTCCCCAATAATGGGAATAATGTTTGTAATATGCTGTACTACATGGCTCTTGTAAGGTGCATTGCAAGTTGCTCCGTCCTAATTTTTGGTAGCTTTTGCTTGGAAGGCATAAGCAAATACAATGGAAGACCCACTCCCCAATAATGGGACTTATTTTTGTAATATGCTCTACTGCATGGCTCTTGTAAGGGGCATTTCAAGTTGCTCCGTCCTAATTTTTGGAAGCTTTTGCTTGGAAGGCATGAGCAAATACTATGGGAGACCCACTCCCCAATAATGGGAATAATATTTTTAAGATGCTGTACTGTATGGCTCTTGTAAGGGGCATTATAAGTGTCTTGTTAAGCTACTGTGACCTCCACGTCTATTCCAAGGGGCATTCAAACCATCTTGTTAAGCTACTGGGACCTCCACGTCTTTTCCGAGCGGCATTAAAACCCTCTTGTTAAGCTACTGCGACCTCCACCACTTTTCCGAGGGGCATTAAAACCGTCTTGTTAAGCTTCTGTGACCTCCACGTCTCTTCCAAGGGGCATTCAAACCATCTTGTTAAGATACTGGGACCTCCACGTCTTTTCCGAGGGGCATTAAAACCGTCTTGTTAAGCTACTGTGACCTCCACGTCTCTTCAAAGGGGCATTAAAATCATCTTATTAAGCCACTCTGAACTCCACAGCTCTTCCAAGGGCCATTGAAATGTTGTTTTTAATTACCTCTAACGTCCACGACTCTTCCAACGGGCATTGCATTTCCTCCTAATTTTAGTCAGTTTTTGCTTTTCAATGCAAAGGCGAAAACTAAGGGAGACCCACTCCCCAATAATGGGTAGAAGGTTTTTAGTAAGCTGTAATCCACGTCTGTTTCATGGGGCATTGCAGTTCCTCATAATTTTTGGAAAGCCTTCCATTCACTGCTTAGGCCAACAGTGTACAGGACATCCAGTTGCTATAAATGGAAAAAATGGTTTAGTTAGGGCTCTCTGACCTCCATGTCATTTCCAAGGGGCATTGGAGTGTCTCAAAATTTTTTCTAGGCATTGCACTCACTGTATGCCCTATAACTGTATAGCCGAACTGCTCCTTTTGTTACTGAAACATATCCTACAAGACATATGTGGTTGACTGGCCTGATATTGATATGAATGGTCCCTGTTTCTCCTCCTCTTTCTCCTTTGCCACTACCTCATCCATCATTTATCACCTGAAGCTTTGTTTTTAAAGGGAGTCATAGAACTGGAATAGTAGCAGGAAAACATCCAGCAATCCTCAGAGGAGGTAGGATATGCACCAAAACGCTGACCACCTCAGGCCTAGCCGCTACTACATACATGCGCTTGCATTCCAAGAAAACAAAGCAGATGCTAACTTGTGTCATCATCATCATGGTCCTCACCTTGGCACTCTCAACTCCCCTGATGGAGAAGCCAGGGCCCACCGGAGTAGTCTGGTTCTCTGATGGGCTTGTCCAATGCTGCCCTAAAGCTGGCCGGGCTAAGAAAAGTGTGTGGGGGGATGTTCCAAGGAGAAATAATGGCGGCTGGGGACCGTTTATGGACACCCGGCTGCCCCCAGGTGGCTGGGGATCGTGTGTGGACAACCGGCTGCAGGGCGGCTGGGGACCGAGTGTGGACACCCGGGGATAGTTGCAAGTCTGCATCTTCTGATGCGGCAAGGATGACTTCTGATGGGCACACTTTTAGGCAGTGACCTGGGTGTAAGAGATGCTTACAGGGGTCTTCCCCATGCTGTTCCCATGTCTTTTCAGCACTGTATGCATGTGTCACACAGTACATGGCCAGATAAGGTTGTAAAATGTTAAAATTACATTTCCCGGTGAATGCATTTGCCCAAGGTGTGGAGGAGTATTTTTTGGGGGGGGGTTATTTATTTTACCTTATACACAAGTTTTTACAGTGGAAAGGAAGTTCCTTAACATATTTCACAGGAAAGCAGTTTCAGTTTCGTTTTTGAACGTTTTATTGTGAGCCCTTAAAAGTGGCTTACTACCTCTGACCACGTTGTTGAGAGCAGTGACCTGGGCATCAGAAATGCTTCCTGGGGCGATCCCCATGCTGTGCCCATGTCATTTGAGCACTGTCACTATTGTTTTGGGCACTTGTTAGGCTTTTAAAAGACTGCCGGGGGTGTGACACCAAAAATGCTCGGGTCTCCCTTAGACTAACATTGGGCTCATTGCTCGGGTCGAGCACCCGAGTATCACGGCGAGCTCGGCCCAAGCTTCGAGCACCCGAGCATTTTAGTGATCGATCAACACTAGCTGTAACTAATAGGTTACGAATCAATATTAAAATAAAAGAAATCATGGCATATCTCCTTTCATCACAAGTAATGTTCATCTTTCTACTGCTTAGCTTAGAAAGAGTTAAATTACAAAAGCCAGAAGAAGTCAGGAGGGCCGAGTGGTCTAAGGCGCTGCATTCAGGTCACAGTCTCTTCTGGAGGCGTGGGTTCGAATCCCACTTCTGACATTAGAATTTTCTTTCAAGAAATTGTACAGCTTCACTCCTGTTACTTATTAGTTTGAGGTTTGCTCTATTGGTGGCAATCTCAAATCGAAAACTAAAAGTGATGGGGCTTAGCAAAACCAATTCTCAATGTTGGCACTTTGGCAGTATTCCTTGGGGTCCTTGAGGCAAATCTTAAATGTGCTGAATTTGTGCTTTCACAAAAGACTTCTGGGAACATCAAATAGTTTCTTTGTGCATATGTTAGTTGTTGCTTTGGCATCGGAAAAATACTGTGGATAGGAAAATGGGAGGGACTATTTCATCTCTATGTGTTCTCTGTCCCTATTAGGGCAGAGAGTGAACCTCCTAAGGTGCTGTCGTGGAAGATTCCTAGAAACCGAATTACCAGTAAGTCTAATTTCAGATTTTTTTACCTCAGGCATCAATAGACTATATATATACTTAATAAACAAAAGCTAAAAGAGCAGATGAACATAGTTTAACAAGTCTGAAATGCGCATGTGATACTGACATCAAAGTTTCACCACATTTTGGGACAAATGTTTTCACTTTCAACATTAACAATCAGTAGAATATTTTCTCTAAATCTGCATCTCCTATCTTCACTCCAATTGTTTGCACCTAAGAAAAAAATAAAGCTTGATGCAACATTATGCTTACAAATTGTGTTTTATGCTCAATCATCACCTGTCCTACAGAGACACAGTCAGAATTACCCTGGCGAATTGAGTAAATTTGAAAATGTAAAAAAAATGCAGAATTGCTGTTTTTTTCTATTCATTCACAAAGAATTAATGTAAGTTCTTAAAATGTACGCAAAATAGCGGGACTTTCAAATATAGATAATCTTGCAAAAACAAGTCAAAGTAAAAATAAATACATCCAGTTGTGACATCTACAGTGTGTTGAACATTCCTGAATCTAAATGTGTCCTGCCGAAATAGCTCAGTTGGGAGAGTGTTAGACTGAAGATCTAAAGGTTCCTGGTTCAATCCCGGGTTTCGGCAAAAGTTTTTTTCTTCACCCATTAAATTTTAAGCAGAAAATAAACAAAGAATATGGACTGACTGTTTACAGAGAATGTAAAAATCCTAATCATTATAACTATCTACAGGAAATAAAATGATAGAAACTTGAGAACTGAACACTTTTAACTTTTGAGGAAAATAATATTTTTTGTAATTTTTCCTTCAATCTGGACGTCATCACTTTGTTTTATTTTAGTTTGACTTAGCTGTATGAGGATTTAAAGGAAACCTGATAGCTAATACTGGCAGGATGTATCAGACACTAGCTGAATGATTTCAGCCATTTATGTTTGACTATGAATCGCTGTGGCATTACTGAGACAAATATGCTTCAAAAATATGCCAGGAACAAAGCTGTTTGGGGAAAAAAGCCAGGAAGGCAAAAAACACAAGCCCCAACTCAGGACCGTCATCTTTCATTCTAAAAATAGGGGTTTCTACGTTAATGGTAAGACAAAGAATCCACAGATTTGGCATTTCTCTAGCGAGGAGAGCCCACTTAAAATGTATGGGGTGCTTGTCTCCATAAGCGCAAGCTGGGCACTAAACTGGCTTATTTGCAATTCTGGATGTTGCAGAGTGAAAACACCTGTTGAACAATAATAGTAATTGCCGGTGTTGATGAATTCATTGTGAGGAGTAATTTATAAAATGGGATCACTTTGGAGGGGTTTCTGCTGTTTTGGTACTTTTGGAACTCCGCAAATGTCACCCTCAAAATATTCTTGCAAAATCTGCATTCCCAAAACCCAAATAGCGCTCTTACTTTCAAAGCCCTGCTGTGTGACCAAACAGTAGTTTCTGAAGACATATGGGGCATCACCGCATTTCAATGAATTTGTGCAACTTTAGATATTTTCACAAGAAAAACTAAATATATATTGACCTAAATTTACCATTAATATAAAGTACAATGTGTTACAAAATAACACTATCAGAATCACGGGGATTTGTTAAGCATTCCAGTGTTATTGCCACATAAATTGATACATGTCAGATTTAAAAAAACGGTGCTTGGTCATGAAGCTCAAAATTGGCTGTAACTAATAGGTTACAAGTCAATATTAAAATAAAAGAAATCCTGGTATATTTCCTTTTATCACAAGTAATGCTCATCTTTCTACTGCTTAGCTTTGAAAGAGTTAAATTACAAAAGCCAGAAGAAGTCAGGATGGCTGAGCGGTCAAAGGCACTGCGTTCAGGTCGCAGTCTCTCCTGGAGGCGTGGGTTCAAATCCCACTTCTGACATTAGAATTTTCTTTCAAGAAATTGTACAGCTTCACTCATTTTACTGATTAGTTGGGGGTCCGCTCTATTGGTGGCAATCTCAAATCGATAACTAAAAGTGATGGGGCTTAGCAAAACCAATTCTCAACGTTGGCACTTTGGCAATATTTCTTGGGGTCCTTGAGGCAAATCTTAAATGTCCTGAATTTGTGCTTTCACAAAAGACTTCAGGGAAAATCAAATAGTTTCTTTGTGCATATGTTAGTTGTTGCTTTGGCATCGGAAAAATACTGTGGATAGGAAAATGGGAGGGACTATTTCATCTCTATGTGTTCTCTGTCCCTATTAGGGCAGAGAGTGAACCTCCTAAGGTGCTGTCGTGGAAGATTCCTAGAAACCGAATTACCAGTAAGTAGAGATGAGCGTTGTTCTACTCTAACTGTTCGCCAGTCTCAAATTCAAGCTGTTTTGGGCGGTGTTCGAGCCGTTCGACGAACACGAACGATTTGAGAAAAATTCGGCTGTTCGAGGTTATGTTCAATAACTGTTCGTGCACCAAAATCATAACTGGATTTTTTCTCAGTAATGATGAAAATTAATGTTAATACGCAGTTTGAGTGTACAGCGGGGTGGGGGGAGGGGAAGGGGATGGATCTCTGCAGGAACAATGAAGATCTCCATTTTTTTTTCTCTTTCCCGCATTTACAGTGGGGAGGTGCAATCTGTCAGCCTATCAGCAGCGCACACACGGAGCGAAGTGCTTTTTTTCACACAAGCAAGGGCATGTGTCATTGGCAGAGTATGTCACATTTCCTTGCCCTATAAGACCAAGCCATTTTCCCCGTCGTCACCATTTTCTCACTGCTGCAGCTGCGTGTTAGACGGCACCGCTGTTGCTGTGTGCGCTATACCTTGTTAATTTCAAGCCAATTTTCGCACAAATCTACAGATAGCTTGGGAGTAGGGAATAGTTGTGATTGCAGTCCTTTTAAGGACTAGGTTACAGCATTTCCTACGACTTTTATCAGGCAGGTCTGTGCTATTAAATAGATAGATTGTGGGAGTAAAGACTAATTGTAATTGCAGTCCTTTTCAGGACTAGGTTACATCAGTTCCTATCAGTTTTTGCCAGGCAGGTCTGTGCCAGTGCTGTGCAAGTTTTTTTCACAGCATTTGGCTGAATCTAGCAAAGCTAATCCTTTTTGGTCTATTGCAGAGTGTGTTAGTCAGTGGAGTAGCCTATCTGTGTTGCAAGATATACCACCTGTGTATAGAATACCAATTTTTTACTGCACCTAGTGAAGTAAAATCTTTTGCGCATAGCATCATTCTATTAGTCCATCTATACTGACCTCCATCAGGTTGCAAATTGAATATAATTTTTTTCTGCATCTAGCTCTGAAAAAATATTTGGGCTTCTAGCAGTGTGTGGGACTTGTTCTATTAGTCCATCTATACTGACCTCCATCAGGTTGCAAACTGAATATAGTTTTTTTCTGCATCTAGCTCTGAAAAAATATTTGGCCTTCTAGCAGTGTGTGGGACTTTCTCTATTAATGCATCTATACTGACCTCCATCAGGTTGCAAATTAAAAATAATTTATAACTGCATCTAGCTCTGAAAAAATATTTGGCCTTCTAGCAGTGTGTGGGACTTTCTCTATTAGTCCATCTATACTGACCTCCATCAGGTTGCAAATTAAAAATAATTTTTAGTCTGCATCTAGCTCTGAAAAAATATTTGGACTTCTAGCAGTGTGTGGGACTTTCTCTATTAGTCCATCTATACTGACCTCCATCAGGTTGCAAACTGAATAAAAATTTTTTCTGCATCTACCTCTGAAAAAATATTGGGCTTCTAGCTGTGTGTGGGACTTGTTCTATTAATCCATCTCTACAGACCTCCATCAGGTTGCAAACTGAATATAATTTTTTTCTGCATCTACCTCTGAAAAAATATTTGGGCTTTAAGCTGTGTGTGGGACTTGTTCTATTAGTCCATCTATACTGACCTCCATCAGGTTGCAAACTGAATATAATTTTTTTTCTGCATCTAGCTCTGAAAAAATATTTGGCCTTCTAGCAGTGTGTGGGACTTTCTCTATTAGTCCATCTATACTGACCTCCATCAGGTTGCAAATTAAAAATAATTTATAACTGCATCTAGCTCTGAAAAAATATTTGGCCTTCTAGCAGTGTGTGGGACTTTCTCTATTAGTCCATCTATACTGACCTCCATCAGGTTGCAAATTAAAAATAATTTTTAGTCTGCATCTAGCTCTGAGAAAATATTTGGCCTTCTAGCAGTGTGTGGGACTTTCTCTATTAGTCCATCTATACTGACCTCCATCAGGTTGCAAACTGAATATAATTTTTTTCTGCATCTACCTCTGAAAAAATATTTGGGCTTCTAGCTGTGTGTGGGACTTGTTCTATTAATCCATCTCTACAGACCTCCATCAGGTTGCAAACTGAATATAATTTTTTTCTGCATCTACCTCTGAAAAAATATTTGGGCTTCTAGCTGTGTGTGGGACTTGTTCTATTAGTCCATCTATACTGACCTCCATCAGGTTGCAAACTGAATATAATTTTTTTTCTGCATCTAGCTCTGAAAAAATATTTGGCATTCTAGCAGTGTGTGGGACTTTCTCTATTAGTCCATCTATACTGACCTCCATCAGGCTGCAAATTAAAAATAATTTTTATTTGCAACTAGCTCTGAAAAAATATTTGGCCTTCTAGCAGTGTGTGGGACTTTATTAGTCCATCTATACTGACCTCCATCAGGTTGCAAATTAAAAATATTTTTTTGTCTGCATCTATCTCTGAAAAAATATTTGGCCTTCTAGCAGTGTGTGGGAGTTTCTCTAATAGTCCATCTATACTGACCTCCATCAGGTTGCAAATTCAAAATAATTTTTTGTCTGCATCTAGCTCTGAAAAAATATTTGGCCTTCTAGCAGTGTGTGGGACTTTCTCTATTAGTCCATCTATACTGACCTCCATCAGGTTACAAATTAAAAATAATTTTTTGTCTGCATCTAGCTCTGAAAAAATATTTGGCCTTCTAGCAGTGTGTGGGACTTTCTCTATTAGTCCATCTATACTGACCTCCATCAGGTTGCAAACTGAATATATTTTTTTTCTGCATCTACCTCTGAAAAAATATTGGGCTTCTAGCTGTGTGTGGTACTTGTTCTATTAATCCATCTATACAGACCTCCATCAGGTTGCAAACTGAATATACATTTTTTCTGCATCTACCTCTGAAAAAATATTTGGGCTTCTAGCTGTGTGTGGGACTTGTTCTATTAGTCCACCTATACTGACCTCCATCAGGTTGCAAACTGAATATAATTTTTTTCTGCATCTAGCTCTGAAAAAATATTTGGCCTTCTAGCAGTGTGTGATACTTTCTCTATTAGTCCATCTATACTGACCTCCATCAGGTTGCAAATTAAAAATAATTTTTTGTCTGCATCTAGCTCTGAAAAAATATTTGGCCTTCTAGCAGTGTGTGGGACTTTCTCTATTAGTCCATCTATACTGACCTCCATCAGGTTGCAAATTCAAAATAATTTTTTGTCTGCATCTAGCTCTGAAAAAATATTTGGCCTTCTAGCAGTGTGTGGGACTTTCTCTATTAGTCCATCTATACTGACCTCGATCAGGTTGCAAATTCAAAATTATTTTTTGTCTGCATCTAGCTCTGAAAAAATATTGGGCTTCTAGCTGTGTGTGGGACTTGTTCTATTAGTCCATCTATACTGACCTCCATCAGGTTGCAAACTGAATATAATTTTATTCTGCATCTAGCTCTGAAAAAATATTTGGCCTTCTAGCAGTGTGTGGGACTTTCTCTATTAGTCCATCTATACTGACCTCCATCAGGCTGCAAATTAAAAATAATTTTTATTTGCAACTAGCTCTGAAAAAATATTTGGCCTTCTAGCAGTGTGTGGGACTTTCTCTATTAGTCCATCTATACTGACCTCCATCAGGTTGCAAATTAAAAATAATTTTTTGTCTGCATCTAGCTCTGAAAAAATATTTGGCCTTCTAGCAGTGTGTGGGACTTTCTCTATTAGTACATCTATACTGACCTCGATCAGGTTGCAAATTCAAAATTATTTTTTGTCTGCATCTAGCTCTGAAAAAATATTTGGCCTTCTAGCAGTGTGTGGGACTTTCTCTATTAGTCCATCTATACTGACCTCCATCAGGCTGCAAATTAAAAATAATTTTTTTCTGCATCTACCTCTGAAAAAATATTTGGGCTGCTAGCTGTGTGTAGGACTTGTTCTATTAGTCCATCTATACTGACCTCCATCAGGTTGCAAATTAAAACGAATTTTTATCTGCATCTACAGTACCTCTGAAAAAATATTTGGGCTTCTACCTGTGTGTGGGACTTGTTGTATTAGTCCATCTATACTGACCTCCATTAGGTTGCAAACTGAATATATTTTTTTCCTGCATCTACCTCTGAAAAAATATTGGGCTTCTAGCTGTGTGTGGGTCTTGTTCTATTAATCCATCTATACTGACCTCCATCAGGTTGCAAACTGAATATAATTTTTTTCTGCATCTAGCTCTGAAAAAATATTTGGCCTTCTAGTAGTGTGTCGGACTTTCTCTATTAGTCCATCTATACTGACCTCCATCAGGTTGCAAACTGAATATAATTTTTTTCTGCATCTAGCTCTGAAAAAATATTTGGCCTTCTAGTAGTGTGTCGGACTTTCTCTATTAGTCCATCTATACTGACCTCCATCAGGTTGCAAATTAAAACTAATTTTTATCTGCATCTACAGTACCTCTGAAAAAATATTTGGGCTTCTAGCTGTGTGTGGGACTTGTTGTATTAGTCCATCTATACTGACCTCCATCAGGTTGCAAACTGAATATATTTTTTTCTGCATCTACCTCTGAAAAAATATTGGGCTTCCAGCTGTGTGTGGGACTTGTTGTATTAGTCCATCTATACTGACCTCCATCAGGTTGCAAACTGAATATATTTTTTTCTGCATCTACCTCTGAAAAAATATTGGGCTTCTAGCTGTGTGTGGGTCTTGTTCTATTAATCCATCTATACTGACCTCCATCAGGTTGCAAACTGAATATAATTTTTTTCTGCATCTAGCTCTGAAAAAATATTTGGCCTTCTAGTAGTGTGTCGGACTTTCTCTATTAGTCCATCTATACTGACCTCCATCAGGTTGCAAACTGAATATATTTATTTCTGCATCTACCTCTGAAAAAATATTGGGCTTCTAGCTGTGTGTGGGACTTGTTGTATTATTCCATCTATACTGACCTCCATCAGGTTGCAAACTGAATATATTTTTTTCTGCATCTACCTCTGAAAAAATATTGGGCTTCTAGCTTTGTGTGGGTCTTGTTCTATTAATCCATCTATACTGACCTCCATCAGGTTGCAAACTGAATATATTTTTTTCTGCATCTACCTCTGAAAAAATATTGGGCTTCTAGCTGTGTGTGGGTCTTGTTCTATTAATCCATCTATACTGACCTCCATCAGGTTGCAAACTGAATATAATTTTTTTCTGTATCTAGCTCTGAAAAAATATTTGGCCTTCTAGCAGTGTGTCGGACTTTCTCTATTAGTCCATCTATACTGACCTCCATCAGGTTGCAAACTGAATATATTTTTTTCTGCATCTACCTCTGAAAAAATATTTGGCCTTCTAGTAGTGTGTCGGACTTTCTCTATTAGTCCATCTATACTGACCTCCATCAGGTTGCAAATTAAAACTAATTTTTATCTGCATCTACAGTACCTCTGAAAAAATATTTGGGCTTCTAGCTGTGTGTGGGACTTGTTGTATTAGTCCATCTATACTGACCTCCATCAGGTTGCAAACTGAATATATTTTTTTCTGCATCTACCTCTGAAAAAATATTGGGCTTCTAGCTGTGTGTGGGTCTTGTTCTATTAATCCATCTATACTGACCTCCATCAGGTTGCAAACTGAATATCATTTTTTTCTGCATCTAGCTCTGAAAAAATATTTGGCCTTCTAGTAGTGTGTCGGACTTTCTCTATTAGTCCATCTATACTGACCTCCATCAGGTTGCAAACAGAATATATTTTTTTCTGCATCTATCTCTGAAAAAATATTTGGCCTTCTAGTAGTGTGTCGGACTTTCTCTATTAGTCCATCTATACTGACCTCCATCAGGTTGCAAATTAAAACTAATTTTTATCTGCATCTACAGTACCTCTGAAAAAATATTTGGGCTTCTAGCTGTGTGTGGGACTTGTTGTATTAGTCCATCTATACTGACCTCCATCAGGTTGCAAACTGAATATATTTTTTTCTGCATCTACCTCTGAAAAAATATTGGGCTTCTAGCTGTGTGTGGGTCTTGTTCTATTAATCCATCTATACTGACCTCCATCAGGTTGCAAACTGAATATAATATTTTTCTGCATCGAGCTCTGAAAAAATATTTGGCCTTCCAGTAGTGTGTCGGACTTTCTCTATTAGTCCATCTATACTGACCTCCATCAGGTTGCAAACTGAATATATTTTTTTCTGCATCTACCTCTGAAAAAATATTTGGCCTTCTAGTAGTGTGTCGGACTTTCTCTATTAGTCCATCTATACTGACCTCCATCAGGTTGCAAATTAAAACTAATTTTTATCTGCATCTACAGTACCTCTGAAAAAATATTTGGGCTTCTAGCTGTTTGTGGGACTTGTTGTATTAGTCCATCTATACTGACCTCCATCAGGTTGCAAACTGAATATATTTTTTTCCTGCATCTACCTCTGAAAAAATATTGGGCTTCTAGCTGTGTGTGGGTCTTGTTCTATTAATCCATCTATACTGACCTCCATCAGGTTGCAAACTGAATATAATTTTTTTCTGCATCTAGCTCTGAAAAAATATTTGGCCTTCTAGTAGTGTGTCGGACTTTCTCTATTAGTCCATCTATACTGACCTCCATCAGGTTGCAAACTGAATATAATTTTTTGTCTGCATCTAGCTCTGAAAAAATATTTGGCCTTCTAGTAGTGTGTCGGACTTTCTCTATTAGTCCATCTATACTGACCTCCATCAGGTTGCAAATTAAAACTAATTTTTATCTGCATCTGCAGTACCTCTGAAAAAATATTTGGGCTTCTAGCTTTGTGTGGGACTTGTTGTTTTAGTCCATCTATACTGACCTCCATCAGGTTGCAAATTCAAAATAATTTTTTTCTGCATCTAACCCAGCCAATAGTTTTGGCCTAATACCACAGTTTGGCCACTCAGCTCTGCTCGGTTACCATCCATTGTTTTTTTGTGCAAACAACTCCAGAGTTGTGAATTAGTTAACCACCAATATGAGTGGAAAAAGGCCTGCTGCTGGTGGAAAGGGGAATAGGCGTGTTGGGAAGGGGAAAAAAGGTTGTGTCCGTGGGTAGGTGTTAAAGCAACAGTAACATCTGCAGAAGAAAGACCATCTTCCAGCCAAACTAAAATGTCTACTTCTTTTAGCGGACAATGTGATAAGATCCCTTTCTTACGGCCACGCCAATCGCTACAAATTCCAGATGAGGCACAAAAACAGCAGGTGCTTCAACGGATATCAAGTGCTCCTTTAAGTGGGCTCTCCTCCACATCAACTTCAATATCACAAATACTCCAGTCCTCAAAGGTGTCACCCAAATCGCACTTGCTTCCTCACAGCTCCCAAATCTCCAGCTGCCCGTCTGAGTATGAGGTAGAACAGATGGTTGAGTCTGCAGAGCTGTTTACTCATACTATAGCCTGGGAATCAGAGGTCGACTCCAGCGCTTCTGTGAATCCAGACGAGGAAATGATCTGCACTGATGCCCAGAATCTTTATGAGTCGGATCCAGGACCAGACGCAGAAGGTTCTGACCATAATGTAGACCCTCATTCCCAAACTGTAACTCCTGTTGGTGGAGACAATGAGGAAGACGATGATAAGACTCAAATACCTGATTGGAGCGACAACTTTAGTTTTTTGTCAGGGCAGGAACAGGTTGGCTCTGAGGACGACGGGTGTGATAACGCACAGGGTGATGATGATGAGGTCGGAGATCCCACTTACTGTCAACCCACAGTCAGCCAAGAGATGAGGTCAGCAGAGGAGGTGGAGGAAGATGCTAGTGACGACGAGGTCAGGTTGCGCCTTCCTGGACAGAGACGTAGTACTGGAAGCACGTCAACAACTGCATCCTCAAACACAACTCTGCCTCTCACCACAAGTCGTGGTGGCTCTTCAGGTCGCATGGGTGCTAAGCCTTGCATAGCCTGGGCATTTTTTCAGATCGATAAAGATGACCCAACTCGTGTTATCTGTAACATTTGTCAGCAAAAGCTAAGTAGAGGCCAAAAAATACATAGTTTGAGTACTTCATGCATGAACCGGCACATGGACATGAAGCATAAGTTGCAGTGGGAAGCTCAGTGTGCTACAATGCGGCCTAGCCGGCCGGGCCAACCACCGTCTGCCATATCTTGTGCATCCGCGGCCTCTTCATCCTCTGTGACTGGGGGGACAGCAGTCACACCTGTTTTGGGGCGCAGACCTGCCACCTCTTTACCCGCAACAGCCAGCGTGATTGGCAGGTCATCATTTTCTTTGGAGGTGGTAACACCAGCTGGTGTTGAGCGCTGTCCGACATCGATAGCACCACCTTTGGATCAAGGCAACCTAACATGTCCGCCTGCATCTTCCTCACAGACCGGCAGTTTGCCGGGGACACCCTTATCAACCCCGTCTAAGCACAATAGCCAGCCCTCGGTCCCTCAGATGTGGACAAGTAAAAGACCATTTCCTCCTAGCCATGAGAAAGCTAAGAGGTTGAATTTCACCATCTGCAAGCTCTTTGCTACAGAAATGCTGCCTTTCCGCCTGGTGGACACAGAGGATTTTCGAGACCTTATGTCCGTCGCAGTGCCCCAGTACCAGATGCCCAGTCGGCAATACTTCTCAAAGAAAGGTGTGCCTGCGCTCCACCAGCATGTCGCACATAACATCACCGCTTCTTTGAGAAACTCTGTGTGTGACAGGGTGCATTTCACCACAGACACTTGGACGAGTAGGCATGGACAGGGGCGTTACATGTCGCTGACTGGGCACTGGGTAACTATGGTGACAGCAGGACAAGGGGCTGCTGTCCAAGTCTTGCCGTCCCCACGAGTTGTGCGTCAATCCTCTTTATGTCAAAGTTCCTCCACTGCTTCTGCCTCCTCAACCTCCTCTCGGTCTTCCACCTGCACCCAAAGCCTGTCTGGTCATGCCACAAGCTTTCTAACTGCGCAGAAGGGATCCTGCACACCTCCTTACTATGCTGGCAGTAGGGCTCAACGTCATCAGGCGGTTTTTACATTGAAATGTCTGGGAAATGTGAGTCACACAGCTGAGGAGTTGTGGTCAGCTCTGGAGAACCAATTTCATGAATGGTTGTCTCCACTGGACCTGAAACCAGGGAAGGCCGTGTGCGACAATGCTGTAAACCTGGGTGCGGCCCTTCGCCGGGGCAATGTCACACACGTGCCTTGTATGGCTCACGTGTTGAACCTGGTTGTCCAGCAATTTTTAGCCCACTATCCCAGACTAGATGGCCTTCTGCAGAGGGCACGGTCGCTGTGTGCTCACTTCCGCCGTTCGCATCCCGCAGCTCAGCGACTTACATCTCTACAGAAGTCGTTGGGCCTGCCACTTCACCGGCTAAAATGCGATGTGCCTACCCAGTGGAATTCAACTCTGCACATGTTGCAGCGACTGTGGCAGCACCGACAAGCCCTGGTGCAATACGTTCTGACGTATAGCCTGGGCCAACGAGATTCAGGGGTGGGGCAAATCACGCTGGAGGAGTGGTCTCAGATCAGGGACCTATGCACCCTTCTGCACAGTTTTGAAATGGCGACGAAGATGTTTAGTGCTGACGATGCCATTATCAGCATGACTATTCCGGTGATTTACATGCTGGAGCACATGTTAAACAGAATTTGGAGTCAGGTGGAGGCACAAGAGGAGGTGGAGGAAGTAGAGGAGGAGGAGTTGTATGCGGAAGGGCTAACATCTGCAAGGTCCAGACGGTCGGCAGCACCAAGGCGGCAGGCATGTGAGGGTGGGGGAGATGGTTTTACCAGGGCGCATGGTAGCAGCCAAACTAGTGAGGAAGGTGCAGGAGCCCAGGAAGAAGTGGAGGACGAACTGATGGAAGACTCATCAGATGAGGGAGACCTTGATCACATTTATGTTGTGCGAGGTTGGGGGGAGAGGACAGAGGAAGGAAGCATGATTGTTACCTCGCCACCAACACAGCAGGGACTTGGTGCTCCTGGATGCGCAACACACATGAGTGCCTTCTTGCTGCACTACCTGCAACATGACCCTCGAATTGTGAGAATTAGAAATAATCCTGACTACTGGGTTGCCACACTGTTAGATCCCCGGTACAAAAGTAAATTTGCAGAAATTATTCCTGCCATAGAAAGGGATGCACGCATGCAGGAGTATCAGCAGTGACTGTTGCAGAATCTTACATGTGCTTTTCCACAAAATACGAGTGGTGCACGTAGTGAATCTCACAGTTCCAACTTGCCAACCGTGGGACCGTCAAGTGTTCAGCACTCAAACCGTAACAGAACCACAGTATCTGCTGGTAACATCAATTTTGCGGAATCATTTCACCACTTTTTTAGCCCATCTTTTGCAAGGCCACAGGAGACAAGAAGTCTGACACATAGTCAACGCCTAGAGACGATGGTACAGGAGTATCTCCAAGTAAACATTGAAGCCACGACTGTGTCACTGGACCCTTGCTCTTTTTGGGCTTCCAATCTGGATAAATGGCCGGAGCTAGCCACTTACGCCTTGGAGATCTTGTCATGCCCCGCAGCCAGCGTTCTGTCTGAACGTGTGTTCAGCGCTGCTGGTGGTGTGCTGACAGATAAGCGCACGCGGCTCTCCACTGATAATGTAGACAGACTCACGTTCATAAAGATGAACAAATCATGGATCCGAAACGTCTTTTCTACCCCTGTGTCATCCTGGGGAGAGTAAAAGCTTGATGATTGGTAAAAATCACCCTACCAACCGTTTTAAGCTTTCAAATTACTAATCATGTTTATCTGTATCTTGACTGGAAAATAATTTGGGCTTTGTAGCAGTGTGCAGCACTGATCCTATTAGGCCATCTATACTAAAGCTTCACCAGATTTAAAATTAAAAATAATTTTTAGCTGCATCTAGCCCGGAAAATAATTTTGGGGCTCCGAGATGCGCAAGGCACATAAGTGCCTTCTTGCTGCACTACCTGCAGCATGACCCTCATATTGTCAGAATTCGAAGTAATCATGACTACTGGGTTGCCACACTCTTAGATCCCCCAAACTTTTCGATCAACCTTTTCATTTTAATAAAGACCAAAAAAATGGTCATTTTTGAAATTATAAGCATTAGCAGGTTGTTAGAAACTGAAATCAAACAGTTTTCAACTCAAAACTTTATTCTAGGTGATGTTACATTTTCACATAGGACCCCTTGTTCGAAAGGAGCTTCTGAACTCTCTCGTCCATTGAATTTGTCAGGTTTTGGATGGTTTCTGCTTCAATTGTTTTGCATGAGGACAGAATACCCTCCCAGAGCTGTTGCTTAGTTGTGAACTGCCTCCCGCCATCATAGACACTCCTTTTAATGATGCTCCAAAGGTTCTGAATGGGGTAGAGGTCAGGGGAGCATGGGGGTCACACCATAAGTTTGTCCCCTTTTATGCCCATATCAGCCAGAGATGCAGATGTTTTATGTGCAGCAAGAGATGGTGCATTATCATGCAGAAAAATGATCTTGCTGTGAAATACACGGTTCTTCTTCTTGAACCATGGCAGGAAGTGCTGTTTGAGAAAATCCAGATACATTATGGAGTTCATCTTTAGCGCCTTCAGGGATCCTAAAGGGGCCGACAATCTCTCTCCCCATGATTCCAGCCCAAAACATTACTCCACCTCCTCCTTGTTGGCGCTGTAGCCGTGTTTGCGTGGGGTGTCCATCAACCAGCCATCCTCCACTCCATCCATCTGGACCATCGAGCGCTGCACGGCACTCATCCATGAACAAAACAGTTTTGAAATCAGTCTTCATGTAATGTTTGGCCCACTGGAGCCGTTTCTGCTTGTGTGAAGTGGATAGAGGAGGTCGACAGGATGGCGCATGCACAGCTGCAAACCTCTGAAGGACCCTGCATCTTGTTGTTCGGGGGACGTTGGAGGCACAAGCAGCTTCAAAAACTTGTCTGCTGCTATGACAAGGCTTTTTTGCCGCTGCTCTTTCAACCTGACGTAATTGCCTGTAGGAAAGAGTCCTCAATTTTCCCTTATCAGCACGCACACGTGTGTACTGTGAATCAGCTACATACTTCTTGATTGCCAAGACACTTCATCCTGATCATCGCACAATGTTGATTGTAGTCATGCCTTGACCTAAACACTCCACAATTTGTTGCTTCTCAGCAGCCGACACATCCTTTTTCTTTCCCATTTTGGCAGAAAATGTAGGCTGCTTAATAATGTGAGAGAGCCTTCTTAAGTAGTCTTGCCTTTCATTGGACACACCTGCCAAACTAATTAGCACAGGTGTCTGCAATTGCTTACAGTGATATAAAGAGCCCTGACACACATCACCATCAATGAGTTTAACTGACAAACAAACAAATTCTTCCCTTATCACTCCTAAACACTTTTTGCATAATAATTTGGAACGCAGTGTACATGTGCTTTTCCACAAAACACCAGTGGTTCACGTAGTGAATCTTACAGTTCTAACTTGCCAACCGTGGTCTGTATGGAGTTGTTCAATAAAGGGCCCAAAATTAAGATAACATAGATGGGAGAGGTCTCTATGAATAGGAATTCCTAAGTATTTGATACCCTGTGAGGGCCAGGCAAAGGGAAAGTTGGACTGGATGGAATCCTATATGGATTTGGGGAGGACGACATCGAGGGCCTCAGACTTCGCTGCATTGATTTTAAAATTTTACCATGTAACAAAGTGATCTATTTCAGCCATAACAGCATGGATGGATATATGTGATTGAGTGATATATACTAGGACATCATCAGCAAATAGAGAGCACTTGTACTCGGTGCCTCCCACCTCAGTCCACCTAATATTGGGGTTATGGCGAATTGATGAGAGCAGGTGCTCCGTCACTAGGATGTATAAGAGAGGGGACAGAGGACATCACTGCCTTGTCCCATTGGTGATTGTGAAAGGTGATGAAAATGTTCTGACGCACCCCCTGGGCCTTGGGACACCCGGAGCCGGACCCTTTTTGGTGGATGCTGGTGGTTGTAGTCTTCGTGGCGGCGACCCAGTTCCGTGGCTCAGGGCGGTCAAACCAGTGGCGGAACTATTTATGTGGTTTTGATGTTTAAATGTCCGACTACGCCACCCGTGGATTGCGGTCAGAGTGAACCGCCGCTACAGGGCAGACCGCTGAGGCTGGTGTTGTGGGTGCAGCAGAGCGTAGCATAACTCCCCACGGGAGGAGTATAGCCTCAGGGCAGTGTATGCGGAGGATGGGGGTGATGGTGAAGGGCAGCAGCAGTAACGACACGGAGTCAGTGATGCAGTTCAGGGCCTTTACTCACAGTTCTTATTATCCAGACCACGTCTGCAGGTAACGGCTGCCCACGTTGTACTGTGCTCACCAGGTGAGGGGCTCAGACAACTCCCAGATAACTTTGGAGTACTTCACAGGACCCCCTTTGTGTGTCCTTTGTCTGGCCTTTCTTACCAACACTTCTGTCCGGCTGCCTCGGGCCTCCTCTTGGTAAACTTGGCGCCAGTTTCCCTGACCCTATGTGGTGCCTTCCTAGCGGGTGTAGCGAGGGGCTGCGCCACATAAAATGTCAGAGCCTCCGGTTTCTAGCTGAGGGTCGTTTCCTGCCTCCACTAGTTCGGGGACCGGTCTCCCCCTTTGGCCTGACCCCTCCACGCAGGTGGATTCGGGCGTGCGGTGGCGACTCGCCCATCCGCACCCCTGGGATCCCTTCATTCCTCGTTCCTGGAGCCTTCTCCGCTCCTCTTCCTTCCTTCTCCCTCTTCCAGGCCTGGGCCTCTGTTACTAGGCCCACCTCTGGAGCAGAGCTCATGCAGAGCCCCTGCTCCCTGCCACTTCTGCTCAGACTTCTCTGCACTGAACTAAGATGGTGCCCACCTTTTATACTCCCTTCTCAATGCACCCAGGAACTGCTTCCTCCCTGCTCCTGCACTACAGGGTTCCCCTTCCTCAGTGTTCCCTCCCCCCACTCCAGCCAGGGACAGGGACTGTCGTGCCCATCTCAGGGGCATATTGGTCGCCCTGCCCCACGGCAATGTGGTGTAATGCATGCAGGTGTCGGGTCCTGATCCACACTCCATCCTTACCTGAGAGTGAGATATCACACCTCTGGGTGAGGTGCAATACGTCTGTAGCAACCGAGCCCTCAGGGTGCTACAGTTCCATTTATCTTCAGCCTAGGTGACGTATTGCGATACAGGGCCGTGATTTTGGCTATAAAAGGGTCCCCTAGACCCCTACCCAAAGATTTTTAAGAGAATCATATATGGCGTGCCAGGAGACTCTATGGAATGCTTTCTCAGCATCCAACGAGAGTATCTAATTACAAATTTTTAACTGCATCTAGCCCAGGAAATACTTTGTGCCTAGTAGCAGTGTCTGCTAGTCAGCGGATTATCCCGGCTGTTAAGCAAGCTGCACCACCTGTAGTTTAGACACTTAATTTTTTCAAAGGAAATGCTTCGGGACCATGGGATACTTGGTGAAGAGCATCAGGAGGCACCCCAAGGCATAGGGGCTGGGACTGGCAGTAGGATGCATTGCGGTGGACAGCCGAGCTCGATCCTTATAAAAGCTTTTTAACTGCAGCAGCTTTAGTGGATGCTACTGGAGCTGGAATTACCGCGGCTGCTGGCATGAGACTTGCCCTCCAATAGATCATTGTAAATGGATTTAAAGTGTATTCATTCAAATTAGAGAGACAATTTAAATTAAAAAGCTTAGAGCTGCCTTCACCACAGGGGGGCTCGCTCGACCCACCAGCGGACAGGCACCAGTATTGGGAGAGGGGGGCTGGCCGTCAGGGTTCACCGCGGCTCTGGCACAAACCCGGCGACACGGAGGTGGCACGGGCAGGAGCGGACTGGCCGTGTCGGCTTCTCACTTTTTGGATTTTAGAAGGGCATGACATGCCTATATCTGTGTCTCCCCCTCCTTTTACTCCTCCACCTCTTTTATTTTCGCATGACTATATGTACTTGTCACTTTTCCATGTGTTAGTTATGTCTTCTGAGCAGTTTGTCAGCTTTTGGACACCTTTGAAGGTGTTTTCTATGTGTTTCTATGTGTTTTTGTTTGCCTGCCATTGGTTTTAACGGTGTTCGAAGGTGTTCGACGAACAGTTCGACGAACAGTTCGGCGAACACACGGGTGTTCGACGAACCGAACCGAACTCGAACACTACGGGGGTGGCTCAACACTAGTCCTTGAGGCAAATCTTAAATGTCCTGAATTTGTGCTTTCACAAAAGACTTCTGGGAACATCAAATAGTTTCTTTGTGCATATGTTAGTTGTTGCTTTGGCATCGGAAAAATACTGTGGATAGGAAAATGAGAGGGACTATTTCATCTCTATGTGTTCTCTGTCCCTATTAGGGCAGAGAGTGAACCTCCTAAGGTGTTGTCGAGGAAGATTCCTAGAAACCGAATTACCAGTAAGTCTAATTTCAGATTTTTCTACCTCAGCAATCAATGGACTATAAATATACTTAAGAAACAAAAGCTAAAAGAGCAGATGAACATAGTTTAACAAGTCTGAAATGCACATGTGATACTGACATCAAAGTTTCACCACATTTTGGGACAAATGTTTTCACTTTCAACATTAACAATCAGTAGAATATTTTCTCTAAATTTGCATCTCCTTTCTTCACTCCAATTGTTTCCACCTAAGAAAAAATAAAGCTTGATGCAACATTATGCTTACAAATTGTGTTTTATGCTCAATCATCACCTGTCCTACAGAGACACAGTCAGAATTACCCTGGCGAATTGAGTAAATTTGAAAATGTAAAAAAAATGCACAATTGCTGTTTTTATCTATTCATTCACAAAGAATTAATGTAAGTTCTTAAATATGTACGCAAAATAGCGGGACTTTCAAATATAGATAATCTTGCAAAAACAAATCAAAGTAACAATAAATACATCCAGTTGTGACTTCTACATTGTGTTGAACACTCCTGAATCTAAATGTGTCCTTTCGAAATAGCTCAGTTGGGAAAGCGTTAAATTGGAGATCTAAAGGTCCCGGGTTTGTGCAAAAGTTTTCTTCTTCACCCATTAAATTTTAAGCAGAAAATAAACAAAGCATATGGACTGACTGTTTACAGAGAATGTAAAAGTCCTAATCATTATAACTATCTACAGGAAATAAAATGATAGAAACTTGAGAACTGAACACTTTTAACTTTTGAGGAAAATAATATTTTTTGTAATTTTTCCTTCATTCTGGACATCATCACTTTGTTTTATTTTAGTTTAACTTAGCTGTATGAGGATTTATAGGAAACCTGATAGCTAATACGGGCAGCATGTGTCAGACACTAGCTGAATGATTTCAGCCATTTATGTTTGACTATGAATCGCTGTGGCATTACTGAGACAAATATGCTTAAAAAATATGCCAGGAACAAAACTATTTGGGGAAAAAGCCAGGAAGGCAAAAAACACAAGCCCCAACTCAGGACCGTCATCTTTCATTCTAAAAAAAGGGGTTTCCACGTTAATGGTAAGACAAAGAATCCACAGATTTGGCATTTCTCTAGCGAGGAGAGCCCACTTAAAATGTATGGGGTGCTTGTCTCCATAAGCGCAAGCTGGGCAATAAGCTGCCTTATTTGCAATTCTGGATGTTGCAGAGTGAAAACACCTGTTGGACAAAAATAGTAATTGCCGGTGTTGATGAATTCATTGTGAGGAGTAATTTATAAAATGGGATCACTTTGGAGGGGTTTTTGCTGTTTTGGTACTTTTTGAACTCCGCAAATGTCACCCTCAAAATATTCTTGCAAAATCTCCATTCCCAAAACCCAAATAGCGCTCTTACTTTCAAAGCCCTGTTGTGTGACCAAACAGTAGTTTCTGAAGACATGTGGGGCATCACCGTATTTCAATGAAATTGTGCAACTTTAGATATTTTCACAAGATAAACTAAATACATATTGACCTAAATTTACCATTAATATAAAGTACAATGTGTTACAAAATAACAATATCAGAATCACGGGGATATGTTAAGCATTCCAGTGTTATTGCCACATAAAGTGATACATGTCAGATTGAAAAAACGATGCTTGGTCATGAAGCTCTAAATTGGCTGTAACTAATAGGTTACAAATCAATATTAAACTAAAAGAAATCATGGTATATTTCATTTCATCACAAGTGATGCCCATCTGTCTACTGCTTAGCTTAGAAAGAGTTAAATTACAAAAGCCGGAAGAAGTCAGGATGGCCGATTGGTGTAAAGTGCTCTGTTAAGGTCACAGTCCCTCCTGGAGGTGTGGGTTTGAATCTCACTTCTGACATTAGCATTTTCTTTCAAGAAATTGTACAGCTTCACTCCTGTTACTGATCAGTTGGGGTTCCGCTCCATTGGTGGCAATCTCAAATCGAAAACTAAAAGCGATGGGACTTAGCAAAACCAATTCTCAACGTTGGCACTTTGGCAGTATTCCTGGGGGTCCTTGAGGAAAATATTAAATGTCCTGAATTTGTGCTTTCACAAAAGACTTCTGGGAACATCAAATAGTTTCATTGTGCATATGTTAGTTGTTGCTTTGGCATCGGAAAAATACTGTGGATAGGAAAATGGGAGGAAATATTTCATCTCTATGTGTTCTCTGTCCCTATTAGGGCAGAGAGTGAACTTCCTAAGGTGCTGTCGTGGAAGATTCCTAGAAACCGAATTACCAGTAAGTCTAATTTCAGATTTTTCTACCTCAGGCATCAATAGACTATAAATATACTTAATAAACAAAAGCTAAAAGAGCAGATGAACATAGTTTAACAAGTCTGAAATGCGCATGTGATACTGACATAAAAGTTTCACCACATTTTGGGACAAATGTTTTCACTTTCAACATTAACAATCAGTAGAATATTTTCTCTAAATTTGCATCTCTTTTCTTCACTCCAATTGTTTGCACCTAAGAAGAAAATAAAGCTTGATGCAACATTATGCTTACAAATAGTGTTTTATGCTCAATCATCACCTGTCCTACAAAGACACATTCAGAATTACCCTGGCGAATTGAGTAAATTTGAAAATGTAAAAAAAATGCAGAATTGCTGTTTTTTCTATTCATACACAGAGAATTTATGTAAGTTCTTAAATATGTACGCAAAATAGCGGGACTTTCAAATATAGATAATCTTGCAAAAGCAAGTCAAAGTAAAAATAAATACATCCAGTTGTGACATCTACAGTGTGTTGAACATTCCTGAAACTACATGTGTCCTGCCGAAATAGGTCAGTTGGGAGAGCGTTAGACTGAAGATCTAAAGGTCCCAGGGTCAATCCTGAGTTTTGGCAAAAGTTTTTTTCTTCACCCATTAAATTTTCTGCAGAAAATAAACAAAGCATATGGACTGACTGTTTACAGAGAATGTAAAAGTCCTAATCATTATAACTATCTACAGGAAATAAAATGATAGAAACTTGAGAACTGAACACTTTTAACTTTTGAGGAAAATAATATTTTTTTGTAATTTTTCCTTCATTCTGGACGTCATCACTTTGTTTTATTTTAGTTTGACTTAGCTGTATGAGGATTTAAAGGAAACCTGATAGCTAATACGGGCAGCATGTATCAGACACTAGCTGAATGATTTCAGCCATTTATGTTTGACTATGAATCGCTGTGGCATTACTGAGACAAATATGCTTCAAAAATATGCCAGGAACAAAGCTGTTTGGGGAAAAAGCCAGGAAGGCAAAAAACACAAGCCCCAACTCAGGACCATCATCTTTCATTCTAAAAATATCGGTTTCCACGGTAATGGTAAGACAAAGAATCCACAGATTTGGCATTTCTCTAGCGAGGAGAGCCCACTTAAAATGTATGGGATGCTTGTCTCCATAAGCGCAAGCTGGGCACTAAACTGGCTTATTTGCAATTCTAGATGTTGCAGAGTGAAAACACCTGTTGGACAAAAATAGTAATTGCCGGTGTTGATGAATTCATTGTGAGGAGTAATTTATAAAATGGGATCACTTTGGAGGGGTTTCTGCTGTTTTGGTGCTTTTGGAACTCCACAAATGTCACCCTCAAAATATTCTTGCAAAATCTGCATTCCCAAAACCCAAATAGCGCTCTTACTTTCAAAGCCCTGCTGTGTGACCAAACAGTAGTTTCTGAAGACATATCCGCATCACCACATTTCAATGAAATTGTACAACTTTAGATATTTTCACAAGAAAAACTAAATATATATTGACCTAAATTTACCATTAATATAAAGTACAATGTATTACAAAATAACACTATCAGAATCAAGGGGATATGTTAAGCATTCCAGTGTTATTGCCACATAAAGTGATACATGTCAGATTTAAAAAACGGTGCTTGGTCATGAAGCTCAAAATTGGCTGTAACTAATAGGTTACAAATCAATATTGAAATAAAATAAATCATGGTATATTTCCTTTCATCACAAGTAATGCTCATCTTTCTACTGCTTAGCTTAGAAAGAGTTAAATTAAAACAGCCAGAAGAAGTCAGGATGGCCGAGCGGTCTAAGGCGTTGCGTTTAGGTCACAGTCTCTCCTGAAGCTGTGGGTTCGAATCCCACTTCTGACCTTAGTATTTTCTTTCAAGAAATTGTACAGCTTCATTCCTGTTACTGATCAGTTGTGGTTCCGCTCTATTGGTGGCAATATCAAATCGAAAACTAAAAGTGATGGGGCTTAGCAAAACCAATTCTCAATGTTTGCACTTTGGCAGTATTCTTGGGGGTCCTTGACGCAAATCTTAAATGTCCTGAATTTGTGCTTTCACTAAAGACTTCTGGGAACATCAAATAGTTTCTTTGTGCATATGTTAGTTGTTGCTTTGGCATCGGAAATATACTGTGGATAGGAAAATGGGAGGAAATATTTCATCTCTATGTGTTCTCTGTCCCTATTAGGGCAGAGAATGAACCTCCTAAAGTGCTGTCATGGAAGATTCCTAGAAACCGAATTACCAGTAAGTCTAATTTCAGATTTTTTTACCTCAGGCATCAATAGACTATAAATATACTTAATAAACAAAAGCTAAAAGAGCAGATGAACATAGTTTAACAAGTCTGAAATGAGCATGTGATACTGACATAAAAGTTTCACCACATTTTGGGACAAATGTTTTCACTTTCAACATTAACAATCAGTAGAATATTTTCTCTAAATTTGCATCTCTTTTCTTCACTTAAAATTGTTTGCACCTAAGAAGAAAATAAAGCTTGATGCAACATTATGCTTACAAATTGTGTTTTATGCTCAATCATCACCTGTCCTACAAAGACACATTCAGAATTACCCCGGCGAATTGAGTAAATTTGAAAATGTAAAAAAAATGCAGAATTGCTGTTTTTTCTATTCATTCACAGAGAATTTATGTAAGTTCTTAAATATGTACGCAAAATAGCGGGACTTTCAAATATAGATAATCTTGCAAAAACAAGTCAAAGTAAAAATAAATACATCCAGTTGTGACATCTACAGTGTGTTGAACATTCCTGAATCTAATTGTGTCCTGCCGAAATAGGTCAGTTGGGATAGCGTTAGACTGAAGATCTAAAGGTCTCAGGGTCAATCTTGGGTTTTGGCAAAAGTTTTTTTCTTCACCCATTAAATTTTAAGCAGAAAATAAACAAAGTATATGGACTGACTGTTTACAGAGAATGTAAAAGTCCTAATCATTATAACTATCTACAGGAAATAAAATGATAGAAACTTGAGAACTGAACACTTTTAACTTTTGAGGAAAATAATATTTTTTTGTAATTTTTCCTTCATTCTGGATGTCATCACTTTGTTTTATTTTAGTTTGACTTAGCTGTATGAGGATTTAAATGAAACCTGATAGCTAATACGGGCAGCATGTATCAGACACTAGCTGATTGATTTCAGCCATTTATGTTTGACTATGAATCGCTGTGGCATTACTGAGACAAATATGCTTCAAAAACATGCCAGGAACAAAGCTGTTTGGGGAAAAAGTCAGGAAGGCAAAAAACACAAGCCGCAACTCAGGACCGTCATCTTTCATTCTAAAAATAGGGGTTTCCATGGTAATGGTAAGACAAAGAATCCACAGATTTGGCATTTCTCTAGCAAGGAGAGCCCACTTAAAATGTATGGGGTGCTTGTCTCCATAAGCGCAAGCTGGGCACTAAACTGGCTTATTTGCAATTCTAGATGTTGCAGAGTGAAAACACCTGTTGGACAAAAATAGTAATTGCCGGTGTTGATGAATTCATTGTGAGGAGTAATTTATAAAATGGGATCACTTTGGAGGGGTTTCTGCTGTTTTGGTACTTTTGGAACTCCGCAAATGTCACCCTCAAAATATTCTTGCAAAATCTGCATTCCCAAAACCCAAATAGCGCTCTTACTTTCAAAAAGCCCTGCTGTGTGACCAAACAGTAGTTTCTGAAGACATATGGGCATCACCACATTTCAATGAAATTGTACAACTTTAGATATTTTCACAAGAAAAACTAAATATATATTGACCTAAATTTACCATTAATATAAAGTACAATGTGTTACAAAATAACACTATCAGAATCACGGGGATATGTTAAGCATTCCAGTGTTATTGCCACATAAAGTGATACATGTCAGATTTAAAAAACGGTGCTTGGTCATGAAGCTCAAAATTGGTTGTAACTAATAGGTTACAAATCAATATTAAAATAAAATAAATCATGGTATATTTCCTTTCATCACAAGTAATGCTCATCTTTCTACTGCTTAGCTTAGAAAGAGTTAAATTAAAAAAGCCAGAAGAAGTCAGGATGGCCGAGCAGTCTAAGGCGCTGCGTTTAGGTCGCAGTCTCTCCTGGAGGTGTGGGTTCGAATCCTACTTCTGACATTAACATTTTCTTTCAAGAAATTGTACAGCTTCACTCCTGTTACTGATTAGTTGGGGGTCCGCTCCATTGGTGGCAATCTCAAATCAAAAACTAAAAGTGATGGGGCTTAGCAAAACCAATTCTCAACGTTGGCACTATGGCAGTATTCCTGGGGGTCCTTGAGGCAAATCTTAAATGTCCTGAATTTGTGCTTTCACTAAAGACTTCTGGGAACATCAAATAGTTTCATTGTGCATATGTTAGTTGTTGTTTTGGCACCAGAAAAATACTGTGGATAGGAAAATGGGAGGGACTATTTCATCTCTATGTGTTCTCTGTCCCTTTTAGGGCAGAGAGTGAACCTCCTATGGTGCTGTCGTGGAAGATTCCTAGAAACCGAATTACCAGTAAGTCTAATTTCAGATTTTTTTACCTCAGGCATCAATAGACTATAAATATACTTAATAAACAAAAGCTAAAAGAGCAGATGAACATAGTTTAACAAGTCTGAAATGCGCATGTGATACTGACATCAAAGTTTCACCACATTTTGGGACAAATGTTTTCACTTTCAACATTAGCAATCAGTAGAATATTTTCTCTAAATTTGTATCTCCTTTCTTCACTTCAATTGTTTGCACCTAAGAAAAAAATAAGGCTTGATGCAACATTATGCTTACAAATTGTGTTTTATGCTCAATCATCACCTGTCCTACAGAGACACAGTCAGAATTACCCTGGCGAATTGAGTAAATTTGAAAATGTAAAAAAATGCAGAATTGCTGTTTTTTTCTATTCATTCACAAAGAATTAATGTAAGTTCTTAAATATGTGCGCAAAATAGCTGGACTTTCAAATATAGATAATCTTGCAAAAACAAATCAAAGTAAAAATAAATACATCCAGTTGTGACATCTACAGTGTGTTGAACATTCCTGAATCTAATTGTGTCCTGCCGAATAGCTCAGTTGGGAGAGCGTTAGACTGAAGATCTAAAGGTACATGGTTCAATCCTGGGTTTCTGCAAAAGTTTTTTTCTTCACCCATTAAATTTTAAGCAGAAAATAAACAAAGCATATGGACTGACTGTTTACAGAGAATGTAAAAGTCCTAATCATTATAACTATCTACAGGAAATAAAATGATAGAAACTTGAGAACTGAACACTTTTAACTTTTGAGGAAAATAATATTTTTTGTAATTTTTCCTTCATTCCGGACGTCATCACTTTGTTTTATTTTAGTTTGACTTAGCTGTATGAGGGTTTAAAGGAAACCTGATAGCTAATACGGGCAGCATGTATCAGACACTAGCTGAATGATTTCAGCCATTTATGTTTGACTATGAATCGCTGTGGCTTTTCTGAGACAAATATGCTTCAAAAATATGGCAGGAACAAAGCTGTTTGGGGAAAAAGCCAGGATAGCAAAAAACACAAGCCCTAACTCAGGACCGTCATCTTTCCTTCTAAAAAATAGGGGTTTCCACGTTAATGGTAAGACAAAGAATCCACAGATTTGGCATTTCTCTTGCGAGGAGAGCCCACTTAAAATGCATGGGGTGCTTGTCTCCATAAGCGCAAGCTGGGCACTAAACTGGCTTATTTGCAATTCTGGATGTTGCAGAGTGAAAACACCTGTTGGACAAAAATAGTAATTGCCGGTGTTGATGAATTCATTATGAGGAGTAATTTATAAAATGGGATCACTTTGGAGGGGTTTCTGCTGTTTTGGTACTTTTGGAACTCCGCAAACGTCACCCTCAAAATATTCTTGCAAAATCTGCATTCCCAAAACACAAACAGCGCTCTTACTTTCAAAGCCCTGCTGTGTGACCAAACAGTAGTTTCTGAAGACATATGGGGCATCACCGCATTTCAATGAAATTGTGCAACTTTAGATATTTTCACAAGAAAAACTAAATATATATTGACCTAAATTTACCATTAATATAAAGTACAATGTGTTACAAAATATCACTATCAGAATCACGGGGATATGTTAAGCATTCAAGTGTTATTGCCACATAAAGTGATACATGTCAGATTTAAAAAAAGGTTATGAAGCTCAAAATTGGCTGTAACTAATAGTTTACGAATCAATATTAAAATAAAAGAAATCATGGTATATTTCCTTTCATCACAAGTAATGCTCATCTTTCTACTGCTTGGCTTAGAAAGAGTTAAATTACAAAAGCCAGAAGAAGTCAGGATTAGAGATGAGCGGTGTTGGAATCGAACTGTTCGCCAATCTCAAATTCGAGCTGTTTTGAGCGGTTTTCGATCCATTCGGTGAACACGAACGATTTGAAAAAATTCAGCTTTTCGAGGTAATGTTCGGTAACTGTTCGTGCACCAAAATCATAACTGGATTTTTTCACTGTAATGCTGATAATCAATGATAATATGTATTTTGAGTGTACAGCGGGGCGGGGGGAGGGGCAGGGGATGGATCTCTGCAAAAATAATGAAGATCTCCATTTTTTTTCTCTTTCCCACATTTACAGTGGGGCGGTGCAATCTGTCAGCCTATCAGCAGCGCACACACAGAGCGAACTGCTTTTTTTCACACAAGCAAGGGCATGTGTCATTGGCTGTGTATGTCACATGTCCTTGCCCTATAAGACCCAGCCATTTTCCCCGTCGCCACCATTTTCGCACTGCTGCAGCTGCATGTTAGACGGCACGGCTGTTGCTGTGTGCGCTATACTTTCAGTGTTAATTTCAATCCAATTTTCTCAGAAATATACAGATAGCTTGGGAGTAGGGAATAGTTCTTATTGCAGTCCTTTTGAGGACTAGGTTACAGCATTTCCTATGACTTTTAACAGGCAGGTCTGTGCTCTTAAATAGACAGCTTGGGAGTAGGGACTAGTTTTAATTGCAGTCCTTTTGAGGACTAGGTTACAGCATTTCCTACGACATTTTGCCAGGCAGGTCTGTGCCAGTGCTGTGCTAGTGTTTTCACAGCATTTGGCTAAATCTAGCTAAGCAAATCCTTTTTGGCCTCTTGCAGTGTGTGTTAGTCTGTGGAGTAGCGTATCTGTGTTGCAAGCTACACCACCTGTGTATAGAATACAATTTTTTTTACTGCACCTAGCCAAGTAAAACCTTTTGGGCATAGCATCATTCTATTAGGCCATCTGTACTAAGCTCCACCAGCTTGCAAATTAGAAATAATTTTTATCTGCATCTTGCTCGGAGAATAATTTTGGGCCTGTAGCAGTGTGTGGGACTTATTGTATTAGTCCATCTATACTATGTTCCACCAGCTTGCAAATTAGAAATAATTTTTATCTGCATCTAGCTCGGAAAATAATTTTGGGCCTGTAGCAGTGTGTGGGACTTATGGTATTAGTCCATCTATACTAAGCTCCACCAGCTTGCAATTTAGAAATAATTTTTATCTGCATCTAGCTCTGAAAATAATTTTGGGCCTGTAGCAGTGTGTGGGACTTATTCTATTAGTCCATCTATACTAACCTCCACCAGCTTGCAAATTAGAAATAATTTTTATCTGCATCTAGCTCGGAAAATAATTTGGGGCTTGTAGCAGTGTGTGGGACTTATTCTATCAGTCTATCTATACTAAGCTCCACCAGCTTGCAAATTAGAAATAATTTTTAGCTGCATCTAGCTCGGAAAATAATTTTGGGCTTGTATCAGTGTGTGGGACTTATTCTATTAGTCCATCTATACTAAACACCACCACCATTGTATGTAATTAAATTGTTTTACTGCATCTAACCCAGCCAATCCTTTTGGGCTAATACCACAGTTTGGCCACTCAGCTCTGCTCGGTTCCCATCCATCGTTTTTTGTGCAAACAACTCCAGAGTTGTCAATTAGTTAACCACCAAAATGAGTGGAAAAAGGCCTGCTGCTGGTGGAAAGGGGAATAGGCATTTTGGGAAGGGAAAAAAAGGTTGTGTCCGTGGGGTAGGTGTTAAAGCAACAGTAACATCTGCAGAAGAAAGACGATCTTCCAGCCAAACTAAGATGTCTACTTCTTTTAGAGGACAATGTGATACGATCCCTTTCTTACGGCCACGCCAATCGCTACAAATTCCAGATGAGGCACAAAATGAGCAGGTGCTTCAACGGCTATCAAGTGCTCCTTTAAGTGGGCTCTCCTCCACCTCAACTTCAACATCTCAAATACTTCAGTCCTCAGAGGTGTCACCCCAATCGCACTTGCTTCCTCACAGCTCCCAAGTCTCCAGCTGAACGTCTGAGTTTGGGGTAGATCAGATGGTTGAATCTGCAGAGCTGTTTACTAGTGTTGAGCCACCCCCGTAGTGTTCGAGTTTGTTTCGTCGAACATCCATATGTTCTATGAACTGTTCGTCGAACTGTTCGTCGAACACCGTTTAAACCAATGGCAGGTAATCAAAAACACATAGGAACGCATAGAAAACACATAGAAAACACTTCAAAGGTGTCCAAAAGCTGACAAACTGCTCAGAAGATACAACTAACACATAGAAAAGTGACAAGTACATATAGTCATTCGAAAAGAAAAGAGGTGGAGGAGTAAAAGGAGGGGGAAACACAGATATAGGCATGTCATGCCCTTCTAAAACCAAAAAAGTGCGAAGCCGACATGGCCAGTCCGTTCCTTCCCGTGCGACCTCCGTGTCGCCGGGTTTGTGCCAGAGCTGCGTTGGACCCTGACGGCCAGTCCACCTCTCCCAATACTGGTGCCTGTCCGCTGGTGGTTCGAGCGAGCCCCCCTGCGGTGGAGGAAGGTCTAAGCTTTTTAATTTAAATTGTCTCTCTAATTTGAATGGGTACACTTTAAATCCTTTTACAAGGATCTATTGGAGGGCAAGTCTGATGCCAGCAGCTGCGTGAATTCCAGCTCCAGTAGCGTCCACTTAAGCTGCTGCAGTTAAAAAGCTTTTATAAGGATTGAGCTTGGCGGTCCACCACAAGGCGTCCTACCGCAAGTCCCAGCCCCTGTGCCTTGGGGTGCCTCCTGATGCTCTTCACTGAGTGTCCCAGGGGCCCGAAGCATTTCCTTTGAAAAAATTAAGTGTTCAAACTACAGGTGGTGTAGCTTGCTTAACAGCTGGGATAATCCGCTGACTAGCATACACTGCTACTAGGCACAAAGTATTTCCTGGGCTAGATGCAGTTAAAAATTTGTAATTAGATACTCTCGTTGGATGCTGAGAAAGCATTCCATAGAGTCTCCTAGCATGCCATATATTATTCTCTTAAAAAGCTTGGGGTAGGGGTCTAGGGGACCATTTTAAAGCCAAAATCAGGGTCCTGTATTGCAATACGTCACCTAGGCTGAAGATAAATGGAATATTTTCATCACCTTTCATAATCACCAATGGGACAAGGCAGGGATGTCCTCTGTCCCCTCTCTTATACATCCTAGTCACGGAGCACCTGCTCTCATCAATTCGCCATAACCCCAATATTAGGTGGATTGAGGTGGGAGGCACCGAGTACAAGTGCTCTGCATTTGCTGATGATGTCCTAGTATATATCACTGAATCACATATATCCATCCCTGCTGTTATGGCTGAAATAGATCACTTTGTTACATGGTCAAATTTTAAAATCAATGCAGCGAAGTCTGAGGCCCTCGATGTTTTCCTCCCCAAATCCATACAGGATTCCATCCAGTCCAACTTTCCCTTTGCCTGGCCCTCACAGGGTATCAAATACTTTGGAATTCGTATTCATGGAGACCTCTCCGGTCTATGTTATCTTAATTTTGGGCCCTTTATTGAACAACTCCATACAGACCACGTTTGGCAAGTTAGAACTGTAAGATTCACTATGTGAACCACTGTTGTTTTGTGGAAAAGCACATGTACACTGTTTTCCAAATTATTATGCAAAAAGTGTTTATGAGTGATAAGGTAAGAATTTTTTGTTTGTCAGTTAAACTCATTGATGGTGATGTGTGTCAGGGCTCTTTATATCACTGTAAGCAATTGCAGACACCTGTGCTAATTAATTTGGCAGGTGTGTCCAATGAAAGGCAAGACTACTTAAGAAGGCTGTCCCACATTATTAAGCAGCCTACATTTTCTGCCAAAAAGGGAAAGACAAAGGATGTGTCGGCTGCTGAGAAGCAACAAATTGTGGAGTGTATAGGTCAAGGCATGACTACAATCAACATTGCTTCATCGTGATCATCGCACAATCAAGAAGTATGTAGCTGATTCACAGTACACACGTGTGCGTGCTGATAAGGGAAAATTGAGGACTCTTTCCGACAGGCAATTACGTCAGGTTAAAAGAGCAGCGTCAAAAAAGCCTTGTCATAGCAGCAGACAAGTTTTTGAAGCTGCTGGTGCCTCCAACGTCCCCCGAACAACAAGATGCAGGGTCCTTCAGAGGTTTGCAGCTGTGCGCAAGCCATTCTGTCGACCTCCTCTATCCACTGTAGAGAAGCAGAAACGGCTCCAGTGGGCCAAACAATACATGAAGACTGACTTAAAAACTGTTTTGTTCACCGATGAGTGCCGTGCAACGCTCGATGGTCCAGATGGATGGAGTGGAGGATGGCTGGTTGATGGACACCCCATGCAAACACGGCTACAGCGCCAACAAGGAGGATGTGGAGTAATGTTTTGGGCTGGAATCATGAGGAGAGAGATTGTCAGCCCCTTTAGAATACCTGAAGGGGTAAAGATGAACTCCATAATGTATGTGGAGTTTCTCAAACAGCACTTCCTGCCATGGTTCAAGAAGAAGAACCGTTTATTCCGCAGCAAGATCATTTTCATGCATGATAATGCACCGTCTCATGCTGCACATAACACATCTGCATCTCTGGCTGATATGGGCATAAAAGGGTACAAACTTATTGTGTGACCCCCATGCTCCCCTGACCTCAACCCCATTGAGAACCTCTGGAGCATCATCAAAAGGAGTGTCTATGATGGCGGGAGGCAGTTCACATCTAAGCAAGAGCTCTGGGAGGGTATTCTGTCCTCATGCAAAACAGTTGAAGCAGAATCCATCCAAAACCTGACAAATTCACTGGATGAGAGAGTTCAGAAGCTCCTTTCGAAGAAGTGGTCCTATGTGCAAATGTAACATCACCTAGAATAAAGTTTTGAGTTGAAAACTGTTTAATTTCAGTTCCTAATAACCTGCTAATGCTTATAATTTCAAAAATGACAATTTTTTGTTCTTTATTAAAATGAAAAGGTTGATCGTGTGGCAACCCAGTAGTCAGGATTACTTCGAATTCTGACAATTTGAGGGTCATGTTGCAGGTAGTGCAGCAAGAAGGCACTCATGTGTCTTGCGCATCTAGGAGCCCCAAAATTATTTTCTTGGCTAGATACAGCTAAAAATTATTATTAATTTGCAATCTGGTGGAGCTTAGTATAGATAGCCTAATAGAATCAATACTGCAAACTGCTACAAGGCCCAAATTATTTTCCAGCCAAGATACAGATAAACATGATTAGTAATTTTAAATCTGGTAGAGTTTAGTATAGATGGTCTAATAGAATCAGTACTACAAACTGCTACAAGGCCCAAATTGTTTTCCAGACAAGATACAGATAAACATGATTAGTAAATTCAAAGCTTAAAATGGTTGGTGAGGTGATTTTAACAAATCATCAAGCTTTTACTCTCCCCAGGATGACACAGGGGTAGAAAAGTCCTTTCGGATCCATGATTTGTTCATCTTTATGAACGTGAGTCTGTCTACATTATCAGTGGAGAGCCGCGTGCGCTTATCTGTCAGCACACCACCAGCAGCGCTGAACACACATTCAGACAAAATGCTGGCTGCGGGGCATGACAAGATTTCCAAGACGTAAGTGGCGAGCTCCGGCCATTTATCCAGATTGGAAGTCCAAAAAGAGCTAGGGTCCAGTGACACAGTCATGGCTTCAATGTTTACTTGGAGATGCTCCTGTACCATCGTCTCTAGGCGTTGACTATGTGTCAGACTTCTTGTCTCCTGTGGCCTTGCAAAGGATGGGCTAAAAAAGTGGTGAAATGATTCCGCAAAATTGATGTTATCAGCAGATACTGTGTTTCTGTTACGTTTTAAGTGCTGAACACTCGACAGTCCCATGGTTGGCAAGTTAGAACTGTGAGATTCACTACGTGCACCGTTGGTGTTTTGTGGAAAAGCACATGTAAAATTCTGCAACAGTCTCTGCTGATACTCCTGCATTCGTGCATCCATTTCTAGGGCAGGAATAAGATCTGCAAATTTACTTTTGTACTGGGGATCTAAGAGTGTGGCAACCCAGTAGTCAGGATTATTTCGAATTCTGACAATTCGAGGGTCATGTTACAGGTAATGCAGCAAGAAGACACTCATGTGTCTTGTGCATCCAGGAGCACCAAGTCCCTGTTGTGTTGGTGGCGAGGTAACAATCATGCTTCCTTCCTCTGCCCTCTCCCCCCAACCTCGCACAACAGAAATGTGATCAAGGTCTCCCTCATCTGATGAGTCTTCCAACAGTTCGTCCTCCTCTTCTTCCTGGGCTCCTGCACCTTCCTCACTAGTTTGGCTGCTACCATGCGCCCTGGTAATACCTTCTCCCCCACCCTCACATGCCTGCTGCCTTGGTGTTGCCGACCGTCTGGACCTTGCAGATGTTAGCCCTTCCGCATACAACTCCTCCTCCTCTACTTCCTCCACCTCCTCTTATGCCACCACCTGTCTCCGAATTCTGTTTAACATGTGCTCCAGCATGTAAATCACAGGAATAGTCATACTGATAATGGCATCGTCAGCATTAAACATCTTCGTCGCCATTTCAAAACTGTGAAGAAGGGTGCATAGGTCCCTGATCTGAGACCACTCCTCCAGCGCGATTTGCCCCTCCTCTGGATCTCGTTGGCCCAGGCTATACATCAGAACATATTGCTCCAGGGCTTGTCGGTGCTGCCACAGTCGCTGCAAAATGTTCAGAGTTGAATTCCACCGGGTAGGCACATCGAATTTTAGCTGGTGAAGTGACAGGCCCAACGACTTCTGTAGGGATGTAAGTCGCTGAGCTGCGGGATGCGAACGGCGGAAGTGAGCACACAGCGACCGTGCCCTCTGCAGAAGGCCATCTAGTCTGGGATAATGGGCTAAAAATTGCTGGACAACCAGGTTCAACACGTGAGCCATACAAGGCACGTGTGTGACATTGCCCCGGCGAAGGGCCGCAGCGAGGTTTGCAGCATTGTCGCACACGGCCTTCCCTGGTTTAAGGGCCAGTGGAGACAACCATTCATGAAACTGGTTCTCCAGAGCTGACCACAACTCCTCAGCTGTGTGACTCACATTTCCCAGACATTTCAAAGTAAAAACCGCCTGATGACGTTGAGCTCTGCTGCCTGCATAGCAAGGAGGTGTGCAGGATCCCTTCTGCGCAGTTAGAAAGCATGTGGAATGACGAGACAGGCTTTGGGTGCAGCTTGAGGACCGAGAGGAGGTTGAGGAGGCAGAAGCACTGGAGGAACTTCGAGATAAAAAGGATTGACTGTAGCATACCTGGCGGCGTTCTTGCATGGTGTTCCATCTCTCATCATGCAAGATCGCAAATTTCATCTCCCGCCCAGCTTCCTGGTCTGGCTTCTTTCCTTGTGCTCTGCTCTGCTCTACTTTGGCTGCATAGGGCGACGCCCGCTGAGCTTCCTGTTTCTTGAAGCTGCTGCGGACACGCCCCTGTTGCATCTTCAGCCTATTGCTGTCCATCTTTGGGTATTTATTCCACCTTCTTCCTCAAGATGGTGCCTGAGCATTGTGTCCTGTCAGTTGGCTTTTTGTCTCTGACGTGCCAGGTCCTATCCTGTTTTCCTGCCTGTTTTCCAGTTCTGTGTCTGAACTGTGGTCTGTTCTTGTGAACACGCTTCCAGCCTGTTCTTTCGCCTTCTAGGGGCCGTATTCCTAGATCTGCCTGTCTGTGCCTTGCGGTATCTGTTCCTCTCTGAACAGTGTCCTGTTTGTGTTCCAGCCTTGCTGTATTTGTTCCCGTTCCTCTGTTCCCAGTTGTCTGTGCCTCGTTTCTACTTTAGCCTTTTCTCCCTTTTCCCTCTATGTCTGTTTTCTGCGTCTTTCTGCAGAGTCTGAACTTGCTCCTAAATTCCTTCTCGTCGTCTCTGTACCTCTGTTGTGAATTTAGTGTACGCTCGCTACTTCTTTGTAAGAACTTTGTGTGCTTCTGGTTCTGCCTTTCCTTCTCCGTCTGTTCTTTGTGAACAGAGTCCTATCCCCTTGCCTTGTCTCGTTCGCCGCTCCGGCGGTTCTAGCCGCTCTGCGGTTTCCGCTCTGCTTCTGCCTCGCCTACCGCTCTGCGGTTTCCGCTCTGCTCCTGCCTTGTTTACCGCTCTGCGGTTTCCGCTCTGCTCCTGCTTAGCTTGACGCTCTTGCGGTTTCTGCTCTGCTCCTGCCTTGTTTGCCGCTCTTGCGGTTTCTGCTCTGCTCCTGCCTTGTTTGCCGCTCTGCGGCTTCCGCTCTGCTCCTGCCTTCTTAGCCGCTCTGCGGTTTCCGCTCTGCTCCTGCCTTGTTTACCGCTCTGCAGTTTCCGCTCTGCTCCTGCCTTGTTTACCGCTCTGCGGTTTCCGCTCTGCTCCTGCCTTGTTTGCCGATCTGCGGTTTCCGCTCTGCTGCGGCCTTCTTAGCCGCTCTGCGGTTTCCGCTCTGCTCCTGCCTTGTTTACCGCTCTGCGGTTTCTGCTCTGCTCCTGCTTAGCTTGACGCTCTTGCGGTTTCTGCTCTGCTCCTGCCTTGTTTGCCGCTCTTGCGGTTTCTGCTCTGCTCCTGCCTTGTTTGCCGCTCTGCGGTTTCCGCTCTGCTCCTGCCTTCTTAGCCGCTCTGCGGTTTCCGCTCTGCTCCTGCCTTGTTTACCGCTCTGCAGTTTCCGCTCTGCTCCTGCCTTGTTTACCGATCTGCGGTTTCCGCTCTGCTGCGGCCTTCTTAGCCGCTCTGCGGTTTCCGCTCTGCTCCTGCCTTTTTTACCGCTCTGCGGTTTCCGCTCTGCTCCTGCCTTGTTTGCCGCTCTGCGGTTTCCGCTCTGCTGCGGCCTTCTTAGCCGCTCTGCGGTTTCCGCTCTGCTCCTGCCTTGTTTACCGCTCTTGCGGTTTCCACTCTGCTCTTGCCTTGCTTGCCGCTCCTGCGGTTTCTGCTCTGCATCTGCTCGCTGCTCCGGCAGTCCTGTCCTGCTCTGCTTCTGCTCGCTGCTCCGGCAGCCCCGTCCTGCTCTGCATCTACTCGCTGCTCTGGCAGTCCTGTCCTGCTCTGCTTCTGCTCGCTGCTCCGGCAGCCCCGTCCTGCTCTGCATCTGCTCGCTGCTATGGCAGTCCTGTCCTGCTCTGCTTGTGCTCGCTGCTCCGGCAGTCCCGTCCTGCTCTGCTCTTGCCCACCGCTTCGGGCGTTCCCTCTCTGCTGTGTTTGGCTATCGCATCTGCGGTTCTGTTTCTGTGACCCAGTCTGTACTGGATCTTGTCCTCTCTGTGCTCCAGCCCGTCCTTTCGGCCAGTACCTCCCTGCCTGCATATTCGCCTGTATCCACCCGTCTGCATACCTGCCGTGTTCGCTTATATCCACCAGTCTGTGCCAGCCTAACCTGCCTGTTCCAGTAATCCCTGTGTGGGTCAACCCCCGTGTCCGGAGTTTGACCTGGAGTAGCACCTGGTCCCTCTGCCCGGTTTCTCCCTGGTGCACTGGCGTCGTATGCCGTCGTGCCATCTTGGTCGGATCGGCCAGATACTTAGTCACGCCCCTCCAGGCACTCTCCGGTTCATGGTCTAGTGGAACCACTTCTCCCGCACACGCCAGTCAGTCTGGGCGTGTGCATAACAGCATGCTCAGGCCATGCTTCCCGTTGAGCCCCACGGCCTTCGCTCTCTGAGGCGTTTTCCAGCTAAATACGTGCATTAAAAATAAATAAATAAATTTTTTTTTTTTCTCTAGCTGAGTTCCAGGCGAATTACGCACCCGTCCAGATGGAGGTTTCTGCACCCGTTCCTGCGGATCCGCCCCAGTACTATGGGGATCCAAAACTAAGTCGTACATTTGTGGAGCAATGCATGCTACACTTCAAGTTCTACTCTCTTTCTTTTCCTTCTGATTGGTCTAAAGTGGCATTTATAATTGACTACCTAGCGGGTGATGCCTTGAAGTGGGTCACCCCCCTATGGGAAGCTTGGGATCCTATCGTCCTTGACCTGCAGGCCTTCCTGGTGGCTTTCCTAATGGTCTTCGATGACCCCAATTCTGGAGTCCCTGCTGAAGCTGCACCTGCTCCCGCGGATCCACCACAGTACTACGGGGATCCAAAACAATGCCGTGCGTTTGTGTGGCAATGCTTGCTGCAGTTCCGGTTCTATGCCAATGCTTATTCTTCCGATCGGGTTAAGGTGGGATTTATAATGTCCAACCTAGCGGGTGATGCCTTGGAATGGATCAACCCCCTATGGGAAGCACAGGATCCTATCGTTCTTGACCTACAGGCCTTCCTGGTGGCCTTCCTTTTGGCTTTCGATGATCCTAACCCTGAAGCCCCTGCTGAAGCTTCACTTCCCTGTATCCCGGAGCAGCCCCGACGGGTAATGTGCATAGGTAGCGCACAAGTTCTCCTGCCCGAAAAGACTGTTGCTTGCCCAGAATCCACTCAGGATGACTACACTCTCCGGAATACTTCTCCCAACCTCAAGAGGCAGTCCAGACGTGCTAGACGTAGAGGCAAGCCGTCACGCCAGAGTCTGTCCTCCCAGAGACCTCCTGACCCCTACCTTGAAGTCCCTACTGAAGCTTCATCTCCCTGTATCCCGGAGAAGCCCCAGCGGGTGATGTGCGTGGGTGGTGCACCAGTTCTCCTGCCAGAAGAGACTGCTACCCATCCAGAGTCCACACAGGAGAGCTTCCTGCACCTGGCATCAGATACTACACCCACTTTAACCAGTGTGCATGTCCAAGGATGCTCCGAAGCTGTGATTACCTCCAAGTCTGTACACCTCTACTACCTGGCGGAGGACCCCGTGTTGCCTCCTGAATCCTCCGGGATACCACTCGATGACAATTGGAGAGAGACTTCCCTACACCCGGTACCCGATACTTCGTCTGCTCAGTCCTGTGGGCCTGACAATGGGTGCCTCAAAGTGGTAGTTACTCCCGAGTCTCTACACCCCTCTGACCAGGCGGAGGACCTCCAGTTGTCTCCAGAACCCTTCGGGGTGCTACCTGGTAGCGAAAGGACAGAGACTCTCCTATTCTCTGTACCTGATACCTCGCTCGCTTCGTCCAGTGAGTCCAACTTAGTGTACTCCGAAGCAGATGTTACCCCCGAGTCTCTACACCCCTCCGACCAGGCGGAGGACCTCCAGCCGTCTCCAGAACTCTTCGGGGTGCTACCTGATAGCGAATGGACAGAGACTCTCCTTTTCTCGGTACCTGATACCTCGCCCGCTTCTTCCAGTGAGTCCGACCTAGTGTACTCCGAAGCAGAGGTTACCCCCGAGTTTCTACACCCCTCCGACCAGGCGGAGGACCTCCAGTCGTCTCCTGAACCCTTCGGGGTGCTACCTGATAACGAATGGACAGAGACTCTCCTTTACTCGGTACCTGATACCTCGCCCGCTTCTTCCAGTGAGTCTGACCTAGTGTACTCCAAAGCAGAGGTTACCCTCGAGTCTCGGTACCCCTCCAACCTGGCGGAGGACCCTCAGTTGTTTCCTGAATCCTCCGGGGTACCACCACATAACAAAGAGGCAGTGACTTCTCTACACCTTGTACCTGATACTTTGCCCATTTCATCCTGTGAGCTTGACAAGATGTACCCCGAAGCAGAGGCTACCCCCGAGTCTCTGCACCCCTCCAACCCGGCGGAGGACCTCCAGTTGTCTCCTGAACTTTTTGGGGTGCTGCCTAAAAATAAATGTAGAGAGACTTTTTTGTGTGCTGTTTCTGGTACTTCACCCGTTTCATCTGTTGCTGAAGATGGCTGGATGGGAAGTCGCATCCTAGCCATCCAGATTATGAGACCAGTTTTGTCTCCTCCTGTGGACAATAGAAGTAATCTCCTTGAAGAGAGGGATTGGCCCACAAATTCCCTGCAGAAGATCCTTGCAGGCCTGAAGAAGAGGGGGCGTAAGGGGGGGGGGGTACTGTAGCATACCTGGCGGCGTTCTTGCATGGTGTTCCATCTCTCATCATGCAAGATCGCAAACTTCATCTCCCGCCAGCTTCCTGGTCTGGCTTCTTTCCTTGTGCTCTGCTCTGCTCTACTTTGGCTGCATAGGGCGACGCCCGCTGAACTTCCTGTTTCTTGTAGCTGCTGCGGACACGCCCCTGTTGCATCTTCAGCCTATTGCTGTCCATCTTTGGGTATTTATTCCACCTTCTTCCTCAAGATGGTGCCTGAGCATTGTATCCTGTCAGTTGGCTTTTTGTCTCTGACGTGCCAGGTCCTATCCTGTTTTCCTGCCTGTTTTCCAGTTCTGTGTCTGAACTGTGGTCTATTCTTGTGAACACGCTTCCAGCCTGTTCTTTCGCCTTCTAGGGGCCGTATTCCTAGATCTGCCTGTCTGTGCCTTGCGGTATCTGTTCCTGTCTGAACAGTGTCCTGTTTGTGTTCCAGCCTTGCTGTATTTGTTCCCGTTCCTCTGTTCCCAGTTGTCTGTGCCTCGTTTCTACTTTAGCCTTTTCTCCCTTTTCCCTCTATGTCTGTTTTCTGCGTCTTTCTGCAGAGTCTGAACTTGCTCCTAAATTCCTTCTCATCGTCTCTGTACCTCTGTTGTGAATTTAGTGTACGCTCGCTACTTCTTTGTAAGTACTTTGTGTGCTTCTGGTTCTGCCTTTCCTTCTCCGTCTGTTCTTTGTGAACAGAGTCCTATCCCCTTGCCTTGTCTCGTTCGCCGCTCCGGCGGTTCTAGCCGCTCTCCGGTTTCCGCTCTGCTTCTGTATCGCCTACCGCTCTGCGGTTTCCGCTCTGCTCCTGCCTTGTTTACCGCTCTGCGGTTTCCACTCTGCTCCTGCTTAGCTTGCCGCTCTTGCGGTTTCTGCTCTGCTCCTGCCTTGTTTGCCGCTCTTGCGGTTTCTGCTCTGCTCCTGACTTGTTTGCCGCTCTGTGGTTTCCGCTCTGCTCCTGCCTTCTTAGCCGCTCTGCGGTTTCCGCTCTGCTCCTGCCTTGTTTACCGCTCTGCGCTTTCCGCTCTGCTCCTGCCTTGTTTACCGCTCTGCGGTTTCCGCTCTGCTCCTGCCTTGTTTGCCGCTCTGCGGTTTCCGCTCTGCTGCGGCCTTCTTAGCCGCTCTGCGGTTTCCGCTCTGCTCCTGCCTTGTTTATCGCTCTGCGGTTTCTGCTCTGCTCCTGCCTTGTTTACCGCTCTGCGGTTTCCGCTCTGCTTCGGCCTTCTTAGCCGCTCTGTGGTTTCCGCTCTGCTCCTGCCTTGTTTACCGCTCTTGCGGTTTCCACTCTGCTCTTGCCTTGCTTGCCGCTCCTGCGGTTTCTGCTCTGCATCTGCTCGCTGCTCCGGCAGTCCTGTCCTGCTCTGCTTCTGCTCGCTGCTCCGGCAGCCCCGTCCTGCTCTGCATCTGCTCGCTGCTCCGGCAGTCCTGTCCTGCTCTGCTTCTGCTCGCTGCTCCGGCAGCCCCGTCCTGCTCTGCATCTGCTCGCTGCTCCGGCAGTCCTGTCCTGCTCTGCTTGTGCTCGCTGCTCCGGCAGTCCCGTCCTGCTCTGATCTTGCCCACCGCTTCGGGCGTTCCCTCTCTGCTGTGTTTGGCTACCGCATCTGCGGTTCTGTTTCTGTGACCCAGTCTGTACTGGATCTTGTCCTCTCTGTGCTCCAGCCCGTCCTTTCGGCCAGTACGTCCCTGCCTGCATATTCGCCTGTATCCACCCATCTGCATACCTGCCGTGTTCACTTATATCCACCAGTCTGTGCCAGCCTAACCTGCCTGTTCCAGTAATCCCTGTGTGGGTCAACCCCCATGTCCGGAGTTTGACCTGGAGTAGCACCTGGTCCCTCTGCCCGGTTTCTCCCTGGTGCACTGGCATCATATGCCGTCGTGCCATCTTGGTCGGATTGGCTAGATACTTAGTCATGCCCCTCCAGGCACTCTATGGTTCATGGTCCAGTGGAACCACTTCTCCCGCACACGCCAGTCAGTCCGGGCGTGTGCATAACATTGATGCACAACTCGTGGGGACAGCAAGACTTGGACAGCAGCCCCTTGTCCTGCTGTCACCATAGTTACCCAGTGCCCAGTCAGCGACATGTAACGCCCCTGTCCATGCCTACTCGTCCAAGTGTTTGTGGTGAAATGCACCCTGTCACACACAGAGTTTCTCAAAGAAGCGGTGATGTTGTGTGCGACATGCTGGTGGAACGCAGGCACACCTTTCTTTGAGAATTAGTGCCAACTGGGCATCTGGTACTGGGGCACTGCGATGGCCATAAGGTCTGGAAAATCCTTTGTGTCCACCAGGTGGAAAGGCAGCATTTCTGTAGCCAAGAGCTTGCAGATGGTGAAATTCAACCTCTTAGCTTTCTCATGGCTTGGAGGAAATGGTCTTTTACTTGTCCACATCTGAGGGACCGAGGGCTGGCTGTTGTGCTTAGACGGAGTTGAGAAGGGTGTCCCCGGCAAACTGCCGGTCTGTGAGGAAGATGCAGGCGGACATGTTAGGTTGCCTTGATCCAAAGGTGGTGCTATCGATGTCGGACAGTGCTGAACACCAGCTGGTGTTTCCACCTCCAAAGAAAATGATGACCTGCCAATCACGCTGGCTGTTGCGGGTAAAGCGGTGGCAGGTCTGCGTCCCAAAACAGGTGTGACTGCTGTCCCCCCAGTCACAGAGGATGAAGAGTCCGCGGATGCACAAGAAGTGGCAGACGGTGGTTGGTCTGGCCGGCTAGGCCGCATTGTAGCACAGTGATCTTCCCACTGCAACTTATGCTTCATATCCAAGTGCCGGTTCATGCATGAAGTACTCAAACTATGTATTTTTTGGCCTCTACTTAGCTTTTGCTGACAAATGTTACAGATAACACGAGTTGGGTCATCCTTATCGATTTGAAAAAATGCCCAGGCCATGCAAGGCTTAGCACCCATGCGACCTGAAGTGCCACCATGACTTGTGGTCAGAGGCAGAGTTATGTTTGAGGATGCAGTTGTTGACGTGCTTCCAGTACTACGTCTCTGTCCAGGAAGGCGCAAACTGACCTCGTCGTCACTAGCATCCTCCTCCACCTCCTCTGCTGACCTCATCGACTGGCTGACTGTGGGTTGACAGTAAGTGGGATCTCCAACCTCGTCATCATCACCCTGTGTGTTATCACACCCGCCGTCCTCAGAGCCAACCTCTTCCTGCCCTGACAAAAAACTCAAGTTGTTGCTCCAATCAGGTATTTGAGTCTCATCATCGTCTTCCTCATTGTCTCCACCAACAGGAGTTACAGTTTGGGAACGAGGGTCTACATTATTGTCAGAACCTTCTGCGTCTGTTCCTGGATCTGACTCATAAAGATTCTGGGCATCAGTGCAGATAATTTCCTCGTCTGGATTCACAGAAGCTCTGGAGCCTACCTCTGATTCCCAGGCTATAGTATGAGTAAACAGCTCTGCAGACTCAACCATCTGTTCTACCCCATACTCAGACGAGCAGCTGGAGACTTGGGAGATGTGAGGAAGCAAATGCGATTGGGGTGACACCTCTGAGGACTGGAGTATTTGTGATGTTGAAGTTGAGGTGGAGGAGAGCCTACTTAAAGGAGCACTTGATATCCGTTGAAGCACCTGCTGTTTTTGTGCCTCATCTGGAATTTGTAGCGATGGGCTTCGCCGTAAGAAAGGGATCGTATCACATTGTCCGCTAAAAGAAGTAGACATCTTAGTTTGGCTGGAAGATGGCCTTTCTTCTGCACATGTTAAAGTTGCTTTAACACCTACCCCATGGACACAACCTTTCTTACCCTTCCCAACACGCCTATTCCCCTTTCCACCAGCAGCAGGCCTTTTTCCACTCATTTTTGTGGTTAACTAATTGACAACTCTGGAGTTGTTTGCAGAATAAACAATGGATGGGAACTGAACAGAGCTGAGTGGCCAAACTGTGGTATTAGCCCAAAAGTATTGGCTGGGTTAGATGCAGTAAAACAATTTTATTACATACACAGGTGGTGGAGGTTAGTATAGATGGGCTAATAGACCAAGTCCCACACACTGCTACAAGCCCAAATATTTTTTCAGAGCTAGATGCAGATAAAAATTATTTTTAATTTACAACCTGGTGGAGGTTAGTATAGATGGACTAATAGACCAAGTCCCACACACTGCTACAAGCCCAACATTTTTTCAGAGCTAGATGCAGATAAAATTTATTTTTAATTTGCAACCTGGTGGAGGTTAGTATAGATGGACTAATAAAACAAGTCCCACACACTGCTAGAAACCAAAATATTTTTTCAGAGCTAGATGCAGATAAAAATTATTTTCAATTTGCAACCTGGTGGAGGTTAGTATAGATGGTCTAATAGAACAAGTCCCACACAGTGCTACAAGCCCAAATATTTTTTCAGAGCTATATGCAGAGAAAAATTATTTTTAATTTGCTACCTGGTGAAGGTTAGTATAGATGGACTAATAGACCAAGTCCCACACACTGCTACAAGCCCAAATATTTTTTCAGAGCTAGATGCAGATAAAAATTATTTTAATTTGCAACCTGGTGGAGGTTAGTATAGATGGAATAATAGAACAAGTCCCACACACTGCTACAAGCCCAAATATTTTTTCAGAGCTAGATGCAGATAAAAATTATTTTTAATTTGCAACCTGGTGGAGGTTAGTATAGATGGAATAATAGAACAAGTCCCACACACTGCTACAAGCCCAAATATTTTTTCAGAGCTAGATGCAGATAAAAATTAATTTTAACTTGCAACCTGATGGAGGTTAGTATAGATGGACTAATAGAACAAGTCCCACACACTGCTACAAGCCCAAATATTTTTTCAGAGCTAGATGCAGATAAAAATTATTTTTAATTTGCAACCTTGTGGAGGTTAGTATAGATGGACTAATAGAACAAGTCCCACACAGTGCTACAAGCCCAAATATTTTTTCAGAGCTAGATGCAGATAAAAATTATTTTTAATTTGCAACCTGGTGGAGGTTAGTATAGATGGACTAATAGACCAAGTCCCACACACTGCTACAAGCCCAAATATTTTTTCAGAGCTAGATGCAGATAAAAATTATTTTTTATTTGCAACCTGGTGGAGGTTAGTATAGATGGACTACTAGAATGATGCTATGCCCAAAAGGTTTTAGTTGCCTAGTTTCAGCGAAAAAATTTGTATTCTATACACAGGTGGTGTAGCTTTCAATGCAGATAGGCTACTACACTGACTAACACACACTGCAGGAGGCCAAAAGGGATTTGCTTAGCTAGATTTAGGCAAATGCTATGAAAAAACTTGCACAGCACTGGCACAGACCTGCCTGGCAAAAACTAATAGGAACTGATGTAACCTAGCCCTCAAAAGGACTGCAACTACATTTAGACCCTACTCCCAACCTATCTATTTAAGAGCACAGACCTGCCTGATAAAAGTTGTAGGAAATTATGTAACCTAGTCCTCAAAAGGACTGCAATCACAACTATTCCCTACTCCCAAGCTATCTGCAGATTTGTGCGAAAATTGGCTTGAAATTAACACTGAAAGTATAGCGCAAACAGCAACAGCGGTGCCGTCTAACACGCAGCTGCAGCAGTGAGAAAATGGTGGCGACGGGGAAAATGGCTGGGTCTTATAGGGCAAGGACATGTGACATACACAGCCAATGACACATGCCCTTGCTTGTGTGAAAAAAAGCACTTCGCTCCGTGTGTGCGCTCCCGATAGTCTGACAGATTGCACCTCCTGACTGTAAATGCGGGAAAGAGAAAAAAAAATGGAGATCTTCATTATTTCTGCAGAGATCCATCCCCTGCCCCTCCTCCCGCCCTGCTGTACACTCAAACTGCGTATTAACAATAATTTTCAGCATTACTGAGAAAAAATCCAGTTATGATTTTGGTGCACGAACAGTTATCAAACATAACCTCGAACAGCCAAATTTTTTTCAAATCGTTCGTGTTCACCGAACGGCTCGAACACCGCCCAAAACAGCTCGAATTTGAGATTGGCGAATAGTTCGATTCGAACACCGCTCATTTCTACTGTTTACTCATACTATAGCCTTGGAATAAGAGGTCGGCTCCAGAGCTTCTGTGAATCTAGACGAGGAAATGATCTGCACTGATGCCCAGAATCTTTGAGTCAGATCCAGGACCAGACGCAGAAGGTTCTGACCATAATGAAGACCTTCGTTCCCAAACTGTAACTCCTGTTGGTGGAGACAATGAGGAAGACGATGATGAGACTCAAATACCTGATTGGAGGGACAACTTGAGTTTTTTGCCAGGGCAGGAAGAGGTTGGATCTGAGGACGACGGGTGTGAGAACACACAGGGTGATAATGACGAGGTTGGAGATCCCACTTACTGTCAACCCACAGTCAGCCAGTCGATGAGGTCAGCAGAGGAGGTGGAGGAGGATGCTATTGACGACGAGGTCAGGTTGCACCTTCCTGGACAGTGACGTAGTACTGGAAGCATGTCAACAACTGCATCCTCAAACACAACTCTGCTTCTGACCACAAGTCGTGGTGGCTCTTCAGGTCTCATGAGCGTTAAGCCTTGCATAGCCTGGGCATTTTTTCAGATCGATAAGGATGACCCAACTCATGTTATCTGTAACATTTGTCATCAAAAGCTAAGTAGAGGCCAAAAAATCAATAGTTTGAGTACTTCATACATGAACCGTCACATGGATATGAAGCATAAGTTGCAGTGCGAAGCTGACTGTGCTACAATGCGGCCTAGTGGGCCGGGCCAACCACCGTCTGCCATATCTTGTGCATCCGCGGCCTCTTCATCCTCTGTGACTGGGGGGACAGCAGTCACACCTGTGTTGGGACGCAGACCTGCCACCTCTTTACCCGCAACAGCCAGCGTGATTGGCAGGTCATCATTTTATTTGGAGGTGGAAACACCAGCTGGTATTGAGCGCCCTCCGACACCGAGAGCACCACCTTTGGATCAAGGCAACCTAACATGTCCGCCTGCATAGACCGGCAGTTTGCCGGGGTCACCCGTCTCAACCCCGTCTAAGCACAACAGCCAGCCCTCGGTCCCTCAGATGTGGACAAGTAAAAGACCTTTTCCTCCTAGCCATGAGAAAGCTAAGAGGTTGAATTTCACCATCTGCAAGCTCTTGGATACAGAAATGCTGCCTTTCCGCCTGGTGGACACAGAGGATTTTCAAGACCTTATGTTCGTCGCAGTGCCCCAGTACCAGATGCCCAGTCGGCACTACTTCTCAAAGAAAGGTGTGCATGGGCTCCACCAGCATGTCGCACACAACATCATCGCTTCTTTGAGAAACTCTGTGTGTGACAGGGTGCATTTCACCACAGACACTTGGATGAGTAGGCATGGACAGGGGCATTATATGTCGCTGACTGGGCACTGGGTAACTATGGTGACAGCAGTACAAGGGGCTGCTGTCCAAGTCTTGCCGTCCCCACGAGTTGAGCGTCAATCCTCTTTATCTCGAAGTTCCTAAACTGCTTCTGCCTCCTCAACCTCCTCTCGGTCCTCCACCTGCACCCAAAGTCTGTCTGGTCATGCCAAACACTTTCTAACTGCGCAGAAGGGATCCTGCACACCTCCTTACTATGCTGCCAGCAGGGCTCAACGTCATCAGGCGGTTTTTACTTTGAAATGTCTGGGGAATGTGAGTAACACAGCTGAGGAGTTGTGGTCAGCTCTGGAGAACCAGTTTCATGAATGGTTGTCTCCACTGGACCTGAAACCAGGGAAGGCCGTGTGCGACAATGCTGCAAACCTCGATGCGGCCCTTCGCCGGGCAATGTCACACACGTGCCTTGTATGGCTCACGTGTTGAACCTAGTTGTCCAGCAATTTTTAGGCTACCATCCCGGACTAGATGGCCTTCTGCAGAGGGCAGGGTCGCGGTGTGCTCACTTCCGCCATTCGCATCCCGCAGGTCAGCGACTTACATCTCTACAGAAGTCATTGGGCCTGCCACTTCACCGGCTAAAATGCGATGTGCCTTCCCGGTGGAATTCAACTCTGCACATGTTGCAGCGACTGTGGCATCACCGACAAGCCCTTGTGCAATATGTTCTAATGTATAGCCGGCTCCAACGGGATCTGCACAGTTTTGAAATGGCGACGAAGAGGTTTAGTGCTGATGATGCCATTATCAGCATGACTATTCCGGTGATTTACATGCTGGAGCACATGTTAAACAGAATTCGGAGTCAGGTGGTGCGACAAGAGGAGGTGGAGGAAGTAGAGGAGGAGGAGTTGTATGCGGAAGGGCTAACATCTGCAAGGTCCAGATGGTCGGCAGCACCAAGGCGGCAGGCATGTGAGGGTGGGGGAGATGTATTTACAATGGCGCATGGTAGCAGCCAAACTAGTGAGGAAGGTGCAGGAGCCCAGGAAGAAGTGGAGGACGAACTGATGGAAGACTCATCATATGAGGGAGACCTTGATCACATTTCTGTTGTGCGAGGTTGGGGGGAGAGGGCAGAGGAAGGAAGCATGATTGTTACCTCGCCACCCACACAACAGGGACTTGGTGCTCCTGGATGCGCAACACACATGAGTGCCTTCTCGCTGCACTACCTGCAACATGACCCTAGAATTGTCAGAATTCGAAATAATCCTAACTACTGGGTTGCCACACTCTTAGATCCCCGGTACAAAAGTAAATTTGCCTAAATAATTCCTGCCGTAGAAAGGGATTCACGCTTGCAGGAGTATCAGCAGAGACTGTTGCAGAATCTTACATGTGCTTTTCCACAAAACACCAGTGGTGCACGTAGTGAATCTCACAATTCTTACTTGCCAACCGTGGGACTGTCGAGTGTTCAGCCCTCAAACCGTAACAGAAACACAGTATCTGCTGGCAACAGCAATTTTGCGGAATCATTTCACTGCTTTTTTAGCCCATCCTTTGCAAGGCCACAGGAGACAAGAAGTCTGACACATAGTCAACGCCTAGAGACGATGGTACAGGAGTTTCTCCAAGTAAACATCAAAGCCATGACTGTGTCACTGGACCCTTGCTCTTTTTGGGCTTCCAATCTGGATAAATGTCCGGAGCTCGCCACTTACGCCTTGGAGATCTTGTCATGCCCCGCAGCCAGCGTTCTCTCTGAACGTGTGTTCAGCGCTGCTGGTGGTGTGCTGACAGATAAGCGCATGCGGCTGTCCAGTGAGAATGTAGACAGACTTACGTTCATAAAGATGAACAAATCATGGATCCGCAAGGACTTTTCTACCCCTGTGTCATCCTGGGGAGAGTAAAAGCTTGAGGATTTCGTAAAATCACCTCACCAATCGTTTTAAGCTTTCAAATTACTAATAATTTTTAGCTGCCTCTTGTCTGGAAAATAATTTTGGGCCTGTAGCAGTGTGCGGTACTCATTCTATTATGCCATCTTTACTAAGCTCCACCAGCTTTCAAATTACTAATAATTTTTAGCTGCATCTTGTCTGGAAAATAATTTTGGGCATAGTAGCAGTGTGTGGTACTCATTCTAACCAACTGTTTTAAGCAACTCTGGGGCAATTGATGCCACTTAAGTGGGAAAAATGGAGACTCTTTTTGGAGTTCCTTTGCTTTGTTTTACATGACGTTGCCATCATCAATTAGAGGTGGTTTGGGTCTTCCCCCCCTTTTAACCGTAAGAAAATGCATACACTCTGGCTTGGGGTAACACAGATGGTTGAGTCTGAAGAGCTGTTTACTCAGAGGTCTGCTCCAAAGCTTCATTGTCTGCTAGTCAGCTTAGTAACCCAGCTGCGAAGCAAGCTCCACTGCCAGTGTATCTAATAATGATTTTTAAATGCATCTAGCCTAGGCAGACTGTGGGGACCCCCAACCAAACACAGACGATCTTCATCTAACCCAGCCAATCATTTGATAGTATTGCTAGTTGCAGAGTCGCATGGGCTCTAAACCTTGCATAGCCCGTGCATTTTTTCAGATCCCTAAAGATGACCCAACTCGTGTTATCTGTAACATTTGTCACCAAAAGCTAAGTAGAGGTAAAAAAATACATAGTTTGAGTACTTCATGCATCAACCGTCACATGGATATGATGCATAAGTTGCAGTGCAAAGCTCACTGTGCTACAATGCGGCCTAGCGGGCCGGGACAACCACCATCTGCCCCACCTGTGTCATCCTGGGGAGACTAAAAACTACTGCGTAGTCTTTTCCAAAAATTTGAGGGAATTACCACGGGAATGGTTGGGAAGAGGTATAAGAGTTTAGGTAGGAGGTTCATTTTTAGTATTCTTATTCTGCCGAACCAGGAAAAATCCTTCACCGTCCAAGAAGTAAGATCTTTATGGAGTTGTTCAATAAAGGGCCCAAAATTAAGATAAAATAGACGGGAGAGGTCTCTATGAATACGAATTCCTAAGTATTTGATACTCTGTGAGAGCCAGGCAAAGGGAAAGTTGGACTGGATGGAATCCTGTATGGATTTGGGGAGGGAGACATCGAGGGCCTCAAGTTTCTCTGCATTGATTTTAAAATTTGACCATGTAACAAAGATATCTATTTCAGCGATAACAACAGGGATGGATATATGTGATTGAGTGATATATACTAGGACATCATCAGCAAATGCAAAGCACTTGTACTCGGTGCCTCCCACCTCAATCCACCTAATATTGGGGTTATTGCGAATTGATGAGAGCAGGTGCTCCATCACTAGGATGTATAAGAGAGGGGACAGAGGACATCCCTGCCTTGTGCCATTGGTGATTATGAAAGGTGATGAAAATGTTCCATTTATCATCAGCCTAGCTGACGGATTGCGATACAGGGCCATGATTTTGGCTATAAAAGGGTCCAATAGACCCCTACACCAAGCTTTTTAAGAGAATAATATATGGCGTGCCAGGAGACTCTATGGAATGCTTTCTCAGCATCCAACGAGAGTATCTAATTACAAATTTTTAACTGCATCTAGCCCAGGAAATACTTTGGACCTAGTAGGCACCAGTATTGGGCTCGCCGTCAGGATCCACCGTGGCTCTGGCACAAATCCGGCGACACGGAGGTGGCACGGGCAGGAACGGACAGGCCGTGTCAGCTTCGCACTTGCTTGGTTTTAGAAGGGCATGACATGCCTATATCTGTGTCTCCCCCTTCTTTAACTCCTCCACCTCTTTTCTTTTCGCATGACTATATGTACTTGTCACTTTTCCATGTGTTAGTTGTGTCTTCTGAGCAGTTTGTCAGCTTTTGGACACCTTTGAAGGTGTTTTCTATGTGTTTCTATGTGTTTTTGTTTTCCTGTCATTGGTTTTAACGGTGTTCGACGGTGTTCGACGAACAGTTCGACGAACATTTCGGCGAAGGGACCGAACTCGAACAGTACGGGGGTGGCTCAACTCTAGTCAGGATGGCCAAACTTTCTAAGGCGCTGCGTTCAGTTCGTAGTCTCTCCTGGAGGCATGGGTTTGAATCCCACTTCTGACATTAGCATTTTCTTTCAAGAAATTGTTCAGCTTCACTCCTGTTACTGATTAGTTGCGGGTCCGCTCTATTGGTGGCAATCTCAAACAGAAAACTAAGAGTGATGAGGCTTAGCAAAACCAATTCTCAACATTGGCACTTTGGCTGTATTCCTGGGGGTCCTTGAGGCAAATCTTAAATGTCCTGAATTTGTGCTTTCACAAAAGACTTCTGGGAACATCAAATAGTTTCTTTGTGCATATGTTAGTTGTTGTTTTGGCACCAGAAAAATACTGTGGATAGGAAAATGGGAGGGACTATTTCATCTCTATGTGTTCTCTGTCCCTATTAGGGCAGAGAGTGAACCTCCTAAGGTGCTGTCGTGGAAGATTCCTAGAAACCGTATTACCAGTAAGTCTAATTTCAGATTTTTCAACCTCAGGCATCAATAGACTATAAATATACTTAATAAACAAAAGCTAAAAGAGCAGATGAACATAGTTTAACAAGTCTGAAATGCGCATGTGATACTGACATCAAAGTTTCACCACATTTTGGGACAAATGTTTTCACTTTCAACATTAACAATCAGTAGAATATTTTCTCTAAATTTGCATCTCCTTTCTTCACTCCAATTGTTTGCAGCTAAGAAAAAATAAAGCTTGATGCAACATAATGCTTACAAATTGTGTTTTATGCTCTATCATCACCTGTCCTACAGAGACACAGTCAGAATTACCCTGGCAAATGGAGTAAAATTGAAAATGTAAAAAAAATGCAGAATTGCTGTTTTTTTCTATTCATTCACAAAGAGTTAATGAAAGTTCTTAAATATGTACTGCAAAATAGCGGGACATTCAAATATAGATTATTTTGCCAAAACCAGTCAAAGTAAAAATAAATACAACCAGTTGTGACATTTGCAGTGTGTTGAACATTCCTGAAATTAGATGTGTCCAACCGAAATAGATCATTTGGGAGAGCGTTAGACTGAAGATCTAAGGCTGCGTGCCCACGTTGCGGATTACAAGCGTTTTTGATGCGGAATTTTCGCAGCGGAAACGCTTGTAAAATGCTTGGTAATCCGCACCCCATGGTCCCCAAGGGGATTCCGCAAGTTCTATACACATGCTGCGGATTTTTCCGCAGCGTTTATGCTGCATTCAAAAATCCGCAGCATGTCAATTAATTTTGCATTTCCGCAAGCGGAATTGCCTTTGTGCAATACCTTAAAAAACGCAAGGCAAATCCGCATGTGGAAAACGCGCGATAAATGCACGAAAAACTCGCGATAAATGCGTGAGAAATTCCGCATGCTTTTTTCCGGGAGAGGACTTGCAGAAATGAAGCAGAAATTTTCTGCTTCATTCCTGCAACGTGGGCACATAGCCTAAAGGTCCCGGGTTTCGGCAAAAGTCTTCTTCTTCACCCATTAAATTTTAAGCAGAAAATAAACAAAGCATATGGACTGACTGTTTACAGAGAATGTAAAAGTCCTAATCATTATAACTATCTACAGGAAATAAAATGATAGAAACTTAAGAACTGAACACTTTTATTTTTTGAGAAAAATAATATTTTTTGTAATTTTTCCTTCATTCTGGATGTCATCATTTTGTTTTATTTTAGTTTGACTTAGCTGTATGAGGATTTAAAGGAAACCTGATAGCTAATACGGGCAGCATGTATCGGACACTAGCTGAATGATTTCAGCCATGTATGTTTGACTATGAATTGCTGTGGCATTAGTGAGAAAAATATGCTTCTAAAATATGCCAGGAACAAAGCTGTTTGGGGAAAAAGTCAGGAAGGCAAAAAACACAAGCCCCAACTCAGGACCGTCATCTTTCATTCTAAAAATAGGGGGTTTCCACTTTAATGGTAAGACAAAGAATCCACAGATTTGGCATTTCTCTAGCGAGGAGAGCCCACTTAAAATGTATGGGGTGCTTGTCTCCATAAGCACAAGCTGGGCACTAAACTGGCTTATTTGCAATTCTGGATGTTGCAGAGTGAAAACACCTGTTCGACAAATATAGTAATTGCCGGTGTTGATGAATTCGTTGTGAGGAGTAATTTATAAAATGGGATCACTTTGGAGGGGTTTCTGCTGTTTTGGTACTTTTGGAACTTCGCAAATGTCACCCGCAAAATATTCTTCCAAAATCTGCGTTCCCAAATCCCAAATAGCGCTTTTATTTTCAATGGCCTGCTGTGTGACCAAACAGTAGTTTCCGAAGGCATATGGGGCATCACCGCATTTAAATGAAATTGTGCAGCTTTAGATATTTTCACAAGAAAAACTAAATATATATTGACCTAAATTTACCAATAATATAAAGTACAATGTGTTACAAAATAACACTATCAGAATCAAGGGGATATGTTAAGCATTGCCACATAAAGTGATACATGTCAGATTTAAAAAACGGTGCTTGGTCATCAAGCTCAAAATTGGCTGCAACTAATGTTGAGCGAGCATGCTCGACACTGCTCGGTACTCGCCCGTGCATCACGCTACTCGGGATGTTCGGCGAGCACCGAGCATTTCTGGGTTACTCGGGCGGGAGCTCGGGTCTCCGCCCTGCATGTTTGGCTCTCTTTACAGAGCCGATGAACATGCAGGGATAGCCAGCCAGTCACTGTAATGCCGCAGCCTTGTTGTTTGTGGGCATTACAGTGATTGGTTGGCTGCACAGCGTCACCTCGAGTATTTAAAAACGGGCGCCGCCATCTTGGACACAGACGCTCCAGATCAGACAGTGTAGGGACAGCGCTGCTGAGCTAGGGAGAGATTTTTCCTGTGAAATAGTTAGTGTAGGGTCTGTAAAGGCTGCCAGAACAAACAAACAGTCCTTCTAAGGACTAATATCCATTCCAGATATCAGACAGGCAGGCAGGCAAGCTGTATAGGAGATGCAGTGGTAATACCAGCAAATGCTGCATTACAGTCCTGTGGGCTCCACTTTCTGAAATTGCTGGACTTAGCTGCAGGTCTCCGGGGCCAGTAAAAATCCTTTTTTTTCATCTAAATCCTCTTTTTTTTTCCTCCAACACACTGTACAAACACCCGTTTAATTAACCTATTGGTGTGCCCCCCCCCCCCCCCAAAAAAAAGTGTGTCTCTGATTTTTCAGACACAAATATATCTGTTGAAAATAGTCTGGTATAGGCCACTGAAACAGAAGTGTGGTTTTGCAGTTCCCCGGGTAAAATCTCTGTAGTATCCAGTTTTGGGACTTTGGTATCTAAAAAAAAAACAAGTTGAGTGTGTTGCTCACTGTTCAGCCGCAAATCTATATATTTTAAAAAGTGTGGTATACACCAGTAAACATTAACTGTGGTTTTGCCATTTCACGGTAAAAAATCTCTATTATCCTGCTTTTCACATTTTTTGCAGTAAAAAAAAACAGTAGTGTCTACTAACTGTTCTGACACAAAAATATATCTGTTGAAAATAGTCTGGTCTACGCCTGACAAATCCCAGTGTGGTTTTGTAGTTCTATTGGTAAAATCTCTGTAGTATCCAGTTTTGGGCCTTTGGTATCTAAAAAAAAACAGTTTGAGTGTGTCGCTCACTGTTCTGCCGCAAATCTATATATTTTAAAAACTGTGGTATACACCAGTAAATTAAAACTGTGGTTTTGCTGTTCCATGCTAAAAAATCTCTATTATCCCGCTTTTCCATTTTTTGCAGTAAAAAAAAACAGTAGTGTCTCCTGAGTGTTCTGAGACAAGAATATATCTGTTGAAAATAGTCTGGTGTACGCCTGACAAATCCCAGTGTGGTTTTGCAGTTCTACGGGTAAAATCTATGTAGTATCCAGTTTTAGGCCTTTGGTATCTAAAAAAAACAGTTTGAGTGTGTCGCTCACTGTTCAGCCGCAAATCTATATATTTTAAAAGTGTGGTATACACCAGTAAACAATGACTGTGGTGTTGCCATTCCACGGTAAAAAATCTCTATTATCCTGCATTTCGCATTTTTTGCAGCAAAAAAAACCAGTAGTGTCTACTAACTGTTCTGACACAAAAATATATCTGTTGAAAATAGTCTGGTGCACGCCTGACAAATCCCAGTGTGGTTTTGCAGTTCTACGGGTAAAATCTCTGTAGTATCCAGTTTTGGGCCTTTGGTATCTAAAAAAAAACAGTTTGAGTGTGTCGCTCACTGTTCAGCCGCAAATCTATATATTTTAAAAAGTGTGGTGTACACCAGTAAATTAATACTGTGGTTTTGCTGTTCCACGTTAAAAAAGCTCTATTATCCTGCTTTTCGCATTTTTTGCAGTAAAAAAAAACAGTAGTGTCTCCTGACTGTTCTGACACAAAAATATATCTGTTGAAAATAGTCTGGAGTACGCCTGACAAATCCCAGTGTGGTTTTGCAGTTCTACGGGTAAAATCTCTGTAGTATCCAGTTTTGGGCCTTTGGTATCTAAAAAAAAACAGTTTGAGTGTGTCGCACATTGTTCACCCGCAAATCTATGTATTTTAAAAAGTGTGGTATACACCAGTAAATTAAAACTGTGGTTTTGCTGTTCCACGGTAAAAAATCTCTATAATCCTTCTTTTCGCATTTTTTGCTGTAAAAAAAAACAGTAGTGTCTACTAACTGTTCTGACACAAAAATATATCTGTTGAAAATAGTCTGGTGCACGCCTGACAAATCCCAGTGTGGTTTTGCAGTTCTACGGGTAAAATCTCTGTAGTATCCAGTTTTGGGCCTTTGGTATCTAAAAAAAAACAGTTTGAGTGTGTCGCTCACTGTTCAGCCGCAAATCTATATATTTTAAAAAGTGTGGTATACACCAGTAAACAATAACTGTGGTTTTGCCATTACACAGTAAAAAATCTCTATTATCCTGCTTTTCGCATTTTTTGCAGTAAAAGAAAACAGTAGCGTCTCCTGACTGTTCTGAGACAAAAATATATCTGTTGAAAATCGTCTGGTGTACGCCTGACAAATCCCAGTGTGGTTTGCCATTCCACGGTAAAAAATCTCTCTTATTCAGGCTTTGGTATTTTTTCCATAAGGAAAAACAGTAATAGTTTCTCCCTGATTGTTCTGATTGTTTAAAAGAGTCGGGTGTAGGCCAGAGAAATAGAACTGTGGTTTTCCTCTTCCACGGTTCTAATCTACTTTCTATTACTCTTTTTCCATTGATAGTGCGAGTGTAAGCTATTTTATTTCCTTTACAATGGGCAAGGCACGTGGCAAGGTACGTGGAACTGGACATTCTGGTGATGCTGCGTGCAGAGGACGGGGCCGTGGCCAAGGTGAAAATGTGCCACAACCAACAGCCACATCTTCTCGCTCCCACTTCTTGACCGAATTTCTAGGGAAGCACAGTTCTATGGGAAGAGAACGAAAGAATGTATGTTATGCAAGAAGTGATAATAACATGATTTTAAAGCGAGTAGACAAAATGGAGTTTCTCTAGCATGAGTATCAAAATGTCCTTTGCATTCCCCCCTAAAAATTATGTTATTATCAACAATAGAGGTGCTATCCCAGGGTCATGCTCTTAGCCTGAGGGACATTGGTCTTCACTCAATTAGTGCCCTTGTTACCAATTGAGGCTGTCGCGGCATGGCTATTCCCCCTTGTTAGTTGATATAATCATAAGCTCAGATCTGAGGTTGGTCGGGGCAAGCGGGTAAAGTTCATCATTCCCTTGTCATCCATGTCCTCAATGCTGGTTACATCTGGGAGGTCTGTGTATAGTCCGTGTATAGTAGCATGGATGTTGGTTGGCAGCGTCCTCCTTGCTCTCTGATGACTGGCAGGCTTTCCTCATGTAAAATGGAATACAATAAAAGACTAGTTTTAGTAAAACATATTAAAAACAAGCAACAATATGCAACACTCTTTGGTCTTTAGTCCAGCACTAAAGTATGTTGATTAGCCACTATGATAAGCTGATTCTGCACCGCAACAGTAGTATTAATTACTTCCAATACACTCTAAATCTGGTCATCTAAGTAATTAGTGACCTCCACTAATTTGTCTCACATTTGTATTACCATAGGGTAGAGGAAGACAATACTGGATATCTTATTGGGTATACGTATACTCATTTGTACTAAATGAGGTCTTCCTGATGGGCGTGGGGTGTTGTCTTTGGCACGTTTATAGAAGGTATGAAGAGGGATGGTTCTCAACTCTACTTTACTATGGGGAATAAGATAAGTGGCTGAAGTTAGCCGGGCCAACGTACAAGTCCCCCCTACTCCGACTGGAAGCCATTTATACGCATTATTCCCACAGACCCAATATGTGGCTGATGGTAAATCCCATAAAGCAGAGTGCTGTAATACTAATTTATGTACCAAATCGATAAAAATGGTGTTATTTGAAAACATACATCATGAAGGCATTTGTCCCAGGGGGTTACAATATCAATATCCAACATTTGGATTGCCACATGTTGGATTACTAGGCTTATATTCAGAAAATTCATTACAAGGGACGTTACCAGATATTTTATAACATGTCATTGGTGCCTTTTATAAACAGATTTGTATGTACCCATGAATGATTATGAATATATCTTTCCAATAATGACAGTCTGGAAAGGGCATACTAGCGGCTGAAACTGGTGAGTGAGTACATATCCAACAGTCACTGATCTGGTTGTTTTCTAATTGTCTTAATTCTTGTATCAAAATCTGATGGTGAGTAATGAACTTATTATTAAAGGGGTCAGTACTCTGTTGTAGGCTTTTCCAGGTATTGACTAGTTTAACCATACATATTATCATAAAACATCTCAGCTTTTGGGATTGTCAGGAGCACTTGGTATGGTCCGTCATACAATGGTTCTAGTCCATGTTTCCGAACATGCCTCTTCACATACACATAATCTCCAGGCCTGAAGGTAAGACAACCTTCTGCATCAGCTGGATCTGGAATAGAAGATGATACTAACGCATGGGTGTTAGTTAAGGCTTTGGTAAGCTGAATCACATATTGCACAACATAATCTGTTTCTTCTGATAATTGTTGTGGGGTAAATCTAGCTATGGCTGGTTGTGACCCAAACAGTATCTCATAGGGTGACAGTTTGTGTTTCCCTATGGGTGTGGTGCATATGTGATATAGTGCAATGGGAAGGAGCTCAGGCCACTGGGCCGTAGTCTCCTGCATCATTTTGGTTCACTGCCCTTTTAGTGTGCCATTCAATCTCTCCACCTTGCCACTTGACTGTGGATGGTAAGGAGTATGTATCGTCACTGTTGATCCGATCATAGTGCATATTTCTTGATATACGCATGAGGGAAAGGCTGGTCCTTGATCATTTTTTATAACTTCTGGGACTCCATACCGGCAAACAACTTCAGAGACCAGCTTCTTGGAGGTAGTCTTGGCAGTCATGTTTGGAACGGCGAATGCTTCTGGCCAACTGGAAAACATATCCACTACCACTAAGCAGTCCATGGGGCCAGGAGGCTGCAACGGCTGGATACAGGAGTCGAGGCAAACAGTACAGTTGTTTCTTCTTCCATAGCCCATCTATCAACTTAGCACCCGCCTCCTTCCACGACTGGCATTCTTATTTAAAGCATAGAGCGTGTGGAGCGACAGCCAACTGTCTTGGTAGTTTCACCGCTTCCATCAATTGTCTGACGCTTTCAGCATTTTTCACAGGAGAACCTGCAGTCAGAGCTTTGAGCTCTGCTTCCTGTGCTGACATACTGGGAGGTAAGACTGCATCCTCTACCAATGTATCTTCAGTTGTGACAGCATATCCAGTATGAAACCTGCCAGAGGTGTCAGCATATCTGGATCATCCATCCGTATACAACGCAAGTTCTGGGTCATCCAAGGGTACTTCCCCCACTAGAGCAAGTGGAGTTGACTCCGCAGTAATTTGTTCCGGACAATCATGCGGTGGAGCCTCTTTCCCCTCTCCTTCAGGTGCTGGTAGCAGGGTGGCTGGGTTGATGGTGGTGAACCACCGGTGTAACTTCACATTTTCTGGCAAAATCAACGAAAATTGCAGCCACAGGTGTCTCTGTGTAGACAGATGTTTAGGTGGTTGCTGTGTGGCGTGAACCGCTCGTAGACAGCTGGGATTGTTGCAACAGTTCTTGGTGCTCCTTGTTGTTTACATCAGCCAGATTGTCTTCTCTTAATGCATCATACAGGGGCTGCATCAGACGTGAGGCGTCTGGGATCCATTGTCTTCAATGTGTACATAGTCCGAGAAACTGTTGCAGCTCTATGGAATCTTTTGGGAATGGTAGCAGGTAGATGGCCATCTTCCTTTCTTCTGTGAGATGTCTGGCACCCTGAGTAAGGCAATGGCCTAAGAAGACCACTTGACAAAGGCAAAACTGAAGCTTCGAGGCTGAGACTTGACAATTCAGATTTGCCAGATGCTTGAGGAGGCTAACACTGGCCCTGATGGACACTTGCTCCGTGTAAATGTAATATGTAAATGCAAACAGAAACTGACAGTCTTTGTGTAGTGGAATGCTAATAAAAAAACAAAACAAAAAAAAAAACAGACAACATGTACGTGCATCTATTAGATGCTTAAGGATATATGACCATGTAGAAAATTAATTTACATAAACACATATATTGCTCTGTCACACACTGATCATGATGATCTTTCTCATACACATTCTGGGATTCTGGGTGTAGTGTGTATTGCGGCCTGTATTTCGGGTGTGCTAAGATGGCTACCACCAGAAGGAAGCATACTACAGGAAGGGTGCACCAAGATGGCCACCGCCAAAGGGACATGTGGTCAGAGGCTGGAGGTGATGCAATATGTGTAGCAACATGGCCGCTACAGGAAGGGTTGGAACTTTGGGCGGACATAGGTATAACAGATGAGGATAGGAGAACTAGGAGTGACTTGGGTAGTGGCAAGGGGTGTGTCTCCTGGACGGGGCACGTGACATGCAACACAATAATCTGCTGACAATGGATTCTGCTGGCCACAATTAGAACATTTCCACCAATTCATTACTCCGCCATTATCGGAGAGCAGTATCTTTGTAATACACATAACATAGCGTCTTTCCCTTATTGTCTGTATTTTCTTCCTCCATTCACCTTTTTTCCCTCTCTGCTCTGTATGAAGCCAAGGCCGTTCTGCTATGCTAGCAGCTGTAACTGGGCGCTTATCTGGCAGCGCGCATATTTCAGTTAACCATTTAAGTTCCTCCACATATCGACATACTTTTTCCTTCGGTCAACAAACTCAGTGCAACCTTTCCTCACATGTATTCACTACTTTCCAATATTTCAACATTCCATTGGTATCTGATATGTTACTCATAACCGTGGGTAGTGCCCCTAAGATGCAGACCTCCTCTATGTGTGCATCAGAGTTTGGATCTTTTAAAGTAAGGATCATCTGACCATTGTCCTGGAATTGGATTCTGGATTGGAATTTAGACAAGAGGTCTGCTCATAAAAGATTTACCTGGCAGATCGGGAATATGCCATTACTTCTGGAAATAGGCCAATTGGAATAGGTTTGGTGAAAGTGTGTTTGTTAGATCTGCCATCTACACCGATCAATATTAGATTATTGTTAGAAAATTGGACTGGGTCAGTTCAGTGGATTGATTTTAAAATTTAGTTGGCCGCCCCAGTGTCTACCATGAACTTTACCGGATGGATTCCCTCATTCCCTCCCACTGGGAGAATTACAGATGAACAGAGCTCGGGGGTGATTACGGGCAGCATCACGATGGCAGACTCTGGTTGGCCTTCCTTTCAGAACGGGCGGTCCTGGGGAACATTTTCTCATGGCAAGTCCCGTGGGCCGGGTGTCCTATTTCTGAATACGGGGACTTGCGTGGTGCACTGACCAGCAGGGGTGTGACAGTCTCTTTGGAAGTGTCCTGCTCGGCCACACCTCCAGTACTGAAGACATGAATTCACTATTGGTCTTCTCTCGAGATACATTACTTGCTGATCAGGTACCACCATGAGGTAATAGTGGGGCTGTAAGGGAGGAGGAGGATACCGGGGGAGCAAGGGGGGATACTGTGCTATGGGTACTGCGGGTGCAGCATTTACCATTGTACTGATTGTGGGGAGATCTTGGAGGTAGGGGAATACTGGGGGAGACCAGATTTCGGGTTTGATTGTGGGTTTGATTAATTGAGCAGCATAATCAACAAGATCCCTGTCGATGGCCAAGAGTCTTATCTCTCTCAATTTAGTTAGATGCATGGCAATACACTGCTTTATTGCTCCGACTATTATTTTGGCCGCAACCTCTTTTGGGCATCCAAAGATACCAGTGGAAATGAATGGCAGGGCTAAGGTTGGGGCCGCATGAAGCTGTGATGCATATGCCAGGGTGTTTTGGATTGTTTCTTTAAGCAGGTGTTGTGACCTGGGTAAATCCAGGGGATCATATTTTGGTCCAACCGCATGTATAACAAACTGACATGATAGCTTTCCGGCTCTTGTAGCCACCACCTCTCCTTCTCTTAATGGTCCATGGTCACAGATGTAATCATTAGATGCAGCTTGTATTGTAGGTCCCCCAATATGACATATCTGTGCAGCTAGCCCCCACCCATTGTGCAGTTTCGCATTTGCTGCGTTTACAATGATCCCAACCTGCTGTTGTGGTATACTCCCCATGCCTATTCTCAGTATAGTGGAAAAATTTGAAGGACTATTCAGTAAAACAGATGCCACTTCCTGATACTCGTGTCCATGTTCTATTTCCCCAGTTTGGGAGAGGGTGAATAGGGAAGAGTTCAGAGGACCCTGGGTCTCTCTGAATGGAGTATGGACCATGGCAGGGGCAGGTGGGGGTGGTGGTTTATAATACCCCCCGTCTACGTTAAGTAATGGGCAGGTTGGTGCTATAACACCGGGTTTACGTGCTCCACAATTATAGCACGTCTTGCGCCATCCTGAATTAGTGACCCAACACACATTACAGAGCCAACCGTCTGGGTTATATGATGGTGGCTGACTCTCAGTGGGAAGTGCAGGGTATTTAATTTCATAAGGTATAAATTGCTCAGTTTCCGGATTCAGGGGCTGGGGTACTGCTACATTTGTGGGAGATGCTTCTTTAGGGGCTTTAGATTTGGATTGTGGACACATAATTTGGGAAGGTGGGGGGCCTACTTCCTCCTGTACTTTTTCAACATATCCTTCATCACAAATCTCATGTGCCACTTTCCTAAAGTTTTCAGCATCTTCCAACAATCCACAGTCAACTAATTTTCCTCTATTGTGGCGAATTCCTTCGTCCCACAACACAGGCTGAAGCCTCCCCTCCACAGGAAAATGTAACACTTTAAACACTTTTGGCGCGTGCTTAAATGATCTTTTCCCTTCTCGACTGATCATGATATTCTTCACATTCTCTCCCTCCTGTCTCTCTCTCTCCTCCTGGAGAGACAAATTCTTTCTGCTCCACAGAAACATTGATTATTCACTACAACTGACAAAAAGATCCTTAATTTGTGCACAGCAAAGTCTGGCCAGAGCTCTCAGCTGTTCCACTATTAACAACTCACCCCTCCCATTGGGGGAATTCTTTCACAGCACAATGAAAGGAGGAGCGCCTTTTGCATCAGCTTTGCAGCTCTTAGCAACTTAGCAGCGCTCCGGACACTCGATATACATATATCTACTTGCGTGTCCTACCCAATCTTTGATCACCTGCCGCAACTGAAGCTAACAATGTTCAGTCTCTCCTAAGGATTTTTGTCAGAAGCTGAGAAAGATTCACACAATATTCACTTGTCAATCCGAGGTGATACTGCTTTGAAGTTAAATAATATCAGACTCCTAATGGGACTTCACCCCTTATAGTCTCACCTTTGACTACATCCAAAGAGGACATCCGGACATACTGCAAACAACCACACACCACGTGGAAACCACACCAAACGGTCAGTGTCACTAGTAAAGAACTTGTGCACTTACCATGGCTTTTTGTGGGGGATGATCAGTCCCAATTCCAGTGGGGGAGGCTGAAGGCAGGTCTCTCTTTGTGGACGTCCAGAGGTGGAGGGGCGTCCCTGGTTAGGGATCCGAGTCACGGCACCAACTGTTAAGGGAGGGCAATAACCCTTCACGGTTGACCAAGTGAGTGTCAAATTATTAAATTATTATGTTGATTGCAATCCACAGAAAACCAAACGGAAACAATGTTCTGTATTGGGAGGTTTCAAAGAATCTCTGATCCCGTTTATTTTGCTAAGCATTTTATATTGTTTTGAGTATATCAAATAGCCAATCAACTCTACAGCCATACTACAATACTATAGGCTAACTGATGTGAGTACAATTATTACGGAAACAAATATATGGTCATATTATCATTGTTAGTTTGAAGCACTATGGAAATTTTACAAGGTCAAACCAGGCCTAAACAAGTTAGATAACAGTGTCTGACAAAATGTTCTCTTGAGAAAAAGTTAGTGTGAGATAAGTTCTATGCGAAGAGAAAGAAAGAATGTATTTTATGCAAGAAGTGATAATAACTTGATTTTAAAGCGAGTAGACAAAATGGAGTTTCTCTAGCTTGAGTATCAATATGTCCTTTACAAAAATAGTCTGGTGAACGCCTGACAAATCCCAGTGTGGTTTTGCAGTTCCACGGGTAAAATCTCTGTAGTATCCAGTTTTGGGCCTTTGGTATCTAAAAAAAAAAACAGTTTGAGTGTGTCACTCACTGTTCAGCCGCAAATCTATATATTTTAAAAAGTCTGGTAAACAATAACTGTGGTTTTGCCATTCCACGGTAAAAAATCTCTATTATTCAGGTTTTGGTATTTTTTCCGTAAGGAAAAACAGTAATAGTTTCTCCCTGATTGTTCTGATTATTTAAAAGAGTCGGGTGTAGGCCAGAGAAATAGAACTGTGGTTTTCCTCTTCCACGGTTCTAATCTACTTTTTATTACCCTTTTTCCATTGATAGTGCAAGTGTAAGCTATTTTATTTCCTTTACAATGGGCAAGGCGCGTGGCAAGGTTCGTGGAACTGGACATTCTGGTGATGGTGCGTGCAGAGGACGGGGCCGTGGCTAAGGTGAAAATGTGCCACAACCAACAGCCACATCTTCTCGCTTCCACTTCTTGACCGAATTACTAGGTAAGCACAGAACAACACCAGTATTGCGAACTGATCAGTGTGAACAGGTTATTAATTGGATAGCAGATAATAATTCCAGTTACCTGGGCACCACCACCTCCGGTCTGTCTTCCACACGGTCAACTCTTAGTAGCTGTGAGTCTCGACCGCATACTCCTCCTCACCCTGATGCTCCTTCCTCCCATCATGCCGAGTGTCGTCAGCCAGCAATTGATCCCACACTTGGACACTCTGAAGAGCTGTACACTGGTCCATTTCCATATTTGTGCCCCTCGCCTGCTACGCTTGAAGTGGTGGAAGAGGAGATCCCATGTAGTGATGCCCAAATATTTGAACAACCACGGCCACAGGAAGTTGACGCTGGCAATTTGTCACAAGAGGTGGACGATGACGAGACACAATTGCCAGGAAGTGAGGAGGAGCATCGTGGTGAGCAAGTGGAAGTGGAGGAGGTGGTGAATGATCTAGTAACTGACCCAATGTGGCAGGAGGACATGCAGAGTGAGGCCAGCAGCACACAGGGGGAGGGAGGCAGAGTACCCCAACAGGCAGGAAGAAGCAGTGTGGTGGCCGCAGACAGAAGGCGGGCAACCGTTCCCTATAACACCAACACGAGGGATGTTGCCAGTACAAGCGGTAGGTCTTCCAGAGTCAGGAATTTTTTTAAAGACTCTGCTGATAACCCCAAAAAGGCCATTTGTACCACCTGCCATGCCAGCATCAGCAGGGGTGACAAAACTACCCGCCTGACCACCACCAGCATGATCAGGCACATGGCAGCAAAGCACCACGACCAGTGTCAGCGGGTGTCACCACTGCTTCTTCCGCTGTTGTGCATGCAATAGAACCCCCTGTTGTGTGTGCAAGGCAATCCCCTGTCCATACTGCATGTAAAGATGCCCCCTCCTCTCAGTCTTCACTTGTTATGGCAGTTTCTCAAGAAAAAGCATTAACGTCCACGTCCATGTCCCACCGCAGCATTCAATTGTCCATATCCCAGACCTTTGAACGAAAGCGGAAATTTGCAGCTAATGCCCCACAGGCCACAGTCCTAAATTCGCACATTTCAAGACTGCTTGAATTGGAAATGCTGCCTTTTAGGCTGGTGGAGACGGAATCCTTCCGCAACCTTATGGCGGTGGCCGTCCCTCGGTACTCGGTCCCCAGCCGACACTATTTGGCCCGGTGTGCCATCCCCGCACTACACAAGCATGTGTCACAAAACATCTGCGTTGCCCTCAACAACGCAGTTACTGGGAGAGTCCACCTGACAACGGACACGTGGACAAGTGCTTGTGGCCAGGGACGGTACATCTCCCTGACGGCACACTGGGTAAACATAGTGGAAGCCAGGACCCAGTCGGACCTTGGGACGGAACACATCCTCCCCACACCGAGGATTGCGGGCCCTATGTCAGTCAGAGTTGCCCCCACAGTGTACAGCTCCTGCGCATCATCCTCCTCCTCATGTTCAGCCTCCATCTCAGATATCACAACATCAGTTACAAGCTGGAAGCACTGCAGTACTGCCTCCGCCAAGCGGCAACAGGCTGTGCTGAAACTCATAAGCTTAGGTGATAAACCTCACACTGCTTGTGAGTAGTTTTGAGCCACCCCGGTAGTGTTCGAGTTCGGTTCGTCGAACACCCGTATGTTCGCCGAACTGTTCGTCGAACTGTTCATCGAACTGTTCATCGAACACCTTCGAACACCGTTAAAACCAATAGCAGGCAAACAAAAACACATAGAAACACATAGAAAACACATAGAAAACACTTCAAAGGTGTCCAAAAGCCGACAAACTGCTCAGAAGACACAACTAACAAATGGAAAAGTGACAAGTACATATAGTCATGCGAAAAGAAAAGAGGTGGAGGAGTAAAAGGAGGGGGAGACACCGATATAGGCATGTCATGCCATTCTAAAACCAAAAAAGTGCGAAGCCGACACGGCCAGTCCGTTCCTGCCCGTGCCACCTCCGTGTCGCCAGGTTTGTGCCAGAGCTGCGGTGGACCCTGACGGCCAGCCCCCCTCTCCCAATACTGGTGCCGGTCCGCTGGTGGGTCGAGCGAGCCCCCCTGCGGTGGAGGCAGGTCTAATCTTTTTAATTTAAATTGTCTCTCTAATTTGAATGAGTACACTTTAAATCCTTTTACAAGGATCTATTCGAGGGCAAGTCTCATGCCAGCAGCCGTGGTAATTCCAGCTCCAGTAGCATCCACTAAAGCTGCTGCAGTTAAAAAGCTTTTATAAGGATTGAGCTTGGCGGACCACCGCAAGGTGTCCTACTGCCAGTCCCAGCCCCTGTGCCTTGGGGTGCCTCCCCGATGCTCTTCACTGAGTGTCCCGGGGGCCAGAACCATTTCCTTTAAAAAAATTAAGTGTCCAAGCTACAGGTGGTGTAGCTTGCTTAACAGCTGGGTTAATCCGCTGACTAGCAGACACTGCTACTAGGCACAAAGTATTGCTTGGGCTACATGCAGTTAAAAATTTGTAATTAGATACTCTCGTTGGATGCTGAGAAAGCATTCCATAGAGTCTCCTGGCACGCCATATATTATTCTCTTAAAAAGCTTGGGGTAGGGGACCCTGTTATAGCCAAAATCATGGCCCTGTATCGCAATCCGTCAGCTAGGCTGAAGATAAATGGAACATTTTCATCACCTTTCATAATCACCAATGGGACAAGGCAGGGATGTCCTCTGTCCCCTCTCTTATACATCCTAGTGATGGAGCACCTGCTCTCATCAATTCACGATAACCCCAATATTAAGGGGATTGAGGTGGGAAGCACCAAGTACAAGTGCTCTGCATTTGCTGATGATGTCCTAGTATATATCACTCAACCACATATATCCATCACTGCTGTTATGGCTGAAATAGATCACTTTGGTACATGGTCAAATTTTAAAATCAATGCAGCGAAGTCTGAGGCCCTCGATGTCTCCCTCCCCAAATCCATACAGGATTCCATCCAATACAACTTTCCCTTTGTCTGGCCCTCACAGGGTATCAAATACTTAGGGATTCATATTCATAGAGACCTCTCCCGTCTATTTTATCTTAATTTTGGGCCCTTTATTGAACAACTCCATAGAGATCTTACTTCTTGAACGTTGAAGGATTTTTCCTCGTTCGGCAGAATAAATATACTAAAAATGAACGTCCTACCTAAACTCTTATACCTCTTCCAAACCATTCCCGTGGCAATTCCCTCAAATTTTTGGAAAAGACTACGCAGTAGCTTTTGCAGATTTATCTGGGCAAGTGGGCGTCCACGCATTCGGGGGGACGTTCTGATCAGACACAAACAAAAGGGGGGCCTTAGCCTTCCGGATTGTAGAAGGTATTACATGGCAGCAGTAAGTAAGAAGTAGAATCCTGGACTTCTTCCATCATTCGGAGGGGAAATTGTGCTTCAAAATAGCTCAATCCATTTGTCCTAAAGCTCTTACCACTCTCCCATGGTGCGCCCATTTAATTGTCCCCTCTCTTGGTCTCATGTCATATATTACTTATGCCACTGCTTTGGCTTTGAGATCCCAAAAAAAAAGCTTATCCTCAATCGACCCCCAGGGCCCCTTGCTCCCGATTTCAGATAATCCAGATTTCCCACCAGGACTATCTGCAAATAGATTTCTCGGTTCCAATAAATCCCATCCGATATTATTTTCTCATGTCATCTCCAATACTTCGCTGCTCCCCCTCAATGACTTGTTACAGGGAAGAGCCACTTCCCCGAAGGCTAATTTTGAATATAGCTAGTTGCAACACTTCTATTCAACTGTGAAGAAGCGCACACATCTTCATAGAGATCTCACAAACTTTGAAAAATTGAGCCTATCATTGTCACCCCCTACACACTCCATCTCTCTACTGTATAATCTCCTCATTGCCCAGGTAACTGACAATAGGCCACGACTGCGGTGCATGGGAAAGGGAACTGGGGAAGTCCTTCTCTGACTCACAATGGGATAAATGTTTATTCCTAAAACATAAAACCTCAAAAGGGTCTAAAGCTCAGGAAACCTCCTTCAAAATTATCTCTAGATGGTACCGGGTACCAGCAGTCCTTCATAGATGGTATCCATTGGTCTCAGATAGATGTTGGAGATGTGGGGAGGGGGAAGGGACAATGTCACACATATGGTGGGCATGCCCTATAATAAATGCATTTTGGGCAAAGGTGGTTCCCATGATTGAGAAAATAACTGGTTTGACTATCCCTAATACGCCAGAAGTCCTCCTTTTCTCAATGTTACCAATAAGTAAATGTAGTTATAAAAGGTCATCAATAGACTACCTAATACAGGCGGCTAAGAATGTCATTCCACGACACTGGAAAAGCAGAGACCCACCCACTGTGGGCTGATGCTGATAGATACTGTGTGATTTGGAGGGATTGGATTGATTTGCAAAACTCTGACGCCTACCATCTAGCCCCCAACTAAAGATATCCATGATGTCGGCACAACAATGATCATAATCACACTCTATTGATTGGTGGTCTGCCGTGGTCCGCTCCCTCTCTCTCTATCTTTCATATGGAAAAATACATGATTGATCTGGATATTGATGGAAAACCCTCCCTGTACCCCCCAATGTACTGTCGTTATGCATAGATTTATAGTTATACTACCCATTTTACTATGTATATTGTATTTTCTTGTACTTTTTCAACACAAAAATAAAAAAAAAATTTTATTTGAAAAAAAAATTGTAATTAGATCTACAGGCGGTGGCTACTCCGCTGACTAGCAGACACTGAAGCTTTGGAGCAGACCTCTGATTCCCAGGCTATAGTATGAGTAAACAGCTCTTCAGACTCAACCATCTGTGTTACCCCAAGCCATAGTGTATGTAGTTTCTTGCGGTTAAAAGGGGGGGGGAGACCCGACCCACCTGGAATTGACGATGGCAACGTCATGTAAAACACAGCAAGGGGACTCCAAAAAGAGTTTCCATTTTTTCCCAAAATTGTGGCACAGACACCACTTAAGTGGCATCAATTGTCCCAGAGTTGCTTAAAATGGTTGGTGAGGTCATTTTCCAAAATCCTCAAGCTTTTAGTCTCCCCAGAATGACACAGGTGGGGCAGATGGTGGTTGTCCCAGCCCGCTAGGCCGCATTGTAGCACAGTGAGCTTCGCACTGCAACTTAAGCTTCATATCCATGTGACGGTTCATGCATGAAGTACTCAAACTATGGATTTTTTGGCCTCTACTTAGCTTTTGGTGACAAATGTTACAGATAAGACGAGTTGGGTCATCCTTATCGATCTGAAAAAATGCACAGGCTATGCAAGGTTTAGAGCCCATGCGACTCTGCTACTAGCAATACTATCAAATGATTGGCTGGGTTAGATGCAGAGCGTCTGGGTTGGTTGGGGGTCCTCACAGTCTGCCTAGGCTAGATGCAGCTAAAAATTATTATTAAATACACAGGCGGTGCAGCTTGCTTCGCAGCTGGGCTAATACGCCCAAAGTATTGGTAGACTATACTAAATAAGGAAGGATTCACTGACTGTGGTGGCCCCTCCATGGGCCGTGGCGATTGGTGGAGATTTGGTGGATGATTAGAGGAGAAAGCTCCTTAATAGAGAAAGTTGGTGGATTTATACTTTAAATACATGTGTACCAGCGGGTTTAAACATCAGACATGATTTGAAGTATCATTATGAATGATCATTTATAGATTATTATTATTATATATGTTCCTTTTTTCTTCTTTTCTTTTTCTTTAGGATTATTTACATTTATATGCATTGTTTCTATGCTATACGATTTTAACATGGTATGTGTGTTTACATTTCTGATTAACTCAGCCTTGAACAGGTGGATAGCAGGACATGACATATAAATTCCACTTCCTTGCTGTTTATTTGCAATGCAATGATTAAGAACCTTTAGTTCGAAACGCGTTTGCTGTTCTTCTCCAAGGTGGACTTTTAAAATATTTTTTGTATGACCCAATAAAAAGTGGATTTTAGAAGATTTGTTCAGCTGGATCTTCCTAGTTCCTCATGTTCGTCTTGTAGCACTCCTGGCTCCGTGCTGTTGATCTTCTAGGTGGGTGAGCTGATTTTTTCCTTTCTTTTCTACCATGTGGCGATTGGTCATCCACTTTCGCTGCCCCTTACTCAACGAATTCACAAACATCTCCTGTCGGTTTGGAGTCCCATTATGCCCAACCAAAAACATAGGCCCCACAACTAAAAAAAATCGTTCTTAGGCATCGAAATCGACACCACAGCAAGGTTGTTCCGCCTCCCATGGGAAAAAATACCAAAACATTACACCTGATCTAGGTTTTTTGCGCAGTATGGAAAGTAACACTACAGCAGATGCAAGTATTACTAGGTCTCCTCGTGTTTGCGAACCGGGTGATGCCAGTCGGAAGGGTTTTTTCTCTTCATTTATCGCCCGCAACAAAAGGGGCATCTAAACCGAGTCATACAATCAGAATCAGCAGGCAACTACGGGCGGACTTAGAGGTGTGGAAAACCTTCTTATAATCATTCAACGGTCACACGTTATTTATGTCAGCAGAACAGTCTAACATTCAACTAAGATTATTCACCGGGGCGGCAGAATCAGGCGGATATGCAGCGATACTAAGTAACCAATGGTGCACAAGCTTATGGCCTCCGTATTGGGCAGAACAAGTGCTGACAAAAAATCAGACAGTCCTGCAACTGTTTCCTATAGTGGTAGCAATAGAAATATTGGGTGTGTGTCTGGCTAACAAAAATATACTCTTCATAACAAAAAACACCAGCCTAGCGCACTGCATTAATAATATGGCATCATCGTCTCTCCCAGTGCTAGGCCTACTACGCCCGCTAGCATTCCTGTGCCTAAAACACAATGTATGGGTCTGCGCTAGCCACGATGCTGAGGGGTTTAACGCTGCTGCTAATGCTCTATCAAAATTCAATTGGCAGATTTTCACAGAGCTCCTCCCCAACACCAACCCATTGGGCAACAGTTGCCCAGCCTCCCTATGGGATCTAGTGGAGAATAGTTGATGCCATTAATCAGAGCGTCAGTTGCCCCGTCAATGTGGCAAGCATACAGTAAGGCATGGGAACAGTGGACACGATTAGTAGCAGGCAGACGGGTTGACCAATTTGAACAAGCCAGATTACAAGTCACCATAGAATTTCTCCACCAGCTAATGATGAGGGGCATATCAGGGGCGTCAGCGCAGCGGTGGCTGACCAGAGTAGCATTTCACTTCCAACTACTGAATTGGGGATATGTGACAAAGAGATTCATCATCAGACAATCCATAAAAGGGTGGAAAAAGGGTCAGCCAAGTCAGGAGTGTAGACGTCCCATCCCGTGTCACTAAAACTGATTTTTCACATCATATCCCTAACACCATTAACATGATACTCACAATTCGAAGCAACACTACTGTCTACTGTATTTGCGATCGCCTTCTTTGGGGCGCTATGCATAAGAGAATTAGTCCCTTAATCCAAAATTAACACCAGTGGAGGCTTATTACACCAGGATGTAGTCATAGCCAATAATGCAATACGTCTACGCATACGCCAACTGAAAACGGTTCCAGCGGGCAGGGGCACTTGGGTACTTCTACAACCCACAAATGGTACGCTGAATCTGGTAACAATAGTAAAAACATATATAACCATCAGATCACAAAGTAATTTCTTCCTATCACACATTGATGGAACGCCATTATCAAGATAACAGTTCCAAGCTATATTTAATAAATGCATAACATCGGCAGGGAACCACCCCAAAGATTATGGGACACACTCATTCCGCATAGGCGCGGCCACGGAAGCAGCAAGAGCAGGACTGTCAGAAACGGAAGTTCAGAGGATAGGGAGATGGCGATCCACGTGTTTGGCGAGATACATAACACCGGACTTGTTATCCTAACGATGTTTGTTTCATTTACAAGTGACGCTAAGCCAACAGTGTGGGTGATAGGCCACTCGTATATATATTGTGCAGAAAAAAGGGCGAAAATCTGCCCAGGAGGGAGGAAATTTGAGTTTCATAACAAATATTTGAACAGGAGAGGTATTAGAGACCTGCAATGGCCACATGTACTAATGGAGGTAATAAAGGAAGGGAGAGAGGCAAGAGGTCCGGTCATCTTAGTTATACAGGCCGGGGGAAACGACCTAGGTCATCACAAGAGCGCATAACTAATGGCAATAATGAAACTAGACACTAAGCGCTTCAGAGAATTTTTCACAAAAATAGTCAGAGATTGTGCCGAGCGCGGTATGGCAAGGTGCCCGAGACATCACGGCCATCGAACGGACAAGGCGGCTAATAAATATTTGGATGCCAAAATTTATAAGAGACAGAGGCGGACAACTGGAAGGAGATAAAGCAGGCCTCATACTGCCCGACTGTGTTCACTTAATGGATATTGGACTGGACATATTCCTGTCAGGACTCCAGGACGGAGTGGAACAAGCGTTAAGAGTGATGGATGGGGGTCAGAGTCCTGCATACGAGTATGCAGGATCCTCCGTGGCCTGGAAATAGAAAGGACATGTTGGAGAGTTACACTTGTTGGCCAACTTGCCGTTGTGGAGGCTGGAGACACAGGGCATGCTGCAACAATCTGAATAATTTTAGAAATAAAATGTCTTTCTAATGTAATGAGTATAAACAGTTAATAAAGCTGTGACCGATCCTCACCTATCCAGTTGTAAGAGTTACATGATTGTATTGTCAATGAAAGGGGGGCGGAAGGGGGCTGAGCGTCTGGGTTTGGTTGGGGGTCACCACAGTCTGCCTAGGCTAGATGCAGTTAAAAATCATTATTAGATACACAGGCGGTGCAGCTTGCTTCGCAGCTGGGTTACTATGCTGACTAGCAGACACTGAAGCTTTGGAGCAGACCTCTGAGTAAACAGCTCTTCAGACTCAACCATCTGTGTTACCCCAAGCCATAGTGTATGTAGTTTCTTACAGTTAGAAAGGGGGGGGGGGGACCAACCCACCTGTAATTGTTGATACCAACATCACGTAAAACTCAGCAAGGGGACTCCAAAAGGAGTCTCCATTTTTTCCCAAAATTGTGGCACAGACACCACTTAAGTGGCATCAATTGTCCCAGAGTTGCTTAAAATGGTTGGTGAGGTGATTTTACCAAATCCTCAAGCTTTTAGTCTCCCCAGGATGACACAAGGGTAGAAAAGTCCTTGCGGATCCTTGATTTGTTCATCTTTATCAACGTGAGTCTGTCTACATTGTCATTGGGCAGCCGTGTGCGCTTATCTGTCAGCACACCACCAGCAGCGCTGAACACACGTTCAGAGAGAACAAAAATTATTATTAATTTGAAAGCTGGTGGAGCTTAGTATAGATGGCCTAATAGAATGAGTACCACACACTGCTACTATGCCCAAAATTATTTTCCAGGCAAGATGCAGCTAAAAATTATTAGTAATTTGAAAGCTGGTGGAGCTTAGTATAAATGGCATTACAGAATGAGTACCACACACTGATACAGGCCCAAAAATATTTTCCAGGTTAGATGCAGCTAAAACTTATTATTAATTTCAAAGCTTAAAATGGTTGGTGAGGTGATTTTAACAAACCCTCAAGCTTTTACTCTCCCCAGGATGACACAGGGGTAGAAAAGTCCTTGCGGATCCATGATTTGTTCATCTTTATGAAAGTGAGTCTGTCTACATTTTCAGTGGACAGCCGCGTGCGCATATTTGTTAGCAAACCACCAGCAGCGCTGAACACACATTCAGAGAGAACGCTGGCTGCGGGTCATGACAAGATCTCAAAGGCGTGAGTGGCGAGCTCCGGCCATTTATCCAGATTGGAAGCCCAAAAAGAGCAAGGGTCCAGTGACACAGTCAAGGCTTCGATGTTCACTTGGAGATACTCCTGTACCATTGTCTCTAGGCGTTGACTATGTGTCTGACTTCTTGTCTCCTGTGGCCTTGCAAAGGATGGGCTAGAAAAGTGGTGAAAAGATTCCGCAAAATTGCTGTTACCAGCAGATACTGTGTTTCTGTTACGGTTTGAGTGCTGAAGACTCGACAGTCTCACGGTTGGCAAGTTAGAACTGTGAGATTCACTATGTGCACCACTGGTATTTTGTGGAAAAGCACATGTAAGATTCTGCAACAGTCTCTGCTGATACTCCTGCATGCGTGAATCCCTTTCTATGGCAGGAATTATTTTGGCAAATTTACTTTTGTACCGGGGATCTAAGAGTGTGGCAACCCAGTAGTCAGGATTATTTCGAATTCTGACAATTCGAGGGTCATGTTGCAGGTAGTGCAGCAAGAAGGCACTCATGTGTCTTGCGCATCCAGGAGCACCAAGTCCCTGTTGTGTTGGTGGCAGGGTAAGAATCATGCTTCCTTCCTCTCCCCCCAACCTCGCACAACAGAAATGTGATCAAGGTCTCCCTCATCTGATGAGTCTTCCATGCCCATCGCCAGTTCGTCCTCCACTTCTTCCTGGGTTCCTGCACCTTCCTCACTAGTTTGGCTGCTACCTTGCGCCCTGGTTAATCCCTCTCCCCCACCATACCATGCCTGCTGCCTTGGTGCTGCCGACCGTCTGGACCTTGCAGATGTTAGCCCTTCCGCATACAACTCCTTCTCCTCTACTTCCTCCACCTCCTCTTGTCCCACCACCTGACTCCGAATTCTGTTTAACATGTGCAGCTAAAAACTATTAGTAATTTGAAAGCTGGTGGAGCTTAGTATAGATGGCCTAATAGAATGAGTACCACACACTGCTAATATGCCCAAAATTATTTTCCAGGCAAGATGCAGCTAAAAATTATTAGTAATTTGAAAGCTGGTGGAGCTTAGTATAGATGGCCTAATAGAATGACTACCACACACTGCTTTTATGCCCAAAATTATTTTCCAGTCAAGGTGCAGCTAAAAATTATTAGTAATTTGAAAGCTGGTGGAGCTTAGTAGAGATGGCCTAATAGAATGACTACCACACACTGCTCATATGCCCAAAATTATTTTACAGGCAAGATGCAGCTAAAAATTATTATTAATTTCAAAGCTGGTGGAGCTTGGTATAGATGGCCTAAAACAATGAGTACCACACACTGCTACTATGCCCAAAATTATTTTCCGGGCTACATGCAGCTAAAAATTATTATTAATTTCAAAGCTGGTGGAGCTTGGTATAGATGGCATAATACAATGAGTACCACACACTGCTACTAAGCCCAAAATTATTTTCCGGGCTAGATGCAGCTAAAAATTATTAGTGGTTTGAAAGCTGGTGGAGCTTAGTATAGATGGCCTTATACAATGAGTACCACACACTGCAACTATGCCCAAAATTATTTTACAGGCAAGATGCAGCTAAAAATGATTATTAATTTCAAAGCTGGTGGAGCTTAGTATAGATGTCCTAATAGAATGAGTACCACACACTGCTAATATGCCCAAAAGGTTTTACTTGGCTAAGTGCAGTAAAAAATTTGTGTTACATACACAGGTGGTGTAGCTTGCAACACAGATAGGCTACTCCACTGACTAACACACACTGCAAGAGGCCCAGAAGGATTTGCTTAGCTAGATTTAGCCAAATACTGTGAAAAACACTTGCACAGCACTTAAACAGACCTGCCTGGCAAAAAAGTGCTAGGAACTGATGTAACCTAGCCCTCAAAAGGGCTGCAATTACAACTAGTCACTATTCACAACCTATCTGTCTATTTAAGAGCACAGACCTGCCTGCTAAAAGTCGTAGGAAATGCTGGAACCTAGCCCTCAAAGGACTCCAATTAGAACTAGTTCCTACTAGTGTTGAGCCACCCCCCGTAGTGTTCGAGTTCGGTTCGGTTCGTCGAACACCCGTGTGTTCGCCGAACTGTTCGTCGAACACCTTCGAACACCGTTAAAACCAATGGCAGGCAAACAAAAACACATAGAAACACATAGAAAACACCTTCAAAGGTGTCCAAAAGCTGACAAACTGCTCAGAAGACACAACTAACACATGGAAAAGTGACAAGTACATATAGTCATGCGAAAAGAAAAGAGGTGGAGGAGTAAAAGGAGGGGGAGACACAAATATAGGCATGTCATGCCCTTCTAAAATCCAAAAAGTGAGAAGCCGACATGTTCAGTCCGCTCCTGCCCGTGCCACCTCCGTGTCACCGGGTTTGTGCCAGAGCCGCGGTGAACCCTGACGGCCAGCCCCCCTCTCCCAATACTGGTGCCTGTCCGCTGGTGGGTCGAGCGAGCCCCCCTGTGGTGGAGGCAGCTCTAAGCTTTTTAATTTAAATTGTCTCTCTAATTTGAATGAATACACTTTAAATCCATTTACAAGGATCTATTGGAGGGCAAGTCTCATGCCAGCAGCCGCGTAATTCCAGCTTCAGTAGCGTCCACTAAAGCTGCTGCAGTTAAAAAGCTTTTATAAGGATCGAGCTCGGCTGTCCACCGCAAGGCATTCTACTGCCAGTCCCAGCCCCTATGCCTTGGGGTGCCTCCTGATGCTCTTCACTGAGTATCCCGTGGTCCCGAAGCATTTCCCTTGAAAAAATTAAGTGTCCAAACTACAGGTGGTGTAGCTTGCTTAAGAGCCGGGATAATCCGCTGACTAGCAGACACTGCTACTAGGCACAAAGTATTTCCTGGGCTAGATGCAGTTAAAAATTTGTAATTAGATACTCTCGTTGGATGCTGAGAAAGCATTCCATAGAGTCTCCTGGCACGCCATATATGATTCTCTTAAAAAGCTTGGGGTAGGGGTCTAGGGGACCCTTTTATAGCCAAAATCACGGCCCTGTATCACAATACGTCACCTAGGCTGAAGATAAATGGAACTGTAGCACCGTGAGGGCTCCGTTGCTACAGAGGTATTGCACCTCACCCAGAGGTGTGATATCTCACTCTCAGGTAAGGATGGAGTGTGGATCAGGACCCGACACCTGCATGCATTACACCACATTGCCGTGGGGCAGGGCGACCAATATGCCTCTGAGATGGGCACGACAGTCCCTGTCCCTGGCTGGAGTGGGGGGAGGGAACACTGAGGAAGGGGAACCCTGTAGTGCAGGAGCAGGGAGGAAGCAGTTCCTGGGTGCATTGAGAAGGGAGTATAAAAGGTGGGCACCATCTTAGTTCAGTGCAGAGAAGTCGGAGCAGAAGTAGCAGGGAGCAGGGGCTCTGCATGAGCTCTGCTCTGGAGGTGGGCCTAGTAACAGAGGCCCAGGCCTGGAAGAGGGAGAAGGAAGGAAGAGGATCGGAGAAGGCTCCAGGAACGAGGAATGAAGGGATCCCAGGGGTGCGGACGGGCGAGTCGCCACCGCACGCCCGAATCCACCTGCGTGGAGGGGTCAGGCCAAAGGGGGAGACCGGTCCCCGAAACTAGTGGAGGCAGGAAACGACCCTCAGCTAGAAACGGGAGGCTCTGACATTTTATGTGGCGCAGCCCCTCGCTACACCCGCTAGGAAGGCACCACATAGGGTCAGGGAAACTGGCGCCAAGTTTACCAAGAGGAGGCCCGAGGCAGCCGGACAGAAGGGTTGGTAAGAAAGGCCAGACAAAGGACACACAAAGGGGGTCCTGTGAAGCGCTCCAAAGTTATCTGGGAGTTGTCTGAGCCCCTCACCTGGTGAGCACAGTACGACGTGGGCAGCCATTACCTGCAGACGTGGTCTGGATAATAAGAACTGTGAGTAAAGGCCCTGGACTGCATCACTGAATCCGTGTCGTTACTGCTGCTGCCCTTCACCATCACCCCCATCCTCCGCATACACTGCCCTGAGGCTATACTCCTCCCGTGGGGAGTTATGCTACGCTCTGCTGCACCCACAACACCAGCCTCAGTGGTCTGCCCTGCAGCGGCGGTTCACTCTGACCGCAATCCACGGGTGGCGTAGTCGGACATTTAAACATCAAAACCACATAAATAGTTCCGCCACTGGTTTGTCCACCCTGAGCCACGGAACCGGGTCGCCGCCACGAAGACTACAACCACCAGCATCCACCAAAAAGGGTCCGGCTCCGGGTGTCCCAAGGCCCAGGGGGTGCATCAGAACATTTTCATCACCTTTCACAATCACCAATGGGACAAGGCAGGGATGTCCTCTGTCCCCTCTCTTATACATCCTAGTGACGGAGCACCTGCTCTCATCAATTCGCCATAACCCCAATATTAGGTGGATTGAGGTGGGAAGCACCGAATACAAGTGCTCTCTATTTGCTGATGATATCCTAGTATATATCACTCAATCACATATATCCATCCATGCTGTTATGGCTGAAATAGATCACTTTGTTACATGGTCAAATTTTAAAATCAATGCAGCGAAGTCTGAGGCCCTCGATGTCTCCCTCCCCAAATCCATATAGGATTCCATCCAGTCCAACTTTCCCTTTGCCTGGCCCTCACAGGGTATCAAATACTTAGGAATTCCTATTCATAGAGACCTCTCCCATCTATGTTATCTTAATTTTGGGCCCTTTATTGAACAACTCCATACAGACCACGGTTGGCAAGTTAGAACTGTAAGATTCACTACGTGAACCACTGGTGTTTTGTGGAAAAGCACATGTACACTGTGTTCCAAATTATTATGCAAAAAGTATTTAGGAGTGATAAGGGAAAAATTTGTTTGTTTGTCAGTTAAACTCATTGATGGTGATGTGTGTCAGGGCTCTTTATATCACTGTAAGCAATTGCAGACACCTGTGCTAATTAGTTTGGCAGGTGTGTCCAATGAAAGGCAAGACTACTTAAGAAGGCTGTCTCACATTATTAAGCAGCCTACATTTTCTGCCAAAATGGGAAAGAAAAAGGTGTCGGCTGCTGAGAAGCAACAAATTGTGGAGTGTTTATGTCAAGGCATGACTACAATCAACATTGTGCGATGATCAGGATGAAGTGTCTTGGCAATCAAGAAGTATGTAGCTGATTCACAGTACACACGTGTGCGTGCTGATAAGGGCAAATTGAGGACTCTTTCCTACAGGCAATTACGTCAGGTTAAAAGAGCAGCGGCAAAAAAGCCTTGTCATAGCAGCAGACAAGATTTTGAAGCTGCTGGTGCCTCCAACGTCCCCCGAACAACAAGATTCAGGGTCCTTCAGAGGTTTGCAGCTGTGCATACGCCATCCTGTCGACCTCCTCTATCCACTTCACACAAGCAGAAATGGCTCCAGTGGGCTAAACATTACATGAAGACTGATTTCAAAACTGTTTTGTTCACGGATTAGTGCCGTGCAGCGCTCGATGGTCCAGATGGATGGAGTGGAGGATGGCTGGTTGATGGACACCCCACGCAAACACGGCTACAGCGCCAACAAGGAGGAGGTGGAGTAATGTTTTGGTCTGGAATCATGGGGAGAGAGATTGTCGGCCCCTTTAGGATCCCTGAAGGCGCTAAAGATGAACTACAAAATGTATGTGGATTTTCTCAAACAGCACTTCCTGCCATGGTTCAAGAAGAAGAACCGTGTATTTCACAGCAAGATCATTTTTTTGCATGATAATGCACCATCTCATGCTGCACATAAAACATCTGCATCTCTGGCTGATATGGGCATAAAAGGGGACAAACTTATGGTGTGACCCCCATGCTCCCCTGACCTCTACCCCATTCAGAACCTCTGGAGCATCATCAAAAGGAGTGTCTATGATGGCGGGAGGCAGTTCACATCTAAGCAACAGCTCTGGGAGGGTATTCTGTCCTCATGCAAAACAATTGAAGCAGAAACCATCCAAAACCTGACAAATTCAATGGACGAGAGAGTTCAGAAGCTCCTTTCGAACAAGGGGTCCTATGTGAAAATGTAACATCACCTAGAATAAAGTTTTGAGTTGAAAACTGTTTGATTTCAGTTTCTAATAACCTGCTAATGCTTATAATTTCAAAAATGACCATTTTTTTGGTCTTTATTAAAATGAAAAGGTTGATCGAAAAGTTTGGGGGATCTAAGAGTGTGGCAACCCAGTAGTCATGATTACTTTGAATTCTGACAATATGAGGGTCATGTTGCAGGTAGTGCAGCAAGAAGGCACTTATGTGTCTTGCGCATCTCGGAGCCCCAAAATTATTTTCCGGGCTAGATGCAGCTAAAAATTATTATTAATTTTAAATCTGGTGGAGCTTAGTATAGATGGCCTAATAGGATCAGTGCTGCACACTGCTACAAAGCCCAAATTATTTTCCAGCCAAGATACAGATAAACATGATTAGTAATTTTAAATCTGGTGGTGCTTATTATAGATGGCCTAATAGAATCAGTGCTGCACACTGCTGCAAAGCCCGAATTATTTTCCAGCCAAGATACAGATAAACATGATTAGTAATTTGAAAGCTTAAAACGGTTGGTAGGGTGATTTTAACCAATCATCAAGCTTTTACTCTCCCCAGGATGACACAGGGGTAGAAAAGTCGTTTCGGATCCATGATTTGTTCATCTTTATGAACGTGAGTCTGTCTACATTATCAGTGGAGAGCCGCGTGCGCTTATCTGTCAGCACACCACCAGCAGCACTGAACACACGTTCAGACAGAACGCTGGCTGCGGGGCATGACAAGATCTCCAAGGCGTAAGTGGCTAGCTCCGGCCATTTATCCAGATTGGAAGCCCAAAAAGAGCAAGGGTCCAGTGACACAGTCGTGGCTTCAATGTTTACTTGGAGATACTCCTGTACCATCGTCTCTAGACGTTGACTATGTGTCAGACTTCTTGTCTCCTGTGGCCTTGCAAAGGATGGGCTAAAAAAGTGGTGAAATGATTCCGCAAAATTTATGTTACCAGCAGATACTGTGGTTCTGTTACGGTTTGAGTGCTGAACACTTGACGGTCCCACGGTTGGCAAGTTGGAACTGTGAGATTCACTACGTGCACCACTGGTGTTTTGTGGAAAAGCACATGTAAGATTCTGCAACAGTCTCTGCTGATACTCCTGCATGCGTGCATCCCTTTCTATGGCAGGAATAATTTCGGCAAATTTACTTTTGTACCGGGGATCTAACAGTGTGGCAACCCAGTAGTCAGGATTATTTTTAATTCTCACAATTCGAGGGTCATGTTGCAGGTAGTGCAGCAAGAAGGCACTCATGTGTGTTGCGCATCCAGGAGCACCAAGTCCCTGTTGTGTTGGTGGCGAGGTAACAATCATGCTTCCTTCCTCTGTCCTCTCCCCCCAACCTTGCACAACAGAAATGTGATCAAGGTCTCCCTCATCTGATGAGTCTTCCATCAGTTCGTCCTCCACTTCTTCCTGGGCTCCTGCACCGTCCTCACTAGTTTGGCTGCTACCATGCGCCCTGGTAAAACCATCTCCCCCACCCTCACATGCCTGCCGCCTTGGTGCTGCCGACCCTCTGGACCTTGCAGATGTTAGCCCTTCCGAATACAACTCCTCCTCCTCTACTTCCTCCACCTCCTCTTGTGCCACCACCTGACTCCGAATTCTGTTTAACATGTGCTCCAGCATGTAAATCACCGGAATAGTCATGCTGATAATGGCATCGTCAGCGCTAAACATCTTCGTCGCCATTTCAAAACTGTGCAGAAGGGTGCATTGGTCCCTGATCTGAGACCACTCCTCCAGCGTGATTTGCCCCACCTCTGGATCTCGTTGGCCCAGGCTTTACGTCAGAACGTAGTGCACCAGGGCATGTCGGTGCTGCCACAGTCGCTGCAACATGTGCAGAGTTGAATTCCACCGGGTAGGCACATCGCATTTTAGCCAGTGAAGTGGCAGGCCCAACGACTTCTGTAGAGATGTAAGTCGCTGAGCTGCGGGATGCGAACGGCAGAAGTGAGCACACAGCGACCGTGCCCTCTGCAGAAGGCCATCTAGTCTGGGATAGTGGGTTAAAAATTGCTGGACAACCAGGTTCAACACGTGAGCAATACAAGGCACGTGTGTGACATTGCCCCGGCGAAGGGCCGCACCCAGGTTTGCAGCATTGTCGCACACGGCCTTCCCTGGTTTCAGGTCCAGTGGAGACAACCATTCATGAAATTGGTTCTCCAGAGCTGACCACAACTCCTCAGCTGTGTGACTCACATTTCCCAGACATTTCAAAGTAAAAACCGCCTGATGACGTTGAGCCCTACTGCCAGCATAGTAAGGAGGTGTGCAGGATCCCTTCTGCGCAGTTAGAAAGCCTGTGGCATGACCAGACAGGCTTTGGGTGCAGGTGGAAGACCGAGAGGAGGTTGAGGAGGCAGAAGCAGTGGAGGAACTTTGACATAAAGAGGATTGACGCACAACTCGTGGGGACGGCAAGACTTGGACAGCAGCCCCTTGTCCTGCTGTCACCATAGTTACCCAGTGCCCAGTCAGCGACATGTAACGCCCCTGTTCATGCCTACTCGTCCAAGTGTCTGTGGTGAAATGCACCCAGTCACGCACAGAGTTTCTCAAAGAAGCGTTGATATTGTGTGCGACATGCTGGTAGAGTGCAGGCACACCTTTCTTTGAGAAGTGGTGCCGACTGGGCATCTGTTACTGGGGCACTGCGACGGACATAAGGTCTCGAAAATCCTCTGTGTCCACCAGGCGGAAAGGCAGCATTTCTGTAGCCAAGAGCTTGCAGATGGTGAAATTCATCCTCTTAGCTTTCTCATGGCTAGAAGGAAATGGTCTTTTACTTGTCCACATCTGAGGTACCGAGGGCTGGCTATTGTGCTTAGACGGGGTTGATAAGGGTGTCCCCGGCAAACTGCCGGTCTGTGAGGAAGATGCAGGCGGACATGTTAGGTTGCCTTGATCCAAAGTGGTGCTATCGATGTCAGACAGCGCTCAACACCAGCTGGTGTTACCACCTCCAAAGAAAATGATGACCTGCCAATCACGCTGGCTGTTGCGGGTAAAGAGGTGGCAGGTCTGCGCCCCAAAACAGGTGTGACTGCTGTCCCCCCAGTCACAGAGGATGAAGAGGCCGCGGATGCACAAGATATGGCAGACAGTGGTTGGCCCGGCCGGCTAGGCCGCATTGTAGCACACTGAGCTTCCCACTGCAACTTATGCTTCATGTCCATGTGCCGGTTCATGCATGAAGTACTCAAACTATGTATTTTTTGGCCTCTACTTAGCTTTTGCTGACAAATGTTACAGATAACACGAGTTGGGTCATCTTTATCGATCTGAAAAAATGCCCAGGCTATGCAAGGCTTAGCACCCATGCGACCTGAAGAGCCACCACGACTTGTGGTGAGAGGCAGAGTTGTGTTTGAGGATGCAGTTGTTGACGTGCTTCCAGTACTACGTCTCTGTCCAGGAAGGCACAACCTGACCTCGTCGTCACTAGCATCTTCCTCCACCTCCTCTGCTGACCTCATCTCTTGGCTGACTGTGGGTTGACAGTAAGTGGGATCTCCAATCTTATCATCATCACCCTGTGCGTTATCACACCCGTCGTCCTCAGAGCCAACCTGTTCCTGCCCTGACAAAAAACTAAAGTTGTCGCTCCAATCAGGTATTTGAGTCTCATCATCGTCTTCCTCATTGTCTCCACCAACAGGAGTTACAGTTTGGGAATGGGGGTCTACATTATGGTCAGAACCTTCTGCGTCTGGTCCTGGATCCGACTCATAAAGATTCTGAGCATCAGTGCAGATCATTTCCTCGTCTGGATTCACAGAAGCGCTGGAGTCGACCTCTGATTCCTAGGCTATAGTATGAGTAAACAGCTCTGCAGACTCAACCATCTGTTCTACCTCATACTCAGACGGGCAGCTGGAGATTTGGGAGCTGTGAGGAAGCAAGTGCGATTGGGGTGACACCTTTGAGGACTGGAGTATTTGTGATGTTGAAGTTGATGTGGAGGAGAGCCCACTTAAAGGAGCACTTGATATCCGTTGAAGCACCTGCTATTTTTGTGCCTCATCTGGAATTTGTAGCGATTTGCTTGGCCCTAAGAAAGGGATCTTATCACATTGTCTGCTAAAAGAAGTAGACATTTTAGTTTGGCTGGAAGATGGTCTTTCTTCTGCAGATGTTACTGTTGCTTTAACACCTACCCCACGGACACAACCTTTTTTCCCCTTCCCAACACGCCTATTCCCCTTTCCACCAGCAGCAGGCCTTTTTCCACTCATTTTGGTGGTTAACTAATTCACTCTGGAGTTGTTTGCACAAAAAAACAATGGATGGGAACCGAGCAGAGCTGAGTGGCCAAACTGTGGTATTAGGCCAAAACTATTGGCTGGGTTAGATTGAGAAAAAAATTATATTCGATTTGCAACCTGATGGAGGTCAGTATAGATGGACTAATAGAACAAGTCCCACACACAGCTAGAAGCCCAAATATTTTTTCAGAGGTAGATGCAGAAAAAAATTATATTCAGTTTGCAACCTGATGGAGGTCTGTATAGATGGATTAATAGAACAAGTCCCACACACAGCTAGAAGCCCAATATTTTTTCAGAGGTAGATGCAGAAAAAAATTATTTTTAATTTGCAACCTGATGGAGGTCAGTATAGATTGACTAAAAGAGAAAGTCCCACACACTGCTAGAAGGCCAAAAATTTTTTCAGAGCTAGATGGAGAAAAAAAATATATTCAGTTTGCAACCTGATGGAGGTCAGTATAGATGGACTAATAGAACAAGTCCCACACACAGCTAGAAGCCCAAATATTTTTTCAGAAGTAGATGCAGATAAAAATTATTTTTAATTTGCAACCTGATGGAGGTCAGTATAGGTGGACTAATAGAGAAAGTCCCACACACTGCTAGAAGGCCAAATATTTTTTCAGAGCTAGATGCAGATAAAAATTATTTTTAATTTGCAACCTGATGGAGGTCAGTATAGATGGACTAATAGAGAAAGTCCCACACACTGCTAGAAGGCCAAATATTTTTTCAGAGCTAGATGCAGATAAAAATTATTTTTAATTTGCAACCTGATGGAGGTCAGTATAGATGGACTAATAGAGAAAGTACCACACACTGCTAGAAGGCCAAATATTTTTTCAGAGCTAGATGCAGATAAAAATTATTTTTAATTTGCAACCTGATGGAGGTCAGTATAGATGGACTAATAGAGAAAGTCCCACACACTACTAGAAGGCCAAATATTTTTTCAGAGCTAGATGCAGAAAAAAATTATATTCAGTTTGCAACCTGATGGAGGTCAGTATAGATGGACTAATAGAACAAGTCCCACACACAGCTAGAAGCCCAAATATTTTTTCAGAGGTAGATGCAGATAAAAATTATTTTTAATTTGCAACCTGATGGAGGTCAGTATACATGGACTAATAGAGAAAGTCCCACACACTGCTAGAAGGCCAAATATTTTTTCAGAGCTAGATGCAGACAAAAAATTATTTTGAATTTGCAACCTGATGGAGGTCAGTACAGGTGGACGAATAGAACAAGTCCCACACACTGCTAGAAGGCCAAATATTTTTTCAGAGCTAGATGCAGAAAAAAATTATATTCAGTTTGCAACCTGATGGAGGTCAGTATAGATGGACTAATAGAGAAAGTCCCACACACTGCTAGAAGGCCAAATATTTTTTCAGAGCTAGATGCAGAAAAAAATTATATTCAGTTTGCAACCTGATGGAGGTCAGTATAGATGGACTAATAGAACAAGTCCCACACACAGCTAGAAGCCCAAATATTTTTTCAGAGGTCGATGCAAATAAAAATTATTTTTAATTTGCAACCTGATGGAGGTCAGTATAGATGGACTAATAGAGAAAGTACCACACACTGCTAGAAGGCCAAATATTTTTTCAGAGCTAGATGCAGATAAAAATTATTTTTAATTTGCAACCTGATGGAGGTCAGTATAGATGGACTAATAGAGAAAGTCCCACACACTACTAGAAGGCCAAATATTTTTTCAGAGCTAGATGCAGAAAAAAATTATATTCAGTTTGCAACCTGATGGAGGTCAGTATAGATGGACTAATAGAACAAGTCCCACACACAGCTAGAAGCCCAAATATTTTTTCAGAGGTAGATGCAGATAAAAATTATTTTTAATTTGCAACCTGATGGAGGTCAGTATACATGGACTAATAGAGAAAGTCCCACACACTGCTAGAAGGCCAAATATTTTTTCAGAGCTAGATGCAGACAAAAAATTATTTTGAATTTGCAACCTGATGGAGGTCAGTACAGGTGGACGAATAGAACAAGTCCCACACACTGCTAGAAGGCCAAATATTTTTTCAGAGCTAGATGCAGAAAAAAATTATATTCAGTTTGCAACCTGATGGAGGTCAGTATAGATGGACTAATAGAGAAAGTCCCACACACTGCTAGAAGGCCAAATATTTTTTCAGAGCTAGATGCAGAAAAAAATTATATTCAGTTTGCAACCTGATGGAGGTCAGTATAGATGGACTAATAGAACAAGTCCCACACACAGCTAGAAGCCCAAATATTTTTTCAGAGGTAGATGCAGATAAAAATTATTTTTAATTTGCAACCTGATGGAGGTCAGCAGAGATATACTAATAAAGAAAGTCCCACACACTGCTAGAAGGCCAAATATTTTTTCAGAGCTAGATGCAGATAAAAATTATTTTTAATTTGCAACCTGATGGAGGTCAGTATAGATGGACTAATAGAGAAAGTCCCACACACTGCTAGAAGGCCAAATATTTTTTCAGAGCTAGATGCAGATAAAAATTATTTTTAATTTGCAACCTGATGGAGGTCAGTATAGATGGACTAATAGAGAAAGTCCCACACACTGCTAGAAGGCCAAATATATTTTCAGAGCTAGATGCAGAAAAAAATTATATTCAGTTTGCAACCTGATGGAGGTCAGTATAGATGGACTAATAGAACAAGTCCCACACACAGCTAGAAGCCCAAATATTTTTTCAGAGGTAGATGCAGAAAAAAATTATATTCAGTTTGCAACCTGATGGAGGTCTGTATAGATGGATTAATAGAACAAGTCCCACACACAGCTAGAAGACCAATATTTTTTCAGAGGTAGATGCAGAAAAAAAATTATTTTTAATTTGCAACCTGATGGAGGTCAGTATAGATGGACTAATAGAGAAAGTCCCACACACTGCTAGAAGGCCAAATATTTTTTCAGAGCTAGATGCAGATAAAAATTATTTTTAATTTGCAACCTGATGGAGGTCAGTATAGATGGACTAATAGAGAAAGTCCCACACACTGCTAGAAGGCCAAATATTTTTTCAGAGCTAGATGCAGATAAAAATTATTTTTAATTTGCAACCTGATGGAGGTCAGTATAGATGGACTAATAGAGAAAGTCCCACACACTGCTAAAAGGCCAAATATATTTTCAGAGCTAGATGCAGAAAAAAATTATATTCAGTTTGCAACCTGATGGAGGTCAGTATAGATGGACTAATAGAGCAAGTCCCACACACAGCTAGAAGCCCAAATATTTTTTCAGAGGTAGATGCAGATAAAAATTATTTTTAATTTGCAACCTGATGGAGGTCAGTATAGATGGACTAATAGAGAAAGTCCCACACACTGCTAGAAGGCCAAATATTTTTTCAGAGCTAGATGCAGATAAAAATTATTTTTAATTTGCAACCTGATGGAGGTCAGTATAGATGGACTAATAGAGAAAGTCCCACACACTACTAGAAGGCCAACTATATTTTCAGAGCTAGATGCAGAAAAAAATTATATTCAGTTTGCAAACTGATGGAGGTCTGTATAGATGGATTAATAGAACAAGTCCCACACACAGCTAGAAGCCCAATATTTTTTGAGAGGTAGATGCAGAAAAAAAATATATTCAGTTTGCAACCTGATGGAGGTCTGTATAGATGGATTAATAGAACAAGTCCCACACACAGCTAGAAGCACAATTTTTTTTCAGAGGTAGATGAAGAAAAAAAATATATTCAGTTTGCAACCTGATGGAGGTCAGTATAGATGGACTAATAGAGAAAGTCCCACACACTGCTAGAAGGCCAAATATTTTTTCAGAGCTAGATGAAGAAAAAAATTATATTCAGTTTGCAATCTGATGGAGGTCAGTATAGATGGACTAATAGAACAAGTCCCACACACTGCTAGAAGGCCAGCTATTTTTTCAGAGCTAGATGCAGAAAAAAATTATATTCAGTTTGCAACCTGATGGAGGTCAGTATAGATGGACTAATAGAACAAGTCCCACACACTGCTAGAAGCCCAAATATTTTTTCAGAGGTAGATGCAGATAAAAATTATTTTTAATTTGCAACCTGATGGAGGTCAGTATAGATGGACTAATAGAGAAAGTCCCACACACTGCTAGAAGGCCAAATATTTTTTCAGAGCTAGATGCAGTTAAAAATTATTTTTAATTTGCAACCTGATGGAGGTCAGTATAGATGGACTAATAGAGAAAGTCCCACACACTACTAGAAGGCCAAATATTTTTTCAGAGCTAGATGCAGAAAAAATTTATATTCAGTTTGCAACCTGATGGAGGTCAGTATAGATGGACTAATAGAGCAAGTCCCACACACAGCTAGAAGCCCAAATATTTTTTCAGAGGTAGATGCAGATAAAAATTATTTTTAATTTGCAACCTGATGGAGGTCAGTATAGATGGACTAATAGAGAAAGTCCCACACACTGCTAGAAGGCAAAATATTTTTTCAGAGCTAGATGCAGATAAAAATTATTTTTAATTTGCAACCTGATGGAGGTCAGTATAGATGGACTAATAGAGAAAGTCCCACACACTACTAGAAGGCCAACTATATTTTCAGAGCTAGATGCAGAAAAAAATTATATTCAGTTTGCAAACTGATGGAGGTCTGTATAGATGGATTAATAGAACAAGTCCCACACACAGCTAGAAGCCCAATATTTTTTCAGAGGTAGATGCAGAAAAAAAATATATTCAGTTTGCAACCTGATGGAGGTCTGTATAGATGGATTAATAGAACAAGTCCCACACACAGCTAGAAGCCCAATATTTTTTCAGAGGTAGATGCAGAAAAAAAATATATTCAGTTTGCAACCTGATGGAGGTCTGTATAGATGGACTAATAGAGAAAGTCCCACACACTGCTAGAAGGCCAAATATTTTTTCAGAGCTAGATGAAGAAAAAAATTATATTCAGTTTGCAACCTGATGGAGGTCAGTATAGATGGACTAATAGAACAAGTCCCACACACTGCTAGAAGGCCAACTATTTTTTCAGAGCTAGATGCAGAAAAAAATTATATTCAGTTTGCATCCTGATGGAGGTCAGTATAGATGGACTAATAGAACAAGTCCCACACACAGCTAGAAGCCCAAATATTTTTTCAGAGGTAGATGCAGATAAAAATTATTTTTAATTTGCAACCTGATGGAGGTCAGTATAGATGGACTAATAGAGAAAGTCCCACACACTACTAGAAGGCCAAATATTTTTTCAGAGCTAGATGCAGATAAAAATTATTTTTAATTTGCAACCTGATGGAGGTAAGTATAGATGGACTAATAGAGAAAGTCCCACACACTACTAGAAGGCCAAATATTTTTTCAGAGCTAGATGCAGAAAAAAATTATATTCAGTTTGCAACCTGATGGAGGTCAGTATAGATGGACTAATAGAACAAGTCCCACACACAGCTAGAAGCCCAAATATTTTTTTCAGAGGTAGATGCAGAAAAAAATTATTTTTAATTTGCAACCTGATGGAGGTCAGTATAGATGGACTAATAGAGAAAGTCCCGCACACTGCTAGAAGGCCAAATATTTTTTCAGAGCTAGATGCAGATAAAAATTATTTTTAATTTGCAACCTGATGGAGGTCAGTATAGATGGACTAATAGAGAAAGTCCCACACACTGCTAGTAGGCCAAATATTTTTTCAGAGCTAGATGCAGATAAAAATTATTTTTAATTTGCAACCTGATGGAGGTCAGTATAGATGGACTAATAGAGAAAGTCCCACACACTGCTAGAAGGCCAAATATATTTTCAGAGCTAGATGCAGAAAAAAATTATATTCAGTTTGCAACCTGATGGAGGTCAGTATAGATGGACTAATAGAACAAGTCCCACACACAGCTAGAAGCCCAAATATTTTTTCAGAGGTAGATGCAGAAAAAAATTATATTCAGTTTGCAACCTGATGGAGGTCAGTATAGATGGATTAATAGAACAAGTCCCACACACAGCTAGAAGCCCAATATTTTTTCAGAGGTAGATGCAGAAAAAAAATTATTTTTAATTTGCAACCTGATGGAGGTCAGTATAGATGGACTAATAGAGAAAGTCCCACACACTGCTAGAAGGCCAAATATATTTTCAGAGCTAGATGCAGAAAAAAATTATATTCAGTTTGCAACCTGATGGAGGTCAGTATAGATGGACTAATAGAACAAGTCCCACACACAGCTAGAAGCCCAAATATTTTTTCAGAGGTAGATGTAAATAAAAATTATTTTTAATTTGCAACCTGATGGAGGTCAGTATAGATGGACTAATAGAGAAAGTCCCACACACTGCTAGAAGGCCAAATATTTTTTCAGAGCTAGATGCAGATAAAAATTATTTTTAATTTGCAACCTGATGGAGGTCAGTATAGATGGACTAATAGAGAAAGTCCCACACACTACTAGAAGGAAATATTTTTTCAGAGCTAGATGCAGAAAAAAATTATATTCAGTTTGCAACCTGATGGAGGTCAGTATAGATGGACTAATAGAGCAAGTCCCACACACAGCTAGAAGCCCAAATATTTTTTCAGAGGTAGATGCAGATAAAAATTATTTTTAATTTGCAACCTGATGGAGGTCAGTATAGATGGACTAATAGAGAAAGTCCCACACACTGCTAGAAGGCCAAATATTTTTTCAGAGCTAGATGCAGATAAAAATTATTTTTAATTTGCAACCTGATGGAGGTCAGTATAGATGGACTAATAGAGAAAGTCCCACACACTGCTAGAAGGCCAACTATATTTTCAGAGCTAGATGCAGAAAAAAATTATATTCAGTTTGCAAACTGATGGAGGTCTGTATAGATGGATTAATAGAACAAGTCCCACACACAGCTAGAAGCCCAATATTTTTTCAGAGGTAGATGCAGAAAAAAAATATATTCAGTTTGCAACCTGATGGAGGTCTGTATAGATGGATTAATAGAACAAGTCCCACACACAGCTAGAAGCCCAATATTTTTTCAGAGGTAGATGCAGAAAAAAAATATATTCAGTTTGCAACCTGATGGAGGTCAGTATAGATGGACTAATAGAGAAAGTCCCACACACTGCTAGAAGGCCAAATATTTTTTCAGAGCTAGATGAAGAAAAAAATTATATTCAGTTTGCAACCTGATGGAGGTCAGTATAGATGGAATAATAGAACAAGTCCCACACACTGCTAGAAGGCCAACTATTTTTTCAGAGCTAGATGCAGAAAAAAATTATATTCAGTTTGCAACCTGATGGAGGTCAGTATAGATGGACTAATAGAACAAGTCCCACACACAGCTAGAAGCCCAAATATTTTTTCAGAGGTAGATGCAGATAAAAATTATTTTTAATTTGCAACCTGATGGAGGTCAGTATAGATGGACTAATAGAGAAAGTCCCACACACTGCTAGAAGGCCAAATATTTTTTCAGAGCTAGATGCAGATAAAAATTATTTTTAATTTGCAACCTGATGGAGGTCAGTATAGATGGACTAATAGAGAAAGTCCCACACACTACTAGAAGGCCAAATATTTTTTCACAGCTAGATGCAGAAAAAAATTATTTTCAGTTTGCAACCTGATGGAGGTCAGTATAGATGGACTAATAGAACAAGTCCCACACACAGCTAGAAGCCCAAATATTTTTTTCCGAGGTAGATGCAGATAAAAATTATTTTTAATTTGCAACCTGATGGAGGTCAGTATAGATGGATTAATAGAACAAGTCCCACACACAGCTAGAAGCCCAATATTTTTTCAGAGGTAGATGCAGAAAAAAAAAATATTCAGTTTGCAACCTGATAGAGGTCTGTATAGATGGATTAATAGAACAAGTCCCACACACAGCTAGAAGCCCAATATTTTTTCAGAGGTAGATGCAGAAAAAAAATATATTCAGTTTGCAACCTGATGGAGGTCAGTATAGATGGACTAATAGAGAAAGTCCCACACACTGCTAGAAGGCCAAATATTTTTTCAGAGCTAGATGCAGAAAAAAATTATATTCAATTTGCAACCTGATGGAGGTCAGTATAGATGTACTAATAGAACAAGTCCCACACACTGCTAGAAGTCCAAATATTTTTTCAGAGCTAGATGCAGAAAAAAATTATATTCAATTTGCAACCTAATGGAGGTCATTATAGATGGACTAATAGAATGATGCTATGCCCAAAAGATTTTACTTCACTAGGTGCAGTAAAAAATTTGGTATTGTATACACAGGTGGTATATCTTGCAACACAGATAGGCTACTCCACTGACTAACACACTCTGCAATAGGCCAAAAAGGATTAGCTTTGCTAGATTCAGCCAAATGCTGTGAAAAAAACTTGCACAGCACTGGCACAGACCTGCCTGGCAAAAACTGATAGGAACTGATGTAACCTAGTCCTGAAAAGGACTGCAATTACAATTAGTCTTTACTCCCACAATCTATCTATTTAAGAGCACAGACCTGCCTGATAAAAGTCGTAGGAAATGCTGTAACCTAGTCCTTAAAAAGACTGCAATCACAACTATTCCCTACTCCCAAGCTATCTGTAGATTTGTGCGAAAATTGGCTTGAAATTAACAAGGTATAGCGCACACAGCAACAGCGGTGCCGTCTAACACTCAGCTGCAGCAGTGAGAAAATGGTGGCGACGGGGAAAATGGCTTGGTCTTATAGGGCAAGGACATGTGACATACACTGCCAATGACACATCCCCTTGCTTGTGTGAAAAACAGCAGTTCGCTCCGTGTGTGCGCTGTTGATAGGCTGACAGACTGCACCTCCCCACTGCAAATGCGGGAAAGAGAAAAAAAAATGGAGATCTTCATTATTCCTGCAGAGATCCATCCCCTGCCCCTCCCCCCCACCCCGCTGTACACTCAAACTGCGTATTAACATTAATTTTCATCATTACTGAGAAAAAATCCAGTTATGATTTTGGTGCACGAACAGTTATCGAACATAACCTCGAACAGCCGAATTTTTCTCAAATCGTTCGTGTTCGCCGAACGGCTCGAACACCGCCCAAAACAGCTCAAATTTGAGATTGGCGAACAGTTCGAGTAGAACAACGCTCATCTCTAGTTCCTACTCCCTAAACCTATCTGTCTATTTAAGAGCAAATTCGCTTGCAATTCACACAGTTACAAAATATAGCACCCACAGCAGCAGCGGTGCCGTCTAACACTCAGCTGCAGCAGTGAGAAAATGGTGGCGATGGGGAAAATGGCTGGGTCTTATAGGGCAAGGACATGTGACATACAGAGCCAATGACACATGCCCTTGCTTGTGTGAAAAAAAGCACTGATAGGCTGACAGACTGCAGCTCCCCACTGTAAATGCGGGAAAGAGAAAAAAAATGAAGATCTTCATTATTTCTGCAGAGATCCATCCCATGCCCCTCCCTCCGCACCGCTGTACGCTCAAACTGTGTATTAACATTTATTATCAGCATTACTGTGAAAAAATCCAGTTACGATTTTGGTGCACTAACAGTTATCGAACATAACCTCGAACAGCCTGATTTTTTTCAAATCGTTCGGGTTCGTCGAACGGCTCGAACACCGCCCAAAACAACTCGAATTTGAGATTGGCAAACAGTTCGATTCGAACACCGCTCATCTCTTCTTGTGAGTTGTGGACAGCTGTGAAAGAGCAGGCAGATCTGTGGCTGAGACCGCTGAACCTACATCCAGGCATGGTCGTGTGTGACAATGGCCGTAACAAGGTGGCGGCTCTGAGGCGAGGCGAGATCACACACGTACCATACCTGGCTCATGTGCTTAACCTCCTCGTTCAGCGGTTTCTTAAATCGTACCCTGAGTTGCCAGATCTGCTCGTCAAAGTACGCCGCCTGTCAGCTCATTTTCGCAAATCGGCTACAGCTTCCGCCACCCTTGCTGTGTTGCAGCAGAGTTTGCAGCTTCCGGCACACCGACTGGTGTGTGATGTCCCCACACATTGGAACTCTACCCTCCACATGTTGCAAAGGATTTGTGAGCAGAAGAGAGCAGTTGTGGAGTACCAGCTGCAACAAGGCCGTCGATATTCAGGTCAGACTCCACACATAAGACCTCATGAGTGGACCTGGATGTCTGACATATGTACCATCCTGACAAACTTTGAGGAGACCACCAAGATGGTGAGTGGCGATGACGCCATCATTAGTGTCAGCATCCCACTTGTCTGTCTTTTGCAACGCTCTCTGCAGAGAATTAAAGAGGAGGCATTTCAGCCAGAGTATGATGAGATGGATCAAGAAGCCATAGTGGGCGATTACACACAGCCCAGCCTCTTCTCATCCCAATGTGCATTGGGGGACAATGAGGGAGAGGAGGAGAGAGAACAGGAGCAGTTATCATGCGCAGTAGACGGTAGTACCTGTACAAGTATCATACTGTCGGTTCAGCGTGGGTGGCCTGAGGACAGGGGGGAGGAGGAGGAGGAGGAGGAGGAGAGCATGGTCAGTCGTCATCTTGGTGAGGACACGGAAATCTTTCCCGTTACCAGTTTGGCATGCATAGCTGACTTTATGTTACGCTGCCTTAACCGTTACCCTCGCGTCGTCAAAATGTTGGGTGACATTTATTACTGGTTGGTGACACTTGTAGACCCCCGCTACAAGGAGAACTTTCATTCTCTTATTCCTGAGGTGGAGAGGTCTACAAAAATGGGCCAGTACCAGAAGGGCCTTGCTGCAGAACTGTTAAAAAAATTCCCATCTGAACACGCTAGCGGCAGAGGTCACAGTTCGTTGACCAACCAAAGCGTACAAGCGAGAGAGAGGCAACTCCAATCCAGCAGAGGCAGTGGAACACTGTCAATGTTCTGGGACAGTTTTCTCAGACCCTCCCTTCGAACAGACCCTGAGGCGCTGGGTACTCTCACATAGAGTGGAAAGTTTCAAAAGATGGTTAGGGAGAAGCTTGCCGACCGTACCAGCGTCCTCCTTGATTCCTCTGTGCCTTTTAATTATTGGGAATCCAAGCTGGACACTTGGAATGACCTCGCTCTGGGAGGTCCTGGCCTGCCCTGCTGCTAGCGTGTTATCGGAGCGTGTTTTTAGTGCCGCTGGGGGAATTATAACTGATAAGCGCACTCACCTGTCAACTGACAATGCTGACAAGCTGACCCTTATCAAAATGAACAAGGGCTGGATTGGGCCAGACTTCTCATCACCACCAAATGACAACAGAGTAACATAAAGTCAAATCCACTCTGTTATTTCGGGAGGTGTATTCATATGCACCGCTTCACACCCACACATGGGTATAGGCTTCCTCATTTCGGCTGTTTTATGTTCTTCTCCTTATCCTCAGCCTCCACCACCACTATACCACCAGGGTGACCGTGGTCCATGTTGCCATTATTGAAAGTTCCTCCGTCCTTATTTTTGTCAGCTTTTGCTTGGAAGGCATAAGCAAAGACTGTGGGAGACCCACTCCCCAATAATGGGAATAATATTTTTAAGATGCTGTACTGTGTGGCTCTTGTAAGGGGCATTAAAACCGTCTTGTTATACGCCTCTGACCTCCACGTCTCTTCTGAGGGGCATTAAAACCGTCTTGTTATACCACTCTGACCTCCACGTCTCTTGTAAAGGGCATTAAAAGCGTCTTGTTAAACCACTCTGACCTCCACGTCTCTTCTGAGGGGCATTAAAAGCGTCTTGTTATACCACTCTGATCTCCACGTCTCTTCTGAGGGGCATTAAAAGCATCTTGTTATACTACTCTGACCTCCACGTCTCTTTTAATGGGCATTAAAAGCATCTTGTTATACCACTCTGACCTCCACGTCTCTTGTAAGGGGCATTAAAAGCATCTTGTTATACCACTCTGAACTCCACGTCTGTTGTAAGGGGCATTAAAAGTATCTTGTTATACCACTCTGACCTCCACATCTCTTGTAAGGGGCATTAAAAGCATCTTGTTATACCACTCTGACCTCCACGTCTCTTGTAAGCAGCATTAAAACCGTCTTGTTATACCACTCTGACCTCCACGTCTCTTCTGAGGGGCATTAAAACCGTCTTGTTATACCACTCTGACCTCCACGTCTCTTCTGAGGGGCATTAAGAGCGTCTTGTTATACCACTCTGACCTCCACGTCTCTTCTGAGGGGCATTAAAACCATCTTGTTATACCACTCTGACCTCCACGTCTCTTGTAAGGGGCATTAAAAGCGTCTTGTTATACGACTCTGACCTCCACGTCTCTTGTAATGTGCATTAAAAGCGTCTTGTTATACCACTCTGACCTCCACGTCTCTTGTAAGGGGCATTAAAAGCTTCATATTATACCACTCTGACCTCCACGTCTCTTGTAATGGGCATTAAAAGTGTCTTGTTATACCACTCTGACCTCCACGTCTCTTGTAAGGGGCATTAAAAGCGTCTTGATATACCACTCTGACCCCCACGTCTCTTCTGAGGGGCATTAAAAGGGTATTGTTATACCACTCTGACCTCCACGTCTCTTCTGAGGGGCATTAAAAGCGTCTTGTTATACAACTCTGACCTCCACGTCTTTTGTAATGGGCATTAAAACCGTCTTGTTAAGCTACTTGGACCTCCACGAGTCTTCGAACGGGCATTGCATTTCCTCCTAATTTTTTGAAGCTTTTGCTTGGAAGGCATAAGCAAATACTATGGGAGACCCACTCCCCAATAATGGGACTTATGTTTTTAATATGCTGTACTGCATGGCTCTTGTAAGGGGCATTGCAAGTTGCTCCGTCTTAATTTTTGGAAGCTTTTGCTTGGAAGGCATAAGCAAATACTATGGGAGACCCACTCCAGAATAATGGGACTTATGTTTGTAATATGCTGTACTGCATGGCTTTTGTAAGGGGCATTGCAAGTTGCTCCGTCTTAATTTTTGGAATCTTTTGCTTGGAAGGCATAAGCAAATACTATGGGAGACCCACTCCCAAATAATGGGACTTATGTTTGTAATATGCTGTACTGCATGGCTCTTGTAAGGGACATTGCAAGTTGCTCCATCCTAATTTTTGGAAGCTTTTGCTTGGAAGGCATAAGCAAAAACTATGGGAGACACACTCCCCAATAATGGGAATAATGTTTGTAATATGCTGTACTACATGGCTCTTGTAAGGTGCATTGCAAGTTGCTCCGTCCTAATTTTTGGTAGCTTTTGCTTGGAAGGCATAAGCAAATACTATGGGAGACCCGCTCCCCAATAATGGGAATAATGTTTGTAATATGCTGTACTGCATGGCTCTTGTAAGGGGCATTGCAAGTTGCTCCATCTTAATTTTTGGAAGCTTTTGCTTGGAAGGCATAAGCAAATACTATGGGAGACCCACTCCCCAATAATGGGACTTATGTTTGTAATATGCTCTACTGCATGGCTCTTGTAAGGGGCATTTCAAATTGCTCCGTCCTAATTTTTGGAAGTTTTGCTTGGAAGGCATGAGCAAATACTATGGGAGACCCACTCCCCAATAATGGGAATAATATTTTTAAGATGCTGTACTGTATGGCTCTTGTAAGGGGCATTATAAGTGTCTTGTTAAGCTACTGTGACCTCCACGTCTATTCCAAGGGGCATTCAAACCATCTTGTTAAGCTACTGGGACCTCCACGTCTTTTCCGAGCGGCATTAAAACCCTCTTGTTAAGCTACTGCGACCTCCACCACTTTTCCGAGGGGCATTAAAACCGTCTTGTTAAGCTTCTGTGACCTCCACGTCTCTTCCAAGGGGCATTCAAACCGTCTTGTTAAGATACTGGGACCTCCACGTCTTTTCCGAGGGGCATTAAAACCGTCTTGTTAAGCTACTGTGACCTCCTCGTATCTTCAAAGGGGCATTAAAATCATCTTATTAAGCCACTCTGAACTCCACAGCTCTTCCAAGGGCCATTGAAATGTTGTTTTTAATTACCTCTAACGTCCACGACTCTTCCAACGGGCATTGCATTTCCTCCTAATTTTAGTCAGTTTTTGCTTTTCAATGCAAAGGCGAAAACTAAGGGAGACCCACTCCCCAATAATGGGTAGAAGGTTTTTAGTAAGCTCTAATCCACGTCTGTTTCATGGGGCATTGCAGTTCCTCATAATTTTTGGAAAGCCTTCCATTCACTGCTTAGGCCAACAGTGTACAGGACATCCAGTTGCTATAAATGGAAAAAATGGTTTAGTTAGGGCCCTCTGACCTCCATGTCATTTCCAAGGGGCATTGGAGTGCCTCAAAATTTTTGGTAGGCATTGCACTCACTGTATGAACTATAACTGTGTAGACGAACTGCTCCTTTTGTTACTGAAACATATCCTACAAGACATATGTGGTTGACTGGCCTGATATTGATATGAATGGTCCCTGTTTCTCCTCCTCTTTCTCCTTTGCCACTACCTCATCCATCATTTATCACCTGAAGCTTTGTTTTAAAGGGAGTCATAGAACTGGAATAGTAGCAGGAAAACATCCAGCAATCCTCAGAGGAGGTAGGATATGCACGAAAACGCTGACCACCTCAGGCCTAGCCGCTACTACATACATGCGCTTGCATTCCAAGAAAACAAAGCAGATGCTAACTTGTATCATCATCATCATGGTCCTCACCTTGGCACTCTCAACTCCCCTGATGGAGAAGCCAGGGCCCACCGGAGTAGTCTGGTTCTCTGGTGGGCTTGTCCAATGCTGCCCTAAAGCAGGCCGGGCTAAGAAAAGTGTGTGGGGGGATGTTCCAAGGAGAAATAAGGGTGGCTGGAGACCGTTTATGGACACCCGGCTGCCCCCAGGTGGCTGGGGATCGTGTGTAGACAACCGGCTGCAGGGCGGCTGGGGACCGAGTGTGGACACCCGGGGATAGTTGCAAGTCTACATCTTCTGATGCGCCAAGGATGACTTCTGATGTGCACACTTTTAGGCAGTGACCTGGGTGTAAGAGATGCTTACAGGGGTCTTCCCCATGCTGTTCCCATGTCTTTTCAGCACTGTATGCATGTGTCACACAGCACATGGCCAGATAAGGTTGCAAAATGTTAAAATTACATTTCCCGGTGAATGCATTTGTCACGGTTGAAAGCAATACAAAAGTGCAAAAACGCATAAAAAATGATACTTGTGAACATAGCCCAAGGTGTGGAGGAGTATTTTTTTGGGGGGGGTTATTTATTTTACCTTATACACAAGTTTTTACCCTGGAAAGGAAGTTCCTTAACATATTTCACAGGAAAGCAGTTTCAGTTTCGTTTTTGAACGTTTTATTGTGAGCCCTTAAAAGTGGTTTACTACCTCTGACCACGTTGTTGAGAGCAGTGACCTGGGCATCAGAAATGCTTCCTGGGGCGATCCCCATGCTGTCCCCATGTCATTTGAGCACTGTCACTATTGTTTTGGGCACTTGTTAGGCTTTTAAAAGACTGCCGGGGGTGTGACGCCAAAAATGCTCGGGTCTCCCTTAGACTAACATTGGGCTCGTTGCTCGGGACGAGCACCCGAGTATCACGGCGAGCTCGGCCCAAGCTTCGAGCACCCGAACATTTTAGTGCTCGATCAACACTAGCTGTAACTAATAGGTTACGAATCAATATTAAAATAAAAGAAATCATGGTATATTTCCTTTCATCACAAGTAATGCTCATCTTTCTACTGCTTAGCTTAGAAAGAGTTAAATCACAAAATGCCAGAAGAAGTCAGGTTGCTGAGTGGTCTAAAGCGCTGCGTTCAGGTCACAGTCTCTACTGGAGGCGTGGGATCGAATAACACTTCTGACATTAGCATTTTCTTTCAAGAAATTGTACAGCTTCACTCCTGTTACTGATTAGTTGGGGGTCTGCTTTATTGGTGGCAATCTCAAACCGAAAACTAAAAGTGACGGAGCTTAGCAAAACCAATTCTCAACGTTGGCACTTTGGCAGTATTCCTGGGGGTCCTTGAGGCAAATGTTAAATGTCCTGAATTTGTGCTTTCACAAAAGAAAAATACTGTGGATATTAAAATGGGAGGGACTATTTCATCTCTATGTGTTCTCTGTCCCTATTACGGCGGAGAGTGAACCTCCTAAGGTGCTGTCGTGGAAGATTCCTAGAAACTTAATTACCAGTAAGTCTAATTTCAGATTTTTCTACCTCAGGAATAAATAGACTATAAATATACTTAATAAACAAAAGCTAAAAGAGCAGATGAACATAGTTTAACAAGTCTGAAATGTGCATGTGATACTGACATCAAAGTTTCACCACATTTTGGGACAAATGTTTTCACTTTCAACATTAACAATCAGTAGAATATTTTCTCTAAATTTGCATCTCCTTTCTTCACTCCAATTGTTTGCACCTAAGAAAAAATAAATCTTGATGCAACATTATGCTTACAAATTGTGTTTTATGCTCAATCATCACCTGTCCTACAGAGACACAGTCAGAATTACCCTGGCGAATTGAGTAAATTTTAATATGTAAAAAAAATGCAGAATTGCTGTTTTTTTTATTCATTCACAAAGAGTTAATGTAAGTTATTAAATATGTACGCAAAATAGCGTGACTTTCAAATATAGATCATCTTGCAAAAACAAGTCAAAGTAAAAATAAAAACATCCAGTTGTGACATTTACAGTGTGTTGAACATTCGTGAAGCTAAATGTGTCCAGCCGAAATAGCTTAGCTGGGAGAGCGTTAGACTGAAGATCTAAAGGTCCCAGGTTTCGGCAAAAGTTTTTTTCTTCACCCATTAAATTTTAAGCAGGAAATAAACAAAGCATATGGACTGACTGTTTACAGAGAATGTAAAAATCCTAATCATTATAACTATCTACAGGAAATAAAATGATAGAAACTTGAGAACTGAACACTTTTAACTTTTGAGGAAAATAATATTTTTTGTAATTTTTCCTTCATTCTGGACGTCATCACTTTGTTTTATTTTAGTTTGACTTAGCTGTATGAGGATTTAAAGGAAACCTGATAGCTAATACGGGCAGCATGTATCAGACACTAGCTGAATGATTTCAGCCATTTATGTTTGACTATGAATCGCTGTGGCATTACTGAGACAAATATGCTTAAAAAAATATGCCAGGAACAAAGCTGTTTGGGGAAAAAGCCAGGAAGGCAAAAAACACAAGCCCCAACTCAGGACCGTCATCTTTCATTCTAAAAATAGGGGTTTCCACGTTAATGGTAAGACAAAGAATCCACAGATTTGGTATTTCTCTAGCGAGGAGAGCCCACTTAAAATGTATGGGGTGCTTGTCTCCATAAGCGCAAGCTGGGCACTAAACTGGCTTATTTGCAATTCTGGATGTTGCAGAGTGAAAACACCTGTTGAACAATAAGAGTAATTGCTGGCGTTGATGAATTCATTGTGAGGAGTAATTTATAAAATGGGATCACTTTGGAGGGGTTTCTGCTGTTTTGGTACTTTTGGAACTCCGCAAATGTCACCCTCAAAATATTCTTTCAAAATCTGCATTCCCAAAACCCAAATAGCGCTCTTACTTTCAAAGCCCTGCTGTGTGACCAAACAGTAGTTTCTGAAGACATATGGGGCATCACCGCATTTCAATGAAATTGTGCAACTTTAGATATTTTCACAAGAAAAACTAAATATATATTGACCTAAATTTACCATTAATATAAAGTACAATGTGTTACAAAATAACACTATCAGAATCACGGGGATATGTTAAGCATTCCAGTGTTATTGCCACATAAATTGATACATGTCAGATTTAAAAAACGGTGCCTGGTCATGAAGCTCAAAATTGGCTGTAACTAATAGGTTACAAATCAATATTAAAATAAAAGAAATCATGGCATATTTCCTTTCATCACAAGTAATGCTCATCTTTCTACTGCTTAGCTTAGAAAGAGTTAAATTACAAAAGTCAGAAGAAGTCAGGATGGCCGAGCGGTCTAAGGCGCTGCGTTCAGGTCGCAGTCTCTTCTGGAGGCGTGGGTTCGAATCCCTCTTCTGACATTAGAATTTTCTTTAAAGAAATTTTACTGCTTCACTCCTGTTACTGATTAGTTGGGGGTCCGCTCTATTGGTGGCAATCTCAAATCGAAAACTAAAAGTGATGGGGTTTAGCAAAACCAATTCTCAACGTTGGCACTTTGGCAGTATTCCTTGGGGTCCTTGAGGCAAATCTTAAATGTCCTGAATTTGTGCTTTCACAAAAGACTTCTGGGAACATCAAATAGTTTCTTTGTGCATATGTTAGTTGTTGCTTTGGTATCGGAAAAATACTGTGGATAGGAAAATGGGAGGGACTATTTCATCTCTATGTGTTCTCTGTCCCTATTAGGGCAGAGAGTGAACCTCCTAAGGTGCTGTCGTGGAAGATTCCTAGAAACCAAATTACCAGTAAGTCTAATTTCAGATTTTTTTACCTCAGGCATCAATAGACTATAAATATACTTAATAAACAAAAGCTAAAAGAGCAGATGAACATAGTTTAACAAGTCTGAAATGCGCATGTGATACTGACATCAAAGTTTCACCACATTTTGGGACAAATGTTTTCACTTTCAACATTAACAATCAGTAGAATATTTTCTCTAAATTTGTATCTCCTTTCTTCACTCCAATTGTTTGCACCTAAGAAAAAAATAAAGCTTGATGCAGCATTATGCTTACAAATTGTGTTTTATGCTCAATCATCACCTGTCCTACAGAGACAGAGTCAGAATTACCCTGGCGAATTGAGTAAATTTGAAAATGTAAAAAAAATGCAGAATTGCTGTTTTTTTCTATTCATTCACAAAGAGTTAATGTAAGTTCTTAAATATGTATGCAAAATAGCGGGACATTCAAATATAGATAATCTTGCAAAAACAGGTCAAAGTACAAATAAATACATCCAGTTGTGATATCTACAGTGTGTTGAACATTCCTGAATCTAAATGTGTCCTGCCGAAATAGCTCAGTTGGGAGAGTGTTAGACTGAAGATCTAAAGGTCCTTGGTTCAATCCCAGGTTTCGGCATAAGTTTTTTTCTTCACCCATTAAATTTTAAGCAGAAAATAAACAAAGCATATGGACTGACTGTTTACAGAGAATGTAAAAATCCTAATCATTATAACTATCTACAGGAAATAAAATGATAGAAACTTGAGAACTGAGCACTTTTAACTTTTGAGGAAAATAATATTTTTTGTAATCTTTCCTTCATTCTGGAAGTCATCACTTTGTTTTATTTTAGTTTGACTTAGCTGTATGAGGATTTAAAGGAAACCTGATAGCTAATACGGGCAGCATGTATCAGACACTAGCTGAATGATTTCAGCCATTTATGTTTGACTATGAATCGCTGTGGCATTACTGAGACAAATATGCTTCAAAAATATGCCAGGAACAAAGCTGTTTGGGGAAAAAGCCAGGAAGGCAAAAAACACAAGCCCCAACTCAGGACCGTCATCTTTCATTCTAAAAATAGGGGTTTCTACGTTAATGGTAAGACAAAGAATCCACAGATTTGGCATTTCTCTAGCGAGGAGAGCCCACTTAAAATGTATGGGGTGCTTGTCTCCATAAGCGCAAGCTGGGCACTAAACTGGCTTATTTGCAATTCTGGATGTTGCAGAGTGAAAACACCTGTTGGACAATAATAGTAATTGCTGGCGTTGATGAATTCATTGTGAGGAGTAATTTATAAAATGGGATCACTTTGGAGGGGTTTCTGCTGTTTTGGTACTTTTGGAACTCCGCAAATGTCACCCTCAAAATATTCTTGCAAAATCTGCATTCCCAAAACCCAAATAGCGCTCTTACTTTCAAAGCCCTGCTGTGTGACCAAACAGTAGTTTCTGAAGACATATGCGGCATCACCGCATTTCAATGAAATTGTGCAACTTTAGATATTTTCACAAGAAAAACTAACTATATATTGACCTAAATTTACCATTAATATAAAGTACAATGTGTTACAAAATAACACTATCAGAATCACGGGGATATGTTAAGCATTCCAGTGTTATTGCCACATAAATTGATACATGTCAGATTTATAAAACGGTGCTTGGTCATGAAGCTCAAAATTGGCTGTAACTAATAGGTTACAAATCAATATTAAAATAAAAGAAATCATGGCATATTCCTTTCATCACAAGTAAAGCTCATCTTTCTACTGCTTAGCTTAGAAAGAGTTAAATTACAAAAGCCAGAAGAAGTCAGGATGGCCGAGTGGTCTAAGGCGCTGCGTTCAGGTTGCAGTCTCTCCTGGAGGCGTGGGTTCAAATGCCACTTCTGACATTAGAATTTTCTTTCAAGAAATTGTACAGCTTCACTCCTGTTACTGATTAGTTGGGGGTCCGCTCTATTGGTGGCAATCTCAAATCGATAACTTAAAGTGATGGGGCTTAGCAAAACCAATTCTCAACGTTGGCACTTTGGCAGTATTCCTTGGGGTCCTTGAGGCAAATCTTAAATGTCCTGAATTTGTGCTTTCACAAAAGACTTCTGGGAACATCAAATAGTTTCTTTGTGCATATGTTAATTGTTGCTTTGGCATCGGAAAATACTGTGGATAGGAAAATGGGAGGGACTATTTCATCTCTATGTGTTCTCTGTCCCTATTATTGCAGAGAGTGAACCTCCTAAGGTGCTGTCGTGGAAGATTCCTAGAAACCAAATTACCAGTAAGTCTAATTTCAGATTTTTTTACCTCAAGGCATCAATAGACTATATATATACTTAATAAACAAAAGCTAAAAGAGCAGATGAACATAGTTTAACAAGTCTGAAATGCGCATGTGATACTGACATCAAAGTTTCACCACATTTTGGGACAAATGTTTTCACTTTCAACATTAACAATCAGTAGAATATTTTCTCTAAATTTGCATCTCCTATCTTCAATAGTGTTGAGTCACCCCCGTAGTGTTCGAGTTCGGTTCGGTTCGTCGAACACCCGTGTGTTCGCCGAATTGTTCGTCGACCTGTTCGTCGAACACCTTCGAACACCGTTAAAACCAATGGCAGGCAAACAAAAACACATAGAAACACATAGAAAACACCTTCAAAGGTGTCCAAAAGCTGACAAACTGCTCAGAAGACATAACTAACACATGGAAAAGTGACAAGTACATATAGTCATGCGAAAATAAAAGAGGTGGAGGAGTAAAAGGAGGGGGAGACACAGATATAGGCATGTCATGCCCTTCTAAAATCCAAAAAGTGAGAAGCCGACACGGCCAGTCCGTTCCTGCCCGTGCCACCTCCGTGTCGCCGGGTTTGTGCCAGAGCCGCGGTGAACCCTGACGGCCAGCCCCCCTCTCCCAATACTGGTGCCTGTCCGCTGGTGGGTCGAGCGAGCCCCCCTGTGGTGGAGGCAGCTCTAAGCTTTTTAATTTAAATTGTCTCTCTAATTTGAATGAATACACTTTAAATCCATTTACAAGGATCTATTGGAGGGCAAGTCTCATGCCAGCAGCCGCGTAATTCCAGCTCCAGTAGCGTCCACTAAAGCTGCTGCAGTTAAAAAGCTTTTATAAGGATCGAGCTCGGCTGTCCACCGCAAGGCATCCTATTGCCAGTCCCAGCCCCTATGCCTTGGGGTGCCTCCTGATGCTCTTCACTAAGTATCCCATGGTCCCGAAGCATTTCCTTTGAAAAAATTAAGTGTCTAAACTACAGGTGGTGTAGCTTGCTTAACAGCCGGGATAATCCGCTGACTAGCAGACACTGCTACTAGGCACAAAGTATTTCCTGGGCTAGATGCAGTTAAAAATTTGTAATTAGATACTCTCGTTGGATGCTGAGAAAGCATTCCATAGAGTTTCCTGGCATGCCATATATGATTCTCTTAAAAAGCTTGGGGTAGGGGTCTAGGGGACCCTTTTATAGCCAAAATCACGGCCCTGTATCGCAATACGTCACCTAGGCTGAAGATAAATGGAACTGTAGCACCCTGAGGGCTCGGTTGCTACAGACGTATTGCACCTCACCCAGAGGTGTGATATCTCACTCTCAGGTAAGGATGGAGTGTGGATCAGGACCCGACACCTGCATGCATTACACCACATTGCCGTGGGGCAGGGTGACCAATATGCCCCTGAGATGGGCACGACAGTCCCTGTCCCTGGCTGGAGTGGGGGGAGGGAACACTGAGGAAGGGGAACCCTGTAGTGCAGGAGCAGGGAGGAAGCAGTTCCTGGGTGCATTGAGAAGGGAGTATAAAAGGTGGGCACCATCTTAGTTCAGTGCAGAGAAGTCTGAGCAGAAGTGGCAGGGAGCAGGGGCTCTGCATGAGCTCTGCTCCGGAGGCGGGCCTAGTAACAGAGGCCCAGGCCTGGAAGAGGGAGAAGGAAGGAAGAGGAGCGGAGAAGGCTCCAGGAACGAGGAATGAAGGGATCCCAGGGGTGCGGATGGGCGAGTCGCCACCGCACGCCCGAATCCACCTGCGTGGAGGGGTCAGGCCAAAGGGGGAGACCGGTCCCCGAACTAGTGGAGGCAGGAAACGACCCTCAGCTAGAAACCGGAGGCTCTGACATTTTATGTGGCGCAGCCCCTCACTACACCCGCTAGGAAGGCACCACATAGGGTCAGGGAAACTGGCGCCAAGTTTACCAAGAGGAGGCCCGAGGCAGCCGGACAGAAGTGTTGGTAAGAAAGGCCAGACAAAGGACACACAAAGGGGGTCCTGTGAAGTGCTCCAAAGTTATCTGGGAGTTGTCTGAGCCCCTCACCTGGTGAGCACAGTACGACGTGGGCAGCCGTTACCTGCAGACGTGGTCTGGATAATAAGAACTGTGAGTAAAGGCCCTGGACTGCATCACTGACTCCGTGTCGTTACTGCTGCTGCCCTGCACCATCACCCCCATCCTCCGCATACACTGCCCTGAGGCTATACTCCTCCCGTGGGGAGTTATGCTACGCTCTGCTGCACCCACAACACCAGCCTCAGCGGTCTGCCCTGTAGCGGCGGTTCACTCTGACCGCAATCCACGGGTGGCGTAGTCGGACATTTAAACATCAAAACCACATAAATAGTTCCGCCACTGGTTTGACCGCCCTGAGCCATGGAACCGGGTCGCCGCCACGAAGACTACAACCACCAGCATCCACCAAAAAGGGTCCGGCTCGGGGTGTCCCAAGGCCCAGGGGGTGCGTCAGAACATTTTCATCACCTTTCACAATCACCAATGGGACAAGGCAGGGATGTCCCCTCTCTTATACATCCTAGTGACGGAGCACCTGCTCTCATCAATTCGCCATAACCCCAATATTAGGTGGATTGAGGTGGGAGGCACCGAGTACAAGTGCTCTCTATTTGCTGATGATGTCCTAGTATATATCACTCAATCACATATATCCATCCCTGCTGTTATGGCTGAAATAGATCACTTTGTTACATGGTAAAATTTTAAAATCAATGCAGCGAAGTCTGAGGCCCTCGATGTCTCCCTCCCCAAATCCATATAGGATTCCATCCAGTCCAACTTTCCCTTTGCCTGGCCCTCACAGGGTATCAAATAATTAGGAATTCCTATTCATAGAGACCTCTCCCATCTATGTTATCTTAATTTTGGGCCCTTTATTGAACAATTCCATACAGACCACGGTTGGCAAGTTAGAACTGTAAGATTCACTACGTGAACCGCTGGTGTTTTGTGGAAAAGCACATGTACACCGCGTTCCAAATTATTATGCAAAAAGTGTTTAGGAGTGATAAGGGAAGAATTTGTTTGTTTGTCAGTTAAACTCATTGATGGTGATGTGTGTCAGGGCTCTTTATATCACTGTAAGCAATTGCAGACACCTGTGCTAATTAGTTTGGCGGGTGTGTCCAATGAAAGGCAAGACTACTTAAGAAGGCTCTCTCACATTATTAAGCAGCCTACATTTTCTGCCAAAATGGGAAAGAAAAAGGATGTGTCGGCTGCTGAGAAGCAACAAATTGTGGAGTGTTTAGGTCAAGGCATGACTACAATCAACATTGTGCGATGATCAGGATGAAGTGTCTTGGCAATCAAGAAGTATGTAGCTGATTCACAGTACACACGTGTGCGTGCTGATAAGGGCAAATTGAGGACTCTTTCCTACAGGCAATTACGTCAGGTTGAAAGAGCAGCGGCAAAAAAGCCTTGTCATAGCAGCAGACAAGTTTTTGAAGCTGCTTGTGCCTCCAACGTCCCCCGAACAACAAGATGCAGGGTCCTTCAGAGGTTTGCAGCTGTGCATACGCCATCCTGTCGACCTCCTCTATCCACTTCACACAAGCAGAAACGGCTCCAGTGGGCCAAACATTACATGAAGACTGATTTCAAAACTGTTTTGTTCACGGATGAGTGCCGTGCAGTGCTCGATGGTCCAGATGGATGGAGTGGAGGATGGCTGGTTGATGGACACCCCACGCAAACACGGCTACAGCGCCAACAAGGAGGAGGTGGAGTAATGTTTTGGGCTGGAATCATGGGGAGAGAGATTGTCGGCCCCTTTAGGATCCCTGAAGGCGCTAAAGATGAACTCCATAATGTATGTGGATTTTCTCAAACAGCACTTCCTGCCATGGTTCAAGAAGAAGAACCGTGTATTTCAGAGCAAGATCATTTTTCTGCATGATAATGCACCATCTCATGCTGCACATAAAACATCTGCATCTCTGGCTGATATGGGCATAAAAGGGGACAAACTTATGGTGTGACCCCCATGCTCCCCTGACCTCTACCCCATTCAGAACCTTTGGAGCATCATTAAAAGGAGTGTCTATGATGGCGGGAGGCAGTTCACATCTAAGCAACAGCTCTGGGAGGGTATTCTGTCCTCATGCAAAACAATTGAAGCAGAAACCATCCAAAACCTGACAAATTCAATGGACGAGAGAGTTCAGAAGCTCCTTTCGAACAAGGGGTCCTATGTGAAAATGTAACATCACCTAGAATAAAGTTTTGAGTTGAAAACTGTTTGATTTCAGTTTCTAACAACCTGCTAATGCTTATAATTTCAAAAATGACCATTTTTTTGGTCTTTATTAAAATGAAAAGGTTGATCGAAAAGTTTGGGGGATCTAAGAGTGTGGCAACCCAGTAGTCATGATTACTTCGAATTCTGACAATATGAGGGTCATGCTGCAGGTAGTGCAGCAAGAAGGCACTTATGTGTCTTGCGCATCTCGGAGCCCCAAAATTATTTTCCGGGCTAGATGCAGCTAAAAATTATTTTTAATTTTAAATCTGGTGGAGCTTATTATAGATGGCCTAATAGGATCAGTGCTGCACACTGCTACAAAGCCCAAATTATTTTCCAGTCAAGATACAGATAAACATGATTAGTAATTTGAAAGCTTAAAACGTTTGGTAGGGTGATTTTATCCAATCATCAAGCTTTTACTCTCCCCAGGATGACACAGGGGTAGAAAAGTCATTTCGGATCCATGATTTGTTCATCTTTATGAACGTGAGTCTGTCTACATTATCAGTGGAGAGCCGCGTGCGCTTATCTGTCAGCACACCACCAGCAGCGCTGAACACACGTTCAGACAGAACGCTGGCTGCGGGGCATGACAAGATCTCTAAGGCGTAAGTGGCTAGCTCCGGCCATTTATCCAGATTGGAAGCCCAAAAAGAGCAAGGGTCCAGTGACACAGTCGTGGCTTCAATGTTTACTTGGAGATACTCCTGTACCATCGTCTCTAGGCGTTGACTATGTGTCAGACTTCTTGTCTCCTGTGGCCTTGCAAAGGATGGGCTAAAAAAGTGGTGAAATGATTCCGCAAAATTGATGTTACCACCAGATACTGTGGTTCTGTTACGGTTTGAGTGCTGAACACTTGACGGTCCCACGGTTGGCAAGTTGGAACTGTGAGATTCACTACGTGCACCACTGGTGTTTTGTGGAAAAGCACATGTAAGATTCTGCAACAGTCTCTGCTGATACTCCTGCATGCGTGCATCCCTTTCTATGGCAGGAATAATTTCTGCAAATTTACTTTTGTACCGGGGATCTAACAGTGTGGCAACCCAGTAGTCAGGATTATTTATAATTCTCACAATTCGAGGGTCATGTTGCAGGTAGTGCTGCAAGAAGGCACTCATGGGTGTTGCGCATCCAGGAGCACCAAGTCCCTGTTGTGTTGGTGGCGAGGTAACAATCATGCTTCCTTCCTCTGTCCTCTCCCCCCAACCTCGCACAACAGAAATGTGATCAAGGTCTCCCTCATCTGATGAGTCTTCCATCAGTTCGTCCTCCACTTCTTCCTGGGCTCCTGCACCTTCCTCACTAGTTTGGCTGCTACCATGCGCCCTGGTAAAACCATCTCCCCCACCCTCACATGCCTGCCGCCTTGGTGCTGCCGACCTTCTGGACCTTGCAGATGTTAGCCCTTCCGCATGCAACTCCTCCTCCTCTACTTCCTCCACCTCCTCTTGTGCCACCACCTGACTCCGAATTCTGTTTAACATGTGCTCCAGCATGTAAGTCACCGGAATAGTCATGCTGATAATGGCATCGTCAGCACTAAACATCTTCGTCGCAATTGCAAAACTGTGCAGAAGGGTGCATAGGTCCCTGATCTGAGACCACTCCTCCAGCGTGATTTGCCCCACCTCTGAATCTCGTTGGCCCAGGCTATACGTCAGAACGTATTGCACCAGGGCTTGTCGGTGCTGCCACAGTCGCTGCAACATGTGCAGAGTTGAATTCCACCGGGTAGGCACATCGCATTTTAGCCGGTGAAGTGGCAGGCCCAACGACTTCTGTAGAGATGTAAGTCGCTGAGCTGCGGGATGCGAACGGCGGAAGTGAGCACACAGCGACCGTGCCCTCTGCAGAAGGCCATCTAGTCTGGGATAGTGGGCTAAAAATTGCTGGACAACCAGGTTCAACACGTGAGCCATACAAGGCACGTGTGTGACATTGCCCCGGTGAAGGGCCGCACCCAGGTTTGCAGCATTATCGCACACGGCCTTCAATTGTTTCTGGTCCAGTGGAGACAACCATTCATGAAATTGGTTCTCCAGAGCTGACCACAACTCCTCAGCTGTGTGACTCACATTTCCCAGACATTTCAATGTAAAAACCGCCTGATGACGTTGAGCCCTACTGCCAGCATAGTAAGGAGGTGTGCAGGATCCCTTCTGCGCAGTTAGAAAGCTTGTGGCATGACCAGACAGGCTTTGGGTGCAGGTGGAAGACCGAGAGGAGGTTGAGGAGGCAGAAGCAGTGGAGGAACTTTGACATAAAGAGGATTGACGCACAACTCGTGGGGACGGCAAGACTTGGACAGCAGCCCCTTGTCCTGCTGTCACCATAGTTACCCAGTGCCCAGTCAGCGACATGTAACGCCCCTGTCCATGCCTACTCGTCCAAGTGTCTGTGGTGAAATGCACCCTGTCACACACAGAGTTTCTCAAAGAAGCGGTGATGTTGTGTGCGACATGCTGGTGGAGCGCAGGCACACCTTTCTTTGAGAAGTAGTGCCGACTGGGCATCTGGTACTGGGGCACTGCGACGGACATAAGGTCTCGAAAATCCTCTGTGTCCACCAGGCGGAAAGGCAGCATTTCTGTAGCCAAGAGCTTGCAGATGGTGAAATTCAACCTCTTAGCTTTCTCATGGCTAGGAGGAAATGGTCTTTTACTTGTCCACATCTGAGGGACCGAGGGCTGGCTATTGTGCTTAGACGGGGTTGATAAGGGTGTCCCCGGCAAACTGCCGGTCTGTGAGGAAGATGCAGGCGGACATGTTAGGTTGCCTTGATCCAAAGGTGGTGCTATCGATGTCGGACAGCGCTCAACACCAGCTGGTGTTACCACCTCCAAAGAAAATGATGACCTGCCAATCACGCTGGCTGTTGCGGGTAAAGAGGTGGCAGGTCTGCGCCCCAAAACAGGTGTGACTGCTGTCCCCCCAGTCACAGAGGATGAAGAGGCCGCGGATGCACAAGATATGGCAGACTGTGGTTGGCCCGGCCGGCTAGGCCGCATTGTAGCACACTGAGCTTCCCACTGCAACTTATGCTTCATGTCCATGTGCCGGTTCATGCATGAAGTACTCAAACTATGTATTTTTTGGCCTCTACTTAGCTTTTGCTGACAAATGTTACAGATAACACGAGTTGGGTCATCTTTATTGATCTGAAAAAATGCCCAGGCTATGCAAGGCTTAGCACCCATGCGACCTGAAGAGCCACCACGACTTGTGGTGAGAGGCAGAGTTGTGTTTGAGGATGCAGTTGTTGACGTGCTTCCAGTACTACGTCTCTGTCCAGGAAGGCGAAACCTGACCTCGTCGTCACTAGCATCTTCCTCCACCTCCTCTGCTAACCTCATCTCTTGGCTGACTGTGGGTTGACAGTAAGTGGGATCTCCGACCTCATCATCATCACCCTGTGCGTTATCACACCCGTCGTCCTCAGAGCCAACCTGTTCCTGCCCTGACAAAAAACTAAAGTTGTCGCTCCAATCAGGTATTTGAGTCTTATCATCGTCTTCCTCATTGTCTCCACCAACAGGAGTTACAGTTTGGGAATGAGGGTCTACATTATGGTCAGAACCTTCTGCGTCTGGTCCTGGATCCGACTCATAAAGATTCTGGGCATCAGTGCAGATCATTTCCTCGTCTGGATTCACAGAAGCGCTGGAGTCGACCTCTGATTCCCAGGCTATAGTATGAGTAAACAGCTCTGCAGACTCAACCATCTGTTCTACCTCATACTCAGACGGGCAGCTGGAGATTTGGGAGCTGTGAGGAAGCAAGTGCGATTTGGGTGACACCTTTGAGGACTGGAGTATTTGTGATGTTGAAGTTGATGTGGAGGAGAGCCCACTTAAAGGAGCACTTGATATCCGTTGAAGCACGTGCTGTTTTTGGGCCTCATCTGGAATTTGTAGCGATTGGCGTGGCCGTAAGAAAGGGATCTTATCACATTGTCCGCTAAAAGAAGTAGACATTTTAGTTTGGCTGGAAGATGGTCTTTTTTCTGCAGATGTTACTGTTGCTTTAACACCTACCCCACGGACACAACCTTTTTTCCCCTTCCCAACACGCCTATTCCCCTTTCCACCAGCAGCAGGCCTTTTTCCACTCATTTTGGTGGTTAACTAATTCACAACTCTGGAGTTGTTTGCACAAAAAAACAATGGATGGTAACCGAGCAGAGCTGAGTGGCCAAACTGTGGTATTAGGCCAAAACTATTGGCTGGGTTAGATGCAGAAAAAAATTATTTTGAATTTGCAACCTGATGGAGGTCAGTATAGATGGACTAATACAACAAGTCCCACACACAGCTAGAAGCCCAAATATTTTTTCAGAGGTACTGTAGATGCAGATAAAAATTAGTTTTAATTTGCAACCTGATGGAGGTCAGTATAGATGGACTAATAGATAAAGTCCGACACACTACTAGAAGGCCAAATATTTTTTCAGAGCTAGATGCAGAAAAAAATTATATTCAGTTTGCAACCTGATGGAGGTCAGTATAGATGGATTAATAGAACAAGACCCACACACAGCTAGAAGCCCAATATTTTTTAAGAGGTAGATGCAGAAAAAAATATATTCAGTTTGCAACCGGATGGAGGTCAGTATAGATGGACTAATACAACAAGTCCCACACACAGCTAGAAGCCCAAATATTTTTTCAGAGGTACTGTAGATGCAGATAAAAATTAGTTTTAATTTGCAACCTGATGGAGGTCAGTATAGATGGACTAATAGATAAAGTCCGACACACTACTAGAAGGCCAAATATTTTTTCAGAGCTAGATGCAGAAAAAAATTATATTCAGTTTGCAACCTGATGGAGGTCAGTATAGATGGATTAATAGAACAAGACCCACACACAGCTAGAAGCCCAATATTTTTTAAGAGGTAGATGCAGAAAAAAATATATTCAGTTTGCAACCTGATGGAGGTCAGTATAGATGGACTAATACAACAAGTCCCACACACAGCTAGAAGCCCAAATATTTTTTCAGAGGTACTGTAGATGCAGATAAAAATTAGTTTTAATTTGCAACCTGATGGAGGTCAGTATAGATGGACTAATAGAGAAAGTCCGACACACTACTAGAAGGCCAAATATTTTTACAGAGCTAGATGCAGAAAAAAATTATATTCAGTTTGCAACCTGATGGAGGCCAGTATAGATGGATTAATAGAACAAGACCCACACACAGCTAGAAGCCCAATATTTTTTCAGAGGTAGATGCAGAAAAAAATATATTCAGTTTGCAACCGGATGGAGGTCAGTATAGATGGACTAATACAACAAGTCCCACACACAGCTAGAAGCCCAATATTTTTTCAGAGGTAGATGCAGAAAAAAATATATTCAGTTTGCAACCTGATGGAGGTCAGTATAGATGGATTAATAGAACAAGACCCACACACAGCTAGAAGCCCAAATATTTTTTCAGAGGTACTGTAGATGCAGATAAAAATTAGTTTTAATTTGCAACCTGATGGAGGTCAGTATAGATGGACTAATAGAGAAAGTCCGACACACTACTAGAAGGCCAAATATTTTTTCAGAGCTAGATGCAGAAAAAAATTATATTCAGTTTGCAACCTGATGGAGGTCAGTATAGATGGATTAATACAACAAGTCCCACACACAGCTAGAAGCCCAATATTTTTTCAGAGGTAGATGCAGAAAAAATTATATTCAGTTTGCAACCTGACGGAGGTCAGTATAGATGGATTAATAGAACAAGACCCACACACAGCTAGAAGCCCAATATTTTTTCAGAGGTAGATGCAGATAAAAAAAATATTCAGTTTGCAACCTGATGGAGGTCAGTATAGATGGATTAATAGAACTAGACCCACACACAGCTAGAAGCCCAATATTTTTTTAGAGGTAGATGCAGAAAAAAATATATTCAGTTTGCAACCTGATGGAGGTCAGTATAGATGGATTAATAGAACAAGACCCACACACAGCTAGAAGCCCAATATTTTTTCAGAGGTAGATGCAGAAAAAAATATATTCAGTTTGCAACCTGATGGAGGTCAGTATAGATGGACTAATAGAATGATGCTATGCCCAAAAGATTTTACTTCACTAGGTGCAGTAAAAAAATTGGTATTCTATACACAGGTGGTATATCTTGCAACACAGATAGGCTACTCCACTGACTAACACACTCTGCAATAGGCCAAAAAGGATTAGCTTTGCTAGATTCAGCCAAATGCTGTGAAAAAAACTTGCACAGCACTGGCACAGACCTGCCTGGCAAAAACTGATAGGAACTGATGTAACCTAGTCCTGAAAAGGACTCCAATTACAATTAGTCTTTACTCCCACAACCTATCTATTTAAGAGCACAGACCTCCCTGATAAAAGTCATAGGAAATGCTGTAACCTAGTCCTTAAAAGGACTGCAATCACAACTATTCCCTACTCCCAAGCTATCTGTATATTTGTGCGAAAATTGGCTTGAAATTAACAAGGTATAGCGCACACAGCAACAGCGGTGCCGTCTAACACGCAGCTGCAGCAGTGAGAAAATGGTGGCGACGGGGAAAATGGCTTGGTCTTATAGGGCAAGGACATGTGACATACACTGCCAATGACACATGCCCTTGCTTGTGTGAAAAAAAGCACTTCGCTCCGTGTGTGCGCTGCTGATAGGCTGACAGATTGCACCTCCCCACTGCAAATGCGGGAAAGAGAAAAAAAAATGGAGATCTTCATTGTTCCTGCAGAGATCCATCCCTTGCCCCTCCCCCCACCCCGCTGTACACTCAAACTGCGTATTAACATTAATTTTCATCATTACTGAGAAAAAATCCAGTTATGATTTTGGTGCACGAACAGTTATCGAACATAACCTCGAACAGCCGAATTTTTATCAAATTGTTCGTGTTCGCAGAACGGCTCGAACACCGCCCAAAACAGCTCGAATTTGAGATTGGCGAACAGTTCGAGTAGAACAACGCTCATCTCTAATCTTCACTCCAATTGTTTGCACCTAAGAAAAAAATAAAGCTTGATGCAACATTATGCTTACAAATTGTGTTTTATGCTCAATCATCACCTGTCCTACAGAGACACAGTCAGAATTACCCTGGTGAATTGAGTAAATTTGAAAATGTAAAAAAAATGCAGAATTGCTGTTTTTTCTATTCATTCACAAAGAATTAATGTAAGTTCTTAAATATGTACGCAAAATAGCGGGACTTTCAAATATAGATAATCTTGCAAAAACAAGTCAAAGTAAAAATAAATACATCCAGTTGTGACATCTACAGTGTGTTGAACATTCCTGAATCTAAGTGTGTCCTGCCGAAATAGCTCAGTTGGGAGAGCGTTAGACTGAAGATCTAAAGGTCCCTGTTTCAATCCCAGGTTTCGGCAAAAGTTTTTTTCTTCACCCATTAAATTTTAAGCAGAAAATAAACAAAGCATATGGACTGGCTGTTTACAGAGAATGTAAAAATCCTAATCATTATAACTATCTACAGGAAATAAAATGATAGAAACTTGAGAACTGAACACTTTTAACTTTTGAGGAAAATAATATTTTTTGTAATTTTTCCTTCATTCTGGACGTCATCACTTTGTTTTATTTTAGTTTGACTTAGCTGTATGAGGATTTAAAGGAAACCTGATAGCTAATACAGGCAGCATGTATCAGACACTAGCTGAATGATTTCAGCCATTTATGTTTGACTATGAATCGCTGTGGCATTACTGAGACAAATATGCTTCAAAAATATGCCAGGAACAAAGCTGTTTGGGGAAAAAGCCAGGAAGGCAAAAAACACAAGCCCCAACTCAGGACCGTCATATTTCATTCTAAAAATAGGGGTTTCCACGTTAATGGTAAGACAAAGAATCCACAGATTTGGCATTTCTCTAGCGAGGAGAGCCCACTTAAAATGTATGGGGTGCTTGTCTCCATAAGCGCAAGCTGGGCACTAAACTGGCTTATTTACAATTCTGGATGTTGCAGAGTGAAAACACCTGTTGGACAATAATAGTAATTGCTGGCGTTGATGAATTCATTGTGAGGAGTAATTTATAAAATGGGATCACTTTGGAGGGGTTTCTGCTGTTTTGGTTATTTTGGAACTCCGCAAATGTCACCCTCAAAATATTCTTGCAAAATCTGCATTCCCAAAACCCAAATAGCGCTCTTACTTTCAAAGCCCTGCTGTGTGACCAAACAGTATTTTCTGAAGACATATGGGGCATCACCGCATTTCAATGAAATTGTGCAACTTTAGATATTTTCACAAGAAAAACTAAATATATATTGACCTAAATTTACCATTAATATAAAGTACAATGTGTTACAAAATAACACTATCAGAATCACGGGGATATGTTAAGCATTCCAGTGTTATTGCCACATAAATTGATACATGTCAGATTTAAAAAATGGTGCTTGGTCATGAAGCTCAAAATTGGCGGTAACTAATAGGTTACAAATCAATATTAAAATAAAAGAAATCATGGCATATTTCCTTTCATCACAAGTAATGCTCATCTTTCTACTGCTTAGCTTAGAAAGAGTTAAATTACAAAAGCCAGAAGAAGTCAGGATGGCCGAGCGGTCTAAGGCGCTGCGTTCAGGTTGCAGTCTCTCCTGGAGGCGTGGGTTCGAATCCCACTTCTGACATTAGAATTTTATTTCAAGAAATTGAACAGCTTCACTCCTGTTACTGATTAGTTGGGGGTCCGCTCTATTGGTGGCAATCTCAAATCGAAAACTAAAAGTGATGGGGCTTAGCAAAACCAATTCTCAACGTTGGCACTTTGGCAGTATTCCTTGGGGTCCTTGAGGCAAATCTTAAATGTCCTGAATTTGTGCTTTCACAAAAGACTTCTGGGAACATCAAATAGTTTCTTTGTGCATATGTTAGTTGTTGCTTTGGCATCGGAAAAATACTGTGGATAGGAAAATGGGAGGGACTATTTCATCTCTATGTGTTCTCTGTCCCTATTAGGGCAGAGAGTGAACCTCCTAAGGTGCTGTCGTGGAAGATTCCTAGAAACCGAATTACCAGTAAGTCTAATTTCAGATTTTTTTACCTCAAGGCATCAATAGACTATATATATACTTAATAAACAAAAGCTAAAAGAGCAGATGAACATAGTTTAACAAGTCTGAAATGCGCATGTGATACTGACATCCAAGTTTCACCACATTTTGGGACAAATGTTTTCACTTTCAACATTAACAATCAGTAGAATATTTTCTCTAAATTTGCATCTCCTTTCTTCACTCCAATTGTTTGCACCTAAGAAAAAAATAAAGCTTGATGCAACATTATGCTTACAAACTGTATTTTATGCTCAATCATCACCTGTCCTACAGAGACACAGTCAGAATTACCCTGGCGAATTGAGTAAATTTGAAAATGTAAAAAAAATGCAGAATTGCTGTTTTTTCTATTCATTCACAAAGAATTAATGTAAGTTCTTAAATATGTACGCAAAATAGCGGGACTTTCAAATATAGATAATCTTGCAAAAGCAAGTCAAAGTAAAAATAAATACATCCAGTTGTGACATCTACAGTGTGTTGAACATTCCTGAATCTAAATGTGTCCTGCCGAAATAGCTCAGTTGGGAGAGCGTTAGACTGAAGATCTAAAAGTCCCGGGTTTCGGCAAAAGTTTTTTTCTTCACCCATTAAATTTTAAGCAGAAAATAAACAAAGCATATGGACTGACTGTTTACAGAGAATGTAAAAATCCTAATCATTATAACTATCTACAGGAAATAAAATGATAGAAACTTGAGAACTGAGCACTTTTAACTTTTGAGGAAAATAATATTTTTTGTAATTTTTCCTTCATTCTGGGCGTCATCACTTTGTTTTATTTTAGTTTGACTTAGCTGTATGAGGATTTAAAGGAAACCTGATAGCTAATACAGGCAGCATGTATCAGACACTAGCTGAATGATTTCAGCCATTTATGTTTGACTATGAATCGCTGTGGCATTACTGAGACAAATATGCTTCAAAAATATGCCAGGAACAAAGCTGTTTGGGGAAAAAGCCAGGAAGGCAAAAAACACAAGCCCCAACTCAGGACCGTCATCTTTCATTCTAAAAATAGGGGTTTCTACGTTAATGGTAAGACAAAGAATCCACAGATTTGGCATTTCTCCAGCGAGGAGAGCCCACTTAAAATGTATGGGGTGCTTGTCTCCATAAGCGCAAGCTTGGCACTAAACTGGCTTATTTGCAATTCTTGATGTTGCAGAGTGAAAACACCTGTTGGACAATAATAGTAATTGCTGGTGTTGATGAATTCATTGTGAGGAGTAATTTATAAAATGGGATCACTTTGGAGGGGTTTCTGCTGTTTTGATACTTTTGGAACTCCGCAAATGTCACCCTCAAAATATTCTTGCAAAATCTGCATTCTCAAAACCCAAATAGCGCTCTTACTTTCAAAGCCCTGCTGTGTGACCAAACAGTAGTTTCTGAAGACATATGGGGCATCACCACATTTCAATGAAATTGTGCAACTTTAGATATTTTCACAAGAAAAACTAAATATATATTGATCTAAATTTAAAATTAATATAAAGCACAATGTGTTACAAAATAACACTATCAGAATTACAGGGATATGTTAAGCATTCCAGTGTTATTGCCACATAAATTGATACATGTCAGATTTAAAAAACGGTGCTTGGTCATAAAGCTCAAAATTGGCTGTAACTAATAGGTTACAAATCAATATTAAAATAAAAGAAATCATGGTATATTTCCTTTCATCACAAGTAATGCTCATCTTTCTACTGCTTAGCTTAGAAATAGTTAAATTACAAAAGCCAAAAGAAGTCAGGATGGCTGAGCGGTCTAAGGCGCTGCGTTCAGGTCGCAGTCTCTCCTGGAGGTGTGGGTTCGAATCCCACTTCTGACATTAGCATTTTCTTTCAAGAAATTGTACAGCTTCACTCCTGTTACTGATTAGTTGGGGGTCCGCTCTATTGGTGGCAATCTCAAATTGAAAACTAAAAGTGATGGGGCTTAGCAAAACCAATTCTCAACGTTGGCACTTTGGCAGTATCCCTGGGGGTCCTTGAGGCAAATCTTAAATGTCCTGAATTTGTGCTTTCAAAAAAGACTTCTGGGAACATCAAATAGTTTCTTTGTGCGTATGTTAGTTGTTGCTTTGGCATCAGAAAAATACTGTGGATAGGAAAATGGGAGGGACTATTTCATCTCTATGTGTTCTCTGTCCCTATTAGGGCAGAGAGTGAACCTCCTAAGGTGCTGTCGTGGAAGATTCCTAGAAACCGAATTACCAGTAAGTCTAATTTCAGATTTTTTTACCTCAGGCATCAATAGACTATAAATATACTTAATAAACAAAAGCTAAAAGAGCAGATGAACATAGTTTAACAAGTCTGAAATGCGCATGTGATACTGACATCAAAGTTTCACCACATTTTGGGACAAATGTTTTCACTTTCAACATTAACAATCAGTAGAATATTTTCTCTAAATTTGCATCTCCTATCTAGTATTGAGCCACCCCCGTAGTGTTCGAGTTCGGTTCGGTTCGTCGAACACCCGTGTGTTCGCCGAACTGTTCGTCGAACTGTTCGTCGAACACCTTCGAACACCGTTAAAACCAATGGCAGGCAAACAAAAACACATAGAAACACATAGAAAACACCTTCAAAGGTGTCCAAAAGCTGACAAACTGCTCAGATGACATAACTAACACATGGAAAAGTGACAAGTACATATAGTCATGCGAAAATAAAAGAGGTGGAGGAGTAAAAGGAGGGGGAGACACAGATATAGGCATGTCATGCCCTTCTAAAATCCAAAAAGTGAGAAGCCGACACGGCCAGTCCGTTCCTGCCCGTGCCACCTCCGTGTCGCCGGGTTTGTGCCAGAGCCGCGGTGGACCCTGACGGCCAGCCCCCCTCTCCTAATACTGGTGCCTGTCCGCTGGTGGGTCGAGCCCCCCGCGGTGGGGGGGGAGTAACATCTGCAGAAGAAAGACCATCTTCCAGCCAAACTAACTTGTCGACTTCTTTTCGTGGACAATGTGATAAGATCCCTTTGTTACGGACACGCCCATCGCTACAAATTCCAGATGAGGCACAAAAACAGCAGGTGCTTCAGCGGATATCAAGTTCTCCTTCAAGTGGGCTCTCCTCCACCTCAACTTCAACATCACAAATACTCCAGTCCTCAGAGGTGTCACCCCAATCGCACTTGCTTCCTCACAGCTCCCAAGTCTCCAGCTGCCCGTCTGAGTATTGGGTAACACAGATGGTTGAGTCTGCACAGCTGTTTTCTCATACTATAGCCTGGGAAACGGAGGTCTGCTCCAGAGCTTCTGTTAATCCAGACGAGGAAATGATCTGCACTGATGCCCAGAATCTTTATAAGTCGGATCCAGGACCAGATGAAGAAGGTTCTGAGCATAATGTAGACCCTCGTTCCCAAACTGTAACTCCTGTTGGTGGAGACAATGATGAAGACGATGATGAGACTCAAATACCTGATTGGAGCGACAACTTGACTTTTCGGTCAGGGCAGGAAGAGGTTGGCTTTGAGGAAGACGGGTGTGATAACACACAGGGTGATGATGACAAGGTTGGAGATCCCACTTACTGTCAACCCACAGTCAGCCAGTCGATGAGGTCACCCGGGCCTTTGCCTGGCCTTTGGGATGTCGCGGTGGTCGGTTCCCTGGCCCGTACCCTGGGGTCACTCTTTAAAAGGGTGGATAATTGTTAATTTTATAAGAGTTTGTGACACCACCTGTGGTATGTGGTGAGAAGCATCAGCGCTGCAGCAGTCCACTGAGGCCCGTGATAAGGCAGCTCGATGGTATAGCTCCCCACAGGTGGAGCTAGGTCTCAGGGCAGCGTATGCAGGGGGAATGCAGGACAGGCGAGACCCAGCTGGGTCAGAGCAAGAACGGAAACGGAGACGGTAGTCACTTCAGTACCTTTTACTGGAGGAAATTCAGGCACATCCTGGAGCACTGTAGGGTGAAGGATGCATATCAGGATCCTCCCCAATGAGCGGGAGTAGGGCCTGCTGTTTCTTGCCTCTGCGCAGTAAGTTTCTGACCTGCCTGGAGCTAGGCCTAACTTTTTCTCTGTCCTGCGCTGGCTGACCTTGTGGTAGGGCCTTCTCTTGAAGTTCACGCTCACAGTATGCGGGGCCTAAGCGTCTCCTGGCTCTGTTACGTATCAGCACCTTAGCGATCCTGGGACTTGTAGTTCTCCAGGGATTCCGGTTATGCCTTACTGGGTCATAGAGATCCCGGTAAGCTCGGATCCGGTGTCCGGTAAATGCTTCGGGGTGAGCTGGTTAAGCTCCTCTGCCCCTTATGTACTAACTCGCCACTCGCCTTCGGCCTACTCGGGCCCTCAATAGGCTATACACACTAACGGCAGCTTGCCGCGCTTCACCGATCTTATGACGCCGACACACCTTAAGCTCTATCTGGGCTCCCTGAATCTAGCTAGCAGGAGCCTCGTGCTCCACTGCTGAACTATTAACTGAGTTCTCTAGACTAGACTGAGATCCACTGCAGACTGACCTCTCTTAGGCTTCTCTACTGCAGGAACTCTTCAGAGGCACTGAACTGCCTAGCTCCACCTTCCCTATTTATATCCCTAACGGGCTCCCTTTGCTGGTCTGAGGTGGAAGGTGGAGATGTGTGAATGTTTATGGGGGCCTCTTGTGGAGGATTCCATCAATACACTCTTCTAGGATCTGTGATACCAAGCGCAGCGAGGCGTCACAGATGCTATTGACGACGAGCTTAGGTTGCGCCTTCCTGGACAGAGACGGAGTACTGGAAGCACGTCAACAACTGCATCCTCAACCACAACTCCGCCTCTGACCACAAGTCGTAGTGGCTCTTCAGGTCGCATGGGCTCTAAGCCTTGCATAGCCTGGGCATTTATTCAGATCGATAAGGATGACCCAACTCGTGTTATCTGTAATATTTGTCACCAAAAGCTAAGTAGAGGCCAAAAAATCCATAGTTTGAGTACTTCATGCATGTACCGTCACATGGATATGAAGCATAAGTTGCAGTGGGAAGCTCACTGTGCTACAATGCGGCCTAGCAGGCTGGGCCAACCACCGTCTGCCCCATCTTTTGCATCCGCGGCCTCTTCATCCTCTGTGACTGGGGGGACAGCAGTCACACATGTTTTTGGACGCAGACCTGCCACCTCTTTACCTGCAACAGCCAGTGTGATTGGCAGGTCGTCAGTTCATTGGGAAGTGGAAACACCTGCTGGTGTTGAGAGCTCTCTGACATCGAGAGCACCACCTTTGGATCAAGGCAACCTAACATGTCCGCCTGCATCTTCCTCACAGACCGGCAGTTTGCTAGGGACACCCTACTCAACCCCGTCAAAGCACAACAGCCAGCCCTCGGTCCCTCAGATGTGGACAAGTAAAAGACCATTTCCTCCTAGCCATGAGAAAGCTAAGAGGTTGAATTTCACCATCTGCAAGCTGTTGGCTACAGAAATGCTGCCTTTCCGCCTGGAGGACACAGTGGATTTTTGAGACCTTATGTCCGTCGCAGTGCCCCAGTACCAGATGCCCAGTCGGCACTACTTCTCAAAGAAAGGTGTGCCTGCGCTCCACCAGCATGTCGCACACAACATCAACGCTTCTTTGAGAAACTCTGTGTGTGACAGGGTGCATTTCACCACAGACACTTGGACGAGTAGGCATGGACAGGGGCGTTAGATGTCGCTGACAGTGCACTGGGTAACTATGGTGACAGCAGGACAAGGGGCTGCTGTCCAAGTCTTGCCGTCCCCGCGAGTTGTGCGTCAATCCTCTTTATCTAGAAGTTCCTCCACTGCTTCTGCCTCCTCAACCTCCTCTCGGTCCTCCACCTGCACCCAAAGCCTGTCTGGTAATGCCACCTGCTTTCTAACTGCGCACCTCCTTACTATGCTGGCAGCAGGCCTCAATGGCATCAGTGTTTACTTTGAAATGTCTGGGAAATGTGAGTCACACAGCTGAGGACTTGTGGTCAGCTCTGGAGACCCAGTTTCATGAATGGTTGTCTCCACTGGACCTGAAACCAGGGAAGGCCGTGTGCGACAATGCTGCAAACCTGGGTGCGGCCCTTCGCCGGGGCAATGTTACACACGTGCCTTGTATGGCTCACGTGTTGAACCTGGTTGTCCATAAATCTTTAGCCAACTATCCCGGAATAGATGGCCTTCTGCAGAGGGCTCGGTCGCTGTGTGCTCACTTCCGCCGTTCGCATCCCGCAGCTCAATGACTTACATCTCTACAGAAGTCGTTGGGCCTGCCAGTTCACCGGCTGAAATGCGATGTGCCGACATGGTGGAATTCAACTCTGCACATGTTGCAGCGACTGTGGCAGCACCGACAAGCCCTGGTGCAATATTTTCTGACGTATAGCCTGGGCCAACGAGATCCAGAGGTGGGGCAAATCACACAGCAGGAGTGGTCTCAGATCAGGGACCTATGAAGTTGACGCGCCCCCTGGTCCATGGGGTACCCGGAGCCGGGCCGGTAGACGCTGGGGGTTGTAGTCACTGTGGCGGTGACCCGGTCCGTGACCCAGGGCGGTCAATCCAACGGTAATTTGTATATATGGATTTTATAATGTCCGACTACGCCACCTGTGGAGTGCGGCCAAAGGGGCCGCCGCTGCGGAACAGTCCTCTGAAGCTGGTGGTTTTGCTGCAATGGTATTATTACTCACCACAGGAAGAGTGTAGCTTCAGGGCAGTGTGGGTGGATGATGGTGGTTGTAGTGCAGGGAGTCAGTAATGAACACAGAGTCCGTGTGATGCAGTCCCAAGATCTTTACTCACAGTTGTTGCAGTCCAGATTACAGGTACCAGAGCTATCTCACCCGTCGTGCTGTGCGTACTCAGTGAGGGGCTCAGTCCACCCCCAGATAGCTCCGGAGTACTTAGCAGGACCCCCTTCTGTGTGTCCTTTGTCTGGCCTTCTCCCTGCACCTCACACCCAGTGACACTTCTATCCGGTATCCTCGGGCCTTGGCGGGCGACTTGTGTTCCGTCCCCTGGGTCCTATGTGGCTACCTTCTTAGTGAGACTGGTGTGGTCTTTTGCCTGCAGTACATGAAATGCTGCAGCCTCTGGTTTCTAGTTGAGCCTTGCTGTTTCTCCTCTAGTTGAGGGACCGGTTCCCCTTATCTGGCCTGACCCCTCTACCTCCTGGTAGCAGCGGGAGTACAGGTGGCCTTCTGCATGGCCCGTAGCCCTAGGGTCCCTTCGGTTCCTGGAGCCTTCCTGCTCCCACTCCTCTCTTCTCTCCTTCAGTCCTGGGCCTCCCAGGCTAGGCCCGCCTCCGGAGCAGAACTCATGCCGAGCCTCTGCTCCTGTCACTTTTCCTCCTCTGACTGGCTTGCTCTTTCTAAGATGGCTTCCTATTTATACTCTCCCTGTCATGTGCTCCCCTAAGCTGCTCCCCTAAGCACCCACTACATAGGATCCTCCCACCAGCTAGGGACCTGGGACTGTGCTCTCCCTTAGGAGCAATCTCGCCCTAACCCCACTGCGGGTATGTGTTGGATGCAGGTGTTAGGGTCCCGAGCCATACGCCTTCCTTACCTGAGGGTGAAATACCACACCTCTGGGTGAGATGCAGTAACTCTGTGGTGACTGCACCCTCAGGGGCGCCACACACCTTTCTGCACAGTTTTGAAATGGCGACGAAGATGTTTAGTGCTGACGACGATGCCATTATCAGCATAACTATTCCGGTGATTTACATGCTGGAGCACACATTAAACAGAATTCAGAGTCAGGTGGTCGGACAAGAGGAGGTGGAGGAAGTAGAGGAGGAGTCGTATGCGGAAGGGATAACATCTCCAAGGTCCAGACGGTTGGCAGCACCAAGGAGGCAGGCATGGGAGGGTGGGGGAGAGGGATTAAACAGGGCGCATGGTAGCAGCCAAACTGTTGAGGAAGGTGCAGGAGCCGAGGAAGAAGTGGAGGATGAACTGGCGATGGGCATGGAAGACTCATCAGATGAGGGAGACCTTGATCACATTTCTGTTGTGAGAGGTTGGGGGGAGAGGGCAGAGGAAAGAAGTATGATTCTTACCTCGCTACCAACACAACAAGGACTTGGTCCTCCTGGATGCGCAAGACACATGAGTGCCTTCTTGCTGCACTACCTGCAACATGACCCTCAGATTGCAGAATTCGAAGTAATCTCGACTACTGGGTTGCCACACTCTTAGATCCCCGGTACAAAAGTAAATTTGCCGAAATAGTTCCTGCCATAAAAATGGATTGACGCATGCAGGAGTATCTGCAGACGCTGTTGCAGAATCTTACATGTGCTTTTCCACAAAACACCAGTGGTGCATGAAGTGAATCTCAAAGTTCTAACTTGCCAACCGCGGGACTGTCGAGTCTTCATCACTCAAACCGTAACAGTAACACAGTATCTGCTGGTAACAGCAATTTTGTGAAATCGTTTCACCACTTTTTTAGACCATCCTTTGCAAGGCCACAGGAGACAAGAAGTCTGACACATAGTCAATGCCTAGAGAGGATGGTGCAGGAGTATCTCCAAGTGAACATCGAAGCCATGACTGTGTCACTGGACCCTTGCTCATTTTGGTATTCCAATCTGGAAAAATGGCCGGAGCTCGCCACTCACGCCTTGGAGATCTTGTCATGCCCTGCAGCCAGTGTTCTCTCTGAACGTGTGTTCAGCGCTGCTGATGGTGTGCTGACAGATAAGCGCACGCGGCTGTCCACTGAGAATGTAGACAGACTCACGTTCATAAAGATGAACAAATCATGGATTCGCAAGGACTTTTCTAATCCTGTGTTATCCTTGGGAGGCTAAAAGCTTGAGGATTTGGTAATATCACCTCACCATCCGTTTTAAGCAACTGTGGGGCAATTGATGCCACTTAACCCTAGAACGCATGACCATAAAAATCTACACTTTCATATACCTGGGGCCTTTTAGGCCCGTGTGCAAATAACATTGAATAACTCAAACTAAAATGACAAACAACTATATACATGAAGAATACCTACAGTTTCAAAATTCTAACTAAAGTAATCTTGCAGAAAATAGAAAACAATTAACAGGGCGGGACTGCGAGGCCCCAGGTATGCGTTCTAGGGTTAAGTGGTGTCTGTGCCACAATTTTGGGAAAAAATGGAAACTCTTTTTGGAGTCCCCTTGCTGTGTCTTACGTGACGTTGGCATCGTCAATTCCAGGTGGGTTGGGTCGCTCCCCCCCCCCTTTTAACTGTAAGAAACTACATACACTATGGCTTGGGGTAACACAGATGATTGAGTCTGAAGAGCTGTTTACTCAGAGGTCTGCTCCAAATCTTCAGTGTCTGCTAGTCAGCGTAGAATTTTTAACTGCATCTAGCCTAGGCAATACTTTGGGCGTAGTAGCCCAGCTGCGAAGCAAGCTGCACCGCCTGTGTATCTAATAAGAATTTTTAAATGCATCTAGCCTAGGCAGACTGTGGGGACCCCCAACCAAACCCAGGCGCTCAGCCCCCCTACCGCCCCCCTTTCCTTGACAATACAATAATGTAACTCTTACAACTGGATGGGTGAGGATCGGTCACAGCTTTATTAACTCTTTATACTCATTCCATTAGAAAGACATTTTATTTCTAAAATAATTCAGCTTGTTGCAGCATGCCCTGGGTCTCCACTCCGGCAACTTGGCCAACAAGTGTAACTCTCCAACATGTCCTTTCTATTTCCAGGCCACGGAGGATCCTGCGTACTCGTATGCAGGACTCTGACCCCCACCCATCACTCTTAACGCTTGTTCCACTCCGTCCTGGAGTCCTGACAGGAATATGTTCAGTCCAATATCCATTAAGTGAACACCGTCGGGCCGTATGAGGCCTGCTTTATCTCCTTCCAGTTGTCGGTGTCGTACCACTACACCGCCTCTGTCTCTTCTAAATTTTGCCATCCGAATATTTATTACCCGCCATGTCCGTTCGATGGCCATGATGTCTCGCGCACCTTGCCATACCGCTATCGGCACAATCTCTGACCATACTATAGCTAGTTTTGTGAAAAATTCTCTGAAGCGCTCAGTGTCTAGTTTCATTATTGCCATTAGTTATGCGCTCTTGTGATGACCTAGGTTGTTTCCCCCGGCCTGTATAACTAGGATGACCAGACATCTTGCCTCTCTCCCTACCTTGATTACCTCCATTAGTACCTATGGCCATAGCAGGCCTTTAATACCTCTCCAGTTGAAATATGTGTTATGAAACTCTAATTTCCTCCCGCCTGGGCGGACTTTCGCCCTTTAATCTGCCCAGTATATATACGAGTGGCCTATCACCCACACTGTTGGCTTAGCGTCACCTGTAAAAGAAACAAACCACGTTAGGATAACAAGTCTGGTCTTATGTATCTTGCCAAACACGTGGATCACCATCTCTCTATCCTCTGAACTTCCGTTTCTGACAGTCCTGCTCTTGCTGCTTCTGTGGCCGCGCCTATGCGGAATGAGTGTGTCCCGTAATCTTTGGGGTGGTTCCCTGCCGATGTTATGCATTTATTAAATATAGCTTGGAACTGGTATCTTGATAATGGCGTCCCATCAATGTGTGATAGGAACAAATTACTTTGTGATCTGATGGTTAGATATGGTTTTACTATTGTTACCCGACTCAGTGTACCGTTTGTGGGTTGTAGAAGTACCCAAGTGCCCCTGCCCGCTGGAACCATTTTCGATTTGTGTATGCGTAGACGTATTGCATTATTGCCTATGACTACGTCCTGGTGTAATAAGCCTCCATTGGTGCTAATTTTGGATTGAGGGACTAATTCGCTTATGCATAGCGCCCCGAAGAAGGCGATCACAAATGCAGTAGACAGTAGTGTTGCTTCAAATTGTGAGTGTCATGTTAATGGTGTTAGGGATATGATGTGAGAAATCAGTTTTAGTGACACGGGACGGGACGTCTACACTCCTGACTTGGCTGACCCCTTTTCCACCCTTTTATGGATTGTCTGATGATGAATCTTTGTCACATCTCCCCAATTCAGTAGTTGGAAGTGAAATGCTACTCCGGTCAGACACCGCTGCGCTGACGCCCCTGATATGCCCCTCATCATTAGCTGGTGGAGAAATTCTATGGTGACTTGTGATCTGGCTTGTTCACATTGGTCAACCCGTCTGCCTGCTACTAGTCGTGTCCACTCTTCCCATGCCTTACCGTATGCTTGCCACGTCGACGGGTCAACTGACGCTCTGATTAATGGCATCAACTATTCGCCACTAGATCCCATAGGGAAGGTGGGCAACTGTTGTCCCGATGGGTGGGCATTGTGGAAGAGCTCTGTGAAAATCTGCCAATTGAATTGTTATAAAGCGTTAGCAGCAGCTTTAGACCCCTCAGCATAGTGGCTAGCGCGGACCCATAAATTGTGTTTTAGGCACAGGAATGCTAGCCTGGGTAGTAGGCCTAGCACTGGGAGAGACGATGATGCCATCTTATTAATGCAGTGCGCTAAGCTGGTGTTTTTTGTTATGAAGAGTATATTTTTGTAAGCCAGGAGCGTGCCCCATATTTCTATTGCTACCACTATTGGGAAGAAAAATTATTTTCAGGGCTAGATGCAGCGAAAAATTATTATTAATTGAAAAGCTGGTGGAGCTTGGTATAGATGGCCTAATACAATGAGACCCACACACTGCTAGAAGGCCAAATATTTTTTCAGAGTTAGATGCAGAAAAAAATTATATTCAGTTTGCAACCTGATGGAGGTCAGTATAGATGGACTAATAGGACAAGTCCCACACACTGCTAGAAGGCCAAATATTTTTTCAGAGGTAGATGCAGACAAAAAATTATTTTGAATTTGCAACCTGATGGAGGTCAGTATAGATGACTAATAGAACAAGTCCAACACACTGCTAGAAGGCCAAATATTTTTAGAGTGCTAGATGCAGAAAAAAATTATATTCAGTTTGCAACCTTATGGAGGTCAGTATAGATGGACTAATAGAACAAGTCCCACACACAGCTACAAGGCCAAATATTTTTTCAAAGGTAGATGCAGAAAAAAATTATATTCAGTTTGCAACCTTATGGAGGTCAGTATAGATGGACTAATAGAACAAGTCCCACACACTGCTAGAAGGCCAAACATTTTTTCAGAGCTAGATGCAGAAAAAAATTATATTAAATTTGCAACCTGATGGAGGTCAGTATAGATGTACTAATAGAACAAGTCCCACACACTGCTAGAAGCCCAAATATTTTTTCAGAGGTAGATGCAGAAAAAAATTATATTCAGTTTGCAACCTTATGGAGGTCAGTATAGATGGACTAATAGAGAAAGTCCCACACACTGCTAGAAGGCCAAATATTTTTTCAGAGCTAGATGCAGATAAAAATTATTTTTAATTTGCAACCTGATGGAGGTCAGTATAGATGGACTAATAGAGAAAGTCCCACACACTGCTAGTAGGCCAAATATTTTTTCAGAGCTAGATGCAGATAAAAATTATATTCAATTTGCAACCTGATGGAGGTCAGTATAGATGGACTAATGGAACAAGTCCCACACACAGCTAGAAGCCCAAATATTTTTTCAGAGGTACTGTAGATGCAGATAAAAATTATTTTTAATTTGCAACCTGATGGAGGTCAGTATAGATGGACTAATACAACAAGTCCCACACACAGCTAGAAGCCCAATATTTTTTCAGAGGTAGATGCAGAAAAAAATATATTCAGTTTGCAACCTGATGGAGGTCAGTATAGATGGAGTAATAGAACAAGTCCCACACACAGCTAGAAGCCCAAATATTTTTTCAGAGGTAGATGCAGATAAAAATTATATTTAATTTGCAACCTGATGGAGGTCAGTATAGATGGACTAATAGAGAAAGTCCCACACACTGCTAGAAGGCCACATATTTTTTCAGAGCTAGATGCAGATAAAAATTATATTCAATTTGCAACCTGATGGAGGTCAGTATAGATGGACTAATAGAACAAGTCCCACACACAGCTAGAAGCCCAAATATTTTTTCAGAGGTACTGTAGATGCAGATAAAAATTATTTTTAATTTGCAACCTGATGGAGGTCAGTATAGATGGACTAATAGAGAAAGTCCCACACACTGCTAGAAGGCCAAATATTTTTTCAGAGCTAGATGCAGATAAAAATTATTTTTAATTTGCAACCTGATGGAGGTCAGTATAGATGGACTAATAGAGAAAGTCCCACACACTGCTAGAAGGCCAAATATTTTTTCAGAGCTAGATGCAGATAAAAATTATATTCAATTTGCAACCTGATGGAGGTCAGTATAGATGGACTAATAGAACAAGTCCCACACACAGCTAGAAGCCTAAATATTTTTTCAGAGGTACTGTAGATGCAGATAAAAATTATTATTAATTTGCAACCTGATGGAGGTCAGTATAGATGGATTAATACAACAAGTCCCACACACAGCTAGAAGCCCAATATTTTTTCAGAGGTAGATGCAGAAAAAAATATATTCAGTTTGCAACCTGATGGAGGTCAGTATAGATGGAGTAATAGAACAAGTCCCACACACAGCTAGAAGCCCAAATATTTTTTCAGCGGTAGATGCAGATAAAAATCATTTTTAATTTGCAACCTGATGGAGGTCAGTATAGAAGGACTAATAGAGAAAGTCCCACACACTGCTAGAAGGCCAAATATTTTTTCAGAGCTAGATGCAGATAAAAATTATATTCAATTTGCAACCTGATGGAGGTCAGTATAGATGGACTAATAGAGAAAGTCCAACACACTGCTAGAAGGCCAAATATTTTTTCAGAGCTAGATGCAGATAAAAATTATATTCAATTTGCAACCTGATGGAGGTCAGTATAGATGGACTAATAGAACAAGTCCCACACACAGCTAGAAGCCCAAATATTTTTTCAGAGGTACTGTAGATGCAGATAAAAATTATTTTTAATTTGCAACCTGATGGAGGTCAGTATAGATGGACTAATAGAGAAAGTCCCACACACTGCTAGAAGGCCAAATATTTTTTCAGAGCTAGATGCAGAAAAAAATTATATTCAGTTTGCAACCTGATGGAGGTCAGTATAGATGGACTAATAGAGAAAGTCCCACACACTGCTAGAAGGCCGCATATTTTTTCAGAGGTAGATGCAGAAAAAAATATATTCAGTTTGCAACCTGATGGAGGTCTGTATAGATGGATTAATAGAACAAGTCCCACACACAGCTAGAAGCCCAATATTTTTTCAGAGGTAGATGCAGAAAAAAATATATTCAGTTTGCAACCTGATGGAGGTCAGTATAGATGGACTAATACAACAAGTCCCACACACAGCTAGAAGCCCAATATTTTTTCAGAGGTAGATGCAGAAAAAAATATATTCAGTTTGCAACCTGATGGAGGTCTGTAAAGATGGATTAATAGAACAAGTCCCACACACAGCTAGAAGCCCAATATTTTTTCAGAGGTAGATGCAGAAAAAAATATATTCAGTTTGCAACCTGATGGAGATCAGTATAGATGGACTAATACAACAAGTCCCACACACAGCTAGAAGCCCAATATTTTTTCAGAGCTAGATGCAGAAAAAAATTATATTCAATTTGCAACCTGATGGAGGTCAGTATAGATGGACTAATAGAATGATGCTAGGCCCAAAAGATTTTACTTCACTAGGTGCAGTAAAAAAATTGGTATTCTATACACAGGTGGTATATCTTGCAACACAGATAGGCTACTCCACTGACTAACACACTCTGCAATAGGCCAAAAAGGATTAGCTTTGCTAGATTCAGCCAAATGCTGTGAAAAAAACTTGCACAGCACTGGCACAGAACTGCCTGGCAAAAACTGATAGGAACTGATGTAACCTAGTCCTGAAAAGGACTCCAATTACAATTAGTCTTTACTCCCACAATCTATCTATTTAAGAGCACAGACCTGCCTGATAAAAGTCGTAGGAAATGCTGTAACCTAGTCCTTAAAAGGACTGCAATCACAACTATTCCCTACTCCCAAGCTATCTGTAGATTTGTGCGAAAATTGGCTTGAAATTAACAAGGTATAGCGCACACAGCAACAACGGTGCCGTCTAACACGCAGCTGCAGCAGTGAGAAAATGGTGGCGACGGGGAAAATGGCTTGGTCTTATAGGGCAAGGACATGTGACATACACTGCCAATGACACATGCCCTTGCTTGTGTGAAAAAAAGCACTTCGCTCCGTGTGTGCGCTACTGATAGGCTGACAGATTGCACCTCCCCACTGTAAATGCGGGAAAGAGAAAAAAAAAATGGAGATCTTCATTGTTCCTGCAGAGATCCATCCCCTGCCCCTCCCCCCACCCCGCTGTACACTCAAACTGCGTATTAACATTAATTTTCATCATTACTGAGAAAAAATCCAGTTATGATTTTGGTGCACGAACAGTTATCGAACATAACCTCGAACAGCCGAATTTTTCTCAAATTGTTCCTGTTCGCCGAATGACTCGAACACCGCCCAAAACAGCTCGAATTTGAGATTGGCGAACAGTTCGAGTAGAACAACGCTCATCTCTACTTCTGACATTAGAATTTTCTTTCAAGAAATTGTACAGCTTCACTCCTGTTACTGATTAGTTGGGGGTCCGCTCTATTGGTGGCAATCTCAAATCGAAAACTAAAAGTGATGGGGCTTAGCAAAACCAATTCTCAACGTTCGCACTTTGGCAGTATTCCTTGGGGTCCTTGAGGCAAATCTTAAATGTCCTGAATTTGTGCTTTCAAAAAAGACTTCTGGGAACATCAAATAGTTTCTTTGTGCATATGTTAGTTGTTGCTTTGGCATCGGAAAAATACTATGGATAGGAAAATGGGAGGGACTATTTCATCTCTATGTGTTCTCTGTCCCTATTAGGGCAGAGAGTGAACCTCCTAAGGTGCTGTCGTGGAAGATTCCTAGAAACCGAATTACCAGTAAGTCTAATTTCAGATTTTTTTACCTCAGGCATCAATAGACTATATATGTACTTAATAAACAAATGCTAAAAGAGCAGATGAACATAGTTTAACAAGTCTGAAATGCGCATGTGATACTGACATCAAAGTTTCACCACAATTTGGGACAAATGTTTTCACTTTCAACATTAACAATCAGTAGAATATTTTCTCTAAATTTGCATCTCCTATCTTCACTCCAATTGTTGGCACCTAAGAAAAAAATAAAGTTTGATGCAACATTATGCTTACAAATTGTGTTTTATGCTCAATCATCACCTGTCCTACAGAGACACAGTCAGAATTACCCTGGCGAATTGAGTAAATTTGAAAATGTAAAAAAAATGCAGAATTGCTGTTTTTTCTATTCATTCACAAAGAATTAATGTAAGTTCTTAAATATGTACGCAAAATAGCGGGACTTTCAAATATAGATAATCTTGCAAAAACAAGTCAAAGTAAAATTAAATACATCCAGTTGTGACATCTACAGTGTGTTGAACATTCCTGAATCTAAATGTGTCCTGCTGAAATAGCTCAGTTGGGAGAGCGTTAGACTGAAGATCTAAAGGTCCCTGGTTCAATCCTGGGTTTTGGCAAAAGTTTTATTCTTCACCCATTAAATTTTAAGCAGAAAATAAACAAAGCATATGGACTGACTGTTAACAGAGAATATAAAAATCCTAATCATTATAACTATCTACAGGAAATAAAATGATAGAAACTTGAGAACTGAACACTTTTAACTTTTGAGGAAAATAATATTTTTTGTAATTTTTCCTTCATTCTGGACGTCATCACTTTGTTTTATTTTAGTTTGACTTAGCTGTATGAGGATTTAAAGGAAACCTGATAGCTAATATGGGCAGCATGTATCAGACACTAGCTGAATGATTTCAGCCATTTATGTTTGACTATGAATCGCTGTGGCATTACTGAGACAAATATGCTTAAATAATATTCCAGGAACAAAGATGTTTGGGGAAAAAGCCAGGAAGGCAAAAAACACAAGCCCCAACTCAGGACCGTCATCTTTCATTCTAAAAATAGGGGTTTCCACGTTAATGGTAAGACAAAGAATCCACAGATTTGGCATTTCTGTAGCGAGGAGAGCCCAATTAAAATGTATGGGGTGCTTGTCTCCATTAGCGCAAGCTGGGCACTAAACTGGCTTATTTGCAATTCTGGATGTTGCAGAGTGAAAACACCTGTTGGACAATAATAGTAATTGCTGGTGTTGATGAATTCATTGTGAGGAGTAATTTATAAAATGGGATCACTTTGGAGGGGTTTCTGCTGTTTTGGAACTTTTGGAACTCCGCAAATGTCACCCTCAAAATATTCTTGCAAAATCTGCATTCCCAAAACGCAAATAGCGCTCTTACTTTCAAAGCCCTGCTGTGTGACCAAACAGTAGTTTCTGAAGACATATGGGGCATCACCGCATTTCAATGAAATTGTGCAACTTTAGATATTTTCACAAGAAAAACTAAATATAGATTGACCTAAATTTACCATTAATATAAAGTACAATGTGTTACAAAATAACACTATCAGAATCACAGGGATATGTTAAGCATTCCAGTGTTATTGCCACATAAAGTGATACATGTCAGATTTAAAAAAAGGTGCTTGGTCATGAAGCTCAAAATTGGCTGTAACTAATAGGTTACAAATCAATATTAAAATAAAAGAAATCATGGTATATTTCCTTTCATCACAAGTAATGCTCATCTTTCTACTGCTTAGCTTAGAAAGAGTTAAATTACAAAAGCAAAAAGAAGTCAGGATGGCCGAGTGGTCTAAGGCGCTGTGTTCAGGTCACTGTCTCTCCTGGAGGTGTGGGTTCAAATCCCACTTCTGACATTACCATTTTCTTTCAAAAAATTGTACAGCTTTACTCATGTTACTGATTAGTTGGGGGTCCGCTCTATTGGTGGCAATCTCAAATCGAAAACTAAAAGTGATGGGGCTTAGCAAAACCAATTCTCAACGTTGGCACTTTGACAGTATTCCTGGGGGTCCTTGAGGCAAATCTTAAATGTCCTGTATTTGTGCTTTCACAAAAGACTTCTGGGAACATCAAATAATTTCTTTGTGCATATGCTAGTTGTTGCTTTGGCATTGGAAAAATACTGTGGATAGGAAAATGGGAGGGACTATTTCATCTCTATGTGTTCTCTGTCCCTATTAGGGCAGAGAGTGAACCTCCTAAGGTGCTGTCGTGGAAGATTCCTAGAAACCGAATTACCAGTAAGTGTAATTTCAGATTTTTTTACCTCAGGCATCAATAGACTATATATATACTTAATAAACAAAAGCTAAAAGAGCAGATGAACATAGTTTAACAAGTCTGAAATGCGCATGTGATACTGACATCAAAGTTTCACCACAATTTGGGACAAATGTTTTCACTTTCAACATTAACAATCAGTAGAATATTTTCTCTAAATTTGCATCTCCTATCTTCACTCCAATTGTTTGCACCTAACAAAAAAATAAAGCTTGATGCATCATTATGCTTACAAATTGTGTTTTATGCTCAATCATCACCTGTCCTACAGAGACACAGTCAGAATTACCCTGGCGAATTGAGTAAATTTGAAAATGTAAAAAAAATGCAGAATTGCTGTTTTTTCTATTCATTCACAAGGAATTAATGTAAGTTCTTAAATATGTACGCAAAATAGCGGGACTTTCAAATATAGATAATCTTGCAAAAACAAGTCAAAGTAAAAATAAATACATCCAGTTGTGACATCTACAGTGTGTTGAACATTCCTGGATCTAAATGCGTCCTGCTGAAATAGCTCAGTTGGGAGAGCGTTAGACTGAAGATCTAAAGGTCCCCGGTTCAATCCCGGGTTTCGGCAAAAGTTTTTTTCTTCACCCATTAAATTTTAAGCAGAAAATAAACAATGCATATGGACTGACTGTTTACAGAGAATATAAAAATCCTAATCATTATAACTATCTACAGGAAATAAAATGATAGAAACTTGAGAACTGAACACTTTTAACTTTTGAGGAAAATAATATTTTTTGTAATTTTTCCTTCATTCTGGACGTCATCACTTTGTTTTATTTTAGTTTGACTTAGTTGTATGAGGATTTAAAGGAAACCTGATAGCTAATACAGGCAGCATGTATCAGACACTAGCTGAATGATTTCAGCCATTTATGTTTGACTATGAATCGCTGTGGCATTACTGAGACAAATATGCTTAAATAATATGCCAGTAACAAAGATGTTTGGGGAAAAAGCCAGGAAGGCAAAAAACACAAGCCCCAACTCAGGACCGTCATCTTTCATTCTAAAAATAGGGGTTTCCACGTTAATGGTAAGACAAAGAATCCACAGATTTGGAATTTCTCTAGCGAGGAGAGCCCAATTAAAATGTATGGGGTGCTAGTCTCCATTAGCTCAAGCTGGGCACTAAACTGGCTTATTTGCAATTCTGGATGTTGCAGAGTGAAAACACCTGTTGGACAATAATAGTAATTGCTGGTGTTGATGAATTCATTGTGAGGAGTAATTTATAAAATGGGATCACTTTGGAGGGGTTTCTGCTGTTTTGGAACTTTTGGAACTCCGCAAATGTCACCCTCAAAATATTCTTGAAAAATCTGCATTCCCAAAACCCAAATAGCACTCTTACTTTCAAAGCCCTGCTGTGTGACCAAACAGTAGTTTCTGAAGACATATGGGGCATCACCGCATTTCAATGAAATTGTGCAACTTTAGATATTTTCACAAGAAAAACTAAATATATATTGACCTAAATTTACCATTAATATAAAGTACAATGTGTTACAAAATAACACTATTAGAATCACGGGGATATGTTAAGCATTCCAGTGTTATTGCCACATAAATTGATACATGTCAAATTTAAAAAACGGTGCTTGGTCATGAAGCTCAAAATTGGCTGTAACTAATAGGTTACAAATCAATATTAAAATAAAAGAAATCATGGCATATTTCCTTTCATCACAAGTAATGCTCAGCTTTCTACTGCTTAGCTTAGAAAGAGTTAAATTACAAAAGCAAAAAGAAGTCAGGATGGCTGAGTGGTCTAAGGCGCTGTGTTCAGGTCACTGTCTCTCCTGGAGGCGTGGGTTCAAATCCCACTTCTGACATTAGAATTTTATTTCAAGAAATTGTACAGCTTCACTCCTGTTACTGATTAGTTGGGGGTCCGCTCTATTGGTGGCAATCTCAAATCGATATCTAAAAGTGATGGGGCTTAGCAAAACCAATTCTCAACGTTGGCACTTTGGCAGTATTCCTTTGGGTCTTTGAGGCAAATCTTAAATAGAGATGAGCGTTGTTCTACTCGAACTGTTCGCCAGTCTCAAATTCGAGCTGTTTTGGGCGGTGTTCGAGCCGTTCGGCGAACACGAACAATTTGAGAAAAATTTGGCTGTTCGAGGTTATGTTCGATATCTGTTCGTGCACCAAAATCATAACTGGAGTTTTTCTCAGTAATGATGAAAATTAATGTTAATACGCAGTTTGAGTGTACAGCGGGGTGGGGGGAGGGGCAGGGGATGGATTTCTGCAGGAACAATGAAGATCTCCATTTTTTTTTTCTCTTTCCCGCATTTACAGTGGGGAGGTGCAATCTGTCAGCCTATCACCAGCGCACACACGGAGCGAAGTGCTTTTTTTCACACAAGCAAGGGCATGTGTCAATGGCAGTGTATGTCACATGTCCCTGCCCTATAATTCCAAGCCATTTTCCCCGTCGCCACCATTTTCTCACTGCTGCAGCTGCATGTTAGATGGCACCGCTGTTGCTGTGTGCGCTATAACTTGTTAATTTCAAGCCAATTTTCGCACAAATCTACAGATAGCTTGGGAGTAGGGAATAGTTGTGATTGCAGTCCTTTTAAGGACTAGGTTACAGCATTTCCTACGACTTTTATCAGGCAGGTCTGTGCTCTTAAATAGATAGATTTTGGGAGTAAAGACTAATTGTAATTGGAGTCCTTTACAGGACTAGGTTACATCAGTTCCTATCAGTTTTTGCCAGGCAGGTCTGTGCCAGTGCTGTGCAAGTTTTTTTCACAGCAATTGGCTGAATCTAGCAAAGCTAATCCTTTTTGGCCTATTGCAGAGTGTGTTAGTCAGTGGAGTAGCCTATCTGTGTTGCAAGATATACCACCTGTGTATAGAATACCAATTTTTTGTACTGCACCTAGTGAAGTAAAATCTTTTGGGCATAGCATCATTCTATTAGTCCATCTATACTGACCTCCATCAGGTTGCAAATTGAATATAATTTTTTTCTGCATCTAGCTCTGAAAAAATATTGGGCTTCTAGCTGTGTGGGACTTGTTGTATTAGTCCATCTATACTGACCTCCATCAGGTTGCAAACTGAATATATTTTTTTCTGCATCTACCTCTGAAAAAATATTGGGCTTCTAGCTGTGTGTGGGACTTGTTCTATTAATCCATCTATACAGACCTCCATCAGGTTGCAAACTGAATATATTTTTTTCTGCATCTACCTCTGAAAAAATATTGGGCTTCTAGCTGTGTGTGGGACTTGTTCTATTAATCCATCTATACAGACCTCCATCAGGTTGCAAACTGAATATATTTTTTTCTGCATCTACCTCTGAAAAAATATGTGGCCTTCTAGCAGTGTGTGGGACTTTCTCTATTAGTCCATCTATACTGACCTCCATCAGGTTGCAAACTGAATATAATTTTTTTCTGCATCTAGCTCTGAAAAAATATTTGGCCTTCTAGCAGTGTGTGGGACTTTCTCTATTAGTCCATCTATACTGACCTCCATCAGGTTGCAAATTAAAAATAATTTTTATCTGCATCTACAGTACCTCTGAAAAAATATTTGGGCTTCTAGCTTTGTGTGGGACTTGTTCTATTAGTCCATCTATACTGACCTCCATCAGGTTGCAAATTGAATATAATTTTTATCTGCATCTAGCTCTGAAAAAATATTTGGCCTTCTAGCAGTGTGTGGGACTTTCTCTATTAGTCCATCTATACTGACCTCCATCAGGTTGCAAATTGAATATAATTTTTATCTGCATCTAGCTCTGAAAAAATATTTGGCCTTCTAGCAGTGTGTGGGACTTTCTCTATTAGTCCATCTATAATGACCTCCATCAGGTTGCAAATTAAAAATAATTTTTATCTGCATCTACCTCTGAAAAAATATTTGGGCTTCTAGCTGTGTGTGGGACTTGTTCTATTACTCCATCTATACTGACCTCCATCAGGTTGCAAACTGAATATATTTTTTTCTGCATCTACCTCTGAAAAAATATTGGGCTTCTAGCTGTGTGTAGGACTTGTTGTATTAGTCCATCTATACTGACCTCCATCAGGTTGCAAATTAAAAATAATTTTTATCTGCATCTACAGTACCTCTGAAAAAATATTTGGGCTTCTAGCTGTGTGTGGGACTTGTTCTATTAGTCCATCTATACTGACCTCCAACAGGTTGCAAATTGAATATAATTTTTATCTGCATCTAGCTCTGAAAAAATATTTGGCCTTCTAGCAGTGTGTGGGACTTTCTCTATTAGTCCATCTATACTGACCTCCATCAGGTTGCAAATTAAAAATAATTTTTATCTGCATCTACAGTACCTCTGAAAAAATATTTGGGCTTCTAGCTGTGTGTGGGACTTGTTCTATTAGTCCATCTATACTGACCTCCATCAGGTTGCAAATTGAATATAATTTTTATCTGCATCTAGCTCTGAAAAAATTTTTGGCCTTCTAGCAGTGTGTGGGACTTTCTCTATTAGTCCATCTATACTGACCTCCATCAGGTTGCAAATTGAATATAATTTTTATCTGCATCTAGCTCTGAAAAAATATTTGGCCTTCTAGCAGTGTGTGGGACTTTCTCTATTAGTCCATCTATACTGACCTCCATCAGGTTGCAAATTAAAAATAATTTTTATCTGCATCTACCTCTGAAAAAATATTTGGGCTTCTAGCTGTGTGTGTGACTTGTTCTATTACTCGATCTATACTGACCTCCATCAGGTTGCAAACTGAATATATTTTTTTCTGCATCTACCTCTGAAAAAATATTGGGCTTCTAGCTGTGTGTAGGACTTGTTCTATTAATCCATCTATACTGACCTCCATCAGGTTGCAAATTAAAAATAATTTTTATCTGCATCTAGCTCTGAAAAAATATTTGGCCTTCTAGCAGTGTGTGGGACTTTCTCTATTAGTCCATCTATACTGACCTCCATCAGGTTGCAAATTAAAAATAATTTTTATCTACATATACAGTACCTCTGAAAAAATATTTGGGCTTCTAGCTGTGTGTGGGACTTGTTCTATAACTCCATCTATACTGACCTCCATCAGGTTGCAAACTGAATATATTTTTTTCTGCATCTACCTCTGAAAAAATATTGGGCTTCTAGCTGTGTGTGAGACTTGTTGTATTAGTACATATATACTGACCTCCATCAGGTTGCAAATTAAAAATAATTTTTATCTGCATCTACAGTACCTCTGAAAAAATATTTGGGCTTCTAGCTGTGTGTGGGACTTGTTCTATTAGTCCATCTATACTGACCTCCATCAGGTTGCAAATTGAATATAATTTTTATCTGCATCTAGCTCTGAAAAAATATTTGGCCTTCTAGCAGTGTGTGGGACTTTCTCTATTAGTCCATCTATACTGACCTCCATCAGGTTGTGTAACGGGTCTGGGAGGTGGAACCTCTGAGCTACTATACAAGGGGGCGGTCCTTGTAAGGGAGCGGGTGGCGACCAGGGTAGACGGGCAGGCAGTCACAGCAGGTGAGCGGGACAGTCTCTGAATGAACGGGCAGGAGGTCACGGCAAGTGACCGGGGCAGTCTCCGGATAAACAGGCAGGAGGTCACGGCAAGTGACCGGGGCAGTCTCTGGATAAATGGGCAGGAGGTCACGGCAAGTGACCGTGGCAGTCTCTGGATGAACGGGCAGGAGGTCACAGCAAGTGACCGGGGCAGTCTCTGGATGAACGGGCAGGAGGTCACGGCAAGTGACCGGGGCAGTCTCTGGATGAACGGGCAGGAGGTCACGGCAAGTGACCGGGGCAGTCTCTGGATGAACGGGCAGGAGGTCACGGCAAGTGACTGGGGCAGTCTCTGGATGAACGGGCAGGAGGTCACGGCAAGTGACCGGGGCAGTCTCTGGATGAACGGGCAGGAGGTCACGGCAAGTGACCGGGGCAGTCTCTAGGTAAAGGATTGGTACGACCTGTGGCGGCAGATGATAGACTTGAGCTCCCAGGTGAGCAGGCGAGAGTCTCTGGATGAACGGGTGGTCACAGCATGTGACGGAGGAGCCTCCAGGAGAACCAACAGACAGGTAGCAGATGAGCGCTCCCAGGTGAGCGGGCAGGAGTCTCTGAACAGGCGGGTGGTCACAGCACGTGACGGCGGAGCCTCCAGGTAGGCTAGCAGGCAGATAGCAGATGTGCGCTCCCAGGTGAGCGGGCAAGCTGGTCCTTAGACAGACTGACAGGAGTTGGAAGGCAGACCGTCGGACCTCAGGCAAGCAGGCAGGTAGCAGGATATCAGGTAGGAATTAGACAGCAGACTGGCAGGTATCTGGCAGGTAACTGGCAATGGGACCTGAGGGCTGAAGCAGAGTAGTGAACAGTGCTACAACATTACTCGGGCACCTCCATTTTGGAGGAGGTGCCTTTTATATGGGAGGTCCTCCGGCAATTGGCCGGGGACTCCTTAGGACGGCGCGCGCGGTCCCTTCAAGAGAGGGGGAGCGCGCGCGCGCGCGCCCTAAGCACACTGCCGGGGAAGGAGCGCGTGCCGGAAGCAGCGGGGAGAGCAGCACTGGAGGACGCCGCGCCAGGAGCGGGGAGGTGAGAGGGACGGCGTCTCTGACTAGAACGGGGCAGAGACGCCGATGCTACAGGTTGCAAATTAAAAATAATTTTTATCTGCATCTACCTCTGAAAAAATGTTTGGGCATCTAGCTGTGTGTGGGACTTGTTCTATTACTCCATCTATACTCACCTCCATCAGGTTGCAAACTGAATATATTTTTTTCTGCATCTACCTCTGAAAAAATATTGGGCTTCTAGCTGTGTGTGGGACTTGTTCTATTAGTCCATCTATACTGACCTCCATCAGGTTGCAAATTAAAAATAATTTTTATCTGCATCTAGCTATGAAAAAATATTTGGCCTTCTAGCAGTGTGTGGGACTTTCTCTATTAGTCCATCTATACTGACCTCCATCAGGTTGCAAATTAAAAATAATTTTTATCTGCATCTACAGTACCTCTGAAAAAATATTTGGGCTTCTAGCTGTGTGTGGGACTTGTTCTATTAGTCCATCTATACTGACCTCCATCAGGTTGCAAATTGAATATAATTTTTATCTGCATCTAGCTCTGAAAAAATATTTGGCCTTCTAGCAGTGTGTGGGACTTTCTCTATTAGTCCATCTATACTGACCTCCATCAGGTTGCAAATTAAAAATAATTTTTATCTGCATCTAGCTCTGAAAAAATATTTGGCCTTCTAGCAGTGTGTGGGACTTTCTCTATTAGTCCATCTATACTGACCTCCATCAGGTTGCATATTAAAAATAATTTTTATCTGCATCTACAGTACCTCTGAAAAAATATTTGGGCTTCTAGCTGTGTGTGGGACTTGTTCTATTAGTCCATCTATACTGACCTCCATCAGGTTGCAAATTGAAGATAATTTTTATCTGCATCTAGCTCTGAAAAAATATTTGGGCTTCTAGCAGTGTGTGGGACTTTCTCTATTAGTCCATCTATACTGACCTCCATCAGGTTGCAAATTGAATATAATTTTTATCTGCATCTAGCTCTGAAAAAATATTTGGCCTTCTAGCAGTGTGTGGGACTTTCTCTATTAGTCCATCTACACTGACCTCCAACAGGTTGCAAATTAAAAATAATTTTTATCTGCATCTACAGTACCTCTGGAAAAATATTTGGGCTTCTAGCTGTGTGTGGGACTTGTTCTATTAGTCCATCTATACTGACCTCCATCAGGTTGCATATTGAATATAATTTTTTTCTGCATCTACCTCTGAAAAAATATTTGGGCTTCTAGCTGTGTGTGGGACTTGTTCTATTACTCCATCTATACTGACCTCCATCACGTTGCAAACTGAATATATTTTTTTCTGCATCTACCTCTGAAAAAATATTGGGCTTCTAGCTGTGTGTGGGACTTGTTGTATTAGTCCATCTATACTGACCTCCATCAGGTTGCAAATTAAAAATAATTTTTATCTGCATCTAGCTCTGAAAAAATATTTGGCCTTCTAGCAGTGTGTGGGACTTTCTCTATTAGTCCATCTATACTGACCTCCATCCGGTTGCAAATTAAAAATAATTTTTATCTGCATCTAGCTATGAAAAAATATTTGGCCTTCTAGCAGTGTGTGGGACTTTCTCTATTAGTCCATCTATACTGACCTCCATCAGGTTGCAAATTAAAAATAATTTTTATCTGCATCTACAGTACCTCTGAAAAAATATTTGGGCTTCTAGCTGTGTGTGGGACTTGTTCTATTAGTCCATCTATACTGACCTCCATCAGGTTGCAAATTGAATATAATTTTTATCTGCATCTAGCTCTGAAAAAATATTTGGCCTTCTAGCAGTGTGTGGGACTTTCTCTATTAGTCCATCTATACTGACCTCCATCAGGTTGCAAATTAAAAATAATTTTTATCTGCATCTAGCTCTGAAAAAATATTTGGCCTTCTAGCAGTGTGTGGGACTTTCTCTATTAGTCCATCTATACTGACCTCCATCAGGTTGCAAATTAAAAATAATTTTTATCTGCATCTACAGTACCTCTGAAAAAATATTTGGGCTTCTAGCTGTGTGTGGGACTTGTTCTATTAGTCCATCTATACTGACCTCCATCAGGTTGCAAATTGAAGATAATTTTTATCTGCATCTAGCTCTGAAAAAATATTTGGGCTTCTAGCAGTGTGTGGGACTTTCTCTATTAGTCCATCTAAACTGACCTCCATCAGGTTGCAAATTGAATATAATTTTTATCTGCATCTAGCTCTGAAAAAATATTTGGCCTTCTAGCAGTGTGTGGGACTTTCTTTATTAGTCCATCTACACTGACCTCCAACAGGTTGCAAATTAAAAATAATTTTTATCTGCCTCTACAGTACCTCTGGAAAAATATTTGGGCTTCTAGCTGTGTGTGGGACTTGTTCTATTAGTCCATCTATACTGACCTCCATCAGGTTGCAAATTGAATATAATTTTTTTCTGTATCTACCTCTGAAAAAATATTTGGGCTTCTAGCTGTGTGTGGGACTGGTTCTATTACTCCATCTATACTGACCTCCATCACGTTGCAAACTGAATATATTTTTTTCTGCATCTACCTCTGAAAAAATATTGGGCTTCTAGCTGTGTGTGGGACTTGTTGTATTAGTCCATCTATACTGACCTCCATCAGGTTGCAAATTAAAAATAATTTTTATCTGCATCTAGCTCTGAAAAAATATTTGGCCTTCTAGCAGTGTGTGGGACTTTCTCTATTAGTCCATCTATACTGACCTCCATCAGGTTGCAAATTAAAAATAATTTTTATCTGCATCTACAGTACCTCTGAAAAAATATTTGGGCTTCTAGCTGTGTGTGGGACTTGTTCTATTAGTCCATCTATACTGACCTCCATCAGGTTGCAAATTGAATATAATTTTTATCTGCATCTAGCTCTGAAAAAATATTTGGCCTTCTAGCAGTGTGTGGGACTTGTTCTATTAGTCCATCTATACTGACCTCCATCAGGTTGCAAATTGAATATAATTTTTATCTGCATCTAGCTCTGAAAAAATATTTGGCCTTCTAGCAGTGTGTGGGACTTTCTCTATTAGTCCATCTATACTGACCTCCATCAGGTTGCAAATTAAAAATAATTTTTATCTGCATCTAGCTCTGAAAAAATATTTGGCCTTCTAGCAGTGTGTGGGACTTTCTCTATTAGTCCATCTATACTGACCTCCATCAGGTTGCAAATTAAAAATAATTTTTATCTGCATCTACAGTACCTCTGAAAAAATATTTGGGCTTCTAGCTGTGTGTGGGACTTGTTCTATTAGTCCATCTATACTGACCTCCATCAGGTTGCAAATTGAAGATAATTTTTATCTGCATCTAGCTCTGAAAAAATATTTGGGCTTCTAGCAGTGTGTGGGACTTTCTCTATTAGTCCATCTAAACTGACCTCCATCAGGTTGCAAATTGAATATAATTTTTATCTGCATCTAGCTCTGAAAAAATATTTGGCCTTCTAGCAGTGTGTGGGACTTTCTTTATTAGTCCATCTACACTGACCTCCAACAGGTTGCAAATTAAAAATAATTTTTATCTGCCTCTACAGTACCTCTGGAAAAATATTTGGGCTTCTAGCTGTGTGTGGGACTTGTTCTATTAGTCCATCTATACTGACCTCCATCAGGTTGCAAATTGAATATAATTTTTTTCTGTATCTACCTCTGAAAAAATATTTGGGCTTCTAGCTGTGTGTGGGACTGGTTCTATTACTCCATCTATACTGACCTCCATCACGTTGCAAACTGAATATATTTTTTTCTGCATCTACCTCTGAAAAAATATTGGGCTTCTAGCTGTGTGTGGGACTTTCTTTATTAGTCCATCTACACTGACCTCCAACAGGTTGCAAATTAAAAATAATTTTTATCTGCCTCTACAGTACCTCTGGAAAAATATTTGGGCTTCTAGCTGTGTGTGGGACTTGTTCTATTAGTCCATCTATACTGACCTCCATCAGGTTGCAAATTGAATATAATTTTTTTCTGTATCTACCTCTGAAAAAATATTTGGGCTTCTAGCTGTGTGTGGGACTGGTTCTATTACTCCATCTATACTGACCTCCATCACGTTGCAAACTGAATATATTTTTTTCTGCATCTACCTCTGAAAAAATATTGGGCTTCTAGCTGTGTGTGGGACTTGTTGTATTAGTCCATCTATACTGACCTCCATCAGGTTGCAAATTAAAAATAATTTTTATCTGCATCTAGCTCTGAAAAAATATTTGGCCTTCTAGCAGTGTGTGGGACTTTCTCTATTAGTCCATCTATACTGACCTCCATCAGGTTGCAAATTAAAAATAATTTTTATCTGCATCTACAGTACCTCTGAAAAAATATTTGGGCTTCTAGCTGTGTGTGGGACTTGTTCTATTAGTCCATCTATACTGACCTCCATCAGGTTGCAAATTGAATATAATTTTTATCTGCATCTAGCTCTGAAAAAATATTTGGCCTTCTAGCAGTGTGTGGGACTTTCTCTATTAGTCTATCTATACTGACCTCCATCAGGTTTCAAATTGAATATAATTTTTATTTGCATCTACCTCTGAAAAAATATTTGGCCTTCTAGCAGTGTGTGGGACTTTCTCTATTAGTCCATCTATACTGACCTCCATCAGGTTGCAAATTAAAAATAATTTTTATCTGCATCTACCTCTGAAAAAATATTTGGGCTTCTAGCTGTCTGTGGGACTTGTTCTATTACTCCATCTATACTGACCTCCATCAGGTTGCAAACTGAATATATTTTTTTCTGCATCTACCTCTGAAAAAATATTGGGCTTCTAGCTGTGGTGGGACTTGTTCTATTAGTCCATCTATACTGACCTCCATCAGGTTGCAAATTGAATATAATTTTTATGTGCATCTAGCTCTGAAAAAATATTTGGCATTCTAGCAGTGTGTGGGACTTTCTCTATTAGTCCATCTATACTGACCTCCATCAGGTTGCAAATTAAAAATAATTTTTATCTGCATCTACAGTACCTCTGAAAAAATATTTGGGCTTCTAGCTGTGTGTGGGACTTGTTCTATTAGTCCATCTATACTGACCTCCATCAGGTTGCAAATTGAATATAATTTTTATGTGCATCTAGCTCTGAAAAAATATTTGGCCTTCTAGCAGTGTGTGGGACTTTCTCTATTAGTCCATCTATACTGACCTCCATCAGGTTTCAAATTGAATATAATTTTTATCTGCATCTAGCTCTGAAAAAATATTTGGCCTTCTAGCAGTGTGTGGGACTTTCTCTATTAGTCCATCTATACTGACCTCCATCAGGTTGCAAATTAAAAATAATTTTTATCTGCATCTACCTCTGAAAAAATATTTGGGCTTCTAGCTGTGTGTGGGACTTGTTCTATTACTCCATCTATACTGACCTCCATCAGATTGCAAACTGAATATATTTTTTTCTGCATCTACCTCTGAAAAAATATTGGGCTTCTAGCTGTGTGTGGGACTTGTTGTATTAGTACATATATACTGACCTCCATCAGGTTGCAAATTAAAAATAATTTTTATCTGCATCTACAGTACCTCTGAAAAAATATTTGGGCTTCTAGCTGTGTGTGGGACTTGTTCTATTAGTCCATCTATACTGACCTCCATCAGGTTGCAAATTGAATATAATTTTTATCTGCATCTAGCTCTGAAAAAATATTTGGCCTTCTAGCAGTGTGTGGGACTTTCTCTATTAGTCCATCTATACTGACCTCCATCAGGTTGTGTAACGGGTCTGGGAGGCGGAACCTCTGAGCTACTATACAAGGGGGCGGTCCTTGTAAGGGAGCGGGTGGCGACCAGGGTAGACGGGCAGGCAGTCACAGCAGGTGAGCGGGACAGTCTCTGAATGAACGGGCAGGAGGTCATGGCAAGTGACCGGGGCAGTCTCTGGATAAACGGGCAGGAGGTCACGGCAAGTGACCGGGGCTGTCTCTGGATAAACGGGCAGGAGGTCACGGCAAGTGACCGTGGCAGTCTCTGGATGAATGGGCAGGAGGTCACGGCAAGTGACCGGGGCAGTCTCTGGATGAACGGGCAGGAGGTCACGGCAAGTGACCGGGGCAGTCTCTGGATGAACGGGCAGGAGGTCACGGCAAGTGACCGGGGCAGTCTCTGGATGAACGGGCAGGAGGTCACGGCAAGTGACCGGGGCAGTCTCTGGATGAACGGGCAGGAGGTCACGGCAAGTGACCGGGGCAGTCTCTGGATGAACGGGCAGGAGGTCACGGCAAGTGACCGGGGCAGTCTCTAGGTAAAGGATTGGTACGACCTGTGGCGGCAGATGATAGACTTGAGCTCCCAAGTGAGCAGGCGAGAGTCTCTCGATGAACGGGTGGTCACAGCATGTGACGGAGGAGCCTCCAGGAGAACCAACAGACAGGTAGCAGATGAGCGCTCCCAGGTGAGCGGGCAGGAGTCTCTGAACAGGCGGGTGGTCACAGCACGTGACGGCGGAGCCTCCAGGTAGGCTAGCAGGCAGATAGCAGATGTGCGCTCCCAGGTGAGCGGGCAAGCTGGTCCTTAGACAGACTGACAGGAGTTGGAAGGCAGACCGTAGGTCCTCAGGCAAGCAGGCAGGTTATCAGGCAGGAATTAGACAGCAGACTGGCAGGTATCTGGCAGGTAACTGGCAACGGGACCTGAGGGCTGAAGCAGAGTAGTGAACAGTGCTACAACATTGCTCGGGCACCTCCATTTTAGCAGTGTGTGGGACTTTCTCTATTAGTCCATCTATACTGACCTCCATCAGGTTGCAAATTAAAAATTATTTTTATCTGCATCTAGCTCTGAAAAAATATTTGGCCTTCTAGCAATGTGTGGGACTTTCTCTATTAGTCCATCTATACTGACCTCCATCAGGTTGCAAATTAAAAATAATTTTTATCTGCATCTACCTCTGAAAAAATATTTGGGCTTCTAGCTGTGTGTTGGACTTGTTCTATTAATACATCTATACAGACCTCCATCAGGTTGCAAACTGAATATAATTTTTTTCTGCATCTAGCTCTGAAAAAATATTTGGCCTTCTAGCAGTGTGTGGGACTTGTTCTATTAGTCCACCTATACTGAACTCCATCAGGTTGCAAATTCAAAAAAATTTTTTGTCTGCATCTAGCTCTGAAAAAATATTTTACCTTCTAGCAGTGTGTGGGACTTTCTCTATTAGTCCATCTATACTGACCTCCATCAGGTTGCAAACTGAATATATTTTTTTTCTGCATCTACCTCTGAAAAAATATTTGGGCTTCTAGCTGTGTGTGGGACTTGTTCTATTAGTCCATCTATACTGACCTCCATCAGGTTGCAAATTGAATATAATTTTTTATTGCATCTAACCCAGCCAATAGTTTTGGCCTAATACCACAGTTTGTCCACTCAGCTCTGCTCGGTTCCCATCCATTGTTTTTTTGTGCAAACAACTCCAGAGTTGTGAATTAGTTAACCACCAAAATGAGTGGAAAAAGGCCTGCTGCTGGTGGAAAGGGGAATAGGAGTGTTGGGAAGGGGAAAAAAGGTTGTGTCCGTGGGGTAGGTGTTAAAGCAACAGTAACATCTACAGAAGAAAGACCATCTTCCAGCCAAACTAAAATGTCTACTTCTTTTAGCGGACAATGTGATAAGATCCCTTTCTTACAGCCACGCCAATCGCTACAAATTCCAGATGAGGCACAAAAACAGCAGGTGCTTCAACGGATATCAAGTGCTCCTTTAAGTGGGCTCTCCTCCACATCAACTTCAACATCACAAATACTCCAGTCCTCAAAGGTGTCACCCCAATCGCACTTGCTTCCTCACAGCTCCCAAATCTCCAGCTGTCCGTCTGAGTATGAGGTAGAAAAAATGGTTGAGTCTGCAGAGCTGTTTACTCATACTATAGCCTGGGAATCAGAGGTCGACTCCAGCGCTTCTGTGAATCCAGACGAGGAAATGATCTGCACTGATGCCCAGAATCTTTATGAGTCGGATCCAGGACCAGACGCAGAAGGTTCTGACCATAATGTAGACCCTCATTCCCAAACTGTAACTCCTGTTGGTGGAGACAATGAGGAAGACGATGATGAGACGCAAATACCTGATTGTAGTGACAACTTTAGTTTTTTGTCAGGGCAGGAACAGGTTGGCTCTGAGGACGACGGGTGTGATAACGCACAGGGTGATGATGATGAGGTTGGAGATCCCACTTACTGTCAACCCACAGTCAGCCAAGAGATGAGGTCAGCAGAGGAGGTGGAGGAAGATGCTAGTGACGACGAGGTCAGGTTGCGCCTTCCTGGACAGAGACGTAGTACTGGAAGCACGTCAACAACTGCATCCTCAAACACAACTCTGCCTCTCACCACAAGTCGTGGTGGCTCATCAGGTCGCATGGGTGCTAAGCCTTGCATAGCCTGGGCATTTTTGAAGATCGATAAAGATGAACCAACTCGTGTTATCTGTAACATTTGTCAGCAAAAGCTAAGTAGAGGCCAAAAAATACATAGTTTGAGTACTTCATGCATGAAACGGCACATGGACATGCAGCATAAGCTGCAGTGGGAAGCTCAGTGTGCTACAATGCGGCCTAGCCGGCCGGGCCAACCACCGTCTGCCGTATCTTGTGCATCCGCGGCCTCTTCATCCTCTGTGACTGGGGGGACAGCAGTCACACCTGTTATGGGGCGCAGACCTGCCACCTCTTTACCCGCAACAGCCAGCGTGATTGGCAGGTCATCATTTTCTTTGGAGGTGGTAACACCAGCTGGTGTTGAGCGCTGTCCGACATCGATAGAACCACCTTTGGATCAAGGCAACCTAACATGTCCGCCTGCATCTTCCTCACAGACTGGCAGTTTGCCGGGGACACCCTTATCAACCCCGTCTAAGCAAAATAGCCAGGCCTCGGTCCCTCAGATGTTGACAAGTAAAAGACCATTTCCTCCTAGCCATGAGAAAGCTAAGAGGTTGAATTTCACCATCTGCAAGCTCTTGGCTACGGAAATGCTGCCTTTCCGCCTGGTGGACACAGAGGATTTTCGAGACCTTATGTCCGTCGCAGTGCCCCAGTACCAGATGCCCAGTCAGCACTACTTCTCAAAGAAAGGTGTGCCTGCGCTCCACCAGCATGTCGCACACAACATCACCGCTTCTTTGAGAAACTCTGTGTGTGACAGGGTGCATTTCACCACAGACACTTGGACGAGTAGGCATGGACAGGGGCGTTACATGTCGCTGACTGGGCACTGGGTAACTATGGTGACAGCAGGACAAGGGGCTGCTGTCCAAGTCTTGCCGTCCCCACGAGTTGTGTGTCAATCCTCTTTATGTCAAAGTTCCTCCACTGCTTCTACCTCCTTAACCTCCTCTCAGTCTTCCACCTGCACCCAAAGCCTGTCTGGTCATGCCACAAGCTTTCTAACTGCGCAGAAGGGATCCTGCACACCTCCTTACTATGCTGGCAGTAGGGCTCAACGTCATCAGGCGGTTTTTACTTTGAAATGTCTGGGAAATGTGAGTCACACAGCTGAGGAGTTGTGGTCAGCTCTGGAGAGCCAATTTCATGAATGGTTGTCTCCACTGGACCTGAAACCAGCGAAGGCCGTGTGCGACAATGCTGCAAACCTGGGTGCGGCCCTTCGCCGGGGCAATGTCACACACGTGCCTTGTATGGCTCACGTGTTGAACCTGGTTGTTCAGCAATTTTTAGCCCACTATCCCAGACTGGATGGCCTTCTGCAGAAGGCACGGTCGCTGTGTGCTCACTTCCACCGTTCGCATCCCGCAGCTCAGCGACTTACATCTCTACAGAAGTTGTTGGGCCTGCCACTTCACCGGCTAAAATGTGATGTGCCTACCCGGTGGAATTCAACTCTGCACATTTTGCAGCGACTGTGGCAGCACCGACAAGCCCTGGTGCAATACGTTCTGACATATAGCCTGGGCCAACGAGATCCAGAGGTTGGGCAAATCGCGCTGGAGGAGTGGTCTCAGATCAGGGACCTATGCACCCTTCTGCACAGTTTTGAAATGGCGACGAAGATGTTTAGTGCTGACGATGCCATTATCAGCATGACTATTCCGGTGATTTACATGCTGGAGCACATGTTAAACAGAATTCGGAGTCAGGTGGTGGCACAAGAGGAGGTGGAGGAAGTAGAGGAGGAGGAGTTGTATGCGGAAGAGCTAACATCTGCAAGGTCCAGACGGTCGGCAGCACCAAGGCGGCAGGCATGTGAGGGTGGGGGAGATGGTTTTACCAGGGCGCATGGTAGCAGCCAAACTAGTGAGGAAGGTGCAGGAGCCCAGGAAGAAGTGGAGGACGAACTGATGGAAGACTCATCAGATGAGGGAGACCTTGATCACATTTCTGTTGTGCGAGGTTGGGGGGAGAAGACAGAGGAAGGAAGCATGATTGTTACCTCGCCACCAACACAACAGGGACTTGGTGCTCCTGGATGCGCAACACACATGAGTGCCTTCTTGCTGCACTACCTGCAACATGACCCTCGAATTGTGAGAATTAGAAATAATCCTGACTACTGGGTTGCCACACTGTTAGATCCCCGGTACAAAAGTAAATTTGCAGAAATTATTCCTGCCATAGAAAGGGATGCACGCATGCAGGAGTGTCAGCAGAGACTGTTGCAGAATCTTACATGTGCTTTTCCACAAAACACCAGTGGTGCACGTAGTGAATCTCACAGTTCCAACTTGCCAACCGTGGGACCGTCAAGTGTTCAGCACTCAAACCGTAACAGAACCACAGTATCTGCTGGTAACATCAATTTTGCGGAATCATTTCACCACTTTTTTAGCCCATCCTTTGCAAGGCCACAGGAGACAAGAAGTCAGACACATAGTCAACGCCTAGAGACGATGGTACAGGAGTATCTCCAAGTAAACATTGAAGCCATGACTGTGTCACTGGACCCTTGCTCTTTTTGGGCTTCCAATCTGGATAAATGGCCAGAGCTAGCCACTTACGCCTTGGAGATCTTGTCATGCCCCGCAGCCAGCGTACTGTCTGAACGTGTGTTCAGCGCTGCTGGTGGTGTGCTGACAGATATGCGCACGCGGCTCTCCACTGATAATGTAGACAGACTCACGTTCATAAAGATGAACAAATCATGGATCCGAAACGACTTTTCTACCCCTGTGTCATCCTGGGGAGAGTAAAAGCTTGATGATTGGTTAAAATCACCTCACCAACCGTTTTAAGCTTTCAAATTACTAATCATGTTTATCTGTATCTTTGCTGGAAAATAATTTGGGCTTCGTAGCAGTGTGCAGCACTGATTCTATTAGGCCATCTATAATAAGCTCCACAAGATTTAAAATTACTAATCATTTTTATCTGTATCTTGGCTGGAAAATAATTTGGGCTTTGTAGCAGTGTGCAGCACTGATCCTATTAGGCCATCTATACTAAACTCCACCAGATTTAAAATTAATAATAATTTTTAGCTGCATCTAGCCCGGAAAATAATTTTGGGGCTCCGAGATGCGCAAGACACATAAGTGCCTTCTTGCTGCACTACCTGCAACATGACCCTCATATTGTCAGAATTCGAAGTAATCATGACTACTGGGTTGCCACACTCTTAGATCCCCCAAACTTTTCGATCAACCTTTTCATTTTAATAAAGACCAAAAAAATGGTCATTTTTGAAATTATAAGCATTAGCAGGTTATTAGAAACTGAAATCAAACAGTTTTCAACTCAAAACTTTATTCTAGGTGATGTTACATTTTCACATAGGACCACTTGTTCGAAAGGAGCTTCTGAACTCTCTCGTCCATTGAATTTGTCAGGTTTTGGATGGTTTCTGCTTCAATTGTTTTGCATGAGGACAGAATACCCTCCCAGAGCTGTTGCTTAGATGTGAACTGCCTCCCGCCATCATAGACACTCCTTTTGATGATGCTCCAGAGGTTCTGAATGGGGTAGAGGTCAGGGGAGCATGGGGGTCACACCATAAGTTTGTCCCCTTTTATGCCCATGTCAGCCAGAGATGAAGATGTGTTATGTGCAGCATGAGATGGTGCATTATCATGCATAAAAATGATCTTGCTGTGGAATACACTGTTCTTCTTCTTGAACCATGGCAGGAAGTGCTGTTTGAGAAAATCCACATACATTATGGAGTTCATCTTTACCCCTTCAGGGATCCTAAATGGGCCGACAATCTCTCTCCCCATGATTCTAGCCCAAAACATTACTCCACCTCCTCCTTGTTGGCGCTGTAGCCGTGTTTGCGTGGGGTGTCCATCAACCAGCCATCCTCCACTCCATCCATCTGAACCATCGAGCGCTGCACGGCACTCATCCTTGAACAAAACAGTTTTGAAATCAGTCTTCATGTATTGTTTGGCCCACTGGAGCCATTTCTGCTTGTGTGAAGTGGATAGAGGAGGTCGATAGGATGGCGTATGCACAGCTGCAAACCTCTGAAGGACCCTGCAGCTTGTTGTTCGGGGGACGTTGGAGGCACCAGCAGCTTCAAAAACTTGTCTGCTGCTATGACAAGGCTTTTTTGCCACTGCTCTTTTAACCTGACGTAATTGCCTGTAGGAAAGAGTCCTCAATTTGCCCTAATCAGCACGCACACGTGTGTACTGTGAATCAGCTACATACTTCTTGATTGCCAAGACACTTCATCCTGATCATCGCACAATGTTGATTGTAGTCATGCCTTGACCTAAACACTCCACAATTTGTTGCTTCTCAGCAGCCGACACATCCTTTTTCTTTCCCATTTTGGCAGAAAATGTAGGCTGCTTAATAATGTGAGACAGCCTTCTTAAGTAGTCTTGCCTTTCATTGGACACACCTGCCAAACTAATTAGCACAGGTGTCTGCAATTGCTTACAGTGATATAAAGAGCCCTGACACACATCACCATCAATGAGTTTCACTGACAAACAACTAAATTCTTCCCTTATCACTCCTAAACACTTTTTGCATAATAATTTGGAACACAGTGTACATGTGCTTTTCCACAACACCAGTGGTTCACGTAGTGAATCTTACAGTTCTAACTTGCCATCCGTGGTCTGTATGGAGTTGTTCAATAAAGGGCCCAAAATTAAGATAACATAGATGGGAGAGGTCTCTATGAATAGGAATTACTAAGTATTTGATACCCTGTGAGGGCCAGACAAAGGGAAAGTTGGACTGGATGGAATCCTGTATGAATTTGGGGAGGGAGACATCGAGGGCCTCAGACTTCGCTGCATTGATTTTAAAATTTGACCATGTAACAAAGTGATCTATTTCAGCCATAACAGCATGGATGGATATATGTGATTGAGTGATATATACTAGGACATCATCAGCAAATAGAGAGCACATGTACTCGGTGCCTCCCACCTGAATCCACCTAATATTGGGGTTATGGCGAATTGATGAGAGCAGGTGCTCCGTCACTAGGATGTATAAGAGAGGGGACAGAGGACATCCCTGCCTTGTCCCATTGGTGATTGTGAAAGGTGATGAAAATGTTCTGATGCACCCCCTGGGCCTTGGGACACCCGGAGCCGGACCCTTTTTGGTGGATGCTGGTGGTTGTAGTCTCCATGGCGGCGACCCGGTTCCGTGGCTCAGGGCGGTCAAACCAGTGGCGGAACTATTTATGTGGTTTTGATGTTTAAATGTCCGACTACGCCACCCGTGGATTGCGGTCAGAGTGAACCGCCGCTGCAGGGCAGACCGCTGAGGCTGGTGTTGTGGGTGCAGCAGAGCGTAGCATAACTCCCCACGGGAGGAGTATAGCCTCAGGGCAGTGTATGCGGAGGATGGGGGTGATGGTGCAGGGCAGCAGCAGTAATGACACAGAGTCAGTGATGCAGTCCAGGGCCTTTACTCACAGTTCTTATTATCCAGATCACGTCTGCAGGTAACGGCTGCCCACGTCGTACTGTGCTCACCAGGTGAGGGGCTCAGACAACTCCCAGATAACTTTGGAGCGCTTCACAGGACCCCCTTTGTGTGTCCTTTGTCTTGCCTTTCTTACCAACCCTTCTGTCCGACTGCCTCGGGCCTCCTCTTGGTAAACTTGGCGCCAGTTTCCCTGACCCTATGTGGTGCCTTCCTAGCGGGTGTAGCGAGGGGCTGCGCCACATAAAATGTCACAGCCTCCTGTTTCTAGCTGAGGGTCGTTTCCTGCCTCCACTAGTTTCGGGGACCGGTCTCCCCATTTGGCCTGACCCCTCCACGCAGGTGGATTCGGGCGTGCGGTGGCGACTCGCCCGTCCGCACCCCTGGGATCCCTTCGTTCCTCGTTCCTGGAGCCTTCTCCGCTCCTCTTCCTTCCTTCTCCCTCTTCCAGGCCTGGGCCTCTGTTACTAGGCCCGCCTCCGGAGCAGAGCTCATGCAGAGCCCCTGCTCCCTGCCACTTCTGCTCAGACTTCTCTGCACTGAACTAAGATGGTGCCCACCTTTTATACTCCCTTCTCAATGCACCCAGGAACTGCTTCCTCCCTGCTCCTGCACTACAGTGTTCCCCTTCCTCAGTGTTCCCTCCCCCCACTCCAGCCAGGGATAGGGACTGTCGTGCCCATCTCAGGGGCATATTGGTCGCCCTGCCCCACGGCAATGTGGTGTAATGCATGCAGGTGTCGGGTCCTGATCCACGCTACATCCTTACCTGAGAGTGAGATATCGCACCTCTGGGTGAGGTGCAATACCTCTGTAGCAACCGAGCCCTCAGGGTGCTACAGTTCCATTTATCTTCAGCCTAGGTGACGTATTGCGATACAGGGCCGTGATTTTGGCTATAAAAGGGTCCCCTAGACCCCTACCCCAAGCTTTTTAAGAGAATCATATATGGCATGCCAGGAGACTCTATGTAATGCTTTCTCAGCATCCAACGAGAGTATCTAATTACAAATTTTTAACTGCATCTAGCCCAGGAAATACTTTGTGCATAGTAGCAGTGTCTGCTAGTCAGCGGATTATCCCGGCTGTTAAGCAAGCTACACCACCTGTAGTTTGGACACTTAATTTTTTCAAAGGAAATGCTTCGGGACCACGGGATACTCAGTGAAGAGCATCAGGAGGCACCCCAAGGCATAGGGGCTGGGACTGGCAGTGGGATGCCTTGCGGTGGACAGCCGAGCTCGATCCTTATAAAAGCTTTTTAACTGCAGCAGCTTTAGTGGACGCTACTGGAGCTGGAATTACGCGGCTGCTGGCATGAGACTTGCCCTCCAATAGATCCTTGTAAATGGATTTAAAGTGTATTCATTCAAATTAGAGAGACAATTTAAATTAAAAAGCTTAGAGCTGCCTCCACCACAGGGGGGCTCGCTCGACCCACCAGCGGACAGGCACCAGTATTGGGAGAGGGGGGCTGGCCGTCAGGGTTCACCGCGGCTCTGGCACAAATCCGGCGACGCGGAGGTGGCACAGGCAGGAGCGGACTGAACGTGTCGGCTTCTCACTTTTTGGATTTTAGAAGGGCATGACATGCCTATATCTGTGTCTCCCCCTCCTTTTACTCCTCCACCTCTTTTCTTTTCGCATGACTATATGTACTTGTCACTTTTCCATGTGTTAGTTGTGTCTTCTGAGCAGTTTGTCAGCTTTTGGACACCTTTGAAGGTGTTTTCTATGTGTTTCTATGTGTTTTTGCTTTCCTGCCATTGGTTTTAACGGTGTTCGAAGGTGTTCGACGAACAGTTCGACGAACACACGGGTGTTCGACGAACCGAACCGAACTCGAACACTACGGGGGTGGCTCAACTCTACCAGTAAGTCTAATTTCAGATTTTTTTACCTCAGGCATCAATAGACTATAAATATACTTAATAAACAAAAGCTAAAAGAGCAGATGAACATAGTTTAACAAGTCTGAAATGCGCATGTGATACTGACATCAAAGTTTCACCACATTTTGGGACAAATGTTTTCACTTTCAACATTAACAATCAGTAGAATATTTTCTCTAAATTTGCATCTCCTTTCTTCACTTTAATTGTTTGCACCTAAGAAAAAAATAAAGCTTGATGCAACATTATGCTTACAAATTGTGTTTTATGCTCAATCATCACCTGTCCTACAGAGACACAGTCAGAATTACCCTGGCGAATTGAGTAAATTTGAAAATGTAAAAAAAATCCAGAATTGCTGTATTTTTCTATTCATTCACAAAGAATTAATGTAAGTTCTTAAATATGTACGCAAAATAGCGGGACTTTCAAATATAGATAATCTTGCAAAAACAGGTCAAAGTAAAAATAAATACATCCAGTTGTGACATCTACAGCGTGTTGAACATTCCTGAATCTTAATGTGTCCTGCCGAACAAGCTCAGTTGGGAGAGTGTTAGACTGAAGATGTAAAGGTCCCTGGTTCAATCCCGGGTTTCGGCAAAAGTTTTTTTCTTCACCCATTAAATTTTAAGCAGAAAATAAACAAAGCATATGGACTGACTGTTTACAGAGAATGTAAAAATCCTAATTATTATAATTATCTACAGGAAATAAAATGATAGAAACTTGAGAACCGAACACTTTTAACTTTTGAGGAAAATAATATTTTTTGTAATTTTTCCTTCATTCTGGACGTCATCACTTTGTTTTATTTTAGTTTGACTTAGCTGTATAAGGATTTAAAGGAAACCTGATAGCTAATACGGGCAGCATGTATCAGACACTAGCTGAATGATTTCAGCCATTTATGTGTGACTATGAATCGCTGTGGCATTACTGAGACAAATATGCTTCAAAAATATGCCAGGAACAAAGCTGTTTGGGGAAAAAGCCAGGAAGGCAAAAAACACAAGCCCCAACTCATGAAAGTCATCTTTCATTCTAAAAATAGGGGTTTCCACGTTAATGGTAAGACAAAGAATCCACAGATTTGGCATTTCTCTAGCGAGGAGAGCCCACTTAAAATGTATGGGGTGCTTGTCTCCATAAGCGCAAGCTGGGCACTAAACTGGCTTATTTGCAATTCTCGATGTTGCAGAGTGAAAACACCTGTTGGACATTAATAGTAATTGCCGGTGTTGATGAATTCATTGTGAGGAGTAATTTATAAAATTGGATCACTTTGGAGGGATTTCTGCTGTTTTGGTACTTTTGGAACTCCGCAAATGTCACCCTCAAAATATTCTTGCAAAATCTGCATTCCCAAAACCCAAATAGCGCTCTTACTTTCAAAGCCCTGCTGTGTGACCAAACAGTAGTTTCTGAAGGCATATGTGGCATCACCGCATTTCAAAGAAATTGTGCAACTCTAGATATTTTCACAAGAAAAACTAAATATATATTGACCTAAATTTACCATTAATATAAAGTACAATGTGTTACAAAATAACACTATCAGAATCATGGGGATATGATAAGCATTTCAGTGTTATTGCCACATAAATTGATACATGTCAGATTTAAAAAACGGTGCTTGGTCATGAAGCTCAAAATTGGCTGTAACTAATAGGTTACAAATCAATATTAAACTAAAAGAAATCATGGTATATTTCCTTTCATCACAAGTAATGCTCATCTTTCTACTGCTTAGCTTAGAAAGAGTTAAATTACAAAAGCCAAAAGAAGTCAGGATGGCCGAGCGGTCTAAGGCGCTGCATTCATTTCACAGTCTCTCCTGGAGTTGTGGGTTCGATTTCCACTTCTGACATTAACATTTTCTTTCAAGAAATTGTACAGCTTCACTCCTGTTACTGATCAGTTGGGGTTCCGCTCTATTGGTGTCAATCTCAAATCGAAAACTAAAAGTGATGGGGCTTAGCAAAACCAATTCTCAAAGTTGGCACTTTGGCAGTGTTTCTGTGGGTCCTTGAGGCAAATCTTAAATGTCCTGAATTTGTGCTTTCACAAAAGACTTCTGGGAACATCAAATAGTTTCTTTGTGCATATGTTAGTTGTTGTTTTGGCATCGGAAAAATACTGTGGATAGGAAAATGAGAGGGACTATTTCATCTCTATGTGTCCTCTGTCCCTATTAGGGCAGAGAGTGAACCTCCTAAGGTGTTGTCGTGGAAGATTCCTAGAAACCGAATTACCAGTAAGTCTAATTTCAGATTTTTCTACCTCAGGAATCAATGGACTATAAATATACTTAATAAACAAAAGCTAAAAGAGCAGATGAACATAGTTTAACAAGTCTGAAAGGCACATGTGATACTGACATCAAAGTTTCACCACATTTTGGGACAAATGTTTTCACTTTCAACATTAACAATCAGTAGAATATTTTCTCTAAATTTACATCTCCTTTCTTCACTCCAATTGTTTCCACCTAAGAAAAAATAAAGCTTGATGCAACATTATGCTTACAAATTCTGTTTTATGCTCAATCATCACCTGTCCTACAGAGACACAGTCAGAATTACCCTGGCGAATTGAGTAAATTTGAAAATGTAAAAAAAATGCAGAATTGCTGTTTTTTTCTATTCATTCAAAAAGAATTAATGTATGTTCTTAAATATTTACGCAAAATAGCAGGACTTTCAAATATAGATAATCTTGCAAAAACAAGTCAAAGTAAAAATAAATACATCCAGTTGTGACATCTACAGTGTGTTGAACATTCTTGAATCTAAATGTGTCCTGCCAAAATTGCTCATTTGGGAGAGCGTTAGATTGAAGATCTGAAGGTCCCTGGTTCAATCTCGGTTTTCAGCAAAAGTTTTTTTCTTCACCCATTAAATTTTAAGCAGAAAATAAACAAAGCATATGGACTGACTTTTTACAGAAAATGTGAAAGTCCTAATCATTATAACTATCTACAGGAAATAAAATGATAGATACTTGAGAACTGAACACTTTTAACTTTTGAGGAAAATAATATTTTTTGTAATTTTTCCTTCATTCTGGACGTCATCACTTTGTTTTATTTTAGTTTGACTTAGCTGTATGAGAATTTAAAGGAAACCTGATAGCTAATACGGGCAGCATGTATCAGACACTAGCTGAATGATTTCAGCCATTTATGTTTGACTATGAATTGCTGTGGCATTACTGAGACAAATATGCTTCAAAAATATGCCAGCAACAAAGCTGTTTGGGGAAAAAGCCAGGAAGGCAAAAAACACAAGCCCCAACTCAGGACCGTTATCTTTCATTCTAAAAATAGGGATGCCACTTTAATGGTAAGACAATGAATCCACATATTTGGCATTTCTCTTGCGAGGAGAGCCCACTTAAAATGTATGGGGTGCTAGTCTATATAAGCGCAAGCTGGGCAATAAACTGGCTAATTTGCAATTCTGCATGTTGCAGAGTGAAAACATCTGTTGGACAAAATTAGTAATTGCCGGTGTTGATGAATTCATTGTGAGGAGTAATTTATAAAATGGGATCACTTTGGAGGGGTTTCTGCTGTTTTGGTACTTTTGGAACTCCGCAAATGTCACCCTCAAAATATTCTTGCAAAATCTGCATTCCCAAAACCCAAATAGCGCTCTTACTTTCAAAGCCCTGCTGTGTGACCAAACAGTAGTTTCTGAAGACATATGGGGCATCACCGTATTTCAATGAAATTGTGCAACTTTAGATATTTTCACAAGAAAAACTAAATATTTATTGACCTAAATTTACCATTAATATAAAGTACAATGTGTTACAAAATAACACTATCAGAATCACGGGGATATGTTAAGCATTCCAGTGTTATTGCCACATAAAGTGATACATGTCAGATTTAAAAAACGGTGCTTGGTCATGAAGCTCAAAATTGGCTGTAACTAATAAGTTACAAATCAATATTAAACTAAAAGAAATCATGGTATATTTCCTTTCATCACAAGTAATGCTCATCTGTCTACTGCTTAGCTTAGAAAGAGTTAAATTACAAAATCCAGAAGAATTCAGGGTGGCTGAGCTGTCTAAGGCGCTGCGTTCAGGTAGCAGTCTCTCCTGCAGGCGTGGGTTTGAATCCCACTTCTGACATTAGCATTTTCTTTCAAGAAATTGTACACCTTCACTCCTGCTACTGATCTGTTGGGGTTCTGCTCCAATTGAAAACTAAAGTGATGGGGCTTAGCAAAACCAATTCTCAACGTTGGCACTTTGGCAGTATTCCTGGGGGTCCTTGAGGCAAATCTTAAATGTTCTGAATTTGTGCTTTCACAAAAGACTTCTGGGAACATCACATAGTTTCTTTGTGCATATGTTAGTTGTTGCTTTGGCATCGGAAAAATACTGTGGATAGGAAAATGGGAGGGGCTATTTCATCTCTATGTGTTCTCTGTCCCTATTAGGGCAGAGAGTGAACCTCCTAAGGTGCTGTCGTGGAAGATTCCTTGAAAACGAATTACCAGTAAGTCTAATTTCAGATTTTTTTACCTCAGGCATCAATAGACTATATATATACTTAATAAACAAAAGCTAAAAGAGCAGATGAACATAGTTTAACAAGTCTGAAATGCGCATGTAATACTGACATCAAAGTTTCACCATATTTTGGGACAAATGTTTTCACTTTCAACATTAACAATCAGTAGAATATTTCCTCTAAATTTGCATCTCCTTTCTTCACTTCAATTGTTTGCACCTAAGAAAAAATAAAGCTTGATGCAACATTATGCTTACAAATTGTGTTTTATGCTCAATCATCACCTGTCCTACAAAGACACAGTCAGAATTACCCCGGCGAATTGAGTAAATTTGAAAATGTAAAAAAAATGCAGAATTGCTGTTTTTTTCTATTCATTCACAAAGAATTAATGTAAGTTCTTAAATATGTGCGCAAAATAGCTGTACTTTCAAATATAGATAATCTTGCATAAACAAGTCAAAGTAAAAATAAATGCATCCAGTTGTGACATCTACAGTGTGTTGAACATTCCTGAATCTAAACATGTCCTGCCGAAATAGCTCAGTTGGGAGAGCGTTAGACTGAAGATCTAAAGGTCCCGGGTTTCGGCAAAAGTTTTTTTCTTCACCCATTAAATTTTAAGCAGAAAATAAACAAAGCATATGGACTGACTGTTTACAGAGAATGTAAAAGTCCTAATCATTATAACTATCTACAGGAAATAAAATGATAGAAACTTGAGAACTGAACACTTTTAACTTTCGAGGAAAATAATATTTTTTGTAATTTTTCCTCATTCTGGACATCATCAATTTGTTTTATTTTAGTTTGACTTAGCTGTATGAGGATTTAAAGGAAACCTGATAGCTAATACGGGCAGCATGTATCAGACACTAACTGAATGATTTCAGCCATTTATGTTTGACTATGAATCGCTGTGGCATTACTGAGACAAATATGCTTCAAAAATATGCCAGGAACAAAGCTGTTTGGGGAAAAAGCCAGGAAGTCAAAAAACACAAGCCCCAACTCAAGACCGTCATCTTTCATTCTAAAAATAGGGGTTTCCACGTTAATGGTAAGACAAAGAATCCACAGATTTGGCATTTCTCTAGCAAGGAGAGCCCACTTAAAATGTATTGGGTGCTTGTCTCCATAAGCGCAAGCTGGGCACTAAACTGGCTCATTTGCAATTCTGGATGTTGCAGAGTGAAAACACCTGTTGGACAAAAATAGTAATTGCCGGTGTTGATGAATTCATTGTGAGGAGTAATTTATAAAATGGGATCACTTTGGAGAGGTTTCTGCTGTTTTGGTACTTTTGGAACTCCGCAAATGTCACCCTCAAAATATTCTTGCAAAATCTGCATTCCCAAAACCCACATAGTGCTCTTACTTTCAAAGCCCTGCTGTGTGACCAAACAGTAGTTTCTGAAGACATATGGGGCATCACCGCATTTCAATGAAATTGTGCAACTTTAGATATTTTCACAAGAAAAACTAAATATATATTGACCTAAATTTACCATTAATATAAAGTAGAATGTGTTACAAAATAACACTATCAGAATCAAGGGGATATGTTAAGCATTGCCACATAAAGTGATACATGTCAGATTTAAAAAACGGTGCTTGGTCATCAAGCTCAAAATTGGCTGCAACTAGTGTTGAGCGAGCATGCTCGACACTGCTCGGTACTCGCCCGTGCATCACGCTACTCGGGATGTTCGGCGAGCACCGAGCATTTCTGGGTTACTTGGGCCGGAGCTCGGGTCTCCGCCCTACATGTTTGGCTCTCTTTACAGAGCCAATGAACATGCAGGGATTGCCAGCCAGTCACTGTAATGCCGCAGCCTTGTTGTTTGTAGGCATTACAGTGATTGGTTGGCTGCACAGCGTCACCTCGAGTATTTAAAACCGGGCGCCGCCATCTTGGACACAGACGCTCCAGATCAGACAGTGTAGGGACAGCGCTGCTGAGCTAGGGAGAGATTTTTCCTGTGAAATAGTTAGTGTAGGGTCTGTAAAGGCTGCCAGAACAAACAAACAGTCCTTCTAAGGACTAATATCCATTCCAGATATCAGACAGGCAGGCAGGCAAGCTGTATAGGAGATGCAGTGGTAATACCAGCAAATGCTGCATTACAGTCCTGTGTGCTCCACTTTCTGAAATTGCTGGACTTAGCTGCAGGTCTCGGGGGCCAGTAAAAATCCTTTTTTTTCATCTAAATCCTCTTTTTTTTTCCTCCTACACACTGCACAAACACCCGTTTAATTAACCTATTGGTGTCCCTCCCCCCCCCAAAAAAAGTGTGTCTCTGATTTTTCAGACACAAATATATCTGTTGAAAATAGTCTGGTATAGGCCACTGAAACAGAAGTGTGGTTTTGCAATTCCACGGGTAAAATCTCTGTAGTATCCAGTTTTGGGACTTTGGTATCTAAAAAAAAAACAAGTTGAGTGTGTTGCTCACTGTTCAGTCGCAAATCTATATATTTTAAAAAGTGTGGTATACACCAGTAAACATTAACTGTGGTTTTGCCATTTCACGGTAAAAAATCTCTATTATCCTGCTTTTCACATTTTTTGCAGTAAAAAAAAACAGTAGTGTCTACTGACTGTTCTGACACAAAAATATATCTGTTGAAAATAGTCTGGTGTACGCCTGACAAATCCCAGTGTGGTTTTGTAGTTCTACGGGTAAAATCTCTGTAGTATCCAGTCTTGGGCCTTTGGTATCTAAAAAAAAACAGTTTGAGTGTGTCGCTCACTGTTCAGCCGCAAATCTATATATTTTAAAAACTGTGGTATACACCAGTAAATTAAAACTGTGGTTTTGCTGTTCCACGGTAAAAAATCTCTATTATCCTTCTTTTCGCATTTTTTGCAGTAAAAAAAAACAGTAGTGTCTCCTGAGTGTTCTGACACAAAAATATATCTGTTGAAAATAGTCTGGTGTACGCCTGACAAATCCCAGTGTGGTTTTGCAGTTCTACGGGTAAAATCTATGTAGTATCCAGTTTTAGGCCTTTGGTATCTAAAAAAAACAGTTTGAGTGTGTCGCTCACTGTTCAGCCGCAAATCTATATATTTTAAAAGTGTGGTATACACCAGTAAACAATGACTGTGGTGTTGCCATTCCACGGTAAAAAATCTCTATTATCCTGCTTTTCGCATTTTTTGCAGCAAAAAAAAACAGTAGTGTCTACTGACTGTTCTGACACAAAAATATATCTGTTGAAAATAGTCTGGTGCACGCCTGACAAATCCCAGTGTGGTTTTGCAGTTCTACGGGTAAAATCTCTGTAGTATCCAGTTTTGGGCCTTTGGTATCTAAAAAAAAACAGTTTGAGTGTGTCGCTCACTGTTCAGCCGCAAATCTATATATTTTAAAAAGTGTGGTATACACCAGTAAATTAATACTGTGGTTTTGCTGTTCCACGTTAAAAAAGCTCTATTATCCTGCTTTTCGCATTTTTTGCAGTAAAAAAAAACAGTAGTGTCTCCTGACTGTTCTGACACAAAAATATATCTGTTGAAAATAGTCTGGTGTACGCCTGACAAATCCCAGTGTGGTTTTGCAGTTCTACGGGTAAAATCTCTGTAGTATCCAGTTTTGGGCCTTTGGTATCTAAAAAAAAACAGTTTGAGTGTGTCACTCACTGTTCAGCTGCAAATCTATATATTTTAAAAAGTGTGGTATACACCAGTAAATTAAAACTGTGGTTTTGCCAGTTCACGGTAAAAAATCTATATTATCCTGCTTTTCACATTTTTTGCAGTAAAAAAAAACAGTAGTGTCTCCTGAGTGTTCTGACTCAAAAATATATATGTTGAAAATAGTCTGGTGTACGCCTGACAAATCCCAGTGTGGTTTTGCAGTTCTACGGGTAAAATCTCTGTAGTATCCAGTTTTGGGCCTTTGGTATCTAAAAAAAAAACAGTTTGAGTGTGTCGCTCACTGTTCAGCCGCAAATCTATATATTTTAAAAAGTGTGGTATACACCAGTAAACAATAACTGTGGTTTTGCCATTACACAGTAAAAAATCTCTATTATCCTGCTTTTTGCATTTTTTGCAGTAAAAGAAAACAGTAGCGTCTCCTGACTGTTCTGACACAAAAATATATCTGTTGAAAATAGTCTGGTGTACGCCTGACAAATCCCAGTGTGGTTTTCCATTACACGGTAAAAAATCTCTCTTATTCAGGCTTTGGTAATTTTTCCATAAGGAAAAACAGTAATAGTTTCTCCCTGATTGTTCTGATTGTTTAAAAGAGTCGGGTGAAGGCCAGAGAAATAGAACTGTGGTTTTCCTCTTCCACGGTTCTAATCTACTTTCTATTACTCTTTTTCCATTGATAGTGCGAGTGTAAGCTATTTTATTTCCTTTACAATGGGCAAGGCACGTGGCAAGGTACGTGGAACTGGACATTCTGGTGATGATGCGTGCAGAGGACGGGGCCGTGGCCAAGGTGAAAATGTGCCACAACCAACAGCCACATCTTCTCGCTCCCACTTCTTGACCGAATTTCTAGGGAAGCACAGTTCTATGGGAAGAGAACGAAAGAATGTATGTTATGCAAGAAGTGATAATAACATGATTTTAAAGCGAGTAGACAAAATGGAGTTTCTCTAGCATGAGTATCAATATGTCCTTTGCATTCCCCCCTAAAAATTATGTTATTATCAACAATAGAGGTGCTATCCCAGGGTCATGCTCTGAGGCTGAGGGACATTGGTCTTCACTCAATTAGTGCCCTTGTTACCAATTGAGGCTGTCGTGGCATGTCTATTCCCCCTTGTTAGTTGATATAATCATAAGCTCAGATCTGAGGTTGGTCGGGGAAAGCGGGTAAAGTTCATCATTCCCTTGTCATCCATGTCCTCAATGCTGGTTACATCTGGGAGGTCCGTGTATAGTCCGTGTATAGTAGCATGGATGTTGGTTGGCAGCATCCTCCTTGCTCTCTGATGACTGGCAGGCTTTCCTCATGTAAAATGGAATACAATAAAAGACTAGTTTTAGTAAAACATATTAAAAACAAGCAACAATATGCAACACTCTTTGGTCTTTAGTCCAGCACTAAAGTATGTTGATTAGCCACTATGATAAGCTGATTCTGCACCGCAACAGTAGTATTAATTACTTCCAATACACTCTAAATCTGGTCATCTAAGTAATTAGTGACCTCCACTAATTTGTCTCACATTTGTATTACCATAGGGTAGAGGAAGACAATACTGGCTATCTTATTGGGTATACGTATACTCATTTGTACTAAATGAGGTCTTCCTGATGTGCGTGGGGTGTTGTCTTTGGCACGTTTATAGATGGTATGAAGAGGGATGGTTCTCAACTCTACTTTACTATGGGGAATAAGATAAGTGGCTGAAGTTAGCCGGGCCAACGTACAAGTCCCCCCTACTCCGACTGGGAGCCATTTATACGCATTATTCCCACAGACCCAATATGTGGCTGATGGTAAATCCCATAAAGCAGAGTGCTGTAATACTAATTTATGTACCAAATCGATAAAAATGGTGTTATTTGAAAACATACATCATGAAGGCATTTGTCCCAGGGGGTTACAATATCAATATCCAACATTTGGATTGCCACATGTTGGATTACTAGGCTTATATTCAGAAAATTCATTACAAGGGACGTTACCAGATATTTTATAACATGTCATTGGTGCCTTTTATAAACAGATTTGTATGTACCCATGAATGATTATGAATATATCTTTCCAATAATGACAGTCTGGAAAGGGCATACTAGCGGCTGAAACTGGTGAGTGAGTACATATCCAACAGTCACTGATCTGGTTGTTTTCCAATTGTCTTAATTCTTGTACCAAAATCTGATGGTGAGTAATGAACTTATTATTAAAGGGGTCAGTACTTTGTTGTAGGCTTTTCCAGGTATTGACTAGTTTAACCATACATATTATCATAAAACATCTCAGCTTTTGGGATTGTCAGGAGCACTTGGTATGGTCCGTCATACAATGGTTCTAGTCCATGTTTCCGAACATGCCTCTTCACATACACATAATCTCCAGGCCTGAAGGTAAGACAACCTTCTGCATCAGCTGGATCTGGAATAGAAGATGATACTAATGCATGGGTGTTAGTTAAGGCTTTGGTAAGCTGAATCACATATTGCACAACGTAATCTGTTTCTTCTGATAATTGTTGTGGGGTAAATCTAGCTATGGCTGGTTGTGACCCAAACAGTATGTCATAGGGTGACAGTTTGTGTTTCCCTATGGGTGTGGTGCATATGTGATATAGTGCAATGGGAAGGAGCTCAGGCCACTGGGCCGTAGTCTCCTGCATCATTTTGGTTCACTGCCCTTTTAGTGTGCCATTCAATCTCTCCACCTTGCCACTTGACTGTGGATGGTAAGGAGTATGTATCGTCACTGTTAATCCGATCATGGTGCATATTTCTTGATATACGCATGAGGGAAAGGCTGGTCCTTGATCACTTTTGATAACTTCTGGGACTCCATACCGGCAAACAACTTCAGAGACCAGCTTCTTGGCGGTAGTCTTGGCAGTCATGTTTGGAACAGCGAATGCTTCTGGCCAACTGGAAAACATATCCACTACCACTGAGCAGTCCATGGGGCCAGGAGGCTGCAACGGCTGGATACAGGAGTCGAGGCAAACAGTACAGTTGTTTCTTCTTCCATAGCCCATCTATCAACTTAGCACCCGCCTCCTTCCACGACTGGCATTCTTATTTAGAGCATAGAGCGTGTGGAGCGACAGCCAACTGTCTTGGTAGTTTCACCGCTTCCATCAATTGTCTGACGCTTTCAGCATTTTTCACAGGAGAACCTGCAGTCAGAGCTTTGAGCTCTGCTTCCTGTGCTGACATACTGGGAGGTAAGACTGCATCCTCTACCAATGTATCTTCAGTTGTGACAGCATATCCAGTATGAAACCTGCCAGAGGTGTCAGCATATCTGGATCATCCATCCGTATACAACGCAAGTTCTGGGTCATCCAAGGGTACTTCCCCCACTAGAGCAAGTGGAGTTGACTCCGCAGTAATTTGTTCCGGACAATCATGCGGTGGAGCCTCTTTCCCCTCTCCTTCAGGTGCTGGTAGCAGGGTGGGTGGGTTGATGGTGGTGAACCACCGGTGTAACTTCACATTTTCTGGCAAAATCAACGAAAATTGCAGCCACAGGTGTCTCTGTGTAGACAGATGTTTAGGTGGTTGCTGTGTGGCGTGAACCGCTCGTAGACAGCTGGGATTGTTGCAACAGTTCTTGGTGCTCCTTGTTGTTTACATCAGCCAGATTGTCTTCTCTTAATGCATCATACAGGGGCTGCATTAGACGTGAGGCGTCTGGGATCCATTGCCTTCAATGTGTACATAGTCCAAAAAACTGTTGCAGCTCTATGGAATCTTTTGGGAATGGTAGCAGGTAGATGGCCGTCTTCCTTTCTTCTGTGAGATGTCTGGCACCCTGAGTAAGGCAATGGCCTAAGAAGACCACTTGACAAAGGCAAAACTGAAGCTTCGAGGCTGAGACTTGACAATTCAGATTTGCCAGATGCTTGAGGAGGCTAACACTGGCCCTGATGGACACTTGCTCCGTGTAAATGTAATATGTAAATGCAAACAGAAACTGACAGTCTTTGTGTAGTGGAATGCTAATAAAAAAACAAAACAAAAAAAAAAACAGACAACGTGTACGTGCATCTATTAGATGCTTAAGGATATATGACCATCTAGAAAATTAATTTACATAAACACATATTTTGCTCTGTCACACACTGATCATGATGATCTTTCTCATACACATTCTGGGATTCTGGGTGTAGTGTGTATTGCGGCCTGTATTTCGGGTGTGCTAAGATGGCTACCACCAGAAGGAAGCATACTACAGGAAGGGTGCACCAAGATGGCCACCGCCAAAGGGACATGTGGTCAGAGGCTGGAGGTGATGCAATGGGTGTAGCAACATGGCCGCTACAGGAAGGGTTGGAACTTTGGGCGGACATAGGTATAACAGATGAGGATAGGAGAACTAGGAGTGACTTGGGTAGTGGCAAGGGGTGTGTCTCCTGGACGGGGCACGTGCCATGCAACACAATAATCTGCTGACAATGGATTCTGCTGGCCACAATTAGAACATTTCCACCAATTCATTACTCCGACATTATCGGAGAGCAGTATCTTTGTAATACACATAACATAGCGTCTTTCCCTTATTTTCTGTATTTTCTTCCTCCATTCACCTTTTTTCCCTCTCTGCTCTGTATGAAGCCAAGGCCGTTCTGCTATGCTAGCAGCTGTAACTGGGCGCTTATCTGGCAGTGCGCATATTTCAGTTAACCATTTAAGTTCCTCCACATATCTACATACTTTTTCCTTCGGTCAACAAACTCAGTGCAACCTTTCCTCACATGTATTCACTACTTTCCAATATTTCAACATTCCATTGGTATCTGATATGTTACTCATAACCGTGGGTAGTGCCCCTAAGATGCAGACCTCCTCTATGTGTGCATCAGAGTTTGGATCTTTTAAAGTAAGGATCATCTGACCATTGTCCTGGAATTGGATTCTGGATTGGAATTTAGACAAGAGGGCTGCTCATAAAAGATTTACCTGGCAGATCGGGAATATGCCATTACTTCTGGAAATAGGCCAATTGGAATAGGTTTGGTGAAAGTGTGTTTGTTAGATCTGCCATCTACACCGATCAATATTAGATTATCGTTAGAAAATTGGACTGGGTCAGTTCAGTGGATTGATTTTAAAATGGAGTTGGCCGCCCCAGTGTCTACCATGAACTTAACCGGATGGATTCCCTCATTCCCTCCCACTGGGAGAACTACAGATGAACAGAGCTCGGGGGTGATTACGGGCAGCATCACGATGGCAGACTCTGGTTGGCCTTCCTTTCAGAACGGGCGGTCCTGGGGAACATTTTCTCATGGCAAGTCCCGTGGGCCGGGTGTCCTATTTCTGAATACGGGGACTTGCGTGGTGCACTGACCAGCAGGGGTGTGACAGTCTCTTTGGAAGTGTCCTGCTCGGCCACACCTCCAGTACTGAAGATGTGAATTCACTATTGGTCTTCTCTCGTGATACATTACTTGCTGATCAGGTACCACCATGAGGTAATAGTGGGGCTGTAAGGGAGGAGGAGGATACCGGGGGAGCAAGGGGGGATACTGTGCTATGGGTACTGCGGGTGCAGCAATTACCATTGTACTGATTGTGGGGAGATCTTGGAGGTAGGGGAATACTGGAGGAGACCAGATTTCGGGTTTGATTGTGGGTTTGATTAATTGAGCAGCATAATCAACAAGATCCCTGTCGATGGCCAAGAGTCTTATCTCTCTCAATTTAGTTAGATGCATGGCAATACACTGTTTTATTGCTCCGACTATTATTTTGGCCGCAACCTCTTTTGGGCATCCAAAGATACCAGTGGAAATGAATGGCAGGGCTAGGGTTGGGGCCGCATGAAGCTGTGATGCGTATGGCAGGGTGTTTTGGATTGTTTCTTTAAGCAGGTGTTGTGACCTGGGTAAATCCAGGGGATCATATTTTGGTCCAACCGCATGTATAACAAACTGACATGATAGCTTTCCGGCTCTTGTAGCCACCACCTCTCCTTCTCTTAATGGTCCATGGTCACGGATGTAATCATTAGATGCAGCTTGTATTGTAGGTCCCCCAATATGACATATCTGTGCAGCTAGCCCCCACCCATGCTGCAGTTTCGCATTTGCTGCGTTTACAATGATCCCAACCTGCTGTTGTGGTATACTCCGCATTCCTATTCTCAGTATAGTGGAGAAATTTGAAGGACTATTCAGTAAAACAGATGCCACTTCCTGATACTCGTGTCCATGTTCTATTTCCCCAGTTTGGGAGAGGGTGAATAGGGAAGAGTTCAGAGGACCCTGGGTCTCTCTGAATGGAGTATGGACCATGGCAGGGGCAGGTGGGGGTGGTGGTTTATAATACCCCCCGTCTACGTTAAGTAATGGGCAGGTTGGTGCTATAACACCGGGTTTACATGCTCCACAATTATAGCACGTCTTGCGCCATCCTGAATTAGTGACCCAACACACATTACAGAGCCAACCGTCTGGGTTATATGATGGTGGCTGACTCTCAGTGGGAAGTGCAGGGTATTTAATTTCATAAGGTATAAATTGCTCAGTTTCCGGATTCAGGGGCTGGGGTACTGCTACATTTGTGGGAGATGCTTCTTTAGGGGCTTTAGATTTGGATTGTGGACACATAATTTGGGAAGGGGGGGGGGCCTACTTCCTCCTGTACTTTTTCAACATATCCTTCATCACAAATCTCATGTGCCACTTTCCTAAAGTTTTCAGCATCTTCCAACAATCCACAGTCAACTAATTTTCCTCTATTGTGGCGAATTCCTTCGTCCCACAACACAGGCTGAAGCCTCCCCTCCACAGGAAAATGTAACACCTTAAACACTTTTGGCGCGTGCTTAAATGATCTTTTCCCTTCTCGACTGATCATGATATTCTTCACATTCTCTCCCTCCCGTCTCTCTCTCTCCTCCTGGAGAGACAAATTCTTTCTACTCCACAGAAACATTGATTATTCACTACAACTGACAAAAAGATCCTTAATTTGTGCACAGCAAAGTCTGGCCAGAGCTCTCAGCTGTTCCACTATTAACAACTCACCCCTCCCATTGGGGGAATTCTTTCACAGAACAATGAAAGGAGGAGCGCCTTTTGCATCAGCTTTGCAGCTCTTAGCAACTTAGCAGCGCTCCGGACACTCGATATACATATATCTACTTGCGTGTCCTACCCAATCTTCGATCACCTACCGCAACTGAAGCTAACAATGTTCAGTCTCTCCTAAGAATTTTTGTCAGAAGCTGAGAAAGATTCACACAATATTCACTTGTCAATCCGAGGTGATACTGCTTTGAAGTTAAATAATATCAGACTCCTAATGGGACTTCACCCCTTATAGTCTCACCTTTGACTACATCCAAAGAGGACATCCGGAGATACTGCAAACAACCACACACCACGTGGAAACCACGCCAAACGGTCAGTGTCACTAGTAAAAAACTTGAGCACTTACCATGGCTTTTTGTGGGGGATGATCAGTCCCAATTCCAGTGGGGGAGGCTGAAGGCAGGTCTCACTTTGTGGACGTCCAGAGGTGGAGGGGCGTCCCTGGTTAGGGATCCGAGTCACGGCACCAACTGTTAAGGGAGGGCAATAACCCTTCACGGTTGACCAAGTGAGTGTCAAATTATTAAATTATTATGTTGATTGCAATCCACAGAAAACCAAACGGAAACAATGTTCTGTATTGGGAGGTTTCAAAGAATCTCTGATCCCATTTATTTTGCTAAGCATTTTATATTGTTTTGAGTATATCAAATAGCCAATCAACTCTACAGCCATACTACAATACTATAGGCTAACTGATGTGAGTACAATTATTACGGAAACACATATATGGTCATATTATCATTGTTAGTTTGAAGCACTATGGAAATTTTACAAGGTCAAACCTGGCCTAAACAAGTTAGATAACAGTGTCTGACAAAATGTTCTCTTGAGAAAAAGTTAGTGTGAGATAAGTTCTATGCGAAGAGAAAGAAAGAATGTATGTTATGCAAGAAGTGATAATAACATGATTTTAAAGCGAGTAGACAAAATGGAGTTTCTCTAGCTTGAGTATCAATATGTCCTTTACAAAAATAGTCTGGTGAACGCCTGACAAATCCCAGTGTGGTTTTGCAGTTCCACGGGTAAAATCTCTGTAGTATCCAGTTTTGGGCCTTTGGTATCTAAAAATAAAAACAGTTTGAGTGTGTCACTCACTGTTCAGCCACAAATCTATATATTTTAAAAAGTCTGGTAAACAATAACTGTGGTTTTGCCATTCCACGGTAAAAAATCTCTATTATTAAGGTTTTGGTATTTTTTCCGTAAGGAAAAACAGTAATAGTTTCTCCCTGATTGTTCTGATTATTTAAAAGAGTCGGGTGTAGGCCAGAGAAATAGAACTATGGTTTTCCTCTTCCACGGTTCTAATCTACTTTTTATTACCCTTTTTCCATTGATAGTGCAAGTGTAAGCTATTTTATTTCCTTTACAATGGGCAAGGCGCGTGGCAAGGTTCGTGGAACTGGACATTCTGGTGATGGTACGTGCAGCGGACGGGGCCGTGGCTAAGGTGAAAATGTGCCACAACCAACAGCCACATCTTCTCGCTCCCACTTCTTGACCGAATTACTAGGTAAGCACAGAACAACACCAGTATTGCGAACTGATCAGTGTGAACAGGTTATTAATAGGATAGCAGATAATACTTCCAGTTACCTGGGCACCACCACCTCCGGTCTGTCTTCCACACGGTCAACTCTTAGTAGCTGTGAGTCTCGACCGCATACTCCTCCTCACCCTGATGCTCCTTCCTCCCATCATGCCGAGTGTCGTCAGCCAGCAATTGATCCCACACTTGGACACTCTGAAGAGCTGTACACTGGTCCATTTCCATATTTGTGCCCCTCGCCTGCTACGCTTGAAGTGGTGGAAGAGGAGATCCCATGTAGTGATGCCCAAATATTTGAACAGCCACGGCCACAGGAAGTCACAAGAGGTGGACGATGACGAGACACAATTGCCAGGAAGTGAGGAGGAGCATCGTGGTGAGCAAGTGGAAGTGGAGGAGGTGGTGGATGATCTAGTAACTGACCCAATGTGGCAGTAGGACATGCAGAGTGAGGCCAGCAGCACACAGGGGGAAGGAGGCAGAGTACCCCAACAGGCAGGAAGAAGCAGTGTGGTGGCCGCAGACAGAAGGCGTGCAACCGTTCCCTATAACACCAACACGAGGGATGTTGCCAGTACAAGCGGTAGGTCTTCCAGAGTCAGGAATTTTTTTAAAGACTCTGCTGATAACCCCAAAAAGGCCATTTGTACCACCTGCCATGTTAGCATCAGCAGGGGTGACAAAACTTCCCGCCTGACCACCACCAGCATGATCAGGCACATGGCAGCAAAGCACCACGACCAGTGTCAGCGGGTGTCACCACTGCTTCTTCCGCTGTTGTGCATGCAATAGAACCCCCTGTTGTGTGTGCAAGGCAATCCCCTGTCCATACTGCATGTAAAGATGCCCCCTCCTCTCAGTCTTCACTTGTTATGGCAGTTTCTCAAGAAAAAGCATTAACGTCCACGTCCATGTCCCACCGCAGCATTCAATTGTCCATATCCCAGACCTTTGAACGAAAGCGGAAATTTGCAGCTAATGCCCCACAGGCCACAGTCCTAAATTCGCACATTTCAAGACTGCTTGAATTGGAAATGCTGCCTTTTAGGCTGGTGGAGACGGAATCCTTCCGCAACCTTATGGCGGTGGCCGTCCCTCGGTACTCGGTCCCCAGCCTACACTATTTGGCCAGGTGTGCCATCCCCGCACTACACAAGCATGTGTCACAAAACATCTGCGTTGCCCTCAACAACGCAGTTACTGGGAGAGTCCACCTCACAACGGACACGTGGACAAGTGCTTGTGGCCAGTGACGGTACATCTCCCTGACGGCACACTGGGTAAACATAGCGGAAGCCAGGACCCAGTCGGACCTTGGGACGGAACACATCCTCCCCACACCGAGGATTGCGGGCCCTATGTCAGTCAGAGTTGCCCCCACAGTGTACAGCTCCTGCGCATCATCCTCCTCCTCATGTTCAGCCTCCATCTCAGATATCACAACATCAGTTACAAGCTGGAAGCACTGCAGTACTGCCTCCGCCAAGCGGCAACAGGCTGTGCTGAAACTCATAAGCTTAGGTGATAAACCTCACACTGCTTGTGAGTAGTTTTGAGCCACCCCGGTAGTGTTCGAGTTCGGTTCGGTTCGTCGAACACCCGTATGTTCGCCGAACTGTTCGTCGAACTGTTCATCGAACACGTTCGAACACCGTTAAAACCAATGGCAGGCAAACAAAAACACATAGAAACACATAGAAAACACATAGAAAACACTTCAAAGGTGACCAAAAGCCGACAAACTGCTCAGAAGACACAACTAACAAATGGAAAAATGACAAGTACATATAGTCATGCGAAAAGAAAAGAGGTGGAGGAGTAAAAGGAGGGGGAGACACAGATATAGGCATGTCATGCCATTCTAAAACCAAAAAAGTGCGAAGCCGACACGGCCAGTCCGTTCCTGCCCGTGCCACCTCCGTGTCGCCGGGTTTGTGCCAGAGCTGCGGTGGACCCTGACGGCCAGCCCCCCTCTCCCAATACTGATGCCTGTCCGCTGGTGGGTCGAGCGAGCCCCCCTGCGGTGGAGGCAGGTCTAATCTTTTTAATTTAAATTGTCTCTCTAATTTGAATGAGTACACTTTAAATCCTTTTACAAGGATCTATTCGAGGGCAAGTCTCATGCCAGCAGCCGTGGTAATTCCAGCTCCAGTAGCGTCCACTAAAGCTGCTGCAGTTAAAAAGCTTTTATAAGGATCGAGCTTGGCGGACCACCGCAAGGTGTCCTACCGCCAGTCCCAGCCCCTGTGCCTTGGGGTGCCTCCCCGATGCTCTTCACTGAGTGTCCCGGGGGCCAGAACCATTTCCTTTTAAAAAATTAAGTGTCCAAGCTACAGGTGGTGTAGCTTGCTTAACAGCTGGGTTAATCCGCTGACTAGCAGACACTGCTACTAGGCACAAAGTATTGCTTGGGCTACATGCAGTTAAAAATTTGTAATTAGATACTCTCGTTGGATGCTGAGAAAGCATTCCATAGAGTCTCCTGGCACGCCATATATTATTCTCTTAAAAAGCTTGGGGTTGGGGACCCTGTTATAGCCAAAATCATGGCCCTGTATCGCAATCCGTCAGCTAGGCTGAAGATAAATGGAACATTTTCATCACCTTTCATAATCACCAATGGGACAAGGCAGGGATGTCCTCTTTCCCCTCTCTTATACATCCTAGTGATGGAGCACCTGCTCTCATCAATTCACGATAACCCCAATATTAGGGGGATTGAGGTGGGAAGCACCAAGTACAAGTGCTCTGCATTTGCTGATGATGTCCTAGTATATATCACTCAACCACATATATCCATCACTGCTGTTATGGCTGAAATAGATCACTTTGGTACATGGTCAAATTTTAAAATCAATGCAGCGAAGTCTGAGGCCCTCGATGTCTCCCTCCCCAAATCCATACAGGATTCCATCCAATCCAACTTTCTCTTTGCCTGGCCCTCACAGGGTATCAAATACTTAGGGATTCGTATTCATAGAGACCTCTCCCGTCTATTTAATCTTAATTTTGGGCCCTTTATTGAACAACTCCATAGAGATCTTACTTCTTGAACGTTGAAGGATTTTTCCTCGTTCGGCAGAATAAATATACTAGAAATGAACGTCCTACCTAAACTCTTATACCTCTTCCAAACCATTCCCATGGCAATTCCCTCAAATTTTTGGAAAAGACTACACAGTAGCTTTTGCAGATTTATCTGGGCAAGTGGGCGTCCACGCATTCGGGGGGACGTTCTGATCAGACACAAACAAAAGGGGGGCCTTAGCCTTCCGGATTGTAGAAGGTATTACATGGTAGCAGTAAGTAAGAAGTAGAATCCTGGACTTCTTCCATCATTCGGAGGGGAAATTGTGCTTCAAAATAGCTCAATCCATTTGTCCTAAAGCTCTTACCACTCTCCCATGGTGCGCCCATTTAATTGTCCCCTCTCTTGGTCTCATGTCATATATAGAGATGAGTGGTGTTCGACTAGAACTGTTCGCCAATCTCAAATTCGAGCTGTTTTGGGTGGTGTTCGAGTTGTTCGACGAACCCGAACGATTTGCAAAAAATTCGGCTGTTCGAGGTTATGTTCGATAACTGTTCGTGCACCAAAAGCGTGTCCTGCATGTCTGGCGCTATTTAGAGCACCAATCATGCAGGGATTGTCTGCCACTCAGTGTAATGCCACAGCCATGGTGGTTGTGGCATTACAGTGATTGCCCAAATCGATGGGAACAGTGCCAACAGTGAAACATGAAAAGCTGGCAATTCAGCAGCGGCATACACCGGTACCCGACAATTTAGAACCGAAAGAATAGAGCTTCACACATAGATATAAACATGTCAGCCACATATATACGAAGTACAGTGAAAGTGCTGCTTACTGTACTTGTCATTTAGCGTAAAGGATTTATCAAAAAAAATAATAGTGTTTTCATGCACTGTCTCTTTAAAAAAGCCGGCCGGCAATTCAGCAGGGTACCCGACAATTTATAACAGACAGAATAGAGCTTCACACATAGATTAGATAGATAGAAACATGTCAGTCACATATATATGAAGTACAGTGACAGTGTTGATTACTGTACTTGTCATTTAGTGTAAAGGATTTATTAAAAAAAATAATAGTGTTTTCATGCACCGTCTCTTTAAAAAAGCCGGCCGGCAATTCAGCATCTGTACCCAACAATTTAGAATAGAAGGAATAGAGAATCACACATAGATTAGATAGATAGAAACATGTCAGTCACATATATATGAAGTACAGTGATAGTGTTGCTTACTGTACTTGTCATTTAGTGTAAAGGATTTATTAAAAAAAAATAATAGTGTTTTCATGCACCGTCTCTTTAAGAAAGCCGGCCGGCAATTCAGCATCTGTACCCGACAATTTATAACAGACAGAATAGAGCTTCACACATAGATTAGATAGATAGAAACATGTCAGTCACATATATATGAAGTACAGTGATAGTGTTGGTTACTGTACTTGTCATTTAGTATTAAAATAAAGGATTTATTATTAAAAAAATTGGCGTGGGGTTCCCCTTAATTTTAGGCTCTAGCAGAGGTTAAGCAGACGGCTGGGGCAGATGTTTGAAGCCTGGGAAGGGGGTAATACCCACGGAGCTTCCCAGGCTACTAATATCAGCCCCCAGCTGAATACATAGCCTTTACTAGCTATTAAAATGGGGGACCCCCCCAAAAAAATGACGTGGGGTCCCCCCTAATTTAATAGCTAGCAAAGGCTAGGCAGACAGCTGGGGGCTGATATTAATAGCCCAGGAAGGGAGCCATGAATATTGGCCCCCTCCCAGGCTAGAAACACCAGCCGTCAGCCGCCCCAGAAATGGCGCATTCATAGGATGCGCCAATTCTGGCACTTAGCCTCGCTCTTCTACGCTGCCCTGGTGCGGTGGCAGGGGGTAATAGGGTTGGGGTTGATGTCAGCTTATAATGCCAGCTGACATCAAGCCCAGGTTAGTAATGGAGAGGCGTCTATAAGACACCCCCATTACTAACCCCATAGTCAAAGTTAAAAAAAACACAAACACCCAGAATAAAGTCCTTTAATTGAAATAAAGACACAATCCTTTATTGTTCTAAATTAAACCATACTTACCGTCACGCCCATTCCAGCTGAAGCCAACGATCTCCTGCAATAAAAGAAAAATAATAAAGCAACCTCATCCTTACCTTTCCATGGTTCCCACGACAGCTTCAGCTCTGCTACATCGAGATGACAGGCTGGACCGCAGCAGAACGCTGCCATCCAGCCTGTCATCCCGCAGACACTGAGAAGCGCAGGCATGCTTGCGCTCTGCAGTGTCTGGCTGTGACGGCATCCAGATGAGCCGAGTTCATGTCCAATGAACTCGGCGCACCTCATGCACGTCACTGACAGCGTGGGAGATTTCTCCTGCACTCAGCACTTCAGCGTGAGAATTCTCCCACGCTGTCAGTGACGTACATGAGGTCAGCTGAGTTCATTGGACATGAATGAGCTCACCTCATGCACTTCACTGACAGCGTGGGAGAATTCTCACGCTGAAGTGCTGAGTGCAGGAGAATTCTCCCACGCTGTCAGTGACGTGCATGATGTGCGCCGAGTTCATTGGACATGAACTCGTCTCATCTTTATGCCGTCACAGCCAGACACTGCAGAGCGCAAGCATGCCTGCGCTTCTCAGTGTCTGCGGGATGACAGGCTGGATGGCAGCGTTCTGCTGCGGTCCAGCCTGTCATCTCGATGTAGCAGAGCTGAAGCTGTTGTGGGAACCATGGAAAGGTAAGGATGAGGTTGCTTAATTATTTTACTTTTATTGCAGAAGACATTGGCTTCAGCTGGAATGGGCCTGACGGTAAGTATGGTTTAATTTAGAACAATAAAGAATTGTGTGTTTATTTCAATTAAAGGACTTTTTTCTGGGTGTTTGTGTTTTTTTTAAATACTTTACTAGAAATTCATGGCGGTCATGTCTAATATTGGCGTGACCCCATGAATTTCGGGCTTAGGGCCAGCTGATAATGCCAAGCTGGCCCTAACCCCTTTATTACCCATTGAGCCACCGCACCAGGGCCCTGGATGAGTTGGGTACAGCGCCAGAAGATGGCGCTTCTATGAATGCGCCATTTTCCGGGGTGGCTGCGGACTGCATTTTGCAGCGGGGGGGACCCAGAAAGCTTGGGCCTCCCTGCGCTGCAGATTCCAGCCCCCAGCTGCCTAGTTGTACCTGGCTGGACACAAAAATAGGGCGAAGCCCCACGTATTTTTCTTTTTAATTATTTCATGAAATTCATGAAATAATTAAGAAAAAAAGGGCTTCCCTATATTGTTGTGTCCGGCCAGGTACAAATAGGCAGCTGGTGGTTGGGGGCAGCCCATTCCTGCCTGCTGTACCTGGCTGGACACAAATATAGGGCTAAGCCCCACGTCAATTTTTTTTTAAATTATTTCATGAAACTAGATGGTGGCCCGATTCTAACGCATCGGGTATTCTAGAATATGTATGCGGCAGACCCGACGCAATCAGCAGAGCGGTGTTTAAATTTGGCGCCAAAATCGCTGACTGGTCGCGGCCAGCAACCGCGACCAATCAGCAAAGCGGTGTTGAAATTTGGCGACTATATCGCTGATTGGTCACGGCCGGCGGTCACGACTAATCAGCAGAGCGGGGTTTAAATTTTGCGCCAATAATGCTGATTGGTCGCGATCGCGACCAATCAGCAAAGCGGTGTTTACATTTTGCATCAATAATGCTGATTGGTTGCCGTCACAACCAATCAGCAAAGCGGTGTTTAAATTTGGCGCCAATAATGGTGATTGGTCACGACCGCGACCATTCAGCAGAGCGGTGTTTAAATTTGGCGGCAACAATGTTGATTAGTCGCGGCCGGCGGTCGCAACCAATCAGCAGAGCGGGGTTTAAATTTGGCGCCAAAATCGCTAATTGGTCGCGGCCGGCAACTGTGACCAATCAGCAGAGCGGGGTTTAAATTTGGCGCCAATACTGCTGATTTGTCGTGGCCGGCAACCGTGACCAATCAGCCGAGCAGGGTTTAAATTTGGCGCCAATACTGCTGATTGGTCGCGGACGGCGACCGCGATCAATCAGCAGAGCGGTGTTTAAATTTGGCGCCAATAATGCTGATTAGTCGCGGCCGGCATCCGTGACCAATTAGCAGAGCGGAGTTTAAATTTGGTGCCAATCTCGCTGATTGGTCGCGGCTGGAGTCCGCGACCAATCAGCAGAGCGTTGTTTAAATTTGGCGCCAATCTCACTGATTGGACGCGTCTGGGGCCCGCGACCAATCAGCAGAGCGTTGTTTAAATTTGGCGCCAAGCTCGCTGATTGGTCGCGGCCGCTATTTAAATGTGGCGCCCAAATCGGTGATTGGTCGCGGGCAGCGTCCGGGACCAATCAGCAGAGCGGTGTTTAACTTTAGCGCCAAGATCACTGATTGGTCACGTGCGGAGAGCGCGACCAATCAGCTAATCGTATTGGTGAGGACCGGGGAGCGCCGCTGCCTGGTTGGATACTTCCGCTGCGAGAACCCGGGACATGAGCGACTGGTCGCAGCAGAAGTATCCCGACCCGCAGCGCAGCTCCCTGGTCCTCCCTTGACACCCTAGCCGCTGATTTCCCCACAGTATCCGCATGGTGTTACAAAGATCCGGACATTTGTGTTAAAAATCGCTTATTGGTCGCTGGCGCTGCCAGCGACCAATCACCGATTTGGGCGCCAAATTTAAATATCGGCCGCAACCAATCACCGATCTTGGCTCCACATTTAAACACCGCTGAGCTGATTGGTCGCCGACGCTGGGCGCGACCAATCACCGATTTTGGCGCCACATTTAAATAGCGTCCGCGACCAATCAGTACAGCGGTGTTTAAATGTGGAGCCAAGATGGGTGATTGGTCGCGGCCGATATTTAAATTTGGCGCCCAAATCGGTGATTGGTCGCGAGCAGTGCCAGCGACCAATCAGCGATTTTTAACACAAATGTCCGGACCTTTGTAACACCATGCGGATACTGTGGGGAGATCAGCAGCTAGGGTGTGAAGGGAGGACCGGGGAGCGGCGCTGCGGGTCGAGATACTTCTGCTGCGAGTAACCGCTCATGTCCCGGGTTCTCGGAGCGGAAGTATCCAACCAGGCAGCGCCGCTGACATCCATGCGGCTAGGGTGTGAAGGGAGGACCGGAGAGCGGCGCTGACATCCAATTGGTCGCAGCCGCTATTTAAATGTGCCGCACAAATCGGTGATTGGTCGCCGTCTTGACCGCGACCAATCACTGATCTTGCCGCCAAAGTTAAACACTACTGTGCTGATTGGTCGCGGATGCTACCCGCGACCAATCACCGATTTGTGCGCCAAATTTAAATATCAGCCTCATGCACGTCACTGACAGCGTGGGAAAATTCTCCTGCACTCAGCCCGAGAATTCTCCCACGCTGTCAGTGACGTACATGAGGTGAGCCGAGTTCATTGTTGGCTCATCTGGATGCCGTCACAGTCAGACACTGAGGAGCGCAAGCATGCCTGCGCTTCTCAGTGTCTGCGGGATGACAGGCTGGATGGCAGCGTTCTGCTGCGGTCCAGCCTGTCATCTCGATGTAGCAGAGCTGAAGCTGTCGTGGGAACCATGGAAAGGTAAGGATGAGGTTGCTTTATTTTTTTTTTTTTATTGCAGGAGATCGTTGGCTTCAGCTGGAATGGGTGTGATGGTAAGTATGGTTTAATTTAGAACAATAAAGGATTGTGTCTTTATTTCAATTAAAGGACTTTATTCTGGGTGTTTGTGTTTTCTTTTAACTTTGACTAGGGGGTTAGTAATGGGGGTGTCTTATAGACAGACGCCTCTCCATTACTAACCTGGGCTTGATGTCAGCTGGCATTATAAGCTGACATCAACCCCAACCCTATTACCCCACTGCCACCGCACAAGGGCAGCGTGGAAGAGCGAGGCTAAGTGCCAGAATTGGCGCATCCTATGAATGCGCCATTTCTGGGGCGGCTGACGGCTGGTGTTTCTAGCCTGGGAGGGGGCCAATATTCATGGCTCCCTTCCTGGGCTATTAATTTCAGCCCCCAGCTGTCTGCCTAGCCTTTGCTAGCTATTAAATTAGGGGGGACCCCACGTCATTTTTTTGGCAGGGTCCCCCATTTTAATAGCTAGTAAAGGCTATGTATTCAGCTGGGGGCTGATATTAGTAGCCTGGGAAGCTCCGTGGGTATTACCCCCTTCCCAGGCTTCAAACATCTGCCCCAGCTGTCTGCTTAACCTCCGCTAGAGACTAAAATTAAGGGGAACCCCACGCCAATTTTTTTTAATAATAAATCCTTTATTTTAATACTAAATGACAAGTACAGTAACCAACACTATCACTGTACTTCATATATATGTGACTGACATGTTTCTATCTATCTAATCTATGTGTGAAGCTCTATTCTGTCTGTTATAAATTGTCGGGTACAGATGCTGAATTGCCGGCCGGCTTTTTTAAAGAGACAGTGCATGAAAACACTATTATTTTTTTTAATAAATCCTTTACACTAAATGACAAGTACAGTAAGCAACACTGTCACTGTACTTCATATATATGTGACTGACATGTTTCTATCTATCTAATCTATGTGTGAAGCTCTATTCTGTCTGTTATAAATTGTCGGGTACAGATGCTGAATTGCCGGCCGGCTTTTTTAAAGAGACAGTGCATGAAAACACTATTATATTTTTTAATAAATCCTTTACACTAAATGACAAGTACAGTAAGCAACACTGTCACTGTACTTCATATATATGTGACTGACATGTTTCTATTATATCTAATCTATGTGTGAGGCTCTATTCCTTCTTCTCTAAATTGTCGGGTACCTGTGTATGCCGCTGCTGAGATGCCGGCCGGCTTTTTTAAAGAAAGCGTCTTCTGAGCAGTTTGTCAGCTTTTGGACACCTTTGAAGGTGTTTTCTATGTGTTTCTATGTGTTTTTGTTTGCCTGCCATTGGTTTTAACGGTGTTCGACGGTGTTCTAAGGTGTTCGACGAACAGTTCGACGAACAGTTCCTCGAACATCCCGGTGTTCGACGAACCGAACCGAACCCGAACACTACGGGGGTGGCTCAACACTAGTCATATATTACTTATGCCACTGCTTTGGCTTTGAGATCCCAGAAAAAAGCTTATCCTCAATCGACCACCAGGGCCCCTTGCTCCCGATTTCAGATAATCCAGATTTCCCACCAGGACTTTCTGCAAATAGATTTCTCGGTTCCAATAAATCCCATCCGATATTATTTTCTCATGTCATCTCCAATACTTCGCTGCTCCCCCTCAATGACTTGTTACAGGGAAGAGCCACTTCCCCGAAGGCTAATTTTGAATATAGCCAGTTGCAACACTTCTATTCAACTGTGAAGAAGCGCACACATCTTCATAGAGATCTCACAAACTTTGAAAAATTGAGCCTATCATTGTCACCCCCTACACACTCCATCTCCCTACTGTATAATCTCCTCATTGCCCAGGTAACTGACAATAGGCCAGGACTGCGGTGCATGGGAAAGGGAACTGGGGAAGTCCTTCTCTGACTCACAATGGGATAAATGTTTATTCCTAAAACATAAAACCTCAAAAGGGTCTAAAGCTCAGGAAACCTCCTTCAAAATTATCTCTAGATGGTACCGGGTACCAGCAGTCCTTCATAGATGGTATCCATTGGTCTCAGATAGATGTTGGAGATGTGGGGAGGGGGAAGGGACAATGTCACACATATGGTGGGCATGCCATATAATAAATGCATTTTGGGCAAAGGTGGTTCCCATGATTGAGAAAATAACTGGTTTGACTATCCCTAATACGCCAGAAGTCCTCCTTTTCTCAATGTTACCAATAAGTAAATGTAGCTATAAAAGGTCATCAATAGGCTACCTAATACAGGCGGCTAAGAATGTCATTCCACGACACTGGAAAAGCAGAGACCCACCCACTGTAGGCTGATGTTGATAGATACTGTGTGATTTGGAGGGATTGGATTGATTTGCAAAACTCTGACGCCTACCATCTAGCCCCCAACTAAAGTTATCCATGATGTCGGCACAACAATGATCATAATCACACTCTATTGATTGGTGGTCTGTCGTGGTCCGCTCCCTCTCTCTCTATCTTTCATATGGAAAAATACATGATTGATCTGGATATTGATGGAAAACCCTCCCTGTACCCCCCAATGTACTGTCGTTATGCATAGATTTATAGTTATACTACCCATTTTACTATGTATATTGTATTTTCTTGTACTTTTTCAACACAAAAATAAAAAAAAAATTTAATTTGAAAAAAAAATTGTAATTAGATCTACAGGCGGTGGCTACTCCGCTGACTAGCAGACACTGAAGCTTTGGAGCAGACCTCTGATTCCCAGGCTATAGTATGAGTAAACAGCTCTTCAGACTCAACCATCTGTGTTACCCCAAGCCATAGTGTATGTAGTTTCTTGCGGTTAAAAGGGAGGGGGAGACCCGACCCACCTGGAATTGACGATGGCAACGTCATGTAAAACACAGCAAGGGGACTCCAAAAAGAGTTTCCATTTTTTCCCAAAATTGTGGCACAGACACCACTTAAGTGGCATCAATTGTCCCAGAGTTGCTTAAAATGGTTGGTGAGGTCATTTTCCAAAATCCTCAAGCTTTTAGTCTCCCCAGAATGACACAGGTGGGGCAGATGGTGGTTGTCCCAGCCCGCTAGGCCGCATTGTAGCACAGTGAGCTTCGCACTGCAACTTATGCTTCATATCCATGTGACGGTTCATGCATGAAGTACTCAAACTATGGATTTTTTGGCCTCTATTTAGCTTTTGGTGACAAATGTTACAGATAAGACGAGTTGGGTAATCCTTATCGATCTGAAAAATGCACATGCTATGCAAGGTTTAGAGCCCATGCGACTCTGCTACTAGCAATACTATCAAATGATTGGCTGGGTTAGATGCAGAGCGTCTGGGTTGGTTGGGGGTCCTCACAGTCTGCCTAGGCTAGATGCAGCTAAAAATTATTATTAAATACACAGGCGGTGCAGCTTGCTTCGCAGCTGGGCTAATACGCCCAAAGTATTGGTAGACTCTATACTAAATAAGGAAGGATTCACTGACTGTGGTGGCCCCTCCATGGGCCGTGGCGATTGGTAGAGATTTGGTGGATGATTAGAGGAGAAAGCTCCTTAATAGAGAAAGTTGGTGGATTTATACTTTAAATACATGTGTACCAGCGGGTTTAAACATCAGACATGATTTGAAGTATCATTATGAATGATCATTTATAGATTATTATTATTATTATATATGTTCCTTTTTTCTTCTTTTCTTTTTCTATTGGATTATTTACATTTATATGCATTGTTTCTATGCTATACGATTTTAACATGGTATGTGTGTTTACATTTCTGATTAACTCAGCCTTGAACAGGTGCATAGCAGGACATGACATATAAATACCACTTCCTTGCTGTTTTTTTGCAATGCAATGCTTAAGAACCTTTAGTTCGAAACGCGTTTGCTGTTCTTCTCCAAGGTGGACTTTTAAAATATTTTTTGTATGACCCAATAAAAAGTGGATTTTAGAAGATTTGTTCAGCTGGATCTTCCTAGTTCCTCATGTTCGTCTTGTAGCACTCCTGGCTCCGTGCTGTTGATCTTCTAGGTGGGTGAGCTGATTTTTTTCCTTATTTTCTACCATGTGGCGATTGGTCATCCACTTTCGCTGCCCCTTACTCAACGAATTCACAAACATCTCCTGTCGGTTTGGAGTCCCATTATGCCCAACCAAAAACATAGGCCCCACAACTAAAAAAAATCGTTCTTAGGCATCGAAATCGACACCACAGCAAGGTTGTTCCGCCTCCCATGGGAAAAAATACCAAAACATTACACCTGATCTAGGTTTTTTGCGCAGTATGGAAAGTAACACTACAGCAGATGCAAGTATTACTAGGTCTCCTCGTGTTTGCGAACCGGGTGATGCCAGTCGGAAGGGTTTTTTCTCTTCATTTATCGCCCGCAACAAAAGGGGCATCTAAACCGAGTCATACAATCAGAATCAGCAGGCAACTACGGGCGGACTTAGAGGTGTGGAAAACCTTCTTATAATCATTCAACAGTCTAACATTCAACTAAGATTATTCACCGGGGCGGCAGAATCAGGCGGATATGCAGCGATACTAAGTAACCAATGGTGCACAAGCTTATGGCCTCCGTATTGGGCAGAACAAGTGCTGACAAAAAATCAGACAGTCTTGCAACTGTTTCCTATAGTGGTAGCAATAGAAATATTGGGTGCGCGTCTGGCTAACAAAAATATACTCTTCATAACAAAAAACACCCGCCTAGCGCACTGCATTAATAATATGGCATCATCGTCTCTCCCAGTGCTAGGCCTACTATGCCCGCTAGCATTCCTGTGCCTAAAACACAATGTATGGGTCTGCGCTAGCCACGATGCTGAGGGGTCTAACGCTGCTGCTAACGCTTTATCAAAATTCAATTGGCAGATTTTCACAGAGCTCCTCCCCAACACCAACCCATCGGGCAACAGTTGCCCAGCCTCCCTATGGGATCTAGTGGAGAATAGTTGATGCCATTAATCAGAGCGTCAGTTGCCCCGTCAATGTGGCAAGCATACAGTAAGGCATGGGAACAGTGGACACGATTAGTAGCAGGCAGACGGGTTGACCAATTTGAACAAGCCAGATTACAAGTCACCATAGAATTTCTCCACCAGCTAATGATGAGGGGCATATCAGGGGCGTCAGCGCAGCCGTGGCTGACCAGAGTAGCATTTCACTTCCAACTACTGAATTGGGGATATGTGACAAAGAGATTCATCATCAGACAATCCATAAAAGGGTGGAAAAAGGGTCAGCCAAGTCAGGAGTGTAGACGTCCCATCCCGTGTCACTAAAACTGATTTCTCACATCATATCCCTAACACCATTAACATGATACTCACAATTCAAAGCAACACTACTGTCTACTGTATTTGCGATCGCCTTCTTTGGGGCGCTATGCATAAGCGAATTAGTCCCTCAATCCAAAATTAACACCAGTGGAGGCTTATTACACCAGGATGTTGTCATAGCCAATAATGCAATACGTCTACGCATACGCCAATTGAAAACGGTTCCAGCGGGCAGGGGCACTTGGGTACTTCTACAACCCACAAATGGTACGCTGAATCTGGTAACAATAGTAAAAACATATATAACCATCAGATCACAAAGTAATTTCTTCCTATCACACATTGATGGAACGCCATTATCAAGATAACAGTTCCAAGCTATATTTAATAAATGCATAACATCGGCAGGGAACCACCCCAAAGATTATGGGACACACTCATTCCGCATAGGCGCGGCCACGGAAGCAGCAAGAGCAGGACTGTCAGAAACGGAAGTTCAGAGGATAGGGAGATGTCGATCCACGTGTTTGGCGAGATACATAACACCGGACTTGTTATCCTAACGTTGTTTGTTTCATTTACAAGTGACGCTAAGCCAACAGTGTGGGTGATAGGCCACTCGTATATATATTGTGCAGAAAAAAGGGCGAAAATCTGCCCAGGAGGGAGGAAATTTGAGTTTCATAACACATATTTGAACAGGAGAGGTAATAGAGGCCTGCAATGGCCACATGTACTAATGGAGGTAATAAAGGTAGGGAGAGAGGCAAGAGGTCCGGTCATCTTAGTTATACAGGCCGGGGGAAACGACCTAGGTCATCACAAGAGCGCATAACTAATGGCAATAATGAAACTAGACACTAAGCGCTTCAGAAAATTTTTCACAAAAATAGTCAGAGATTGTGCCGAGCGCGGTATGGCAAGGTGCCCGAGACATCACGGCCATCGAACGGACAAGGCGGCTAATAAATATTTGGATGCCAAAATTTATAAGAGACAGAGGCGGACAACTGGAAGGAGATAAAGCAGGCCTCATACTGCCCGACTGTGTTCACTTAATGGATATTGGACTGGACATATTCCTGTCAGGACTCCAGGACGGAGTGGAACAAGCGTTAAGAGTGATGGATGGGGGTCAGAGTCCTGCATACGAGTATGCAGGATCCTCCGTGGCCTGGAAATAGAAAGGACATGTTGGAGAGTTACAATTGTTGGCCAACTTGCTGTTGTGGAGGCTGGAGACACAGGGCATGCTGCAACAAGCTGAATAATTTTAGAAATAAAATGTCTTTCTAATGTAATGAGTATAAACAGTTAATAAAGCTGTGACCGATCCTCACCTATCCAGTTGTAAGAGTTACATGATTGTATTGTCAATGAAAGGGGGGCGGAAGGGGGCTGAGCGTCTGGGTTTGGTTGGGGGTCACCACAGTCTGCCTAGGCTAGATGCAGTTAAAAATCATTATTAGATACACAGGCGGTGCAGCTTGCTTCGCAGCTGGGTTACTATGCTGACTAGCAGACACTGAAGCTTTGGAGCAGACCTCTGAGTAAACAGCTCTTCAGACTCAACCATCTGTGTTACCCCAAGCCATAGTGTATGTAGTTTCTTACGGTTAAAAAGGGGGGGGGACCAACCCACCTGTAATTGTCGATGCCAACATCACGTAAAACTCAGCAAGGGGACTCCAAAAAGAGTCTCCATTTTTTCCCAAAATTGTGGCACAGACACCACTTAAGTGGCATCAATTGTCCCAGAGTTGCTTAAAATGGTTGGTGAGGTGATTTTACCAAATCCTCAAGCTTTTAGTCTCCCCAGGATGACACAAGGGTAGAAAAGTCCTTGCGGATCCTTGATTTGTTCATCTTTATCAACGTGAGTCTGTCTACATTGTCAGTGGACAGCCGCGTCCACTTATCTGTCAGCACACCTCCAGCAGCGCTGAACACACGTTCAGAGAGAACAAAAATTATTATTAATTTGAAAGCTGGTGGAGCTTAGTATAGATGGCCTAATAGAATGAGTACCACACACTGCTACTATGCCCAAAATTATTTTCCAGGCAAGATGCAGCTAAAAATTATTAGTAATTTGAAAGCTGGTGGAGCTTAGTATAAATGGCATTACAGAATGAGTACCACACACTGATACAGGCCCAAAATTATTTTCCAGGTTAGATACAGCTAAAACTTATTATTAATTTCAAAGCTTAAAATGGTTGGTGAGGTGATTTTAACAAACCCTCAAGCTTTTACTCTCCCCAGGATGACACAGGGGTAGAAAAGTCCTTGCGGATCCATGATTTGTTCATCTTTATGAAAGTGAGTCTGTCTACATTGTCAGTGGACAGCCACGTGCGCATATTTGTTACCAAACCACCAGCAGCGCTGAACACACATTCAGAGAGAACGCTGGCTGCGGGTCATGACAAGATCTCAAAGGCGTGAGTGGCGAGCTCCGGCCATTTATCCAGATTGGAAGCCCAAAAAGAGCAAGGGTCCAGTGACACAGTCAAGGCTTCAATGTTCACTTGGAGATACTCCTGTACCATTGTCTCTAGGCGCTGACTATGTGTCTGACTTCTTGTCTCCTGTGGCCTTGCAAAGGATGGGCTAAAAAAGTGGTGAAAGGATTCCGCAAAATTGCTGTTACCAGCAGATACTGTGTTTCTGTTACGGTTTGAGTGCTGAAGACTCGACAGTCTCACGGTTGGCAAGTGAGAACTGTGAGATTCACTACGTGCACCACTGGTATTTTGTGGAAAAGCACATGTAAGATTCTGCAACAGTCTCTGCTGATACTCCTGCATGCGTGAATCCCTTTCTATGGCAGGAATTATTTTGGCAAATTTACTTTTGTACCGGGGATCTAAGAGTGTGGCAACCCAGTAGTCAGGATTATTTCGAATTCTGACAATTCGAGGGTCATGTTGCAGGTAGTGCAGCAAGAAGGCACTCATGTGTCTTGCGCATCCAGGAGCACCAAGTCCCTGTTGTGTTGGTGGCGGGGTAAGAATCATGCTTCCTTACTCTGCCCTCTCCCCCCAACCTCGCACAACAGAAATGTGATCAAGGTCTCCCTCATCTGATGAGTCTTCCATGCCCATCGCCAGTTCGTCCTCCACTTCTTCCTGGGTTCCTGCACCTTCCTCACTAGTTTGGCTGCTACCTTGCGCCGTGGTTAATCCCTCTCCCCCACCATACCATGCCTGCTGCCTTGGTGCTGCCGACCGTCTGGACCTTGCAGATGTTAGCCCTTCCGCATACAACTCCTTCTCCTCTACTTCCTCCACCTCCTCTTGTCCCACCACCTGACTCCGAATTCTGTTTAACATGTGCAGCTAAAAATTATTAGTAATTTGAAAGTTGGTGGAGCTTAGTATAGATGGCCTAATAGAATGAGTACCACACACTGCTACTATGCCCAAAATTATTTTCCAGGTAAGATGCAGCTAAAAATTATTATTAATTTCAAAGCTGGTGGAGCTTGGTATAGATGGCCTAATACAATGAGCACCACACACTGCTACTATGCCCAAAATTATTTTCCGGGCTAGATGCAGCTAAAAATTATTAGTAATTTGAAAGCTGGTGGAGCTTGGTATAGATGGCCTAATAGAATGAGTACCACACACTGCTAATATGCCCAAAATTATTTTCCGGGCTAGATGCAGCTAAAAATTATTAGTAATTTGAAAGCTGGTGGAGCTTAGTATAGATGGCCTAATAGAATGACTACCACACACTGCTTTTATGCCCAAAATTATTTTCCAGTCAAGGTGCAGCTAAAAATTATTAGTAATTTGAAAGCTGGTGGAGCTTAGTATAGATGGCCTAATAGAATGACTACCACACACTGCTCATATGCCCAAAATTATTTTACAGGCAAGATGCAGCTAAAAATTATTATTAATTTCAAAGCTTGTGGAGCTTGGTATAGATGGCCTAAAACAATGAGTACCACACACTGCTACTATGACCAAAATTATTTTCCGGGCTACATGCTGCTAAAAATTATTATTAATTTCAAAGCTGGTGGAGCTTGGTATAGATGGCCTAATACAATGAGTACCACACACTGCTACTAAGCCCAAAATTATTTTCCGGGCTGAATGCAGCTAAAAATTATTAGTGGTTTGAAAGCTGGTGGAGCTTAGTATAGATGGCCTTATACAATGAGTACCACACACTGCTACTATGCCCAAAATTATTTTACAGGCAAGATGCAGCTAAAAATTATTATTAATTTCAAAGCTGTTGGAGCTTAGTATAGATGGCCTAATAGAATGAGTACCACACACTGCTAATATGCCCAAAAGGTTTTACTTGGCTAAGTGCAGTAAAAAATTTGTATTACATACACAGGTGGTGTAGCTTGCAACACAGATAGGCTACTCCACTGACTAACACACACTGCAAGAGGCCCAGAAGGATTTGCTTAGCTAGATTTAGCCAAATGCTGTGAAAAACACTTGCACAGCACTTAAACAGACCTGCCTGGCAAAAAAGTGATAGGAACTGATGTAACCTAGCCCTCAAAAGGGCTGCAATTACAACTAGTCACTACTCCCAACCTATCTGTCTATTTAAGAGCACAGACCTGCCTGCTAAAAGTCGTAGGAAATGCTGGAACCTAGCCCTCAAAGGACTGCAATTAGAACTAGTTCCTACTCCCTAAAACTATCTGTCTATTTAAGAGCAAATTCGCTTGCAATTCACACAGTTACAAAATATAGCACCCACAGCAGCAGCGGTGCCGTCTAACACTCTGCTGCAGCAGTGAGAAAATGGTGGAGATGTGGAAAATGGCTGGGTCTTATAGGGCAAGGACATGTGACATACACAGCCAATGACACATGCCCTTGCTTGTGTGAAAAAAAGCACTGATAGGCTGACAGACTGCAGCTCCCCACTGTAAATGCGGGAAAGAGAAAAAAAATGAAGATCTTCATTATTTCTGCAGAGATCCATCCCATGCCCCTCCCTCCGCACCGCTGTACGCTCAAACTGTGTATTAACATTTATTATCAGCATTACTGTGAAAAAATCCAGTTACGATTTTGGTGCACTAACAGTTATCGAACATAACCTCGAACAGCCTGATTTTTTTCAAATCGTTCGGGTTCGTCGAAAGGCTCGAACACCGCCCAAAACAACTCGAATTTGAGATTGGCAAACAGTTCGATTCGAACACCGCTCATCTCTTCTTGTGAGCTGTGGACAGCTGTGAAAGAGCAGGCAGATCTGTGGCTGAGACCGCTGAACCTACATCCAGGCATGGTCGTGTGTAACAATGGCCGTAACCAGGTGGCGGCTCTGAGGCGAGGCGAGATCACACACGTACCATACCTGGCTCATGTGCTTAACCTCCTCGTTCAGCGGTTTCTTAAATCGTACCCTGAGTTGCCAGATCTGCTCGTCAAAGTACGCCGCCTGTCAGCTCATTTTCGCAAATCGGCTACAGCTTCCGCCGCCCTTGCTGTGTTGCAGCAGAGTTTGCAGCTTCCGGCACACCGACTGGTGTGTGATGTCCCCACACATTGGAACTCTACCCTCCACATGTTGCAAAGGATTTGTGAGCAGAAGAGAGCAGTTGTGGAGTACCAGCTGCAACAAGGCCGTCGATATTCAGGTCAGACTCCACACATAAGACCTCATGAGTGGACCTGGATGTCTGACATATGTACCATCCTGACAAACTTTGAGGAGGCCACCAAGATGGTGAGTGGCGATGACGCCATCATTAGTGTCAGCATCCCACTTGTCTGTCTTTTGCAACGCTCTCTGCAGAGAATTAAAGAGGAGGCATTGCAGCCAGAGTATGATGAGATGGATCAAGAAGCCATAGTGGGCGATTACACACAGCCCAGCCTCTTCTCATCCCAATGTGCATTGGGGGACAATGAGGGAGAGGAGGAGAGAGAACAGGAGCAGTTATCATGCGCAGTAGACGGTAGTACCTGTACAAGTATCTTACTGTCGGTTCAGCGTGGGTGGCCTGAGGACAGGGGGGAGGAGGAGGAGGAGGAGGAGAGCATGGTCAGTCGTCATCTTGGTGAGGACACGGAAATCTTGCCCGTTACCAGTTTGGCATGCATAGCTGACTTTATGTTACGCTGCCTTAACCGTGACCCTCGCGTCGTTAAAATGTTGGGTGACATTTATTACTGGTTGGTGACACTTGTAGACCCCCGCTACAAGGAGAACTTTCACTCTCTTATTCCTGAGGTGGAGAGGTCTACAAAAATGGGCCAGTACCAGAAGGGCCTTGCTGCAGAACTGTTAAAAAAATTCCCATCTGAACACGCTAGCGGCAGAGGTCACAGTTCGTTGACCAACCAAAGCGTACAAGCGAGAGAGAGGCAACTCCAATCCAACAGAGGCAGTGGAACACTGTCAATGTTCTGGGACAGTTTTCTCAGACCCTCCCTTCGGACAGACCCTGAGGCGCTGGGTACTCTCACATAGAGTGGAAAGTTTCAAAAGATGGTTAGGGAGTACCTTGCCGACCGTACCAGCGTCCTCCGTGATTCCTCTGTGCCTTTTAATTATTGGGAATCCAAGCTGGACACTTGGAATGAACTCGCTCTGTACGCCTTGGAGGTCCTGGCCTGCCCTGCTGCTAGCGTGTTATCGGAGCGTGTTTTTAGTGCCGCTGGGGGAATTATAACTGATAAGTGCACTCACCTGTCAACTGACAATGCTGACAAGCTGACCCTTATCAAAATGAACAAGGGCTGGATTGGGCCAGACTTCTCATCACCACCAAATGACAACAGAGTAACATAAAGTCAAATCCACTCTGTTATTTCGGGAGGTGTATTCATATGCACCGCTTCACACCCACACATGGGTATAGGCTTCCTCATTTCGGCTGTTTTATGTTCTTCTCCTTATCGTCAGCCTCCACCACCACTATACCACCAGGGTGACCGTGGTCCATGTTGCCATTATTGAAAGTTCCTCCGTCCTTATTTTTGTCAGCTTTTGCTTGGAAGGCATAAGCAAAGACTGTGGGAGACCCACTCCCCAATAATGGGAATAATATTTTTAAGATGCTGTACTGTGTGGCTCTTGTAAGGGGCATTAAAACTGTCTTGTTATACGCCTCTGACCTCCACGTCTCTTCTGAGGGGCATTAAAACCGTCTTGTTATACCACTCTGACCTCCACGTCTCTTGTAAAGGGCATTAAAAGCATCTTGTTAAACCACTCTAACCTCCACATCTCTTCTGAGGGGCATTTAAACCGTCTTGTTATACCACTCTGACCTCCACGTCTCTTCTGAGGGGCATTAAAAGCATCTTGTTATACTACTCTGACCTCCACGTCTCTTTTAATGGGCATTAAAAGCATCTTGTTATACCACTCTGAACTCCACGTCTGTTGTAAGGGGCATTAAAAGTATCTTGTTATACCACTCTGACCTCCACATCTCTTGTAAGGGGCATTAAAAGCGTCTTGCTATACCACTCTGACCTCCATGTCTCTTGTAAGGGGCATTAAAAGCAATTTGTTATACCACTCTGACCTCCACATCTCTTGTATGCAGCATTAAAACTGTCTTGTTATACCACTCTGACCTCCACGTCTCTTCTGAGGGGCATTAAAAGCGTCTTGTTATACCACTCTGACCTCCACGTCTCTTCTGAGGGGCATTAAAAGCGTCTTGTTATACCACTCTGACCTCCACGTCTTTTGTAAGGGGCATTAAAACCGTCTTGTTAAGCTACTGGGACCTCCACGAATCTTCGAACGGGCATTGCATTTCCTCCTAATTTTTTGAAGCTTTTGCTTGGAAGGCATAAGCAAATACTATGGGAGACCCACTCCCCAATAATGGGACTTATGTTTTTAATATGCTGTACTGCATGGCTCTTGTAAGGGGCATTGCAAGTTGCTCCGTCTTAATTTTTTGAAGCTTTTGCTTGGAAGGCATAAGCAAATACTATGGGAGACCCACTCCAGAATAATGGGACTTATGTTTGTAATATGCTGTACTGCATGGCTTTTGTAAGGGGCATTGCAAGTTGCTCCGTCTTAATTTTTGGAATCTTTTGCTTGGAAGGCATAAGCTAATACTATGCAAATACTATGGGAGACCCACTCCCAAATAATGGGACTTATGTTTGTAATATGCTGTACTGCATGGCTCTTGTAAGGGGCATTGCAAGTTGCTCCATCCTAATTTTTGGAAGCTTTTGCTTGGAAGGCATAAGCAAAAACTATGGGAGACACACTCCCCAATAATGGGAATAATGTTTGTAATATGCTGTACTACATGGCTCTTGTAAGGGGCATTGCAAGTTGCTCCGTCTTAATTTTTGGAAGCTTTTGCTTGGAAGGCATAAGCAAATACTATGGGAGACCCACTCCCCAATAATGGGACTTATGTTTGTAATATGCTCTACTGCATGGCTCTTGTAAGGGGCATTTCAAGTTGCTCCGTCCTAATTTTTGGAAGCTTTTGCTTGGAAGGCATGAGCAAATACTGTGGGAGACCCACTCCCCAATAATGGGAATAATATTTTTAAGATGCTGTACTGTATGGCTCTTGTAAGGGGCATTATAAGTGTCTTGTTAAGCTACTGTGACCTCCACGTCTATTCCAAGGGGCATTCAAACCATCTTGTTAAGCTACTGGGACCTCCACGTCTTTTCCGAGCGGCATTAAAACCCTCTTGTTAAGCTACTGCGACCTCCACCACTTTTCCGAGGGGCATTAAAACCGTCTTGTTAAGCTTCTGTGACATCCACGTCTCTTCCAAGGGGCATTCAAACCGTCTTGTTAAGCTACTGTGACTTCCACGTCTCTTCAAAGGGGCATTAAAATCATCTTATTAAGCCACTCTGAACTCCACAGCTCTTCCAAGGGCCATTGAAATGTTGTTTTTAATTACCTCTAACGTCCACGACTCTTCCAACGGGCATTGCATTTCCTCCTAATTTTAGTCAGTTTTTGCTTTTCAATGCAAAGGCGAAAACTAAGGGAGACCCACTCCCCAATAATGGGTAGAAGGTTTTTAGTAAGCTGTAATCCACGTCTGTTTCATGGGGCATTGCAGTTCCTCATAATTTTTGGAAAGCCTTCCATTCACTGCTTAGGCCAACAGTGTACAGGACATCCAGTTGCTATAAATGGAAAAAACGGTTTAGTTAGGGCCCTCTGACCTCCATGTCATTTCCAAGGGGCATTGGAGTGCCTCAAAATTTTTGCTAGGCATTGCACTCACTGTATGCCCTATAACTGTGTAGCCGAACTGCTCCTTTTGTTACTGAAACATATCCTACAAGACATATGTGGTTGACTGGCCTGATATTGATATGAATGGTCCCTGTTTCTCCTCCTCTTTCTCCTTTGCCACTACCTCATCCATCATTTATCACCTGAAGCTTTGTTTTAAAGGGAGTCATAGAACTGGAATAGTGGCAGGAAAACATCCAGCAATCCTCAGAGGAGGTAGGATATGCACCAAAACGCTGACCACCTCAGGCCTAGCCGCTACTACATACATGCGTTTGCATTCCAAAAAAACAAAGCAGATGCTAACTTGTATCATCATCATCATGGTCCTCACCTTGGCACTCTCAACTCCCCTGATGGAGAAGCCAGGGCCCACCGGAGTAGTCTGGTTCTCTGGTGGGCTTGTCCAATGCTGCCCTAAAGCAGGCCGGGCTAAGAAAAGTGTGTGGGGGGATGTTCCAAGGAGAAATAAGGGCGGCTGGGGACCGTTTATGGACACCCGGCTGCCCCCAGGCGGCTGGGGATCGTGTGTGGACAACCGGCTGCAGGGCGGCTGGGGACCGAGTGTGGACACACAGGGATAGTTGCAAGTCTGCATCTTCTGATGCGGTAAGGATGACTTCTGATGGGCACACTTTTAGGCAGTGACCTGGGTGTAAGAGATGCTTACAGGGGTCTTCCCCATGCTGTTCCCATGTCTTTTCAGCACTGTATGCATGTGTCACACAGCACATGGCCAGATAAGGTTGTAAAATGTTAAAATTACATTTCCCGGTGAATGCATTTGTCACGGTTGAAAGCAATACAAAAGTGCAAAAACGCATAAAAAATTATACTTGTGAACATAGCCCAAGGTGTGGAGGAGTATTTTTTTGGGGGGGGTTATTTATTTTACCTTATACACAAGTTTTTACCCTGGAAAGGAAGTTCCTTAACAAATTTCACAGGAAAGCAGTTTCAGTTTCGTTTTTGAATGTTTTATTGTGAGCCCTTAAAAGTGGCTTACTACCTCTGACCATGTTGTTGAGAGCAGTGACCTGGGCATCAGAAATGCTTCCTGGGGCGATCCCCATGCTGTCCCCATGTCATTTGAGCACTGTCACTATTGTTTTGGGCACTTGTTAGGCTTTTAAAAGACTGCCGGGGGTGTGATGCCAAAAATGCTCGGGTCTCCCTTAGACTAACATTGGGATCGTTGCTCGGGATGAGCACCCGAGTATCACGGCGAGCTCGGCCCAAGCTTCGAGCACCCGAACATTTTAGTGCTCGATCAACACTAGCTGTAACTAATAGGTTACGAATCAATATTAAAATAAAAGAAATAATGGTATATTTCCTTTCATCGCAAGTAATGCTCATCTTTCTACTGCTTAGCTTAGAAAGAGTTAAATCACAAAATGCCAGAAGAAGTCAGGTTGCTGAGCGGTCTAAAGTGCTGCGTTCAGCTCACAGTCTCAACTGGAGGCGTGGGTTCGAATAACACTTCTGACATTAGTATTTTCTTTCAAGAAATTGTACAGCTTCACTCCTGTTACTGATTAGTTGGGGGTCTGCTTTATTGGCGGCAATCTCAAACCGAAAACTAAAAGTGATGGGGCTTAGCAAAACCAATTCTCAACGTTGGCACTTTGGCAGTATTCCTGGGGGTCCTTGAGTTAAATGTCCTGAATATGTGCTTTCACAAAAGAAAAATACTGTGGATATTAAAATGGGAGGGACTATTTCATCTCTATGTGTTCTCTGTCCCTATTACGGCAGAGAGTGAACCTCCTAAGGTGCTGTCGTGGAAGATTCCTAGAAACTTAATTACCTGTAAGTCTAATTTTAGATTTTTCTACCTCAGGCATAAATAGACTATAAATATACTTAATAAACAAAAGCTAAAAGAGCAGATGAACATAGTTTAACAAGTCTGAAATGCGCATGTGATACTGACATCAAAGTTTCACCACATTTTTGGACAAATGTTTTCACTTTCAACATTAACAATCAGTAGAATATTTTCTCTAAATTTGCATCTCCTTTCTTCACTCCAATTGTTTGCACCTAAGAAAAAATATATCTTGATGCAACATTATGCTTACAAATTGTGTTTTATGCTCAATCATCACCTCTCCTACAGAGACACAGTCAGAATTACCCTGGCGAATTGAGTACATTTAAATATGTAAAAAAAATGCAGAATTGCTGTTTTTTTCTATTCATTCACAAACAGTTAATGTAAGTTCTTAAATATGTACGCAAAATAGCGTGATTTTCAAATATAGATCATCTTGCAAAAACAAGTCAAAGTAAAAATAAAAACATCCAGTTGTGACATTTGCAGTGTGTTGAACATTCGTGAAGCTAAATGTGTCCAGCCGAAATAGCTCAGCTGGGAGAGCGTTAGACTGAAGATCTAAAGGTCCCAGGTTTCGGCAAAAGTTTTCTTCTTCACCCATTAAATTTTAAGCAGAAAATAAACAAAGAATATGGACTGACTGTTTACAGAGAATGTAAAAGTCCTAATCATTATAACTATCTACAGGAAATAAAATGATAGAAACTTGAGAACTGAACACTTTTAACTTTTGAGGAAAATAATATTTTTTGTAATTTTTTCTTCATTCTGGACGTCATCATTTTCTTTTATTTTAGTTTGACTTATATGTATGAGGATTTAAAGGAAACCTGATAGCTAATACGGGCAGCATGTATCAGACACTAGCTGAATGATTTCAGCCATGTATGTTTGACTATGAATCGCTGTGGCATTACTGAGACAAATATGCTTCAAAAATATGCCATGACCAAAGTTGTTTGGGGAAAAAGTCAGAAAGGCAAAAAACACAAGCCCCAACTCAGGACCGTCATCTTTCATTCTAAAAATAGGTGGTTTCCACGTTAATGGTAAGACAAAGAATCCACAGATTTGGCATTTCTCTAGCGAGGAGAGCCCACTTAAAATGTATGGGGTGCTTGTCTCCATAAGCTCAAGCTGGGCAATATCTGGCTTATTTGCAATTCTGGATGTTGCAGAGTGAAAACACCTGTTGGACAAAAATAGTAATTACCAGTGTTGATGAATTCATTGTGAGGAGTAATTTATAAAATGGGATCACTTTGAAGGGGTTTCTGCTGTTTTGGTACTTTTGGAACTCTGCAAAAGTCAACCTCAAAATATTCTTGCAAAATCTGCGTTCCCAAAACCCAAATAGCGCTCTTACTTTCAAAGCCCTGCTGTGTGACCACACAGTAGTTTCTGAAGACATATGGGGCATCACCACATTTCAATGAAATTGAGCAACTTTTGATATTTTCACAAGAAAAACGAAATATTTATTGACCTAAATTTACAATTAATATAAAGTACAATGTGTTACAAAATAACACTATCAGAATCATGGGGATATGTTAAGCATTCCAGTGTTATTGCCACATAAAGTGATACATGTCAGATTTAAAAAACGGTGCTTGTTCATGAAGCTTAAAATTGGCTGTAACTAATAGGTTACGAATCAATATTAAAATAAAAGAAATCATGGTATATTTCCTTTCATCACAAGTAATGCTCATCTTTCTACTACTTAGAAAGAGTTACATAACTAAAGCTAGACGAAGTCAGGCTGGCCGAGCTGTCTAAGGCGCTGCGTTCAGATTGCAGTCTCTCCTGGAGGTCTGGGTTCAAATCCCACTTCTGACATTAGCATTTTCTTTCAAGAAATAGTTAGTTGTTGCTTTGGCATTGGAAAAATCTCTATGTGTTCTCTGTCCCTATTAGGGCAGAGAGTGAACCTCCTAAGGTGCTGTCGTGGAAGATTCCTAGAAACCAAATTACCAGTAAGTCTAATTTCAGATTTTTTTTACCTCAGGCATCAATAGACTAAAAATATACTTAATAAACAAAAGCTAAAAGAGCAGATGAACATAGTTTAACAAGTCTGAAATGCGCATGTGATACTGACATCAAAGTTTCACCACATTTTGGGACAAATGTTTTCACTTTCAACATTAACAATCAGTAGAATATTTTCTCTAAATTTGCATCTCCTATCTTCACTCCAATTGTTTGCACCTAAGAAAAAAATAAAGCTTGATGCAGCATTATGCTTACAAATTGTGTTTTATGCTCAATCATCACCTGTCCTACAGAGACACAGTCAGAATTACCCTGGCGAATTGAGTAAATTTGAAAATGTAAAAAAAATGCAGAATTGCTGTTTTTTTCTATTCATTCACAAAGAATTAATGTAAGTTCTTAAATATGTACGCAAAATAGCGGGACTTTCAAATATAGATAATCTTGCAAAAACAGGTCAAAGTAAAAATAAATACATCCAGTTGTGACATCTACAGTGTGTTGAACATTCCTGAAACTAAAAGTGTCCTGCCGAAATAGCTGAGTTGGGAGAGTGTTAGACTGAAACCCTGGTTCAATCCTGGGTTTCAGCATAAGTTTTTTTCTTCACCCATTAAATTTTAAGCAGAAAATAAACAAAGCATATGGACTGACTGTTTACAGAGAATGTAAAAATCCTAATCATTATAACTATCTACAGGAAATAAAATGATAGAAACTTGAGAACTGAACACTTTTAACTTTTGAGGAAAATAATATTTTTTGTAATTTTTCCTTCATTCTGGACGTCATCACTTTGTTTTATTTTAGTTTGACTTAGCTGTATGCGGATTTAAAGGAAACCTGATAGCTAATACGGGCAGCATGTATCAGACACTAGCTGAATGATTTCAGCCATTTATGTTTGACTATGAATCGCTGTGGCATTACTGAGACAAATATGCTTAAATAATATGCCAGGAACAAAGCTGTTTGGGGAAAAAGCCAGGAAGGCAAAAAACACAAGCCCCAACTCAGGACCGTCATCTTTCATTCTAAAAATAGGGGTTTCTACGTTAATGGTAAGACAAAGAATCCACAGATTTGGCATTTCTCTAGCGAGGAGAGCCCACTTAAAATGTATGGGGTGCTTGTCTCCATAAGCGCAAGCTGGGCACTAAACTGGCTTATTTGCAATTCTGGATGTTGCAGAGTGAAAACATATGTTGGACAATAATAGTAATTGCTGGTGTTGATGAATTCATTGTGAGGAGTAATTTATAAAATGGGATCACTTTGGAGGGGTTTCTGCTGTTTTGGTACTTTTGGAACTCCGCAAATGTCACCCTCAAAATATTCTTGCAAAATCTGCATTCCCAAAACCCAAATAGCGCTCTTACTTTCAAAGCCCTGCTGTGTGACCAAACAGTAGTTTCTGAAGACATATGGGGCATCACCGCATTTCAAAGAAATTGTGCAACTTTATATATTTTCACAAGAAAAACTAAATATATATTGACCTAAATTTACCATTAATATAAAGTACAAGGTGTTACAAAATAACACTATCAGAATCACGGGGATATGTTAAGCATTCCACTGTTATTGCCACATAAATTGATACATGTCAGATTTAAAAAATGGTGCTTGGTCATGAAGCTCAAAATTGGCTGTAACTAATAGGTTACAAATCAATATTAAAATAAAAGAAATCATGGCATATTTCCTTTCATCACAAGTAGTGCTCATCTTTCTACTGCTTAGCTTAGAAAGAGTTAAATTACAAAAGCCAGAAGTAGTCATGATGGCCGAGCGGTCTAAGGCGCTGCGTTCAGGTCGCAGTCTCTTCTGGAGGGGTGGGTTTGAATCCCTCTTCTGACATTAGAATTTTCTTTCAAGAAATTTTACAGCTTCACTCCTGTTACTGATTAGTTGGGGGTCCGCTCTATTGGTGGCAATCTCAAATCGAAAACTAAAAGTGATGGGGCTTAGCAAAACCAATTCTCAACGTTGTCACTTTGGCAGTATTCCATGGGGTCCTTGAGGCAAATCTTAAATGTCCTGAATTTGTGCTTTCGCAAAAGACTTCTGGGAACATCAAATAGTTTCTTTGTGCATATTTTATTTGTTGCTTTGGCATCAGAAAAATACTGTGGATAGGAAAATGGGAGGGACTATTTCATCTCTATGTGTTCTCTGTCCCTATTAGGGCAGAGTGTGAACCTCCTAAGGTGCTGTCGTGGAAGATTCCTAGAAACCAAATTACCAGTAAGTCTAATTTCAGATTTTTTACTTCAGGCATCAATAGACTATAAATATACTTAATAAACAAAAGCTAAAAGAGCAGATGAACATAGTTTAACAAGTCTGAAAATGCGCATGTGATACTGACATCAAAGTTTCACCACATTTTGGGACAAATGTTTTCACTTTCAACATTAACAATCAGTAGAATATTTTCTCTAAATTTGCATCTCCTTTCTTCACTCCAATTGTTTGCACCTAAGAAAAAAATAAAGCTTGATGCAACATTATGCTTACAAATTGTGTTTTATGCTCAATCATCACCTGTCCTACAGAGACACAGTCAGAATTACCCTGGCGAATTGAGTAAATTTGAAAATGTAAAAAAAATGCAGAATTGCTGTTTTTTCTATTCATTCACAAAGAATTAATGTAAGTTCTTAAATATGTACGCAAAATAGCGGGACTTTCAAATATAGATAATCTTGCAAAAACAAGTCAAAGTAAAAATACATACATCCAGTTGTGACATTTACAGTGTGTTGAACATTCCTGAAAGTAAACGTGTCCTGCTGAAATAGCTCAGTTGGGAGAGCGTTAGACTGAAGATGTAAAGGTCCCTGGTTTAATCCTGGGTTTCGGCAAAAGTTTTTTTCTTCACCCATTAAATTTTAAGCAGAAAATAAACAAAGCATATGGACTGACTGTTTACAGAGAATGTAAAAATCCTAATCATTATAACTATCTACAGGAAATAAAACGATAGAAACTTGAGAACTGAACACTTTTAACTTTTGAGGAAAATAATATTTTTTTGTAATTTTTCCTTCATTCTGGACGTCATCACTTTGTTTTATTTTAGTTTGACTTAGCTGTATGAGGATTTAAAGGAAACCTGATAGCTAATACGGGCAGCATGTATCAGACACTAGCTGAATGATTTCAGCCATTTATGTTTGACTATGAATCGCTGTGGCATTACTGAGACAAATATGCTTAAATAATATGCCAGGAGCAAAGCTGTTTGGGGAAAAAGCCAGGAAGGCAAAAAAACACAAGCCCCAACTCTGGATTGTCATCTTTCATTCTAAAAATAGGGGTTTCTACGTTAATGGTAAGACAAAGAATCCACAGATTTGGCATTTCTCTAGCGAGGAGAGCCCACTTAAAATGTATGGGGTGCTTGTCTCCATAAGCGCAAGTTGGGCACTAAACTGGCTTATTTGCAATTCTGGATGTTGCAGAGTGAAAACATATGTTGGACAATAATAGTAATTGCTGGTGTTGATGAATTCATTGTGAGGAGTAATTTATAAAATGGGATCACTTTGGAGGGGTTTCTGCTGTTTTGGTACTTTTGGAACTCCGCAAATATCACCCTCAAAATATTCTTGCAAAATCTGCATTCCCAAAACCCAAATAGCGCTCTTACTTTCAAAGCCCTGCTGTGTGACCAAACAGTAGTTTCTGAAGACATATGGGGCATCACCGCATTTCAATGAAATTGTGCAACTTTAGATATTTTCACAAGAAAAACTAAATATATATTGACCTAAATTTACCATTAATATAAAGTACAATGTGTTACAAAATATCACTATCAGAATGACGGGGATATGTTAAGCATTCCAGTGTTATTGCCACATAAATTGATACATGTCAGATTTAAAAAACGGTGCTTGGTCATGAAGCTCAAAATTGGCTGTAACTAATAGGTTACAAATCAATATTAAAATAAAAGAAATCATGGCATATTTCCTTTCATCACAAGTAGTGCTCATCTTTCTACTGCTTAGCTTAGAAAGAGTTAAATTACAAAAGCCAGAAGTAGTCAGGATGGCCGAGCGGTCTAAGGCGCTGCGTTCAGGTCGCAGTCTCTTCTGGAGGCGTGGGTTCGAATCCCTCTTCTGACATTAGAATTTTCTTTCAAGAAATTTTACAGCTTCACTCCTGTTACTGATTAGTTGGGGGTCCGCTCTATTGGTGGCAATCACAAATCGATAACTAAAAGTGATGGGGCTTAGCAAAACCAATTCTCAACGTTGGCACTTTGGCAGTATTCCATGGGGTCCTTGAGGCAAATCTTAAATGTTCTGAATTTGTGCTTTCACAAAAGACTTCTGGGAACATCAAATAGTTTCTTTTGTGCATATGTTAGTTGTTGCTTTGGCATCGGAAAAATACTGTTGATAGGAAAATGGGAGGGACTATTTCATCTCTATGTGTTCTCTGTCCCTATTAGGGCAGAGAGTGAACCTCCTAATGTGCTGTCGTGGAAGATTCCTAGAAACCGAATTACCAGTAAGTCTAATTTCAGATTTTTTTACCTCAAGGCATCAATAGACTATATATATACTTAATAAACAAAAGCTAAAAGAGCAGATGAACATAGTTTAACAAGTCTGAAATGCGCATGTGATACTGACATCAAAGTTTCACCACATTTTGGGACAAATGTTTTCACTTTCAACATTAACAATCAGTAGAATATTTTCTCTAAATTTGCATCTCCTATCTTCACTCCAATTGTTTTCACCTAAGAAAAAAATAAAGCTTGATGCAACATTATGCTTACAAATTGTGTTTTATGCTCAATCATCACCTGTCCTACAGAGACACAGTCAGAATTACCCTGGCGAATTGAGTAAATTTGAAAATGTAAAAAAAATGCAGAATTGCTGTTTTTTTCTATTCATTCGCAAAGAATTAATGTAAGTTCTTAAATATGTACGCAAAATAGCGGGACTTTCAAATATAGATAATCTTGCAAAAACAGGTCAAAGTAAAAATAAATACATCCAGTTGTGACATCTACAGTGTGTTGAACATTCCTGAAACTAAAAGTGTCCTGCCGAAATAGCTGAGTTGGGAGAGTGTTAGACTGAAACCCTGGTTCAATCCTGGGTTTCAGCATAAGTTTTTTTCTTCACCCATTAAATTTTAAGCAGAAAATAAACAAAGCATATGGACTGACTGTTTACAGAGAATGTAAAAATCCTAATCATTATAACTATCTACAGGAAATAAAATGATAGAAACTTGAGAACTGAACACTTTTAACTTTTGAGGAAAATAATATTTTTTGTAATTTTTCCTTCATTCTGGACGTCATCACTTTGTTTTATTTTAGTTTGACTTAGCTGTATGAGGATTTAAAGGAAACCTGATAGCTAATACGGGCAGCATGTATCAGACACTAGCTGAATGATTTCAGCCATTTATGTTTGACTATGAATCGCTGTGGCATTACTGAGACAAATATGCTTAAATAATATGCCAGGAACAAAGCTGTTTGGGGAAAAAGCCAGGAAGGCAAAAAACACAAGCCCCAACTCAGGACCGTCATCTTTCATTCTAAAAATAGGGGTTTCTACGTTAATGGTAAGACAAAGAATCCACAGATTTGGCATTTCTCTAGCGAGGAGAGCCCACTTAAAATGTATGGGGTGCTTGTCTCCATAAGCGCAAGCTGGGCACTAAACTGGCTTATTTGCAATTCTGGATGTTGCAGAGTGAAAACATATGTTGGACAATAATAGTAATTGCTGGTGTTGATGAATTCATTGTGAGGAGTAATTTATAAAATGGGATCACTTTGGAGGGGTTTCTGCTGTTTTGGTACTTTTGGAACTCCGCAAATGTCACCCTCAAAATATTCTTGCAAAATCTGCATTCCCAAAACCCAAATAGCGCTCTTACTTTCAAAGCCCTGCTGTGTGACCAAACAGTAGTTTCTGAAGACATATGGGGCATCACCGCATTTCAAAGAAATTGTGCAACTTTATATATTTTCACAAGAAAAACTAAATATATATTGACCTAAATTTACCATTAATATAAAGTACAAGGTGTTACAAAATAACACTATCAGAATCACGGGGATATGTTAAGCATTCCACTGTTATTGCCACATAAATTGATACATGTCAGATTTAAAAAATGGTGCTTGGTCATGAAGCTCAAAATTGGCTGTAACTAATAGGTTACAAATCAATATTAAAATAAAAGAAATCATGGCATATTTCCTTTCATCACAAGTAGTGCTCATCTTTCTACTGCTTAGCTTAGAAAGAGTTAAATTACAAAAGCCAGAAGTAGTCAGGATGGCCGAGCGGTCTAAGGCGCTGCGTTCAGGTCGCAGTCTCTTCTGGAGGGGTGGGTTCGAATCCCTCTTCTGACATTAGAATTTTCTTTCAAGAAATTTTACAGCTTCACTCCTGTTACTGATTAGTTGGGGGTCCGCTCTATTGGTGGCAATCTCAAATCGAAAACTAAAAGTGATGGGGCTTAGCAAAACCAATTCTCAACGTTGTCACTTTGGCAGTATTCCATGGGGTCCTTGAGGCAAATCTTAAATGTCCTGAATTTGTGCTTTCGCAAAAGACTTCTGGGAACATCAAATAGTTTCTTTGTGCATATGTTAGTTGTTGCTTTGGCATCAGAAAAATACTGTGGATAGGAAAATGGGAGGGACTATTTCATCTCTATGTGTTCTCTGTCCCTATTAGGGCAGAGTGTGAACCTCCTAAGGTGCTGTCGTGGAAGATTCCTAGAAACCAAATTACCAGTAAGTCTAATTTCAGATTTTTTACTTCAGGCATCAATAGACTATAAATATACTTAATAAACAAAAGCTAAAAGAGCAGATGAACATAGTTTAACAAGTCTGAAAATGCGCATGTGATACTGACATCAAAGTTTCACCACATTTTGGGACAAATGTTTTCACTTTCAACATTAACAATCAGTAGAATATTTTCTCTAAATTTGCATCTCCTTTCTTCACTCCAATTGTTTGCACCTAAGAAAAAAATAAATCTTGATGCAACATTATGCTTACAAATTGTGTTTTATGCTCAATCATCACCTGTCCTACAGAGACACAGTCAGAATTACCCTGGCGAATTGAGTAAATTTGAAAATGTAAAAAAAATGCAGAATTGCTGTTTTTTCTATTCATTCACAAAGAATTAATGTAAGTTCTTAAATATGTACGCAAAATAGCGGGACTTTCAAATATAGATAATCTTGCAAAAACAAGTCAAAGTAAAAATACATACATCCAGTTGTGACATTTACAGTGTGTTGAACATTCCTGAAAGTAAACGTGTCCTGCTGAAATAGCTCAGTTGGGAGAGCGTTAGACTGAAGATGTAAAGGTCCCTGGTTTAATCCTGGGTTTCGGCAAAAGTTTTTTTCTTCACCCATTAAATTTTAAGCAGAAAATAAACAAAGCATATGGACTGACTGTTTACAGAGAATGTAAAAATCCTAATCATTATAACTATCTACAGGAAATAAAACGATAGAAACTTGAGAACTGAACACTTTTAACTTTTGAGGAAAATAATATTTTTTGTAATTTTTCCTTCATTCTGGACGTCATCACTTTGTTTTATTTTAGTTTGACTTAGCTGTATGAGGATTTAAAGGAAACCTGATAGCTAATACGGGCAGCATGTATCAGACACTAGCTGAATGATTTCAGCCATTTATGTTTGACTATGAATCGCTGTGGCATTACTGAGACAAATATGCTTAAATAATATGCCAGGAGCAAAGTTGTTTGGGGAAAAAGCCAGGAAGGCAAAAAAACACAAGCCCCAACTCTGGATTGTCATCTTTCATTCTAAAAATAGGGGTTTCTACGTTAATGGTAAGACAAAGAATCCACAGATTTGGCATTTCTCTAGCGAGGAGAGCCCACTTAAAATGTATGGGGTGCTTGTCTCCATAAGCGCAAGTTGGGCACTAAACTGGCTTATTTGCAATTCTGGATGTTGCAGAGTGAAAACATATGTTGGACAATAATAGTAATTGCTGGTGTTGATGAATTCATTGTGAGGAGTAATTTATAAAATGGGATCACTTTGGAGGGGTTTCTGCTGTTTTGGTACTTTTGGAACTCCGCAAATGTCACCCTCAAAATATTCTTGCAAAATCTGCATTCCCAAAACCCAAATAGCGCTCTTACTTTCAAAGCCCTGCTGTGTGACCAAACAGTAGTTTCTGAAGACATATGGGGCATCACCGCATTTCAATGAAATTGTGCAACTTTAGATATTTTCACAAGAAAAACTAAATATATATTGACCTAAATTTACCATTAATATAAAGTACAATGTGTTACAAAATATCACTATCAGAATGACGGGGATATGTTAAGCATTCCAGTGTTATTGCCACATAAATTGATACATGTCAGATTTAAAAAACGGTGCTTGGTCATGAAGCTCAAAATTGGCTGTAACTAATAGGTTACAAATCAATATTAAAATAAAAGAAATCATGGCATATTTCCTTTCATCACAAGTAGTGCTCATCTTTCTACTGCTTAGCTTAGAAAGAGTTAAATTACAAAAGCCAGAAGTAGTCAGGATGGCCGAGCGGTCTAAGGCGCTGCGTTCAGGTCGCAGTCTCTTCTGGAGGCGTGGGTTCGAATCCCTCTTCTGACATTAGAATTTTCTTTCAAGAAATTTTACAGCTTCACTCCTGTTACTGATTAGTTGGGGGTCCGCTCTATTGGTGGCAATCACAAATCGATAACTAAAAGTGATGGGGCTTAGCAAAACCAATTCTCAACGTTGGCACTTTGGCAGTATTCCATGGGGTCCTTGAGGCAAATCTTAAATGTTCTGAATTTGTGCTTTCACAAAAGACTTCTGGGAACATCAAATAGTTTCTTTTGTGCATATGTTAGTTGTTGCTTTGGCATCGGAAAAATACTGTTGATAGGAAAATGGGAGGGACTATTTCATCTCTATGTGTTCTCTGTCCCTATTAGGGCAGAGAGTGAACCTCCTAATGTGCTGTCGTGGAAGATTCCTAGAAACCGAATTACCAGTAAGTCTAATTTCAGATTTTTTTACCTCAAGGCATCAATAGACTATATATATACTTAATAAACAAAAGCTAAAAGAGCAGATGAACATAGTTTAACAAGTCTGAAATGCGCATGTGATACTGACATCAAAGTTTCACCACATTTTGGGACAAATGTTTTCACTTTCAACATTAACAATCAGTAGAATATTTTCTCTAAATTTGCATCTCCTATCTTCACTCCAATTGTTTGCACCTAAGAAAAAAATAAAGCTTGATGCAACATTATGCTTACAAATTGTGTTTTATGCTCAATCATCACCTGTCCTACAGAGACACATTCAGAATTACCCTGGCGAATTGAGTAAATTTGAAAATGTAAAAAAAATGCAGAATTGCTGTTTTTTCTATTCATTCACAAAGAATTAATGTAAGTTGTTAAATATGTACGCAAAATAGCGGGACTTTCAAATATTGATAATCTTGCAAAAACAAGTCAAAGTAAAAATAAATACATTACATTCCTGAATCTAAATGTGTCCTGCTGAAATAGCTGAGTTGGGAGAGCGTTAGACTGAAGATCTAAAGGTCCCTGGTTCAATCCCGGGTTTCGGCAAAAGTCTTTTTCTTCACCCATTAAATTTTAAGCAGAAAATAAACAAAGCATATGGACTGACTGTTTACAGAGAATGTAAAAATCCTAATCATTATAACTATCTACAGGAAATAAAATGATAGAAACTTGAGAACTGAACACTTTTAACTTTTGAGGAAAATAATATTTTTTGTAATTTTTCCTTCATTCTGGACGTCATCACTTTGTTTTATTTTAGTTTGACTTAGCTGTATGAGGATTTAAAGGAAACCTGATAGCTAATACGGGAAGCATGTATCAGACACTAGCTGAATGATTTCAGCCATTTATGTTTGACTATGAATCGCTGTGGCATTACTGAGACAAATATGCTTAAATAATATGCCAGGAACAAAGCTGTTTGGGGAAAAAGCCAGGAAGGCAAAAAACACAAGCCCCAACTCAGGACCGTCATCTTTCATTCTAAAAATAGGGGTTTCTACGTTAATGGTAAGACAAAGAATCCACAGATTTGGCATTTCTCTAGCGAGGAGAGCCCACTTAAAATGTATGGGGTGCTTGTCTCCATAAGCGCAAGCTGGGCACTAAACTGGCTTATTTGCAATTCTGGATGTTGCAGAGTGAAAACATATGTTGGACAATAATAGTAATTGCTGGTGTTGATGAATTCATTGTGAGGAGTAATTTATAAAATGGGATCACTTTGGAGGGGTTTCTGCTGTTTTGGTACTTTTGGAACTCCGCAAATGTCACCCTCAAAATATTCTTGCAAAATCTGCATTCCCAAAACCCAAATAGCGCTCTTACTTTCAAAGCCCTGCTGTGTGACCAAACAGTAGTTTCTGAAGACATATGGGGCATCACCGCATTTCAATGAAATTGTGCAACTTTAGATATTTTCACAAGAAAAACTAAATATATATTGACCTAAATTTACCATTAATATAAAGTACAATGTGTTACAAAATAACACTATCAGAATCACGGGGATATGTTAAGCATTCCAGTGTTATTGCCACATAAATTGATACATGTCAGATTTAAAAAACGGTGCTTGGTCATGAAGCTCAAAATTGGCTGTAACTAATAGGTTACAAATCAATATTAAAATAAAAGAAATCATGGCATATTTCCTTTCATCACAAGTAGTGCTCATCTTTCTACTTCTTAGCTTAGAAAGAGTTAAGTTACAAAAGCCAGAAGTAGTCAGGATGGCCGAGCGGTCTAAGGTGCTGCGTTCAGGTCGCAGTCTCTTCTGGAGGCGTGGGTTCGAATCCCTCTTCTGACATTAGAATTTTCTTTCAAGAAATTTTACAGCTTCACTCCTGTTACTGATTAGTTGGGGCAATTGGTGGCAATCTCAAATCGATAACTAAAAGTGATGGGGCTTAGCAAAACCAATTCTCAATGTTGGCACTTTGGCAGTATTCCTTGGGGTCCTTGAGGCAAATCTTAAATGTTCGGAATTTGTGCTTTCACAAAAGACTTCTGGGAACATCAAATAGTTTCTTTGTGCATATGTTAGTTGTTGCTTTGGCATCGGAAAAATACTGTTGATAGGAAAATGGGAGGGACTATTTCATCTCTATGTGTTCTCTGTCCCTATTAGGGCAGAGAGTGAACCTCCTAAGGTGCTGTCGTGGAAGATTCCTAGAAACCGAATTACCAGTAAGTCTAATTTCAGATTTTTTTACCTCAAGGCATCAATAGACTATATATATACTTAATAAACAAAAGCTAAAAGAGCAGATGAACATAGTTTAACAAGTCTGAAATGCGCATGTGATACTGACATCAAAGTTTCACCACATTTTGGGACAAATGTTTTCACTTTCAACATTAACAATCAGTAGAATATTTTCTCTAAATTTGCATCTCCTTTCTTCACTCCAATTGTTTGCACCTAAGAAAAAAATAAAGCTTGATGCAACATTATGCTTACAAATTGTGTTTTATGCTCAATCATCACCTGTCCTACAGAGACACAGTCAGAATTACCCTGGCGAATTGAGTAAATTTGAAAATGTAAAAAAAATGCAGAATTGCTGTTTTTTCTATTCATTCACAAAGTATTAATGTAAGTTCTTAAATATGTACGCAAAATAGCGGGACTTTCAAATATAGATGATCTTGCAAAAACAAGTCAAAGTAAAAATAAATACATCCAGTTGTGACATCTACAGTGTGTTGAACATTCCTGAATCTAAACGTGTTCTGCCGAAATAGCTCAGTTGGGAGAGCGTTAGACTGAAGATCTAAAAGTCCCTGGTTCAATCCTGGGTTTTGGCAAAAGTTTTTTTCTTCACCCATTAAATTTTAAGCAGAAAATAAACAAAGCATATGGACTGACTGTTTACAGAGAATGTAAAAATCCTAATCATTATAACTATCTACAGGAAATAAAATGATAGAAACTTGAGAACTGAACACTTTTAACTTTTGAGGAAAATAATATTTTTTGTAATTTTTCCTTCATTCTGGACGTCATCACTTTGTTTTATTTTAGTTTGACTTAGCTGTATGAGGATTTAAAGGAAACCTGAGAGCTAATACGGGCAGCATGTATCAGACACTAGCTGAATGATTTCAGCCATTTATGATTGACTATGAATCGCTGTGGCATTACTGAGACAAATATGCTTAAATAATATGCCAGGAACAAAGCTGTTTGGGGAAAAAGCCAGGAAGGCAAAAAACACAAGCCCCAACTCAGGACCGTCATCTTTCATTCTAAAAATAGGGGTTTCTACGTTAATGGTAAGACAAAGAATCCACAGATTTGGCATTTCTCTAGCGAGGAGAGCCCACTTAAAATGTATGGGGTGCTTGTCTCCATAAGCGCAAGCTGGGCACTAAACTGGCTTATTTGCAATTCTGGATGTTGCAGAGTGAAAACATATGTTGGACAATAATAGTAATTGCTGGTGTTGATGAATTCATTGTGAGGAGTAATTTATAAAATGGGATCACTTTGGAGAGGTTTCTGCTGTTTTGGTACTTTTGGAACTCCGCAAATGTCACCCTCAAAATATTCTTGCAAAATCTGCATTCCCAAAACCCAAATAGCGCTCTTACTTTCAAAGCCCTGCTGTGTGACCAAACAGTAGTTTCTGAAGACATATGGGGCATCACCGCATTTCAATGAAATTGTGCAACTTTAGATATTTTCACAAGAAAAACTAAATATATATTGACCTAAATTTACCATTAATATAAAGTACAATGTGTTACAAAATAACACTATCAGAATCACGGGGATATGTTAAGCATTCCAGTGTTATTGCCACATAAATTGATACATGTCAGATTTAAAAAACGGTGCTTGGTCATGAAGCTCAAAATTGGCTGTAACTAATAGGTTACAAATCAATATTAAAATAAAAGAAATCATGGCATATTTCCTTTCATCACAAGTAGTGCTCATCTTTCTACTGCTTAGCTTAGAAAGAGTTAAATTACAAAAGCCAGAAGTAGTCAGGATGGCCGAGCGGTCTAAGGTGCAGCGTTCAGGTCGCAGTTTCTTCTGGAGGCGTGGGTTCGAATCCCTCTTCTGACATTAGAATTTTCTTTCAAGAAATTTTACAGCTTCACTCCTGTTACTGATTAGTTGGGGGTCCGCTCTATTGGTGGCAATCTCAAATCGATAACTAAAAGTGATGGGGCTTAGCAAAACCAATTCTCAACGCTGGCACTTTGGCAGTATTCCTTGGGGTCCTTGAGGCAAATCTTAAATGTTCTGAATTTGTGCTTTCACAAAAGACTTCTGGGAACAATCATTATAACTATCTACAGGAAATAAAATGATAGAAACTTGAGAACTGAACACTTTTAACTTTTGAGGAAAATAATATTTTTTGTAATTTTTCCTTCATTCTGGACGTCATCACTTTGTTTTATTTTAGTTTGACTTAGCTGTATGAGGATTTAAAGGAAACCTGATAGCTAATACGGGCAGCATGTATCAGACACTAGCTGAATGATTTCAGCCATTTATGTTTGACTATGAATCGCTGTGGCATTACTGAGACAAATATGCTTAAATAATATGCCAGGAACAAAGCTATTTGGGGAAAAAGCCAGGAAGGCAAAAAACACAAGCCCCAACTCAGGACCGTCATCTTTCATTCTAAAAATAGGGGTTTCTACGTTAATGGTAAGACAAAGAATCCACAGATTTGGCATTTCTCTAGCGAGGAGAGCCCACTTAAAATGTATGGGGTGCTTGTCTCCATAAGCGCAAGCTGGGCACTAAACTGGCTTATTTGCAATTCTGGATGTTGCAGAGTGAAAACATATGTTGGACAATAATAGTAATTGCTGGTGTTGATGAATTCATTGTGAGGAGTAATTTATAAAATGGGATCACTTTGGAGGGGTTTCTGCTGTTTTGGTACTTTTGGAACTCCGCAAATGTCACCCTCAAAATATTCTTGCAAAATCTGCATTCCCAAAACCCAAATAGCGCTCTTACTTTCAAAGCCCTGCTGTGTGACCAAACAGTAGTTTCTGAAGACATATGGGGCATCACCGCATTTCAATGAAATTGTGCAACTTTAGATATTTTCACAAGAAAAACTAAATATATATTGACCTAAATTTACCATTAATATAAAGTACAATGTGTTACAAAATAACACTATCAGAATCACGGGGATATGTTAAACATTCCAGTGTTATTGCCACATAAATTGATACATGTCAGATTTAAAAAACGGTGCTTGGTCATGAAGCTCAAAATTGGCTGTAACTAATAGGTTACAAATCAATATTAAAATAAAAGAAATCATGGCATATTTCCTTTCATCACAAGTAGTGCTCATCTTTCTACTGCTTAGTTTAGAAAGAGTTAAATTACAAAAGCCAGAAGTAGTCAGGATGGCTGAGCGGTCTAAGGCGCTGCGTTCAGGTCGCAGTCTCTTCTGGAGGCTTGGGTTCGAATCCCTCTTCTGACATTAGAATTTTCTTTCAAGAAATTTTACAGCTTCACTCCTGTTACTGATTAGTTGGGGGTCCGCTCTATTGGTGGCAATCTCAAATCGATAACTAAAAGTGATGGGGCTTAGCAAAACCAATTCTCAACGTTGGCACTTTGGCAGTATTCCTTGGGGTCCTTGAGGCAAATCTTAAATGTTCGGAATTTGTGCTTTCACAAAAGACTTCTGGGAACATCAAATAGTTTCTTTGTGCATATGTTAGTTGTTGCTTTGGCATCGGAAAAATACTGTTGATAGGAAAATGGGAGGGACTATTTCATCTCTATGTGTTCTCTGTCCCTATTAGGGCAGAGAGTGAACCTCCTAAGGTGCTGTCGTGGAAGATTCCTAGAAACCGAATTACCAGTAAGTCTAATTTCAGATTTTTTTACCTCAAGGCATCAATAGACTATATATATACTTAATAAACAAAAGCTAAAAGAGCAGATGAACATAGTTTAACAAGTCTGAAATGCGCATGTGATACTGACATCAAAGTTTCACCACATTTTGGGACAAATGTTTTCACTTTCAACATTAACAATCAGTAGAATATTTTCTCTAAATTTGCATCTCCTTTCTTCACTCCAATTGTTTGCACCTAAGAAAAAAATAAAGCTTGATGCAACATTATGCTTACAAATTGTGTTTTATGCTCAATCATCACCTGTCCTACAGAGACACAGTCAGAATTACCCTGGCGAATTGAGTAAATTTGAAAATGTAAAAAAAATGCAGAATTGCTGTTTTTTCTATTCATTCACAAAGTATTAATGTAAGTTCTTAAATATGTACGCAAAATAGCGGGACTTTCAAATATAGATAATCTTGCAAAAACAAGTCAAAGTAAAAATAAATACATCCAGTTGTGACATCTACAGTGTGTTGAACATTCCTGAATCTAAACGTGTCCTGCCAAAATAGCTCAGTTGGGAGAGCGTTAGACTGAACATCTAAAGGTCCCTGGTTCAGTCCCGTGTTTTGGCAAAAGTTTTTTTCTTCACCCATTAAATTTTAAGCAGAAAATAAACAAAGCATATGGACTGACTGTTTTCAGAGAATGTAAAAATCGTAATCATTATAACTATCTACAGGAAATAAAATGATAGAAACTTGAGAACTGAACACTTTTAACTTTTGAGGAAAATAATATTTTTTGTAATTTTTCCTTCATTCTGGACATCATCATTTTGTTTTATTTTAGTTTGACTTAGCTGTATGAGGATTTAAAGGAAACCTGATAGCTAATACGGGCAGCATGTATCAGACACTAGCTGAATGATTTCAGCCATTTATGTTTGACTATGAATCGCTGTGGCATTACTGAGACAAATATGCTTAAATAATATGCCAGGAACAAAGCTGTTTGGGGAAAAAGCCAGGAAGGCAAAAAACACAAGCCCCAACTCAGGACCGTCATCTTTCATTCTAAAAATAGGGGTTTCTACGTTAATGGTAAGACAAAGAATCCACAGATTTGGCATTTCTCTAGCGAGGAGAGCCCACTTAAACTGTATGGGTTGCTTGTCTCCATAAGCGCAAGCTGGGCACTAAGCTGGCTTATTTGCAATTCTGGATGTTGCAGAGTGAAAACATATGTTGGACAATAATAGTAATTGCTGGTGTTGATGAATTCATTGTGAGGAGTAATTTATAAAATGGGATCACTTTGGAGGGGTTTCTGCTGTTTTGGTACTTTTGGAACTCCGCAAATGTCACCCTCAAAATATTCTTGCAAAATCTGCATTCCCAAAACCCAAATAGCGCTCTTACTTTCAAAGCCCTGCTGTGTGACCAAACAGTAGTTTCTGAAAACATATGGGGCATCACCGCATTTCAATGAAATTGTGCAACTTTAGATATTTTCACAAGAAAAACTAAATATATATTGACCTAAATTTACCATTAATATAAAGTACAATGTGTTACAAAATAACACTATCAGAATCACGGGGATATGTTAAGCATTCCAGTGTTATTGCCACATAAATTGATACATGTCAGATTTAAAAAACGGTGCTTGGTCATGAAGCTCAAAATTGGCTGTAACTAATAGGTTACAAATCAATATTAAAATAAAAGAAATCATGGCATATTTCATTTCATCACAAGTAGTGCTCATCTTTCTACTGCTTAGCTTAGAAAGAGTTAAATTACAAAAGCCAGAAGTAGTCAGGATGGCCGAGCGGTCTAAGGCGCTGCTTTCAGGTCGCAGTCTCTTCTGGAGGCGTGGGTTTGAATCCCTCTTCTGACATTAGAATTTTCTTTCAAGAAATTTTACAGCTTCACTCCTGTCCGCTCTATTGGTGGCAATCTCAAATCGATAACTAAAAGTGATGGGGCTTAGCAAAACCAATTCTCAACGTTGGCACTTTGGCAGTATTCCATGGGGTCCTTGAGGCAAATCTTAAAAGTTCTGCATTTGTGCTTTCACAAAAGACTTTTGGGAACATCAAATAGTTTCTTTGTGCATATGTTAGTTGTTGCTTTGGCATCGGAAAAATACTGTTGATAGGAAAATGAGAGGGACTATTTCATCTCTATGTGTTCTCTGTCCCTATTAGGGCAGAGAGTGAACCTCCTAAGGTGCTGTCGTGGAAGATTCCTAGAAACTGAATTACCAGTAAGTCTAATTTCAGATTTTTTTACCTCAAGGCATCAATAGACTATATATATACTTAATAAACAAAAGCTAAAAGAGCAGATGAACATAGTTTAACAAGTCTGAAATGCACATGTGATACTGACATCAAAGTTTCACCACATTTTGGGACAAATGTTTTCACTTTCAACATTAACAATCAGTAGAATATTTTCTCTAAATTTGCATCTCCTATCTTCACTCCAATTGTTTGCACCTAAGAAAAAAATAAAGCTTCATGCAACATAATGCTTACAAACTGTGTTTTATGCTCAATCATCACCTGTCCTACAGAGACACAGTCAGAATTACCCTGGCGAATTGAGTAAATTTGAAAATGTAAAAAAAATGCAGAATTGCTGTTTTTTCTATTCATTCACAAAGAATTAATGTAAGTTGTTAAATATGTACAAAAAACAGCGGGACTTTCAAATATTGATAATCTTGCAAAAACAAGTCAAAGTAAAAATAAATACATTACATTCCTGAATCTAAATGTGTCCTGCTGAAATAGCTCAGTTGGGAGAGCGTTAGATTGAAGATCTAAAGGTCCCTGGTTCTATCCCGGTTTTCGGCAAAAGTTTTTTTCTTCACCCATTAAATTTTAAGCAGAAAATAAACAAAGCATATGGACTGACTGTTTACAGAGAATGTAAAAATCCTAATCATTATAACTATCTACAAGAAATAAAATGATAGAAACTTGAGAACTGAACACTTTTAACTTTTGAGGAAAATAATATTTTTTGTAATTTTTCCTTCATTCTGCATGTCATCACTTTGTTTTATTTTAGTTTGACTTAGCTGTATGAGAATTTAAAGGAAACCTGATAGCTAATACGGGCAGCATGTATCAGACACTAGCTGAATGATTTCAGCCATTTATGTTTGACTATGAATCGCTGTGGCATTACTGAGACAAATATGCTTAAATAATATGCCAGGAACAAAGCTGTTTGGGGAAAAAGCCAGGAAGGCAAAAAACACAAGCCCCAACTCAGGACCGTCATCTTTCATTCTAAAAATAGGGGTTTCTACGTTAATGGTAAGACAAAGAATCCACAGATTTGGCATTTCTCTAGCGAGGAGAGCCCACTTAAAATGTATGGGGTGCTTGTCTCCATAAGCACAAGCTGGGCACTAAACTGGCTTCTTTGCAATTCTGGATGTTGCAGAGTGAAAACATATGTTGGACAATAATAGTAATTGCTGGTGTTGATGAATTCATTGTGAGGAGTAATTTATAAAATGGGATCACTTTGGAGGGGTTTCTGCTGTTTTGGTACTTTTGGAACTCCGCAAATGTCACCCTCAAAATATTCTTGCAAAATCTGCATTCCCAAAACCCAAATAGCACTCTTACTTTCAAAGCCCTGCTGTGTGACCAAACAGTAGTTTCTGAAGACAAATGGGGCATCACCGCATTTCAATGAAATTGTGCAACTTTAGATATTTTCACAAGAAAAACTAAATATATATTGACCTAAATTTACCATTAATATAAAGTACAATGTGTTACAAAATTACACTATCAGAATCACGGGGATATGTTAAGCATTCCAGTGTTATTGCCACATAAATTGATACATGTCAGATTTAAAAAACGGTGCTTGGTCATGAAGCTCAAAATTGGCTGTAACTAATAGGTTACAAATCAATATTAAAATAAAAGAAATCATGGCATATTTCCTTTCATCACAAGTAATGCTCATCTTTCTACTGCTTAGCTTAGAAAGAGTTAAACTACAAAAGCCAGAAGAAGTCAGGAACAGTCTAAGTCGCTGCGTTCAGGTCGCAGTCTCTTCTGGAGGCGTGGGTTCGAATCCCTCTTCTGACATTAGAATTTTCTTTCAAGAAATTTTACAGCTTCACTCCTGTTACTGATTAGTTGGGGGTCCGCTCTATTGGTGGCAATCTCAAATCGATAACTAAAAGTGATGGGGCTTAGCAAAACCAATTCTCAACGTTGCCACTTTGGCAGTATTCCTTGGGGTCCTTGAGGCAAATCTTAAATGTTCTGAATTTGTGCTTTCACAAAAGACTTCTGGGAACAATCATTATAACTATCTACAGGAAATAAAATGATAGAAACTTGAGAACTGAACACTAGAGATGAGCGTTGTTCTACTCGAACTGTTCGCCAATCTCAAATTCGAGCTGTTTTGGGCGGTGTTCGAGCCGTTCGGCGAACACGAACAATTTGAGAAAAATTCGGCTGTTCGAGGTTATGTTCGATAACTGTTCGTGCACCAAAATCATAACTGGATTTTTTCTCAGTAATGATGAAAATTAATGTTAATACACAGTTTGAGTGTACAGCGGGGTGGGGGGAGGGGCAGGGGATGGATCTCTGCAGGAACAATGAAGATCTCCATTTTTTTTTCTCTTTCCCGCATTTACAGTGGGGAGGTGCAATCTGTCAGCCTATCAGCAGCGCACACACGGAGCGAAGTGCTTTTTTTCACACAAGCAAGGGCATGTGTGATTGGCAGTGTATGTCACATGTCCTTGCCCTATAAGACCAAGCCATTTTCCCCGTCGCCACCATTTTCTCACTGCTGCATCTGCGTGTTAGACGGCACCGCTGTTGCTGTGTGCGCTATACCTTGTTAATTTCAAGCCAATTTTCACACAAATATACAGATAGCTTGGGAGTAGGGAATAGTTGTGATTGCAGTCCTTTTAAGGACTAGGTTACAGCATTTCCTACGACTTTTATCAGGGAGGTCTGTGCTCTTAAATAGATAGGTTGTGGGAGTAAAGACTAATTGTAATTGGAGTCCTTTTCAGGACTAGGTTACATCAGTTCCTATCAGTTTTTGCCAGGCAGGTTTGTGCCAGTGCTGTGCAAGTTTTTTTCACAGCATTTGGCTGAATCTAGCAAAGCTAATCCTTTTTGGCCTATTGCAGAGTGTGTTAGTCAGTGGAGTAGCCTATCTGTGTTGCAAGATATACCACCTGTGTATAGAATACCATTTTTTTTACTGCACCTAGTGAAGTAAAATCTTTTGGGCATAGCATCAGTCTATTAGTCCATCTATACTGACCTCCATCAGGTTGCAAACTGAATATATTTTTTTTTGCATCTACCTCTGAAAAAATATTGGGCTTCTAGCTGTGTGTGGGTCTTGTTCTATTAATCCATCTATACTGACCTCCATCAGGTTGCAAACTGAATATATTTTTTTCTGCATCTACCTCGGAAAAAATATTGGGCTTCTAGCTGTGTGTGGGTCTTGTTCTATTAATCCATCTATACTGACCTACATCAGGTTGCAAACTGAATATAATTTTTTCTGCATCTACCTCTGAAAAAATATTGGGCTTCTAGCTGTGTGTGGGACTTGTTGTATTAATCTATCTATACTGACCTCCATCAGGTTGCAAACTGAATATAATTTTTTTCTGCATCTAGCTCTGAAAAAATATTTGGCCTTCTAGTAGTGTGTCGGACTTTCTCTATTAGTCCATCTATTCTGACCTCCATCAGGTTGCAAATTAAAACTAATTTTATCTGCATCTACAGTACCTCTGAAAAAATATTTGGGCTTCTAGCTGTGTGTGGGACTTGTTGTATTAGTCCATCTATACTGACCTCCATCCGGTTGCAAACTGAATATATTTTTTTCTGCATCTACCTCTGAAAAAATATTGGGCTTCTAGCTGTGTGTGGGTCTTGTTCTATTAATCCATCTATACTGACCTCCATCAGGTTGCAAACTGAATATATTTTTTTCTGCATCTACCTCGGAAAAAATATTGGGCTTCTAGCTGTGTGTGGGTCTTGTTCTATTAATCCATCTATACTGACCTCCATCAGGTTGCAAACTGAATATAATTTTTTCTGCATCTACCTCTGAAAAAATATTGGGCTTCTGTGTGTGGGACTTGTTGTATTAATCCATCTATACTGACCTCCATCAGGTTGCAAACTGAATATAATTTTTTTTTGCATCTAGCTCTGAAAAAATATTTGGCCTTCTAGTAGTGTGTCGGACTTTCTCTATTAGTCCATCTATACTGACCTCCATCAGGTTGCAAATTAAAACTAATTTTTATCTGCATTTACAGTACCTCTGAAAAAATATATGGGCTTCTAGCTGTGTGTGGGTCTTGTTCTATTAATCCATCTATACTGACCTCCATCAGGTTGCAAACTGAATATATTTTTTTCTGCATCTACCTCTGAAAAAATATTGGGCTTCTAGCTGTGTGTGGGACTTGTTGTATTAGTCCATCTATACTGACCTCCATCCGGTTGCAAACTGAATATATTTTTTTCTGCATCTACCTCTGAAAAAATATTGGGCTTCTAGCTGTGTGTGGGTCTTGTTCTATTAATCCATCTATACTGACCTCCATCAGGTTGCAAACTGAATATAATTTTTTTCTGCATCTAGCTCTGAAAAAATATTTGGCCTTCTAGTAGTGTGTCGGACTTTCTCTATTAGTCCATCTATACTGACCTCCATCAGGTTGCAAATTAAAACTAATTTTTATCTGCATCTACAGTACCTCTGAAAAAATATTTGGGCTTCTAGCTGTGTGTGGGACTTGTTGTATTAGTCCATCTACACTGACCTCCATCCGGTTGCAAACTGAATATATTTTTTTCTGCATCTACCTCTGAAAAAATATTGGGCTTCTAGCTGTGTGTGGGTCTTGTTCTATTAATCCATCTATACTGACCTCCATCAGGTTGCAAACTGAATATAATTTTTTTCTGCATCTAGCTCTGAAAAAATATTTGGCCTTCTAGTAGTGTGTCGGACTTTCTCTATTAGTCCATCTATTCTGACCTCCATCAGGTTGCAAATTAAAACTAATTTTATCTGCATCTACAGTACCTCTGAAAAAATATTTGGGCTTCTAGCTGTGTGTGGGACTTGTTGTATTAGTCCATCTATACTGACCTCCATCCGGTTGCAAACTGAATATATTTTTTTCTGCATCTACCTCTGAAAAAATATTGGGCTTCTAGCTGTGTGTGGGTCTTGTTCTATTAATCCATCTATACTGACCTCCATCAGGTTGCAAACTGAATATATTTTTTTCTGCATCTACCTCGGAAAAAATATTGGGCTTCTAGCTGTGTGTGGGTCTTGTTCTATTAATCCATCTATACTGACCTCCATCAGGTTGCAAACTGAATATAATTTTTTTCTGCATCTAGCTCTGAAAAAATATTTGGCCTTCAAGTAGTGTGTCGGACTTTCTCTATTAGTCCATCTATACTGACCTCCATCAGGTTGCAAATTAAAACTAATTTTTATCTGCATCTACAGTACCTCTGAAAAAATATTTGGGATTCTAGCTGTGTGTGGGACTTGTTGCATTAGTCCATCTATACTGACCTCCATCCGGTTGCAAACTGAATATATTTTTTTCTGCATCTAGCTCTGAAAAAATATTTGGCCTTCTAGTAGTGTGTCGGACTTTCTCTATTAGTCCATCTATACTGACCTCCATCAGGTTGCAAATTAAAACTAATTTTTATCTGCATCTACAGTACCTCTGAAAAAATATTTGGGCTTCTAGCTGTGTGTGGGACTTGTTGTATTAGTCCATCTATACTGACCTCCATCAGGTTGCAAATTCAAAATAATTTTTTTCTGCATCTAACCCAGCCAATAGTTTTGGCCTAATACCACAGTTTGGCCACTCAGCTCTGCTCGGTTACCATCCATTGTTTTTTTGTGCAAACAACTCCAGAGTTGTGAATTAGTTAACCACCAAAATGAGTGGAAAAAGGCCTGCTGCTGGTGGAAAGGGGAATAGGCGTGTTGGGAAGGGGAAAAAAGTTTGTGTCCGTGGGGTAGGTGTTAAAGCAACAGTAACATCTGCAGAAGAAAGACCATCTTCCAGCCAAACTAAAATGTCTACTTCTTTTAGCGGACAATGTGATAAGATCCCTTTCTTACGGCCACGCCAATCGCTACAAATTCCAGATGAGGCACAAACACAGCAGGTGCTTCAACGGATATCAAGTGCTCCTTTAAGTGGGCTCTCCTCCACATCAACTTCAACATCACAAATACTCCAGTCCTCAAAGGTGTCACCCAAATCGCACTTGCTTCCTCACAGCTCCCAAATCTCCAGCTGCCCGTCTGAGTATGAGGTAGAACAGATGGTTGAGTCTGCAGAGCTGTTTACTCATACTATAGCCTGGGAATCAGAGGTCGACTCCAGCGCTTCTGTGAATCCAGACGAGGAAATGATCTGCACTGATGCCCAGAATCTTTATGAGTCGGATCCAGGACCAGACGCAGAAGGTTTTGACCATAATGTAGACCCTCATTCCCAAACTGTAACTCCTGTTGGTGGAGACAATGAGGAAGACGATGATAAGACTCAAATACCTGATTGGAGCGACAACTTTAGTTTTTTGTCAGGGCAGGAACAGGTTGGCTCTGAGGACGACGGGTGTGATAACGCACAGGGTGATGATGATGAGGTCGGAGATCCCACTTACTGTCAACCCACAGTCAGCCAAGAGATGAGGTCAGCAGAGGAGGTGGAGGAAGATGCTAGTGACGACGAGGTCAGGCTGCGCCTTCCTGGACAGAGACGTAGTACTGGAAGCACGTCAACAACTGCATCCTCAAACACAACTCTGCCTCTCACCACAAGTCGTGGTGGCTCTTCAGGTCGCATGGGTGCTAAGCCTTGCATAGCCTGGGCATTTTTTCAGATCGATAAAGATGACCCAACTCGTGTTATCTGTAACATTTGTCAGCAAAAGCTAAGTAGAGGCCAAAAAATACATAGTTTGAGTACTTCATGCATGAACCGGCACATGGACATGAAGCATAAGTTGCAGTGGGATGCTCAGTGTGCTACAATGCGGCCTATCCGGCCGGGCAAACCACAGTCTGCCATATCTTGTGCATCCGCGGCCTCTTCATCCTCTGTGACTGGGGGGACAGCAGTCACACCTGTTTTGGGGCGCAGACCTGCCACCTCTTTACCCGCAACAGCCAGCGTGATTGGCAGGTCATCATTTTCTTTGGAGGTGGTAACACCAGCTGGTGTTGAGCGCTGTCCGACATCGATAGCACCAGCTTTGGATCAAGGCAACCTAACATGTCCGCCTGCATCTTCCTCACAGACCGGCAGTTTGCCGGGGACACCCTTATCAACCCCGTCTAAGCACAATAGCCAACCCTCGGTCCCTCAGATGTGGACAAGTAAAAGACCATTTCCTCCTAGCCATGAGAAAGCTAAGAGGTTGAATTTCACCATCTGCAAGCTCTTGGCTACAGAAATGCTGCCTTTCCGCCTGGTGGACACAGAGGATTTTCGAGACCTTATGTCCGTCGCAGTGCCCCAGTACCAGATGCCCAGTCGGCACTACTTCTCAAAGAAAGGTGTGCCTGCGCTCCACCAGCATGTCGCACACAACATCACCGCTTCTTTGAGAAACTCTGTGTGTGACAGGGTGCATTTCACCACAGACACTTGGACGAGTAGGCATGGAAAGGGGCGTTACATGTCGCTGACTGGGCACTGGGTAACTATGGTGACAGCAGGACAAGGGGCTGCTGTCCAAGTCTTGCCGTCCCCACGAGTTGTGCGTCAATCCTCTTTATGTCAAAGTTCCTCCACTGCTTCTGCCTCCTCAACCTCCTCTCGGTCTTCCACCTGCACCCAAAGCCTGTCTGGTCATGCCACAAGCTTTCTAACTGCGCAGAAGGGATCCTGCACACCTCCTTACTATGCTGGCAGTAGGGCTCAACGTCATCAGGCGGTTTTTACATTGAAATGTCTGGGAAATGTGAGTCACACAGCTGAGGAGTTGTGGTCAGCTCTGGAGAACCAATTTCATGAATGGTTGTCTCCACTGGACCTGAAACCAGGGAAGGCCGTGTGCGACAATGCTGCAAACCTGGGTGCGGCCCTTCGCCGGGGCAATGTCACACACGTGCCTTGTATGGCTCACGTGTTGAACCTGGTTGTCCAGCAATTTTTAGCCCACTATCCCAGACTAGATGGCCTTCTGCAGAGGGCACGGTCGCTGTGTGCTCACTTCTGCCGTTCGCATCCCGCAGCTCAGCGACTTACATCTCTACAGAAGTCGTTGGGCCTGCCACTTCACCGGCTAAAATGCGATGTGCCTACCCGGTGGAATTCAACTCTGCACATGTTGCAGCGACTGTGGCAGCACCGACAAGCCCTGGTGCAATACGTTCTGACGTATAGCCTGGGCCAACGAGATTCAGAGGTGGGGCAAATCACGCTGGAGGAGTGGTCTCAGATCAGGGACCTATGCACCCTTCTGCACAGTTTTGAAATGGCGACTAGAGATGAGCGTTGTTCTACTCGAACTGTTCGCCAATCTCAAATTCGAGCTGTTTTGGGCGGTGTTCGAGCCGGTCGGCGAACACGAACAATTTGAGAAAAATTCGGCTATTCGAGGTTATGTTCGATAACTGTTCGTGCACCAAAATCATAACTGGATTTTTTCTCAGTAATGATGAAAATTAATGTTAATACGCAGTTTGAGTGTACAGCGGGGCGGGGGGAGGGGCAGGGGATGGATCTCTGCAGGAACAATGAAGATCTCCATTTTTTTTTCTCTTTCCCGCTTTTGCAGTGGGGAAGTGCAATCTGTCAGCCTATCAGCAGCGCACACACGGAGCGAAGTGCTTTTTTTCACACAAGCAAGGGCATGTGTGATTGGCAGTGTATGTCACATGTCCTTGCCCTATAAGACCAAGCCATTTTCCCCGTCGCCACCATTTTCTCACTGCTGCAGCTGCGTGTTAGACGGCACCGCTGTTGCTGTGTGCGCTATACCTTGTTAATTTCAAGCCAATTTTCGCACAAATATACAGATAGCTTGGGAGTAGGGAATAGTTGTGATTGCAGTCCTTTTAAGGACTAGGTTACAGCATTTCCTACGACTTTTATCAAGCAGGTCTGTGCTCTTAAATAGATAGATTGTGGGAGTAAAGACTAATTGTAATTGGAGTCCTTTTCAGGACTAGGTTACATCAGTTCCTATCAGTTTTTGCCAGGCAGGTCTGTGCCAGTGCTGTGCAAGTTTTTTTCACAGCATTTGGCTGAATCTAGCAAAGCTAATCCTTTTTGGCCTATTGCAGAGTGTGTTAGTCAGTGGAGTAGCCTATCTGTGTTGCAAGATATACCACCTGTGTATAGAATACCAATTTTTTTACTGCACCTAGTGAAGTAAAATCTTTTGGGCATAGCATCATTCTATTAGTCCATCTATACTGACCTCCATCAGGTTGCAAACTGAATATAATTTTTTTCTGCATCTAGCTCTGAAAAAATATTTGGGCTTCTAGCAGTGTGTGGGACTTGGTCTATTAGTCCATCTATACTGACCTCCATCAGGTTGCAAATTAAAAATAATTTTTTTCTTCATTTATCTCTGAAAAAATATTTGGGCTTCTAGCAGTGTGTGGGACTTGTTCTATTAGTCCTTCTATACTGACCTCCAGCAGGTTGCAAATTGAATATAATTTTTTTCTGCATCTAGCTCTGAAAAAATATTTGGGCTTCTAGCGGTGTGTGGGACTTGATCTATTAGTCCATCTATACTGACCTCCATCAGGTTGCAAATTAAAAATAATTTTTTTCTGCATCTAGCTCTGAAAAAATATTTGGGCTTCTAGCAGTGTGTGGGACTTGGTCTATTAGTCCATCTATACTGACCTCCATCAGGTTGCAAATTGAATAAAAAAATTTTCTGCATCTAGCTCTGAAAAAATATTTGGGCTTCTAGCGGTGTGTGGGACTTGGTCTATTAGTCCATCTATACTGACCTCCATCAGGTTGCAAATTAAAAATATTTTTTTTCTGCATCTAGCTCTGAAAAAATATTTGGGCTTCTAGCAGTGTGTGGGACTTGGTCTATTAGTCCATCTATACTGACCTCCATCAGGTTGCAAATTGAATAAAAAAAATTTCTGCATCTAGCTCTGAAAAAATATTTGGGCTTCTAGCGGTGTGTGGGACTTGGTCTATTAGTCCATCTATACTGACCTCCATCAGGTTGCAAACTGAATATAATTTTTTTCTGCATCTAGCTCTGAAAAAATATTTGGGCTTCTAGCAGTGTGTGGGACTTGGTCTATTAGTCAATCTATACTGACCTCCATCAGGTTGCAAATTAAAAATAATTTTTTTCTTCATTTAGCTCTGAAAAAATATTTGGGATTCTAGCAGTGTGTGGGACTTGTTCTATTAGTCCTTCTATACTGACCTCCAGCAGGTTGCAAATTGAATATAATTTTTTTCTGCATCTAGCTCTGAAAAAATATTTGGGCTTCTAGCGGTGTGTGGGACTTGGTCTATTAGTCCATCTATACTGACCTCCATCAGGTTGCAAATTAAAAATAATTTTTTTCTGCATCTATCTCTGAAAAAATATTTGGGCTTCTAGCAGTGTGTGGGACTTGGTCTATTAGTCCATCTATACTGACCTCCATCAGGTTGCAAATTGAAAAAAAAATTTTCTGCATCTAGCTCTGAAAAAATATTTGGGCTTCTAGCGGTGTGTGGGACTTGGTCTATTAGTCCATCTATACTGACCTCCATCAGGTTGCAAACTGAATATAATTTTTTTCTGCATCTAGCTCTGAAAAAATATTTGGGCTTCTAGCAGTGTGTGGGACTTGGTCTATTAGTCCATCTATACTGACCTCCATCAGGTTGCAAATTAAAAATAATTTTTTTCTTCATTTAGCTCTGAAAAAATATTTGGGCTTCTAGCAGTGTGTGGGACTTGTTCTATTAGTCCTTCTATACTGACCTCCAGCAGGTTGCAAATTGAATATAATTTTTTTCTGCATCTAGCTCTGAAAAAATATTTGGGCTTCTAGCGGTGTGTGGGACTTGGTCTATTAGTCCATCTGTACTGACCTCCATCAGGTTTCAAATTGAATAAAAAAAATTTCTGCATCTAGCTCTGAAAAATATTTGGGCTTCTAGCGGTGTGTGGGACTTGGTCTATTAGTCCATCTATACTGACCTCCATCAGGTTGCAAATTAAAAATAATTTTTTTCTGCATCTAGCTCTGAAAAAAAATTTGGGCTTCTAGCAGTGTGTGGGACTTGGTCTATTAGTCCATCTATACTGACCTCCATCAGGTTGCAAACTGAATATAATTTTTTTCGGCATCTAGCTCTGAAAAAATATTTGGGCTTCTAGCAGTGTGTGGGACTTGGTCTATTAGTCCATCTATACTGACCTCCATCAGGTTGCAAATTAAAAATAATTTTTTTCTTCATTTAGCTCTGAAAAAATATTTGGGCTTCTAGCAGTGTGTGGGACTTGTTCTATTAGTCCTTCTATACTGACCTCCAGCAGGTTGCAAATTGAATATAATTTTTTTCTGCATCTAGCTCTGAAAAAATATTTGGGCTTCTAGCGGTGTGTGGGACTTGGTCTATTAGTCCATCTATACTGACCTCCATCAGGTTGCAAATTAAAAATAATTTTTTTCTGCATCTAGCTCTGAAAAAATATTTGGGCTTCTAGCAGTGTGTGGGACTTGGTCTATTAGTCCATCTATACTGACCTCCATCAGGTTGCAAATTGAATAAAAAAATTTTCTGCATCTAGCTCTGAAAAAATATTTGGGCTTCTAGCGGTGTGTGGGACTTGGTCTATTAGTCCATCTATACTGACCTCCATCAGGTTGCAAATTCAAAATAATTTTTTGTCTGCATCTAGCTCTGAAAAAATATTTTGCCTTCTAGCAGTGTGTGGGACTTTCTCTATTAGTCCATTTATACTGACCTCCATCAGGCTGCAAATTAAAAATAATTTTTATCTGCATCTACCTGTGAAAAAATATTTGGCCTTCTAGCAGTGTGTGGGACTTGTTCTATTAGTCCATCTATACTGACCTCCATCAGGTTGCAAACTGAATATAATTTTTTTCTGCATCTAGCTCTGAAAAAATATTTGGCCTTCTAGCAGTGTGTGGGACTTTCTCTATTAGTCCATCTATACTGACCTCCATCAGGTTGCAAATTAAAAATAATTTATATCTGTATCTAGCTCTGAAAAAATATTTTGCCTTCTAGCAGTGTGTGGGACTTTCTCTATTAGTCCATCTATACTGACCTCCATCAGGTTGCAAATTTAAAATAATTTTTTGTCTGCATCTAGCTCTGAAAAAATATTTGGCCTTTTAGCAGTGTGTGGGACTTTCTCTATTAGTCCATCTATACTGACCTCCATCAGGTTGCAAATTCAAAATATTTTTTTGTCTGCATCTAGCTCTGAAAAAATATTTGGCCTTCTAGCAGTGTGTGGGACTTTCTCTATTAGTCCATCTATACTGACCTCCATCAGGCTGCAAATTAAAATATTTTTTTTCTGCATCTACCTCTGAAAAAATTGTTGGGCTTCTAACTGTGTGTAGGACTTGTTCTATTAGTCCATCTATACTGACCTCCATCAGGTTGCAAACTGAATACAATTTTTTTCTGCATCTACCTCTGAAAAAATATTTGGGCTTCTAGCTGTGTGTGGGACTTGTTCTATTAGTCCATCTATACTGACCTCCATCAGGTTGCAAATTGAATATAATTTTTTTCTGCATCTAACCCAGCCAATAGTTTTGGCCTAATACCACAATTTGGCCACTCAGCTCTGCTCGGTTCCATCCATTGTTTTTTTGTGCAAACAACTCCAGAGTTGTGAATTAGTTAACCACCAAAATGAGTGGAAAAAGGCCTGCTGCTGGTGGAAAGGGGAATAGGCGTGTTGGGAAGGGGAAAAAAGGTTGTGTCCGTGGGGTAGGTGTTAAAGCAACAGTAACATCTGCAGAAGAAAGACCATCTTCCAGCCAAACTAAAATGTCTACTTCTTTTAGCGGACAATGTGATAAGATCCCTTTCTTACGTCCACGCCAATCGCTACAAATTCCAGATGAGGCACAAAAACAGCAGGTGCTTCAACGGATATCAAGTGCTCCTTTAAGTGGGCTCTCCTCCACATCAACTTCAACATCACAAATACTCCAGTCCTCAAAGGTGTCACCCCAATCGCACTTGCTTCCTCACAGCTCCCAAATCTCCAGCTGTCCGTCTGAATATGAGGTAGAACAGATGGTTGAGTCTGCAGAGCTGTTTACTCATACTATAGCCTGGGAATCAGAGGTCGACTCCAGCGCTTCTGTGAATCCAGACGAGGAAATGATCTGCACTGATGCCCAGAATCTTTATGAGTCGGACCCAGGACCAGATGCAGAAGGTTCTGACCATAATGTAGACCCTCATTCCCAAACTGTAACTCCTGTTGGTGGAGACAATGAGGAAGACGATGATGAGACTCAAATACCTGATTGGAGCGACAACTTTAGTTTTTTGTCAGGGCAGGAACAGGTTGGCTCTGAGGACGACGGTTGTGATAACGCACAGGGTGATGATGATGAGGTTGGAGATCCCACTTACTGTCAACCCACAGTCAGCCAAGAAATGAGGTCAGCAGAAGAGGTGGAGGAAGATGCTAGTGACAACGAGGTCAGGTTGCGCCTTCCTGGACAGAGACGTAGTACTGGAAGCACGTCAACAACTGCATCCTCAAACACAACTCTGCCTCTCACCACAAGTCGTGGTGGCTCTTCAGGTCGCATGGGTGCTAAGCCTTGCATAGCCTGGGCATTTTTTCAGATCGATAAAGATGACCCAACTCGTGTTATCTGTAACATTTGTCAGCAAAAGCTAAGTAGAGGCCAAAAAATACATAGTTTGAGTACTTCATGCATGAACCGGCACATGGACATGAAGCATAAGTTGCAGTGGGAAGCTCAGTGTGCTACAATGCGGCCTAGCCGGCCGGGCCAACCACCGTCTGCCATATCTTGTGCATCCGCGGCCTCTTCATCCTCTGTGACTGGGGGGACAGCAGTCACACCTGTTTTGGGGCGCAGACCTGCCACCTCTTTACCCGCAACAGCCAGCGTGATTGGCAGGTCATCATTTTCTTTGGAGGTGGTAACACCAGCTGGTGTTGAGCGCTGTCCGACATCGATAGCACCACCTTTGGATCAAGGCAACCTAACATGTCCGCCTGCATCTTCCTCACAGACCGGCAGTTTGATGGGGACACCCTTATCAACCCCGTCTAAGCAAAATAGCCAGCCCTCGGTCCCTCAGATGTTGACAAGTAAAAGACCTTTTCCTCCTAGCCATGAGAAAGCTAAGAGGTTGAATTTCACCATCTGCAAGCTCTTGGCTACGGAATTGCTGCCTTTCCGCCTGGTGGACACAGAGGATTTTCGAAACCTTATGTCCGTCGCAGTGCCCCAGTACCAGATGCCCAGTCGGCACTACTTCTCAAAGAAAGGTGTGCCTGCGCTCCACCAGCATGTCGCACACAACATCACCGCTTCTTTGAGAAACTCTGTGTGTGACAGGGTGCATTTCACCACAGACACTTGGACGAGTAGGCATGGACAGGGGCGTTACATGTCGCTGACTGGGCACTGGGTAACTATGGTGACAGCAGGACAAGGGGCTGCTGTCCAAGTCTTGCCGTCCCCACGAGTTGTGCGTCAATCCTCTTTATGTCAAAGTTCCTCCACTGCTTCTGCCTCCTCAACCTCCTCTCGGTCTTCCACCTGCACCCAAAGCCTGTCTGGTCATGCCACAAGCTTTCTAACTGCGCAGAAGGCATCCTGCACACCTCCTTACTATGCTGGCAGTAGGGCTCAACGTCATCAGGCGGTTTTTACTTTGAAATGTCTGGGAAATGTGAGTCACACAGCTGAGGAGTTGTGGTCAGCTCTGGAGAACCAATTTCATGAATGGTTGTCTCCACTGGACCTGAAACCAGGGAAGGCCGTGTGCGACAATGCTGCAAACCTGGGTGCGGCCCTTCGCCGGGGCAATGTCACACACATGCCTTGTATGGCTCACGTGTTGAACCTGGTTGTCCAGCAATTTTTAGCCCACTATCCCAGACTAGATGGCCTTCTGCAGAGGGCACGGTCGCTGTGTGCTCACTTCCGCCGTTCGCATCCCGCAGCTCAGCGACTTACATCTCTACAGAAGTTGTTGGGCCTGCCACTTCACCGGCTAAAATGCGATGTGCCTACCCAGTGGAATTCAACTCTGCACATGTTGCAGCGACTGTGGCAGCACCGACAAGCCCTGGTGCAATACGTTCTGACGTATAGCCTGGGCCAACGAGATCCAGAGGTGGGGCAAATCACGCTGGAGGAGTGGTCTCAGATCAGGGACCTATGCACCCTTCTGCACAGCTTTGAAATGGCGACGAAGATGTTTAGTGCTGACGATGCCATTATCAGCATGACTATTCCGGTGATTTACATGCTGGAGCACATGTTAAACAGAATTCGGAGTCAGGTGGTGGCACAAGAGGAGGTGGAGGAAGTAGAGGAGGAGGAGTTGTATGCGGAAGGGCTAACATCTGCAAGGTCCAGACGGTCGGCAGCACCAAGGCGGCAGGCATGTGAGGGTGGGGGAGATGGTTTTACCAGGGCGCATGGTAGCAGCCAAACTAGTGAGGAAGGTGCAGGAGCCCAGGAAGAAGTGGAGGACGAACTGATGGAAGACTCATCAGATGAGGGAGAACTTGATCACATTTCTGTTGTGCGAGGTTGGGGGGAGAGGACAGAGGAAGGAAGCATGATTGTTACCTCGCCACCAACACAACAGGGACTTGGTGCTCCTGGATGCGCAACACACATGAGTGCCTTCTTGCTGCACTACCTGCAACATGACCCTCGAATTGTGAGAATTAGAAATAATCCTGACTACTGGGTTGCCACACTGTTAGATCCCCGGTACAAAAGTAAATTTGCAGAAATTATTCCTGCCATAGAAAGGGATGCACGCATGCTGGAGTATCAGCAGAGACTGTTGCAGAATCTTACATGTACTTTTCCACAAAACACCAGTGGTGCACGTAGTAAATCTCACAGTTCCAACTTGCCAACCATGGGACCGTCAAGTGTTCAGCACTCAAACCGTAACAGAACCACAGTATCTGCTGGTAACATCAATTTTGCGGAATCATTTCACCACTTTTTTAGCCCATCCTTTGCAAGGGCACAGGAGACAAGAAGTCTGACACATAGTCAACGCCTAAAGACGATGGTACAGGAGTATCTCCAAGTAAACATTGAAGCCATGACTGTGTCACTGGACCCTTGCTCTTTTTGGGCTTCCAATCTGGATAAATGGCCGGAGCTAGCCACTTACACCTTGGAGATCTTGTCATGCCCCGCAGCCAGCGTACTGTCTGAACGTGTGTTCAGCGCTGCTGGTGGTGTGCTGACAGATAAGCGCACGCAGCTCTCCACTGATAATGTAGACAGACTCACGTTCATAAAGATGAACAAATCATGGATCCGAAACGACTTTTCTACCCCTGTGTCATCCTGGGGAGAGTAAAAGCTTGATGATTGGTTAAAATCATCTCACCAACCATTTAAAGCTTTCAAATTACTAATCATGTTTATCTGTATCTTGGCTGGAAAATAATTTGGGCTTTGTAGCAGTGTGCAGCACTGATTCTATTAGGCCATCTATAATAAGCTCCACCAGATTTAAAATTACTAATCATGTTTATCTGTATCTTGGCTGGAAAATAATTTGGGCTTTGTAGTAGTGTGCAGCACTGATCCTATTAGGCCATCTATACTAAACTCCACCAGATTTAAAATTAATAATAATTTTTAGCTACATCTAGCCCGGAAAATAATTTTGGGGCTCCGAGATGCGCAAGACACATAAGTGCCTTCTTGCTGCACTACCTGCAACATGACCCTCATATTGTCAGAATTCGAAGTAATCATGATTACTGGGTTGCCACACTCTTAGATCCCCCAAACTTTTCGATCAACCTTTTCATTTTAATAAAGACCAAAAAAATGGTCATTTTTGAAATTATAAGCATTAGCAGGTTATTAGAAACTGAAATCAAACAGTTTTCAACTCAAAACTTTATTCTAGGTGATGTTACATTTTCACATAGGACCACTTGTTCGAAAGGAGCTTCTGAACTCTCTCGTCCATTGAATTTGTCAGGTTTTGGATGGTTTCTGCTTCAATTGTTTTGCATGAGGACAGAATACCCTCCCAGAGCTGTTGCTTAGATGTGAACTGCCTCCCGCCATCATAGACACTCCTTTTGATGATGCTCCAGAGGTTCTGAATGGGGTAGAGGTCAGGGGAGCATGGGGGTCACACCATAAGTTTGTCCCCTTTTATGCCCATATCAGCCAGAGATGAAGATGTGTTATGTGCAGCATGAGATGGTGCATTATCATGCATAAAAATGATCTTGCTGTGGAATACACTGTTCTTCTTCTTGAACCATGGCAGGAAGTGCTGTTTGAGAAAATCCACATACATTATGGAATTCATCTTTACCCTTTCAGGGATCCGAAAGGGGGCGACAATCTCTCTCCCCATGATTCTAGCCCAAAACATTACCCAACCTCCTCCTTGTTGGCGCTGTAGCCGTGTTTGCGTGGGGTGTCCATCAACCAGCCATCCTCCACTCCATCCATCTGGACCATCGAGCGCTGCACGGCACTCATCCGTGAACAAAACAGTTTTGAAATCAGTCTTCATGTAATGTTTGGCCCACTGGAGCCGTTTCTGCTTGTTAGAAGTGGATAGAGGAGGTCGATAGGATGGCGTATGCACAGCTGCGAACCTCTGAAGGACCCTGCATCTTGTTGTTCGGGGGACGTTGGAGGCACCAGAAGCTTCAAAAACTTACTTGTCTGCTGCTATGACAAGGCTTTTTTGCCACTGCTCTTTTAACCTGACGTAATTGCCTGTAGGAAAGAGTCCTCAATTTGCCCTTATCAGCACGCACACGTGTGTACTGTGAATCAGCTACATACTTCTTGATTGCCAAGACACTTCATCCTGATCATCGCACAATGTTGATTGTAGTCATGCCTTGACCTAAACACTCCACAATTTGTTGCTTCTCAGCAGCCGACACATCCTTTTTCTTTCCCATTTTGGCAGAAAATGTAGGCTGCTTAATAATGTGAGACAGCCTTCTTAAGTAGTCTTGCCTTTCATTGGACACACCTGTCAAACTAATTAGCACAGGTGTCTGCAATTGCTTACAGTGATATAAAGAGCCCTGACACACATCACCATCAATGAGTTTAACTGACAAACAAATAAATTCTTCCCTTATCACTCCTAAACACTTTTTGCATAATAATTTGGAACACAGTGTACATGTGCTTTTCCACAAAACACCAGTGGTTCCCGTGGTGAATCTTACAGTTCTAACTTGCCATCCGTGGTCTGTATGGAGTTGTTCAATAAAGGGCCCAAAATGAAGATAACATAGATGGGAGAGGTCTCTATGAATAGGAATTCCTAAGTATTTGATACCCTGTGAGGGCCAGACAAAGGGAAAGTTGGACTGGATGGAATCCTGTATGGATTTGGGGAGGGAGACATCGAGGGCCTCAGACTTCGCTGCATTGATTTTAAAATTTGACCATGTAACAAAGTGATCTATTTCAGCCCTAACAGCATGGATGGATATATGTGATTGAGTGATATATACTAGGACATCATCAGCAAATAGAGAGCACTTGTACTCGGTGCCTCCCACCTCAATCCACCTAATATTGGGGTTATGGCGAATTGATGAGAGCAGGTGCTCCGTCACTAGGATGTATAAGAGAGGGGACAGAGGACATCCCTGCCTTGTCCCATTGGTGATTGTGAAAGGTGATGAAAATGTTCTGATGCACCCCCTGGGCCTTGGAACACCCGGAGCCGGACCCTTTTTGGTGGATGCTGGTGGTTGTAGTCTCCATGGCGGCAAACCGGTTCCGTGGCTCAGGGCGGTCAAACCAGCGGCGGAACTATTTATGTTGTTTTGATGTTTAAATGTCCGACTACGCCACCCGTGGATTGCGGTCAGAGTGAACCGCCGCTGCAGGGCAGACCGCTGAGGCTGGTGTTGTGGGTGCAGCAGAGCGTAGCATAACTCCCCACGGGAGGAGTATAGCCTCAGGGCAATGTATGCAGAGGATGGGGGTGATGGTGCAGGGCAGCAGCAGTAACGACACAGAGTCAGTGATGCAGTCCAGGGCTTTTACTCACAGTTCTTATTATCCAGATCATGTCTGCAGGTAACGGCTGCCCACGTCGTACTGTGCTCACCAGGTGAGGGGCTCAGACAACTCCCAGATAACTTTGGAGCGCTTCACAGGACCCCCTTTGTGTGTCCTTTGTCTTGCCTTTCTTACCAACCCTTCTGTCCGACTGCCTCGGGCCTCCTCTTGGTAAACTTGGCGCCAGTTTCCCTGACCCTATGTGGTGCCTTCCTAGCGGGTGTAGCGAGGGGCTGCGCCACATAAAATGTCACAGCCTCCGGTTTCTAGCTGAGGGTCGTTTCCTGCCTCCACTAGTTTCGGGGACCGGTCTCCCCCTTTGGCCTGACCCCTCCACGCAGGTGGATTCGGGCGTGCAATGGCGACTCGCCCGTCCGCACCCCTGGGATCCCTTCGTTCCTCGTTCCTGGAGCCTTCTCCGCTCCTCTTCCTTCCTTCTCCCCCTTCCATGCCTGGGCCTCTGTTACTAGGCCTGCCTCCGGAGCAGAGCTCATGCAGAGCTCCTGCTCCCTGCCACTTCTGCTCAGACTTCTCTGCACTGAACTAAGATGGTGCCCACCTTTTATACTCCCTTCTCAATGCACCCATGAACTGCTTCCTCCCTGCTCCTACACTACAGGGTTCCCTTTCCTCAGTGTTCCCTCCCCCCACTCCAGCCAGAGACAGGGACTGTCGTGCCCATCTCAGGGGCATATTGGTCGCCCTGCCCCACGGCAATGTGGTGTAATGCATGCAGGTGTCGGGTCCTGATCCACACTCCATCCTTACCTGAGAGTGAGATATCACACCTCTGGGAGAGGTGCAATACCTCTGTAGCAACCGAGCCCTCAGGGTGCTACAGTTCCATTTATCTTCAGCCTAGGTGACGTATTGCAATACAGGGCCGTGATTTGGCTATAAAAGGGACCCCTAGACCCCTACCCCAAGCTTTTTAAGAGAATAATATATGGTGTGCCAGGAGACTCTATGGAATGCTTTCTCAGCATCCAACGAGAGTATGTAATTACAAATTTTTAACTGCATCTAGCCCAGGAAATACTTTGTGCCTAGTAGCAGTGTCTGCTAGTCAGCGGATTATCCCGGCTGTTAAGCAAGCTACACCACCTGTAGTTTGGACACTTAATTTTTTCAAAGGAAATGCTTCGGGACCACGGGATACTCAGTGAAGAGCATCAGGAGGCACCCCAAGGCATAGGGGCTGGGACTGGCAGTAGGATGCCTTGCGGTGGACAGCCGAGCTCGATCCTTATAAAAGCTTTTTAACTGCAGCAGCTTTAGTGGACGCTAATGGAGCTTGAATTACGCGGCTGCTGGCATGAGACTTGCCCTCCAATAGATCCTTGTAAATGGATTTAAAGTGTATTCATTCAAATTAGAGAGACAATTTAAATTAAAAAGCTTAGAGCTGCCTCCACCACAGGGGGGCTCGCTCGACCCACCAGCGGACAGGCACCAGTATTGGGAGAGGGGGGCTGGCCGTCAGGGTTCACCGCGGCTCTGGCAGAAACCCGGCGACACGGAGGTGGCACGGGCAGGAGCGGACTGAACGTGTCGGCTTCTCACTTTTTGGATTTTAGAAGGGCATGACATGCCTATATCTGTGTCTCTCCCTCCTTTTACTCCTCCACCTCTTTTCTTTTCGCATGACTATATGTACTTGTCACTTTTCCATGTGTTAGTTGTGTCTTCTGCGCAGTTTGTCAGCTTTTGGACACCTTTGAAGGTGTTTTCTATGTGTTTCTATGTGTTTTTGTTTGCCTGCCATTGGTTTTAACGGTGTTCGAAGGTGTTCGACGAACAGTTCGATGAACAGTTCGGCGAACACACGGGTGTTCGACGAACCGAACCGAACTCGAACATTACGGGGGTGGCTCAACACTACTCCTAAGGTGCTGTCGTGGAAGATTCCTAGAAACCGAATTACCAATAAGTCTAATTTCAGATGTTTCTACCTCAGGCATCAATAGACTATAAATATACTTAATAAACAAAAGCTAAAAGAGCAGATGAACATAGTTTAACAAGTCTGAAATGCGCATGTGATACTGACATCAAAGTTTCACCACATTTTGGGACAAATGTTTTCACTTTCAACATTAACAATCAGTAGAATATTTTCTCTAAATTTGCATCTTCTTTCTTCACTCCAATTGTTTGAACCTAAGAAAAAATAAAGCTTGATGCAACATTATGCTTACAAATTGTGTTTTATGCTCAATCATCATCTGTCCTACAGAGACACAGTAAGAATTACCCTGGCGAATTGATTAAATTTGAAAATCTTAAAAAAAATGCAGAATTGCTGTTTTTTTCTATTCATTCACAAAGAATTAATGTAAGTTCTTAAATATGTACGCAAAATAGCGGGACTTTCAAATATAGATAATCTTGCAAAAACAAGTCAAAGTAAAAATAAATACATCCAGTTGTGACATCTACAGTGTGTTGAACATTCCTGAATCTTAATGTGTCCTGCCGAAATAGCTCAGTTGGGAGAGCGTTAGACTGAAGATCTAAAGGTCCCGGGTTTCGGCAAAAGTTTTTTTCTTCACCCATTAAATTATAAGCAGAAAATAAACAAAGCATATGGACTGACTGTTTACAGAGAATGTAAAAGTCCTAATCATTATAACTATCTACAGGAAATAAAATGATAGAAACTTGAGAACTGAACACTTTTAACTTTTGAGGAAAATAATATTTTTTGTAATTTTTCCTTCATTCTGGACATCATCACTTTGTTTTATTTTAGTTTGACTTAGCTGTATGAGGATTTAAAGGAAACCTGATAGCTAATACGGGCAGCATGTATCATACACTAGCTGAATGATTTCAGGCATTTATGTTTGACTATGAATCGCTGTGGCATTACTGAGACAAATATGCTTCAAAAATATGCCAGGAACAAAGCTGTTTGGGGAAAAAGCCAGGAAGTCAAAAAACACAAGCACCAACTCAAGACCGTCATCTTTCATTCTAAAAATAGGGGTTTCCACGTTAATGGTAAGACAAAGAATCCACAGATTTGGCATTTCTCTAGCAAGGAGAGCCCACTTAAAATGTATTTGGTGCTTGTCTCCATAAGCGCAAGCTGGGCACTAAACTGGCTTAATTGTAATTCTGGATGTTGCAGAGTGAAAACACCTGTTGGACAAAAATAGTAATTGTCGGTGTTGATGAATAGAGATGAGCGTTGTTCGACTAGAACTGTTCGCCATTCTCAAATTCGAGCTGTTTTGGGCGGTGTTCGAGTTGTTCGACGAACCCGAACGATTTGCAAAAAATTCGGCTGTTCGAGGTTATGTTCGATAACTGTTCGTGCACCAAAAGCGTGTCCTGCATGTCTGGTGCTATTTACAGCACCAATCATGCAGGGATTGTCTGCCACTCACTGTAATGCCGCAGCCATGGTGGTTGTGGCATTACAGTGATTGCCCAAATCGATGGGAACAGTGCCAACAGTGAAACATGAAAAGCCGGCAATTCAGCAGCGGCATACACCGGTACCCGACAATTTAGAACCGAAAGAATAGAGCATCACACATAGATTAGATAGATATAAACATGTCAGCCACATATATAAGAAGTACAGTGACAGTGTTGCTTACTGTACTTGTCATTTAGCGTAAAGGATTTATCAAAAAAAATAATAGTGTTTTCATGCACCGTCTCTTTAAAAAAGCCGGCCGGCAATTCAGCAGCGGTACCCGACAATTTAGAATAGAAGGAATAGAGAATCACACATAGATTAGATAGATAGAAACATGTCAGTCACATATATATGAAGTACAGTGACAGTGTTGCTTACTGTACTTGTCATTTAGTGTAAAGGATTTATCAAAAAAAATAATAGTGTTTTCATGCACCGTCTCTTTAAGAAAGCCGGCCGGCAATTCAGCATCTGTACCCGACAATTTATAACAGACAGAATAGAGCTTCACACATAGATTAGATAGATAGAAACATGTCAGTCACATATATATGAAGTACAGTGATAGTGTTGGTTACTGTACTTGTCATTTAGTGTAAAGGATTTATTAAAAAAAATAATAGTGTTTTCATGCACTGTCTCTTTAAAAAAGCCGGCCGGCAATTCTGCATCTGTACCCGACAATTTATAACAGACAGAATAGAGCTTCACACATAGATTAGATAGATAGAAACATGTCAGTCACATATATATGAAGTACAGTGATAGTGTTGGTTACTGTACTTGTCATTTAGTATTAAAATAAAGGATTTATTATTAAAAAAATTGGCGTGGGGTACCCCTTAATTTTAGGCTCTAGCGGAGGTTAAGCAGACAGCTGGGGCAGATGTTTGAAGCCTGGGAAGGGGGTAATACCCACGGAGCTTCCCAGGCTACTAATATCAGCGCCCAGCTGAATACATAGCCTTTACTAGCTATTAAAATGGGGGACCCCCCCAAAAAAAATGACGTGGGGTCCCCCCTAATTTAATAGCTAGCAAAGGCTAGGCAGACAGCTGGGGGCTGATATTAATAGCCCAGGAAGGGAGCCATGAATATTGGCCCCCTCCCAGGCTAGAAACACCAGCCGTCAGCCGCCCCAGAAATGGCGCATCCATAGGATGCGCCAGTTCTGGCACTTAGCCTCGCTCTTCCACGCTGCCCCGGTGCGGTGGCAGGGGGTAATAGGGCTGCGGTTGATGTCAGCTTATAATGCCAGCTGACATCAAGCCCAGGTTAGTAATGGAGAGGCGTCTATAAGACACCCCCATTACTAACCCCATAGTCAAAGTTAAAAAAAACACAAACACCCAGAATAAAGTCCTTTAATTGAAATAAAGACACCATTCTTTATTGTTCTAAATTAAACCATACTTACCATCACGCCCATCCCAGCTGAAGCCAACGATCTCCTGTAATAAAAATAAAATAATAAAGCAACCTCATCCTTACCTTTCCATGGTTCCCACGACAGCTTCAGCTCTGCTACATCGAGATGACAGGCTGGACCGCAGCAGAACGCTGCCATCCAGCCTGTCATCCCGCAGACACTGAGAAGCGCAGGCATGCTTGCGCTCCTCAGTGTCTCTCTGTGACGGCATCCAGATGAGCCGAGGTCATGTCCAATGAACTCGGCTCACCTCATGCACGTCACTGACAGCGTGGGAGAATTCTCACGCTGAAGCGCTGAGTGCAGGAGAATTTTCCCACGCTGTCAGTGAGGTGGATGAGGTGAGCTGAGTTCATTGGACATGAGCTCACCTCATGCACGTCACTGACAGCGTGGGAGAATTCTCCTGCACTCAGCACTTCAGCGTGAGAATTTTCCCACGCTGTCAGTGACGTGCATGAGGTGAGCCGAGTTCATTGGACATGACCTCGGCTCATCTGGATGCCGTCACAGCCAGACACTGAGGAGCGCAAGCATGCCTGCGCTTCTCAGTGTCTGCGGGATGACAGGCTGGATGGCAGCGTTCTGCTGCGGTCCAGCCTGTCATCTCGATGTAGCAGAGCTGAAGCTGTCGTGGGAACCATGGAAAGGTAAGGATGAGGTTGGTTTACTATTTTTCTTTTATTGCAGGAGATCGTTGGCTTCAGCTGGAATGGGCGTGATGGTAAGTATGGTTTAATTTAGAACAATAAAGAATTGTGTCTTTATTTCAATTAAAGGACTTTTTTCTGGGTGTTTGTGTTTTTTTTAAATACTTTACTAGAAATTCATGGTGGTCATGTCTAATACTGGCGTGACCCCATGAATTTTGGGCTTGGGGCCAGCTGATAATACCAAGCTGGCCCTAACCCCTTTATTACCCAGTGAGCCACCCCACCAGGGCCCTGGATGAGTTGGGTACAGCGCCAGAAGATGGCGCTTCTATGAACGCGCCATTTTCCGGGGTGGCTACGGACTGCAATTTGCAGCGGGGGGGGCCCAGAAAGCTTGGGCCTCCCTGAGCTGCAGATTCCAGCCCCCAGCTGCCTGCTGTACCTGGCTGGACACAAATATAGTGCGAAGCCCCACTTCAATTTTTTTTAATTATTTCATGAAATAATTAAGAAAAAAAGGCCTTCCCTATATTGTTGTGTCCGGCCAGGTACAAATAGGCAGCTGGTGGTTGGGGGCAGCCCGTTCCTGCGTGCTGTACCTGGCTGGACACAAATATAGTGCGAAGCCCCACTTCAATTTTTTTTAATTATTTCATGAAATTCATGAAATAATTAAGAAAAAAAGGCCTTCCCTATATTGTTGTGTCCGGCCAGGTACAAATAGGCAGCTGGTGGTTGGGGGCAGCCCATTCCTGCCTGCTGTACCTGGCTGGACACAAATATAGTGCGAAGCCCCACTTCAATTTTTTTAAATTATTTCAGGAAATTCATGAAATAATTAAAAAAAAATTGACGTGGGGCTTCGCCCTGTTTTTGTGTCCAGCCAGGTACAACTATGCAGCTGGGGGCTGGAATCCGCAGCGCAGGGAGGCCCAAGCTTTCTGGGCCACCCCCGCTGCAAATTGCAGTCCGCAGCCACCCCAGAAAATGGCGCGTTCATAGAAGCGCCATCTTCTGGCGCTGTACCCAACTCATCCAGGGCCCTGATGCGGTGGCTCACTGGGTAATAAAGGGGTTAGGGCCAGCTTGGCATTATTTGCTGGCCCTAAGCCCAAAATTCATGGGGTCACGCCAATATTAGACATGACCACCATGAATTTCTAGCAAAGTATTTAAAAAAAACACAACACCCAGAAAAAAGTCCTTTAATTGAAATAAACACACAATTCTTTATTGTTCTAAATTAAACCATACTTACCATCACACCCATTCCAGCTGAAGCCAACGATCTCCTGAAATAAAAGAAAAATAATAAAGCAACATCATCCTTACCTTTCCATGGTTCCCATGACAGCTTCAGCTCTGCTACATCGAGATGACAGGCTGGACCGCAGCAGAAAGCTGCCATCCAGCCTGTCATCCCGCAGACACTGAGAAGCGCAGGCTTGCTTGCGCTCCACAGTGTCTTTCTGTGAGGGCATACAGATGAGCCGAGTTAATGTCCAATGAACTCGGCTCACCTCATGCACGTCACTGACAGCGTGGGAAAATTCTCCTGCACTCAGCGCTTCAGCGTAGGAGAATTCTCACACTGAAGCGCTGAGTGCAGGAGAATTCTCCCACGCTGTCAGTGACGTGCAGGAGGTGAGCTGAGTTCATTGGACATGAGCTCACCTTATGCACGTCACTGACAGCGTGGGAAAATTCTCCTGCACTCAGCACTTCAGCGTGGGAGAATTCTCACGCTGAAGCGCTGAGTGCAGGAGAATTCTCCCACGCTGTCAGTGACGTGCAGGAGGTGAGCTGAGTTCATTGGACATGAGCTCACCTTATGCACGTCACTGACAGCGTGGGAGAATTCTCCTGCACTCAGCACTTCAGCATGAGAATTTTCCCACGCTGTCAGTGACGTGCATGAGGTGCGCCGAGTTCATTGGACATGAACTCGTCTCATCTTTATGCCGTCACAGCCAGACACTGCATAGCGCAAGCATGCCTGCGCTTCTCAGTGTCTGCGGGATGACAGGCTGGATGGCAGCGTTCTGCTGCAGTCCAGCCTGTCATCTCGATGTAGCAGAGCTGAAGCTGTCGTGGGAACCATGGAAAGGTAAGGATGAGGTTGCTTTATTATTTTTCTTTTATTGCAGGAGATCGTTGGCTTCAGCTGGAATGGGCGTGACGGTAAGTATGGTTTAATTTAGAACAATAAAGGATTGTGTCTTTATTTCAATTAAAGGACTTTATTCTGGGTGTTTGTGTTTTCTTTTAACTTTGACTATGGGGTTAGTAATGGGGGTGTCTTATAGACGCCTCTCCATTACTAACCTGGGCTTGATGTCAGCTGGCATTATAAGCTGACATCAACCGCAGCCCTATTACCCCCTGCCACCACTACAGGGCAGCGTGGAAGAGCGAAGCTAAGTGCCAGAATTGACGCATCCTATGAATGCGCCATTTCTGGGGCGGCTGACGGCTGGTGTTTCTAGCCTGGGAGGGGGCCAATATTCATGGCACCCTTCCTGGGCTATTAATATCAGCCCCCAGCTGTCTGCCTAGCCTTTGCTAGCTATTAAATTAGGGGGGACCCCACGTCATTTTTTTTGGGGGGTCCCCCATTTTAATAGCTAGTAAAGGCTATGTATTCAGCTGGGGGCTCATATTAGTAGCCTGGGAAGCTCCGTGGGTATTACCCCCTTCCCAGGCTTCAAACATCTGCCCCAGCTGTCTGCTTAACCTCCGCTAGAGACTAAAATTAAGGGGAACCCCACGCCAATTTTTTTTAATAATAAATCCTTTATTTTAATACTAAATGACAAGTACAGTAATCAACAATGTCACTGTACTTCATATATATGTGACTGACATGTTTCTATCTATCTAATCTATGTGTGAAGCTCTATTCTGTCTGTTATAAATTGTCGGGTACAGATGCTGAATTGCCGGCCGGCTTTTTTAAAGAGACAGTGCATGAAAACACTATTATATTTTTTAATAAATCCTTTACACTAAATGACAAGTACAGTAAGCAACATTGTCACTGTACTTCATATATATGTGACTGACATGTTTCTATCTATCTAATCTATGTGTGAAGCTCTATTCTGTCTGTTATAAATTGTCGGGTACAGATGCTGAATTGCCGGCCGGCTTTTTTAAAGAGACAGTGCATGAAAACACTATTATATTTTTTAATAAATCCTTTACACTAAATGACAAGTACAGTAAGCAACACTGTCACTGTACTTCATATATATGTGACTGACATGTTTCTATCTATCTAATCTATGTCTGAGGCTCTATTCCTTCTTGTCTAAATTGTCGGGTACCGGTGTATGCCGCTGCTGAATTGCCGGCCGGCTTTTTTAAAGAAAGCGTCTTCTGAGCAGTTTGTCAGCTTTTGGACACCTTTGAAGGTGTTTTCTATGTGTTTCTATGTGTTTTTGTTTGCCTGCCATTGGTTTTAACGGTGTTCTAAGGTGTTCGACGAACAGTTCGACGAACAGTTCCTCGAACATCCCGGTGTTCGACGAACCGAACCCGAACCCGAACACTATGGGGGTGGCTCAACACTATTGATGAATTCATTGTGAGGAGTAATTTATAAAATGGGATCACTTTGGAGGGGTTTCTGCTGTTTTGGTACTTTTGGAACTCCGCAAATGTCACCCTCAAAATATTCTTGCAAAATCTGCATTCCCAAAACCCAAATAGCGCTCTTACTTTCAAAGCTATGCTGTGTGACCAAACAGTAGTTTCTGAAGACATATGGGGCATCACCGCATTTCAATGAAATTGTGCAACTTTAGATATTTTCACAAGAAAAACTAAATATATATTGACCTAAATTTACCATTAATATAAAGTACAATGTGTTACAAAATAACACTTTCAGAATCACGGGGATATGTTAAGCATTCCAGTGTTATTGCCACATAAAGTGATACATGTCAGATTTAAAAAACGGTGCTTGGTCATGAAGCTCAAAATTGTCTGTAACTAATAGGTTACAAATCAATATTAAAATAAAATAAATCATGGTATATTTCCTTTCATCACAAGTAATGCTCATCTTTCTACTGCTTAGCTTAGAAAGAGTTAAATTACAAAAGCCAGAAGAAGTCAGGATGGCTGAGCAGACTAAGGTGCTGCGTTCAGTTCACAGTTTCTCCTGAAGACGTAGGTTCGAATCCCACTTCTGACATTAGTATTTTCTTTCAAGAAATTGTACAACTTCACTCCTGTTACTGATCAGTTGGGGTTCTGCTCTATTGGTGGCAATCTCAAATCAAAAACTAAAAGTGATGGGGGGCTTAGCAAATCCAATTCACAATGTCGGCACTTTGGCAGTATTCCTGTGGGTCCTTGAGGCAAATCTTAATTGTCCTGAATTTGTGCTTTCACAAAAGACTTCTGGGAACATCAAATAGTTTCTTTGTGCATATGTTAGTTGTTGCTTTGACATTGGAAAAATACTGTGGATAGGAAAATGGGAGGGACTATTTCATCTCTATGCGTTCTCGGTCTTTATTAGGCAAGAGAGTGAACCTCCTAAGGTGCTGTCATCGAAGATTCCTAGAAACCGAATTACCAGTAAGTCTGATTTCAGATTTTTCTACCTCACGCATCAATAGACTATAAATATACTTAATAAACAAAAGCTAAAAGAGCAGATGAACATAGTTTAACAAGTCTGAAATGCGGATGTAATACTGACATCAAAGTTTCACCACATTTTGGGACAAATGTTTTCACTTTCAACATTAACAATCAGTAGAATATTTCCGCTAAATTTGCATCTCCTTTCTTCACTCCAATTGTTTGCACCTAAGAAAAAATAAAGCTTGATGCAACATTATGCTTACAAATTGTGTTTTATGCTCAATCATCACTAGTGTTGAGCCACCCCCGTAGTGTTCGGGTTCGGTTCGGTTCGTCGAACACCGGGATGTTCGAGGAACTGTTCGTCGAACTGTTCGTCGAACACCTTAGAACACCGTCGAACACCGTTAAAACCAATGGCAGGCAAACAAAAACACATAGAAACACATAGAAAACACCTGCAAAGGTGTCCAAAAGCAGACAAACTGCTCAGAAGACACTCTCTTTAAAAAAGCCGGCCGGCAAATTCAGCAGCGGCATACACCGGTACCCGACAATTTAGACAAGAAGGAATAGAGCATCACACATAGATTAGATAGATAGAAACATGTCAGTCACACATATAAGAAGCACAGTGACAGTGTTGGTTACTGCACTTGTCATTTAGTGTAAAGGATTTATTAAAAAAAATATTAGTGTTTTCATGCACCGTCTCTTTAAAAAAGGCGGCCGGCAATTCAGCATCTGTACCCGACAATTTTGAACAGAAAGAATAGAGCTTCACACATAGATTAGATAGATAGAAACATGTCAGTCACATATATAATAAGTACAGTGACAGTGTTGCTTACTGTACTTGTCATTTAGTGTAAAGGATTTATTTAAAAAAATAATAGTGTTTTCATGCACTGTCTCTTTAAAAAAGCCGGCCGGCAATTCAGCAGCGGTACCCGACAATTTAGAACAGAAAGATAGAGCATCACACATAGATTAGATAGATAGAAACATGTCAGTCACATTTATAATAAGTACAGTGATAGTGTTGGTTACTGTACTTGTCATTTAGTGTTAAAATAAAGGATTTATTAAAATAAAAAATGGCATGGGATCCCCCATAATTTTAGGCTCTAGCGGAGGTTAAGCAGACGGCTGGGGCAGATGTTTGAAGCCTCGGAAGGGGGTAATACCCACGGAGCTTCCCAGGCTACTAATATCAGCCCCCAGCTGAATGCTTAGCCTTTACTAGCTATTAAAATGGGGGACCCCCCAAAAAAAATGACGTGGGGTCCCCCCTATTTTAATAGCTAGCAAAGGCTAGGCAGACAGCTGGGGGCTGATATTAATAGCCCAGGAAGGGTGCCATGAATATTGGCCCCCTCCCAGGCTAGAAACACCAGCCGTCAGCCGCCCCAGAAATGGCGCATCCATAGGATGCGCCAATTCTGGCACTTAGCCTCGCTCTTCCCACTGCCCTGTAGCGGTGGCAGTGGGGTAATAGGGCTGGGGTTGATGTCAGCTTATAATGCCAGCTGACATCAAGCCCAGGTTAGTAATGGAGAGGCGTCTATAAGACACCCCCATTACTAACCCCATAGTCAAAGTTAAAAAAAACACAAACACCCAGAATAAAGTCCTTTAATTGAAATAAACACACAATTCTTTATTGTTCTAAATTAAACCATACTAACCGTCACGCCCATTCCAGCTGAAGCCAACGATCTCCTGTAATAAAAATAAAATAATAAACAAACATCATCCTTACCTTTCCATGGTTCCCAGGACAGCTCCAGCTCTGCTACATCGAGATGACTGGCTGGACCGCAGCAGAACGCTGCCATCCAGCCTGTCATCCCGCAGACACTGAGAAGCGCAGGCATGCTTGCGCTCCTCACTGTCTCGCTGTGACGGCATCCAGATGAGCCGAGGTCATGTCCAATGATCTCGGCTCACCTCATGCACGTCACTGACAGCGTGGGAAAATTCTCACGCTGAAGCGCTGAGTGCAGGAGAATTTTCCCACGCTGTCAGTGAGGTGCATGAGGTGAGCTGAGTTCATTGGACATGAGCTCACCTCATGCACGTCACTGACAGCGTGGGAGAATTCTCCTGCACTCAGCACTTCAGCGTGAGAATTTTCCCACGCTGTCAGTGACGTGCATGAGGTGAGCCGAGTTCATTGGACATGACCTCGGCTCATCTGGATGCCGTCACAGCAAGACAGTGAGGAGCGCAAGCATGCCTGCGCTTCTCAGTGTCCGCGGGATGACAGGCTGGATGGCAGCGTTCTGCTGCGGTCCAGCCAGTCATCTCGATGTAGCAGAGCTGGAACTGTCCTGGGAACCATGGAAAGGTACGGATGATGTTGGTTTATTATTTTATTTTTATTACAGGAGATCGTTGGCTTCATCTGGAATGGGCGTGATGGTAAGTATGGTTTAATTTAGAACAATAAAGAATTGTGTGTTTATTTCAATTAAAGGACTTTATTCTGGGTGTTGTGTTTTTTTTAAATACTTTACTAGAAATTCATGGCGGTCATGTCTAATACTGGCGTGACCCCATGAATTTTGGGCTTGGGGCCAGCTGATAATACCAAGCTGGCCCTAACCCCTTTATTACCCAGTGAGCCACCGCACCAGGGCCCTGGATGAGTTGGGTACAGCGCCAGAAGATGGCGCTTCTATGAACGCGATATTTTCCGGGGTGGCTGCGGACTGCAATTTGCTGCGGGGGGGGGGCCCAGAAAGCTTGGGTTTCCCTGCGCTGCAGATTCCAGCCCCCAGCTGCCTAGTTGTACCTGGCTGGACACAAAAATAGGGCGAAGCCCCACGTATTTTTTTTTTAATTATTTCATGAAATTCATGAAATAATTAAGAAAAAAAGGCCTTCCCTATATTGTTGTGTCCGGCCAGGTACAAATAGTCAGCTGGTGGTTGGGGGCAGCCCGTTCCTGCCTGCTGTACCTGGCTGGACACAAATATAGTGCGAAGCCCCACTTCAATTTTTTTTAATTATTTCATGAAATTCATGAAATAATTAAGAAAAAAAGGCCTTTCCTATATTGTTGTGTCCGGCCAGGTACAAATAGGCAGCTGGTGGTTGGGGGCAGCCCGTTCCTGCCTGCTGTACCTGGCTGGACACAAATATAGTGCGAAGCCCCACTTCAATTTTTTTTAATTATTTCATGAAATTCATGAAATAATTAAGAAAAAAAGGCCTTCCCTATATTGTTGTGTCCGGCCAGGTACAAATAGGCAGCTGGTGGTTGGGGGCAGCCCGTTCCTGCCTGCTGTACCTGGCTGGACACAAATATAGTGCGATGCCCCACTTCATATTTTTTAAATAATTTCAGGAAATTCATGAAATAATTAAAAAAAAATTGACGTGGGGCTTCGCACTATATTTGTGTCCAGTCAGGTGCAGCAGGCAGGAAGGGGCTGCCCCTAACCACCAGCTGCCTATTTGTACCTGGACGGACACAACAATATAGGGAAGCCCTTTTTTTCTTAATTATTTCATGAAATAATTTAAAGAAAATTGACGTGGGGCTTCGCCCTGTTTTTGTGTCCAGCCAGGTACAACTAGGCAGCTGGGGGCTGGAATCCGCAGCGCAGGGAGGCCCAAGCTTTCTGGGCCACCCCCGCTGCAAATTGCAGTCCGCAGCCACCCCGGAAAATGGCGCGTTCATAGAAGCGCCATCTTCTGGCGCTGTACCCAACTCATCCAGGGCCCTGATGCGGTGGCTCACTGGGTAATAAAGGGGTTAGGGCCAGCTTGGCATTATCATCTGGCCCTAAGCCCGAAATTCATGGGGTCACGCCAATATTAGACATGACCACCATGAATTTCTAGTAAAGTATTTAAAAAAAACACAACACCCAGAAAAAAGTCCTTTAATTGAAATAAACACACAATTCTTTATTGTTCTAAATTGAACCATACTTACCATCACGCCCATTCCAGCTGAAGCCAACGATCTCCTGAAATAAAAGAAAAATAATAAAGCAACATCATCCTTACCTTTCCTTGGTTCCCATGACAGCTTCAGCTCTGCTACATCGAGATGACAGGCTGGACCGCAGCAGAACGCTGCCATCCAGCCTGTCATCCCGCAGACACTGAGAAGCGCAGGCTTGCTTGCGCTCCACAGTGTCTCTCTGTGAGGGCATCCAGATGAGCCGAGTTAATGTCCAATGAACTCGGCTCACCTCATGCACGTCACTGACAGCGTGGGAAAATTCTCCTGCACTCAGCGCTTCAGCGTGGGAGAATTCTCACGCTGAAGCGCTGAGTGCAGGAGAATTCTCCCACGCTGTCAGTGACGTGCAGGAGGTGAGCTGAGTTCATTGGACATGAGCTCACCTTATGCACGTCACTGACAGCGTGGGAGAATTCTCCTGCACTCACCGCTTCAGCGTGAGAATTTTCCCACGCTCTCAGTGACGTGCATTAGGTGAGCCGAGTTCATTGGACATGAACTCGGCTCATCTGGATGCCGTCACAGAGAGACGCTGAGCAGCGCAAGCAAGCCTGCGCTTCTCAGTGTCTGCGAGATGACAGGCTGGATGGCAGCTGCGGTCCAGCCTGTCATCTCGATGTAGCAGAGCTGATGCTGTCGTGGGAACCATGGAAAGGTAAGGATGAGGTTGCTTTATTATTTTTCTTTTATTGCAGGAGATCGTTGGCTTCAGCTGGAATGGGCGTGACGGTAAGTATGGTTTAATTTAGAACAATAAAGGATTGTGTCTTTATTTCAATTAAAGGACTTTATTCTGGGTGTTTGTGTTTTTTTTAACTTTGACTATGGGGTTAGTAATGGGGGTGTCTTATAGACGCCTCTCCATTACTAACCTGGGCTTGATGTCAGCTGGCATTATAAGCTGACATCAACCCCAACTCTATTACCCCCTGCCACCGCACCAGGGCAGCGTGGAAGAGCGAGGCTAAGTGCCAGAATTGGCGCATCCTATGAATGCTCCATTTCTGGGGCGGCTGACGGCCGGTGTTTCTAGCCTGGGAGGGGGCCAATATTCATGGCTCCCTTCCTGGGCTATTAATATCAGCCCCCAGCTGTCTGCCTAGCCTTTGCTAGCTATTAAATTAGGGGGGACCCCACGTCATTTTTTTTGGGGGGGTCCCCCATTTTAATAGCTAGTAAAGGCTATGTATTCAGCTGGGGGCTGATATTAGTAGCCTGGGTAGCTCCGTGGGTATTACCCCCTTACCAGGCTTCAAACATCTGCCCCAGCTGTCTGCTTAACCTCCGCTAGAGACTAAAATTAAGGGGAACCCCACGCCAATTTTTTTAATAATAAATCCTTTATTTTAATACTAAATGACAAGTACAGTAACCAACACTATCACTGTACATCATATATACGTGACTGACATGTTTCTATCTATCTAATCTATGTGTGAAGCTCTATTCTGTCTGTTATAAATTGTCGGGTACAGATGCTGAATTGCCGGCCGGCTTTCTTAAAGAGACGGTGCATGAAAACACTATTATTTTTTTTAATAAATCCTTTACACTAAATGACAAGTACAGTAATCAACACTGTCACTGTACTTCATATATATGTGACTGACATGTTTCTATCTATCTAATCTATGTGTGATGCTCTATTCTGTCTGTTATAAATTGTCGGGTACCCTGCTGAATTGTCGGCCGGCTTTTTTAAAGAGACGGTGCATGAAAACACTATTATTTTTTTGGATAAATCCTTTACGCTAAATGACAAGAACAGTAAGCAGCACTTTCACTGTACTTCGTATATATGTGGCTGACATGTTTATATCTATCTAATCTATGTGTGAAGCTCTATTCTGTCTGTTCTAAATTGTCGGGTACCGGTGTATGCCGCTGCTGAATTGCCGGTTTTTCATGTTTCACTGTTGGCACTGTTCCCATCGATTTGGGCAATCACTGTAATGCCACAACCACCATGGCTGTGGCATTACAGTGAGTGGCAGACAATCCCTGCATGATTGGTGCTCTAAATAGCGCCAGACATGCAGGACAAGCTTTTGGTGCACGAACAGTTATCGAACATAACCTCGAACAGCCGAATTTTTTGCAAATCGTTCGGGTTCGTCGAACAACTCGAACACCGCCCAAAACAGCTCGAATTTGAGATTGGCGAACAGTTCTAGTCGAACACCGCTCATCTCTAATCATCACCTGTCCTACAAAGACACAGTCAGAATTACCCTGGCGAATTGAGTAAATTTGAAAATGTCAAAAAAATGCAGAATTGCTGTTTTTTCTATTCATTCACAAAGAATAAATGTAAGTTCTTAAATATGTGCGCAAAATAGCGGTACTTTCAAATATAGATAATCTTGCAAAAACAAGTCAAAGTAAAAAAAAATGCATCCAGTTGTGACATTTACAGTGTGTTGAACATTCCTGAATCTAAACATGTCCTGCCGAAATAGCTCAGTTGGGAGAGCGTTAGACTGAAGATCTAAAGGTCCTGGGTTTCGGCAAAAGTTTTTTTCTTCACCCATTAAATTATAAGCAGAAAATAAACAAAGCATATGGACTGACTGTTTACAGAGAATGTAAAAGTCCTAATCATTATAACTATCTACAGGAAATAAAATGATAGAAACTTGAGAACTGAACACTTTTAACTTTTGAGGAAAATAATATTTTTTGTAATTTTTCCTTCATTCTGGACATCATCACTTTGTTTTATTTTAGTTTGACTTAGCTGTATGAGGATTTAAAGGAAACCTGATAGCTAATACGGGCAGCATGTATCAGACACTAGCTGAATGACTTCAGCCATTTATGTTTGACTATGAATCGCTGTGGCATTACTGAGACAAATATGCTTCAAAAATATGCCAGGAACAAAGCTGTTTGGGGAAAAAGCTAGGAAGTCAAAAAACACAAGCCCCAACTCAAGACCGTCATCTTTCATTCTAAAAATAGGGGTTTCCACGTTAATGGTAAGACAAGGAATCCACAGATTTGGCATTTCTCTAGCAAGGAGAGCCCACTTAAAATGTATGGGGTGCTTGTCTCCATAAGCGCAAGCTGGGCACTAAACTGGCTTATTTGCAATTCTGGATGTTGCAGAGTGAAAACACCTGTTGGACAAAAATAGTAATTGTCGGTGTTGATGAATTCATTGTGAGGAGTAATTTATAAAATGGGATCACTTTGGAGAGGTTTCTGCTGTTTTGGTACTTTTGGAACTCCGCAAATGTCAGCCTCAAAATATTCTTGCAAAATCTGCATTCCCAAAACCCAAATAGTGCTCTTACTTTCAAAGCCCTGCTGTGTGACCAAACAGTAGTTTCTGAAGACCTATGGGGCATCACCGCTTTTCAATGAAATTGTGCAACTTTAGATATTTTCACAAGAAAAACTAAATATATATTGACCTAAATTTACCATTAATATAAAGTACAATGTGTTACAAAATAACACTATCAGAATCACGGGGATATGTTAAGCATTCCAGTGTTATTGCCACATAAAGTGATACATGTCAGATTTAAAAAACGGTGCTTGGTCATGAAGCTCAAAATTGGCTGTAACTTATAGGATACAAATCAATATTGGAATAAAAGAAATCATGGTATATTTCCTTTCATCACAAGTAATGCTCATCTTTCTACTGCTTAGCTCAGAAAGAGTTAAATTACAAAAGCCAGAAGAAGTCAGGATGGCCGAGCGGTCTAAGGCGCTGCGTTCAGGTCGCAGTCTCTGCTGGAGGCGTGGGTTCGAATCTCACTTCTGACATTATCATTTTCTTTCAAGAAATTGTACAGCTTCACTCCTGTTACTGATCAATTGGGGTTCCGCTCCATTGGTGGCAATCTCAAATCGAAAACTAAAAGCAATCGGACTAAGCAAAACCAATTCTCAACGTTGGCACTTTGGCAGTATTCCTGGGGGTCCTTGAGGCAAATCTTTAATGTCCTGAATTTGTGCTTTCACAAAAGACTTCTGGGAACATCAAATAGTTTTTGTGCATATATTAGTTGTTGTTTTGGCATTGGAAAAATACTGTGGATAGGAAAATGAGAGGGACAATTTCATCTCTATGTGTTCTCTGTCCCTATTAGGGCAGAGAGTGAACCTCCTAATGTGCTGTCGTGGAGGATTCCTAGAAACCGAATTACCAGTAAGTCTAATTTCAGATTTTTCTACCTCAGGCATCAATAGAATATAAATATACTTAATAAACAAAAGCTAAAAAGCAGATGAACATAGTTTAAGAAGTCTGAAATGTGCATGTGATACTGACATCAAAGTTTCTCCACATTTTGGGACAAATGTTTTCACTTTCAACATTAGCAATCAGTAGAATATTTTCTCTAAATTTGCATCTCCTTTCTTCACTCCAATTGTTTGCACCTAAGAAAAAATAAAGCTTGATGCAACATTATGCTTACAAATTGTGTTTTATGCTCAATCATCACCTGTCCTACAAAGACACATTCAGAATTACCCTGGCGAATTGAGTAAATTTGAAAATATAAAAAAAATGCAGAATTGCTGTTTTTTCTATTCATTCACAAAGAATTAATGTAAGTTCTTAAATATGTACGCAAAATAGCGGGACTTTCAAATATAGATAATCTTGCAAAAACAAGTCAAAGTAAAAATAAATACATCCAGTTGTGACATCTACAGTGTGTTTAACATTCCTGAATCTAAATGTGTCCTGCTGAAATAGGTCAGTTGGGAGAGCGTTAGCCTGAAGATCTAAAGGTCCTAGGGTCAATCCTGGGTTTTGGCAAAAGTTTTTTTCTTCACCCATTAAATTTTAAGCAGAAAATAAACAAAGCATATGGACTGACTGTTTACAGAGAATGTAAAAGTCCTAATCATTATAACTATCTACAGGAAATAAAATGATAGAAACTTGAGAACTGAACACTTTTAACTTTTGAGGAAAATAATATTTTTTGTAATTTTTCCTTCATTCTGGACGTCATCACTTTGTTTTATTTTAGTTTGATTTAGCTGTATGAGGATTTAAAGGAAACCTGATAGCTAATACGGGCAGCATGTATCAGACACTAGCTGAATGATTTCAGCCATTTATGTTTGACTATGAATCGCTGTGGCATTACTGAGACAAATATGCTTTAAAAATATGCCAGGAAAAAAGTTGTTTGGGGAAAAAGCCAGGAAGGCAAAATACACAAGCCCCAACTCAGGACCGTCATCTTTCATTCTAAAAATAGGAGTTTCCACGGTAATGGTAAGACAAAGAATCCACAGATTTGGCATTTCTCTAGCGAGGAGAGCCTACTTAAAATGTATGGGGTGCTTGTCTTCATAAGCGCAAGCTGGGCACTAAACTGGCTTATTTGCAATTCTAGATGTTGCAGAGTGAAAACACCTGTTGGACAAAAATAGTAATTGCCGGTGTTGCTGAATTCATTGTGAGGAGTAATTTATAAAATGGGATCACTTTGGAGGGGTTTCTGCTGTTTTGGTACTTTTGGAACTCCGCAAATGTCACCCTCAAAATATTCTTACAAAATCTGCATTCCCAAGACCCAAATAGCGCTCTTACTTTCAAAGCCCTGCTGTGTGACCAAACAGTAGTTTCTGAAGACATATGGGGCATCACCGCATTTCAATGAAATTGTGCAACTTTAGATATTTTCACAAGAAAAACTAAATATATATTGACCTAAATTTACCATTAATATAAAGTACAATGTGTTAAGCATTCCAGTGTTATTGCCACATGAAGTGATACATGTCAGATTTAAAAAACGGTGCTGGGTCATGAAGCTCAAAATTGGCTGTAACTAATAGGTTACAAATCGATATTGAAATAAAAGAAATCATGGTATATTTCCTTTCATCACAAGTAATGCTCATCTTTCTACTGCTTAGCTTAGAAAGAGTTAAATTAAAAAAGCCAGAAGAAGTCAGGATGGCCGAGCGGTCTACCGGTGTTCAGGTTGCAGTTTCTCCTGGAGGCATGGGTTCGAGTCCCACTTCTGACATTAACATTTTCTTTCAAGAAATTGTACAGCTTCACTCCTGTTACTGATTAGTTGGGGGTCCGCTCTATTGGTGGCAATCTCAAATCGAAAACTAAAAGTGATGGGGCTTAGCGAAACCAATTCTCAACGTTGGCACTCTGGCAGTATTCCTGGGGAACCTTGAGGCAAATGTCCTGAATTTGTGCTTTCACAAAAGACTTATGGGAACATCAAATAGTTTCTTTGTGCATATGTTAGTTGTTGCTTTGGCATCGGAAAAATACTGTGGATAGGAAAATGGTAGGGACTATTTCATCTCTATGTGTTCTCTGTCCCTATTAGGGCAGAGAGTGAACCTCCTAAGGTGCTGTCCTGGAAGATTTCAAGAAACTGAATTACCAGTAAGTCTAATTTCAGATTTTTCTACCTCAGGCATCAATAGTCTATAAATATACTTAATAAACAAAAGCTAAAAGAGCAGATGAACATAGTTTAACAAGTCTGAAATGCGCATGTGATACTGACATCAAAGTTTCACCACATTTTGGGACAAATGTTTTCACTTTCAACATTAACAATCAGTAGAATATTTTCTCTAAATTTGCATCTCCTTTCTTCACTCCAATTGTTTGCACCTAAGAGAAAATAAAGCTTGATGCAACATTATGCTTACAAATTGTGTTTCATGCTCAATCATCACCTGTCCTACAGAGACACAGTCAGAATTACCCTAGCGAATTGAGTAAATTTGAAAATGTAAAAAAAATGCAGAATTGCTGTTTTTTTCTATTCATTCACAAAGAATTAATGTAAGTTCTTAAATATGTACGCAAAATAGTGGGACTTTAAAATATAGATAATCTTGCAAAAACAAGTCAAAGTAAAAATAAATACATCCAGTTGTGATATCTACAGTGTGTTGAACATTCTTGAATCCAAACGTGTCTGGCTGAAGTAGCTCAGTTGGGAGAGAGCTAGACTGACGATCTGAAGGTCCCTGGTTCAGCTCTGGATTTTGGAAAAAGCTTTTTTCTTCACCCATTAAATTTTAAGCAGAAAATAAACAAAGCATAGTGACTGACTGTTTACAGAGAATGTAAAAGTCATAATCATTATAACTATCTACAGGAAATAAAATGATAGAAACTTGAGAACTGAACACTTTTAACTTTTGAGGAAAATAATATTTTTTTGTAATTTTTCCTTCATTCTGGACGTCATCACTTTGTTTTATTTTAGTTTGACTTAGCTGTATGAGGATTTAAAGGAAACCTGATAGCTAATACGGGCAGCATGTATCAGACACTAGCTGAATGATTTCAGCCATTTATGTTTGACTATGAATCGCTGTGGCATTACTGAGACAAATATGCTTCAAAAATATGCCAGGAACAAAGCTGTTTGGGGAAAAAGCCAGGAAGGCAAAAAAACACAAGCCCCAACTCAGGACCATAATCTTTCATTCTAAAAAAAGGGGTTTCCACGTTAATGGTAAGACAAAGAATCCACAGATTTGGCATTTCTCTAGCGAGAAGAGCCCACTTAAAATGTATGGGGTGCTTGTCTCCATACGCGGAAGCTGGGCACTAAACTGGCTTATTTGCAATTCTGGATGTTGCAGAGTGAAAACACCTGTTGGACAAAAATAGTAATTGCCGGTGTTGATGAATTCATTGTGAGGAGTAATTTATAAAATGGGATCACTTTGGAGCGGTTTCTGCTGTTTTGGTACTTTTGGAACTCCGCAAATGTCACCCTCAAAATATTCTTGCAAAATCTGCATTACCAAAACCCAAATAGCGCTCTTACTTTCAAAGCCCTGCTGTTGACCAAACAGTAGTTTCTGAAGACATATGGGGCATCACCGCATTTCAATGAAATTGTGCAACTTTAGATATTTTCACAAGAAAAACTAAATATATATTGACCTAAATTTACCATTAATATAAAGTACAATGTGTTACAAAATAACACTATCAGAATCACGGGGATATGTTAAGGATTCCAGTGCTATTGCCACATAAAGTGATACATGTCAGATTTAAAAAATGTGCGTGGTCATGAAGCTCAAAATTGGCTGTAACTAATAGGTTACAAATAAATATTAAAATAAATGAAATTATGGTATATTTCCTTTCATCACAAGTAATGCTCATCTTTCTACTGCTTAGCTTAGAAAGAGTTAAATTACAAAAGCCAGGAGAAGTCTGGATGATCGAGCTGTCTAAGGCGCTGCGATCAGGTCACTGTCTCTTCTGAAGGAGTGGGTTTGAATCCAACTTCTGACATTAGCATTTTCTTTCAAGAAATTGTTCAGCTTCACTCCTGTTACTGATCATTTGGGGTTCCGCTCTATTGGTGGCAATATCAAATCGAAAACTAAAAGTGATGGGGCTTAGCAAAACCAATTCTTAACGTTGGCACTTTGGCAGTATTCCTGGGGTCCTTGAGGCAAATCTTAAATGTCCTGAATTTGTGCTTTCACAAAAGATTTCTGGGAACATCAAATAGTTTCTTTGTGCATATGTTAGTTGTTGCTTTGGCATCAGAAAAATACTGTTGATAGGAAAATGGGAGGGACTATTTCATCTCTATAAGTTCTCTGTCCCTATTAGGGCAGAGAGTGAACCTCCAAAGGTGCTGTCGTGGAAGATTCCTAGAAACCGAATTACCAGTATGTCCAATTTCAGATTTTTCTACCTCAGGCATCAATAGACTATAAATATACTTAATAAACAAAAGCTAAAAGAGCAGATGAACATAGTATAACAAGTCTGAAATGCGCATGTGATACTGACATCAAAGTTTCACCACATTTTGGGACAAATGTTTTCATTCAGTAGCGGACAACCCCTTTAACTTTAACTGCAGGGTAGTGATGAGTGAGCGTGCTCGTTTAACCCTTTCGCCGAGCTCGCTCGGGTGCTTACCTAGTATCTTCTGCAAGCTCGTATATTAAGTTCAAGTCCCGGGCGTCTGCATGATTTATGGCTGTTAGTCAGCTTCACCACATGCAGAGATTGCCTGTTTGTTAGGGAATCCTCACTTGTTGAGGCTGATTATCAGTCACAAATCATGCAGGCAACTTAATAAACGAGCATGCCAAAGATACACGAAAGCACCCAAGAGTGCTCGGCGAAAGCGTTAAATGAGCATGCTCGCTCCTCACTACTGCAGAGTCATCACAAGGAACATTTAAAGATTTTCACCTATTGACATCAATGGACTGCATTTGTATTAAACAGATTGTATTGCGTCTTCTAGAGATGTTTTGTAGGTGCTGTTTTCTTTGGCAAATAGATGAGAATCAAGCAAGGGACTCCCCTCAAATAACAGGAAATGTCCTAACAGCATATTGAAAATTAGAAAAACCCTTTAATATTTCTCTATCAGTCAATGGATGTCTACTTTCTACATGGGCAAACACAAAAGTGACCAATAGAAAAAAATGTTCTACCAAAACTCATTGAAAAATATAATCAAAATCATCAAGATCAACTATAGCTAAGAGCGTATAAACATCAAGGCCAACTACCACCAAGGGTGTATCACCATCAAGGCCAACTGCAACCAAGGGTATAAAATATCTAAGGCCAACTACCACCAAGGGCATAAAAACATCAAGGCCAACTACCGCCAAGGGTATAAAAATATCTAAGGCAAACTACCACCAAGGGCATAAAAACATCAAGGTCAACTGCTACCACCAAGGGTGTATGAATATCAAGGCCAATTACCTCCAATGGTGTATAAACATCAAGGTGAACTACGACCAAGAGCACAAAAACATCAAGGCCAACTACCACCAAGGGCGTATCTACAGACATGCCAACCATTAACTTTTCAGGGCATATATATGTTTATGGTCACAATAACCCATCTTTTACACACATTAAACACAAGTATTATGAATGACACATGTTAGGTTGGGGGAGCTGTGACAAAATTTGCATCTGATTGACCCAATATATGATATTTACTTTACACAATTTTCCACCTGAATGTAGAGATTACCTCCAGATTACTGTTGTAATAACTGTCCCTGTGTTACTCTTTTATAGTTGGATAATTGGTGCAGCAGTGGCTGATGCCTTCTATTCCCCTAATTGCAATCAGATTGGTGAGTTACTCAGAAAAAGGGTTCAAATTGGTGATGAACTATAGTTTTGGTTGGGTTACCATAGTGTCAGGTATGCCAAACCCAATGTTACTCACCCAATTCATCTCTTGTCTATATCATTAGATCAATTACAGCTAATAACTATTTTATTCTGTGCTTTACAGTATTTCCTGCTGGGATCCTTCAGCCTCCATTTTTCAGCAAACAACAGCCGCAAGGATTGAACTTTGGTGGAATCGGTATGGTCATTGGTCACGAAATCACTCACGGCTTTGATGATAATGGTAATGATGAGAAGTAACTGATGCTTTACTACTACGTCATTGAGGTTCCAGTGGTACATTTATGGAATAAGTAAATAGTAGTTCTGTATGTTTTTTTTTTCCTTTTATAGAAACTTTATTGCAAAAATAAGAAAAACAAAAACAAGTCTTCCACATCCTTGAGGCCAGCTCTAAGGGGTAGATACAAAGGAGTTTCTGTTAGTCACGTTGGACAAACAGGTCTAGATTCAGAAATTAGCCGTTATTCATAACTGTCATAGCTGTCTCTGTATGAGCCTCCGGACCTATCCCCGTAACTGCCTTGGCTTCTGCCACTTCCATAGTAGTCACAAGATCCACCACCATATCCTCCACTCCTGTTGTCAAACCTGCTGTTTCCATATTAATCCAAAAAGTGAAAAGCCTATTTGGGACAATACTTCTATTCAACAAACACCCGATCAGGTCAAAAAAGTATAGATGCACAAATTCGATAAAAAGATTTTGAAACTTTTATTGAATTATTTTAAAAGAAACACTACTGTCCCTGAAGAAGCTGATTGCGAAATGCGCATTGGGGCAGTCCTTAACTGCAGTTGAAAGGTTGTATTGTCTCTATTTACATTCTGTTTATCTCTATGCCTGATGATAACATCTGTTTATTTCCATGCTTGGTGATACCATCTATATTTTGTGGGCCATGATTGACTTTGCCCTACATTGTCACTTCTCTACCATTTGTGGGCTTTATGGCTTCTTTCTATATGACCTATTGACATATTTATAGATATATACCTTTACGGCATTTTGACTACATTTTTTATGCTGGATACTTTAAGGTGGGTACTTGTAATCCACTAATGCTTACTAGATGAATGAATTTTGGATACTGATCCTTTATTTATTTATTTATTTATTTATTTAATTCTTCATATATTTATCACTGGGTTCATTGATATGATCTCCTTTTGTTAGTCTTGTTAAACAGAATAAATGATTGATTACCCTTGTTATTAGCACTGCAGGCACCTTCATTGGTTCACTTCTCCTTTATGTGTGTTTTTTAAATTTCTTTTAAAATAAATCAATAAAAGTTTCAAAATCTTTTTATCGAATTTGTGCATCTATACTTTTTTGACCTGATCGGGTGTCTGCTGTTTCCATAACCTCGGTCTCCACCACCACGTCCTCTACCACCATGGAAGAATCCTCTGCCACCTGAAGAGCCTCCTCTGTAAACCCCACGTCTTTCACCAGACGACTTGCCAGCCTGGTCTACACGAATCTGACGCCCATCCACAGCCTATATACAACTTTCAAAAGCTGATGAAACTCTGATGGCAAAAACTGACACTTTAACCAAATACTGATCAAACACAGATCAAAATCATTGATGAAACTTGCACCGTTTTTTTTCATACGATAAAAAACTCTGACCTCTGAATGAGCTCTAACAGTTATAGTCAGTGAAGCTCAGCATCATGTATATGGATTATGCTCAATGATGGTTGTTATTTAACAGGAAGGAATTTTGACAAGGACGGAAATATGTTTGATTGGTGGAGTAACTTCTCTGCAATGCATTTCAAAGAGCGGTCCCGATGCATGGTCTACCAATATGGCAATTACACCTGGGAATTAGCTGGGGGGCAAAATGTGAGTATGTTTTTCTCTTTTTCTAAATATGCCATCAGAGATATATCTCCCAGTTGACTGAAAACACCAGTGAAATGGATGAGATGACCAGACTGACTGAATAAGATGTCTGCATGGGCAAACACTTGACAGACGAGGTTTAATGATGATAAGTGTAGAGTAATGTACCTCGGCCGGAGTAATCCTATTGCTGCATATATGTTAAAGGTAAATATACTCAGGACTATAGAACAGGGCAAGGACTTGGGTATTCTGATTACAAGTAAGCTGGGCAGCAGTACTCAATGTCAGGCTGCAGCTGCAAAAGCAAACAAGATTTTAAGATGTATAAACAGAGAGAGAAAATCCAGCGATCCAAGTGTATTGTTACCCCTTTATAAATCACTGGTGAGGCCACATCTAGAATATGGGATCCAGTTTTGGTCCTCACATTTTAAAAAGGATATTCAGAAGTTAAAGTCAGTTCAAAGACGGGCAACTGGATTATTACAAGGGACGGAAGGCCTCTCATATGATGAGAGGTTGGAAAAGTTGGGCTTGTTTTGCTTAGAAAAAAGACGTCTCAGGGGAGATTTCATTTATATGTATAAATACATTTGTGGTCAATAGAGAGGACTGGCACATGACTTATTCCTTCCAAAAACCTTACAAAGGACCAGGGGGCACTCATTAAGGGTGGAAGAAAGGCAATTCCGGCAGCTAAATAGGAAAGGGTTCTTTACAGTTAGAGCAGTCAGAATGTGGAATGCCGACCACAAGAGGTAGTAATGGCAGACACTATAACAGCTTTTAAAAAAGGGCTGGATGATTCCCTCAGTACAAATAATATTGTGGTTGTAGGGCTACTGCCAGATTCCCTGCATGGTGTCCCTTCCCCTTCCATGCAGGGACGCTGACTCAATCACTGCCAGGTCCTCAGCATGGACTCTAGCATGCTCCTGCTTCTGTGTGTGCCGCACTGTGTCTCAGAGGCACACCTAGTATGCGCTCCCCTGCTCTTAAAGAGGCAGCGTGCGCACATCGTAAATGTCCCCAGCTATCAGCTGGGAGGCATTTAGTTAATGTGATTACCTGCAAGGTGTCTCCCAGCCATTAGCTAAGAGGCATCTTGTATAAAAGCCACCATCCCCAATTGGGAGGTGCCTGAGCAACCCCTATAGTTATGGAAGGTGGTTTGGTGTGTGTAACTGCATGTTGCCAGGTCCTTCGTCCTTATTCTGTTAAAACTATTCCTGTATCCTGTGTCCCTTTAGTCCAGTATAGTTTGTCCGTGTTCCTGTCACCGCTTCGGCGGTGTCCATATCCTGAAAATGACTATGCAGTACCTGTCTGCTACTCTGGGGCCTGAAGGCTCAATACCCAGGCCTGAACCCTTAACCTGTCCCAGTGGCCATCTTGTCTGCACAGTCTGAATATGTCCCAGTGGCCGTCCTGTCTGCACAGTCTGAACCTGTCCCAGTGGCCATCGTGTCTGCAGTCTGAATCTGTCCCAGTGGCTGTCCTGTCTGCACAGCAGATCCTGTCCCAGTGGCCATCCTGTCTGCACAGCAGAACCTGTCCCAGCAGCTGTCCTGTCTGCACAGTTTGAACCTGTCCCAAGTGGCTGTCCTGTCTGCACAGTTTGAACCTGTCCCAGTGGCAGTCCTCTCTGAACAGTTTGTACCTGTCCCAGTAGCTGTCCTGTCTGCACAGTTTGAACCTGTCCCAAGTGGCTGTCCTGTCTGCACAGTTAGAACCTGTCCCAGTGGCTGTACTGTCTGCACAGTTTGAACCTGTCCCAGTGGCAGTCCTCTCTGAACAGTTTGAACCTGTCCCAAGTGGCTGTCCTGTCTGCACAGTTTGAACCTGTCCCAGTGGCTGTCCTCTCTGAACAGTTTGAACCTGTCCCAAGTGGCCATCCTGCCCTGTTGAGAATCTGAATTAATGTTATTTACCCTTGGGGTCAGCTGCTACTGCAGAAAGCCGCCCTGAAGTGTCACCTTACAGCTATCAGCCGCGCAAGCCTGACCTCACCACTACAGGCTCCTGCGAACATCAAGGTAGCTGCATAGTTACGCCCCTCCAGGGCAAATCTGCTTTGTGGCATAGTGGGTCCACGAATTACGTGCTACACCTATATAAATAATCTAGTGATACAGAATGTATAACTGGTGGAGAAAGGTGGAACTTGATGGACCTTAGTATTTTTTCAATCTATGTAACTATGTAATATAAAACTAAATCAATAGTGCAAGGTAGTTGGGCACTTCTGTATTGTCTTTATTGACAGGTTTATCCCACTGGAGCATGTGCTATAAGTAGAGAATATGAAGAGGGTGGTCTCAGATGCTTTTATATTTATGGTAATCTACATGGAATTAAAAAGATTAACAGATAATGTTTACTAATTGAGACAAATGGATTCTGGAGGCGCTCCCATGGAAGGTTTAGTAACCAAAAAAAATTGTTGAATCTTCCAATTGTGGTGCAATCACATGGAGGATATTCCACCATATTTTTTTATCCAGGGATTAATATTTGTAGGTTTATTAAAAAAATCATAAAACCATGAATACACATAAGGGACATGGATGTACAAAAGGGAAAGGGAGAAGGAAGTCTTTAAAAAGGATCACACAACGCGTTTCTGCTCATAGAGCCTTCATAAAGGAAGCCTATAACATACTGTCTGACACCAAATATTACAAACCAATTACATCTGACCCCACTGATGTCTTTGAAAAAGAATATAATAAGCTGATACAAGAAGCCTTTCAAGCTAAGATATTGAATAAAAGAGAAAAGCGTTATCTAACAAATAATAGCCCAAATCAAGCTTTCTTTTACCACCTACCAAAAATACTCAAAGACACAAAGAATCCCCCCGGAAGACCCATCATATCAGGGATAGGCTCTCTCACTAGCTCTCTATCCCATTTTATTGATCTTTTTCTTCAGACTTATGTCCTTAACTTACCATCCTTTCTAAGAGACTCATCCCAACTCATTCTGGAGACAAAGGATCTACAATGGGGAGAAAACTATATGTTTCTCACCCTAGATGTATGTGCTCTATATTCCAACATAGAACACAGTTTAGGTCTTGATGCAGTAGACCACTTTCTATCAGGGGGCAAAAAATATACCACCGGAACAAAAAACATTCCTGTTGAAAGGTCTAAGATTCATTTTGGAGCATAACCTTTTCTCCTTTCAAGATAAGATGTACCTCCAGCAGTTCGGGACCGCGATGGGGACTCGGGTCGCACCCAGTTTTGCAAATCTTTTTATCGGGCGATTCGAGTCCCTATCGCCTATTACATCTCCAAAATATACCGAACATATATGTTATTATCATCGATACATCGACGATTTATTCCTCATATGGAATGGTACAGAAGAGGAAGCGTCTTCCTTCATCAACGAACTAAATCAGAACAACTGGGGAATCTCATTCACAAGCAATATGTCCAGAGAAAGAATTATTTTCTGGACTTGGAATTATTTACTAAAGATCAAACCATTCAGAGCAAAACCCATTTTAAACCAGTTGACACCAATGGTTATTTAGATTTCTCCGGCGCTCATTACCCCAGATGGAAACATAACATTCCATCCAGTCAATTTTGCCGGATCAGGCGCAACTGCACTTCCACAATAGATTATATTGAACAATCTAAAATCAAAATATCCAGATTCGAAGATAAAGGTTATCCAAAAGAATTGATCCAGTCCTCCTACCGAAAAAACCTGACACTTACACAAAATATTTGCTTAGAAAATTCACAAAAAGATTCGGTAAAGGATATATCAAAGTGGAGGTACAGTTTTATCACTGCATTTAACAGTGGTAATTCAAACATCCGTAGAATACTAAAGAAGTACTGGTATCTTATCAAAAAAGATCCAATTCTGAAAGGGATGGTACCCTCTAGACCCAGCATAGTTTTCAGAAGAGGTAAGACTCTAAAAAATAACATAACACCGAGTCTTTTAAGAGATAAGGAGGTAAACGACAGGAATGCTAAACATCAGAAAAAAAGAGAAAATGGGAATATCTAAATGTGGAAATACAAGATGTCACTGTTGTAAGATTATCAATTGGGATATGAGGAAGAGTATCCACACTAAGAATCCCAAGATGACCTTAAAACCCACCCAAGAGCTCACATGCAGCTCGGAATTTGTCATCTATGTGGTAACATGTAGTTGTGGGTTACATTATGTAGGACGGACCACCCAAACACTACGAAGCCGTATGAATGGCCACAGGCATAACGTTAAAAATGGGTTTCTCAAACAGAGCCTTTCCAAACATATCACTCTTGTGCACAACAAGAACTTTGACTCCATAACAGTTACACCCATAGAGCAAATTCCACCACTCACCAAGAACAGAAAATCGGTCCTCAATGCGTAAGAATCCTACTGGATCTACAGACTTGGTAGTCTGTATCCAGATGGATTAAATGACACAGTTGAGACATTATAAGAGATATGTAGTTAGCTGAATAACACCACTTTTTCCATGGCAATTAACATCATGACACTTACAGTAAAGTCCTGTATCAAAACTAAGGACCTGTGGCATCTATCTGGCAATCCCTGATATCTCTCCAATACATCATATGTCTTTGACCAGTTGGTCTCATTTGACCTCCTTCTCATATAACCTGTTTATATGTGCAAATCATTCCATCTGAGGATTAACATTAACGTTGTAGTGGCAAGTAACATCAATATACGCGTCATTGGTTTTTATTTTTCTTTCAAATTTTTTTTTGTTTTTGTTTTTTTATTTTTATTATTTTTTTAAATTATTATTATTTATGTTTTTATTTATTTATTTATTTTTATTATTTCCATTTTTATTACTTTTTATTAATTTATTTTTTTAATTATTATTATTATTTTTTTTATCTTATTTTTTTTTTGTTTTTGTTTTTTTTTTTGTTTTGTTTTGTTATTTTTATTTTATTTTATTTTTATTTATTTATTTTTTTTGCTACCCATCATATCAGTCCAATGCCTCCCTAAATCAATTTTTAGATTTCTTGTAGGAACTCCACACGGTAGATAATTATAGAATTTGACAAAATAGTTATTTGGTTAACATAGGCTTGCAGCTCACATTTGGGTGATGATTTTTAAAATTTGAGCAATGACACTATTGGTAAGAAATATATGTATACAAGAGTCCACCTATATTCATCAATTAGACTCCAAACTCCACAACAGAGAAGAAGAGTAGATTGGAGTTGGATGTTACCTCTGAGGGTGACCCCACCCACAAGTAAAGATGCTGGGTATAAGAGTTCAGTCAAACCTAAGGTCTCATACACACCTGATGAAGGCTCTATGAACAGAAACGCGTTGTGAGATCCTTTTTAAAGACTTCCTTCTCCCTTCCCCATTTGTACATCCATGTCTCTTATGTGTATTCATGGTTTTATGATTTTTTCATAAACCTACAAATATTAATACCTGGTGGAATATCCTCCATGTGATTGCACCACAATTGTAAGATTCAACAATTTTTTTTGGTTACTCTTTCTTCCACGGGAGCGCCTCCAGAATCCATTTGTCTCAATTTGTTCACGTGGTGGCTGTCTGTCAGGTAGAACAAATATACCTCCACCGTCTATGGAAGAGCTGCAAACCGTGGTCTGAGAACCCAAATAACGGACAAATTCCTCAAATAGAGTTGTGCCTATCAGAACAACTTGCTCAGGTGAGCATAAAAGATTTTATATTTTTTTTTAGTTTCAAGTCTCTACTTCCTACGCTCAGGTAGCGCTCTCTTTCCCTTTTTCCTCCACTTCTTTCTACCCAGGAACCATCAGATAATGTTTACTGGAAGTTTCAATGATATCATTCACATATAGTGTACAACACTAGACCATAATACATCTAATAAAAGAGAAAAAGGAAGGAAGGAGGAAAGGGAAAAGAGACAAAGTTTAAATGGGTTAAAATGTAAATAAAATACAAATTTTAATCACATTTCTTTAAAAAAATACTATATTAGTGTGATTTATTCCTTAGTCATTTATGAAATTAATCCAGACCAAAAGTTTCACAAAACCAATAGTTGGGTAGTGAAAGGGAGTGGTAAACCTAGACTACTATTACTGGAATAAAAATAATATTTGTCAATTAAAATGTTATTTGAGGAGATAATCACACAGAGCTAGTAAGAACTCCAGTAAAACCATGGTGTATTAAACCTACTGTATGATTAGTCCAATTTTTTTAAGACGTCTTATTTCAGACAATTTCTGCCACGGCTGTAGTTTGTTAAAACATGACAAACTGAGCTGTAATCGCCTTCCCCGGGTCCAACGGCGAGTCTCAACCGCTGCTTCTGGTGCCTTGGATTGGCTGCAGCGCTGACGCCACATCCACAGTGTGGTAGTCAATCAGTGAGCTTAGCGGCTCTGAATAGGGTGCTTCACCTACACAACCAGAGCAGCCGAGCTCATGATTGGCTGTTGCGCTATTGACATAACTTCAGCACCGCATGCTGGACATGGGTGCAGCGGCAGAGACTCATCATTGGACCTAGTGAAGGTGAGTTCAGTGTAGTTTATGGTTTAAAAAGCTGTAGCAGAAATTGCCTGAAAGGAGATAACCCCTTTAACCTATGGTGTGACTAAGTAGATCCAGTTGGTCCACTTCAAGTTCCTTCTCTTTGCTTTGTCTGTTTACTGATCCGTTGACCAGAAACCTCTCATTAAAGCATTCATATAACGTGTGATTTTAGAAAGAAGACAAGTCCCTTTAGAAGACCACATAAATTATATAAATTCATGATTTCTCATTTTTTAGGTAAGTGGTATCATTACCCTAGGAGAAAATATTGCAGATAATGGCGGAGTCCGACAGGCTTACAAGGTAAACTATTATGAGGTGTTTTTTTCTTCAAACTTGTTATTGTCAGTGGAAATGAATGGAGGATTACAACGTTCTGACATTGAAATGTCACAATAATTAATGTCCTTCATGGTTTTTAGGAAGCGACTCAGTATTTAATGTGGTCAAATCTGCAATCTTTCATGACGAGTTAGTTACAGCGTCAGCCTAAACATGCAGCCGTCGAGCTCGGGTCTCTGTATACTGGTGTTTTTCATTTTTTTAAATTTAATTTTAACAACAGTTAATCTCCTGCGAGAGTCTTCTGTCTCCTTTGTATATTAAGGACTTAAGTATTTAGGGTAGAGGTATTACTTGAAGCTCCTGGACCCCAATACAAAACACAACTTAGGTCTATTGCACTCCCGAGAGTTATTGCTCTAAATATTAATCAAAATACAAGACAACTACTCACCAAAAGCATAAATGTCTACTGATGGTTTGGCCATAATTGGCCCCGGTTCTAGAGTCTTGAGATTTGATGGTTATGGTGAAGATTTTTTTTGGTTGACTTATAGGCATATCTGAAATGGGTGGAGAGACACGGAAAAGAGCCCAGGCTCCCCGGATTGGACCTGACGCACAAGCAGCTCTTTTTCCTGAACTTTGCACAGGTGAACTTTATAGGCTTTTTGCAATACTGTTAGTCTAATATACAGTAGGTTATAGATATTATCATTTAGCAAAATAGTGCTGGTTAGAGGTACTTATTTCATATTACAAGAGAGTACTATTAGTATAATACAAGGTATTGATGCCTATTCCATATTACCAGGCAGTACAGTTACTATAATATGGATACTAGCTTGTTATTCCATATTGCTAGGCTGTAGTGTTACTACAATATGGGTAATACTTATTCCATATTCCTAGGCTGTAGTGTTACTATAATATGGGTTATACTTATTCCATATTACTAGGCTGTAGTGTTGGGATAATATGCGTTTTAGATACTTTTTTCCATATTGTAAATGAATGAGAGCTATTGGTAGAATTTCAGATATTGTTACTTATTTTATCTTATGCTCAGTATTGTTGGAGCAATGTAGGTAATTGAGATATATATATACAGTACAGACCAAAAGTTTGGACACACCTTCTCATTTAAAGATTTTTCTGTATTTTCATGACTATGAAAATTGTACATTCACATTGAAGGCATCAAAACGATGAATTAACACATGTGGAATTATATACTTAACAAAAAAGTGTGAAACAACTGAAAATATGTCTTATATTCTAAGTACTTCAAATTAGCCACCTTTTGCTTTGATGACTGCTTTGCACACTCTTGGCATTCTCTTGATGAGCTTCAAGAGGTAGTCACCAGAAATGGTCTTCCACCAATCTTGAAGGAGTTCCCAGAGATGCTTAGCACTTGTTGGCCCTTTTGCCTTCACTCTGCGGTCCAGCTCACCCCAAACCATCTCGATTGGGTTCAGGTCTGGTGACTGTGGAGACCAGGTCATCTGGCATAGCTCCCCATCTCTCTCCTACTTGGTCAAATAGCCCTTACATAGCCTGGAGGTGTGTTTGGGGTCATTGTCCTGTTGAAAAATAAATGATGGTCCAAATAAATGCAAACCGGATGGAATAGCATGCCGCTGCAAGATGCTGTGATAGCCATGCTGGTTCAGTATGCCTTCAATTTTGAATAAATCCCCAACAGTGTCACCAGCAAAGCACCCCCACACCATCACACCTCCTCCTCCATGCTTCACTGTGGGAATCAGGCATGTAGAGTCCATCTGTTCACCATTTCTGCGTCGCACAAAGACACGGTGTTGGAACCAAAGATCTCAAATTTGGACTCATCAGACCAAAGCACAGATTTCCACTGGTCTAATGTCCATTCCTTGTGTTCTTTAGCCCAAACAAGTCTCTTCTGCTTGTTGCCTGTCCTTATCAGTGGTTTCCTAGCAGCTATTTTACCATGAAGGCCTGCAGCACAAAGTCTCCTCTTAACAGTTGTTGTAGAGATGTGTCTGCTGCTAGAACTCTGTGTGGCATTGACCTGGTCTCTAATCTGAGCTACTGTTAACCTGCGATTTCTGAGGCTGGTGACTTGGATAAACTTATCCTCAGAAGTAGAGGTGACTCTTGGTCTTCCTTTCCTGGGGCGGTCCCCATGTGAGCCAGTTTCTTTGTAACGCTTGATGGTTTTTGCAACTGCACTTGGGGACACTTTCAAAGTTTTCCCAATTTTTCGGACTAACTGACCTTCATTCCTTAAAGTAATGATGGGCAATCATTTTTCTTTACTTAGCTGCTTTTTTCTTGCCATAATACAAATTCTAACACTCTATTCAGCTGTGTATCCACCTGACTTCTGCACAACACAACTGATGGTCCCAACCCCATTTATAAGGCAAGAAATCCTACTTATTAAACCTGACAGGGCACACCTGTGAAGTGAAAACCATTTCCGGTGACTACCTCTTGAAGCTCATCAAGAGAATGCCAAGAGTGTGCAAAGCAGTCATCAAACAAAAAGGTGGCTACTTTGAAGAACCTAGAATATAAGACATATTTTCAGTTGTTTCACACTTTTTTGTAAAGTATATAATTCCACATGTGTTAATTCATAGTTTTGATGCCTTCAGTGTGAATGTACAATTTTCAAAGTCATGAAAATACAGAAAAATCTTTAAATGAGAAGGTGTGTTCAAACTTTTGGTCTGTACTGTGTATATGTGGTGCCCCTGAGGGTTTAGTCACCACAGGGGTACTGCACCTCTGAACGAGGTATGGTATCTCCTCTCCAAGGTAAGGATGGAGTACCACACAGGACCCCAACCACACACTCAACACTACACCACTCCAGTTCTGAAGGGGGCCTAAAAGCACCATAGTGCTGCCCCGGGCCGGAATGGAGGAGTTGGGGGGAACCAAAGTTAGGGGGAACCACCTAGTGAGTGAGGGTGGAGGAAGCACTTTACTTTAGCACTTAATAGAATCATATATAACTGGAGGCCATTTTAATAACCGGGTCTTTGTTCGTGGGTCTTTGGGACGGCAAGTTAGCACAAAGCTGCAGCCGGCTTAGGGGTCCACGGTTCTCGGTCTCAGGCCTCAAGACGGGGGATTGGGGCAGAGTATAATCATCTCTGTCCCCGGTCTTAGTCCAACCAAGAAGGCCCAGGAGGGGAGCAGAGGAGTTAGGCTCCACAGGCGAAAGGATCTCCGGGGGTGCGGAGGGAGCGCAGTCTCCACCTGTATTCCCTAATCTGAGTTCATCCAGAGGGACCCGGCCTTACGCCACGTTCTCACCACTAGTAACCAAGAAAGGCACCCAGTCGGTCCGGGAGCTACACGCTACCCATCAAGGACATCGCAGTACCCGTATGGGACGCAGTGGGGGACACAAGGCGGGAGAAGTTCAACTAGATAGGAACACACTAGAGCGGAGGTCCTGTCAAGTGCCCCTGAACTACCTGGAGCGTGCTGAACCCCACCCTGGCGGCCGCAGCTCGCCGTGTGACAGCAGAGAGGAGCTCTCAGCTGAGAAAACACTACCGTGAGTAAAAGACTTGGATGACTTCAACTACTGCCTCTGTTTGTTCTTTCCTCCGTGGCTCTGCACCCACCACTGCTCTACTCTGCATCCCCCTCTCTAACTACACTGCCTTGAGGCCCTGCTCCATCTGTGGGGAGCAGCACCAACTAAGCACCAACACCTGCCTCAGAGGACTGTCGCAGCGCTGGTGGTCCTCACCAGATACCACGGGTGGCATCACGAACATTCCCCTCTCCCATACACCTTTTCCCCCATTCCTTGCTTTTAAGAGTGACCCCAGGGTACGGGCCCGGGAGCCGGCCACCGCGACATCCCCCCCCCCCCAAAACTAACAGCAAGGCCCGGGCGCCGAGTCGTCCCCATCCCCTGGGCGCGTCATATATATATAAAGTATAAATAGTAGACAGCTGGCAGAATCCTGGAAAGCGCTGAGGGGGTTAATAGGAAAAATATATGGGTCCAGGTTTGTTAGGAACGATTAGTTGAGATGGGCAGAACTAGCCATTCCCACCCTCCAATCCAAGAGGTGCAGCTGGTTTAAAAGGGCAGCTGAGCTGTTCATTCCTTGTCTGGGAGTAGAGATGCGAACACCTCTCGTATTTGGATCTGGGTATGCACGGTGGAGGACCTGTGTAAGTTGTTTAGACTCTGCAAGAGCCCAAGTATTGGGCTTTGAATATTGAGCAGCTGAACCGCTCTGTTTCTCATACTGCTGTATGGACTCTTTGTTTTGTTATTACTTTTTGTGGAAGTTTTGGAGTTCTGTGTGGACAAGAATCTGTGTGCCTGTGTGAACACTACCAACGAGCTGAATCCCTACTATATATACAGTATATATGTTCTATACTACTAGGCAGCACTATTATTCTAATATTAGTCATCATTTTTTTTCAAAATTACTGCACAGTACTGTGGTATAATATGGGTTAATGGGTTGTAAACACCTAATAATGCAACGCAGTACCACTGGTATAGTATAAGGTATTGTATTACTTATTCCATATTACTGGGTAGTACTGTAGGTATAACATAGGGTATTTTTACTTCTTCCATATTAGTAAGCAGTACTGCTGGTATAATATAGTATTTTGTTACTCATACAGTCAAGGTCGAAAGTGTTGGCACCCTTGAAATTGTTCCAAATAATGAGGTATTTCTTCCAGAAAATTATTGCAAATCACATTTTTTGTTATACACATGTTTATTTCCATTGTGTGTGTTGAAACAACACAAAAAAAAACAGAAAAAAGGCAAATTGGACATAATTTCCCAAAGTGGACAGGACAAAACTGTTTGCACTCTCAACTTAATATTTGGTTGCACACCCTTTGGAATAAATAACTGCAATCAATTGCTTCCTATAACTATCAACAAGCTTCTTACACCTCTCAACTGGAATTTTGGACCACTCCTCATTTGCAAACTGCTTCGGGACTCATATTTGAAGGGTACCTTCTCCCAACAGCAATATTAATACCTCTCCACAGGTGTTCAATGGGATTTAAATCCGGACTCATTGCTGGCCACTTCAGAACTCTCCAGCACTTTGTTTCCATCCATTTCTGGGTGCTTCTTGAAGTATTTTTGGGGAGTATTTCCTGTTGTAAATCCCCTGACCTAGGATGCAAACCCAGCTTTCTGACATTGGGCACTACATTGCAGCCCAATATCCTTTGGTAATCTTCAGATTTCATGATGCCTTGCACACAGTCGAGGCACCAAGTGCCAGAGGCAGCAAAACAACCCTAAAACATCTTTGAACCTCCACCACATTTGACTGTAGGTACTGTGTTCTTTTCTTTTTAGGCCTCATTCCATTTTCAGCAAACAGTAGAATGATGTGCTTTAACAAAAATCTTTATCTTAGTCTCAGAAGACGCTTTCAAGAAAGATTTTGGCTTACTCACATACATTTTGGCAAACTGCAGTCAAGCCTTTTTATGTCTCTGTGTCAGCAGTTCAGTCCTCCTGGGTCTCCTGCCATAGCATTTCATTTCATTCAAATGTCGACAGATCGTTTGCACTGACACTTATGCACCCTGAGCCTGCAGAACAGCTTGAATTTCTTTGGAACTTGAATGGGGCTACTTATCCACCATCCGGACTATCCTGCGATGCAAACTTTCATCAATTTTTCTCTGTCGTCCACATCCAGGGAGATTAGCTATATTGCCATGGGATGTGAACTTCTTGATTATGTTGCGCACCGTGGACAAAGGAACATCTCTGGAGATGGAGTTGTTACCTTGAGATTGTTGATATTTTTCAACAATTTTGGTTCTCAAATCCTCAGGCAGTTCTATTCTCCACTTTCTGTTCTCCATGCTTAGTGTGGCATACACAGACACACAATGCAAAGTTTTAGTCAACTTCTCCCCTTTTTCTCTGGTTTCAGGTGTGATTTTCATATTGCCCACACCTGTTACTTACCACAGGTGAGTTTGAAAAAGCATCACATGCTTGAAACAAAGTAGTTTATCTAAAATTTTGTAAAGGTGTCAACAATTTTGTTCGGCCCACTTTTGGGATTTTGTGTGAAATTATGTCCAATTTGCCTTTTTTTCAGTTTTTTTTTGTGTTGCTTCAATAAACAGACAGGAAATAAACATGTGTATAACAAAATAGGCGTAATTGCAATAATTTTCTGGGAGAAACACTCAATTTTCTGGAACAATTTCAAGGATGTCAAAACTTTTGGCCATGGCTATATTACTTGGAAATATCGTTGACATAATATTAGTTATTGTTACTTATTTCGTATTAGTAGGCAGTACTGATGGCATAACATGCGTTATTGTTACTTATTCCCTATTACTAGGCAGTATTGTTTGTATAATATGGGGCATAGCTACTTATTTTAAATTAATTGCGGTATTGTTGGCATAATGTGGTTTTAATATTTATTCCATATTGCTAGGCAGTGTAGTAGTACTTTAGTAAATGTACTGTAGTAAAGGGATAGATCTTAGCCCCTGTAAAATGTCTTGTACACACAGGTATGGTGTGGATCTTATCGACCAGAGTATGCCAGGCACTCGATAAAGACAGATGTACACAGTCCATTTAATTACAGGTGAGTTATTTTTTTACTATCTCACTGATTTTAAGCTTTTTTTGGTAAGTGACCATGTGTATCACAGTCATCTATTTATTTCCTCCATCCTTTGATCGGTCCTCTGTTTCTTTTTCCTCTTTGTTTCCTTCTATTTCACATTTTTATATCGTTATTTATTTCCGTCTTCTGGTGGTTCTTCTTTCAGTTCTCTCTTACCTTCTACCTTTTTGTCCTTCTATCTTCTATTTTTCTTCCATTCCTCCTGTTTATTTGCCTCCTCCTCTTTCTGCTGCTTCTTCTTTTGCTTCTTTTTCTTCTCCTTCTTTTACTTTTTCTTCTTTCTTTTGCATGTAGTCTTCTTTTTTGTCTTCTCCATACAGTCTACTCTTTACCTTTTATCACCTCGTTTGCTTTTGTCTTGTGTATATCTTTTTATATCTTCATTATTCTACACCTTATTCTTCTTTTCCTTCTCTTCCTTTGGATTCCTCTTCTTTTCTTTCTTTTCTCTTCTACCCCCTGATTGTTGTTCTTTCTTAAATCTTTTTCCACTAATTAGTTGTTTTCCTCTTGCTCCTATTCCTTATCCTTCACTTTTCCTTCATTTTTTTTTCTTACGCATTTTCTTCTATCATTTGTTTGCTTCTTTCCCCCTCTTTAATATTCCTTTCTTACTTCCCTAATTTCTTCTATTGTCCCATTCAATGCCCTTCTTTAGCATCTCTATATATTCTTCTTCCTTAACTTTTTCAGTTTCTTTTCCTTTTCTCCATCCTCTTTTTTTACATCTCCCTTTTCTTTATGACATAGGCTTAAGAAATAAACTTTTACTTCCATTAAAATTACATTTTTTCTTGTTGTTTCTCATAGCAACATCTTTAGACGTGAGTCATTTAAAATGTTTGAATTATAAGGTTCTGCTTTAAAGGAGTTGTCAACCTTTTTCCTTTTAAAACCTTGCTCATTATCATAAAAAGATGTTAAAGAAACTTCACTCGAGGACCAATCTCACACACTTCTCCACAGCACTGCCCTGGTCTCCTCGCTTCCTCATTCTGCAGGATGATTCGTGACCACTGCATCCAGATAGTAATCACTCCTGCAGTCACTGAATGGCTGCAGTGGTCATGAGCCGTTCCCACCAGAAGTGAAAGTGATGAGACAAGCAAGGGACCTGAGAAGCGCTACAGTGGAATAAAGGGCGATTGGTAGTGAGCAGAGATGATCAAATCTGTTAAGATTCAAATTTGACAAATCATGCAAATTTAACAGGGAATTTTCATTTGCATCAAAGTTATTCGATGTGCATTGATTTTCCTTATTATGTTCTGTGGGCTCTTCAGAACACAGAATGTAAGCATAAAATAATAATACTGTAGCCCACCATCTGGTCCATCCCGTTTCTTCTTTTTGCCTAGCTCTATTGCATGCATCCTCTTTGGCCTGTTTCATTCTATGCCGGGGCTTCAGGCACCGGCTAGGCCTCTGACGTCAGTATGCGTTGTGCCATCAAGGTGCACATTAGATAGTACTACGTGCATCTTCAGTGGCTCTGACTACATCATTCAACACGTCTCACGATGGCACGGAGTGCAGTGATCTCAGAGGTCTAGTCAGTGGCGGAAACCCCAGCATAGAGTGAAGCAGGTTGAAGATGATGAATGCGACAGGGAAAGGAAAAAGGAAGAGGTACAGAAGACCAAACAGTAGTTTGCAAGGCAAGGGTGGCAGAACAGATAAGGTAACTATTTTTTTTTAACCTGTTGCTCGTCAAAATGGTAGCCGCGTGGAAGAAATTTCAAAAGATCCATATTATGCAAAATAGGAATTTTGTAACCTTTTAAGAGAAATCAATTCCAGGTGAATAAATTTGCTCATCTCTTGTAGTAAGCACAGTTGTTTGTTTTTCATTTTTTGGACCATTACTCTTAACCATTCATGTTTGTAAATCATGTTCTCATTATCATTACAGGGTGATGGGATCCTTACAAAACTTTGAAGCTTTCTCTGAAGAATTTAACTGCAAGAAAGGCACCACAATGCACCCTGTAGAAAGATGCCGAGTTTGGTAGTCTCAAGTCTTGATCTTCAAAAATCAATCTAAAAATGTCTACTGGGCTGGCTTATACATTTTGCCAATGATGTGCCTGGTATTTCCCTCTGATTCGGTCAGAGCCATGGTGTGTGTAGCGAGTCAGGGACAAGCAAGGCGGCAGGCATACTGGTTTAGGGTTTCTATAACGCAAGTGTAGAATTTTATGCCGTATGTCGCATGGAGAAAGTTATGATAGAAAAGACTGTTTTAATGGCTTGACTGTTATAAAAAAAAAATTCTGCTGTCAGGTTTCAAAGACTAGTTCCAAGAAGATGTATTTTTTTCTCAAGTTATCTTGGCTTTTGATATTATGTAGTATGTCTGTGCTGCTCTCATTTCACATTTTCAGAAACATTTAAAACAAAATATTCATGGGAAAATTACAGAGGAGAAAGCAAAAGCAACTCTTTTATAAACTCCCCAGTAAGGTTAGCCACTAGAACAGGACACAATTTAAAAGTTACTTCCTAACTTTGTCATCATCCCTTCCTGTGACCTTTAGGTGGCGTGTTTTATTCTACCACTGCATAGCAGTTATTCAATAGAATTTTCATAATTGTTACTATTTTTTTATTAGATGCAAGGTTAAATAATGCAGAATGCAATTGTAAAGTTTTTTTGGAAAGTTCTTCACTTGGCACGCCACAGCATAACAGCTTTGCCTGAAGTGTTTCTTTAGTCCAATTAATCGGAGCAAAAACTGAAAAATGGAGTTCCTTTTGTTCTAATGCTAAAAAAGACACCAATTATAGAATTAGGAATATATCCTTCAGAGTGGACTCGCTTTATATTTTTGCAGTTTACGCAACTGGAGCACAGTAATGTGATCACCGGACATTTTATGCCCCTCCAAACTATTCAGTAGTGCTCCCAAATAATACAGAAATGCCAATTTTTACTTCAAATTTCTATTTAACTTCAATTATTACAGGATATTAAGGGGTGTTGGCAAGTAGGTTTAATGCAGATCGTGTTTAATGAAGTCAATGAACGCATAGATGACATGATATAAATATATATATATATAGACTTAATATTGGCATCTGTTTTGTCTAAAAATCTACGCAAAGCTCATTATTTTTTTACAGAAACTATTAAAATTTCAGAACTTGTCATTGACACACATCAGATGGTTGCTTGAAAGTGATTCGTTTTAGAGAACTATATATACAAAGGCTATGTAATTTTGTTAAAGAAAAATAAAAGTATATATAAATATATATATAAATTTAAATCTACATAAATGTGCTGCGTGTCGTCTCAGGCTTTCTGTAGGAGAGAAATAATTATATTGCAATGTATGTTCTTTTCAGATTGCTATGATGTCATGTTTCAATGGTATATGGTGTCATTATTGTATGTCGATAATTATTTTTGATTAAAATGACATGTTAATGGCATTCACGACCTGTCTTATTGTCAGTTTGCTTGTGGCTGCAGCCAGTACAAAATAGGAGTTGTTGCTGTGGCGTAACAAAAGGCTACCCAAATTTTTACATGCCCTCCCTTCAATTTTTTCTTCATTCATTATGAAATTTAAAGGCAAGGTAAAGGGGACCTGTCATCCCTTGAAAAGTTTTCAATTTTTGTTCTTATTTTATTCCTGCTACATCCTTGAGTATTCTGTTTTTTTGTTTTTGTTTTTGTTTTTTTTATAAATCTGCCATACAGTTTTTGAAATATGACCCTTTTTATTTATTGCTAATTCATATGGTTTTTACCATGAGGGTGTGGCTCACATGATCCTCTGGGGAATGTCTTTGGACTGGGCATCAATACCCTGTAAGAAAAGGGTATGTAGTGTGTAGAGGATGTGCCGTGCAGTGTGATCTGCAATAAGTAACGTGCTTCTTAGTGTGATCTGCTGTAGATGTAGTGTCGTGCGACTTAAAGTAGAAGGTCATCTTTTGCAGGTCAAGCTATGCAACACATCATCTGTTTTGTGTAACCTGCAATAGATGACAGGCTGTTTTGTGTGATCTGCAATAGATGACATGCTGGGTAGTGTAAGCTGCTGTACATGATGGGCGGTGTAGTGTGAGCTGCAGTAGATGTGCTGTGTAGTGGGAGCTGCAGTAGATGGCGCGCTGTGTAGTGTGAGCTGCAGTAGATGATGTGCTTTGTAGTGGGAGCTGCAGTAGATGATGTGCTGTGTAGTGGGAGCTGCAGTAGATGGCACGCTGTGTAGTGTGAGCTGCAGTAGATGATGTGCTGTGTAGTGTGAGCTGCAGTAGATGATGTGCTGTGTAGTGGGAGCTGCAGTAGATGGCGCGCTGTGTATTGTGAGCTGCAGTAGATCAAGTGCTGTGTAGTGGGAGCTGTAGTAGATGATTTGCTGAGCATTGTGAGCTGCAGTAGATGATGTGCTTTGTAGTGGGAGCTGTAGTAGATGACATGCTGTGTAGTGTGAGCTGCAGTAGATGATGTGCTTTGTAGTGGGAGCTGTAGTAGATGACATGCTGTGTAGTGTGAGCTGCAGTAGATGATGTGCTTTGTAGTGGGAGCTGTAGTAGATGACGTGCTGTGCATTGTGAGCTGCAGTAGATGATGTGCTTTGTAGTGGGAGCTGCAGTAGATGGCGCGCTGTGTATTGTGAGCTGCAGTAGATTATGTGCTTTGTAGTGGGAGCTGTAGTAGATGACGTGCTGTGCATTGTGAGCTGCAGTAGATTATGTGCTTTGTAGTGGGAGCTGTAGTAGATGGCACGATGTGTAGTGTGAGCTGCAGTAGATGACATGCTGTGTAGTCGGAGCTGCAGTGGATGACCTGCTGTGTATTGTGAGCTTCAGTAGATGATGTGCTGTGTAGTGTGAGCTTTGAGAGAGAAATATGCTTTCTTACTTATACAGGGAACGAGGCGCATGGGAGGCTAGTCGGACAGGCCGGTCCTAAATAGCTTCTTCAAACCTGCTCCCCATGAGTGATGAGTCTATCCCTGAATATGTGTATAGGGAAAAACCTGTCATCATTGGTAGCAGGCATGGAGAAGCTCCAGAGACTCAGCTGTCTGATTAGTCTACCATGTGGCTAGGTTTGCGGCAGCTCTTAAAATGTGTTTTTCTCTGGCAGCTCTTAAACTATGTTTTTCAGAGTCAAACTTACCTGGCTGACATCATGAAGCCAGTGTCTGATACTAGATGCCTGTGTATATGTTGTCAGGTTCCCTGTGAAGAGTAATCACTGTTTTAACCCCCCCAACCCGTCCCCACCATAAATCAACAGTACAATAAATATTAAACTTTGTAATATGTCTTATTAGAAAAATCTGCTTCTTTCTGCTTCTGGACGAATCCTTCATTCTCAATCACAAGTAAAATGTGTATTCAGTGAACACTGATTTTCCCATTAATGATAGGAGATGACAGTTGGTGCTAATAAAGGTCTATAGAGCAGTGTAACTGTCATTTCAGGAGAACTTGCTTCAATGTCTGTGTCTGCCTTTAGCTCCTCCCTCCTCCCCTCTCCATAGAATTTTAAAAGTACCAACTGTGATCTCCTATCTCAGCAATGGGAAAATCTGTCTTCAATGAATACAGATTTTACCCATGAATTGAGAGTAAAAGCTCAGTCTAGGGGGAGAAATAATCAGATTCTCTGATAAGATATATTACAAAATTTCTTATTTCCGTGTTTTAATTTTTATTTATTAAATACAACAGTTTCTAAGAGAGGGAGATACAGTGGATATTGTAGTGTATGGACTTAAGAAGCAAAATAAGGCAGTAATAGCACAAAAGGACAGGCAGAATATCATAATAATCCAAACCTTTGCATTTAAACAAATCTCCATAATACTAATATCCCCAGGAGTTACAGAAGTGATAATCCTAAATATAAAAAAATAACTTGTCAAAGAAAAGTAAACATGGCTGCAATCTTACCTAAGGCAAATACTTGGAAAAAGAAGAAAAAACAAGAAAGCTGGATATAATTAGTATCAATAAAGGTACTTTGGTTAATGGCATTCTCCCAACTATTCTAAGGGAACTGAGCTCAGTTTTGGCCAGACAACATTTTTAATCTTCAAAGACATTGTTTCCTCGGGTTCAATGTGTCACAATCAAAATTATATTTGTTTCCAATGTTTTATTAATTCTCCCGAAAAAATATTTCTAACTGGCATATGATTCTACAACATACAGTTGTCCAAAATACCTAGAGTCTCTCAACAATCATTACAGGGAATGGCTCATTTGTAATGTGATGTTTAGGTCCAAACATTCTTGGTCAATTAATTCTGTAATATATTCCTTTTGAAGTTGGAGCTTTATTGATCTTATACAGAGCTCCAAATCCACTGTGAAGACCTAGATAAGACTAAAAAATTCTTACTGACTGCAGTCACCACTAGGAGAAGCTTAGAGGCTGACTCCATACTGTTCCATTACTGCAGTATAATAATAGATGACGCTTGGAAATAATAAAAACAGCTGTAGCCTTCCATTCTGAATCCTAGGGCCGACCTGTTTTGAAGAAGGGATTTCAAATGTCACAGGTGAGTGACACTAGTTTCTTCTACTGATACACTTGGATGAACATTGGCATTACAACTGCATGTAAGATGACCTCAGAAAAGTCTAAGGGTGTGTTCACTTAGAGGTTTTTTCACATGGATATTTAACTGTTTTAAAATCTGCATCAAAGTGTATTAAAATAGTATCCAAAGCTGTTTTAGATGTAGAATTTGTAAAGGAACATACCATTAAATTGACTAGTAGCCGTGCCAATCGTTTCTATGTCATTGGACTTTTCTATTATTGAGTTTTTTATTGTCTATGTATGGAATTAAGAGCACTGTAGGATAAAACATACACAGACATATTGAGAAATTAATTCAACTTTATTTTGGACCTATTAATGGTCATCAGTCATTTTACAACAAGAATGACTTAAATTCCTATTGATTTGCATTCAACGCAGAGTCCCGATGATGTCACTAAGATGCCCGGGCACAAAGACAGAAATTTCTCTTATGTGGTTACCAGGGCATCAAATATACTTCAATGGGAATACATGTTTTCATAGTTTTATAACAAAAAAAAACTTCTGGAAGTTATTCTTCAAATTATCTGACAGTGAGATCTAGAGCAAACATTGGAAGGAAAGCATGATATGAATTCTTATTAATGGATTTAGAAGCCAGACCTGATGCTACTCATTTGGCCTTCAGTACAAATCTTCTATGTTTTCAAAAATGTGTAAGGGTTAGGCCCCCTTCACACGTCCGTGTTTCCAGTACGTGTGGCGTCCGTTTTCACCAGAGACAAGTACACACATCATAATCTCTGGGGCTGCGTTCATGTATGTGTTTCCACAGTTACCATACGTCCATGTGAACCACACCGAGACATGTCTGTTTTTAACCAGCAGCATGGATCATACGGACCCATACAAGTCTATGGGTCCGTGTAAAACAAGTATCGCTCATGGATAATATCCTTGTCATACATACCAGAATAGAATGCAGAATAGAAATTACAGATTTTTAAGTGATGTGCAATGATGATAGATAGATAGATAGATAGATAGCTTGCAGTGTTTTCTATTAAGCCACATAAATTAATAATTAAATGAAAAAAAATACATGGGGTTGCAAAGGTAAAGCAGACAGCTGTGAGCTGTTATTATCAGGCTGGGAAAGTCCCTTCCCAGCCTAAACGTATCAGCTCACAGCCGCCCCACAAGAGGAGCATCACATGAGATGCTCCAAGTTTGGCTCTTTGCCTGGCTGTTCCCGACTGCCCTGGTGCAGTGTCAATTGGGGTAATGGCTTTTGGGGTTGATATCAGCTGTGAATTGTCTAAAAACACAGATGGCATCAATCCCTGGAGTTAGTAATGGAAAGGTGTCTATTATACAACCCCATTACTAACCGAGTAATAATAAAAAAAAAACAACACACAAAAAAATACTTAAATGAAATAAGGACTCCCTGACACTTTCCTTCATTCACCACTTAATTCAAAATGGAAAAAAATCCCATACAGGTCTGCCATAGCACTGCGTAGCAGGACCCGAAAGTGGCTGGCTGTAGGCAAGGCTATGGAGGGTCAGAGCGAGGCTCAATAGCCTCTGTTCGTCAGAATTGCAGGACTATGTTGGATTTGGTGGACTACGGCGGACCTCTGTGTGATTTTTGTCCTTTTTGAATAAAGTGGTGAATGAAGGAAAGTGTCGGGGAGTCTTTATTTCATTAAAGTATTTTGGTGTGTGTGGTTTTTTTTTTTATTACTGGCTTAGTAGTGAGGGCAGTGTCTGACTGGGTTGTCTGGGGCCCACAGAAGGAATTGATCCTCAGGGTGTTTGAACCCTCCTGTTTGTTTTTTCCATCTTGTGTTTTGCGGTCACGTGACCATCTGCCTTTATATTCCAGCTCCACCCTTTTGGCTGTGCTGGACTTCAGTGTTTGACTGTTTCTCTAGCCAGGTGCTTCTGTGCCTTTCTCTGTCAGTTCGTTTGGTCCTTCTGGGAGCTCTAGTACCTTTTTTTGCTCTACAGCAACTTCTCTGTTTAGGAGGTGACCCATTTTTTGTCCATAGTTCTTTTAGGGACCCCTCCCCTAATGCTATAGGTCTTTGTTCAGACTAGCCGAGGACTAAGGCGGGTCTGTTTGCTAGGAACAGGCAGCCGGCTACATCATAGGGATTCAGCTTAGTTTTACTGTAGGGACAGTTTTCCCTTATCTTTCCTTAGTACTTGTTGCAGATCATAACAGTAAGTCCAGCCCCCCAAAAAAACTAAAAGGAAAGAAATTCGGGTATCAGTATGGTTTCTGTCCAGGATTTTTCTCAACACCTGCAGGGATTGTCTCTGGAGGTAGCCAAGTTACAGCAACACGTGAGTAGCTGTTCTGAAGCGAATTTTGTGGAAACCAAGGTAGGACTGCCTGATGTTTTTTTATGGTAAACAGCAAGATTTTTTTTCCTTTAAAAATGCTTGTTTGTTAAATTTTCGTTTGAGACCAAGGTCCTTTGGGAATGAATCACAGCGCATTGGTTTTATTTTGTCACATTTGCGCAAAAAACCACAGGAGTGGGCCTTTTCTCTCCAACCTAATGATCCATGCTTAAGGTCTGTAGAAGAATTTTTTTCTGCTATGGGGCTATTATATGATGATCCTGATCGAATCTCATCTGCTGAGGCAGAACTCAGACGTTTGAATCAGGCGTCAGGTGATGTTGAAAATTATTGCAGACACTTCAGAAGATGGGCCTCAGAAGTTAAATGGAATGATCCTGCTCTGAAATGTCTATTTCTTGCTGGTCTGAGTGAAAGGGTTAAGGATTTGCTAATTGCATTCCCCGCACCTGAGACTCTGCAGGATGCCATGCAATTAGCTGTTTGTGTGGATAGGAGACTGAGATTTAGACAGAATGAGGTAAAGACTCCTGTAATGACAGGTCCTAGTCCCCAGAAAATCTGCTCTGACGGCGGAGAACCGATGGAGGTTGGGGCGAAGTCGTTCCCCTCTCAGGAAAGAGACCGGAGGTTCGACGAGGGATTGTGTCTTTATTGTGGTAAAGCTGACCATTTGATTAAGTATTGTGAGCTTTGTTTAAGTAAAGAAAAAAAAAAGGTCAGTTACGCCTGTATAGCTTGTTTACTCTCTGCAGGAGTATTTCTTTCTGGGAGTACTACTTTGCATGAAAATTTGATTGAATTTTAGGTATTTGTGAATTGTGGTTCAACACTTAATGTGATTGATAAAGGGTTTTTGGAAAACCTTAAATTGAAATCCAAACCTTTGTCATCACCTATTTCTGTGATTGCAATTGATAACACTCCCTTGAAATGCATTACTCACAAGGCTGCTGCATTCCCCCTCACTATCAATGGAGTTCACCAAGAAATTTTGGACTTGGTTGTATTAGATAATTTACCCTCTCCGGTCGTTTTAGGTTTGCCTTGGTTAAAACTGCACAATCCTTTGCTGGACTGGTCTACTAATGTGATTAAGTCTTGGAGTCCGAAGTGCTATGATAAATGTTGTAATGTTCGCATTGCGGATGTGGAAAAAGGGGAATTACCTGTACCTATTCAAGATTTTTGGAGGGTTTTTTCAGAGGAGGAGTCGCAAGTTTTACCTCCTCATAGGGATTATGATTGCGCCATTGAGTTTGTTCCGGGAGCTACTCTTCCCAAGAGTCGCTTGTTTAATCTGACTATCCCTGAAAGAAAGGCCTTGGTGGAGTACATACAGACTAGCCTGGCTGCTGGTCACATTGGACCTTCTATGTCGCCTGTGGCAGTTGGATTATTTTTTGCTAAAAAAAAGGACGGGGGTTTACGTCCATGTCTGGATTTTCGTGAAATTAATAAGATTACCGTACGCAATTCCTACCCATTGCAGTTAATTCCTGACTTCTTTAACCAGTTGGTAGGGGCCAAGTAGTTCTCTTAAATTGATCTCTGGGGGGCATACAATTTGTTACAAGTGAAGGAGGGTGATGAATGGAAGACTGCTCTTAACACTCCGGTAGGTCATTTTGAGAATCTGGTGATGCCTTTTGGTCTTACCAATGCACCTGCATTTTTTCAGAACCTTATTAATGACATCCTGAGACCTTTGATTGGTAAGAATGTGGTTGTGTATTTGGATGACATTTTGATTTATGCACCAGATCTAGAGTCCCATTGGCAGAGTGTACGTGAAGTTTTGCAGTAATTGAGTGATAATTCACTCTTTGCTAAGCTGGAGAAATGTGAGTTTGCTGCGCAGAAAATTATTTTTTGGGGCTACATTGTCTCCAGCGAGGGCTTTGAGATGGACTCGGTGAAGGTTTAGGCTGTGCAGGAGTGGTCTAGGCCTATTGGTTTGAAGTCTATACAGAGATTTTTGGATTTTGCCAATCACTACAGGAAATTCATTAAGAATTTTTCTGTAATTGTTAAGCCTCTGTCCGATCTCACCAGGAAAGGTGTGAATACGGTCCAGTGGACTACTGAGGCCATTGAAGCGTTTGAGTATCTCAAAGAGAGGTTCAGTTCTGCCCCTATCCTTATGCAGACTGATGAGACCAAGCCTTTTTTGGTCGATGTCGATGCTTCATCAGTGGGGGTCCGAGCAGTTTTGTCTCAGGAGAACAAGGATGGAGTACATCCTTGTGCCTATTTTTTGAAAAACATTTCGGAAACCAAACTGAATTATGATGTTGGAAATCGAGAGTTGCTGGCTATTAAACTCGCGTTTGAACATTGGCGTCATTTTTGGAAGGCGCTTGATTTCATAATCAGGTTTTCACAGATCATAAAAATTTGATCTATCTGGATGCTGCCAAGCACTTGAATGCCCGACAAGCCAGGTGGGCACTTTTTTTTTCTCGGTTTCATTTTTCTGTTACCTATATCCCTGGTACTAAGAATGTTAAAGCCGATGCTTTATCTCGCAGCTTCTCTCCTACGGTCAGTACCGAGGAAGAGGAGAGCATTTTACAGAAAGGAGTTGTGGTGGCGGCATTGGACTCTGTTTTGGAGAATGGGATTCTGAAATCTCAAGATGATGCTCCATCTAACACTCCCCATGGGAGGTTGTTTATGCCTAGAGCCTTTAGGAGACATTTGTTTGTGGAGTGTCATGAGTCTCGGTTGGCAGGTCATCCAGGAATTTCAGAGACTGAGAGACTTATCAGTCGCAGTTTTTGGTGGCCTGGATGGCAGAAGGAAGTCATCAAGTGGGTGCGTCAATGTACTGTGTGTGCTAGGTCAAAGGCTTCACATACTCCTGCTTTGCCCACTGGAGGTTCCTTGGACGCATCTCACAATGGATTTTATTACTGATCTTACTGTGTCCAAGGGTATTACTGTCATCTATTTGGTCATGGACCGTTTTAGTAAGATGTGTCATTTGGTTCCATTCATTAAGTTGCCTTGCGCCAAGACACTCGCTAAAGCGTTTGTTAAGGAGATTGTCAAGCTCCATGGCGTTCCCACGGATATTGTTTCTGATAGAGGACCTCAGTTTGTGGCTCGCTTTTGGCGTGCTTTTTGTGACAGGTTGGGAGTCCATTTGTCATTTTCGTCTGGGTATCATCCTGAGTCTAATGGACAGACTGAAAGAAAGAACCAGGATGTTGAACAGTTTTTGCGTTGTTTTGTGGCGGACAATAAAGAGGTGTGGTCTGAGTTTCTGCCTCTCGCTGAATTTGCTCTTAACAATCATACATCCTCCTCTGCTGGGTGTTCTCCTTTTTTCTGTTGTACTGGGAGACATCCGTCTTTTGGTTCGTTCTTCAAATTGGGGTCGGCAGTGCCGGAGGAAAATTTTTCCGGTGATTTGTAGATGATTTGGAGAGAGTTTGGACTAATTTATGTTGCAACCTTCAAGAGGCTAACAAGAAGTCCAAGAAGTATTTTGACAGGAAACGTAAGGAGGTTTTGTTTACTGTTGGTGACATGGTTTGGTTGTCCTCAAAGAACCTGCGGTTGAGGATTCCCTCTAAAAAACTGGGTCCTAAGTTTGTGGGTCCATTTAAAGTGCTTCAGGTTGTTAACCCGTCTGCTGTTAGGTTGGATGTCCCTACTTCCTGGAAGATTAATCCTGTGTTTCATGTTTCCTTGTTGAAAAAGGCTGATGTATCAGATAGGGATGCCACTGTCACAGTTCCTCCTGTGGTGGAAGACGGCGAATATGAAATTTCTCGTATCTTTAATTATAGATGGAATAGAGGGAGATTACAGTATCTTGTCTCCTGGAATGGTTTCGGTCCTGAAGACAACTCCAGGGTAAGGACGGATGATGTCTCTGCTCCTAGTCTTGTTAAAGCTTTCCACAAGAGGTTTCCGGATAGGCGTGGGCCTGGAGGATCCAGAGGATCCTCATAAAAGAGGGGGTACTGTTAGAACCCTCCTTTTTTCCATCTTGTGTTTTGCGGTCACGTGACCGTCTGCCTTTATATTCCAGCTCCTCCCTTTTGGCTGTGCTGGACTTCATTGTTTGACTGTTTCTCTAGCCAGGTGCTTCTGTGCCTTTCTCTGTCAGTTTGTTTGGTCCATCTGGGACCTCTTGTACCTTTTTGTCTGTTTGTCTTTTTGTGTTCTGCAACAACTTCTCTGTTTAGGAGGTGTCTCATTTTTTGTTCCAGTCCTTAGGTCTTTTAGGGACCCCTCCCTTTATGCTATAGGTCTCCGTTCAGACTAGCCGAGGACTAAGGCGGGTCTGTTCGCTAGGAACAGGCAGCCCGCTACATCATAGGGATTCAGCTTAGTTTTACTGTAGGGACAGTTTTCCCTTATCTTTCCTTAGTACTTGTTGCAGATCATAACACAGGGCCCACCCTACAGTAATATGAAAAATACCTGTTAGCCGTTATCCTTGTTATAGTGGAGCGTCGACTGTAAATCACAGGCGGATCCTGCACATATACTGTGCATACACTATAACTGGGATGTACAATTACGCTAGTTTGAATTAACAGGGTTCTTTGGTTTAAACAAGTTATCACCGATCCATGGGCTCCACAAAATAGGTAATATCTTATTGATCGTTTGGGTCCTAACATTTGAAGGACACTAAGTTATCCCCATTATAAAATGCAGCAGCAGGTGGGACGTCTGACCGCAGCTCCATTCATTCTATTTGGGGCTATCAGAAAAAGACAAGAACAGCCACTGAGTGAATGAATGGATCAGTGGTCAAGTCGCACATGAGCTCCAATCTAATGGGATAAAAACTCCACATTCTACCAATCGGTGCGGGTCCCAGCATTCAGATCCCCAATAATCAATAATTTATCACTTATCCTGTGGAGAGGTGATTATTTGTTTTCCCCGGCGAACCCCTGTAAGTGCATCTTGTTCCAAGTATTTAATCACTAATTGAAATAAAGAATCTTGTAATTAATATCAGAGAGAACAAATGACCGCCATACACAATACAATTCACTATACATACCAATAGTACCGCATACAAGGGAGAAATACTGTCACACCATGACTGGACTATATATTACCACCCCATAGTGACCGAATAATACCACATACGAGGGAGAAATACCACCACACTGTGACCAGACCAGATATTAACAGCATATAGCATCCAAATAATTCCCCATCATTGCTCTCCCTCACCTCTGTCATTCCTCTCCCCCATCATTGCTCTCCCCACCTGCTCCATCATTGCTGTCTCCCACCTCCTCCATCATTGTTCTCCCACCTTCTCCATCATGGTTCTCCCCCACCTTCTCCATCATTGTTCTCCCCCACCTCCTCCATCATTCTTCTCCCCCACCTCCTCCATTATTGTTCTCCCCCACCTCCTCCATCATTTTCATATCTCCTCCACATCCTCCATCGTCATTGCCATATCTCCCCATCATCATTGCCATATCTTCCCCACCTCCTCCATCATCAATGCCATATCTCCCCCCACCTCCACTATCATTGCCATATCTACCCCACCTCCTCCATCATCATTGCCATATCTCCCCCACACCTCCTCCATCATTGCCATATCTCTCCCACACCTCCATCATTGCTATATCTCTCCCCCACCTCCTCCATCATCATTGCCATATCTCTCCCACCTCCTCCACAATTGCCATATCCCCCACCTCCTCCATCATTGCCATATCCCCACACCTCCTCCATCATTGTCATATCTCCACCCACCTCCTCCATCATCATTGCCATATTTCCCCCACCTCCTCCATCATCATTGCCATGCCATATCTCCCCCACCTCCTCCATCATCGTTGCCATATCTCCCCCATCTCCTCCTTCATTGCCATATCTCCCGCACCTCCTCCATCATTGCCATATCTCCCCCACCTCCTCCATCATTGCCATATCTCCCCCACCTCCTCCATTATCATTGCCATGCTATATCTCCCCCACCTCCTCCATCATCATTGCCATATCTCCCCTACCTCCTCCATCATTGCCATATCTCCTGACCCCTCCTCCATTATCATTGCCATATCTCCCCCCACCTCCTCCATCATCATTGCCATGCTTTCCCCACCTCCTCCATCGTCATTGTCATGCTTTCCCCACCTCCTCATCACCATTGCCATGCTATATCCCCCCCCACATCCTCCATCACCATTGCCATGCTATATCTCCCCCCACCTCCTCCATCACCATTGCCATGCCATATGTCCCCTTACTTCCTCAATCACCATTGCCAAGCCATATCTACCCCCACCTCCTCCATCACCATTGTCATATATCCCCACCTCCTCCATCATCATTGCCATATCTCCACCACCTCCTCCATCATTGCCATATCTCCCCCCATCTTCTCCATCATTTTACATATCTCCCCCCGCCTCCTCCATCAATATATCTCCTCCCACCTCCTCCATCACCATATCTCCCCCACCTCCTCCATCACCATTGCCATGCCATATCCCCCCACATCCTCCATCACCATGCCATACATATTTCCCCCCACCTCATCCATCACCATTCCCATATCTCCCATACCTCCTCCATCACCATTGCTCTACCTCTTCTCCCTCCACCTCCTCCATCACTGTTGCTCTCCCTCATCTCCCCCCCTCCTCCTCCATCACCACTGTATTAGTTAAAAAATAAAAAAAAACACTTACCCTTTTGCTCGTTCCCCCCAGCATCGTCCTTGGCTTCCTGCCCAGCGTCTTTCTCCCTGACACAGGTCCGCGTTGCATGGTGAGGTCATCAAGCAGCACAAGCCTGTGTCAGGGAGAAAGCAGCGGGCAGGAAGCACAGGATGGATCCCTCCGCTCCGCTGCCATTTTCCTCCCGTCAGCAGTGGAGGGGGAGGGATCGCATTGCTCCCTACCTGCTGCACACTATGAGGGCAATCTGGCCACAGGCCCCCCGTAGCCTGGGGGTCCACAAAGCAGGCCAGATTGCCCTCATCAGCCACACTGCAAGGGCCCCCCCCTCCACCATCGGGCCCCAGTACAGGTGCACCGGCAGCCATGTTAACCAGCAGGCCCTGTGCGTCCTGCTCAGGGACCCGCCGGGGACCTGGGCCCACGGGAGAATTCTCCGGTGTCCCGGTGCCCCAGTCCGACCCTGAGTGGAGGTGTACGATAGACATCTCTCCATTACTAATACCTTGGCTTGATGCCAGCTGTGTTTTTGGACACCAACCCCAGAAACCATTACCCCGATTGGCAATTGGGTAGAGTCACGGCGAAGCGCTCGATTTGGAGCATCTCATGTGATGCGCCACTTCTGGATCGGCTAGGAAAACTAAGGGAAAAGGATGCACAACCTATATAATAAATTAGGGTGACATAATGTACCAATTGCAAGTAATCACAAAAGAACAGATGGTACATATACAAATGCGCACACCTTCAATCCACAAATTGTATAAAAATGCAAATTTTATTAGAACTTACTTTAAAAACATTAAAAACATATATATTTACTAATACCCAAAAAGACACAATAAATATACAACATGGGTGAAAAAAAAACTACGATCAAAGTAGCAGAATATATTTAGCGAAATAGCAATGCACACTGTGCTTACCAATTGGTGCCCCTAATTCATATATGGAAATATAACATATAAACCCACGTCCAACTATATATACTGTAAATGAAAGGAGAGAGGGGGGATTTTTGTTGGAGTGGTTCTAACAACAAAATCAATAATTGGATGGCACATAAAATGTAGTGTGCAAAACCAACCCATTCACAAATCAATATAATACAAAATCTGTCATAAAGCATCAACAGCTAGGTGGTAAGCATAACAACACCTATACCAAGCAGGCCACTAAAAAGACCATATCATAGTATGTATAAGGCTGCCTAAATGATCCAATGTATCAAGCCATATCACCCATGAGATAGTATCAGGGATCAGTGCAGGGACCCATGCGTATCACTGTGGAACACAGCTTCATCAGGGAGGGTAAGCCTTCTGGAGCAGCTGTGGGCTGGTATTTTTAGGTTTGGAAGTGCCCAATAACCATATTATAATATCAGCTCACAGCTGGGTTAATAAAGTCCACCTTTTTCACAGAAAAACTCTTGGAGTGCTGCCTGCCTTTCTTTATTGTTGTTACTATTGCAAACGGATATTTGTTTGGGGGTCTTGCACCCGGGATTTAAATCATACGGTGCTGTTCCAATTTTTTTAGCTGTATATCTATCCATTATATTTGTACCTCACTTAAAAATCTGTAATTTCTATTCTGCATTCTATTCCAGTACGTGTCACGTGGATGAATCATGGATTGAAAATACATACACGAATGTTGAAAAAAAAGCACACGAATGGTCAAAACGGAAAGTCCCACACAGACATGTTTTTATGTGAACATGTGAAGGTGGCTTTATAGCCGCTTTTGTGGGAAAAACTGTAGCTTGAACATTTTATGATGTACCATTATCACGAAAATAAAGTATTCACAGTAATTTGATTGAAGAACTGATTACAGGTGCTGGATAAAGTCAGCAGAGTCACTAAAGAATTTCTGGCGTTTAGAAGGTAACTGAACTTAAAATTATTCATGGAATTCATTGCTGCAGATCTGAACCAAACATATGGAAATATTTGAAGCTGATTTATAGTCAAAAAAAAGTTGGACATCAATATTGCTATAAATCATAAAAAATCTTAAATTATCATTCAGAATAAACAATATAAAGATTACAAACTCTGTCATCAAAACAAGCTCACTGACGACCTTACACTGCAGCAAGCATCCATGCCCACAACACCCACCATAACGCTACCCTCTCCCGCTTCCCGTATGAACCTGGTGCAAGGAACACATAGACACCGATTAACTCCTATTCAAAAAATTACTTTTATTGCTTTCATTAGGTGAGGGTCATCCACAGCTTTTAATTTTTCCTTTTTTATATATTCTAAAGGTTCTTATATCAACCAACATCTTTCCTTCTTTTATTTATAACTAAATATTTACCCAAAAACATAGTGCCTGGACGCTATGTCCAACTCCAGACTCCTACAGGGCTGATACATTTCAGTCTCCTAAAAATATCTTTTTCAATTTTAACTTCCAACCGCCATGGGGGAGATCTGTGGATTGCTACACAAAGCTCCGTCCCCACCCAACAAGAAAAGGACCTGCTATGCCCCATCATGGGGACCAGAGAAGAAGATTTCAAGTTCTATCTTATTTAAGTTAATTCCATCTGTTCTCCTGAGACATCTATTATGCCCCTCTAACTGCCAGTGATGAACCAGTACCACTGCCTTGGACAGAAGAAAAATGGAAAATTCTGGAGTTTACTGTTCTCCTGGCTTTTTTTTTTACTACACTGGCATCACGCTCACCTTACCACGTAACCCAGGAAATTATTTCTGAATGGACCAGGACTGAGAAAAGAATCCTCATAACCTCTCCAAGTCAGTTCTTATAAGAGTGATGAACCCCAGTCAAATTCAATCATATTCGGCAGCAAGAGCTAAAACCTTATGCCTCGGATGCCCTTACAGAAAACCTCCAAATTCAAGGAACCTAAACTCCAACCACTCGGGCTGCACTCGGCTTGTTGGGCTACTCAAAAAGTGTACGAGTTACCTAAGAAGCATACAAGTATAACCAGTCTCTTTGGCTCTAAGGTAAATGATGAACAAGAATTAGTTAAACAACTAAGGGCGCACATAACTAATATAACAACCTGTGCTTACACAATTACGAGTTAACAAACACGGCCTATCAATTAGAATACTCGTTAAATATAACTTTTATTAGATCATTTTAAAATATTTTTGAAAATAGTCAAAAAGAAAAAAAAGTGAGAAAATAATATACAGTGGTGGCCAAAAGTATTGGCACCCCTGCAAATCTGTCAGATAATAATCAGTTTCTTCCTGAAAATGATTGCAATCACAAATTCATTGGTATTATTATCTTCATTTAATTTGCTTGCAAGGAAAAAACTCAAAAGAGAATGAAGCAAAAATCAAATCATTGATCATTTCACACAAAACTCCAAAAATGGGCCAGACAAAAGTATTGGCACCCTCAGCCTAATACTTGGTTGCACAATCTTTAGCCAAAATAACTGCGAACAACCGCTTCTGGTAACCATCAATGAGTTTCTTACAATGCTCTGCTGGAATTGTAGACCATTCTTCTTTGGCAAACTGCTCCAGGTCCCTGATATTTGAAGGGTGCCTTCTCCAAACTGCCATTTTGAGATCTCTCCACAGGTGTTCTATGGGATTCAGGTCTGGACTCATTGCTGGCCACCTTAGAAGTCTCCAGTGCTTTCTCTCAAACCATTTTATAGTGCTTTTGGAAGTGTGTTTTGGGTCATTGTCCTGCTGGAAGACCCATGACCTCTGAGGGAGACCCAGCTTTCTCAAACTGGGCCATACATTATACTGCAAAATTTGTTGGTAGTCTTCAGACTTCATAATGCCATGCACACGGTCAAGCAGTCCAGTGCCAGAGGCAGCAAAGCAACCCCAAAACATCAGGGAACCTCCACCATGTTTGACTGTAGGGACCGTGTTCTTTACTTTGAATGCCTCTTTTTTTTTCCTGTACACTCTATATTGATGCTTTTTCCAAAAAAGCTCTACTTTTGTCTCATCTGACAAGAGAACATTCTTCCAAAACGTTTTAGGCTTTCTCAGGTAAGTTTTGGAAAACTCTAGCCTGGCTTTTTTATGTCTCGGGGTAAGAAGTGGGGTCTTCCTGTGTATCCTACCATACAGTCCCTTTTCATTCAGACGCCGATGGATAGTACGAGTTAACACTGTTGTACCCTCGGACTGCAGGGCAGCTTGAACTTGTTTGGATGTTAATAGAGGTTCTTTATACACCATCCGCACAATCTTGCGTTGAAATCTCTTGTCAATTTTTCTTTTCCGTCCACATCTAGGGAGGTTAGCCACAGTGCCATGGGCTTTAAACTTCTTGATGACACTGCGCACGGAAGACACAGAAACATTCAGGTCTTTGGAGATGGACTTGTAGCCTTGAGATTGCTCATGCTTCCTCACAATTTGGTCCTCAGACAGTTCTTAGGTCTTCTTTCTTTTCTCCATGCTCAATGTGGTGCACACAAGGACACAGGACAGAGGTTGAGTCAACCTTAACCCCTTAACCCCCGAGGGTGGTTTGCACGTTAATGACCAGGCCAATTTTTACAATTCTGACCACTGTCACTTTATGAGGTAATTACTCTGGAACGCTTCAACGGATATCCCTGATTCTGAGATTGTTTTTTTCGTGACATATTGTACTTCATGATTGTGGTAAAATTTATTTGTGAAAAAAAATGGAAATTTGGCAAAAATTTAGAAAATTTTGCAATTTTCAAAATTTAAATTTTTATGCCCTTAAATCAAAGAGATATGTCACACAAAAGAGTTAATAAATAACATTTCCCACATGTCTACTTTACATCAGCACAATTTTGGAAACAAAATTTTTTTTGTTAGGGAGCTATAAGGGTTAAAAGATGACCAGCGATTTCTCATTTTTCCAACAAAATTTACAAAACCATTTTTTTATTGACCACATCACATTTGAAGTCACTTTGAGAGGTCTTTGTGACAGAAAATACCCAAAAGTGACACCATTCTAAAAACTTCACCCCTCAAGGTGCTCAAAACCACATTCAAGAACTTTATTAACCCTTCATGTGCTTCACAGGAATTTTTGGAATGTGGAAGAAAAAAATGAACATTTAACTTTTTTCACAAAAATGTTACTTTAGACCCAATTTTTTTTATTTTCACAGGGGTAACAAGAAAAAATGGACCCCAAAATTTGTTGTGCAATTTCCCCTGGGCAAGCAGATACCCCATATGTGGGGAAAAAACACTGTTTGGGCGCACAGTAGGGCTCGGAAGGGAAGGAGCGCCATTTGACTTTTTGATTGTAAAATTTGCTTGAATAATTAGCGGACGCCATGTTGCATTTAGAGATCCCCTGTGTGCCCAAACATTGGAGCTCCCCCACAAGTGACCCCATATTGGAAACTAGACCCCCAAGGCACCTATCTAGATGCATAGTGAGCACTTGGAACCCCCAGGTGCTTCACAAATTGATCGTAAAAATGAAAAAGTGGTTTTTTTTTCACTTTTTCATTTTTACGAATCAATTTGTCCAATGTTTGGGCACACAGGGACTCTCCAAATGCAACATGGTGTCCGCTAACAAATTGAATGGAAAATCGGCTCATATTGAGAATGCCAAGAGTGCAAAGCAGTCATCAAAGAAAAGGTGGCTACTTTGAAGAACCTAGAATATAAGACATATTTTCAGTTGATTCACACTTTTTTGTTAAGTATATAATTCCACATGTGTTAATTCATAGTTTTGATGCCTTCAGTGTGAATGTACAATTTTGATAGTCATGAAAATACAGAAAAATCTTTAAATGAGAAGGTGTGTCCAAACTTTTGGTCTGTACATTATATATATATATATATATATATATATATATATACACATATATACAGTTGAAACCAGAAGTTTACATACACTATATAAATAGACACATATGCATGTTTTTCTCAATATCTGACATGATATCAGAATAAACCTTTCCTGTTTTAGGTCAATTAGGATTACCATAATTTATAATATTTGCCAAATGCCAGAATAATGAGAGAGAGAGAGAATGTTTTAAGGCACACCGGGTCGCTGTACATGGTGTACCCTGTTAATCCCTCTCTGGGACCAAATAATTCCACAGGAGACACCGGCCAACCTTAATAGCTGGTACCTGCCAGACACAGGACAAAACTCTGCCAACGATGTAAAAAATTAAATCAGAGGGACCAAATCCAAGTACCTTAGAGCAATAGGGAAATATAATTCATACAGAAATACCCCAGCCACCCGCCAGACACAGGACAAGTTGCATGGAATCCCAGTATAACATTTAGAAAAGGGCAGCCTCTTAAAGACCGCCTAGTTCACAGCCATTATGTTAGGAGCAAGCCGAAAGGCACCTGGGTGGACAGGAGGGTCTGCGGGACCTTTAAGAGTGGTGGCTGCTCTTTCTACAACTGGGTCATGCCCAGACATTCACAAGTGCATCTACGGGAAAGAGATTTTTCATACAAGATTTTGCTAACTGCAAAACCTCAGGGTTGGTGTACATGGCAACCTATTACTGTTCCTTAAATTTTGTAGGGAAGATGAGGAGGGAACTAATAAAACGTGTGAGCGAGCATTTTTAGGACATTAGACATCAAAGGGACACCCCTCTACAGGCCCGGCATCAGCACCCGGCGCACTCGGGCAAGTGCCGGGGCCCTGAGCAGGCAGGGGGGCCCACTCGCTGTGGGGTCTATGAGCAGAGAAGTCTGATGCTAGCACCCTCGAGTGGGCCCCCCCCGTTTGCTCAGGACCCCAGCCGGTACAATACTTAGCTCTCCCAGTTCCCCGCTGCTCTGGCCTCCTCCGCGTCTTCTGTGACGTCTCAGGTCAGAGGGTGCGATGACATCTTTCCAGCGCACCCTGTGCTGAGCACTCACAGCACAGAGAGCGGGAAGATGGTGACGCTGAAGAGTCTGGAGCAGAGCAGAGCAGCGGGAGCAGGAGAGGGGAGGTGAGTATTTGATTTTTTTACTTTTTTATGCATGGAGCAATATGTGGGGCCCATACAGCCAACAAATTATATGGGGGCCCACCCTGCAGTATTATATGGGGGCCCATACAGCCTGCAGCATTATATGGGGGCCTAGCCTGAATCATTATATGGGGGCCAAGCCTGCTGCATTATATGGGGGTCCATACAGCCTGCAGCATTATATGGGGGCCATACAGCCTGCAGCATTATATAGGGGCCATACAGCCTGCAGCATTATATGGTGCCCACACAGCATGCAGTATTATATGGTGCTCACACAGCATGCAGTATTATATGGGGTCCATATAGCATGCAGCATTATACGGGGGTTATACAGCATGCAGCATTATATGGGGCCCAGCCTGCATGGAGCATTATATGTGGCCCATAGAGCATGGAGCATTATATGGGGCCTATGGAGCATTATATGGGGACCAGTGTTCTGTATTGAGCATTATATGGGGGCCAGTATTCTGTATGTAGCATTATATGGGGGCCAGTGTCCTGTATGGAGCATTTTATGGGAGCCAGTATTCTATATGCAGCATTTTATGGGGGTCAGTATCCTGTATAGAGCATTATATGGGGCCACTATTCTGTATGGAGCATTATATGGGTCCATTATTCTGTATGGAGCATTTATATGGGGCCCATAATACTGTATGGAGGACTGTACTGTCCGGTCTGCACTGTGCGCTGCGAGGATGCGCCTGTTTCTGAGATGTTGTAGAATTTACAATAGATATCACCCATGTAATGTAACAAGTAAGTGAAATCTTTGGCATTGTACGATACCTATATTTCTCTGCCGTATCTGTGCATCATGAATTGTGATATGTGTTAAAGAGGCCCACTGAGACTCTTTCGCCCATGAAAACCTGAAGCCAGCCCTGCCACTCTAGCTTGCCACATGTGGGAACATCACCAAGGAAATACAAGGGATTCATCATTTTGTCTTCTGGAGGTGGTGAGAGAGAGTGGGAGACAGGGGGACTGGGAAAGACTCATCCTGCAAAAAGAGACCCAGTGGATTTTTAGGATGGATTCTGTTTCCCCCAAAGGGCTTAATGAAAAACTCACCGATGGCTGCTTCATTTGATTTTATTTGGGTAAGCTTCTGCCCTACAGAGGAAATCAGTTTTATTTGCATGGTCCTATGAGATGGATTTTGCACAAATTTAATAAGGTCACTCCGCTTTATATTTTATTATCTAAGTGGTCTCAATTCGGATCTTCAGATCTATTGTAAATAGTAGCACGTTCTGTGTGCATTTGGTGTTCTTTAGCTTTGTTTCTGATTCTGTGAAAATTAAATACAGAAAAAGATCTATCGGAAAGATCTTTCTTGATGTACAGTGAGATCCTCGTTCTCTCTCTTTTTCTTATCTTTGCTATTTGAGAAATAGTAGATGAGGTTTATTTTAGGCCCCTCTTTGATTGAATCTGACATCAGGGTGGATTAATTGAAGTTTTTATGCTGATTTAATGTATCCCCTTTACTAAATATTTCTACTACATATCTCTATTATGAATATACTTACCTTTACAATTCTAAAAGACTTATATGCAGGGTTTATGAGGGGATCACTGTGACCAGAGTGGATAATGATTTGGTTGAGAGAGCCTTCTCTTAGGTATTAAACTGACCTATGATCTTTATGAACTATTGGGTCGAGCAGGAGGTGAGCTGGGCACCCTTTGTCCAGCGACGATCTCTCATATCAGAGTTTGAGATTTCATAGTGTGCATGCGTGGCCGAATGGCCCGCATCATTAGGTGACGCAAAAAAGGAGGTGTGGCCGCTTGGAGCTGAGACCAACACCTCACAATGCGCAAGCGCGCCCTGGTAACTAGCGTCATTTGGTGGTACGAAAAAGGAGCTGAGATCGGGACCTTATAGTGCGCAAGTGCACCCCCATAACCGGTGTCATCTAGTGACGCAATTAGAGGGAGGCCCGGCTATTTAGGAACTTGAGGTCTGAGCACATGTGAGACTGAACAGGTGGACCTGTAGTGTTTATTTTCACTCTGACAAGCGCATTTGGGTGAACAGAGACACCAAAGACAATGGGCCACTTGTGGGGTATGTACACCTTCTTCACTTCTACGCTGCCAAATATCTCTGTTCGGTGTAGTGAGGTGATGTTCACACTGTGCAGAAAGGAGGCAGTGACCCAAGAAAAGTCCAACTTAAATGGCTTTATTCAGCAAAACTCACACTTCAAAGCAAAAGCTGTCCTCCGGATTGCAGCTGGGATATCCACACAGTTCGTATAACCCGGTTGCCGTGGGATATGGCCGCTCCGTGTCACTCATGTGTCAGATGCCTTCACTGGCCTGTGTTCAGCCTCACACAAGCTTGCAGAGCTTTCCTGCTATGCTGCTAGCAATCCCTACACTGACACACCCAAACCTTCACTGCAGGTTTTTAAAGGGAATTTGTGGCCATGAGTCACTTGTAAGACCCAGGCTGGAGGGAGTGGACCGCCCCACTGCCATTCCTGTAGTCCACTCCAAGAATAAAAGCCCATGCAGGGTTTTCTTAAATCCAACTTAGCCAAATACCTTGACTAAGTTCAAACTTTACTTTTACTCTACACTGCAATCACAGCGGTGTGTCTGTGATTGCAATGCACTACAGCGGGTTAAAAATTCTTCTATGCGCATCCTGGGGGACACATACCATCCCTCGCATATGATCCCTCTCACTGCCTCACACCGGCTATTATCAGTAACACATTGACCTGCAACCAGGAAACAACATCTTACAGATGCCATTTTGACACGGCTTGATCCTTGAGCCTCCTGAGGAACAATATTATGGAAGGGAAACGTGTCGAGGCTATTCGCATGGCAGGGGCTATAAATAAGTACTATGTGCTATGATGCCCTGCAATGTTTGTTTTTGATATTATCTGTCTGTCAGGGGTAGCATATGGATGCAATTCAACCAACCATCCTTATGTATTTGGGGCTGATGCCTTATTGATTATATCTGGCTGCATACTTCTCAATTGCTTGGATCAGTAATTGCGTAATCATGAATTTTCTCCCCCTGTGTATATATCTTAATGTGGATTTGGGATTTATCCACCGAAAAGTATTGCTAATATCGCTAACTGATATCGACCTGGTAGAAATAGTCTAATTTAACCTGTTTATCTTTGATATTATTGCCTCTTTTTTGTTAATTGAATACCAGTTAGCACAGGATATTTTGCACAAATTACTAGGGAGAGTCGTCGGGGAACGAGGGCGCCATTTTGCGTTCAAACTAGGGTGCCAAACCTCCGCAGCCAGGTAGGGACATCTATCAGGGATACAGGAGGGAAAGTTAGCTTATCAATTTACGTGCTAAGGCAAAAAATCCCCCACTTTATGCCACTAATATTTAGTGTTGTGGCTCTATGTGTATGATACCATGTGCATTTGATCTAGGCAGAACGATTATCTATGCCTTGTTGGGAGGAGCTAATGACTAGTGGAATTACATTTTTCTGCAAGATTATCCATTTTATCAAGATTTTGATTTGGCTGGGGTATTTCTGTATGAATTATTTTTCCCTATTGCTCCAAGATACTTGGATTTAGTCCCCCTGATTTAATTTTTTACATTGTTGGCAGAGTTTTGTCCTGTGTCTGGTGGCTGCCAGCTATTGAGGTTGGGATTAACAGGGTACACCAGGGATAGCCATCAGTGATTGGTGGCGCCACATTGCGTTCAAGCTAGGATGCCAACCTCTGCAGCCAGGAAGGGATAACCACTTAAGGCATAGTTAGGGTGAGACAGCTATTTAAATTCCATGATTATCATTGGGGCAATTATCTCTATTAATTGTGTATTGTGTTTCGGTACATATATATATTGTTTCTCACTGTTTTTTCTTTTTGACGATTTTCAAAAATATTTTAAAATGATCTAATAAATGTTTTATTTTAACGGGTATTCTAATTGATAAGCCATATTATAACAACTTGATCTCCAACCAAATCCCAACTCGCAGGACTTCTGCTACAGATAAACCTGCTGTAGCCGCCTTGGTTGCAGCTCCAATACGAAAAGAGTGCTTACTGTATTTGTCATCCCGGGGCCCGGTCACTGACAAGCATTTTTTAAAAAATCAACTGAAATTGAAATGGAATAAGAGAGGAACCGTTGCCATGTGAAAGGAATTAAAGACCCAAGTAGATAGAGCTAGGTAAGACTGCCTTAACCTGGCATTCAGGACCATCCACAAATTCTTCAACCAAAACAATCCATCTTGGAGCATTGAATACGTAAGCTAAAGGGATCATTAAACAGTGTTATGTCCACCCTCCATAAGCCCCCATCCACCTACGAGCAGGGGGCTCTAACTTGCTAACTATCAGGGCTGCGAACAAGGCATAGCAGAAAGCAGCCTAAAATAAGGATACTTCCCACTTAAAAGAACAAATAGTATGTATTACACTCAAAGTGTGAACCAGGTAAGACACTGGGTGCCTACAATCCTTCTTTTTTTTAAAACAATATCTTTTTATTTGTTTTTTGAAAATAACAACATCAAAATGTTTACACAACACAAATAAACTGATCTGAACGTACATTGCCTACAATCCGTCTTAACTAAACTCCTCTTTCAGCTTTTTAAAGGGAGTCTGGCAGCACAGAATGATTGTTCAAACCAAGCACAGGCGCTCAGTGCACCCTTGTTGTGGCCAAACAGTTCAGTGCACCATCCCACTTGTTTTTCATGCATCTCTGCTCTTCTCTGGCTCTATAAAGCCAGAGCTATCAATCAAAATAGAGGGAGGGGGTGGAGATAGAGGGAAAACAAGTAGGTGAGAAACTGCACTGAACTATTTGGCCATGCTAAGGATGCACCGAACACCAGTTTGAACAATCATTCAGTGATGACAGGTTCCCTTTAAGGCCATGTTGGATGATACATTTCTTCTTGACATCTCCACCATCTGAAAATGAAAATTTACCCTATACAGCTTACATTGACATACAGCTGCTGACGGCACCCCCACCCATATCTTCATCCCAGAAATTTTTAAATGTAATCAACGGTTACCTTTAAACAATATGCATCTCATGAATTAACATTACGATCACCCACCAAAGAGCACCATTTCTCCCACATCTTACCATAGCCCCTCCTCATAACTGGATCCAGGGAACTCTGAATGAGTGGCAATGAGTGGTCTTCACTAGATCCCATAAATGTACAGAATGCCCTCAGCTGCTTTAATAATGTCTAAAACTCCTGCCAATGATAATGAGAGAGAGCATCAGCAATAGTATTATCCATACTTGGCAACTGTTTAGCCTGAAAAAAATGTTACCTTGGAGACACTTTAAAACTAATTGACTGAGCAAAAATAAAACCGGCCAGGAAGAAAGGAGGTTGTTAATACAATAAACTCATATTGACTGTATGGAAACAAATTTTCTTGTTGTATAATTGCACATCCCAAATCTTAAAAGCCACAAAAATGGAGAAATGCTTCATTGATGTAAGGTTCTTACATTGATCCTTAGAATGTCAGGTCACCAGCCAACATTCCACACAACACAGATTGCCGATGAAAGCCCCAAACCCTACTGACCCTAATCCATCCGTGTATAAAGAGACCTCCAAGCTGGAGACTTCTGCCGCTTGGCAGCAGATATGGCCATTATTGGCTTGGCGAATATGATTCTTAGAGTACATTATGCCCATTGTAGCCAAGGACAGGCTCTGTGAAAAAAATCCTGCCCATTGGCATAACTCTACAGGCAAACACAAAGAGGTCTAGCAGTGATTGCAATTGCTTCAGTGTAAACTTTTGAACTCCTAGGAAACCCTCAATCAGCTCAAACATTTCTTCCACCTTGTTCACTGGCAATTTAAACTCCATTTTAATCAAGTCAATCTCTAAACCTAAAAATGAGTTGTACATGGGTTTTCGGTTTTGTCAGCAGAAGTGAAAATGCCAAAAAGGGACATGATAGAAAAAAGATCTCCATCATGCGTTGGCATTGTCCACTATCCTTAGGGGCGACAAAACTAATATACATGGTGGGCCATTTATATGGATACACCTAAATTAAATTGGAATGGTTGGTGATCTCAACTTCTTGTTTGTGACCCATTAATATATGGGAGGGAGAAAACTTTTCCAGATGGGTGGTGACCATGACGGCCATTTTGAAATCGGCCATTTTGGATCCAACTTTATTTTTTTCAATGGGAAGAGGGTCATGTGACACATGAAACTTATTTAGAATTTACTAAGAAAAACAATGGTGTGTTTGGTTTTAACGTAACTTTATTCTTTCATGAGTTTTTTACAAGTTTATGACCACTTATAAAATGTATTCAAAGTGCTGCCCATTGTGTTGGATTGTCAATGCTACCCTCTTCTCCCACTCTTGACACACTGATAGCAACACAGCAGAAGAAATGCTAGCACAGGCTTCCAATATCTGTTGTTTCAGATGCTGCACATCTCGTATCTTGATGGTAAGGTGTGGTATATGGGGTACAAAGATAGTGGGGCCATTCTTCATCAATAGAAACCTCAATGCCACTGGATATCTGAAATTGCTACATGATGATGTGTTGCCCTCTTTATGCACTGAAGATGGCACGTTCCCTGAGTTTTTCCAACAAGATGGTGCACCACCACATTATGGGTGTCAGGTCCGAGCATTCCTACATGAACAGTTTCCTGGAAAGTGGATTGGTCATCATGGGTCAGTTGAATGGCCACCAAGGTCTCCCGATCTGACCCCCTTAGATTTTTATCTTTGCGGTCATCTGAAGGCAAATGTATATGCTGTGAAGATACGAGATGTGCAGCATCTGAAACAATGGATACTGGAAGCCTGTGCTAGCATTTCTTCTGTGGTGTTGCTATCAGTGTGTCAAGAGTGCTCACCCCCTTGCAAATCAGCCAAGCAGTCTGAGCCGCAAGTCAAGCAGCAGTCTCTTCTGCTTTTTGATGACTTCACTGGCTGGGATTTTGTGGCCTATCCACCTGGCCCTGCCTGAGAAGTGGAAGAGACTGAGTGCACTGATGCCCAACCACTTGTTATGTTGGAGGATGAGCATGTGGGAAGGCTAGTGTACATGGTCAGTAGACCACTGCAGCACATGTCAGATGATGATGAAACTCAGTTGCTAACTGCAGCGTCTTTCTGCAGTGTGCAGAATGGCAAGGAAGGCAGGGTTGAGGAGTCAGTAGAAGATGATGCGGGGGATGATGAGGTCCTAGACCCCACATGGAGCAGAGGTCATCCTTGTGACGAGCGCAGTTCGGTGGAAGAGGATGTGGCCATGCTGCCCAAGTAGCACAGCAAAAGAGGGAGCAGGGTGCAAAAGCACACCGGGTGGCCTGTAACCAGTACATCGGCTGCTACTGCCCACTGCAACTCTGAAATTAGCACTCCAAAGAGCTCCCTGGCTTGGCATTTCTTCAGGGAATGTGCTGATGACGAGCGACGGGTGATTTGCATGCTGTGCCATCAGACCCTAAAGCAAGGCATAAATTTACCGAACCTTAGAACCACATGCATGACGATGCATCTAAATTCTAAGCACAAGGAGCAGTGGCGTACACATCTTAAAAAGCAAGACAGATTTGAGCCTCCTCCTGCTCCCTCTACTACTGCAATCTCAGCCTCTTCCTCCCGCTACCAGGAAACCCCGGCCACAGCCCATCACTCACCGGGAAACGCAGCATTGAGTCACGCCCAGGTGCAGCCGAAACTTGACGTGACATCAGCGGATGTCAAAGCCGGCTGCAGCCAGGGGTCACGTGATGCCTGTGAGCGGCCAGCGATAGCGTCGCTCACAGGCAATAAAGACAAATACAACTAAAGGTATTTACAAAAACACTTATTGGCACAGGTTAAACACATTGGGTGCATGCTCTATAAAAGTGGACAACCCCTTTAATCGTGGCCGCAATTGCGACAAAAAAGAGAATAGAAACAGAGTTCAATTCGATTATCCCTAGCTAGAGTATTCAGGCGTGGTTGCCTGCTTTGAACAATATTTTTTTCAAGGTGAAAACAGTTCGGACTCTCGGGACCCTTAGGCAACAGCATTAGGAAAACGTCCCAAGGCAAAGGAACGGGCACTGACAGTAGCAAGCCTTGCAATGGACCGCCAGCTCAATCAAAGAGCATACTTTTCATCGGCGGTAATTGTAATGTACGCTACTGGAGCTGAAATTTTGGAGCTGTGGGAGAAATCTGAAATCATGCCCTGTGGGTGAAATTTTTTATCAGCTTCTGTGGGGGTACTGTGACCCATGCTTTGTGGGTGCAATTTGTAACCTGCTTCTGTAGGGGTAACTCTGCCTCATGGTAATGTTGTGGGCAAAATCATGTGTGCACTGTGCAATGTTTGCATTCTGTGTAATTTCATAGGCCCAAGTACCACTGTGATAATGTTGAGGGGAAGAACAAGTAGAGACGGTTTGAGAAACGGATGGCTCAGAGTGCCTCCTTTCCCTTCGCTTTGTGGGGGAAATTTGTAAGCTGCTTCTGTAGGAGTACTGTGCACCATGCTCTGTTGGTGAAATATTTTATTAGCTCTTGTAGGGATACTGTGCCCCATGCTTTGTGGGAAAAAATTGTAAGCTGCTTCTGTTGGGGTACTCTGCCCCATACACTGTGGGTGAAATTTTTTATCAGTTTCTGTGGAGGTACTGTGCCCTATGCTCTGTGGGTGAAATTTGTAAGCTGCTTCTGTGGGCGTGCTCTGCCCCATGCTTTGTTGGTGACATGTTTAACTGGACTGGCATTAGCAAGCCTCAGTCTCTGTGAGGGCACTGGTAAAATTTTTATGTTATTCATTTACTTCCTATTTTACCATAATTGCTATGGTGACAGAACCCCTTTAAGTAATACCCCTATCCACATTTGTTTGCAGGGCAATTGTCCTGCTCTTACCTACATTTATCTTCCTTTTGCAGCCCCTTAGCCCTTACTATGACCATTTTAAAGAACCCCATTGACTTCTATTGGGTTCGGGTCCAGGGTCAAGTTCGAGGTCAAGTTCGATCCCAAACCAAACTTTTACTTCTGGTTCGTCCGAGTTCGATGAATCAGAACATCCACAGGTCCTCTCATCCCTAAAGAAAAATGGTAAATTAGGCAAAACTTCCCCTTCCCATTTTTTAGAGATGTTTTCTCAAGGAGACACCCTCAGATTTATGGAAAAGGGGGAATGGGTCAATGAATGGATCAACTATGCACCTCACATTACTCTCTTTATGAAGTTTTTCTCACAAAAACCTCAAGGTTCTCCCAGGCTAACTTCAGATTATTACACAAATTTGGAGATTTAGATAAGGAGAAAGCCTCCTGTAACCAAAGTGCACTTCTTTTATTAGGATACTGGTCGAGCAATGATGACATTGTGTCCACGTTTATCAACATCTTTCCCTTCATTGACCCATGGTGGCTTAATGGCTGGATGCTGAGGCTAGGGATACCATAAATGTTGCCACCCATTTATGTTTGAATTTTCAAAAAGCGTAAAACTCATAGTGCCCCTCGTTAAATAATTAGCATGCTCCTGGTCGATGTACTGCCACTGGCTTGGTGGAAGTTCCAGGCCAGCGGCCGCTGGCTGCAAGGGAGAGGATTCCTGTGCCATCATGAGACATAATTAGACATCAGTGGCTTTAACGCCCCAACCAGTGTTAGTCTGATGCTCAAGATGGTGGTGGAATTCCCCATCATATCTCCAATGGGTGCTGACTCTGTGGGATTTGTAAGCATTATGAATAGAATCTAAATAGATATAAAGCTCCAAACATTGTTCAGGGTTAAGCTGACCCATCACACAACCCAAAACCGAGATGCCAATGATCCAGTTTCCTATTGTGTTAGGCTCAGGGACAGGAAGCCAAAAGTGGCTATCTGTCAAAAGTCTGTGATCTTTATCAATAGTATTCTTGTCCAGGGACACCAAAGGACCGAATACCATTATAATGATTATCCCATATATTCTTTTTTGTTTCTTCATCCAAATGTGCCCTCGGGGGGTTGTATGCTACTAGGCTTTTCACCTGCAGAAATGGGGTGCTGGAGGGCACTATGATGTTGTAATAACAGGGCTGGAACTATTGTAACCCGCATCCCATACCCCATGCCCCTGCAAAATCAAACTCACTGCACAATAATGGCTGAAGGACAACAACCGACTGAATCGCAGGAACCACAAGAGAGAAAGCACAAGCCTGACTGTCGCCTGTGGCGAGTGCTTCTCCCTGAACATATAGGCTGTGGCCTTTTACTAGATCTGCTTATGAACGTGCCCGAGCTGCGGGAACTGCAGGAGCTATCACTGCAAGATGAGTGAGAACTCTAGCAGGAGAACTGGACTCTCTGGATCTCCGATTAACGCCTGATGACCTGGAAACAAGAAGGGATCTGTGGTGATGTTTCCTGACAGTTCAACAGTGGCTGGGCCTGCTACAGCCCTGCAAGGAGGTCCCTAAAGAGGAGAGTAAAGTTGGCTGCCTCCTCGACTTCCTCATACTTTCCTTGGTATTTGGAATTGCACTTGGCTGGCTTGCTACACTTGCAGTCTGTAGGCCAGTGGGAAAAGGGCCCGACTAAGGGGCATCAAATAAGGCTGTATCTTCATTTTCAACTTCAAGAGGCCTGCTCAGCCCCACTACACCTAGCTGGCTTCTTTGATCTGGAGGCATGGCCAGCTTTGGACTGTTCATTAGAGGAGCTGGCAGAAGTCGTATTACCCATGGCTGCCAGGGGAGAATGTAACACAAATGTATGGGATTGCTGTTCAATCATGCCACATGGTAATGGAGCCGTAAACTCCAACAGAAAGGGAGTACAGCCTGGTATCGTGGCTCAATGCTGCCTAGAACCTGAATCGGGAGTCTTGTGGCTATGTCATCCACTGCATAATGGCACCAGGGGGCCTTGATTACACTTCTCAAGGTGGGTAGGAACCCCAAGCAGACCACCGACCCTCAGGAGACTCTGATACTTCCGACTGCTTAGAGGGAGGGAGAAAGGAATGGGTAACAGCTTGATTACCCAGGCAGAAGGAAAGGAGGAGTTGCAGGGAGAGCCTTCTTATAAATGGTAAAAACCAAGCAATTGGTGGCTATCTGAATGGGGAAAAGAGGAGTAGGAAGGAGAGAGGGAGATGCCAAGTGCAGTTCAAGCAAAGCTGCAGACTTCATATCTTACATTCCCATCTTCTTCCTATGTTACATTCCCTGCAACTAGCATGGAAACCTTTAACCCCAGCCCAGTCACCCACATTATTGCGGGGTTCCTGAACTCATACAGTCCTTTAATGGACCCCAGTATATTTTCTGGATGAAACTTGTATTTTTGTTGGCCAGTAGATTGGCTGCAAAGAAAAATTTGCTATAGTTTGCCTCTATATAATCTAATAGTCAGACATATTATTGGGACAACTATGGATATATTATGACAATCTTAGATGCACAGATAGTACAACAAATATGGACAAAAATGTTTATCAGAAATATCGTAAGAGCCATATAAGTGGGGGTCTGATAGCTGGAACAAATTTCAGAAACAGGCCAAAACTACTCTTGGTACTCACTGGAGAGGTGGCCAGACATCTGTGTCTCCTCTCCATACATTTTACCTAATCAAAAAGGTATACAGCACTCCATTTAATTCAAAATAAAATCTTAATTTAATCAACAAACATAAAAATAAGTTAAATTTACTGAATACAGACAAGAAAAAAGGGCATTGCATAAAAAGGGGCTTGTGCCTAGTTATAGTATAGATAAGTATATACTATTTATAGTATAGAGAAAAGTCACATAAGTATACAATTATTACTATAAGGGCGCGGTCACACGATGTAGATTCTCTCATTGGAGAGAGAATCGACTCGATTATGCTAATGGCACTCGGTTCAAACTCTGTCAGAGTTTAAGCCGAGTGTCAGTTTACTGTGGTCCGATTCTCATGAGATAATCATATCACAGGTGCGGAGAACTTGGAGAACTTAATTTCTCCATCTTTTCCATTGTAAACTGGATTTCATCCAAGTGCAGTCTGATGTTTTACATCCACCCATAGACTTGAATGGGTGAGCGTGATCCTATTTGCGGAGCCACTCACAGCATGCTGCGATTTTTTTTCTCATGTTGAATCGGCATGAGGACAAAATAACAGATCTGTACTACCCATAATATACCACTGGTCCGAGTGCTCTCTGATAACACATTAGATAGCACTCATCTGATGTATACGCTCATGCGAGCGAGCCCTTAGACATATCAACAAAATATGTTTAATAGTTTTAGGGGTGATCAAAGACAAGCACTGCCCAAGAAAGCGAAGTCTGTTTCAGAGCAAGGGATTGGTCTCTGCTTGCTACATTCTCCGTAAACAATGCACAGTGACAGTGTGCTCTGTTGCCACTCATCACTTCTTATTAGAGCTGGCAAGGCAGCGCACTGTCACTGTGCAGTGATAGGAATATTGTGCAGTAAAAAAGGAGCTCGCACGGAGCATATGTCAGAATTGTCAACAGACGCATGCTCACTAGAGCTGAAAGTAGCCCAGCCCCTGAGATGGACATCACTGATAAGGCTTCATTTGAAGGTGGGGATGGAGGCTGTGGCATTGATGGCAGCCTCTATCTACTGATGATGTCCCATTTGAGTATTCCAGCATGCACTTGGGATTTTCAAATGGAGCATCATGAAAATGGAAATAGGTAAAAAAAATTAAAATAAAGCAGTTAGATTAGAGAAGGAAGGGTAGGGAGTTTTTAATTAAAGCATATTAGATAGACTATTATATTATTAATATAGATAGAGACATTTAGGATGAAAATCAATATTAGTTTTGGACCACCCCTTTAACCCTAGATCTTTGATGTACTATTAAAATCGTAATGTAATGTAATCAAAAATTTCTAAAACCCCTACTTGCATCCCATACAATTTCTGTCTTTCTACAACGGCAGGAGCCATTTTCCCCATCCAAACCAAAGACCAGGATGCAAGTCAATAACTTGCTGCAAATAAAGAACCTTTTAGACTAACTGTGAGAAGGAGACCTCTCATTGTTGTCCCTGTAAAACAGTTTCAGAACTGTTCTGGGCAGCGCAGTGGCTCAGTGGTTAGCCCACCAAGGACAACATCTGCAAGGAGTTTGTATGTTCTCCCCGTGTTCGCGTGGGTTTTCTCCGGGTTCTCCGGTTTCCTCCCACACTCCAAAGACATATTGATAGGGGATGTAGATTGTCAACGCCAATGGGGACAGCGAAGATCATGTCTGTAAAGCGCTGTGGAATTAATGGCGCTATATAAGTGAGTAAAATAAAATAATAAATAAACCTCATAGGAAAAATAGATTAGACTAATTTAGAGAGGATGCACAAAGCACTGTTTGGGCATGCATAAAAAGCGCAAAAAGTGAGAGTATCAGGACCCACAAAATGAACCCCGAACTTAAGGTAGTACAAGATATTAGCTAGCCAGATCCCTCTTGGATAATACGATGGACTGAGAGGGCTCTTATGGGAACACATTCAAACTAAATGTGCTGTAAAAAGGCAAAAGAAGCCACCATAAGACCTTTTTGGGAAAACCGGATTGGTTGAAATGCTGTCTAGTAAATTAGGATACAATGATTCCCCCAATCTTGTACATTACAGGTGCATGTTTTCATAAACCCCATCATTTCTTATTTTAGTTCACCTCCTTTATATTAAATCTCGGGCTTTCACAAGCACGTGTCACATATACAGTAGGTCTTAAAGCAACCATAAAAAAATGACATGTATTCCACAAAAATATTATCGGATATATATATTTACTTGAATAGCCATCTAAGATCAAAGTAGCAGTGAAGTCTCATTAGAGAATAGGTATAATAGGGGGCAATGTTCATAGTAACTTACCAACTATAAAGCTGGCTAACAGGCAGGCTTAGCGCTAGCCACTCGGTTTCCAGATCCCAAGGGTTGCTCTGGCCTACACCCAGTCCTGTATAAGCATCTAGTCTTACAGAGGGACTCCTATGCTGGTCCCACGGGTAGACTGTTGTTGAGTGGTGCAGGCTGGCAAGAAACTTCAGGTAAGTGGGTCAGAACTAAGAAAGCAGACAACGTACAAAAACATCAAGTAAGAGAAGTCAGTAAACAACTGAGGTCAGAAACAGAAAATCCACTAGAAACCGTGACCTGAAAATAAGGGTGTGTGAACCAGGCACGCAGAACTACATCTGGCAGCTTATAGTAGGAAGCTGGAAGCTTATGTAGAGTGTGGTGCTGTCCAACTGGCCAAGGTCGGGAGATGATTACTCCAGCTGGCAGCACACACAACCATATTGTCAGACTGGACAGCACTACAGGTCTCAACCACCCTAGTCAGACTCTGAGCAGAGCGTGCCCCACTCAGACCTTCTGGTCCCAACATCTCCTTCATCATCAGGGCCACTAGCAGCATCCCAGAGATGTGACAAATGCTCTTGATAATAAAACTAAAAAAGAAATTTAGTTACCATCAAAATGATCTTCATTCATTTCAAGATCACTTGGTGATAAGCTCAAACTAAATGGACTGGACCAATCTATATAGAGTCCCTGAACCTCATTTGCGAAATAATTACCGTAAGTAGGTTCACATTAAACTAGACTTACCTCTCAGATATATTCTTGATACTTGTCCAAATACTATGTATATTTTATATCTTGTGCAGAAAACTACCCATTTTTCAGAAAAGGGGACATAGAGCTCTTCACAGCTTCTGGAACCTTTTGACAGTGCTTGGAGATTTTAATCCATTGGAACCACCAACACAGTGGAATCAAATAAGGCATTTTTCAGAGAGCATCAAAACTTCATTTTACAAATATGTGAAGTTCTCTTCTCTTGGTCTTGTGTTAAAGGACTCAGCAGAACCTTTTCTCTACTTAGTGACCAGTTGAGGTGTTGACTTACAGTCCCCAGCCTCAATGACATGTCAGAAGATACTTAAAAGTCACTGCTGGAGTTGGCTTTGCAATGTATCCTTCTCCCAGCAAATGTACTTTTTTTTATCTTGTAGGTAACTACATAGCACAAAAATGTAATAAACAGAAGAATTATCCAAGATTCTGGAAGAGCATCAACTCCTAAGCCAAAGATATCAGATTTATAACATTTTGATGTCCGACAAAAAAAAAAAAAAGTAATTTGCATGCGGAATTGCTTAAGAGCTAATAGAAAAGGCTAGAAAAATACATTTTAATAGAATATCTTGGGAGGCAAACACAAACAAAAGAAAAGAGATTTATTATGATTCAATGACATGAATGTGACATTTTATTTATTTATTTTACTTGCTTCTGTAGTGCCATCATATTCTACAGGACTTTACAGACATAATCACTGTCCCCATTGGGGCTCAAAATCTAATTTCCCTATCAGTATGTCTTTGGAGTGTGGGAGGAAACCCGAAGAACCTGGGGAAAACCGGCGCAAACACGGGGAGAACATTCAAACTTCTTGCAGATGCTGTGCTTGGTGGGATTTGACATCTGTTGTATTGCGACCTCTAAACCCAGTGTGCACATTTAATTCTTTACTTACTATATATACACAGTCATGAGAAAAACTAAGTGCACCCTCTTTGAATTCTATTGTTTTACATGTCAGGAGATAATAAAAAAAATTCCGGTCATTAGAAGGTCTTAAAATTAAGTAAATACAACTTCAGTGAAGAACAACATATGACAAATTACACCATGTCATTATATATTATACAAACATTATTATACAAAAATTAGGTAGAAATACAGAAGCAACATGCAAAAAATTAAGTACACCCTTCCTGCTTCCAAAGAAATTAAAATGGTAAGTAGCAGCCAGGTTCTGCTAATCAGGGCCGGGATCAGGGGTATGTAGGGCAGGCACCTGCCTACACGAGGAGGGAGCAGTCCTGAGGATAAAAAACACTGACATTTCCAAACACCTACAGCCGCTTGTCACCCTCTTCAGGTCAAAGCGAATCGGCACAGTGATGGCCGAGGTGCGGACACACAGAGGAGCAGCGTCAATTGCTACAATTGAAGTTGGCGCCACCTGGGACAGACGCAGAGAAGCTGTAATCCCTTCACTGCTCTGCCAGGAACTCTGGCGCAAGCAGAGGATGTCGGATCTCCCAATGCAGTGAGGTCACAGCACAGTCCAGAGCCCACTGCGGCACCAGATGGAAGAGGAGACAGAGATGCGCTGTACAGGGAGCCTGGATTTGGTGAGTATAACCTTGTTTTATTTTTCTTCTATTATTTTCCTAATGAATGGAGGCTGTTATACCTAGGGCCTATGGGTACATGCCAAGAGGGGACTGTGGGGACATAAGGGGCTGGCTATGGGTACATTCCAAGAAGGGCTAGGCTGTGGGGACATTACAAGAAGGTTTGGCTATGGGGACATCACAAGAGAGGCTGGCTATGGGAACATCATAAGAGAGGCTGGCTATGGGGACTTAAGGAGATGAATATGGAGACATAACGGGGGCTGTGGGGACATCACAAGAGGGGATGGCTTTGGGGACATAAGGAGATGGCTATGGAGGACATCACAAGAAAGGCTGGCTATGGGAGACACAAGAAGGGCTATATATTGGAACATTACAAGGAGGGCTGGCTGTGGTGACATTACAAGAGGGGGCTGGCTGTGGGGATATAATAAGAGGGGCTGTGGGGACATAACAGGAGGATGACCATACTGTATTGGGTGCTGTTGGGGACCTTACAATGGGGGCTATGATTACCCTACTTTATAGACGGTTATGTGTGATATACTGTATATTGGGGGCTGCGGTGAATATCATACTGTGTGGGGTGCTGTGGGGTTTATTATACTTTATATAAGGATCTGTGGGGCAATTATACTGTATCGATGACTGGGGGGGGCATAAGACTCTATGGAGTTCTGTGGGAACTATCACACTATATAATGGAGGGGCTATGGTGGACATCATACTGCATGGGGGGGCTGTGATGGACATCATAGTGTACATTGGGGGCTGTTGTGGATATTATACTGTATTGGCTGCTGTGGTGACCGTCATAAAATAAGCAAAACCTACAAAAGACAAAAATATATATCTCATACCCTACCATCATTATATATAAATGTAAAGCAAAGTTGCATAATAAATATAGGGTACTTAGTGAACTATTTTTGATCAAAAAAAGTATACAAGCCGTCCCACCAGCGGCAAGGTGACCCTAAATTGGGACGGTACCTATACTGCCTATATTAAAAACCTTACTGTATATCAAAGTTGAAGTAATGCATATAAAAGGGTAGACAAATAGGACCGGGTCCCAACTCCAGACCACCTAGGGTATATAAATATAGGGTACTTAGTGAACTATTTTTGATCTTGTATACTTTTTTTGATCAAAAATAGTTCACTAAGTACCCTATATTTATTATGCAACTTTGCTTTACATTTATATATAATGATGGTAGGGTATGAGATATATATTTTTGTCTTTTGTAGGTTTTGCTTCTTTTTGCTAGTGTGAACATGCTCCTATTTCTTGCATGTCTACCATCTTAGACCTCAGTTCACATTGCTTGGTTTTTTGTCTTGTTTGCATTCTGTGCAATTTAAGGGTGTGGCATCCCCTTTGTTGAGCTGATTAGTATATATGTAGCTTACCACGGGCCTAGGTGGTCTGGAGTTGGGACCCGGTCCTATTTGTCTACCCTTTTATATGCATTACTTCAACTTTGATATACAGTAAGGTTTTTAATATAGGCAGTATAGGTACCGTCCCAATTTAGGGTCACCTTGCTGCTGGTGGGACGGCTTGTATACTTTTTTTGATCAAAAATAGTTCACTAAGTACCCTATATTTATTATGCAACTTTGCTTTATATTTATATATAATGATGGTAGGGTATGAGATATATATTGTTGTCTTTTGTAGGTTTTGCTTCTTTTTGCTAGTGTGAACATGCTCCTATTTCTTGCATGTCTACCATCTTAGACCTCAGATCACATTGCTTGGTTTTTTGTCTTGTTTGCATTCTGTGCAATTTAAGGGTGTGGCATCCCCTTTGTTGAGCTGATTAGTATATATGTAGCTTACCACGGGCCTAGGTGGTCTGGAGTTGGGACCCGGTCCTATTTGTCTACCCTTTTATATGCATTACTTCAACTTTGATATACAGTAAGGTTTTTAATATAGGCAGTATAGGTACCGTCCCAATTTAGGGTCACCTTGCTGCTGGTGGGACGGCTTGTATACTTTTTTTGATCAAAAATAGTTCACTAAGTACCCTATATTTATTATGCAACTTTGCTTTACATTTATATATAATGATGGTAGGGTATGAGATATATATTTTTGTCTTTTGTAGGTTTTGCTTCTTTTTGCTAGTGTGAACATGCTCCTATTTCTTGCATGTCTACCATCTTAGACCTCAGTTCACATTGCTTGGTTTTTTGTCTTGTTTGCATTCTGTGCAATTTAAGGGTGTGGCATCCCCTTTGTTGAGCTGATTAGTATATATGTAGCTTACCACGGGCCTAGGTGGTCTGGAGTTGGGACCCGGTCCTATTTGTCTACCCTTTTATATGCATTACTTCAACTTTGATATACAGTAAGGTTTTTAATATAGGCAGTATAGGTACCGTCCCAATTTAGGGTCACCTTGCTGCTGGTGGGACGGCTTGTATACTTTTTTTGATCAAAAATAGTTCACTAAGTACCCTATATTTATTATGCAACTTTGCTTTATATTTATATATAATGATGGTAGGGTATGAGATATATATTTTTGTCTTTTGTAGGTTTTGCTTCTTTTTGCTAGTGTGAACATGCTCCTATTTCTTGCATGTCTACCATCTTAGACCTCAGTTCACATTGCTTGGTTTTTTGTCTTGTTTGCATTCTGTGCAATTTAAGGGTGTGGCATCCCCTTTGTTGAGCTGATTAGTATATATGTAGCTTACCACGGGCCTAGGTGGTCTGGAGTTGGGACCCGGTCCTATTTGTCTACCCTTTTATATGCATTACTTCAACTTTGATATACAGTAAGGTTTTTAATATAGGCAGTATAGGTACCGTCCCAATTTAGGGTCACCTTGCCGCTGGTGGGACGGCTTGTATACTTTTTTTGATCAAAAATAGTTCACTAAGTACCCTATATTTATTATGCAACTTTGCTTTACATTTATATATAATGATGGTAGGGTATGAGATATATATTTTTGTCTTTTGTAGGTTTTGCTTCTTTTTGCTAGTGTGAACATGCTCCTATTTCTTGCATGTCTACCATCTTAGACCTCAGTTCACATTGCTTGGTTTTTTGTCTTGTTTGCATTCTGTGCAATTTAAGGGTGTGGCATCCCCTTTGTTGAGCTGATTAGTATATATGTAGCTTACCACGGGCCTAGGTGGTCTGGAGTTGGGACCCGGTCCTATTTGTCTACCCTTTTATATGCATTACTTCAACTTTGATATACAGTAAGGTTTTTAATATAGGCAGTATAGGTACCGTCCCAATTTAGGGTCACCTTGCCGCTGGTGGGACGGCTTGTATACTTTTTTTGATCAAAAATAGTTCACTAAGTACCCTATATTTATTATGCAACTTTGCTTTACATTTATATATAATGATGGTAGGGTATGAGATATATATTTTTGTCTTTTGTAGGTTTTGCTTCTTTTTGCTAGTGTGAACATGCTCCTATTTCTTGCATGTCTACCATCTTAGACCTCAGATCACATTGCTTGGTTTTTTGTCTTGTTTGCATTCTGTGCAATTTAAGGGTGTGGCATCCCCTTTGTTGAGCTGATTAGTATATATGTAGCTTACCACGGGCCTAGGTGGTCTGGAGTTGGGACCCGGTCCTATTTGTCTACCATTTTATATGCATTACTTCAACTTTGATATACAGTAAGGTTTTTAATATAGGCAGTATAGGTACCGTCCCAATTTAGGGTCACCTTGCTGCTGGTGGGACGGCTTGTATACTTTTTTTGATCAAAAATAGTTCACTAAGTACCCTATATTTATTATGCAACTTTGCTTTACATTTATATATAATGATGGTAGGGTATGAGATATATATTTTTGTCTTTTGTAGGTTTTGCTTCTTTTTGCTAGTGTGAACATGCTCCTATTTCTTGCATGTCTACCATCTTAGACCTCAGTTCACATTGCTTGGTTTTTTGTCTTGTTTGCATTCTGTGCAATTTAAGGGTGTGGCATCCCCTTTGTTGAGCTGATTAGTATATATGTAGCTTACCACGGGCCTAGGTGGTCTGGAGTTGGGACCCGGTCCTATTTGTCTACCCTTTTATATGCATTACTTCAACTTTGATATACAGTAAGGTTTTTAATATAGGCAGTATAGGTACCGTCCCAATTTAGGGTCACCTTGCTGCTGGTGGGACGGCTTGTATACTTTTTTTGATCAAAAATAGTTCACTAAGTACCCTATATTTATTATGCAACTTTGCTTTATATTTATATATAATGATGGTAGGGTATGAGATATATATTTTTGTCTTTTGTAGGTTTTGCTTCTTTTTGCTAGTGTGAACATGCTCCTATTTCTTGCATGTCTACCATCTTAGACCTCAGTTCACATTGCTTGGTTTTTTGTCTTGTTTGCATTCTGTGCAATTTAAGGGTGTGGCATCCCCTTTGTTGAGCTGATTAGTATATATGTAGCTTACCACGGGCCTAGGTGGTCTGGAGTTGGGACCAGGTCCTATTTGTCTACCCTTTTATATGCATTACTTCAACTTTGATATACAGTAAGGTTTTTAATATAGGCAGTATAGGTACCGTCCAAATTTAGGGTCACCTTGCCGCTGGTGGGACGGCTTGTATACTTTTTTTGATCAAAAATAGTTCACTAAGTACCCTATATTTATTATGCAACTTTGCTTTACATTTATATATAATGATGGTAGGGTATGAGATATATATTTTTGTCTTTTGTAGGTTTTGCTTCTTTTTGCTAGTGTGAACATGCTCCTATTTCTTGCATGTCTACCATCTTAGACCTCAGTTCACATTGCTTGGTTTTTTGTCTTGTTTGCATTCTTTGCAATTTAAGGGTGTGGCATCCCCTTTGTTGAGCTGATTAGTATATATGTAGCTTACCACGGGCCTAGGTGGTCTGGAGTTTGGACCCGGTCCTATTTGTCTACCCTTTTATATGCATTACTTCAACTTTGATATACAGTAAGGTTTTTAATATAGGCAGTATAGGTACCGTCCCAATTTAGGGTCACCTTGCCGCTGGTGGGACGGCTTGTATACTTTTTTTGATCAAAAATAGTTCACTAAGTACCCTATATTTATTATGCAACTTTGCTTTACATTTATATATAATGATGGTAGGGTATGAGATATATATTTTTGTCTTTTGTAGGTTTTGCTTCTTTTTGCTAGTGTGAACATGCTCCTATTTCTTGCATGTCTACCATCTTAGACCTCAGTTCACATTGCTTGGTTTTTTGTCTTGTTTGCATTCTGTGCAATTTAAGGGTGTGGCATCCCCTTTGTTGAGCTGATTAGTATATATGTAGCTTACCACGGGCCTAGGTGGTCTGGAGTTGGGACCCGGTCCTATTTGTCTACCCTTTTATATGCATTACTTCAACTTTGATATACAGTAAGGTTTTTAATATAGGCAGTATAGGTACCGTCCCAATTTAGGGTCACCTTGCCGCTGGTGGGACGGCTTGTATACTTTTTTTGATCAAAAATAGTTCACTAAGTACCCTATATTTATTATGCAACTTTGCTTTACATTTATATATAATGATGGTAGGGTATGAGATATATATTTTTGTCTTTTGTAGGTTTTGCTTCTTTTTGCTAGTGTGAACATGCTCCTATTTCTTGCATGTCTACCATCTTAGACCTCAGTTCACATTGCTTGGTTTTTTGTCTTGTTTGCATTCTGTGCAATTTAAGGGTGTGGCATCCCCTTTGTTGAGCTGATTAGTATATATGTAGCTTACCACGGGCCTAGGTGGTCTGGAGTTGGGACCCGGTCCTATTTGTCTACCCTTTTATATGCATTACTTCAACTTTGATATACAGTAAGGTTTTTAATATAGGCAGTATAGGTACCGTCCCAATTTAGGGTCACCTTGCCGCTGGTGGGACGGCTTGTATACTTTTTTTGATCAAAAATAGTTCACTAAGTACCCTATATTTATTATGCAACTTTGCTTTACATTTATATATAATGATGGTAGGGTATGAGATATATATTTTTGTCTTTTGTAGGTTTTGCTTCTTTTTGCTAGTGTGAACATGCTCCTATTTCTTGCATGTCTACCATCTTAGACCTCAGTTCACATTGCTTGGTTTTTTGTCTTGTTTGCATTCTGTGCAATTTAAGGGTGTGGCATCCCCTTTGTTGAGCTGACTAGTATATATGTAGCTTACCACGGGCCTAGGTGGTCTGGAGTTGGGACCCGGTCCTATTTGTCTACCCTTTTATATGCATTACTTCAACTTTGATATACAGTAAGGTTTTTAATATAGGCAGTATAGGTACCGTCCCAATTTAGGGTCACCTTGCCGCTGGTGGGACGGCTTGTATACTTTTTTTGATCAAAAATAGTTCACTAAGTACCCTATATTTATTATGCAACTTTGCTTTACATTTATATATAATGATGGTAGGGTATGAGATATATATTTTTGTCTTTTGTAGGTTTTGCTTCTTTTTGCTAGTGTGAACATGCTCCTATTTCTTGCATGTCTACCATCTTAGACCTCAGTTCACATTGCTTGGTTGACCGTCATAAAATGTAGGGGGACAGTTTGAGGAGGGGGTACAGTTTGGAGAGGACAATGTGGTGGGCAGGATGAGAACATAATGTGAAAAAGGGGCACTGTATGAATATGGAGAGGGGCAGAGTGAAATGGGGGCACAGTGTGGAGAGAAGTTAGTATGGTGGGGGGAAAGTGTAGAGCTATAGAGAGAGTAAGATAAAACAGTGGCAAGGGGACAGCCATGGTATAGGTTCAGACCCTTTACCCGGCAAGCGCTAATATTGTGGGGCGCAGGCGCACTTGTATGTCCGGGGAACTTAGCATGTCATAGCACATGCGTAATGAACCTGTGTAGTTCGCAGCTGCACTGCACATGCGCTATAATATTCTATTCCCCGCGCATGCGCAGTGAGGCTGTGTGATTACCAGCTTCACTGCGCATGCACTATGTCGCGCTATGTTCCCCGCGCATGCGCAATGAAGCTGGTAATCACACAACTTCACTGCGCAGGCGGCTGGACATATACAAGTGCGCCTGCATCCGACAATATCAGCGCTTGCCGGGAGCAGGATTCAAATACATGGGCGACGCCAGCAGTGAGTGAATGCTGCGCCCGCCTATGACTGAATATAACAAGCACGCCCCTATGACTGAGAACGCAGGTAGGATCTAAGTATGTTAAACATTATAAAATCATTATATTACCACCAATTTTCATGAAAACAGCTTGTTAGTGATGCGCATTGCATCACTAACAACGCTATGGGGGCACTCTAGAGGGCAGCTAGGACGTGACAGAATCATCATCACTATGTGAATAGATCACCAGAGCCATCGATAGTACATTAATACAGCACAAGAACAACCATCACTACCACCATCAGTACAGGAATTCAAGACCAGAACCACTATCTATACTATAACATGGCACCAGAACCACCATCAGTTTTCTTGCAAACTGTATATATTGCATGACAGAAATAAAAACCATCATACATATTGCTTTATAATGGGGTCTGTTCAGCTTCCTTTGGGGTATCCGCCAAATGTTACACACCTTAATTGACACCAAATGGCCCCATTATAATTAAGTAACATTAGTTTCTATGACTGTCCTTTGGGTTTGACATTTAAAATATAGGATGTATGGGATGAATATTGCTATTTTTCACTGGTATCATGTAAATGGTCTACAAGCAATGAATGATTCCATATCTATGAAAACACAATCCCTGTTGATCCTCAGCTCTAAAGTACACCACTTTTTTATTTTTACTTTTTCTGGTATTTTTTGGTGAAACAGGTAACAATTCTAGTGGAAGTGATCATCAGGAGCTTGTTACCTGACCCATCTGGGGGGCAGGGGAAGTGCGTTAGGGGTCTTGTTACCTTAATCTCTGACCCATTCCTTTACATGGGGCTGAGGGTTCATGTGGGTGGGGGGTGCTATCGGCTTCATCTGCCAAGGGCACAAAAGTACCTTGTCCCAGTAAATACTTTTATTTATGGTATATAGCTCCAACACATTTCGCAGCACTTTACAATTAAGCGGGGACATGTACAAACAATAAATATATCACAAAGGAACACGTAATTCAACAGTTACAGGAGGAGTGAGGGCCCTGCTGCTCCCAAGCTTACAATCTATAGGGATTGAAGGGGGGCACACAATAGGTAAAAAGTGTTTATTATTATAAATAGGGATTAATAAAGCTGCATGATCCCGTCATTAGCCAGTATCTGTGTAGGTACAGTTACCAAGTGCTATTGGGTGCATGGAGGATGTGGACAAAGATTCTGAGGAAAATTTAGAAAAAGGGAACAGGGGAGAGTTTGGTTAGTGAATTGAGGTGTCTATAGAGATGCGTTTTTAAAGCACTCTTAAAAATGTGTGGGCAAGGTATTAGTCATATGGTCCTAGGTAGTGAATTCTAGAAAACTAGCCTAGCATGAGAGAAGTCATGGAGATGGAATTGGGAGGTTTGAATTATGGAGGATGTTAATCTTAGATCAGTTGCGGAGTGGAGAGCACAGGTAGGGAGATAGACAGATGATGGAGGAGATGTAGGGTGATGCAGATCTGTGGAGAGCCCTTTAAGTGAGAGACAAGTTTGTATTATATTCTGTAGTGGATAGAAAAATGACTTAAATCCCTTAAATTAGTCACTAATAGTGTTGAGCGATACCTTCCGATATCGAGAAATATCGGATCCGATTGTATCGGACCGATACCCAAAAAATATCGGATATCGCCGATTCCGATACCGGAAACCAAGGCAAGTCAATGGGACTCAAATATCGGAATGAAAATAAACCCTTTCTTTCCTTGTACGTTAATTCTACATGAAGTAAAACAACTAAGAATAATGTAGAATGTATTGGGGGAGGTGGGTGAGACAATAAAGGCATAGAGGTTTAGCCCAATCAAATGGAATAGCAGGAATTAATATTTTTTTTAAGACGTTCTGAGTTACGGAAATATTGACTATGTTAAGTTTTTTTATATTTTGTCAGATATTTATGTTTCACTACTTCCATGCTCTTCACCTTCTTTTTTACTTCTCCCACACTTTCTCATTCATCATCCTCAGCATCAGCATCTTTTTCATCAACTTCTTTTTCACCTTCTTCATCTTCTTCACCTTCTTCGTATTATTCTTTTTTTTTTACATTCTTCATATTCTTCTTATTCAACTATTATTCTTCATCATATTCATATTCTTCTTCTTCATCATATTCTTATTTGTGACAGGAATTCCTGTAGTTGTTATCTATAAAAGTTTGAACATTACACCTTTCGTTGTGCCCGTCACAAAAGATTTACAACAGGATTTGTCCGCGTTCAGTTTGGCCTGCAGCAGCAGGTCTTTTCCAGGGGCACCATGAGGAGGAACGGACTCACCCCCATACACTGCTTAGTGATCTTCTGCTTATAATTTAGATAATATCTTTTGCTCTGATTTTTAGTCTTATGCTTCATGTTCTTCCGTTTTTTGTTCTGCAGCTTTTTGTACTTCTGCTTCTTGGTTTTCTGTCTCTTGTTCTTCTGTACCTTGGTGGTTGTCTTCTTGTTCTTTATCCTTTTGGTCATCTTCTACAAGGTCATCTTCTTGGTCTTCTTCGGGGTGGTCTTCAGGGTGGTCTGCAGGGTCGTCGTCTTCGGGGTCCTCGTCTTCGGGGTCCTCGTCTTCTTCGGGGTGGTCTTCAGGGTCCTCGTCTTCAGGGTCGTCGTCTTCTTCGGGGTGGTATTCAGGGTCGTCATCTTCGAGGTCCTCGTCTTCTTTGGGGTGGTCTTCAGGGTCCTCGTCTTCAGGGTCGTCGTCTTCAGGGTCCTCGTCTTCTTTGGGGTGGTCTTCAGGGTTGTCGTCTTCAGGGTCTTCGTCTTAAGGGGTCCTCGTCTTTTTCGGGGTGGTCTTCAGGGTCCTCGTCTTCAGGGTCCTCGTCTTCAGGGTCCTCGTCTTCAGGGTCCTCGTCTTTGGGGTCCTCGTCGTCTTCGGGGTGGTCTTCAGGGTCCTCGTCTTCAGGGTCTTCGTCAGGGAGATCCAGAGTGATTACCAAGAACCATTTCAAAAAGCTTGAACTTGGAAATGTAGCAGAAGGTACAAGAAGGCTGAGGAACTGCCGAGAACCAGCTGATGGTACTGGAACTTAGATGGGTAGCAGAAGGTACAAGAGCCAATGGAACTACCGAGGACCAGCTGACGGTACTGGAACTCAGTTACTAAGCAGGAGGTACATGTGCCAGAAAGCACTACCAAGGACCAGCAGACCTTGGTGGAACTTGGATACCGAGAAGGAGGCACCTAAGCCAAAAGCACTGCCGAAAACCAGCTGACGGTACTGGAACTCGAATGGGTAGCAGAAGATACCCATGAAAAAAAAAGTTGCAAGGCCGCAAGCCGGCCGAAGTTACCGAAACCCACAGTCCTACAGGGGGTGCTTGTCCTATTGACACTATGGAACCAGCCTTAATTGCCAGATCCCGCAACACACATAGGAGTCACCTAAACTGCAGGCACCATAGAGTCGGCTAATCCGACAACAACAAGACAGGACAACGCATTGGAGGCAAAGTGTCGTTGACACTACCCGGAAACAGCTGGCGTGCTGGAACCAGGCTGGGCAGGAGGGAGTACCCGTGCCAAAGACACTGCTGGGAAACAGCTGGCGGTGCTGGAACCCAGGGTAAATACTAAAAACAGAGTGGAGCCAGAGGCCTAATTGGAGCAACTTTAAAATCAGTAGTAGTGTGAATGTGGACAGAGCAGGAGAAATTGCCGTACACACAGCATTGGAACAGCTGACATTACTGAACCCCAATAACACGGCATCAAGTGTTGACTTTGCAGACGGCAATTCTGAGCGCCAACTGGCAGTGTTGGAGCTCAGGGATAATACTGAAAACAGAGGAGCCAGAGGTGTAATTGGAGCAAGTTTTAAATTAGTAGTAGAGTGGATGTGGACAGAGCAGGAGAATTTGCCGGACACACAGCAGGGGATCAGCTTACGTTACTGAACCCCAATAAAACGGCAGCAAGTGTTGACTGTGCAGACGGCACTTCTGAGTGCCAACTGGCGGTGTTGGAGCTCAGGGATAATACTGAAAACAGAGGAGCCAGAGGTGTAATTGGAGCAACTTTAAAATCTGTAGTAGTGTGAATGTGGACAGAGCAGGAGAAATTGCCGTACACACAGCAGGGGAACAGCTGACATTACTGAACCCCAATAACACGGCAGCAAGTGTTGACTGTGCAGACGGCACTTCTGAGCAGCAACTAGTCTTGTTGGAGCCCAGGGTAAATACTAAAAACAGAGGAGCCAGAGGTGTAATTGGAGCAAGTTTTAAATTAGTAGTACAGTGTATGTGGACAGAGCAGGAGAATTTGCCGGACACACAGCTGGGGATCAGCTGATGTTACTGAACCCCAATAACACTGGAGCAAGCGTTGACTGTGCAGACGGCACTTCTGAGCAGCAACTAGCGGTGTTGGAGCCCAGGGTAAATACTAAAAACAGAGGAGCCAGAAGTGTAATTGGAGCAAGTTTTAAATTAGTAGTACAGTGGATGTGGACAGAGCAGGAGAATTTGCCAGACACACAGCTAGGGATCAGCTGACGTTACTGAACCCCAATAACACTGGAGCAAGCGTTGACTGTGCAGACGGCACTTCTGAGCAGCAACTGGCGGTGTTGGAGCTCAGGGATTACAGTTCAGGTGGTAGAAACATGAACACAACAGGAGACCTGGATACTGTTGCCAACCAATTATTTATTCTGGAAGAGAACTGGCAAATTCATGCGAGATCCAGGCCTTGCTCATTTTCAGAAAAGTAAGCCGGTCAACGTTATCGCAGGATATGCGCATGCGACGGTCTGTTAGTACACCACCTGCGGCACTAAAGACGCGTTCTGATAATACACTAGCAGCAGGGCAAGCCAGCACCTCCAATGCATACTGGCTAAGCTCTGGCCATGTATCCAGCTTAGAGACCCAAAACTTGAAGGGGGAAGAGCCGTCTGGGAGTACACTGAGAGGGCAAGACATGTAGTCTGTCACCATCTGACGGAAACCTTGCCTCCTGCTGACTGGAGCCGTCTGTGATGGTGTAGACATTTGTGGCGGCGGGGACACAAAACTTTGCCACATTTGGGCCATACTGGTCTTGCCTTGTGCTGAGGCGCTGCTTCTGCTCCCTGTTTGTGCAGAGCTTCCTCCACTGCCTCGACGCACTGAGCTGCTTAGTAAAGCACTAGGAGCACTGCTCTCGGTTGGAATGGAGAACGTGATGGAATGCACCAGTGCGTCTTGGTACTCGCGCATTTTACGCTCCCGGTTCAATGGTGTTATGAGGCTTTGTAAGTTGTCCCGGTAGCGAGGATCTAGGAGGGTGGACACCCAATAATCAGCCGTGTTGAGAATGTAGGCGATGAGGCGGTCGTTTCTCAGGCACTGCAGCATGAAATCAACCATGTGCTGCAGACTGCCAACTGGCCAAGAAACGCTGTCCCCTGCTTGACGCGTGATCTCTGCCTGCTCTGCATCACCCCACCCTCGCTCTAGATACTGACTACTAGAGCATTGTGTACCTCCCTCCTCTGGACAGATGTCTTCCTCCTCCATTGACTCCTCCTCATCCTCCTCACAAAGTGTCCCCTGCCTAGGCCTTTGTGAGGAACCACATTGTGCAGACTGTACAGAAGCAGATGGCATTTGTGACTCCTCATCCTCCACCTCTTCCAAAACCTCCTCCCTTAGTGCTTGCAGTGTTTTTTCAAGCAGGCAGATAAGGGGGATAGTCATGCTGACTAGTGCATCATCTGCACTCGCCATAAGCGTGGAATAATCGAAGGCACGCAAAACGTGGCAAATGTCCTTCATAGAGGCCCACTCAGTGGTGGTGAAGTGTGAACGGCGCGCACTGCGACTTGTTTGTGCCTGCTGCAGCTGGTACTCCATTACTGCTGCCTGCTGCTCACACAACCTCTCCAACATATGTAACGTTGAATTCCACCTGGTGGGTAGGTCACATATGATGCAATGTTCCGGAAGATGTAATCGGTGCTGCAGAGCTGCAATGCGCGATCTTGCGTTGCAGGAACACCGCAAGTGAGCACACTCTATGCGGACCTTGTGAAGCAGTGCATCAAGATCCGCATAGTCCCTCAAAAAGCTCTCCACGACCAAGTTGAGCACATGTGCCATACATGGGATGTGAGTAAGGTTGCCCAGGCCCAGAGCTGCCACCAGATTTCGGCCATTGTCACACACTACCATGCCTGGCTAGAGATTCGCTGGCACAAACCACACGTCGCTCTGCTGCTTGATGGCATTCCAGAGCTCCTGCGCTGTGTGGCTTCGATTCCCCAAAGAAATTAATTTTAATGCGGCCTGTTGACGTTTGGCCACGGCTGTGCTCATATCGGTCATCATAACAGGTAACCAACCGTTCACGGGTCGATGTGGAGGTAGACCGTGACGGCTCCTCCAGCGCTGATTCAGAGGAACTGGAGTATGAGGAGGAGTCAATGTGTACAGACTGGATTCCTGCAGTCCTTGGAGTTGGCAGAACACGTACAGCGCCACTCTCAAGATCTGTACAAGGCTCCACAACATTTACCCAATGGGCAGTGAGGGAAAGGTATCGTCCCTGTCCATGCTTACTGGTCCACGCATCGGTGGTCAGGTGGACCTTGCTACTGACGGCGTTTTGTAGTGCATGTTTAATTTTTCCCTCCACATGCTGTTGCAGGGCAGGGACGGCTTGCCTGCTGAAATAAAAGCGGCTGGGCACGTTGTATTGTGGGACTGCCAATGCCATAAAGTTACAGAAGGTGTCAGTCTCCACCAGCCTGAATGATAGCATTTCAAGGGCCAGTAGTTTTTCAATGCCAGCATTCAGATCCTGTACTCGGGGGTGGTTTGCCGAGTATGGGCACCTTTTCTCCCATGCCTGTGCTAACGATGGCTGTAGACTGGCCTGGGAGTGTGAGGATGACAGGGAAAGTGGTGCTGTGGGTGGAATTACACTGTGTCTCTGTACAACAGTGCCAGAGGTTCTTCCATGGCGATCCTGTGAGGAAGCCGAACCAGCTGTGTGTGAGCTGGAGGAAGAGGCTACAACACGAGCTGAAGAGGTGGTAGGTGGCGCTGTAGGTTGGCCTAGGTCTTCAGTGTGTTTTTGTAACTCCACCACGTGCTTGGTCCGCACATGTTTCCACATATTTGTGGTATTGAGGTTGCTGACACTTTTCCCTCTTTTCACCATCTGATTACACAGCTTGCATTTGACAAAGCATATGTCATCTGCAACTGTGTCAAAAAAGGAACAGGCACTGCAAGTCTTGGGAGCACCCGCTTTGGATTTTGGAAGAGCCATGCTCCTAATGGGTGCCGAAGTGGAGGCTACAGGCAACCAAGTCTGCCCCCTCCCTCTCCTTCCTTTTGGGGCTGTTCGGGGAATCTCTTCCTCAGAGCTGCTCCCTCCACCTTCCTGTCCCTCACGCCATGATGGGTCAAGGACCTCATCATCTACACCACCCTCTTCAAAGAACTGCTTCTACTGGGTAGTCTCGACAGCACAGCACACACCAGAAAGTGGCACCTGAGTCTCATCATCAGATGCATACTGAGGTGTGCTGCTGACCATAGGCACTGGCCCACCCGCCTCTTCAGATTCAGAGAGACAAAACGGTTGCGCAACACTGCATACTACCTCTTCTTCAAATTCTTGAATTCTGCTTGGCTGGCCCCCTCTTTCCAAGCCAAGAGATTCAGAGAACAGAAGTAGAGATGGCTCCTGTCCAGGGCTCTCTGACTGCCTGGGCAATTTGGCAGGTGGTGAAGAGACAGATGGGTGCTCTTCAGTGCTCAGGACCTGAGAGGATCTGGAACTAATTGAAGTCGATGCGTTAGCTGCCATTCATCCGACAATGGCTTCAATTTGGTCCTCCCGCAGCAGTGGGGTACGGCTAGCTCCTATAAAGCTGCGCATAAAGGACTGTTCCCTGGTAAAACTGGGGGATGCTGAGTCACTGGTGCCCGCAGTAGGCACAGAATCCCCACGTCCTCTCCCTGCAGGCACAGAATCCTCACGTCCTCTCCCTGCAGAAACTCCAAGCCCACGCCCACGACCACATGCCTTACTCCCTGCCTTCTTCATCTTGGTAGACTGATAAAGATAGGCAGAAAAGTACTTAGGGCTTAGAGTGCTTATTCCTGAACAGCTGCTAAACACTAATTTTATAAAGTGTGGACTAGACTTTAATATGAGCTAATGTGGCCTATACAACTGTAAAGTGGAGTGTTTGGTGAACTTTATTTAGGTTTTTTTTGTCACAAAAAGACACTGGATGTGCCCAAAGATGTAATACCGATAGTATCACAAACTTTTTGTAGCTATTACAATGCAGGAAGGTAACCTACAATGCAATAGATGAGGCTACAAAAAATAGGCTAATACTAATCTGGCTGGGGCTGCAGGGCACAATGCTGCAGAAAGGCTCCTCTATCTACTCCTATATAGTGTGTTTGGAACCAATGTATCTGAATACGGATGGAACCACCACACTAATAGGAGAAATCAGGAAAAATGATCAATTAGCAAAAAAGGACAATGTGTGAGACAGTGACGCATGCTGAGCGCACTACAACCAGACGTGGCTGAAGCACACACTACAGCGTGAGCTGCACTCACACACAGAGACCTTGCAGACAGCAGTGAACAGCACAAAGAACTGTGCATTAGCGCTGCAAGGCACAGAGATTTATAAAGTAGCTTGGGCAAAGCAGAATAGAGCAAATAGGTAGCTAAAACTGTCCCTCAGAACAACAGCGTCCTATCCCTAACTGAATTCACAGCAGAGTGAGCTCAAAATGGCGGCGGCTTTTATAGTGCATCATGACATCATTTCAGCAGCCAATCACAGCCATTCCATTAGTTAACATGCCTACATGCCTAACAGGATGTGCCCACACTTCGTAGGATCCTCATTGGCTGAATAAAATGAAACTGGCTCATTGCATTATGGGAACTTCCGTTTCCGGTATACGATATTCTAAAAGTATCGGAATTAAGTATCGGAATTCCGATACCGCGAATATCGGCCGATACCCGATATTTCAGTATCGGAATGCTCAACACTAGTCTCTAAACATTGAGTGGATAGAATCAATAGAATGGTGTGAGGCTAGACAACACACAGTCCAAAAACAATGTAAGTCAATGTAGACTATTCTTATCAATGTCATCATATTAGTAAGAAAAGCAGACAGCTATGAGCTGGTGTTGTTATTCTGGGAATGGGCCAGATCTTCTCCATGGATCTTCCCAGCCTATTAATATCAGCTCACAGCTCTCTGCATAGCCTTTACTGGTTATTGAAAAGGGGGTCCCAAAAAAAAATCATGTGGCGTCTCCCCTATATTTAATAACCAGAAAAGGCTATGCAGACAGCTGTGTGGGCGGATATTAATAGGCTGGGAAGGGGACATGGATATTGGCACATGGCTATTGCAGTTACCAGCAATTTTGAACGATGAGTGATTCAATTCACACAAATCTCCAAAAAAAATCAGCAGTAGCAATTTTACAAATTGCAGGTGATAGCATATGTCACCCAACAGAGTGTGGTTAATTGAGGAGTTATTTCCTCTGACAACAGCTGTCAGGTAGTGCAGTTCATCGGCAAACAGCTGATCAGTAGGGTTGGCGGGTTTCAGACCACCAATCTATTAGTACTATTAGTCTGGACAACCTCTTATTACCAGCTCCACTGTGTAGAGTAAAATAAAATACCTGAATACTTACCTCCCAGATTAGCGCATTTCCTACAATGTCACCTCTATGTCCCTCAGTGGTCACATGAAACAATGTGAACAAAGCAGCCAATCAGGGGCCATGTGACATTATGCGACTTGACTGCTGAGGGACACCGGGGTGATATCAGAGTGTCTTTTTTGATACCTTATGCACCTTTTTTTGCTGGTTATTACAACAATGAAAATTCTGACCTTACAACCTGAAAGAGTAAAAATAAGCTAAAAAATTTGTAAACAAATGCACAGTTGTGCCATTGAGTGCATATCTTCATTCTTTTTAGTATCTGTTAAGCACTTTTTCAGGCAGGGTCCTAAGGTAACCTGCCTCAAAAAACACATCTTGTGCACTTACCCTTCAGTTTTTTTTTCAGGTGGATTTTACCATTACTGAGATAGAAGAGGATAGTTGGTGCTCATAAAATTCTATGGAGGGTGAGGAGCTAGAGGCAGACATAGATATTCTACTTCAAGTTCTCCTGAAACATTTGCAGTTTAAAAGAGGTTGTCCTGGCTGAAATGACTGCAGACTGCCGAATCATGACAGCGTGATCCGCATCTTGTCATAATTTCATAGTATTCCTCATGTGGGGGTGGAGCGGGGTGATCATACGTTTGCGATTTGAAAACACGTGCCGACTAGACTCACCATGGTTCTCACAATTCTTTATTGAGAGAAGTCAGATGAGTGCAAACTGCCACCTACGCACCCACACAAGAAATTCAGGGGAGTTGTGACAGCATGAGCGTTGCACACCGTCATATTCGGCAGTCTGCAGTCACATAGAGCAAATGCAGGCATTTTCTTTCAGCCTGGTAAGAAAAAAAAACTTTAAAACTACCAACATACTCTTACTTATTCCTTGTCTTCACAGAACTCTTAGTGGCCCAGCATGCATCTTTATATTAATAGTCAATAATGGTGTCTTAGGCACACTTCGGCTTCACTTTCAACGTAGAAAAGACTGCATTACTGCTGGTCAGATAAAAGGGGTTTTACAAGATTATAAAAAACATGCCAGCTTTAGTTTAAAAACAACATAAAAAACATGTAATAATACATTTTAAAAAGATAATTAAATGTTCTATTTTTATGACAAAGTAACAATTTCCTTTACTCTGTCTTCTAATATCCCACAAAGTCCTATAATCCCAAAATCCCACAAGTTTCCGCACTCTCAGTATATAGTTTCTGGTCATCATACACCCCTTTCTTCTCTATGGACCTTACTATCTCAACATGCTTGATAATTTCTATTATTGTTGCATTGAAGAGGTTTCAGATAGATGTCATTATCTGCTGACTTCAGTAATGGCTGCTGAAATTGAAGTGTCTTCACTCCTGCATTGTAGATTCCTTTGTAGAAACGCCCTCTAGTGGGAAAAACTGACACTGCATAAAATGTAGTAAAACAAGATCTGTTTGCAAATAATTTCTCAATTTTAAGTTAAGAAACATAAAAAAAAATGTATAAAATATATATAATATATATTTATTTACTAGCTTTACCGGGCCACGCGTTGCTGTGGATCAGTCTGGCTAAATGGAAAAGAAAGAAAAGAGAAAGCGCATGTTTCTAAAATATTTAATTTCACAATGCTTGTGGGTATACAATATTTTTTGTTGTTCCATTGTCTGTGTGGATATAGAGATTGTCTGGTTTGCCGACTCTAGAACACGCAACACATGTCCACGTGAGAAGCAATCCATGTCTAGATTTAAACCGCACAATTCTAAAGACTGGCCCTGAGCTTTGTTGATGGTGACTATAAACGCCAATCAAATTGGGAATTGCAATCTCTTAAATTGAAATGGCATATCCGTTGGAATCATAGGAATACGAGGAATGAGGACATCTTCACCTTTGGAGGCACGGAGTCGTGTTTGACGCTTATCTGCTCTTTCTCGCTGACGTCTTTCAGCCACTCTCAGCCTGTCGCGTTCATTCTGTTGAGAACGAAGCAGATCTGAAGCTGCAGAACGCGATCGCCGTGCATCCTCAAGTCTGGCTGCATGTCGCTCTGCTGCTTCCTCGGCACGTACAGTCATGGCCAAAAGTATTGAGAATGAGACAAATAGTAATTTTTCCAAAGTTTACTGCTTCATTTTTTGTAATGCCAATTTGCATATACTCCTGAATGTCAAAGAGTGATCAGCTTAACAGCAATTACTGTACTTGCAAAGTCAATATTTGCCCAAAAAATGAACTTTAACCCCCAAAACACATTTCAACATCATTGCAGTCCTGCCTTAAAAGGAGCAGCTAACATCGTTTTAGTGATTGATCCATTAACACAGGTGTGGGTGTTGATGAGGACAGGGCTGGCGATCAATCAGTCATGATTAAGTAAGAATGACATCACTGGACACTTTAAAAGGAGGCTGGTTCTTGGTATCATTGTTTCTCTTCAGTTAACCATGGTTATCTCTAAAGAAACACGTGCAGCCATCATTGCACTGCACAAAAATGGCCTAACAGGGAAGAGTATCGCAGCTACAAAGATTGCACCTCAGTCAACAATCTATCGCATCATCAAGAACTTCAAGGAGAGAGCTTCCATTGTTGTCAAAAAGGCTCCAGGGCGCCCAAGGATGACCAGCAAGCGCCAGGACCGTATCTTAAAACTGTTTCAGCTGCGGGATTGGACTACCAGCAGTGCCGAGCTTGCTCAGGAATGGCAGCAGGCTGGTGTGAGTGCTTCTGCATGCACTGTGAGGCGGAGACTCTTTGAGCAAGTGCTGGTTTCAAGGAGGGCAGCAAAGAAGCCACTTCTCTCCAGGAAAAACATCAGGGACCGACTGATATTCTGCAAAAGGTACAGGGAGTGGACTGCTGAGGACTGGGGCAAAGTCATTTTCTCTGATGAATCCCCTTTTTGATTGTTTGGGACATCTGGAAAACAGCTTATTCGGAGAAGAAGAGGTGAGCGCTACCACCAGTCTTGTCTCATGCCAACTGTAAAGCATCCTGAAACCATTAATGTGTGGGGTTGCTTCTCAGCCAAGGGAATCGGCTCACTCACAGTCTTGCCTAAAAACACAGCCATGAATAAAGAATGGTACCAGAATGTCCTCCAAGAGCAACTTCTCCCAACCGTCCAAGAGCAGTTTGGCGCCCAACAATGCCTTTTCCAGCATGATGGAGCACCTTGCCATAAAGCAAAGGTGATAACTAAATGGCTCATGGAACAAAACATAGAGATTTTTGGTCCATGGGCTGGAAACTCCCCAGATCTTAATCCCATTGAGAACTTGTGGTCAATCATCAAGAGACGGGTGGACAAACAAAAACCAACAAATTCTGGCAAAATGCAAGCATTGATTATGCAAGAATGGACTGCTATCAGTCAGGATTTGGTCCAAAAGTTGACTGAGAGCATGTCAGGGAGAATTACAGAGGTCTTGAAGAAGAAGGGGCAACACTGCAAATATTGACTTGCTGCATTAACTCATTCTAACTGTCTATATAACCTATTGGTACTCATAATATGATTGCAATTATATTTCTGTATGTGATATAAACATCAGACAAACACTAATAAAAACCTGAGGCCAGCAGATCATGTGAAAATATAATTTTGGTGTCATTCTCAAAACTTTTGGCCATGACTGTATTTGAGCCATTCTTTGTTTATTTCACTCGTTCGTTGATGTCCATTCTTCCTCAGTTTGATTTACAATAACTCGTCGCACTGCTTCCGCTCCGCGAGTACAACAACCTAAGTTTGATGTTCTGCCAGGCATTATTTGGGTGAACTAAAGCAGATCGATTGCACTGAAAAAGAAGAAAGAAAGTTAAAAAAGGAAGAAACACAGACTAAAAAACAAAAAAATAAATAAAAACATGCTAACGAAATATTTCAATTCAAACGCAGAATAAATTATACTCACGAAATGAACGCTATGGTAAACAACACAGCTCAATTCCATTGCAATGTCAGACGAAATAATTAAATGAAATCAAAATAAATCTAAATCTAAATCTATGAAAATTCAATTGAACAATGAAATCGGAAACATTGAAATGGAATCATAAAATATTTAGTATAGCATGTGTTGCTTTTACGTCCAACAGCTGGTATATAAAAATATAGTAGCTCTATAAAAACATACGTATATACAGTACAGACCAAAAGTTTGGACACACCTTCTCATTTAAAGATTTTTCTGTATTTTCATGACTATGAAAATTGTACATTCACACTGAAGGCATCAAAACTATGAATTAACACATCTGGAATTATATACTTAACAAAAAAGTGTGAAACAACTGAAAATATGTCTTATAGTCTAGGTTCTTCAAAGTAGCCACTTTTGCTTTGATGACTGCTTTGCACACTCTTGGCATTCTCTTGATGAGCTTCAAGAGGTAGTCACCGGAAATGGTTTTCCAACAATCTTGAAGGAGTCCCCAGAGATGCTTAGCACTTGTTGGCCCTTTTGCCTTCACTCTGCGGTCCAGCTCACCCCAAACCATCTCAATTGGGTTCAGGTCTAGTGACTGTGGAGACCAGGTCATCTGGCTTAGCATCCCATCACTCTCCTTCTTGGTCAAATAGCCCTTACACAGCCTGGAGGTGTGTTTGGGGTTATTGTCCTGTTGAAAAATAAATGGTGGTCCAACTAAACGCAAACCGGATGGAATAGCATGCCGCTGCAAGATGCTGTGGTAGCCATGCTGGTTCAGTATGCCTTCAGTTTTGAATAAATCCCCAACAGTGTCACCAGAAAAGCACTCCCACACCATCACACCTCCTCCTACATGCTTCACGGGGGGAACCAGGCATGTAGAGTCCATCCGTTCACCTTTTCTGCGTCGCGCAAAGACACGGTGGTTGGAACCAAAGATCTCATATTTGGACTCATCAGACCAAAGCACAGATTTCCACTGGTCTAATGTCCATTACTTGTGATCTTTAGCCCAAACAAGTCTCTTCTGCTTGTTGCCTGTCCTTAGCAGTGGTTTCCTAGCAGCTATTTTACCATGAAGGCCTGCTGCACAAAGTCTCCTCTTAACAGTTGTTGAAGAGATGTGTCTGCTGCTAGAACTCTGTGTGGCATTGACTTGGTCTCTAATCTGAGCTGCTGTTAACCTGCAATTTCTGAGGCTGGTGACTCGGATAAACTTATCCTCAGAAGGAGAGGTGACTCTTGGTCTTCCTTTCCTGGGGCAGTCCTCATGTGAGCCAGTTTCTTTGTAGCACTTGATGGTTTTTGCAAGTGCACTTGGGGACACTTTCAAAGTTTCCCAATTTTTCGGACTGACTGACCTTCATTTCTTAAAGTAATGATGACCACTCATTTTTCTTTACTTAGAATTAGTATTATGACAAGAAAAAAGCAGCTAACAGTCTATTCAGTAGGACTATCAGCTGTGTATCCACCTGACTTCTGCACAACACAAATGATGGTCCCAACCCCGTTTATAAGGCAAGAAATCCCACTTATTAAACCTGACAGGGCACATCTGTGAAGTGAAAACCATTTCCGGTGACTACCTCTTGAAGCTCATCAAGAGAATGCCAAGAGTGTGCAAAGCAGTCATCAAAGCAAAAGGTGGCTACTTTGAAGAACCTAGAATATAAGACATATTTTCAGTTGTTTCACACTTTTTTTGTTAGGTATATAATTCCACATGTGTTAATTCATAGTTTTGGTGCCTTCAGTGTGAATGTACAATTTTCAAAGTCATGAAAACACAGAAAAATCTTTAAATGAGAAGGTGTGTCCAAACTTTTGGTCTGTACTGTATATATATGTATATATTATATATTTCATATTTTTCGAACTATAAAAGACGCACTTTTTTCCTCCAAAATTTTGCCAGATGCAGGAAAGCAGCCCCAGAACATAACAGAGCCTCCTCCATGTTTCACAGTAGGGACAGTGCTCTTTTCTTGATATGCTTCATTTTTCGGTCTGTGAACATAGAGCTGATGTGCCTTGCCAAAAACTTCCATTTTTGCCTCATCTGTCCATAGGACATTCTCCCAGAAGCTTTGTGGCTTGTCAACGTGTAGTTTGGCAAATTCCAGTCTGGCTTTTTTATGAATTTTTTTTTTACCAACAATGGTGTTCTCCTTGGTCATCTCCCACGAAGTCCACTTTGGATCAAACAACTACGGACGGTGTGCTCTGACACTGATGTTCCTTGAGCTTGAAGTTCACCTTTAATCTCTTTAGATGTTATCCTGGGCTCTTTAATTACCATTCGTATTATCCATCTCTGATATGTCATCAATTTTCCTCCTGCGGCCACGTCCAGGGAGGTTAGCTACAGTCCCATGGATCATAAAATTTCTGAATAATATGTGCAACTGTAGTCACAGGAACATCAATCTGCTTGTAGATGATCTTATAACCTTTACCTTTAACATGCTTGTCTATCATTTTCTTTCTAGTCTCCTGAGACAACTCTTTCCTTTGCTTCCTCTTGTCCATGTTGAGTGTGGTACACACCATGTCACCAAACAGCACAGTGAGTATCTGTAGACCTGTATACAGGCCCTCTGACTGATTACAAGATTGTAGACACCTGTGATGCTAATTAGTGGACACAACTTGATTTAACATGTCTCTTTTGTCATATTATTTTCAGGGGTACCATCATTTCTGTCCAGGCCGATTTCATGAGTTTAATTTTTTTTTAAATTCTGTGGAAGCAGGGTTGAAAAGCAATGTCTAACTTTCATAGATTTTTAATTTATTATTACTTTTGTCAGATTCAAGTTATTTCTGTGACCATTGTGGGTTTTTCTTTCATTCAACGAGGGGTACCAACAATTTTGACCACGTGTGTGTGTGTGTGTGTATATATATATCTCCACACATACATACACACACACACACACACACACACACACACACACATATAGTGTATGTATTTCTTCTTTTAGTGGATGTAAACAATTCCTAAACCTGCTCACACATTTGAAGTCTCTCTAAAAATGCTTTAAAGGGGTTGTCCATCCTTAGTACAAGTATGCTGCCAGAGTGTGGTCATGCACGTCTAGTCGGCACGTGACCGAATGTATGCAAATCACATAGTTGCAGTCATACACCCACCACCAGAGAATCCATGCAGTGCGCTCGCTGAGAGGATTCACAATTCTACAGTAACATAGGCTACAAGTCTGCATTCATTCTAAGGCCAGACAACCCCTTTAAATAACATCTTCAGAGAGAAAGAGGACAAGGACTCTAGTGCCACCTACTGGATGTATCAATGCCAAATGTCAATATTGAGCCTTTAACATTGTCACATGGATAAGAAGCCAAACTAGACACATGTTTCATGGTGTTTGATCCTCATCAGTGCAAAGCAAGAGAACTGGTGAGTAGATGGCAATAGAGTTCTTGTCCTTTTCCTCTATTTGCACATTTAAATTGCAAGAGAATCATTGCATGGCCTGGAAGTCTCCTTACGACAATGTGGCGCTCTCCACAAAGAGAAACCTTACCCCTTTAAAAGCTGTTTAAGATGAACATGTATTCCTAGTATCTGTTAGGGTTCAGCTATAATCAGTGACTCCAGCTGTGCTGCACTGTGTATTGGGTCTTTAGGTAGTAACCTAATGTCCTATGATGGGCATAGCTTGCTGCTCTATACCTAATCCAAGAAACTCAACGGGGACTTGTCGTCAGTAGGTTTTCACCTCAAACTGTAAAGTAGCTGTAAAGACTCAATACACAACTTTGTCGTAGAGAAGCGATTTCCCTTCACATTTTCTATACTAATGAGCTACAATTAGAGCGGGGCAGTCCATGCACAGTACGGTCCTGATGAAGAAGGCTGTCAGTATCTGGCATTAGCTGATTAGCTTGCAGACAGGGCTAGACATTGACAGTCTTCTTCACCAAGACGACCCATCGGGAGGGGAAAATGGGCAACTTAGACAAGAGTGACCTGTCAGTCAATGACACAGGCAGGTGGAGACAGAGGGGAGATGAAAGTGTAGTTTCAGCCCCGTTTCACTAGCGGCTCATTTGCAAAATACAGATGTGCAAAGAACTTCTAAAAAAAAAGTGGTAAAAAAAGACAAATAGACCACTGTGTAATATAATTTATAATTATTATACAATTACTAAATAACAAAACTGATCACATGTGGTAATAAAAAATGTAAAAATAATGAATTTAAATACATTGACTAATATAGACTTGTCAGTGCGGTGGTTTATGTCCTGCTTTAATCTTCACAATAGTTTAGGAATGAATGTCCATGTCATTTTGCACTTATTTTATGTTCTTTAATTACATACGATAATACTGTGCAAAACAATTAGGCAGAAGTGGAAAAATATTGCAAAATAAGAATGCATTGAAAAATAGAAGTGTTAATTATGCAGTGTTAATTCATAAAAAAACTAAGTGAATGAACAAAAGAAAAAGCGGAATCAAGTCAATATTTGGTGTGACCGCCCTTTGCTTTTAAAACAGCATCAATTCATCCAGGCACACTTGCAAAAAGTCTGGGATTTTCTAGGATTATAGTCAGGTGTATGAGTAACCAATTATACCAAACAGGTGATACCGCTCATCATGCAAGTTGAAATACAGTCATTGACTGAAACAGAAATAGCTGTGTAGTTAGCTTAAAGAAGGTGAGTTTGTGGAAGACCGTTTTAGATCACAGATCATATACTATGTCAATATTGAGCACAGCAGCAAGACACGAGGTAGTTATCCTGCATCAGAAGAGGTGACTGCAGACTTGTGAATCCAAACGATTCGCGCACTGTGAATGCCAGTGCCTGGTGGTCATGGGACCACAAGTATGCAATTTGCATACTCCCGGCTACATTTTGACTATACGCATCTGGCCTTGCTCTATACACTGGCCGCGGCCTCCCTCAATGCAAACTAGTTGGCATGTGACTGCATGTATGCAAGTCACAGTGACTGAAGACTTGTGTAACGGGTCTGGGAGGTGGAACCACTGAGCAACTATACAAAGGGGCAGTCCTTGTAAGGAAGCGGGTGACACCCAGGGAAGGCGGGCAGGCAGTCACGGCTAGTGACGGAGACAGTCTCTGGGTAAGAGGGCAGGAGGTCACGGCAAGTGACGGGGACAGTCTCTTGACAGGCGGGTAGTCACGGCAAGTGACGGGGACAGTCTCTTGACAGGCGGGTGGTCACGGCAAGTGATGGCTAAGCCTCCAGGTAGGCTAACAGGCAGGTAGCAGGTGGACGCTCCCAGGTGAGCGGGCAAGAGTCTCTGGACGGGCAGGTGGTCACAGCATGTGATGGCAGAGCCTCCAGGTAGGCTAGCAAGCAGGTAGCAGGTGAGCGCTCCCAGGTGAGCGGGTAAGAGTCTCTGGACGGGCAGGTGGTCACAGCACGTGATGGCAGAGCCTCCAGGAAGGCTAGCGGGAAGGTAGCAGGTGAGCGCTCATAGGTGAGCGGGCAGACGGATCCATAGACAGACTGGCAGGGCTGGTAGGCCGACTGTCGGACCGCAGGAATGTCAGCAGATAGACACGTATCAGGCAAGTATCAAACAGGAAACTGGCAGGTAACTGGCAGGAATCTGGTAACGGGACCTGAGGGCTGAAGCAGAGTGATAGGCTATGCAACAACATTGCTCGGGCACCTCCATTATGGAGGAGGTGCCTTATATATGGAGAGGTCCTCCGGCCATTGGCCGGGGACTCCTTAGGACGGCGCGCGCGGCCCCTTTAAGAGAGGAGGAGCGCGCGCGCGCGCCCTAAGCGCGGTGGCCGGGAAGGAGCGCACGCTGCCAGCAGAGCGGGAGGAAGACGCCGGGCACGGAGCGGAGAGGTGAGGGGAACAGCGTCCCTGCCTAGCAGGAGGCAGGGACGCCGACGCTACAACTTGTACCTAAGGTTGGACAACGATTTTAAAGGCCAACTTCACACAGACATTAAACGGCTGTATTTTAGAATCCATATTACAACTAAAAAATCAGCAGCAATGATTGCAATCATTTTCAGGAAGAAACTGAGTATTATCTGACAGAATTGCAGGGGTGCCAATACTTTTAGCCACCACTGTAATTGTTCAAATGCACCTTATGTCTAAGTGCAAATATAGTGATGAGTAAAGAGGAAGAACAAACACTGACAGAGCATTAATGTGTTGTAGCAGGACGAAGACCCTGGCTAGAACTGTCACTCAACATGGAGCACCCACCCCTCCCCCAAGCAACAAGAAAGCACAGAACTGCAGAGCTGTGAGCTGCTCTGGAGAAAACATGAGAGTACCCCTTTAAGGAATAAGATTTCCATTTGCTAACAGCAAACAGAGATCTTGTAAAACAGCAATAAATAAAAACAAATACAATTAGGGAGTTACAGTTTGTTTCATTAGAGTTTACAATGAATACGTTTTTTAGTGACAAAGGGGACCCTCCATTCATGTTATGGCCCATTAGAATAGTGTGAGACCCCTCTAGTCAGAAGTGGGATTTCAAGCAATGAAGATTCCAGTCAGTGCAAGAAATATGATAATGACTGACACCTAGCTCCCTGCAGTTAGGCAGCGGGGAGCCGGCTGTCAGTCAGCATGAAATTGGCAGTCACGCCCTGTCAACAGAGCAGAGCGGAAGCAGTAGAATTTCCTGCAGAAGCGGTCTGTGTCTGCAGAGATCGGCGCAACTACTTACCTGTTAGTTCTTAGGCCTGTACTAAAAAAATTTTTAAAAATAGTCCTGGATATCCCCTTTAATGAATTGGCACAACGTACACCAGCGAGCCCTTCATTAAAAACTTTAATGCACAAAGTCAGTCTTAATACATCAACTACAAAATCAACCTATTGTAGAAGATTTGGAGCTCTGTTTCAGAGCACCCCCTGCTGTAGGGATAGTCTTGTAGATTAAATTAATCTTGAAGCTAGAAATTATATGGAAGTAAAAGGCGAAAATTCACTTTAGGGTAAGGAGAGTAGAAAAAGGTAGAATAGAGCAGTCCACTAACAGGTCCTGCTCCATATGAGTTACCTGAGGGCGCTGTCCTTCAGTCACATTTGCAGAAATTCCCAGAGTTTTCACTAAGGTTTCTAGAGAAATGTGCTCACCAGGGGAATCTTGTACAAAGTGAAGCAAAACTTCTTCTCCTCCTTGTAAAAAAAAGAAAAAAAGAAAAAAGGGGGATAGAGCAAGTTAAACAGTTTAATTTCAGCAAAAAAATAAAAAAATAGCAGTGATGGATATCTCCTATTAAAACATACTGAGCTGTAGTTTCATAATAGTTGGGGAGCCACACGCTGTGGACCCCCAGCTCTATAGATTTATGACAGGCTTTACCCTTCTTCCTCACTATCTTCGCCTGATAAGCTCCATCCTGCCATCTTGTGGTTGTTTTAGATAAATTCTTACAATTCTAATTTGTGAACAATTCATATAAAATCCTTTTACTTTTAGTGACAATCAACATCCCCCCACTCTGCAGGAGATCTCCACTGAAGCTTCCTTGCACCCCATCTGCATTTGCCTGTAAAATGTAAGTTAGTTGAAATAAAGTCTAACTTAGGTAAACACTATCATCCGTCAAGAAAAACGTATTATTATTATAGCGCCATTCATTCCATGGAGCTTTACATGTGAAAGGGATATACATAGCACAAACAATTACAGTAAATTTTGAACAATGCAAGCCGGCGGCTGGTACAGGAGGAGCGAGGACTCTGCCCGCGAGGGCTCACAATGTACAGGGATTTATACTCTAGGGCACATATCTCAAACTCTGGTCAGCAGGGCGACTGTATTTAGCCCACAACGCCAGGCAGGCCACCCACCCGGCATCGCACTTTCAACTGTATCAGCATCCTGGATGCTGACAATATTGAAAGCAATGATGGAAGGAGTTTCAGCCGACGCTCCCTCTCCCATCATTCTCCCTCTACATCTGACGTTTCAGCGCAGCGGGCGCGATGATGTCATTACAACGCACCCACTGTTCCAAGCAGTGCAAAGGATCAGAAGATGCACTGCAGAGACTGGAGCAGGGGGAAGTCGAATGAGGAGAAGGGAGTATTTTTTTTTGTTTAATGTGGGGCCTATTATACTCTACAGAGGATCATGTGGGGCCAGCTATGCAGGGCCCATTACTCCGTACAGAGCGCTATGCGGGGCCCATTACTCTGTGTGAGCAATCATACTGTGATGGGGTCACCATAATATGGAGGAATTCACTGTGGAGGTATCTTACTGTGTTTGGGAGTGGGGGGGCACTTGTTTGCATTAGACTTTATGATCTGTATTATTCAAGGTTTTTAACCTTTGTTATTACATATTTAAATTAGCCATATGCTTTCTACAGCTCTTACATAACATATTACAAATATTTTATTCTAAGATCTATTACTTAAAATTGACTTTGTTTGTAGGACAACTACTTTAAGGCTGGTTTCACACGTCTGTCCGTATATTTCCGGTAGTGGAGATATCCACGTCCCGTGTGTGTCACACGTGTGGCAACCGTGTGCCGCATCAAGAGCACACGTACCGGCGCTTGGGAATCAGTGTACAGTTAGTGCTATTCCCAAATGCAGGGTGCTGAACACTGCCCTCATTATTGTCCCCCGCAGGCACTGTGATCGACACCAGCAGGGACACAATGGAGAGTAGTATTCTGCTCCCGAAGTGTCCACCTGTAAAAATAAGAATAAAATCCAAAATCCTTATACTCACTTGTCCTAAATGTCCCTGGCTGTAATCCATACGACCGCTGAGGCCGAGGAGAATGAGCGGCTGTCATGAGCGGGCCCCGGAGCTCAGGAGCGATGTCCGTCACTCACTAAGCACAGCTCCAGGACCCGCTCATTCTCCCCGACTCCTCTGCTGATGAGTCGCATGGATTACAACATACACGGGAACACTTAGGACAGGTGAGTATAAGGATTTTTTATTTTATTCTTATTTTTACAGGTGGACACTGCGGGAGCAGACCCTACTAGTCTCATCATTGTCCCTGCTGGTGCTGATCGCAGCGCCGGCAGGAAACCATGAAGAGTACAGCATTCAGCATCCGGCGCTCGGGAACAGGGCTAACTGTACACTGTTTCCCAAGCGCCGGTACATGTCACAATGATGGCATCCGTGTTAGGCACGTGTTTACGGGTTTATATGATCCGTGCTTTCGTTCAAAAAACTGACATGTCAGCTTGTGGAGCACACAGACGCATGGTTCATGGAAACACACTGACATGTGCACAGACCCATAGATTTGAATGGGTCTACATGTGCCAGTGTTTCCGGTACGTGTGGAAACTCATCACACGTACCGGAAATACTGATGTGTGAAAGAGCCCCAAGTCTGTTTCCATATGACAAGGTTCATTGTTATATTTGAGAAGGAAAAACTTCCTCAATTGGACCTTTTTTTTTTTTTTTAAATAAAGATCAAGGTTGGCCTGGGATGTGAAGCTGTTCATTTTGACCTGTGACTGTAATGATATGGTAATGAGCCTGTATTATTTTTACATTATCTACTCTACCTTGGTACACTATTTGCACTCTAATCATGTTTAGCTTTACTTGTTAAGTGTGCGCTGTGTACTCATCGTCTAATCTGTTTCTAACCCTCTGCTAACACCCTGTATCCTGAGCAAATTCTTCTGCAGAATTGCTTATCCTATTTAATAGTGTGAGCGCTTGGGGATATGGACACCTTATGGCTGCGTGCCCACTATGCGTTTTTCAAGGGTTTTTGACGCTGAATTTCCGCAGCAAAAACGCTTAAAAACCGCTTGGTAATACGTGCCCCATGGTCCCCAAGGATAATCCGCATGTGCTCTGCACATGCTGCAGAAATTTCCGCTGTGGATTATCATTGCGGAAAAATACGCAGCATGTCCATTAATTTTGTGGACACGCAGCGTAATCGCCGCCATTGACTTGCATTGAAACGCATAATATCCGTGTTAGTACATTTGTACACATGGATATTATGAGTTTCAATGTGCGGATGGTACCCAGGTCTGGAGGAGAGGAGACTCTCATCCAGACCCAGGTACCATAGAACCTGTTAAAAAAAAGAATTTAAAATAAAAAATAAAGATTACACTCACCTTCTGATGTCCTCCTGGTGTTTTCTCGGCTCCGTCTGGTCTGCTGTATGGGTCGTGGTGTTGTGAAGGACCTGCCATGACGTCATTGAGTCATGTGACCTGACACGACTCAATGACGCCACCGCAGGTCCTTCACACCACCGCGAGCCGCCCAAGACACCGGACGGAGCTGAGAAAACACCGGGAGAACATCGGAAGGCAAGTATAAAAAATTTTATTTACCATTTTTATTCTTTTTTTTTAACTAACTTGGTCACACTACTATAAATCCATGCCGGTTGCATGGATTTATATAGTGTGAACAAGTTGTCAAGCACTTTCCAAGTGAAGCTAAAAATCGCTTGGAAGAGCTCTTGATAACCCGCATGCAGAAATGCATGCAAAAACGCTTGACATATATATATTTTCTGCATAAGTATATTCTCACCTTGGTGACAATATCTCAAACCTTTTTCCCCAAGAGCTGCAGGAACTATAGAAAGAGTATTATACCTACAATGAGAAATAAACATAAGTGAACCCTCAGTATATTGCATAGAAAAAGATTCCCTAATATAGTGCTCCTTAGCAGAAGGTTATGTGGCCACGGGTATTTAAAAAAAAGATTTATTTATATGTATGTGTTTTTTTTGTTGTTCTTTTAAATAGCATAAAACACATGGCTTTAAAAGGGTACCTGTCACCAGGACTGTCATCACTGCAATGATTAGGAACTTCAGTTTGAATCGCTTTTGCCAGTGAATAATTCCCCCCTTATTCATGTTTTTTTGGGACTAATTTATTGGATATGACCATACACATCTGCGTGCTTTTAAATAAAATAGTACTTTTATACGAAGATTCGAATTCTGGATTTCCCCTTTTCCTGTACTTTATATTTGGAAAACTTGGGGACAAGTTTCCTTTAAACGAAAACTACGAATTAGCCCACCTCTGCTTAGGCTAGGACACAAGGTTGTCTAATATAACCATCGGTCGTAGCCGAACTTTATGGACTTTTCAGACACCGACCTCTTGAATCCCAGCTCCTTGTAGCTCTGCTTGGATTCATCCAGTTATAATTCTGAAATAAAGCAGAGATTTGTAGTTCCACAACATCAAAAGCCAGAAAACTACAGAGAATAAAAGGCAGCCGAGTGCTGTTGAGTTTACAAGGCGTGATGTTCATTAACAAGATAAGGGAATGGCAATCAGGGTTGTGCAAAAAGCCATAAAACTATTGCGCAAAACCTGGAGTAATTCAAGGACGACTTATATCATATGCCCACCACAGGCTGAAGCTCCTCCTTGTATGCATCATGTCATGACATTGCATAATTAGCTACTTCTCAATAAAATATGTTATTAACCATTCCTTCTTTTATTAAGGGGGATAACAATAACATCACAGGATTGTGGGAAATCTTATTTTCTGATCATTTTATTTCATGTACAGTCTGCAAGACATAGGTGCTGTTTATGCAGATTCCCCTTAAAACAATGCAGTATCTTATGTTCTGTGGGCAAAACTACTGTGTGCATTCTTACAGCACTTAAGGGGTTATCTAGGACTATTTTTTTTTTTTCAGCAATCACACCCCTTCAAAAAAGCAGCCTGGAAGAAAAGCTGCTCTGTTGATGTGGAGCAGCTGATTCGCCGGCAGGCACAGTGGCGTGTAAAAGTTTGGGCACCCCTGGTCAAAATTACTGTTATTGTGAACAGTTAAGCAAGAGATATCTAATATATATATAATCGTCTTATCCCGTCAGTCTGTCTGTCTTTCTGTCCAGGAAATCCCGCGTAGCTGATTGGTCCGGCCGCGGCCAATCAGCGACGCAGGATTTCACAAAAAGATGGCGGCCGTTACCGGCTCATCTGCCGGACGGAAGTCAGCGGCGATGTAGCCGGGAGATGAGCGGCGCTAGCCGCTCATCTCCCCGCTGCTGGCAGCACAAGTACCCCGATGGGCGGCGCCGCTAACCTCCATGCGGCTACCGTCGGGAGATCAGCGGCTTGGGCCGCTGATCTCCCGACGGCAAGTGTGAAGGGAGGGACGGTGCCGCTGCCCGGTCCTCAGTAATATGGTTTGCTGATTGGTCGCGACCAATCAGCGATATTGGCATCAAATTTAAACACCGTTTTGCTAATTGGACGCGGTCGCGACTAATCAGCGATTTTAGCGCCAAATTTAAACAAGCTATCTCGTCCTCACTAGTGTTGAGCCACCCCCGTAGTGTTCGAGTTCGGTTTGGTTCGTCGAACACCCGTGTGTTCGCCGAACTGTTCGTCGAACTGTTCGTCGAACACCTTCGAACACTGTTAAAACCAATGGCAGGCAAACAAAAACACATAGAAACACATAGAAAACACCTTCAAAGGTGTCCAAAAGCTGACAAACTGCTCAGAAGACACAACTAACACATGGAAAAGTGACAAGTACATATAGTCATGCGAAAAGAAAAGAGGTGGAGGAGTAAAAGGAGGGGGAGACACAGATATAGGCATGTCATGCCCTTCTAAAATCCAAAAAGTGAGAAGCCGACACGGCCAGTCCGCTCCTGCCCGTGCCACCTCCGTGTCGCCGGGTTTGTGCCAGAGCCGCGGTGAACCCTGACGGCCAGCCCCCCTCTCCCAATACTGGTGCCTGTCCGCTGGTGGGTCGAGAGAGCCCCCCTGTGGTGGAGGCAGCTCTAAGCTTTTTAATTTAAATTGTCTCTCTAATTTGAATGAATACACTTTAAATCCATTTACAAGGATCTATTGGAGGGCAAGTCTCATGCCAGCAGCCGCGTAATTCCAGCTCCAGTAGCGTCCACTAAAGCTGCTGCAGTTAAAAAGCTTTTATAAGGATCGAGCTCGGCTGTCCACCGCAAGGCATCCTAGTGCCAGTCCCAGCCCCTATGCCTTGGGGTGCCTCCTGATGCTCTTCACTAAGTATCCCGTGGTCCCGAAGCATTTCCTTTGAAAAAATTAAGTGTCCAAACTACAGGTGGTGTAGCTTGCTTAACAGCCGGGATAATCCGCTGACTAGCAGACACTGCTACTAGGCACAAAGTATTTCCTGGGCTAGATGCAGTTAAAAATTTGTAAGTAGATACTCTCGTTGGATGCTGAGAAAGCATTCCATAGAGTCTCCTGGCAAGCCATATATGATTCTTTTAAAAAGCTTGGGGTAGGGGTCTAGGGGACCCTTTTATAGCCAAAATCACGGCCCTGTATCACAATACGTCACCTAGGCTGAAGATAAATGGAACTGTAGCACCGAGGGCTCGGTTGCTACAGACGTATTGCACCTCACCCAGAGGTGTGATATCTCACTCTCAGATAAGGATGGAGTGTGGATCAGGACCCGACACCTGCATGCATTACACCACATTGCCGTGGGGCAGGGCGACCAATATGCCCCTGAGATGGGCACGACAGTCCCTGTCCCTGGCTGGAGTGGGGGGGAGGGAACACTGAGGAAGGGGAACCCTGCAGTGCAGGAGCAGGGAGGAAGCAGTTCCTGGGTGCATTGAGAAGGGAGTATAAAAGGTGGGCACCATCTTAGTTCAGTGCAGAGAAGTCTGAGCAGAAGTGGCAGGGAGCAGGGGCTCTGCATGAGCTCTGCTCCGGAGGCGGGCCTAGTAACAGAGGCCCAGGCCTGCAAGAGGGAGAAGGAAGGAAGAGGAGCGGAGAAGGAAGGAAGAGAAGCGGAGAAGGCTCCAGGAACGAGGAATGAAGGGATCCCAGGGGTGCGGACGGGCGAGTCGCCACCGCACGCCCGAATCCACCTGCGTGGAGGGGTCAGGCCAAAGGGGGAGACCGGTCCCCGAACTAGTGGAGGCAGGAAACGACCCTCAGCTAGAAACCGGAGGCTCTGACATTTTATGTGGCGCAGCCCCTTGCTCCACCCGCTAGGAAGGCACCACATAGGGTCAGGGAAACTGGCGCCAAGTTTACCAAGAGGAGGCCCGAGGCAGCCGGACAGAAGTGTTGGTAAGAAAGGCCAGACAAAGGACACACAAAGGGGGTCCTGTGAAGCACTCCAAAGTTATCTGGGAGTTGTCTGAGCCCCTCACCTGGTGAGCACAGTACGACGTGGGCAGCCGTTACCTGCAGACGTGGTCTGGATAATAAGAACTGTGAGTAAAGGCCCTGAACTGCATCACTGACTCCGTGTCATTACTGCTGCTGCCCTGCACCATCACCCCCATTCTCCGCATACACTGCCCTGAGGCTATACTCCTCCCGTGGGGAGTTAAGCTACGCTCTGCTGCACCCACAACACCAGCCTTAGCGGTCTGCCCTGTAGCGGCGGTTCACTCTGACCGCAATCCACGGGTGGCGTAGTCGGACATTTAAACATCAAAACCACATAAATAGTTCCACCACTGGTTTGACCGCCCTGAGCCACGGAACCGGGTCGCCGCCACGAAGACTACAACCACCAGCATCCACCGAAAAGGGTCCGGCTCCGGGTGTCCCAAGGCCCAGGGGGTGCGTCAGAACATTTTCATCACCTTTCACAATCACCAATGGGACAAGGCAGGGATGTCCTCTGTCCCCTCTCTTATACATCCTAGTGACGGAGCACCTGCTCTCATCAATTCGCCATAACCCCAATATTAGGTGGATTGAGGTGGGAGGCACCGAGTACAAGTGCTCTCTATTTGCTGATGATGTCCTAGTATATATCACTCAATCACATATATCCATCCCTGCTGTTATGGCTGAAATAGATCACTTTGTTACATGGTAAAATTTTAAAATCAATGCAGCGAAGTCTGAGGCCCTCGATGTCTCCCTCCCTAAATCCATATAGGATTCCATCCAGTCCAACTTTCCCTTTGCCTGGCCCTCACAGGGTATCAAATACTTAGGAATTCCTATTCATAGAGACCTCTCCCATCTATGTTATCTTCATTTTGGGCCCTTTATTGAACAATTCCATACAGACCACGGTTGGCAAGTTAGAACTGTAAGATTCACTACGTGAACCACTGGTGTTTTGTGGAAAAGCACATGTACACCACGTTCCAAATTATTATGCAAAAAGTGTTTAGGAGTGATAAGGGAAGAATTTGTTTGTCAGTTAAACTCATTGATGGTGATGTGTGTCAGGGCTCTTTATATCACTGTAAGCAATTGCAGACACCTGTGCTAATTAGTTTGGCAGGTGTGTCCAATGAAAGGCAAGACTACTTAAGAAGGCTCTCTCACATTATTAAGCAGCCTACATTTTCTGCCAAAATGGGAAAGAAAAAGGATGTGTCGGCTGCTGAGAAGCAACAAATTGTGGAGTGTATAGGTCAAGGCATGACTACAATCAACATTGTGCGATGATCAGGATGAAGTGTCTTGGCAATCAAGAAGCATGTAGCTGATTCACAGTACACACGTGTGCGTGCTGATAAGGGCAAATTGAGGACTCTTTCCTACAGGCAATTACGTCAGGTTGAAAGAGCAGCGGCAAAAAAGCCTTGTCATAGCAGCAGACAAATTTTTGAAGCTGCTTGTGCCTCCAACGTCCCCCGAACAACAAGATGCAGGGTCCTTCAGAGGTTTGCAGCTGTGCATACGCCATCCTGTCGACCTCCTCTATCCACTTCACACAAGCAGAAACGGCTCCAGTGGGCCAAACATTACATGAAGACTGATTTCAAAACTGTTTTGTTCACGGATGAGTGCCGTGCAGCGCTCGATGGTCCAGATGAATGGAGTGGAGGATGGCTGGTTGATGGACACCCCACGCAAACACGGCTACAGCGCCAACAAGGAGGAGGTGGAGTAATGTTTTGGGCTGGAATCATGGGGAGAGAGATTGTCGGCCCCTTTAGGATCCCTGAAGGCGCTAAAGATGAACTCCATAATGTATGTGGATTTTCTCAAACAGCACTTCCTGCCATGGTTCAAGAAGAAGAACCGTGTATTTCACAGCAAGATCATTTTTCTGCATGATAATGCACCATCTCATGCTGCACATAAAACATCTGCATCTCTGGCTGATATGGGCATAAAAGGGGACAAACTTATGGTGTGACCCCCATGCTCCCCTGACCTCTACCCCATTCAGAACCTTTGGAGCATCATTAAAAGGAGTGTCTATGATGGCGGGAGGCAGTTCACATCTAAGCAACAGCTCTGGGAGGGTATTCTGTCCTCATGCAAAACAATTGAAGCAGAAACCATCCAAAACCTGACAAATTCAATGGACGAGAGAGTTCAGAAGCTCCTTTCGAACAAGGGGTCCTATGTGAAAATGTAACATCACCTAGAATAAAGTTTTGAGTTGAAAACTGTTTGATTTCAGTTTCTAACAACCTGCTAATGCTTATAATTTCAAAAATGACCATTTTTTTGGTCTTTATTAAAATGAAAAGGTTGATCGAAAAGTTTGGGGGATCTAAGAGTGTGGCAACCCAGTAGTCATGATTACTTCGAATTCTGACAATATGAGGGTCATGCTGCAGGTAGTGCAGCAAGAAGGCACTTATGTGTCTTGCGCATCTCGGAGCCCCAAAATTATTTTCCGGGCTAGATGCAGCTAAAAATTATTTTTAATTTTAAGTCTGGTGAAGCTTATTATAGATGGCCTAATAGGATCAGTGCTGCACACTGCTACAAAGCCCAAATTATTTTCCAGTCAAGATACAGATAAACATGATTAGTAATTTGAAAGCTTAAAACGGTTGGTAGGGTGATTTTAACCAATCATCAAGCTTTTACTCTCCCCAGGATGACACAGGGGTAGAAAAGTCGTTTCGGATCCATGATTTGTTCATCTTTATGAACGTGAGTCTGTCTACATTATCAGTGGAGAGCCGCGTGCGCTTATCTGTCAGCACACCACCAGCAGCGCTGAACACACGTTCAGACAGAACGCTGGCTGCGGGGCATGACAAGATCTCCAAGGCGTAAGTGGCTAGCTCCGGCCATTTATCCAGATTGGAAGCCCAAAAAGAGCAAGGGTCCAGTGACACAGTCGTGGCTTCAATGTTTACTTGGAGATACTCCTGTACCATCGTCTCTAGGCGTTGACTATGTGTCAGACTTCTTGTCTCCTGTGGCCTTGCAAAGGATGGGCTAAAAAAGTGGTGAAATGATTCCGCAAAATTGATGTTACCAGCAGATACTGTGGTTCTGTTACGGTTTGAGTGCTGAACACTTGACGGTCCCACGGTTGGCAAGTTGGAACTGTGAGATTCACTACGTGCACCACTGGTATTTTGCGGAAAAGCACATGTAAGATTCTGCAACAGTCTCTGCTGATACTCCTGCATGCGTGCATCCCTTTCTATGGCAGGAATAATTTCTGCAAATTTACTTTTGTACCGGGGATCTAACAGTGTGGCAACCCAGTAGTCAGGATTACTTCTAATTCTCACAATTCGAGGGTCATGTTGCAGGTAGTGCAGCAAGAAGGCACTCATGTGTGTTGCGCATCCAGGAGCACCAAGTCCCTGTTGTGTTGGTGGCGAGGTAACAATCATGCTTCCTTCCTCTGTCCTCTCCCCCCAACCTTGCACAACAGAAATGTGATCAAGGTCTCCCTCATCTGATGAGTCTTCCATCAGTTCGTCCTCCACTTCTTCCTGGGCTCCTGCACCTTCCTCACTAGTTTGGCTGCTACCATGCGCCCTGGTAAAATCATCTCCCCCACCCTCACATGCCTGCCGCCCTGGTGCTGCCGACCGTCTGGACCTTGCAGATGTTAGCCCTTCCGCATACAACTCCTCCTCCTCTACTTCCTCCACCTCCTCTTGTGCCACCACCTGACTCCGAATTCTGTTTAACATGTGCTCCAGCATGTAAATCACCGGAATAGTCATGCTGATAATGGCATCGTCAGCACTAAACATCTTCGTCGCCATTTCAAAACTGTGCAGAAGGGTGCATAGGTCCCTGATCTGAGACCACTCCTCCAGCGTGATTTGCCCCACCTCTGAATCTCGTTGGCCCAGGCTATACGTCAGAATGAATTGCACCAGAGCTTGTCGGTGCTGCCACAGTCGCTGCAACATGTGCAGAGTTGAATTCCACCGGGTAGGCACATCGCATTTTAGCCGGTGAAGTGGCAGGCCCAACGACTTCTGTAGAGATGTAAGTCGCTGAGCTGCGGGATGCGAACGGCGGAAGTGAGCACACAGCGACCGTGCCCTCTGCAGAAGGCCATCTAGTCTGGGATAGTGGGCTAAAAATTGCTGGACAACCAGGTTCAACACGTGAGCCATACAAGGCACGTGTGTGACATTGCCCCGGCGAAGGGCCGCACCCAGGTTTGCAGCATTGTCGCACACGGCCTTCCCTGGTTTCAGGTCCAGTGGAGACAACCATTCATGAAATTGGTTCTCCAGAGCTGACCACAACTCCTCAGCTGTGTGACTCACATTTCCCAGACATTTCAATGTAAAAACCGCCTGATGACGTTGAGCCCTACTGCCAGCATAGTAAGGAGGTGTGCAGGATCCCTTCTGCGCAGTTAGAAAGCTTGTGGCATGACCAGACAGGCTTTGGGTGCAGGTGGAAGACCGAGAGGAGGTTGAGGAGGCAGAAGCAGTGGAGGAAAAATGACATAAAGAGGATTGACGCACAACTCGTGGGGACGGCAAGACTTGGACAGCAGCCCCTTGTCCTGCTGTCACCATAGTTACCCAGTGCCCAGTCAGCGACATGTAACGCCCCTGTCCATGCCTACTCGTCCAAGTGTCTGTGGTGAAATGCACCCTGTCACACACAGAGTTTCTCAAAGAAGCGGTGATGTTGTGTGCGACATGCTGGTGGAGCGCAGGCACACCTTTCTTTGAGAAGTAGTGCCGACTGGGCATCTGGTACTGGGGCACTGCGACGGACATAAGGTCTCGAAAATCCTCTGTGTCCACCAGGCGGAAAGGCAGCATTTCTGTAGCCAAGAGCTTGCAGATGGTGAAATTCAACCTCTTAGCTTTCTCATGGCTAGGAGGAAATGGTCTTTTACTTGTCCACATCTGAGGGACCGAGGCCTGGCTATTGTGCTTAGACGGGGTTGATAAGGGTGTCCCCGGCAAACTGCCGGTCTGTGAGGAAGATGCAGGCGGCATGTTAGGTTGCCTTGATCCAAAGGTGGTGCTATCGATGTCGGACAGCGCTCAAAACCAGCTGGTGTTCCCACCTCCAAAGAAAATGATGACCTGCCAATCACGCTGGCTGTTGCGGGTAAAGAGGTGGCAGGTCTGCGCCCCAAAACAGGTGTGACTGCTGTCCCCCCAGTCACAGAGGATGAAGAGGCCGCGGATGCACAAGATATGGCAGACGGTGGTTGGCCCGGCCGGCTAGGCCGCATTGTAGCACACTGAGCTTCCCACTGCAACTTATGCTTCATGTCCATGTGCCGGTTCATGCATGAAGTACTCAAACTATGTATTTTTTGGCCTCTACTTAGCTTTTGCTGACAAATGTTACAGATAACACGAGTTGGGTCATCTTTATCGATCTGAAAAAATGCCCAGGCTATGCAAGGCTTAGCACCCATGCGACCTGAAGAGCCACCACGACTTGTGGTGAGAGGCAGAGTTGTGTTTGAGGATGCAGTTGTTGACGTGCTTCCAGTACTACGTCTCTGTCCAGGAAGGCGCAACCTGACCTCGTCGTCACTAGCATCTTCCTCCACCTCCTCTGCTGACCTCATCTCTTGGCTGACTGTGGGTTGACAGTAAGTGGGATCTCCGACCTCATCATCATCACCCCGTGCGTTATCACACCCGTCGTCCTCAGAGCCAACCTGTTCCTGCCCTGACAAAAAACTAAAGTTGTCGCTCCAATCAGGTATTTGAGTCTTATCATCGTCTTCCTCATTGTCTCCACCAACAGGAGTTACAGTTTGGGAATGAGGGTCTACATTATGGTCAGAACCTTCTGCGTCTGGTCCTGGATCCGACTCATAAAGATTCTGGGCATCAGTGCAGATCATTTCCTCGTCTGGATTCACAGAAGTGCTGGAGTCGACCTCTGATTCCCAGGCTATAGTATGAGTAAACAGCTCTGCAGACTCAACCATCTGTTCTACCTCATACTCAGACGGGCAGCTGGAGATTTGGGAGCTGTGAGGAAGCAAGTGCGATTTGGGTGACACCTTTGAGGACTGGAGTATTTGTGATGTTGAAGTTGATGTGGAGGAGAGCCCACTTAAAGGAGCACTTGATATCCATTGAAGCACCTGCTGTTTTTGTGCCTCATCTGGAATTTGTAGCGATTGGCGTGGCCGTAAGAAAGGGATCTTATCACATTGTCCGCTAAAAGAAGTAGACATTTTAGTTTGGCTGGAAGATGGTCTTTCTTCTGCACCTACCCCACGGACACAACCTTTTTTCCCCTTCCCAACACGCCTATTCCCCTTTCCACCAGCAGCAGGCCTTTTTCCACTCATTTTGGTGGTTAACTAATTCACAACTCTGGAGTTGTTTGCACAAAAAAACAATGGATGGTAACCGAGCAGAGCTGAGTGGCCAAACTGTGGTATTAGGCCAAAACTATTGGCTGGGTTAGATGCAGAAAAAAATTATTTTTAATTTGCAACCTGATGGAGGTCAGTATAGATGGACTAATAGACCAAGTCCCACACACTGCTAGAAGCCCAAATATTTTTTCAGAGCTAGATGCAGAAATTTTTATTCAATTTGCAACCTGATGGAGGTCAGTATAGATGGACTAATAGACCAAGTCCCACACACCGCTAGTGTTATGTTCTGCTACCAAAGCTAAGGAAAGAGAGGAGATCTGTCCCTACTATAGGACTCAGCTGAATCCCTACGATGTAACAGGGAACCTGATCCTGCGATCAGACCTGCTAAAGTCCTAATCTAGTCTGTACGAAGACCTATAGATGTGGGGAGGGAATCCCTACAAGTACTAAGGACTGGGAGGAATATGGGACACCTCCTAACAGAAATAGTAGCAGACAGAAGAACAAACAAAATAGATAGAACATAGAGGTCCGTAGACCAAGCAAACTAACAGAGTAGACACAGAGCACAGGCTAGCTAGAAAGTAGATATACAATGAAGTCCAGCAAAGCCAGAAGGGCGGAGCAGGATTAAATAGGCCAACAAGGTCATGTGACCAGCAAAGGAAAAAAAACCTAACAGCAAGGTTCTAACAGTACCCCCCCTTCTAAGAGGATCCTCCGGATCCCCTAGGACCAGGCTTATCAGGAAATCTCCTGTGAAACGCTCTGATAAGTCTGGACGCGGAAACATCATCTGACCTCACCCAAGAGTTATCCTCGGGTCCGAAACCTTTCCAGGCCACAAGATACTGCAAACTACCTCTATACCGTCTAGAGTCAAGGATGCGAGAAATTTCATATTCCCCGTCCTCCACCACCGGAGGAACAGAGGCAGAGGCGTCACCATCCGACACAACAGCTTTTTTTAACAGAGAGACATGAAAGACCGGATTAATTCTCCAGGAGGTAGGAACCTCCAACCTAACAGCAGATTGGTTGACAACCTGAAGCACCTTAAAGGGCCCTACAAACTTGGGACCCAATTTCTTAGAAGGAATCCTTAACCGCAGATTCCTAGAGGACAACCAAACCATGTCACCAACAGCGAACAAAACCTCCTGTCGTTTCCTATCAAAGTAGTCTTTAGATTTTCTGTTGGCCTCCTGAAGATTACCACGTACATCCGTCCAAACTCTTTCCAAATCACCGGAAAAATTCTCCTCCTCAGGCACGGCAGATCCCAACTTGGAGAACGACCCAAACGACGGATGTCTCCCAGAACAACAAAAAAAAAGGCGAACAACCAGCAGAAGAAGATGTATGATTGTTCAGAGCAAATTCGGCAAGTGGCAGAAACTCAGACCACCCCTCTTGATTGTCTGCCACAAAACAACGCAAGAACTGCTCAACATCCTGGTTTTTCTTGAGAGCGAGGTGCCACCGATCCAATCTCCATCGGTTCACCACTGTTAGTACACACATTATCATAACCAGAAACTGACATAGCAGAGGATTTGCTCTCATTAACCCTAGCACGCAGTCTTCTATCCACCCGTATAGCTAATTGCATAGCCTGTTGCAAATCCTCAGGTGTAGGATAAGCAATTAGCAGGTCTTTAACCCTTTCACTGAGCCCAGCAAGAAATAGACTTTTCAGAGCAGAATCGTTCCACCCTGTTTGAGTGGACCAACGACGAAAATGTGTACAATATTTTTCCATATTACCTGATCCTTGTTTTAAACGTTTCAACTCAGTCTCAGCTGATGCCACACGGTCAGGATCATCATATAATAGTCCTAAAGCAGAAAAAAAACTATCCACTGATCTGAAGCATGTATCACTAGGTTGCAAAGAAAAGGCCCACTCCTGAGGCTCTTTGCGCAAAAGTGACATTATGAACCCTACGCGCTGGGATTCATCCCCAGAGGACTTGGGTCTCAAACGAAAATACAATAAGCAAGCATTTTTAAATGAAAAAAATTCTCGATGTTCACCAAAAAATAAATCCGGCAAACATACCTTAGGCTCCAAGAAATATGCTCCAGGACAGTTACTCACGTGCTGACGGAGCTCGGCCACTTCCAGAGAGAGTCCCTGCAGGTGTTTAGCCAAATCCTGAACCGACACCATGATGGAACAAAAAAAAATCTTTCCTTAGAGAATTTACAGGCTGGACTTACTGTTATGTTCTGCTACCAAAGCTAAGGAAAGAGAGGAGATCTGTCCCTACTATAGGACTCAGCTGAATCCCTACGATGTAACAGGGAACCTGATCCTGCGATCAGACCTGCTAAAGTCCTAATCTAGTCTGTACGAAGACCTATAGATGTGGGGAGGGAATCCCTACAAGTACTAAGGACTGGGAGGAATATGGGACACCTCCTAACAGAAATAGTAGCAGACAGAAGAACAAACAAAATAGATAGAACATAGAGGTCCGTAGACCAAGCAAACTAACAGAGTAGACACAGAGCACAGGCTAGCTAGAAAGTAGATATACAATGAAGTCCAGCAAAGCCAGAAGGGCGGAGCAGGATTAAATAGGCCAACAAGGTCATGTGACCAGCAAAGGAAAAAAAACCTAACAGCAAGGTTCTAACAGCTAGAAGCACAAATATTTTTTCAGAGCTAGATGCAGAAATTTTTTTTATTCAATTTGCAACCTGATGGAGGTCAGTATAGATGGACTAATAGACCAAGTCCCACACACTGCTAGAAGCCCAAATATTTTTTCAGAGCTAGATGCAGAAAAAAATTATTTTTAATTTGCAACCTGATGGAGGTCAGTATAGATGGACTAATAGACCAAGTCCCACACACCGCTAGAAGCCCAAATATTTTTTCAGAGCTAGATGCAGAAAATTTTTTTATTCAATTTGCAACCTGATGGAGGTCAGTATAGATGGACTAATAGACCAAGTCCCACACACCGCTAGAAGCCCAAATATTTTTTCAGAGCTAGATGCAGAAATTTTTTTTATTCAATTTGCAACCTGATGGAGGTCAGTATAGATGGACTAATAGACCAAGTCCCACACACTGCTAGAAGCCCAAATATTTTTTCAGAGCTAGATGCAGAAAAAAATTATATTCAGTTTGCAACCTGATGGAGGTCAGTATAGATGGACTAATAGAATGATGCTATGCCCAAAAGATTTTACTTCACTAGGTGCAGTAAAAAAATTGGTATTCTATACACAGGTGGTATATCTTGCAACACAGATAGGCTACTCCACTGAATAACACACTCTGCAATAGGCCAAAAAGGATTAGCTTTGCTAGATTCAGCCAAATGCTGTGAAAAAAACTTGCACAGCACTGGCACAGACCTGCCTGGCAAAAACTGATAGGAACTGATGTAACCTAGTCCTGAAAAGGACTCCAATTACAATTAGTCTTTACTCCCACAATCTATCTGTTTAAGAGCACAGACCTGCCTGATAAAAGTCGTAGGAAATGCTGTAACCTAGTCCTTAAAAGGACTGCAATCACAGCTATTCCCTACTCCCAAGCTATCTGTATATTTGTGCGAAAATTGGCTTGAAATTAACAAGGTATAGCGCACACAGCAACAGCGGTGCCGTCTAACACGCAGCTGCAGCAGTGAGAAAATGGTGGCGACGGGGAAAATGGCTTGGTCTTATAGGGCAAGGACATGTGACATACACTGCCAATCACACATGCCCTTGCTTGTGTGAAAAAAAACACTTCGCTCCGTGTGTGCGCTGCTGATAGGCTGACAGATTGCACCTCCCCACTGTAAATGCGGGAAAGAGAAAAAAAAATGAGATCCATCCCCTGCCCCTCCCCCCACCCCGCTGTACACTCAAACTGCGTATTAACATTAATTTTCATCATTACTGAGAAAAAATCCAGTTATGATTTTGGTGCACGAACAGTTATCGAACATAACCTCGAACAGCCGAATTTTTCTCAAATTGTTCGTGTTCGCCGACCGGCTCGAACACCGCCCAAAACAGCTCGAATTTGAGATTGGCGAACAGTTCGAGTAGAACAACGCTCATCTCTAGTCCTCACTAACACAGTTCGCTGATTGGTCGCGGCCGCCACCAATCACCGATATTGCCGCCAAATTTAAACACCGTTTTTCTGATTGGTCGCGGCCGGCAACAGCGACCAATCAGCGATTTTGGTGCCAAATTTAAACAACGCTCTGCTGATTGCGCCCGGTCGGCCGCATACATATTCTAGAATACCCGATGTGTTCGAATCGGGCCACCATCTAGTACATATATATATACACAAACACACACACACACAAAAACACTGGGTACGGAAAGCATTCAAACCCCTTTACATTTTTCATTTTTTTCTCATTAAAGTACACTCTGCACCCCATCTTGACTGAAAAAAAAACAGAAATGTAGAAATTTTTGTAAATTTATTGAAAAAGAAAAACTGAAATATCACATGGTCATAAGTATTCAGACCCTTTGCTCAGTATTGAGTAGAAGCACCCTTTTGAGCTAGTACAGCCATGAGTCTTCTAGGGAATGATGCAACAAGTTTTTCACACCTGGATTTGGGGAGCCTCTGCCATTCTTCCTTGAAGATCCTCTCCAGTTCTGTCAGGTTGGATGATGAACGTTGGTGGACAGCAATTTTCAGGTCTCTCCAGAGATGCTCAATTGGGTTTAGGTCAGGGTTCTGGCTGTGCTAGTCAAGAATGGTCACAGAGTTGTTCTGAAGCCACTCCTTTGTTATTTTAGCTGTGTGCTTAGGATCATTGTCTTGTTGGAAGGTGAACCTTCGGCCAAGTCTGAGGTCCAGAGCACTCTGGAAGAGGTTTGAATCCAGGATATCTCTATACTTGGCCGCATTCATGTTTCCTTCAATTGCAACCATTAATCCTGTCCCTGCAGCTGAAAAACACCCTCATAGCATGATGCTGCCACCACCATGTTTCACTGTTGGGATTGTATTGGGCAGGTGATGAGCAGTGCCTGGTTTTCTCCACACATACCGCTTAAAATTATCACCAAAAAGTTCTATCTTCGTCTCATCAGACCAGAGAATCTTATTTCTCATAGTCTGGGAGTCCTTCATGTGTTTTTGAGCAAACTCTATGCAGGCTTTCATATGTCTTTCTCTGAGGAGAGGCTTCCGTCGGTTCACTCTGCCATAAAGGCCCGACTGGTGGAGGGCTGCAGTAATAGTTGACTTTGTGGAACTTTCTCCCATCTCCCTACTGCATCTCTGGAGCTCAGCCACAGTGATATTGGGGTTCTTCTTTACCTCTCTCACCATTGCTCTTCTCCCACGATTGCTCAGTTTGGCTGGACGGCCAGGTCTAGGAAGACTTCTGTGGTCCTAAACTTCTTCCATTTAAGGATTATGGAGGCCACTGTGCTCTTAGGAACCTTGAATAATGCAGTAATTCTTTTGTAACCTTGGCCAGATCTGTGCCTTGCCACAATTCTGTCTCTGAGCTCCTTGGGCGGTTCCTTTGAGCTCATGATTCTCATTTGGTCTGACATGCACTGTGAGCTGTGACGTCTTATATAGACAGGTGTGTGCCTTTCCAAATCAAGTCCTATCAGTTTAATTAAACATCTGGACTCCAATGAAGGAGTAGAACCATCTCAAGGAGGATTACAAGGAAATGGACAGCATGTGACTTAAATATGAGTGTCTGAGCAAAGGGTCTGAATACTTATGACCATGTGATATTTCAGTTTTTCTTTTTTAATAAATTTGCAAAAATTTCTGCATTTCTGTTTTTTTTTCAGTCAAAATGGGGTGCAGAGTATACTTTAATGAAAAAAAAAAATGAACTTTTTAGATTTACCAAATGGCTGCAATGAAACAAAGAGTGAAAAATTTAAAGGGGTCTGAATACTTTCCGTATCCACTGTATGTATATATACACACACACACACACACACACACACACACACACACACACACACACACACACACACATATAATGTATTTTTTTAATTTTTATTTTTTTTGCCTAAAATAGAAAGGAAATCTGTCTTCTTAACTTTAGGCCTTTTATAAATCATTTCATCTTCAACTTGCTCAACTGTTAACTGTTCACAATAACAGTAATTTTGACCAGGGGTGCCCAAACTTTTATATGCCACAGTAGTGGTCACTGTTTTTTTTTTTGACTGTGAGCCTAAAAACTTAGTCCTGGACAACCCCTTTAAGTAAGGGGGATACAGACCAGCGTAAACAGTAAAACATATTTTGTTAACTGCCAAACAAGTTGTTATGGGCTTGTATATGAGAAGATTGTGAAAATGATCTGCAGTAGTGACTCCTAACCAGATCTTTGCTCCAACATCTGATAATCCAGAACCTATTTTTAGATAAGAGCAGCTATTTAAAATGTAAAGCTTAATAAGACAAGATCATAGAGATGTTTTTTGACATTACAGAAGCTTGATTGATGCCATTGATACTAATAGTGGAAGAATGTAAAGGAAAACTCCAGCCAATATATAATATATACCTTGAGGGGCAAAATATGGCACAGGGAGGGTGTCAGTCACAATTGGTTATTTTATATCATGCTCTGTCCAGTCAGGCCAGACAGACACAACACGGTGTATTCATTTTTACAGGAGTCTTACTTTATCACCAGGCAGCCAATAATTTTCCATGTCGGTGAATGCAAATCAGTACCTCAGCTCCCTCGCCATGTCTTGGGGTCTTTGACCAACATGTTGCCTGTAAATGCCGAACTTGCCTCTATGTACACTTACCCCCTGTGAAAAATTTACCATCTACAAATTCTTCCAGCCCCAAACTCTCCGGTCCAATCCCGATCAGACGGATTTGGTTGTCACCGAACGAATTTTGCAGCTTGGAAACTTCTTTTGCCATCCAGCGGCAAACCTGGCAGCCGAATCTTCTCAGGAAGAACAGGACGCTGGTGTGGTCTCTCCACAGCGACTGCAACTCAACTGTCTGAAGGTGCAAAATGTCAAATGTAATCCCCACAGCTGACTATCAGCAGCGTCCAGACATCTGTATATTCATCATGGTTAGACTCCCCTATGTCCACTGCATCTGAGATACACATGTAACATATACACTGGACATACATGACCTCCCATCATGACCAAGGACTGTCTCAGCACACAAAACGGGTAGATGTCCGCATGGTGACCTGTCACCAGTTTGTATGCATAGCTAATAAAAGAAGATTTTAGGATTACCACCTTTCTTCCTCCGAATGGCAGATACAGTGTCCATGCTCCGGATCACAGAACTTACAAGCAGCACAGAACGGGATCTACTCCACAGAAATCTTCAGGCAGGGTACATATCTGGGCAGTGCTACCCTACAGGCCTCCCGAGCTGCAAGGTAGGGCTTTGGGTATTAGACAAGCAGTCTTGATCTACTCAGGGCTCGTACACACAACTGTTATCAGTCAAAAAAAAAAAATATATATATAATCTATCGGATTGTATAAGGCTGACAAGTGAGAGAAAAAAAAAATTCACCATACTTTTCTGGATGAAAGTTTGGACCTATTTTTTATACTATCGCATAAACCTATCCTTAGGGAGACCTGTTAGTACACGAGTTCCTATTAAAAATAAAGCTGTTACACAAATCCCTAGGGGCAGTTGGCCCTTCTACGTATCTGTTATGCCATCCAGTCTGACTTTGGTGCCAGGACACATTACCATTTACATAAACTCTAAGCCAGTCTCTTCTTCAGTCATTAAAATCTTCCAAGACATGAAAGCAAAAAGCGGAGGGAAACCTGTAAGCCTCCTGCTGTATAGGGTGGCTAAGGCAGATAAATACCGCACAAACCAATGTCTTCTAGGACCACCCTTTAAATTTGGCGTTGCTCTGAATGTGGGCCACTATCAGTGCAATGCACCGTGGAGCTCCCTACGCTTGCACTTGGTGATGCCCTATTCTATTTATGTTCTAGTACCTGTCAGTCAATAATTCTCCACCGAGCAGCATATCATGCTCAAAAATATAAAATTAAAAATCTAGAAGTAAGGCTTTTTTTTTTTTAAAATAATTCTCACTGGTCGCCATCTTTGGCTGTTTTCAGCAGCACTCTGGTCCATGCCGGTACCACGTGACCGCATCTGTAAATCATCAGATCATACTGCATCTTCTGTGTGGAGCAGTGGATGCTTTCTCTATTTACGTCTATGAGACTCAGTATGAGGTCTCGTTAAGTGTCTCATAGGCTAAGAGCAGGTGCAGACTGCCATAGATTCTCTCATCGTGCCGATTATGCAAATCACACTCCGATCAGTGTGCTCAGATTCTCTCAGATGAGAGAATCGGAGCACAAGTGGAGAAGATGAAGAAAAAAAAAATGTCTGAATGTTCTCCATTCGGTCAGTGATCGGAAATCAGACCTCACTCAGATGTCATCCGAGTGCAGTCCAATGTTTCCCACGCACTCACTGAATTGCATGGCTGAGTGCGATGTGAATATCAGATCAAACTAGAGCATGCATAAATAATTATTGAACAGCTCGATAGACTAACATTGGTCTGGGTGTAATCCAATGTTTTGTTGGATTTTATATGGACAGATCATACGGTTGTCTGCATTAGCCCTTACACATTGAGAAAATTCAAAAAGTGACCTCCATTCCATACAGCAGAAAGTGTGGTTCAGAAGGACGCAAATGTGGTCATATCAGTGCGCTGCTGAAAACGGTAACCTGAGAATATATTACTGCGCTCATTGGACATACACACCTAACAGCTACCAATGGAAGAAATTAAAAAATTCTGAGTACTCCTTTAAATAAGAGGAAAAATAAGATTCTCCTCAATGTGCAGAATTACATTTTCATACATTTTTGATCCAAGTGACCATCTTTACCATCAGTGTGGTAATCCTGTTTAATTCTAAAAAAAACAAAAATAAATTCAAACTGCTCCTACTCGTTAAAGAGAACCTGTCAGCAGTATTTAGCCCTTTAAACTAAAGGCAGGGCTATAATGGCACAGCGAAGCTGATTAATCTGATACCTGATATGAAGGGATTCACTCAGTGGCTGCTGAATACTCACCTTGTGAAGTTTTCAGAAAATGACGTCTTGTGTGCTTCAGGGCGTAACGTGGGGGCAGGATCTTCTCCCCCCACACCCCAAGCCTCCTCTGCTTCTTGTACAGGTCACTGATTATTCAGTGACCTGACTCAGTTTTGAAATTCTGCGCCGCCATCATTGTGTGGGCGACACGTGCACAGTGAGAGCTGGTGTCTTATGTGCAGGACTTCAATAAAATGGCGCCGAGGCGGCACATGCGCAGATCGAGATTTCGCTATAGAGTTCGCTTTATTGACATTTTGGGGTAGATCCGATGTTTTAAAAAAAAACGTATTTCTGGCGTTTGGAATTTTTTTCTCGTTACACTGTTTACAGATCGGATTAATTCTTTTTTTTATATTGATAGATCGGGCGATTCTGAACTCTGCGATACCAAATATGTGTATGTGGTTTTTTTTTTAGTATTTTATTTTGAATGGGGCAAAAGGGGGGTGATTTAAACTTTTATATTGTTTTAATATTTTTAAAAACATTTTTACACTTTTTGCTTGCTTCTATAGTCTCCATAGGAGACTAGAAGCAGCAATTGTCCTTACGCCTCTGCTACATAGAGGTGATGAGCAGATCACCTCTATGTAGCAGAAATGCTCCTGTGCTATGAGCGCCAACCACCAGATGGCGCTCATAGCGATCAGTACATGACAACCACTGGGGTCTGCTGCAGACCCAGGGTTGTCATGCCCACCCATCAGTGAACCGCGATCACGTGACGGGGTCACCGATGGGTGGGGTAAGTGACGCAGTTCCGGGGCGGCGCTGTTAGGCTGCGTGCACACGATGTGTTCTTCATGCGTTTATGCTGCGGAATTTCCGCAGCGGAAACGCATCAAAAACGCATGGTAATCCGCACCCCATGGTCCCCAATGGCATTCCGCAATGTCAATGCACATGCTGCGGATTTTTCCGCAGCGTTTCTGCAGCGCAAATAAATCCGCAGCATGTTCATTAATTTTGCGGAAGCGCCGCCATTGACTTGCATTGAGACGCATAGAATCCGTGTCTGTACATTTGTACAAGCGGATTATATGCGGTTCAATGTGCGGATGGTACCCAGTTCTGGAGGAGAGGAGACTCTCATCCAGACCTGGGTACCATTGTACCTGTGAAAAAAGAATAAAATAATAAATAAAGTTTATATTCACCTGTCCGGCTGCCCCTGCAGCGCTTCTCCTTCCAGGACCTGAGATGACGTCGCGGTCATGTGACCGCAGGCTGTCTCGCGAGATGCCGGCAAGCCAGGAAGGAACCAGGAAGGAGCGCGACAGCACACGCGGCGGCATCGGAGGCAAGTATAGCTTTTATTTTTTTATTTTTACGGTCACACTATATAAATCCATGCCGTTTGCACAATCTGCATGCGTTTTTTCTGCCAGGGAGATGCAGAAATGCTGCAGAAATTTTCTGCTTCATTTCTGCATCGTGGGCACATAGCCTTAGGCTAAGTGCCCATGATGCAGAAATGCTGCAGATTTTTTCCGCATCTCCCTGGCAGGAAAAATGCATGCGGATTTTACATGCGTTTTTCCCGCCAGGTAGAAGCGTTTGTCAAGCGTTTTTGCATGCATTTCTTCATGCGGGTTTTCAAGCGCTTTTCCAAGCGATTTTAGCATCACTTGGAAAGTGCTTGACAACTTGTTCACACTATATAAATCCATGCAACCGGCATGGATTTATATAGTGTGACCAAGTAATAGTTAAAAAAAGATTAAAAGAAAAAACATTATACTTACCTTCTGATGGCCCCCGGTCTTTTCTCCGCTGCGTCCAATCTCTTGTACGTCTGGCGGTGGTGTGAAAGGACCTTTCATGGTGTCATTTAGTCATGTGACAGGTCACGCGACCGACTAAATGACGTCATGGAGGGTCCTTTCCCACCACCGAGAGCCATACAAGAGACTGGACGCAGCGGAGAAAAGACCAGGAGCCATCATAAGGTAAGTATATGTTTATTTTTTATTTTAAATTCTTTTTTTAACAGGTACTATGGTACCTGAGTCTGAAGGGGAGTCTCCTCTTCTCCAGACCCGGGTACCATCCGCACATTGAATCGCTTAATATCCGCATGTGCATATGTAGTCATGCGGATATTAAGCGATTCAATGCAAGTCATTGGCGGCAATTACGCTGCGTGTCGACAAAATTAATGGACATGCTGCGTATTTTTTCCGCAATGATAGTCAGCAGCGGAAATTTCTGCAGCATGTGCACAGCACATGTGGATCATCATTGGGGACCATTGGGCACGTATTACCAAGCGTTTAAGCGTTTTCGCTGCGGAAATTCAGCGGCAAAAATGCTTGAAAAACGCAAAGTGGGCACGCAGCCTTAAATGCCGCTGTCAGAAATTGACAGCGGCATTTAACATGTTGACAGCCGCGAGTGGATCGGGATTCCACCCGCGGCTGTTGCGGGCACATGTTAGCTGTATAAATCAGCTGACATGTGCCCGGTTCAGTGTGGGCTCAGCGCCGGAGCCAGCGCTGAACAGGAGGTGATAGCGTGGTGCGTACTATTACGCCACAGGCTTTAAAGGGGTTAAAATACACAGCGTAAAAAAAAAAAACCTCACCAAAAACCCATTGTGGGAACGTAGCCTTATGTTCACAGACTTATTGATTTGAATCCAAAACAAACATGTCCCTTATTCTTTTCATCATGGACACTCCGTCCACAAAAAGAAAAAAAAAAACTACAGATGTGTGAATAGCCCCATAGACTATAATGGGTTAACGTGAAATACGGATTGAACAGGTATGTGAAAAGCGGAGGTCTGAATGAGGCCTTAGTTGAAGGTGGGTAAGAATAGACTCCCCCGCAGACTGCTGCATGGAGCCCCATCACCTCATTGTGGAGACCACAGCAATCTGAAAGCAGCCCCAAAGTTGTACCTCACTTCTGGGTGACTGTACCCACTTTCTGGTATGTGGGTGATCAGGTGAGCCTCATAGTTAGTCTATAGGGTATATAATGTGCAGACATGTGCATAATGACTGCAGAGCATGTACAATGATCACTCACCAGCATTGCTATATAACCAGGCACTGCAGAGAGTGATGAAATCCCCTAATTCATTACCACAGCTGAGACTGCGGATCTGGGTGTGATCTAGACAGCGAGGATAAGGAAACAATGGTATTAAGACCCCAGAACAGTATGATCAGACCCCAGCTCACCTCCCCGGTCAGAGCATTCTTTACTGGGAGAGCTCCCAGCTTCACCAGGTCCACATCCCCCATATCGTACGGTGTTTTGGAGAGTTGCTTCCTGGTAGTATTACTACTGGTCCTGCAGCGGTATCCCCTCAGCCAATCACAGCTCAGGACCTCGCCGGGATGGGGTTGAAAGGGCGAGCTGTAGAGCCTTATATGGTATGTGGGCGGGGCTTAGTTGTATAAGTCGATACAATGTATCTTTCATAACATCGCTCTGAAAAGATGACACGTGACAAGATAACGGCTCCGGCAGAACTGCTGCTACAGCGGGTGGTGGAACAGTCCTTGTATACTGTGTGTGCAGGGTCGGTCTGGCCTGGCGGGAAATCGGAAAATTTCCCGGTGGGCCCCGATATGAGAGTGAGAAAATTGGTGGCGGGGGCCCTTTAAAAGCGCGGCTGAAGCAAATGTAGCATCGCGCGCACGGCACATTCATTGGTGACAGCGGGCCTGCAGTGACGTGCATGCAGCATACTTACCATGTGAGTCTCTGCCACTGAGAGGACGGATTCTTTCTGGGCGGTGACACGCACAGCGCGCTCTGCTTTCCCGCTGGCTGGCAGACTGTGCTGTGGTGTCAGGTGACACTGATGCTGACGCCGCTCTCTTCTGGCCTCTGATACGCCGCGACCGCGCTCTGCAGTGCTTTCTCTCTGCTCCGGGGCCGGCCTCTGAGACGCCGGCGCCACCGAAGCTGATGTCTCGCTCTGCTCTCCCTGCTCCCGGGCTTCTGATACGTCCCATCTCGGCTCCATATCTGCCCTGGCCTGCTCCCCTGTAGTAATACTGGCTCCCGGGTGGTGGCACCGCCCCCTTCTCTCCTGCTCTGACTCTGGGCTTTTTTATACCGGTTCCGGGGCTGGATATGTGGACGGTGACCTGCAGCACTCTACAGTTCAACTCTCCAACCAGGCCTGGAATTTGAAACAAGGCTGCAGGCCTACAGCTGTCACTGCTTCAATTTCATATCAAGAGCACCGTGCTAAATATTCAATAATGTTTTTATGGGTGAGTCATATGCCTGTGTGCGTGTATATGCCTGCAGTGCATGTGTGTATATGTCTGCGGTGCGTGCGTGTATATGCCTGCGTGTGTGTGTGTACAGTGTGTGTGTAAATGCCTGTGTGTGAACAGTGTGTGTGTGTATATGCCTGTGTGTACAGTGTGTGTGTGTATATGCCTGCGATGCGTGTGTATATATGCTTGCGTGTGTGTGTGTGTGTATATGCCTGCCTGTGTGTATATGCATGTGTGTACAGTTTGTGTATATGGCTGTGTGTGTACAGTGTGTGTGTATATGCCTGCCTGCATGTGTGTGTATGTATTTGAGTGCCTGCATGTCTACATGTGTATATGTGTCTTCACACGTGTGTGCATGCTTCCCTGCATGTCTGCATTTTTGTGTGTGATTGTCTGAGTGTGTCTGTGCATGACTGCGTGTACATTTCTGTGAGTGCTTGCCTGCATGTGTACGTGTCCCCATTTCTGTATGTGTATCTGCTTGTGTATATTAGGGCTCTTTCACATGTCCTGATATTTACGGGACTGGAGATATCCGTGTCCACCTGTGTGTCATCCGCGTGACACATACCAGCGCTTGGGAATCAATGTACAGTTAGCGCTGTTCCCAAGAGCTGGGTGCTGCCCTCATCATAGATCCCTGCCGGTGCTGCGATCAGCAGCAGCAGGGTCAATGATGAGAGTAGTAGTCTACTCCCGCCGTGTCCAACTGTAAAAATAGGAATAAAATAAAAAACTCCTTATACTCACCTCTCCTAAGTGTCACCCGCTGTAATCCGTGCGAGCGCTCACGCCGAGGAGAATGACTCCTGCAGCGAGCGGGCCCCGGAGCTGTGCTCAGTGATTGACAGGGCACCCCTTGTTGAGCGCTTGGGAAGAGCGCTGTCATCAGTGTGCGGGACGTTTTGCAGGAGGTGCAGCAGGTAAAAACTTTCATTTTAAATGGGTCTGCGTGTACCAATGTCTCTGGTACGTGTGGAAACTGTCATCACATGTACTGACGTGTGAAAGAGCCCTTAGTATGTGTCTGTGTGCGCTTGTTTTCGAGTGTGTAAGCGCGCTTCTGCATGTCTGTGTGCTCTTCCGAAGATTTATTATATTTGGGGAGAGATGGGAGAGAAATTTTAGGAGACAGAATGGGGAGATGTGTGAAATAACTAGGGGAGGTGTGGGAATGGGTGCGGGAACAGAATGGGGAAGGGATGTATGAGGAAACAGTACGGAGAGTGGGGGAATAGTGTGAGGAGACAGTATGGAGGGAGAAAAGTGTGAGGTGACACAGCACAGAGACTAGGTCGTGTGGGGGAAGGTATGGAGATGCGGCAGTATGGGGGAAACAGTATGAGGGCACAGAAAGGGGGGAACAGTATGCTGAGGAGGGGGAGTGTGATGAAAGGGCACAGTATAGAGACTGAGCAGTATAGGGGGGACACAGTGTGAGAGGACAATGTGAACAGGGGGCCCAGTATGGTAAGGAGAGGACAGTGTGGAGAGCAGGTACCATAAGAGGGGTAGAGTGTATGTCATGTTTTGTGCAGGGAGCATTATAAGAGTTAGGTTTATTCAGGGGATCAGTGTAGATATTTTTATTCAGGAGCATGATAATGACACTGCTATCTTTAAGGGCATCGTGTGGGGATGAGCTGCAGAAGACCGGAGAATATGGAAGTCTGCAGAGACGAGCTGTGGATGAGAAAAGTCCTCAAGTGGTCTGGACAAGATGGAGACGAAAAGAAAGAGAACGACTCTAATCAGAGAAGACGTCTCAGGTAAGATACCTGGATGTAAATGTTCATTTGTGATCCTGCCTGTGTCTCATCAGAACTGTGCTTCCTGTATGGTCCGCAGTCTGATGATGACTGATAACTCCCAGTATCTCTATTGTTAATTACATGCTGGGAGTTGTAGGTTTATGCGATACAAAGATATATGGGGCTGACCTGACATTACAATTGATGGTGGTTCAGATGATGTATTCATGTACTGATGTGTTTGTGCGCGTCTGCGTGTTTCTGCGCGTCGGCGTGTTTGTGCGCGTCTGCGTATCTGGAATAATATGTATTTTTGTAAGATGCGTGTACGTAACTGTGCATTGTGGTGTGTAATAACATTCATATGCTTGAGGCACCTTTACTAAATCTATTAGGTCTCTTTCACATGTGTTAGGGAATTCCATTTGTCTTTCCACATTTAGGAACAGACAAGTGAAATTTGCTAACCTTGTCATAACTGTCACCATTGGGATGTGCTTGTATGGAGCGGGTTCAGGAGCTGAGCCTGCTCCATACCGGGCAGATGTCGGCTGTGTTACATAGCCGGCGTCTGCCAGTAACAGCAGTGATCAGAGCTCGCCTTGATTGCTGCTGTTTTGAGTATTTAAGTGCCCTTTTCAATCACTGACAGCGGCATTTAGATTGCACAATGGCCGGTGCATGCAGTCACCTGTTCCCTTCAGCCCCCTGTGACGCAGTTGCAGGTTGCTGATGGGTTGCCAGTAGTGCTGAGTGAGCGTGGTCGGATAAGAGACATTACAGTCACCGCGAACTACAAAGTGAGCGTGCTGCAATAACGTCCGGCACCTTGATTGTGACACTTCCATGGAGCCCAACCTCAGGCTGAGCTTCATTGAATGACTAACATGGTAGCTGCACCTGCACCAGCGTTGTTCACATGCATTTCCGCATGCGGGTTGTCAAGCGCTTTCTAAGCGATTTTAGCATCACTTGGAAAGTGCTTGTCAACTTGGTCATGTGGCACCCTAGGGGTCTGGTTGCCACAGTGGTAGAAATACCATGTCTGAGAGCTAGCATGGGTTTTCCTGGTCAGGAGCACTGTAACATGCAACACCTCCTGCCCCAGTCCAGGGAGCTGAGGAACCTGCCCTTTATAAACTGGGTCTGGGGCGGGGTTAGTGAATCAGAGTCTAGTGAGAGTCAGAGCAGCAAGCAAGGAGCTCTGTAGGAGACAGGAGCTGAAGGCCAGGGACTTGAGCTAGCAGAGCTCGTCCTGGCCAAAGACGCAGAGAACCGGACACAGGAGTCCGAGGCTGTGAGGATTTCCACATCCAGCAGCAGAAACCACCTGGCAGGGGATTTAAGGTTCTCTGGCCATAGGAAGCCCGGAGGCTCAGTCACACGCAAGGGACCGGCACCGCCATCGAGGAGGGGAGGCTACCAAAAGCCCCAAGTCACCAGCCATACGGGTGAGCACCAGACGGTACACTCAGGGACGTGGGCTACTACACGACTACAGCAAGGTAGCCAGGAAGAGTGCAGTCAGACGGGAAGGCCTACACCTCCACCTGGCCAGGGGCACTCTTGTTCGCTCACAGACTGACCAGGCCTCTAATGTTAGCCAGTACTCCCGGCAGAACCTTCTTCATTACCAACAGTAAAGACTCTGAACTGCACTGCACGGACTCTGAGTCATTTCTGCTGCGCCCATGCACCACAACCCTCATCATCTACACACGCTGCCCTGAGGCTATACTCCTCCCGTGGGGAGTTATACTACCCTCTGCTGCGCACCCAACATCAGCCTCAGCGGTCTGCCCCACAGCGGCGGTTCTCAGTGACCGCGATCCACGGGTGGCGTAGTCAGACATTTAAACATTGAAAACCAAATAAACAGATCCGCCACTGGTTTGACCACCCTGAGCCACGGGACCGGGTCGCCACCACTGAGACTACAACCCCCAGCATTACACAGAGACCCGGCTCCAGTTATTCCCCTACACACGGCCCAGGGGGCGCGTCAACTTTGGCGTAGTCGGCAGGATTTTGTGCCCGCAACCACCGGGTACTGCGTACCTGAAGAAAGACTGTGATACTTACCGTGGTGAAGTTTCCCGCCATCCGCAGCCGTTTTCCCGCCATCCGCAGCCATTTTCCCGCCTTTGGGCGCCATTTTCGTGACGCCGCGCGGGAAGAAGAGGGGCGTGGACGAAAAAAAACGCGCGAGAGCTGAAGCCCCGCCTTCCGTACTGATGCTGCGCAAGGTCCTGGAAGCAGCCCAGCAGACGCCGACGTCATCAGCACGCGACGCAAGGTTCTCGACCCCGACGATCGCCTGCGGAGCCGCGGCCTACGGAGAAAAAGCAACGGAAGGTAGGCCACGGTTAACTAGGGGGGAGGAATACACCAGGAATGGAGGGAGCTGCCAGCGCGGCTGCTGCCGCAGTGATGCCGTTCACGATGCCGTATATCCCCGGAGCGGCATGGTTACCCCAGTACTCAGGGGAGTCGCATACCCTGAGCGACTTTAAGGAAAGACTGAATAGCCTATTCAAAGTATAACCCCTGTCCGAGGAATAAAAGGTGAGCATCCTGATAGGCCAGTTAATCGGAGCAGCCCAAAGAGAAGTAAAGTCCTGGTCAGCCAGGGAAAAGGGGACTGTAAACGAAATACTGGCCCGTCTAAAGGACACTTTTGATACCCGCACCTCAGCAGAGATCAAGCTAAAATTTTATGGGTGCAAACAACGGGCACAAGACAGTATACAGGACTATGCTTTGAATTTGCAGGAGGCCTTGAGAGCCAATAAGCAGGCAGACCCTGACAGCGTGCGGAATGAGGATAAGCTGTTGACTGAACAGTTCATTGAGGGTCTGCAGTCCAGCACCCACCGAACCCAGTTGCGTGTAATTGCCTTACAGAACCCTGATTTAGACTTTGCGCAGTTTAAAGACAGTGCCATCCGGGTGCTCCAAGAACCGGCACCAGGTGGCGCTGTAACCCACAGGCGCCCCCCTATCACCAGGAGGCGGCGCCCTTGTCTGCAGAGCCTGTGGGAGCTGATGCACAGGCTTTGGACAAAGCCCTGGCTGCAGACCTGCACCATCAGGTCCAAGAGCTGACCAAAAGCGTTGCCGCGCTAACCAGAACTGTGCAGTCTTTACAGGTGTCCCCTCCAAGAAAGAGCCAGCTGGCTTCCAGTCCGGAGGACGCCCCTTTGCGCCGACAGAGGAGGGTCCCATCGTCCAGAGGAAGGCCCAGCGACCGCTACGACCAGGACGGACAATCCATCTGCCGCCGCTGCAACCAACCAGGACATATGACAAGGTACTGTCATTTAAACGGGCTCAACCTGGGGCTGAGGGCCGACCCCCAGGCATAAGACCATCAGGCCCATCGAGCTGGCGTGATAAGTACGTAGGGGGACGACCGGTCTTGCCTGTGGTGCTGGATGGCATTTCTATGAGTGCACTATTGGACACCGGGTCACAGGTAACCACCATCCCCTATGTGCTTTTTAAGCGGTACTGGAATGACTCAGATATTACCCGCTACCCAGATAACGATTTGAGCATCATAGCCAGCAATGGTGAGCCCGTGCCGCAGGTGGGATTCAAGGAGGTGACCATCAAAATTGGTAAAGTTGAACTGCCAGCGCAAGGACTGATTATTGTGGACATTGACCGTCGTGAAAGCCACCCTAAGATAACCTTGGGTACTAATGTTATTGAAAATTGTCTTGCAGCGATAATTGTCATATTACAGCAGGTTGCGATGAACGCCAGCTCCAGCCAGCAGCGTGTCCTGCAAAAAGAGATCAGAGCCCTGATGAAAAGGCAACAGGTAGAACTGTCTGGTGGTGAGATTGGTAGCGTTAGGATGAGTGACCCGTTCCCTATCGCCATGCCCCCAAAAAGTGAGATGATGATCTCGTGCCTGACTGCAATCGGGTTAAGAGGAAGGGACTACCAAGCCATGGTAGAACCCGTCTACTCAGACAGTAGGCCCACCATTTTGACTGCACGGGGGGTGGTCGATGTACGCCATGGGAGGGTACCCGTCCCCATCCTAAACATTGGGGAAAGAAAAGTATACTTGCCCCGGTATGCCACTCTATCCAAATTGTTCACCGTTAGCCAAAACTCTGTAAAGGCCGTGGAACCCTTGCCTCCATCTCTATAAGAGGAGGGTAACGGCTCCTAGAAACAATCGGAGGACTGGTGTCAGAAGCTGCAGGTGGGCACTGACTCCACTCCCTCACACCAAAAACAGGGAGTCTACCGGGTGGTTCAGGAGTACGAAAGAGTCTTTAGCAAACACCCGCTAGACTTTGGGGGAGTAAAGGGGGTAGAACACCACATCCTCACGGGAGACCATCCACCCATAAAGGAAAGATACCGGCCTGTACCCCCTGCACACTATCAGAATGCCAAGGGAATGTTGCGAGACATGAAGGAGGCTGGGGTAATCAGGGACAGCTGTAGCCCCTGGGCAGCTCCACTAGTTCTTGTGAAAAAGAAAGATGGCACCATGAGAATGTGTGTAGATTACAGAAAGGTCAACCGTATCACACACAAAGATGCGTACCCGTTACCTAAGATAGAGGAATCTTTAGCTGCATTAAAGTCTGCTAACTTCTTCTCCACTTTGGATCTTACTAGTGGGTACTGGCAGGTTCCTGTAGCAGAGGCAGACAAGGAGAAGACCGTGTTCACCACCTGTCACGCTGTATCGGCGTTCAGGAGGTCAGGAGCCTATGCTGACCCTACACTGAGGCCCTGCCTAATCCCTCTACCTGGAGGTACTGTTGATGGTACAGACGTCCAGGCCGCCAGCGTAAACCTACCTCCTGATAATCCCGGAACCTCAGTAATCTAGTCTTGAGAAGGACCCCGATCACAACAATTGGGGACAGGACCGTATTTGCCAAACACAATACAAGATGAACGAGACTGTACAAGGGGCAAACCAAAACCACCTCGCATACAAAAACTTACACCACTACAACGGAGGGAACACCAATGGGTAAGGGGATAAAGAATAAAGCGAGGAAGGGAAAAAACCTTACCGAGTACCCTTCGCTCCCAACTCCACAATACCACGTACCGCTCTGATAGTCTGCATGAGAAGCTTTCACCGACAACTACCCTATCAGAACAGCAGGTATTTGAAGGAGTCCCAATACTGCAGAATTAACTACAGCTGGGCGAGGCAGGCCTCGTCTAGCACAGAGAGAGAGAATTAACTCCCTCCCTGCCGAAAAACACCAAGCACCAAAAACTTAGCTGCGAGAAGTCAAGCTGTGTAATCGCGATGATCTTCGTGGCGACACACCCGTGACAGTACCCCCCCTTCTACGAGGGGCCTCCGGATCCGCAGAGCCAGGTTTATCCGGGTGAGGGTCTGCGTTAATATCCGACGCAGGAACCCACATCCTCTCCTTAGGACCATGCCCCTTCCAATGAACCAGGTACTGAAGGGACCGTCGATTAAAAGGTGAATCGATGACTTTCGATACCTGAAACTCCAAGTTACCATTGACCACCACAGGAGGAGGAGGTAAAGGTGACGGTATCACGGGCGCCACATACCTTTTAAGCAAAGATCTGTGGAACACGTTGTGAATTTTAAAAGTAGTGGGGAGGTCAAGACGAAATGCCACCTGATTAATTATAGAGCAGATCCTATACGGCCCGATGAACCTGGGACCCAGTTTCCAGGAGGGAACCTTAAGTTTAATATTCTTGGTAGACAACCATACCCGATCGTTCACACTTAGGTCCGGACCAGACACTCTCTTCCTATCAGCCATACGTTTGTATCGGTTCCCCATAGTACTTAGATTATTCAGCACCCCTTTCCATATCGAAGCAAGTGATGACGAAAATCGTTCCTCCTCAGGAACCCCCGAAGAGCCCCCCCTACTGAAAGAACAAAACTGGGGGTGAAAACCATATGCCCCAAAAAACGGGGACTTACCAGTGGACTCACTCCGCTTATTATTAAGAGCAAACTCCGCCAGAGGTAAGAAAGAAGCACAGTCCTTCTGGTTCTCTGACACAAAACACCAGAGATATGTCTCCAAACTCTGGTTCAGACGTTCCGTCTGACCATTGGTCTGAAGATGAAAAGCCGAAGAAAACGATAAATGCATCCACCGCCGTGTACAAAAAGCCCTCCAGAATTTGGACACAAACTGAGACCCCCGATCTGACACCACATCAGAGGGTACACCGTGAAGCCTTACAATCTCCCCAATGAACACCTGCGCAAGAGTTTTAGCATTAGGAAGAGCAGGAAGAGCGATAAAATGTGCCATCTTGCTGAACCTGTCCACTACAACGAGTATGACCGTTTTACCCGAAGATGGCGGGAGATCCGTAATAAAGTCCATAGACAGATGAGTCCAAGGACGCTCCGGGATCTTCAAAGCTAAGAGAGCCCCAGACGGACGGGTACGTGGGGTCTTAGAGCGTGCACAAACCCCACAGGACGCAACAAAAGTTCCCACCTCCCTATGTAAATTAGGCCACCAAAACCGACGCAAAAGGAGATCCACAGTTGCTTTACTCCCTGGGTGTCCTGCCAAAGCTGAGTTATGGTGTGCCTCGATCACCTTTTGTCGCAACTGATCTGGAACAAACAGTCTCCCAGGAGGTCCAACAGGGGCGTCCCCCTGAGCCTCCAATACTTCCTCCTCAAGCTCAGAGCATACTGCCGACACCACCACCCCCTCCTGAAGGATAGGAACCGGGTCATCCGTATTACCGGCCCCAGGGAAACTACGAGATAAGGCATCCGCCTTTACATTTTTTGATCCAGGACGATATGTGACGACAAAATTAAACCTGGTAAAAAACAATGACCACCTAGCTTGTCTGGGATTCAGACGTTTTGCGGACTCCAGATATAGCAGGTTCTTGTGATCGGTGATGATGGTGACCGGATGGATTGTCCCCTCCAAAAAATGGCGCCACTCCTCAAAAGCTAACTTAATGGCCAAGAGTTCCCTATTGCCGACATCGTAATTCCTCTCAGCGGACGACAATTTTTTAGAGAAAAAAGCGCACAGACGCCATTCACCAGGAGACGAACCTTGTGATAATACTGCCCCTACCCCCACCTCAGAAGCGTCTACCTCTACAATGAATGGCTGTGACGCATCAGGTTGAATGAGTATGGGTGCCGAGGCAAAACATTTTTTCAAGGAGGAGAAAGCTTGACAAGCCTTGTCAGACCACCTAGAAAAATCCGTCCCTTTTTTTGTCATGTCTGTGAGAGGTTTAACCATGGATGAGAAATTACGAATGAATTTCTGGTAATAATTAGCAAACCCCAGAAAACGTTGTAGTGCCTTAAGATTCTCTGGCCGATCCCACTCAAGAACTGCCCGCACTTTCCCAGGGTCCATAAGAAAAGCAGACGCTGACACCAGGAAGCCTAGAAACTGGAGTTACTGAACGGCGAACACACACTTTTCCCACTTGGCGTACAGTTTATTATCCCGCAAGATCTGTAACACCTGCCTAACATGCTCCTGATGAGACACAAGATCAGGCGAGTAAATTAAGATGTCATCCAGATAATTAACAACAAACTGACCCACCAGGCAGCGAAAAATGTCATTAACAAAGTGTTGGAACACCGCCGGGGCATTAGTCAGACCAAATGGCATGACAAGGTTCTCATAATGTCCCTCCGGAGTGTTAAAAGCCGTCTTCCACTCATCCCCCTCCTTCATCCTAATCAGATTGTACGCCCCCCTGAGATCCAATTTAGAGAACCATTTGGCGCCCACGATCTGATTGAAGAGATCGGGGATAAGTGGGAGTGGATACGGATCTCGGACCGTAATCCGATTAAGTTCACGGAAATCCAGGCAAGGGCGTAGGCCTCCATCTTTCTTCTTCACAAAGAAGAACCCCACGGCCACCGGGGAAGATGAAGGTCTAATATGCTCCTTAGCCAGACTCTCAGAAATATAATCCTTCATGGCCTGCCTCTCCGGACCAGACAAATTATACAACCTAGATTTAGGTAACTTGGCCCCAGGTAGCAGTTTTACCGAACAGTCACACACGCGATGAGGAGGTAGTTCCTGACACCCTCTTTCCGAGAACACATCCTCAAAGTCAGCCAGAAATGGGGGTAAGACCCTAGGAGCGACCGTACCGATAGCCGTATTCATGCAGTTTTTTTTACTGAATTCACTCCATTGACTTATCTCTCTGGATTGACAATTAATAACCGGGTTATGCTTAATTAACCAAGGAAGGCCCAACACAATAGGAGAGGGAAGACCCTCCAACACATAACAAGACAACAGTTCTTTATGTAACGCCCCCACCTGAAGATTTATGTTATGCACCACTTGCGAAAAACTTCCCTGACCGAGAGGCCTGGCGTCGATCGAGAATATGGGGATGGGTTTAGCCAACACACTCAATCGCATACCTTGAACTCGAGCAAACCGAGCGTCCACCAGATTAGCCCCGGCCCCACTATCCAGAAGAACAGATAACCTCTCAGTTCTCGTACCCACCACCACCTCCGCCGGTACAAGAAACTGAGAAGAACCTAGGGACGAAATACCTACTCCCAGATTGCCGTCCACCACACAACCTGGGATCAATAGTTTTCCGACGACTCTTTGCTCTGCAAAGGACGGGAAGGACACCCCCCAATAAAATGTCCCTTTCTCCCGCAGAAGAAACACCTTCCTGTCTTGTGGCGCACCGCCGGTCCCCTCCCCCGAAAGGATGTCCCTCCTAACTGCATAGGCTCCTCTGGACTGACCAGGGGAACCTCCATACAAGGGACCCTTGTAGAAGGTGGAGTCATCACAGGTTGTGGAGTTATCCCGCACCTCTCCCGAAGCCGTCTGTCAATGCGAATAGCAAGGCTTGCAGCGACGCGGGAGAGTCATACTGTGCCAACATATCCTTTAATTTGTCAGATAAACCTTGACAAAACTGGCTCCGAAGAGCCGGGTCATTCCACTGGGTGTCCGTGGCCCACCTACGGAACTCTGAACAGAATTCCTCCGCTGGACGATCTCCCTGCTGGATCCTACGTAACTTAGATTCAGCAAGGGAGATCCGATCCGGGTCATCATATACGAGACCCAGAGCAGAGAAAAACCCATCCACTGACCGGAGAGCCAGAGAGCCCGGGGGAAGAGAGAACGCCCAAGATAGGGGGTCCCCTTGAAGGAGCGAGATGACAATTCCCACCCTTTGTTCTTCACTCCCCGATGACCGAGGCCGCAGCCGAAAGTACAACTTACATGCCTCCCGGAAAACAAAAAACTTGTCCCGCCCCCCCGTGAACCTGTCAGGGAGGGCTACTTTGGGTTCTGATCCGGCTTGCTCCAGGGGATACAAAACCTTGGACTTAACGTCCGTCAGCTCGAAGGACAAACTCTGCAACTGCCGAGCTATATTGGTTATTGGATCCATGGTGGCTGGAGAGAATCTTTTAGTGTTTCGGTGAAAATGTCACGCTGTCTCGGCGTTCAGGAGGTCAGGAGCCTATGCTGACCCTACACTGAGGCCCTGCCTAATCCCTCTACCTGGAGGTACTGTTGATGGTACAGAGGTCCAGGCCGCCAGCGTAAACCTACCTCCTGAGAATCCCTGAACCTCAGTAATCTAGTCCTGAGAAGGACCCCGATCACAACAATTGGGGACAGGACCGTATTTGCCAAACACAATACAAGACGAATGAGACTGTACAAGGGGCAAACCAAAAACCACCTCGCATACAAAAACTTACACCACTACAACGGAGGGAACACCAACGGGTAAGGGGATAAAGAATAAAGAGAGGAAGGGAAAAAAACACACCGAGTACCCTTCGCTCCCAACTCCACAATACCACGTACCGCTCTGATAGTCTGCATGAGAAGCTTTCACCGACAACTACCCTATCAGAACGGCAGGTATTTGAAGGAGTCCCAATACTGCAGAATTAACTACTGCTGGGCGAGGCTGGGCCTCGTCTAGCACAGAGAGAGAGAATTAACTCCCTCCCTGCCGAAAAACACCAAGCACCAAAAACTCAGCTGCGAGAAGTCAGGCTGTGTAATCGCGACGATCTTCGTGGCGACACACCCGTGACACCACCCTGATGGGTCTCAGTGAAGTCAACTGTATGCCTTTCGGACTCTACAATGCACCAGGAACCTTCCAGCGGTTGATGGAGTGCTTTCTGGGGCACAAGAATTTCGAGACGGTCCTGCTATACCTGGACGATATCATCGTGTATTCCAAAACATATGAGGACCATCTGAAGCACCTGGCAGAAGTGTTTGACGCCCTGGCAGGCTACGGCCTAAAGGGGAAACCCTCCAAGTGTCATCTACTGAAACCAAAGGTACAGTACCTGGGACACGTGGTGAGTGCTGACGGAGTAGCTCCAGACCCTGATAAGATCACGGTGATTAAGGACTGGCCAAGACCCTCCAGCATAAAGGAAGTGCAGCAGTTCCTCGGGTTGGTAGGCTACTACCGAAGATTCATCCCCGGGTTCACCAAAATGGCAGCCCCTATGCAAGACCTCCTGTTGGTTCAGTCAAAGACCAAGAATCAGAAGCTGGCCTTCAGGTGGGACAAGCTGGAAGAGAAGTCTTTCCGCCAGCTGAAGATGGCCCTCACGGGGGATGAGATCCTGGCATACCCTGATTACGGCCAGCCTTCCATCCTCCACACGGACACCAGTAACGTGGGGCTGGGAGCCATACTATCCCAGATCCAGCAGGGCAGAGAGCGGGTAATTGCTTACGCCAGCCGAAAACTACGGCCAATAGAGAGAAACCCTGAGAATTATAGCTCCTTCAAGCTAGAGTTCCTGGCAGTGGTGTGGGCAGTGACGGAACGTTTCAAACATTACCTTGCCTCTGCCAAGTTCACTGTGTACACAGACAACAACCCGTTGACGCACCTGGATACTGCAAGACTTGGTGCCCTGGAGCAAAGATGGATGGCCCGGCTGTCCAACTATGAATTTACCATCAAATACTGGTCGGGACGCACAAATGCCAACGCAGACACCCTGTCCAGGATGCCAAACTTGCCGGACGGAGGGGAAGATCCAGAAGAACTGGAAGAGATTGAACTCCCTGCATTCCACCGTCATGGGATTACCCAGTATTCCCACTGTGTAAGGGACAAGCACTCTGCCACGTTCAATCCCTTACCCCACTACAGCTGGGCGGAGACACAAGACAGTGACCCAGCCGTCCGCCTGGTAAAAGAGATGCTGACACAGGCTGATGCCCGCCTTGACCCAGACGCCCCGGAAGAGACCAAACAGCTGTGGAAGGAGAAGAGTAAACTGTTTCTCTACAAGGGGAAGCTGTGCCGGAGAATTGTCAACTCCCGGACACATGAGCTGACCTGGCAGGTAGTGGTCCCGAGACGGGACACGGCTATGGTCCTGGAGGCATACCACGACAGAGCAGGGCACTTTGGATGGAAGAAGTTGGAGTTCCTGTTGCGTGAACGGCTCTTCTGGGTAGGCATGAGAGGGGCCATTGAGAGATGGTGCAGAGACTGCGGCCCGTGCAACCTGAGAAGAAAGGACTGTGCCAGGCAGAAGACTCCCCTGCAGCCCATCATCACCAAGCAGCCACTAGAACTGGTAGCCCTGGACCATGTGAAGCTGGCTCCAAGTAGGTTCAGGTACGTCTACGCCCTCACCATCGTAGACCACTACTCCCGGTTCCTGGTGGTGGTCCCTGTCTAAGACTTAACGGCTCAGACAGCAGCTAGAGCCTTCCAGCAGCACTTCTGCCGTCCACACGGGTAACCGAAGCAAGTGTTGACTGACCAAGGTCCAGCCTTCGAAGCTGAGGTCTTCCAGGAGTTCTGCAACCTGTATGGCTGCAAGAAGATAAGGACAACGCCCTATCACCCCCAAACCAACGGATTGTGCGAGAAGATGAACCAGGTGGTGATAGACTTTCTGAAAACGTTGCCCCTGGAAGAACGCAGTCTGTGGCCTGAAAAACTGCCTGATCTGGTGGACTTGTATAACCACATCCCAGTAAATTCCACCAACTGCACCCCGGCTTACCTAATGAGAGCAAGACCTAGTAAGCTGCCTATTGACCTGGATATGGGAGTCCTGACACCCGAGGACACCTCGCCAGAGGCAGACTGGGATACAGAACAGCAGCAGCAGTACCGGAAAGTGCAGGAGAGTGTTGAGAGAAGTCTGTCTCAAGCAAGAGAAAGGCAAGAGAGGACTTATAACCAGCATGCTCCCGCTGTTCCCCTGGCACCCGGAGAGCAGGTCTTGAAGAGGAAGAGGAGGCTCCATAAGTTGGATGACCAGTGGGAGAAAGACCCGTACACAGTACTGCCCTCAAGCCATGAAAATCCGAAAGTATGCATTATCAGTAAGGATGGAGGAGAGACCACAGCCACTGTCTCCTGAGACCACCAGAAGAAATGTCCCGAACAGCTGCAAAGCACTGATGAAGACCAAGATAGCCCTCAACCCGCAGAGGAAAGGGAAGAAATGGTCAGTACAGTACTATGAGAATTTCCCTAGCCCTGGACACAAATTAACAATGCTATTGTGGTACCCGTCCTTACCTTTCTCCAGCCAGCCCCTCAAGGCCCTACAGAAGAGCAAGTAGTGTTGGAAGGGCAACCGGCCCGGGAGGCAGAAGATTCCATACCAGCAGCCCAGGAGAATCAACCCTCTGCTAGTAGTGAGCCTGCCGTGCCCGTGGTAAGCCAAAGAGTACGCAGAAAGCTGCCCAACCTACCCGTAACATCTCCAAACACCTGTAGTGCAGACACTAGCGATCCCTCTACACAAGAGGTGGAAACAGGGGACCCAGAAAGAACACCACCAGATAGTGTGTTACGTAGGTCCACCAGGAGCACTAGAGGTCAGATGCCCGCTCACTGGAGAATCTAAAAAGTAATATATACCTGTACATTGCAAATGTTGAAATGTTTAATGTTTGCTGCATGAATAATAATTATGTTTCTCAAGTTACCCGACAGGGTTTATGGACTGACAGGTTATGGACAATGAATAACCGGAACTGTACCTTGTAAATAGTTGCACCTGTTAAGTGCCCCTTTTGTCCAGACCACAGAACAAAAACCCGTGGAGGTGGCGGAAGACGTGGTCCAACTCCGGATCATCGATGCCCTGTAGCCACCCCAGGGCCTACGTGGAGGGTTTGGGATGGGTCCCTCAAAGTGCATCTTGGGTGACATGGACACCTGGTTACGGAAGCGCCGTGATCTATAAAGACTAAACTTCTTGTATATATGTTGTGTTATTGCTTACACCCTGTTATGTTTTCATGAAAGTTATGTTTAGTCCTGGAGTACTAAAATTTTCTAGGGGGAAATGTGGCACCCCAGGGGTCTGGTTGCCACAGTGGTAGAAATACCATGTCTGAGAGCGAGCATGGGTTTTCCTTGTCAGGAGCACTGTAACATGCAACACCTGCTGCCCCAGTCCAGGGAGCTGAGGAACCTGCCCTTTATAAACTGGGTCTGGGGCGGGGTTAATGAGTCAGAGTCTAGTGAGAGTCAAAGCAGCAAGCAAGGAGCTCTGTAGGAGACAGGAGCTGAAGGCCAGGGACTTGAGCTAGCAGAGCTTGTCCTGGCCGAAGACGCAGAGAACCGGACACAGGAGTCCGAGGCTGTGAGGATTTCCACATCCAGCAGCAGAAACCACCTGGCAGGGGATTTCAGGTCCTCTGGCCATAGGAAGCCCAGAGGCTCAGTCACACGCAAGGGACCGGCACCGCCATCGAGGAGCGGAGGCTACCAAAAGCCCCAAGTCACCAGCCATACGGGTGAGCACCACACGGTACACTCAGGGACGTGGGCTACTACACAACTACAGCAAGGTAGCCAGGAAGAGTGCAGTCAGACGGGAAGGCCTACACCTCCACCTGGCCAGGGGGACTCTTGTTCGCTCACAGACTGACCAGGCCTCTAATGTTAGCCAGTACTCCCGGCAGGACCTTCTTCATTACCAACAGTAAAGACTCTGAACTGCACTACACGGACTCTGAGTCATTTCTGCTGCGCCCATGCACCACAACCCTCATCATCTACACACGCTGCCCTGAGGCTATACTCCTTATACTACCCTCTGCTGCGCACCCAACATCAGCCTCAGCGGTCTGCCCCGCAGCGGCGGTTCTCAGTGACCGCGATCTATGGGTGGCGTAGTCGGACATTTAAACATTGAAAACCAAATAAACAGATCCGCCACTGGTTTGACCACCCTAAGCCACGGGACTGGGTCGCCGCCACGGAGACTACAACCCCCAGCATTACACAGAGACCCGGCTATTTTCACAAGATAAACTAAAAATATATTGACCTAAATTTACCATTAATATAAAGTACAATGTGTTACAAAATAACACTATCAGAATCACGGGGATATGTTAAGCATTCCAGTGTTATTGCCACATAAAGTGATACATGTCAGATTTAAAAAACGATGCTTGGTCATGAAGCTCTAAATTGGCTGTAACTAATAGGTTACAAATTAATATTAAACTAAAAGAAATCATGGTATATTTCATTTCATCACAAGTGATGCCCATCTGTCTACTGCTTAGCTTAGAAAGAGTTAAATTACATAATCCTGAAGAATTCAGGATGGCTGAGCGGTCTAAGGCGCTACGTTCAGGTAGCAGTCTCTCCTGGATGTGTGGGTTTGAATCCCACTTCTGACATTAGCTTTTTCTTTCAAGAAATTGTACACCTTCACTCCTGTTACTGATCTGTTGGGGTTCTGCTCTATTGGTGGCAATCACAAATTGAAAACTAAAAGTGATGGGGCTTAGCAAAACCAATTCTCAACGTTGGCACTTTGGCAGTGTTCTCGGGGGTCCTTGAGGCAAATCTTAAATGTCCTGAATTTGTGCTTTCACAAAAGACTTCTGGGAACATCAAATAGTTTCTTTGTGCATATGTTAGTTGTTGCTTTGGCATCGGAAAAATACTATGGATAGGAAAATGGGAGGGACTATTTCATCTCTATGTGTTCTCTGTCCCTATTAGGGCAGAGAGTGAACCTCCTAAGGTGCTGTCGTGGAAGATTCCTAGAAACCGAATTACCAGTAAGTCTAATTTCAGATTTTTTTACCTCAGGCATCAATAGACGATATATATACTTAATAAACAAAAGCTAAAAGAGCAGATGAACATAGTTTAACAAGTCTGAAATGCGCATGTGATACTGACATCAAAGTTTCACCACATTTTGGGACAAATGTTTTCACTTTCAACATTAACAATCAGTATAATATTTTCTCTAAATTTGCATCTCCTATCTTCACTCCAATTGTTTGCACCTAAGAAAAAAATAAAGCTTGATGCAACATTATGCTTACAAATTGTGTTTTATGCTCAATCATCACCTGTCCTACAGAGACACAGTCAGAATTACCCTGGCGAATTAATTAAATTTGAAAATGTAAAAAAAAATGCAGAATTGCTGTTTTTTTTCTATTCATTCACAAAGAATTAATGTAAGTTATTAAAATGTACGCAAAATAGCGGGACTTTCAAATATAGATAATCTTGCAAAAACAAGTTAAAGTAAAAATAAATACATCCAGTTGTGACATCTACAGTGTGTTGAACATTCCTGAATCTAAATGTGTCCTGCCGAAATAGCTCAGTTGGGAGAGCGTTAGACTGAAGATCTCAAGGTCCGTGTTTCGGCAAAGGTTTTTTTCTTCACCCATTAAATTTTAAGCAAAAAATAAACAAAGCATATGGACTGACTGTTTACAGAGAATGTAAAAATCCTAATCTTTATAACTATCTACAGGAAATAAAATGATAGAAACTTGAGAACTGAACACTTTTAACTTTTGAGGAAAATAATATTTTTTGTAATTTTTCCTTCATTCTGGACGTCATCACTTTGTTTTATTTTAGTTTGACTTAGCTGTATGAGGATTTAAAGGAAACCTGATAGCTAATACGGGCAGCATGTATCAGACACTAGCTGAATGATTTCAGCCATTTATGTTTGACTATGAATCGCTGTGGCATTACTGAGACAAATACGCTTCAAAAATATGCCAGGAACAAAGCTGTTTGGGGAAAAAGCCAGGAAGACAAAAAACACAAGCCCCAACTCAGGACCGTCATCTTTCATTCTAAAAATAGGGGTTTCTACGTTAATGGTAAGACACAGAATCCACAGATTTGGCATTTCTCTAGCGAGGAGAGCCCACTTAAAATGTATGGGGTGCTTGTCTCCATAAGCGCAAGCTGGGCACTAAACTGGCTTATTTGCAATTCTCGATGTTGCAGAGTGAAAACAACTTTTGGACAATAATAGTAATTGCTGGTGTTGATGAATTCATTGTGAGGAGTAATTTATAAAATGGGATCACTTTGGAGGGGTTTCTGCTGTTTTGGTACTTTAGAAACTCCGCAAATGTCACCCTCAAAATATTCTTGCAAAATCTGCATTCCCAAAACCCAAATAGCGCTCTTACTTTCAAAGCCCTGCTGTGTGACCAAACAGTAGTTTCTGAAGACATATGGGGCATCACCGCATTTCAATGAAATTGTGCAACTTTAGATATTTTCACAAGAAAAACTAAATATATATTGACCTAAATTTACCATTAATATAAAGTACAATGTGTTACAAAATAACACTATAAGAATCAAGGGGATATGTTAAGCATTCCAGTGTTATTGCCACATAAAGTGATACATGTCAGATTTAAAAAACGGTGCTTGGTCATGAAGCTCAAAATTGGCTGTAACTAATAGGTTACAAATGAATATTGAAATAAAATAATTCATGGTATATTTCCTTTCATCACAAGTAATGCTCATCTTTCTACTGCTTAGCTTAGAAAGAGTTAAATTAAAACAGCCAGCAGAAGTCAGGATGGCCGAGCGGTCTAAGGCGCTTCGTTCAGGTCACAGTTTCTCCTGAAGATGTGGGTTCAAATCCCACTTCTGACCTTAGCATTTTCTTTCAAGAAATTGTATAGCTTCATTCCTGTTACTGATCAGTTGGGGTTCCGCTCCATTGGTGGCAATATGAAATCGAAAACTAAAAGTGATGGGGCTTAGCAAAACCAATTCTCAATGTTTGCACTTTGTCAGTATTCTTGGGGGTCGTTGACGCAAATCTTAAATGTCCTGAATTTGTGCTTTCACTAAAGACTTCTGGGAACATCAAATAGTTTCTTTGTGCATATGTTAGTTGTTGCTTTGGCATCGGAAAAATACTGTGGATAGGAAAATGGGAGGAAATATTTCATCTCTATGTGTTCTCTGTCCCTATTGGGGCAGAGAATGAACCTCCTAAGGTGCTGTCGTGGAAGATTCCTAGAAACCGAATTACCAGTAAGTCTAATTTCAGATTTTTTTACCTCAGGCATCAATAGACTATAAATATACTTAATAAACAAAAGCTAAAAGAGCAGATGAACATAGTTTAACAAGTCTGAAATGCGCATGTGATACTGACATAAAAGTTTCACCACATTTTGGGACAAATGTTTTCACTTTCAACATTAACAATCAGTAGAATATTTTCTCTAAATTTGCATCTCTTTTCTTCACTTAAAATTGTTTGAACCTAAGAAGAAAATAAAGCTTGATGCAACATTATGCTTACAAATTGTGTTTTATGCTCAATCATCACCTGTCCTACAAAGACACATTCAGAATTAGCCTAGCGAATTGAGTAAATTTGAAAATGTAAAAAAAATGCAGAATTGCTGTTTTTTCTATTCATTCACAGAGAATTTATGTAAGTTCTTAAATATGTACGCAAAATAGCGGGACTTTCAAATATAGATAATCTTGCAAAAACAAGTCAAAGTAAAAATAAATACATCCAGTTGTGACATCTACAGTGTGTTGAACATTCCTGAATCTAAATGTGCCCTGCCGAAATAGGTCAGTTGGGAGAGCATTAGACTGAAGATCTAAAGGTACATGGTTCAATCCTGGGTTTCGGCAAAAGTTTTTTTCTTCACCCATTAAATTTTAAGCAGAAAATAAACAAAGCATATGGACTGACTGTTTACAGAGAATGTAAAAATCCTAATCATTATAACTATCTACAGGAAAAAAAATGATAGAAACTTGAGAACTGAACACTTTTAACTTTTGAGGAAAATAATATTTTTTGTAATTTTTCCTTCATTCCGGACGTCATCACTTTGTTTTATTTTAGTTTGACTTAGCTGTATGAGGATTTAAAGGAAACCTGATAGCTAATACGGGCAGCATGTATCAGACACTAGCTGAATGATTTCAGCCATTTATGTTTGACTATGAATCGCTGTGGCTTTTCTGAGACAAATATGCTTCAAAAATATGGCAGGAACAAAGCTGTTTGGGGAAAAAGCCAGGATAGCAAAAAACACAAGCCCCAACTCAGGACCGTCATCTTTCCTTCTAAAAAATAGGGGTTTCCACGTTAATGGTAAGACAAAGAATCCACAGATTTGGCATTTCTCTAGCGAGTAGAGCCCACTTAAAATGTATGGGTTGCTTGTCTCCATAAGCGCAAGCTGGGCACTAAACTGGCTTATTTGCAATTCTGGATGCTGCAGAGTGAAAACACCTGTTGGACAAAAATAGTAATTGCCGGTGTTGATGAATTCATTATGAGGAGTAATTTATAAAATGGGATCACTTTGGAAGGGTTTCTGCTGTTTTGGTACTTTTGGAACTCCGCAAATGTCACCCTCAAAATATTCTTGCAAAATCTGCATTCCCAAAACACAAATAGCGCTCTTACTTTCAAAGCCCTGCTGTGTGACCAAACAGTAGTTTCTGAAGACATATGGGGCATCACCGCATTTCAATGAAATTGTGCAACTTTAGATATTTTCACAAGAAAAACTAAATATATATTGACTATTGTTGAGCGATACCTTCCGATATCAGGAAATATCGTATCGGATTGGATCGGGCCGATACCCAAAAAGTATCGGATATCGCCGATTCCGATACCGGAAACCAATGCAAGTCAATGGGACACAAATATCGGAATGAAAATAAACCCTTTCTTTCCTTGTAGGTTAATTCTACATGAAGTAAAACAACTAAGAATAATGTAGAATGACATGAAAAGCCGGCAATTCATCAGCGGCATTCACCGGTACCCGACAATTTACAACAGAAAGAATAGAGCTTCACACATAGATTAGGTGACAGTGTTGCTTACTGTACTTGTCATTTAGTGTAAAGGATTTTTTAAAAAAATAATAGTGTTTTCGTGCACCGTCTCTTTAAGAAAGCCGGCCGGCAATTCAGCATCTGTACCCGACAATTTAGAATAGAAGGAATAGAGCTTCACACATAGATTAGATAGATAGAAACATGTCAGTCACATATATATGAAGTACAGTGACAGTGTTGATTACTGTACTTGTCATTTAGTGTTAAAATAAAGGATTTATTTAAAAAAAAATTGGCGTGGGGTTCCCCTTAATTTTAGGCTCTAGCGGAGGTTAAGCAGACAGCTGGGGCAAATGTTTGAAGCCTGGGAAGGGGGTAATACCCACGGAGCTTCCCAGGCAACTAATATCAGCCCCCAGCTGAATACCTAGCCTTTACTAGCTATTAAAATGGGGGAACCCCCCCAAAAAAATAACGTGGGGTCCCCCCTAATTTAATAGCTAGCAAAGGCTAGGCAGACAGCTGGGGGCTGATTTTAATAGCCCAGGAAGGGTGCCATGAATATTGGCCCCCTCCCAGGCTAGAAACACCAGCCGTCAGCCGCCCCAGAAATGGCGAATCCATAGGATGCGCCAATTCTGGCACTTAGCCTCGCTCTTCCCACTGCCCTGTAGCGGTTGCAGTGGGGTAATAGGGCTGGGGTTGATGTCAGCTTATAATGCCAGCTGACATCAAGCCCAGGTTAGTAATGGAGAGGCGTCTATAAGACACCCCCATTACTAACCCCATAGTCAAAGTTAAAAGAAAACACAAACACAAAGAATAAAGTCCTTTAATTGAAATAAACACACAATTCTTTATTGTTCTAAATTAAACCATACTTACCATCACGCCCATTCCAGCTGAAGCCAACGATCTCCTGCAATAAAAGAAAAATAATAAAGCAACATCATCCTTACCTTTCGATGGTTCCCAGGACAGCTCCAGCTCTGCTACATCGAGATGACAGGCTGGACCGCAGCAGAACGCTGCCATCCAGCCTGTCATCCCGCAGACACTGAGAAGCGCAGGCATGCTTGCGCTCCTCAGTGTCTCTCTGTGACGTCATCCAGATGAGCCGAGTTAATGTCCAATGAACTCAGCTCACCTCATGCACGTCACTGACAGCGTGGAAAAATTCTCCTGCACTCAGCGCTTCAGCGTGAGAATTCTCCCACGCTGTCAGTGACATACATGAGGTGAGGTCATGTCCAATGAACTCAGCTCACCTCATGCACGTCACTGACAGCGTGGGAAAATTCTCACGCTGAAGTGCTGAGTGCAGGAGAATTTTCCCACGCTGTCAGTGACGTGCATGAGGTGAGCTGAGTTCATTGGACATGACCTCAGCTCATCTTTATGCCGTCACAGCCAGACACTGAGGAGTGGAAGTATGCCTGCGCTTCTCAGTGTCTGCGGGATGACAGGCTGGATGGCAGCGTTCTGCTGCGGTCCAGCCTGTCATCTCGATGTAGCAGAGCTGAAGCTGTCGTGGGAGCCATGGAAAGGTAAGGATGATGTTGCTTTATTATTTTACTTTTATTGCAGGAGATCGTTGGCTTCAGCTGGAATGGGCGTGATGGTAAGTATGGTTTAATTTAGAACAATAAAGAATTGTGTGTTTATTTCAATTAAAGGACTTTTTTCTGGGTGTTGTGTTTTTTTAAATACTTTACTAGAAATTCATGGTGGTCATGTCTAATATTGGCGTGACCCCATGAATTTCGGGCTTAGGGCCCTTTATTACCCAGTGAGCCACCGCACCAGGGCCCTGGATGAGTTGGGTACAGCGCCAGAAGATGGCGCTTCTATGAACGCGCCATTTTCTGGGGCGGCTGCGGACTGCAATTTGCAGCGGGGGTGGCCCAGAAAGCTTGGGTCTCCCTGCGCTGCGGATTCCAGCCCCCAGCTGCCTAGTTGTACCTGGCTGGGCACAAAAATAGGGCGAAGCCCCACGCATTTTTTTTTTTAATTATTTCATGAAATTCATGGAATAATTAAGAAAAAAAGGGCTTCCCTATATTGTTGTGTCCGGCCAGGTACAAAATAGGCAGCTGGTGGTTGGGGGCAGCCTGTTCCTGCCTGCTGTACCTGGCTGGACACAAATATAGGGCGAAGCCCCACATAAATTTTTTTTTTAATAAATCCTTTATTTTAACACTAAATGACATTTGAGGAGTTAATAAAGATGCAGTCCCTTATCTATTATTTATTTTTTAATTAATTTTTCCCAAAACTTTTGACGTGGGCTTCGCCATATTTTTGTATGCCAGCCAGGTACAGCATCCAGCTTCTATGAACGCGTCATTTTCCGGGGTGGCTGTGGACTGCAATTTTCAGTGGGGGGGCAGAAAGCTTGGGCCTCCCTGCGCTGCAGATTCCATCCCCCAGCTGCCTAGTTGTACCTGGCTGGACACAAAAATAGGGAGAAGCTTCACGTATTTTTTTTTTTTAATTATTTCATGAAATTCATGAAATAATTAAGAAAAAAAGGGCTTCCCTATATTGTTGTGTCCAACCAGGTACAAATAGGCAGCTGGTGGTTGGGGGCAGCCCGTTCCTGCCTGCTGTACCTGGCTGGACACAAATATAGTGCGAAGCCCCACGTCAATTTTTTTTAAATCATTTCAGGAAATTCATGAAATAATTAAAAAAAATTGATGTGGGGCTTCGCCCTATATTTGTGTCCAGTCAGGTACAGCAGGCAGGAACGGGCTGCCCCCAACCACCAGCTGCCTATTTGTACCTAGCCGGACACAACAATATAGGGAATCCCTTTTTTTCTTAATTATTCCATGAATTTCATGAATTTAAAAAAAAAATACGTGGAGCTTCGCCCTATTTTTGTGTCCAGCCAGGTACAACTAGGCAGCTGGGGGCTGGAATCCGCAGCGCAGGGAGGCCCAAGCTTTCTGGGCCCCACCCGCTGCAAATTGCAGTCCGCAGCCGCCCCGGAAAATGGCGCGTTCATAGAAGCGCCATCTTCTGGCGCTGTACCCAACTCATCCAGGGCCCTGGTGCGGTGGCTCACTGGGTAATAAAGGGGTTAAGGCCAGCTTGGCATTATCAGCTGGCTCTAAGCCCGAAATTCACGGGGTCACGCCAATATTAGACATGACCACCATGAATTTCTAGTAAAGTATTTAAAAAAAACACAAATACCCAGAAAAAAGTCCTTTAATTGAAATAAACACACAATTCTTTATTGTTCTAAATTAAACCATACTTACCATCACGCCCATTCCAGCTGAAGCCAATGATCTCCTGCAATAAAAGTAAAATAATAAAGCAACATCATCCTTACCTTTCCATGGCTCCCACGACGGCTCCAGCTCTGCTACATCGAGATGACAGGCTGGACCGCAGCACAACGCCGCCATCCAGCCTGTCATCCCGCAGACACTGAGAAGCGCAGGCATGCTTGCGCTCCTCAGTGTCTGGCTGTGACGGCATCCAGATGAGCCGAGTTAATGTCCAATGAACTCAGCTCACCTCATGCACGTCACTGACAGCGTGGGAAAATTCTCACGCTGAAGCGCTGAGTGCAGGAGAATTTTCCCACGCTGTCAGTGACGTGCATGAGGTGAGCTCATGTCCAATGAACTCAGCTCACCTCATGTATGTCACTGACAGCGTGGGAGAAGTCTCACGCTGAAGCGCTGAGTGCAGGAGAATTTTCCCACGCTGTCAGTGACGTGCATGAGGTGAGCTGAGTTCATTGGACATGACCTCGGCTCATCTGGATGCCGTCACAGCCAGACACTGAGGAGCGCAAGCATGCCTGCGCTTCTCAGTGTCTGCGGGATGACAGTCTGAATGGCAGCGTTCTGCTGCGGTCCAGCCTGTCATCTCGATGTAGCAGAGCTGAAGCTGTCGTGGGAACCATGGAAAGGTAAGGATGAGGTTGCTTTATTATTTTTCTTTTATTGCAGGAGATCGTTGGCTTCAGCTGGAATGGGCGTGACTGTAAGTATAGTTTAATTTAGAACAATAAAGAATTGTGTCTTTATTTCAATTAAAGGACTTTTTTCTGGGTGTTTGTGTTTTTTTAAATACTTTACTAGAAATTCATGGCGGTCATGTCTAATATTGGCGTGACCCCATGAATTTCGGGCTTAGGGCCAGCTGATAATGCCAAGCTGGCCTTAACCCCCTTATTACCCAGTGAGCCACCGCACCAGGGCCCTGGATGAGTTGGGTACAGCGCCAAAAGATGGCGCTTCTATGAACGCGCCATTTTCCGGGGCGGCTGCGGACTGCAATTTGCAGCGGGTGGGGCCCAGAAAGCTTGGGCCTCCCTGCGCTGCGGATTCCAGCCCTCAGCTGCCTAGTTGTACCTGGCTGGACACAAAAATAGGGCGAAGCCCCACGTATTTTTTTTTTTAATTATTTCATGAAATTCATGGAATAATTAAGAAAAAAAGGGCTTCCCTATATTGTTGTGTCCGGCTAGGTACAAATAGGCAGCTGGTGGTTGGGGGCAGCCCGTTCCTGCCTGCTGTACCTGACTGGACACAAATATAGTGCGAAGCCCCACATAATTTTTTTTTAATTATTTCATGAATTTCCTGAAATAATTAAAAAAAAATTGACGTGGGGCTTTGCACTATATTTGTGTCCAGCCAGGTACACCAGGCAGGAACGGGCTGCCCCCAACCACCAGCTGCCTATTTGTACCTGGTTGGACACAACAATATAGGGAAGCCCTTTTTTTCTTAATTATTCCATGAATTTCATGAAATAATTAAAAAAAAAGAAAACGTGGAGCTTCTCCCTATTTTTGTGTCCAGCCAGGTACAACTAGGCAGCTGGGGGCTGGAATCTGCAGCGCAGGGAGGCCCAAGCTTTCTGCCCCCCCCCCGGCTGAAAATTGCAGTCCGCAGCCGCCCCGGAAAATGGCGCTTCATAGAAGCTGGATGCTGTACCTGGCTGGCATACAAAAATATGGCGAAGCCCACGTCAAAAGTTTTGGGAAAAATTAATTAAAAAATAAATAATAATTTAGGGACTGCATCTTTATTAACTTCTCAAATGTCATTTAGTGTTAAAATAAAGGATTTATTTTAAAAAAAAATGGCGTGGGATCCCCCATAATTTTAGTCTCTAGCGGAGGTTAAGCAGACGGTTGGGGCATATGTTTGAAGCCTGGGAAGGGGGTAAAACCCACGGAGCTTCCCAGGCTACTAATATCAGCCCCCAGCTGAATACCTAGCCTTTACTAGCTATTAAAATGGGGGACCCCCCCCAAAAAAATGACGTGGTGTCCCCCCTATTTTAATAGCTAGCAAAGGCTAGGCAGACTGCTGGGGGCTGATATTAATAGCCCCGGAAGGGTGCCATGAATATTGGCCCCCTCCCAGGCTAGAAACACCAGCCGTCAGCCGCCCCAGAAATGGCGCATCCATAGGATGCGTCAATTCTGGCACTTAGCCTTGCTCTTCCACGCTGCCCTGGTGCGGTGGCAGGGGGTAATAGTGGTGGGGTTCATGTCAGCGCCAGCTGCCATGAAGCCCAGGTTAGTAATGATGGGCGTCTATAAGACACCCCCATTACTAACCTACAAAGTGTTAAAAAGAAAAAACACACTACACCAAGAAAAAAATAATTTATTTGAAATAAACCACACCATTTTATTTAATTCTTAGTTTACTAAAAATAATAGTTACCTGTACACGTTCCTGCGCTGATCTCCCATGCACAGCTGTCACATCTGGAGATGGTGACAGCTGTGCATGGCTGCTGTAAGCTCACACTGCCGGGAACACGTCCGCTCCCGGCAGCGGGAGCCACTGACTGAGGTCACCGGAGTGCATTCAGGCAGCGCAGCTCCGGAGACCTCCTTTACGGCACTGCTGTACCGTGGGAATTTCTCACGATACAGCAGGGCCGTAAAGGAGCTAACCGGAGCAGCGCTGCCTGAACTCCGGTGAACCCTTACGGCCCCGTCATTGTAGCGGCGGCAGCGGTTCAGAGCGGTCACATTCTATGTGGCTGCTCTAAACTGGAGATCTTCGTGGGACACTCGTGGACAACTACGGAGGGGTAAGGATAAGGTTGTGGTTTATTATTTTATATTTTATTACAGGAGATCGATGGCTTCGGGGAATTAGGTGTCTAGGTGAGTATAGGTGTAGTTTTTTATTTTTTACTTTATTTTAGGTGGCGATCGGCGGGGACAGGTAATGTATAAACTAATTTCTTTTAGGTAACCACTGGCCACCAATGACATGTATTTAACATTTATTGGGGACACAGAAGGGCAATTTAAATAGCAGGATCAGGCTGATGGGAACTACTGCTCCCATCGAGCTGATCCTGCTGGCACGAGTGGACGGGGGACAGACATAGGCCGATGGGAGTAGTAGTGTCACATCGGCCTATGTCTGCCTGCACGCACAGACACCGCGCACACATCGCACAGACACCGCACACACCCACACACATCGCACAGACACCGCAAACACCCGCAGACATCGCACAGACACCGCGCACACCCGCACAAACATCGCACAGACACCCCGCACACACTAATCATGACGGGCTGATGGTCTGGGAGGTGTGGCTGACCTGTGCGGCCATGGGAAAGTTCATGTGAGTTCATGCAGTCAAGCATGAACTCACATGAACCCTCTGAGGGCACCGCGGCGACTTCAAATGAACAGCTGATCGGCATCACCTGATACCTCAGCTGTTCATTTGAAATAACCGGCGGGAAAGCGCAGCACAGAACGGGAAAGCCGGCGGTGAAGTCTTTTCACTGCCGGCTTCCCCGCCCGGGTCCTTCGCTCCCCGCTCCTTTGTGCTGCACTCCCCACCCGGTCCTAATTTACGATTGGGATTGGAGGTGGCGAGGGGAGCGGAGGATCGGGGTGGGAGGCTGCGGGGAAGCAGTATGGGGCTGTGTGATTGGTTAAAAGCCGGCGGCATTTTACCGCGCGCCGGCTTTTAAACAATCAGGAGAATTCTCCCCCGCTGGGATGGCATTCTGATGACAGGCTGGATCGCGCTGCCATCCAACTTGTCATCCTTCACAGACACTGCAGAGCACAGGCATTATGGGAACTTCCGATTCCGGTATTCGATATTGTAAAAGTATCGGAATTAAGTATCGGAATTCCGATACCGCGAATATCGGCCGATACCCGATATTACAGTATCGGAATGCTCAACACTAATATTGACCTAAATTTACCATTAATATAAAGTACAATGTGTTACAAAATATCACTATCAGAATCACGGGGATATGTTAAGCATTCCAGTGTTATTGCCACATAAAGTGATACATGTCAGATTTAAAAAAAGGTTATGAAGCTCAAAATTGGCTGTAACTAATAGGTTACGAATCAATATTAAAATAAAAGAAATCATGGTATATTTCCTTTCATCACAAGTAATGCTCATCTTTCTACTGCTTGGCTTAGAAAGAGTTAAATTACAAAAGCCAGAAGAAGTCAGGATTAGAGATGAGCGGTGTTGGAATCGAACTGTTCGCCAATCTCAAATTCGAGCTGTTTTGAGCGGTTTTCGATCCATTCGGCGAACACGAACGATTTGAAAAAATTCAGCTTTTCGAGGTAATGTTCGGTAACTGTTCGTGCACCAAAATCATAACTGGATTTTTTCACTGTAATGCTGATAATCAATGTTAATATGTAGTTTGAGTGTACAGCGGGGCGGGGGGAGGGGCAGGGGATGGATCTCTGCAAAAATAATGAAGATCTCCATTTTTTTTCTCTTTCCCACATTTACAGTGGGGCGGTGCAATCTGTCAGCCTATCAGCAGCGCACACACAGAGCGAACTGCTTTTTTTCACACAAGCAAGGGCATGTGTCATTGGCTGTGTATGTCACATGTCCTTGCCCTATAAGACCCAGCCATTTTCCCCGTCGCCACCATTTTCACACTGCTGCAGCTGCATGTTAGACGGCACGGCTGTTGCTGTGTGCGCTATACTTTCAGTGTTACTTTCAATCCAATTTTCTCAGAAATATACAGATAGCTTGGGAGTAGGGAATAGTTCTTATTGCAGTCCTTTTGAGGACTAGGTTACAGCATTTCCTACGACTTTTAACAGGCAGGTCTGTGCTCTTAAATAGACAGCTTGGGAGTAGGGACTAGTTTTAATTGCAGTCCTTTTGAGGACTAGGTTACAGCATTTCCTACGACATTTTGCCAGGCAGGTCTGTGCCAGTGCTGTGCTAGTGTTTTCACAGCATTTGGCTAAATCTAGCTAAGCAAATCCTTTTTGGCCTCTTGCAGTGTGTGTTAGTCTGTGGAGTAGCGTATCTGTGTTGCAAGCTACACCACCTGTGTATAGAATACAATTTTTTTTACTGCACCTAGCCAAGTAAAACCTTTTGGGCATAGCATCATTCTATTACGCCATCTGTACTAAGCTCCACCAGCTTGCAAATTAGAAATAATTTTTATCTGCATCTTGCTCGGAGAATAATTTTGGGCCTGTAGCAGTGTGTGGGACTTATTGTATTAGTCCATCTATACTATGTTCCACCAGCTTGCAAATTAGAAATAATTTTTATCTGCATCTAGTTCGGAAAATAATTTTGGGCCTGTAGCAGTGTGTGGGACTTATTGTATTAGTACATCTATACTAAGCTCCACCAGCTTGCAAATTAGAAATAATTTTTATCTGCATCTAGCTCGGAAAATAATTTTGGGCCTGTAGCAGTGTGTGGGACTTATGGTATTAGTCCATCTATACTAAGCTCCACCAGCTTGCAATTTAGAAATAATTTTTATCTGCATCTAGCTCTGAAAATAATTTTGGGCCTGTAGCAGTGTGTGGGACTTATTCTATTAGTCCATCTATACTAACCTCCACCAGCTTGCAAATTAGAAATAATTTTTATCTGCATCTAGCTCGGAAAATAATTTGGGGCTTGTAGCAGTGTGTGGGACTTATTCTATCAGTCTATCTATACTAAGCTCCACCAGCTTGCAAATTAGAAATAATTTTTAGCTGCATCTAGCTCGGAAAATAATTTTGGGCTTGTATCAGTGTGTGGGACTTATTCTATTAGTCCATCTATACTAAACACCACCACCATTGAATGTAATTAAATTGTTTTACTGCATCTAACCCAGCCAATCCTTTTGGGCTAATACCACAGTTTGGCCACTCAGCTCTGCTCGGTTCCCATCCATCGTTTTTTGTGCAAACAACTCCAGAGTTGTCAATTAGTTAACCACCAAAATGAGTGGAAAAAGGCCTGCTGCTGGTGGAAAGGGGAATAGGCATTTTGGGAAGGGAAAAAAAGGTTGTGTCCGTGGGGTAGGTGTTAAAGCAACAGTAACATCTGCAGAAGAAAGACGATCTTCCAGCAAAACTAAGATGTCTACTTCTTTTAGAGGACAATGTGATACGATCCCTTTCTTACGGCCACGCCAATCGCTACAAATTCCAGATGAGGCACAAAAAGAGCAGGTGCTTCAACGGCTATCAAGTGCTCCTTTAAGTGGGCTCTCCTCCACCTCAACTTCAACATCTCAAATACTTCAGTCCTCAGAGGTGTCACCCCAATCGCACTTGCTTCCTCACAGCTCCCAAGTCTCCAGCTGAACGTCTGAGTTTGGGGTAGATCAGATGGTTGAATCTGCAGAGCTGTTTACTAGTGTTGAGCCACCCCCGTAGTGTTCGAGTTCGTTTCATCGAACATCCGTATGTTCTACGAACTGTTCGTCGAACTGTTCGTCGAACACCGTTTAAACCAATGGCAGGTAATCAAAAACACATAGGAACGCATAGAAAACACATAGAAAAACACTTCAAAGGTGTCCAAAAGCTGACAAACTGCTCAGAAGATACAACTAACACATAGAAAAGTGACAAGTACATATAGTCATTCGAAAAGAAAAGAGGTGGAGGAGTAAAAGGAGGGGGAAACACAGATATAGGCATGTCATGCCCTTCTAAAACCAAAAAAGTGCGAAGCCGACATGGCCAGTCCGTTCCTTCCCGTGCGACCTCCGTGTCGCCGGGTTTGTGCCAGAGCTGCGTTGGACCCTGACGGCCAGTCCACCTCTCCCAATACTGGTGCCTGTCCGCTGGTGGTTCGAGCGAGCCCCCCTGCGGTGGAGGAAGGTCTAAGCTTTTTAATTTAAATTGTCTCTCTAATTTGAATGGGTACACTTTAAATCCTTTTACAAGGATCTATTGGAGGGCAAGTCTGATGCCAGCAGCTGCGTGAATTCCAGCTCCAGTAGCGTCCACTTAAGCTGCTGCAGTTAAAAAGCTTTTATAAGGATTGAGCTTGGCGGTCCACCACAAGGCGTCCTACCGCAAGTCCCAGCCCCTGTGCCTTGGGGTGCCTCCTGATGCTCTTCACTGAGTGTCCCAGGGGCCCGAAGCATTTCCTTTGAAAAAATTAAGTGTCCAAACTACAGGTGGTGTAGCTTGCTTAACAGCTGGGATAATCCGCTGACTAGCATACACTGCTACTAGGCACAAAGTATTTCCTGGGCTAGATGCAGTTAAAAATTTGTAATTAGATACTCACGTTGGATGCTGAGAAAGCATTCCATAGAGTCTCCTAGCATGCCATATATTATTCTCTTAAAAAGCTTGGGGTAGGGGTCTAGGGGACCATTTTAAATCCAAAATCACGGTCCTGTATTGCAATACGTCACCTAGGCTGAAGATAAATGGAATATTTTCATCACCTTTCATAATCACCAATGGGACAAGGCAGGGATGTCCTCTGTCCCCTCTCTTATACATCCTAGTCACGGAGCACCTGCTCTCATCAATTCGCCATAACCCCAATATTAGGTGGATTGAGGTGGGAGGCACCGAGTACAAGTGCTCTGCATTTGCTGATGATGTCCTAGTATATATCACTGAATCACATATATCCATCCCTGCTGTTATGGCTGAAATAGATCACTTTGTTACATGGTCAAATTTTAAAATCAATGCAGCGAAGTCTGAGGCCCTCGATGTTTTCCTCCCCAAATCCATACAGGATTCCATCCAGTCCAACTTTCCCTTTGCCTGGCCCTCACAGGGTATCAAATACTTAGGAATTCGTATTCATGGAGACCTCTCCGGTCTATGTTATCTTAATTTTGGGCCCTTTATTGAACAACTCCATACAGACCACGTTTGGCAAGTTAGAACTGTAAGATTCACTATGTGAACCACTGTTGTTTTGTGGAAAAGCACATGTACACTGTTTTCCAAATTATTATGCAAAAAGTGTTTATGAGTGATAAGGTAAGAATTTTTTGTTTGTCAGTTAAACTCATTGATGGTGATGTGTGTCAGGGCTCTTTATATCACTGTAAGCAATTGTAGACACCTGTGCTAATTAGTTTGGCAGGTGTGTCCAATGAAAGGCAAGACTACTTAAGAAAGCTGTCCCACATTATTAAGCAGCCTACATTTTCTGCCAAAAAGGGAAAGACAAAGGATGTGTCGGCTGCTGAGAAGCAACAAATTGTGGAGTGTATAGGTCAAGGCATGACTACAATCAACATTGCTTCATCGTGATCATCGCACAATCAAGAAGTATGTAGCTGATTCACAGTACACACGTGTGCGTGCTGATAAGGGAAAATTGAGGACTCTTTCCGACAGGCAATTAAGTCAGGTTAAAAGAGCAGCATCAAAAAAGCCTTGTCATAGCAGCAGACAAGTTTTTGAAGCTGCTGGTGCCTCCAACGTCCCCCGAACAACAAGATGCAGGGTCCTTCAGAGGTTTGCAGCTGTGCGCAAGCCATTCTGTCGACCTCCTCTATCCACTGTACAGAAGCAGAAACGGCTCCAGTGGGCCAAACAATACATGAAGACTGACTTCAAAACTGTTTTGTTCACCGATGAGTGCCGTGCAACGCTCGATGGTCCAGATGGATGGAGTGGAGGATGGCTGGTTGATGGACACCCCATGCAAACACGGCTACAGCGCCAACAAGGAGGATGTGGAGTAATGTTTTGGGCTGGAATCATGGGGAGAGAGATTCTCAGCCCCTTTAGAATCCCTGAAGGGGTAAAGATGAACTCCATAATGTATGTGGAGTTTCTCAAACAGCACTTCCTGTCATGGTTCTAGAAGAAGAACCGTGTATTCCGCAGCAAGATCATTTTCATGCATGATAATGCACCGTCTCATGCTGCACATAACATATCTGCATCTCTGGCTGATATGGGCATAAAAGGGGACAAACTTATTGTGTGACCCCCATGCTCCCCTGACCTCAACCCCATTGAGAACCTCTGGAGCATCATCAAAAGGAGTGTCTATGATGGCGGGAGGCAGTTCACATCTAAGCAACAGCTCTGGGAGGGTATTCTGTCCTCATGCAAAACAGTTGAAGCAGAATCCATCCAAAACCTGACAAATTCACTGGATGAGAGAGTTCAGAAGCTCCTTTCGAACAAGGGGTCCTATGTGCAAATGTAACATCACCTAGAATAAAGTTTTGAGTTGAAAACTGTTTAATTTCAGTTCCTAATAACCTGCTAATGCTTATAATTTCAAAAATGACAATTTTTTGTTCTTTATTAAAATGAAAAGGTTGATCGTGTGGCAACCCAGTAGTCAGGATTACTTCGAATTCTGACAATTTGAGGGTCATGTTGCAGGTAGTGCAGCAAGAAGGCACTCATGTGTCTTGCGCATCTAGGAGCCCCAAAATTATTTTCTTGGCTAGATACAGCTAAAAATTATTATTAATTTGCAATCTGGTGGAGCTTAGTATAGATAGCCTAATAGAATCAATACTGCAAACTGCTACAAGGCCCAAATTATTTTCCAGCCAAGATACAGATAAACATGATTAGTAATTTTAAATCTGGTAGAGTTTAGTATAGATGGCCTAATAGAATCAGTACTACAAACTGCTACAAGGCCCAAATTGTTTTCCAGATAAGATACAGATAAACATGATTAGTAAATTCAAAGCTTAAAATGGTTGGTGAGGTGATTTTAACAAATCATGAAGCTTTTACTCTCCCCAGGATGACACAGGGGTAGAAAAGTCCTTTCGGATCCATGATTTGTTCATCTTTATGAACGTGAGTCTGTCTACATTATCAGTGGAGAGCCGCGTGCGCTTATCTGTCAGCACACCACCAGCAGCGCTGAACACACGTTCAGACAGAATGCTGGCTGCGGGGCATGACAAGATTTCCAAGATGTAAGTGGCGAGCTCCGGCCATTTATCCAGATTGGAAGTCCAAAAAGAGCTAGGGTCCAGTGACACAGTCATGGCTTCAATGTTTACTTGGAGATGCTCCTGTACCATCGTCTCTAGGCGTTGACTATGTGTCAGACTTGTTGTCTCCTGTGGCCTTGCAAAGGATGGGCTAAAAAAGTGGTGAAATGATTCCGCAAAATTGATGTTATCAGCAGATACTGTGTTTCTGTTACGTTTTGAGTGCTGAACACTCGACGGTCCCATGACTGGCAAGTTAGAACTGTGAGATTCACTACGTGCACCGTTGGTGTTTTGTGGAAAAGCACATGTAAAATTCTGCAACAGTCTCTGCTGATACTCCTGCATGCGTGCATCCATTTCTATGGCAGGAATAAGTTCTGCAAATTTACTTTTGTACTGAGGATCTAAGAGTGTGGCAACCCAGTAGTCAGGATTTTTTCGAATTCTGACAATTCGAGGGTCATTTTACAGGTAATGCAGCTAGAAGACACTCATGTGTCTTATGCATCCAGGAGCACCAAGTCCCTGTTGTGTTGGTGGCGAGGTAACAATCATGCTTCCTTCCTCTGCCCTCTCCCCCCAACCTCGCACAATAGAAATGTGATCAAGGTCTCCCTCATCTGATGAGTCTTCCAACAGTTCGTCCTCCACTTCTTCCTGGGCTCCTGCACCTTCCTCACTAGTTTGGCTGCTACCATGCGCCCTGGTAATACCTTCTCCCCCACCCTCACATGCCTGCTGCCTTGGTGTTGCCGACCGTCTGGACCTTGCAGATGTTAGCCCTTCCGCATACAACTCCTCCTCTACTTCCTCCACCTCCTCTTATGCCACCACCTGTCTCCGAATTCTGTTTAACATGTGCTCCAGCATGTAAATCACAGGAATAGTCATACTGATAATGGCATCGTCAGCATTAAACATCTTCGTCGCCATTTCAAAACTGTGAAGAAGGGTGCATAGGTCCCTGATCTGAGACCACTCCTCCAGCGTGATTTGCCCCTCCTCTGGATCTCGTTGGCCCAGGCTATACATCAGAACATATTGCACCAGGGCTTGTCGGTGCTGCCACAGTCGCTGCAAAATGTTCAGAGTTGAATTCCACCGGGTAGGCACATCGAATTTTAGCTGGTGAAGTGACAGGCCCAACGACTTCTGTAGAGATGTAAGTCGCTGAGCTGCGGGATGCGAACGGTGGAAGTGAGCACACAGCGACCGTGCCCTCTGCAGAAGGCCATCTAGTCTGGGATAGTGGGCTAAAAATTGCTGGACAACCAGGTTCAACACGTGAGCCATACAAGGCACGTGTGTGACATTGCCCCGGCGAAGGGCCGCAGCGAGGTTTGCAGCATTGTCGCACACGGCCTTCCCTGGTTTCAGGTCCAGTGGAGACAACCATTCATGAAACTGGTTCTCCAGAGCTGACCACAACTCCTCAGCTGTGTGACTCACATTTCCCAGACATTTCAAAGTAAAAACCGCCTGATGACGTTGAGCTCTGCTGCCTGCATAGCAAGGAGGTGTGCAGGATCCCTTCTGCGCAGTTAGAAAGCATGTGGCATGACAAGACAGGCTTTGGGTGCAGGTTGAGGACCGAGAGGAGTTTGAGGAGGCAGAAGCACTGGAGGAACTTCGAGATAAAAAGGATTGACTGTAGCATACCTGGCGGCGTTCTTGCATGGTGTTCCATCTCTCATCATGCAAGATCTTAAACTTCATCTCCCGCCCAGCTTCCTGGTCTGGCTTCTTTCCTTGTGCTCTGCTCTGCTCTACTTTGGCTGCATAGGGCGACGCCCGCTGAACTTCCTGTTTCTTGAAGCTGCTGCGGACACGCCCCTGTTGCATCTTCAGCCTATTGCTGTCCATCTTTGGGTATTTATTCCACCTTCTTCCTCAGGATGGTGCCTGAGCATTGTGTCCTGTCAGTTGGCTTTTTGTCTCTGACGTGCCAGGTCCTATCCTGTTTTCCTGCCTGTTTTCCAGTTCTGTGTCTGAACTGTGGTCTGTTCTTGTGAACACGCTTCCAGCCTGTTCTTTCGCCTTCTAGGGGCCGTATTCCTAGATCTGCCTGTCTGTGCCTTGCGGTATCTGTTCCTGTCTGAACAGTGTCCTGTTTGTGTTCCAGCCTTGCTGTATTTGTTCCCGTTCCTCTGTTCCCAGTTGTCTGTGCCTCGTTTCTACTTTAGCCTTTTCTCCCTTTTCCCTCTATGTCTGTTTTCTGCGTCTTTCTGCAGAGTCTGAACTTGCTCCTAAATTCCTTCTCGTCGTCTCTGTACCTCTGTTGTGAATTTAGTGTACGCTCGCTACTTCTTTGTAAGTACTTTGTGTGCTTCTGGTTCTGCCTTTCCTTCTCCGTCTGTTCTTTGTGAACAGAGTCCTATCCCCTTGCCTTGTCTCGTTCGCCGCTATCCGGTTTCCGCTCTGCTTCTGCCTCGCCTACAGCTCTGCGGTTTCCGCTCTGCTCCTGCCTTGTTTACCGCTCTGCGGTTTCCGCTCTGCTCCTGCTTAGCTTGCCGCTCTTGCGGTTTCTGCTCTGCTCCTGCCTTGTTTGCCGCTCTTGCGGTTTCTGCTCTGCTCCTGACTTGTTTGCCGCTCTGTGGTTTCCGCTCTGCTCCTGCCTTCTTAGCCGCTCTGCGGTTTCCGCTCTGCTCCTGCCTTGTTTACCGCTCTGCGGTTTCCACTCTGCTCCTGCCTTGTTTACCGCTCTGCGGTTTCCGCTCTGCTCCTTCCTTGTTTGCCGCTCTGCGGTTTCCGCTCTGCTGCGGCCTTCTTAGCCGCTCTGCGGTTTCCGCTCTGCTCCTGCCTTGTTTATCGCTCTGCGGTTTCCGCTCTGCTCCTGCCTTGTTTGCCGCTCTGCGGTTTCCGCTCTGCTTCGGCCTTCTTAGCCGCTCTATGGTTTCCGCTCTGCTCCTGCCTTGTTTACCGCTCTTGCGGTTTCCATTCTGCTCTTTCCATTCTGCTCTTGCCTTGCTTGCTGCTCCGGCAGTCCTGTCCTGCTCTGCTTCTGCTCGCTGGTCCGGCAGCCCCGTCCTGCTCTGCATCTGCTCGCTGCTCCGGCAGTCCTGTCCTGCTCTGCTTCTGCTCGCTACTCTGGCAGTCCTGTCTTGCTCTGCTTGTGCTCGCTGCTCCGGCAGCCCCGTCCTGCTCTGCATCTGCTCGCTACTCTGGCAGTCCTGTCTTGCTCTGCTTGTGCTCGCTGCTCCGGCAGTCCCGTCCTGCTCTGCTCTTGCCCACCGCTTCGGGCGTTCCCTCTCTGCTGTGTTTGGCTACCGCATCTGCGGTTCTGTTTCTGTGACCCAGTCTGTACTGGGTCTTGTCCTCTCTGTGCTCCAGCCCGTCCTTTCGGCCAGTACCTCCCTGCATGCATATTCGCCTGTATCCACCCGTCTGCATACCTGCCGTGTTCGCTTATATCCACCAGTCTGTGCCAGCCTAACCTGCCTGTTCCAGTAATCCCTGTGTGGGTCAACCCCCGTGTCCGGAGTTTGACCTGGAGTAGCACCTGGTCCCTCTGCCCGGTTTCTCCCTGGTGCACTGGCGTCGTATGCCGTCGTGCCATCTTGGTCGGATTGGCCAGATACTTAGTCATGCCCCTCCAGGCACTCTCCGGTTCATGGTCCAGTGGAACCACTTCTCCCGCACACGCCAGTCAGTCCGGGCGTGTGCATAACATTGATGCACAACTCGTGGGGACAGCAAGACTTGGACAGCAGCCCCTTGTCCTGCTGTCACCATAGTTACCCAGTGCCCAGTCAGCGACATGTAACGCCCATGTCCATGCCTACTCGTCCAAGTGTTTGTGGTGAAATGCACCCTGTTACACACAGAGTTTCTCAAAGAAGCGGTGATGTTGTGTGCGACATGCTGGTGGAACGCAGGCACACCTTTCTTTGAGAATTAGTGCCAACTGGGCATCTGGTACTGGGGCACTGCGATGGCCATAAGGTCTGGAAAATCCTCTGTGTCCACCAGGCGGAAAGGCAGCATTTCTGTAGCCAAGAGCTTGCAGATGGTGAAATTCAACCTCTTAGCTTTCTCATGGCTTGGAGGAAATGGTCTTTTACTTGTCCACATCTGAGGGACCGAGGGCTGGCTGTTGTGCTTAGACGGAGTTGAGAAGGGTGTCCCCGGCAAACTGCCGGTCTGTGAGGAAGATGCAGGCGGACATGTTAGGTTGCCTTGATCCAAAGGTGGTGCTATCGATGTCGGACAGTGCTGAACACCAGCTGGTGTTTCCACCTCCAAAGAAAATGATGACCTACCAATCACGCTGGCTGTTGCGGGTAAAGCGGTGGCAGGTCTGCGTCCCAAAACAGGTGTGACTGCTGTCCCCCCAGTCACAGAGGATGAAGAGTCCGCGTTTGCACAAGAAGTGGCAGACGGTGGTTGGTCTGGCCGGCTAGGCCGCATTGTAGCACAATGATCTTCCCACTGCAACTTATGTTTCATATCCAAGTGCCGGTTCATGCATGAAGTACTCAAACTATGTATTTTTTGGCCTCTACTTAGCTTTTGCTGACAAATGTTACAGATAACACGAGTTGGGTCATCCTTATCGATTTGAAAAAATGCCCAGGCCATGCAAGGCTTAGCACCCATGCGACCTGAAGTGCCACCATGACTTGTGGTCAGAGGCAGAGTTATGTTTGAGGATTCAGTTGTTGACGTGCTTCCAGTACAACGTCTCTGTCCAGGAAGGCGCAAACTGACCTCGTCGTCACTAGCATCCTCCTCCACCTCCTCTGCTGACTAGAGATGAGCGTTGTTCTACTCGAACTGTTCGCCAATCTCAAATTCGAGCTGTTTTGGGCGGTGTTCGAGCCGTTCGGCGAACACGAACAATTTGAGAAAAATTCGGCTGTTCGAGGTTATGTTCGATAACTGTTCGTGCACCAAAATCATAACTGTATTTTTTCTCAGTAATGATGAAAATTAATGTTAATACGCAGTTTGAGTGTACAGCGGGGTGGGGGGAGGGGCAGGGGATGGATCTATGCAGGAACAATGAAGATCTCCATTTTTTTTTCTCTTTCCCGCATTTACAGTGGGGAGGTGCAATCTGTCAGCCTATCAGCAGCGCACACACGGAGCGAAGTGCTTTTTTTCACACAAGCAAGGGCATGTGTCATTGGCAGTGTATGTCACATGTCCTTGCCCTATAAGACCAAGCCATTTTCCCCGTCGCCACCATTTTCTCACTGCTGCAGCTGCGTGTTAGACGGCACCGCTGTTGCTGTGTGCGCTATACCTTGTTAATTTCAAGCCAATTTTCGCACAAATATACAGATAGCTTGGGAGTAGGGAATAGTTGTGATTGCAGTCCTTTTAAGGACTAGGTTACAGCATTTCCTACGACTTTTATAAGGGAGGTCTGTGCTCTTAAATAGATAGGTTGTGGGAGTAAAGACTAATTGTAATTGGAGTCCTTTTCAGGACTAGGTTACATGAGTTCCTATCAGTTTTTGCCAGGCAGGTCTGTGCCAGTGCTGTGCAAGTTTTTTTCACAGCATTTGGCTGAATCTAGCAAAGCTAATCCTTTTTGGCCTATTGCAGAGTGTGTTAGTCAGTGGAGTAGCCTATCTGTGTTGCAAGATATACCACCTGTGTATAGAATACCAATCTTTTTACTGCACGTAGTGAAGTAAAATCTTTTGGGCATAGCATCATTCTATTAGTCCATCTATACTGACCTCCATCAGGTTGTAAATTAAAACTAATTTTTATCCGCATCTACAGTACCTCTGAAAAAATATTTGGGCTTCTAGCAGTGTGTGGGACTTGTTCTATTAGTCCATCTATACTGACCTCCATCAGGTTGCAAACTGAATATATTTTTTTCTGCATCTACCTCTGAAAAAATATTGGGCTTCTAGCTGTGTGTGGGTCTTGTTCTATTAATCCATCTATACTGACCTCCATCAGGTTGCAAACTGAATATATTTTTTTCTGCATCTAGCTCTGAAAAAATATTTGGCCTTCTAGTAGTGTGTCGGACTTTCTCTATTAGTCCATCTATACTGACCTCCATCAGGTTGCAAATTAAAACTAATTTTTATCTGCATCTACAGTACCTCTGAAAAAATATTTGGGCTTCTAGCTGTGTGTGGGACTTGTTGTATTAGTCCATCTATACTGACCTCCATCAGGTTGCAAACTGAATATATTTTTTTCTGCATCTACCTCTGAAAAAATATTTGGCCTTCTAGTAGTGTGTCGGACTTTCTCTATTAGTCCATCTATACTGACCTCCATCAGGTTGCAAATTAAAAATAATTTTTATCTGCATCTACAGTACCTCTGAAAAAATATTTGGGCTTCTAGCTGTGTGCGGGACTTGTTGTATTAGTCCATCTATACTGACCTCCATCAGGTTGCAAACTGAATATATTTTTTTCTGCATCTACCTCTGAAAAAATATTTGCCCTTCTAGTAGTGTGTCGGACTTTCTCTATTAGTCCATCTATACTGACTTCCATCAGGTTGCAAATTAAAACTAATTTTTATCTGCATCTACAGAACCTCTGAAAAAATATTTGGGCTTCTAGCAGTGTGTGGGACTTGTTCTATTAGTCCATCTATACTGACCTCCATCAGGTTGCAAACTGAATATATTTTTTTCTGCATCTACCTCTGAAAAAATATTTGGCCTTCTAGTAGTGTGTCGGACTTTCTCTATTAGTCCATCTATACTGACCTCCATCAGGTTGCAAATTAAAACTAATTTTTATCTGCATCTACAGTACCTCTGAAAAAATATTTGGGCTTCTAGCTGTGTGTGGGACTTGTTGTATTAGTCCATCTATACTGACCTCCATCAGGTTGCAAATTCAAAATAATTTTTTTCTGCATCTAACCCAGCCAATAGTTTTGGCCTAATACCACAGTTTGGCCACTCAGCTCTGCTCGGTTACCATCCATTGTTTTTTTGTGCAAACAACTCCAGAGTTGTGAATTAGTTAACCACCAAAATGAGTGGAAAAAGGCCTGCTGCTGGTGGAAAGGGGAATAGGCGTGTTGGGAAGGGGAAAAATGGTTGTGTCCGTGGGGTAGGTGTTAAAGCAACAGTAACATCTGCAGAAGAAAGACCATCTTCCAGCCAAACTAAAATGTCTACTTCTTTTAGCGGACAATGTGATAAGATCCCTTTCTTACGGCCACGCCAATCGCTACAAATTCCAGATGAGGCACAAAAACAGCAGGTGCTTCAACTAATATCAAGTGCTCCTTTAAGTGGGCTCTCCTCCACATCAACTTCAACATCACAAATACTCCAGTCCTCAAAGGTGTCACCCAAATCGCACTTGCTTCCTCACAGCTCCCAAATCTCCAGCTGCCCGTCTGAGTATGAGGTAGAACAGATGGTTGAGTCTGCAGAGCTGTTTACTCATACTATAGCCTGGGAATCAGATGTCGACTCCAGCGCTACAGTGAATCCAGACGAGGAAATGATCTGCACTGATGCCCAGAATCTTTATGAGTCGGATCCAGGACCAGACGCAGAAGGTTCTGACCATAATGTAGACCCTCATTCCCAAACTGTAACTCCTGTTGGTGGAGACAATGAGGAAGATGATGACAAGACTCAAATACCTGATTGGAGCGACAACTTTAGTTTTTTGTCAGGGCAGGAACAGGTTGGCTCTGAGGACGACGGGTGTGATAACGCACAGGGTGATGATGATGAGGTCGGAGATCCCACTTACTGTCAACCCACAGTCAGCCAAGAGATGAGGTCAGCAGAGGAGGTGGAGGAAGATGCTAGTGACGACGAGGTCAGGTTGCGCCTTCCTGGACAGAGACGTAGTACTGGAAGCACGTCAACAACTGCATCCTCAAACACAACTCTGCCTCTCACCACAAGTCGTGGTGGCTCTTCAGGTCGCATGGGTGCTAAGCCTTGCATAGCCTGGGCATTTTTTCAGATCGATAAAGATGACCCAACTCGTGTTATCTGTAACATTTGTCAGCAAAAGCTAAGTAGAGGCCAAAAAATACATAGTTTGAGTACTTCATGCATGAACCGGCACATGGACATGAAGCATAAGTTGCAGTGGGAAGCTCAGTGTGCTACCATGCGGCCTAGCCGGCCGGGCCAACCACCGTCTGCCATATCTTGTGCATCCACGGCCTCTTCATCCTCTGTGACTGGGGGGACAGCAGTCACACCTGTTTTGGGGCGCAGACCTGCCACCTCTTTACCCGCAACAGCCAGCGTGATTGGCAGGTCATCATTTTCTTTGGAGGTGGTAACACCAGCTGGTGTTGAGCGCTGTCCGACATCGATAGCACCACCTTTGGATGAAGGCAACCTAACATGTCCGCCTGCATCTTCCTCACAGACCGGCAGTTTGCCGGGGACACCCTTATCAACCCCGTCTAAGCACAATAGCCAGCCCTCGGTCCCTCAGATGTGGACAAGTAAAAGACCATTTCCTCCTAGCCATGAGAAAGCTAAGAGGTTGAATTTCACCATCTGCAAGCTCTTGGCTACAGAAATGCTGCCTTTCCGCCTGGTGGACACAGAGGATTTTCGAGACCATATATCCGTCGCAGTGCCCCAGTACCAGATGCCCAGTTGGCACTACTTCTCAAAGAAAGGTGTGCCTGCGCTCTACCAGCATGTCGCACACAATATCAACGCTTCTTTGAGAAACTCTGTGCGTGACAGGGTGCATTTCACCACAGACACTTGGACGAGTAGGCATGGACAGGGGCGTTACATGTCGCTGACTGGGCACTGGGTAACTATGGTGACAGCAGGACAAGGGGCTGCTGTCCAAGTCTTGCCGTCCCCACGAGTTGTGCGTCAATCCTCTTTATGTCAAAGTTCCTCCACTGCTTCTGCCTCCTCAACCTCCTCTCGGTCTTCCACCTGCACCCAAAGCCTGTCTGGTCATGCCACAAGCTTTCTAACTGCGCAGAAGGGATCCTGCACACCTCCTTACTATGCTGGCAGTAGGGCTCAACGTCATCAGGCGGTTTTTACATTGAAATGTCTGGGAAATGTGAGTCACACAGCTGAAGAGTTGTGGTCAGCTCTGGAGAACCAATTTCATGAATGGTTGTCTCCACTGGACCTGAAACCAGGGAAGGCCGTGTGCGACAATGCTGCAAACCTGGGTGCGGCCCTTCGCCGGGGCAATGTCACACACGTGCCTTCTATGGCTCACGTGTTGAACCTGGTTGTCCAGCAATTTTTAGCCCACTATCCCAGACTAGATGGCCTTCTGCAGAGGGCACGGTCGCTGTGTGCTCACTTCCGCCGTTCGCATCCCGCAGCTCAGCGACTTATCATCTCTACAGAAGTCGTTGGGCCTGCCACTTCACCGGCTAAAATGCGATGTGCCTACCCGGTGGAATTCAACTCTGCACATGTTGCAGCGACTGTGGCAGCACCGACAAGCCCTGGTGCAATACGTTCTGACGTATAGCCTGGGCCAACGAGGTTCAGAGGTGGGGCAAATCACGCTGGAGGAGTGGTCTCAGATCAGGGACCTATGCACCCTTCTGCACAGTTTTGAAATGGCGACAAAGATGTTTAGTGCTGACGATGCCATTATCAGCATGACTATTCCGGTGATTTACATGCTGGAGCACATGTTAAACAGAATTCGGAGTCAGGTGGTGGCACAAGAGGAGGTGGAGGAAGTAGAGGAGGAGGAGTTGTATGCTGAAGGGCTAACATCTGCAAGGTCCAGAAGGTCGGCAGCACCAAGGCGGCAGGCATGTGAGGGTGGGGGAGATGGTTTTACCACGGCGCATGGTAGCAGCCAAACTAGTGAGGAAGGTGAAGGAGCCCAGGAAGAAGTGGAGGACGAACTGATGGAAGACTCATCAGATGAGGGAGACCTTGATCACATTTCTGTTGTGCGAGGTTGGGGGGAGAGGACAGAGGAAGGAAGCACGATTGTTACCTCGCCACCAACACAACAGGGACTTGGTGCTCCTGGATGCGCAACACACATGAGTGCCTTCTTGCTGCACTACCTGCAACATGACCCTCGAATTGTGAGAATTAGAAATAATCCTGACTACTGGGTTGCCACACTGTTAGATCCCCGGTACAAAAGTAAATTTGCAGAAATTATTCCTGCCATAGAAAGGGATGCACGCATGCAGGAGTATCAGCAGAGACTGTTGCAGAATCTTACATGTGCTTTTCCACAAAATACCAGTGGTGCACGTAGTGAATCTCACAGTTTCAACTTGCCAACCGTGGGACCGTCAAGTGTTCAGCACTCAAACCGTAACAGAACCACAGTATCTGCTGGTAACATCAATTTTGCGGAATCATTTCACCACTTTTTTAGCCCATCCTTTGCAAGGCCACAGGAGACAAGAAGTCTGACACATAGTCAACGCCTAGAGACGATGGTACAGGAGTATCTCCAAGTAAACATTGAAGCCACGACTGTGTCACTGGACCCTTGCTCTTTTTGGGCTTCCAATCTGGATAAATGGCCGGAGCTAGCCACTTACGCCTTGGAGATCTTGCCATGCCCCGCAGCCAGCGTTCTGTCTGAACGTGTGTTCAGCGCTGCTGGTGGTGTGCTGACAGATAAGCGCACGCGGCTCTCCACTGATAATGTAGACAGACTCACGTTCATAAAGATGAACAAATCATGGAACCGAAACGACTTTTCTACCCCTGTGTCATCCTGGGGAGAGTAAAAGCTTGATGATTGGTTAAAATCACCCTACCAAACGTTTTAAGCTTTCAAAGTACTAATCATGTTTATCTGTATCTTGACTGGAAAATAATTTGGGCTTTGTAGCAGTGTGCAGCACTGATCCTATTGGGCCATCTATAATAAGCTCCACCAGATTTAAAATTAAAAATAATTTTTAGCTGCATCTAGCCCGGAAAATAATTTTGGGGCTCCAAGATGCGCAAGACACATAAGTGCCTTCTTGCTGCACTACCTGCAGCATGACCCTCATATTGTCAGAATTCGAAGTAATCATGACTACTGGGTTGCCACACTCTTAGATCCCCCAAACTTTTCGATCAACCTTTTCATTTTAATAAAGACCAAAAAAATGGTCATTTTTGAAATTATAAGCATTAGCAGGTTGTTAGAAACTGAAATCAAACAGTTTTCAACTCAAAACTTTATTCTAGGTGATGTTACATTTTCACATAGGACCCCTTGTTCGAAAGGAGCTTCTGAACTCTCTCGTCCATTGAATTTGTCAGGTTTTGGATGGTTTCTGCTTCAATTGTTTTGCATGAGGACAGAATACCCTCCCAGAGCTGTTGCTTAGATGTGAACTGCCTCCCGCCATCATAGACACTCCTTTTAATGATGCTCCAAAGGTTCTGAATGGGGTAGAGGTCAGGGGAGCATGGGGGTCACACCATAAGTTTGTCCCCTTTTATGCCCATATCAGCCAGAGATGCAGATGTTTTATGTGCAGCATGAGATGGTGCATTATCATGCAGAAAAATGATCTTGCTGTGAAATGCACGGTTCTTCTTCTTGAACCATGGCAGGAAGTGCTGTTTGAGAAAATCCACATACATTATGGAGTTCATCTTTAGCGCCTTCAGGGATCCTAAAGGGGCCGACAATCTCTCCCTTCATGATTCCAGCCCAAAACATTACTCCACCTCCTCCTTGTTGGCGCTGTAGCCGTGTTTGCGTGGGGTGTCCATCAACCAGCCATCCTCCACTCCATCCATCTGGACCATCGAGAGCTGCACGGCACTCATCCGTGAACAAAACAGTTTTGAAATCAGTCTTCATGTAATGTTTGGCCCACTGGAGCCGTTTCTGCTTGTGTGAAGTGGATAGAGGAGGTCGACAGGATGGCGTATGCACAGCTGCAAACCTCTGAAGGACCCTGCATCTTGTTGTTCGGGGGACGTTGGAGGCACAAGCAGCTTCAAAAAGTTGTCTGCTGCTATGACAAGGCTTTTTTGCCGCTGCTCTTTCAACCTGACGTAATTGCCTGTAGGAAAGAGTCCTCAATTTGCCCTTATCAGCACGCACACGTGTGAACTGTGAATCAGCTACATACTTCTTGATTGCCAAGACACTTCATCCTGATCATCGCACAATGTTGATTGTAGTCATGCCTTGACCTAAACACTCCACAATTTGTTGCTTCTCAGCAGCCGACACATCCTTTTTCTTTCCCATTTTGGCAGAAAATGTAGGCTGCTTAATAATGTGAGAGCGCCTTCTTAAGTAGTCTTGCCTTTCATTGGACACACCTGCCAAACTAATTAGCACAGGTGTCTGCAATTGCTTACAGTGATATAAAGAGCCCTGACACACATCACCATCAATGAGTTTAACTGACAAACAAGCAAATTCTTCCCTTATCACTCCTAAACACTTTTTGCATAATAATTTGGAACGCGGTGTACATGTGCTTTTCCACAAAACACCAGCGGTTCACGTAGTGAATCTTACAGTTCTAACTTGCCAACCGTGGTCTGTATGGAATTGTTCAATAAAGGGCCCAAAATTAAGATAACATAGATGGGAGAGGTCTCTATGAATAGGAATTCCTAAGTATTTGATACCCTGTGAGGGCCAGGCAAAGGGAAAGTTGGACTGGATGGAATCCTATATGGATTTGGGGAGGGAGACATCGAGGGCCTCAGACTTCGCTGCATTGATTTTAAAATTTTACCATGTAACAAAGTGATCTATTTCAGCCATAACAGCATGGATGGATATATGTGATTGAGTGATATATACTAGGACATCATCAGCAAATAGAGAGCACTTGTACTCGGTGCCTCCCACCTCAATCCACCTAATATTGGGGTTATGGCGAATTGATGAGAGCAGGTGCTCCGTCACTAGGATGTATAAGAGAGGGGACAGAGGACATCCCTGCCTTGTCCCATTGGTGATTGTGAAAGGTGATGAAAATGTTCTGACGCACCCCCTGGGCCTTGGGACACCCGGAGCCGGACCCTTTTTGGTGGATGCTGGTGGTTGTAGTCTTTGTGGCGGCGACCCGGTTCCGTGGCTCAGGGCGGTCAAACCAGTGGCGGAACTATTTATGTGGTTTTGATGTTTAAATGTCCGACTACGCCACCCGTGGATTGCGGTCAGAGTGAACCGCCGCTACAGGGCAGACCGCTGAGGCTGGTGTTGTGGGTGCAGCAGAGCGTAGCATAACTCCCCACGGGAGGAGTATAGCCTCAGGGCAGTGTATGCGGAGGATGGGGGTGATGGTGCAGGGCAGCAGCAGTAACGACACGGAGTCAGTGATGCAGTCCAGGGCCTTTACTCACAGTTCTTATTATCCAGACCACGTCTGCAGGTAACGGCTGCCCACGTCGTACTGTGCTCACCAGGTGAGGGGCTCAGACAACTCCCAGATAACTTTGGAGCACTTCACAGGACCCCCTTTGTGTGTCCTTTGTCTGGCCTTTCTTACCAACACTTCTGTCCGGCTGCCTCGGGCCTCCTCTTGGTAAACTTGGCGCCAGTTTCCCTGACCCTATGTGGTGCCTTCCTAGCCGGTGTAGCGAGGGGCTGCGCCACATAAAATGTCAGAGCCTCCGGATTCTAGCTGAGGGTCGTTTCCTGCCTCCACTAGTTCGGGGACCGGTCTCCCCCTTTGGCCTGACCCCTCCACGCAGGTGGATTCGGGCGTGCGGTGGCGACTCGCCCGTCCGCACCCCTGGGATCCCTTCATTCCTCGTTCCTGGAGCCTTCTCCGCTCCTCTTCCTTCCTTCTCCCTCTTCCAGGCCTGGGCCTCTGTTACTAGGCCCGCCTCCGGAGCAGAGCTCATGCAGAGCCCCTGCTCCCTGCCACTTCTGCTCAGACTTCTCTGCACTGAACTAAGATGGTGCCCACCTTTTATACTCCCTTCTCAATGCACCCAGGAACTGCTTCCTCCCTGCTCCTGCACTACAGGGTTCCCCTTCCTCAGTGTTCCCTCCCCCCACTCCAGCCAGGGACAGGGACTGTCGTGCCCATCTCAGGGGCATATTGGTCGCCCTGCCCCACGGCAATGGGGTGTAATGCATGCAGGTGTCGGGTCCTGATCCACACTCCATCCTTACCTGAGAGTGAGATATCACACCTCTGGGTGAGGTGCAATACGTCTGTAGCAACCGAGCCCTCAGGGTGCTACAGTTCCATTTATCTTCAGCCTAGGTGACGTATTGCGATACAGGGCGGTGATTTTGGCTATAAAAGGGTCCCCTAGACCCCTACCCCAAGCTTTTTAAGAGAATCATATATGGCGTGCCAGGAGACTCTATGGAATGCTTTCTCAGCATCCAACGAGAGTATCTAATTACAAATTTTTAACTGCATCTAGCCCAGGAAATACTTTGTGCCTAGTAGCAGTGTCTGCTAGTCAGCGGATTATCCCGGCTGTTAAGCAAGCTACACCACCTGTAGTTTAGACACTTAATTTTTTCAAAGGAAATGCTTCGGGACCATGGGATACTCAGTGAAGAGCATCAGGAGGCACCCCAAGGCATAGGGGCTGGGACTGGCAGTAGGATGCCTTGCGGTGGACAGCCGAGCTCGATCCTTATAAAAGCTTTTTAACTGCAGCAGCTTTAGTGGACGCTACTGGAGCTGGAATTACGCGGCTGCTGGCATGAGACTTGCCCTCCAATAGATCCTTGTAAATGGATTTAAAGTGTATTCATTCAAATTAGAGAGACAATTTAAATTAAAAAGCTTAGAGCTGCCTCCACCACAGCGGGGCTCGCTCGACCCACCAGCGGACAGGCACCAGTATTGGGAGAGGGGGGCTGGCCATCAGGGTTCACCGCGGCTCTGGCACAAACCCGGCGACACGGAGGTGGCACGGGCAGGAGCGGACTGGCCGTGTCGGCTTCTCACTTTTTGGATTTTAGAAGGGCATGACATGCCTATATCTGTGTCTCCCCCTCCTTTTACTCCTCCACCTCTTTTATTTTCGCATGACTATATGTACTTGTCACTTTTCCATGTCTAAGTTGTGTCTTCTGAGCAGTTTGTCAGCTTTTGGACACCTTTGAAGGTGTTTTCTATGTGTTTCTATGTGTTTTTGTTTGCCTGCCATTGGTTTTAACGGTGTTCGAAGGTGTTCGACGAACAGTTCGACGAATAGTTCGGCGAACACACGGGTGTTCGACGAACCGAACCGAACTCGAACACAACGGGGGTGGCTCAACACTACTGCTGACCTCATCGACTGGCTGACTGTGGGTTGACAGTAAGTGGGATCTCCAACCTCGTCATCATCACCCTGTGTGTTATCACACCCGCCGTCCTCAGAGCCAACCTCTTCCTGCCCTGACAAAAAACTCAAGTTGTTGCTCCAATCAGGTATTTGAGTCTCATCATCGTCTTCCTCATTGTCTCCACCAACAGGAGTTACAGTTTGGGAACGAGGGTCTACATTATTGTCAGAACCTTCTGCGTCTGTTCCTGGATCTGACTCATAAAGATTCTGGGCATCAGTGCAGATATTTTCCTCGTCTGGATTCACAGAAGCTCTGGAGCCGACCTCTGATTCCCAGGCTATAGTATGAGTAAACAGCTCTGCAGACTCAACCATCTGTTCTACCCCATACTCAGACGAGCAGCTGGAGACTTGGGAGCTGTGAGGAAGCAAATGCGATTGGGGTGACACCTCTGAGGACTGGAGTATTTGTGATGTTGAAGTTGAGGTGGAGGAGAGCCTACTTAAAGGAGCACTTGATATCCGTTGAAGCACCTGCTGTTTTTGTGCCTCATCTGGAATTTGTAGCGATGGGCTTCGCCGTAAGAAAGGGATCGTATCACATTGTCCGCTAAAAGAAGTAGACATCTTAGTTTGGCTGGAAGATGGCCTTTCTTCTGCAGATGTTACTGTTGCTTTAACACCTACCCCATGGACACAACCTTTCTTACCCTTCCCAACACGCCTATTCCCCTTTCCACCAGCAGCAGGCCTTTTTCCACTCATTTTTGTGGTTAACTAATTGACAACTCTGGAGTTGTTTGCAGAATAAACAATGGATGGGAACTGAGCAGAGCTGAGTGGCCAAACTGTGGTATTAGCCCAAAAGTATTGGCTGGGTTAGATGCAGTAAAACAATTTTATTACATACACAGGTGGTGGAGGTTAGTATAGATGGGCTAATAGACCAAGTCCCACACACTGCTACAAGCCCAAATATTTTTTCAGAGCTAGATGCAGATAAAAATTATTTTTAATTTACAACCTGGTGGAGGTTAGTATAGATGGACTAATAGACCAAGTCCCACACACTGCTACAAGCCCAACATTTTTTCAGAGCTAGATGCAGATAAAAATTATTTTTAATTTGCAACCTGGTGGAGGTTAGTATAGATGGACTAATAAAACAAGTCCCACACACTGCTAGAAACCAAAATATTTTTTCAGAGCTAGATGCAGATAAAAATTATTTTCAATTTGCAACCTGGTGGAGGTTAGTATAGATGGTCTAATAGAACAAGTTCCACACAGTGCTACAAGCCCAAATATTTTTTCAGAGCTATATGCAGAGAAAAAATATTTTTAATTTGCTACCTGGTGAAGGTTAGCATAGATGGACTAATAGACCAAGTCCCACACACTGCTACAAGCCCAAATATTTTTTCAGAGCTAGATGCAGATAAAAATTATTTTAATTTGCAACCTGGTGGAGGTTAGTATAGATGGAATAATAGAACAAGTCCCACACACTGCTACAAGCCCAAATATTTTTTCAGAGCTAGATGCAGATAAAAATTATTTTTAATTTGCAACCTGGTGGAGGTTAGTATAGATGGAATAATAGAACAAGTCCCACACACTGCTTAAAGCCCAAATATTTTTTCAGAGCTAGATGCAGATAAAAATTAATTTTAACTTGCAACCTGATGGAGGTTAGTATAGATGGACTAATAGAACAAGTCCCACACACTGCTACAAGCCCAAATATTTTTTCAGAGCTAGATGCAGATAAAAAGTATTTTTAATTTGCAACCTGGTGGAGGTTAGTATAGATGGACTAATAGAACAAGTCCCACACAGTGCTACAAGCCCAAATATTTTTTCAGAGCTAGATGCAGATAAAAATTATTTTTAATTTGCAACCTGGTGGAGGTTAGTATAGATGGACTAATAGACCTAGTCCCACACACTGCTACAAGCCCAAATATTTTTTCAGAGCTAGATGCAGATAAAAATTATTTTTTATTTGCAACCTGGTGAAGGTTAGTATAGATGGACTACTAGAATGATGCTATGCCCAAAAGGTTTTAGTTGCCTAGTTTCAGCGAAAAAATTTGTATTCTATACACAGGTGGTGTAGCTTTCAACACAGATAGGCTACTACACTGACTAACACACACTGCAGGAGGCCAAAAGGGATTTGCTTAGCTAGATTTAGGCAAATGCTATGAAAAAACTTGCACAGCACTGGCACAGACCTGCCTGGCAAAAACTAATAGGAACTGATGTAACCTAGCCCTCAAAAGGACTGCAACTACATTTAGACCCTACTCCCAACCTATCTATTTAAGAGCACAGACATGCCTGATAAAAGTTGTAGGAAATTATGTAACCTAGTCCTCAAAAGGACTGCAATCACAACTATTCCCTACTCCCAAGCTATCTGCAGATTTGTGCGAAAATTGGCTTGAAATTAACACTGAAAGTATAGCGCAAACAGCAACAGCAGTGCCGTCTAACATGCAGCTGCAGCAGTGAGAAAATGGTGGCGACGGGGAAAATGGCTGGGTCTTATAGGGCAAGGACATGGGACATACACAGCCAATGACACATGCCCTTGCTTGTGTGAAAAAAAGCACTTCGCTCCGTGTGTGCGCTCCCGATAGTCTGACAGATTGCACCTCCTGACTGTAAATGCGGGAAAGAGAAAAAAAAATGGAGATCTTCATTATTTCTGCAGAGATCCATCCCCTGCCCCTCCTCCCGCCCCGCTGTACACTCAAACTGCGTATTAACAATAATTTTCAGCATTACTGAGAAAAAATCCAGTTATGATTTTGGTGCACGAACAGTTATCAAACATAACCTCGAACAGCCAAATTTTTTTCAAATCGTTCATGTTCACCGAACGGCTCGAACACCGCCCAAAACAGCTCGAATTTGAGATTGGCGAATAGTTCGATTCGAACACCGCTCATTTCTACTGTTTACTCATACTATAGCCTTGGAATAAGAGGTCGGCTCCAGAGCTTCTGTGAATCTAGACGAGGAAATGATCTGCACTGATGCTGTCACGCTGTCTCAGTATACTGGAGGTAGGGGGCCTAAGCTGACCCTAGGCTGGGGCCCTGACTAATCCCTCAACCTGGAGGTACTGTTAAAGGTACAGAGGTCCAGGCCGCCAGCGTAACCCCTACCTCCTGAGGATCCCTGCACCTAAGTAATCTATTCCTGAGAAGGACCCCGATCACAACAAAAGGGGACAAGTAATAATATGCCCACACACAGTACTTAGACGAACGAGACAGTACAAGGGAAAAACCAAAACCACCTTGCATACAACAACTACACAACTACAACAGAGGGAACAACAACGGGAAAGGAGATAAATGATAAAGCGAGGAAGGGAAAGAACACTCCAAATACACTTATCTCAGAAACTCCAAACACCACGATCCGCTCTGTTAGTCAGAATGAAATGCTTTCACCGACGCTTCCCAAACAGACCAGCAGGCATATGAAGGAGTCTGACTACAGCAGTATTGATTGCAGCTGGGCGAGGCTGGACCTCGTCTAGCATAGAGAGAGAGAGAGAATTAACTCCCTCACTGCCGAAAAACACAAAGCACCAACAAGTCAGCTGCGAGAAGTCAGGCTGTGTACTCGTGACGATCTTCGTAGCGACACACCCGTGACAGTACCCCCCCTTCTACGATGGGCCTCCGGACCCTCAGGGCCAGGTTTATCCGGGTGAGTCGTGTGGAAGGCCCGAACTAATCGGTCTGCGTTAATATCCGACGCAGGAACCCACATCCTCTCCTCAGGACCATACCCTTTCCAATGAACCAGGTACTGAAGGGACCGGCGATTAAAGCGTGAATCGATGACCCTCGATACCTGGAACTCCAAGTTACCATTGACCACCACTGGAGGGGGAGGTAAAGGTGACAGTACCACCGGCACCACATACCTCTTAAGCAACGATCTGTGGAACACGTTGTGAATTTTAAACGTAGGGGGGAGGTCAAGACGGAATGCCACCGGATTAATAATAGAACTGATTCTGTACGGCCCGATGAACCTGGGACCCAGTTTCCAGGAGGGAACCTTAAGTTTAATATTCCTGGTAGACAACCATACCCGATCGTTCACACTTAGGTCCGGACCAGACACTCTCCTCCTATCAGCCATACGTTTGTATCGGTTCCCCATAGTATTCAGATTCTTCAGCACCCCTCTCCATACTGAAGCGAGTGATGAGGAAAATCGTTCCTCCTCAGGAACCCCCGAAGAGCCCCCCCTACTGAAAGTACAAAACTGGGGGTGAAAACCATATGCCCCAAAAAACGGGGACTTACCAGTGGACTCGCTCCGCCTATTATTAAGAGCAAACTCTGCCAGAGGTAAGAAAGAAGCCCAGTCCTCCTGGTTCTCTGACACAAAACACCGGAGATATGTCTCCAAGCTCTGGTTCATACGTTCCGTCTGACCATTGGTCTGAGGATGAAAAGCCGATGAGAATGACAAATGCATCCCCCGCCGTGCACAAAACGCCTTCCAGAACTTGGACACAAACTGAGACCCCCGATCAGACACCACCTCGGAGGGTACCCCGTGAAGCCTCACAATCTCCCCAATGAACACCTGCGCAAGAGTTTTAGCATTAGGGAGAGCCGGAAGAGCGATAAAATGTGCCATCTTGCTGAACCTGTCCACTACAACGAGTATGACCGTTTTACCCGAAGACGGAGGGAGGTCCGTAATAAAGTCCATAGACAGATGAGTCCAAGGACGCTCCGGGATCTTCAAAGGTAAGAGGGCCCCAGACGGACGGGTATGTGAGGTCTTAGAGCGCGCACAAACCCCACAGGACGCGACAAAAGTTACCACCTCCTTATGTAAGTTAGGCCACCAAAACCGACGCGAGAGGAGATCCATAGTTGCTTTACTCCCCGGGTGTCCTGCAAAAACTGAGTTATGGTGTGCCTCGATCACCTTTTGTCGCAACTGATCTGGAACAAACAGTCTCCCCGGAGGTTCAACAGGGGCGTCCCCCTGAGCCTCCAATACCTCCTCCTCCAGCTCAGAGCATACTGCCGAAACCAACACCCCCTCCTGAAGGATAGGAATCGGGTCGTCCGTATTCCCGGCCCCAGGGAAACTACGAGATAAGGCATCCGCCTTTACATTTTTTGACCCAGGACGATATGTAACGACAAAATTAAACCTGGTAAAAAACAATGACCACCTAGCTTGTCTGGGATTCAGACGTTTCGCGGACTCCAGATATAGAAGGTTCTTGTGATCGGTGATGACGGTGACCGGATGGACTGCCCCCTCCAAAAAATGGCGCCACTCCTCAAAAGCTAACTTAATGGCCAAGAGTTCCCTATTGCCGACATCGTAATTCCTCTCAGCGGACGACAATTTTTTAGAGAAAAAGGCGCACGGATGCCACTTACCAGGGGACGAACCCTGTGACAATACTGCTCCCACCCCTACCTCGGAAGCGTCTACCTCTACAATGAATGGCTGTGACGCATCAGGTTGAATGAGTATGGGTGCCGAGGCAAAACATTTTTTCAAGGAGGAGAATGCTTGACAAGCCTTGTCAGACCACCTAGAAAAATCCGTCCCCTTTTTAGTCATGTCTGTGAGAGGCTTAACCATGGACGAGAAATTACGAATGAACTTCCGGTAATAATTAGCAAACCCCAGGAAACGTTGTAGTGCCTTAAGATTCTCTGGCCGATCCCACTCAAGAACTGCCCGCACTTTCCCAGGGTCCATACGAAAACCGGACGCTGAAACCAGGAAGCCTAAAAACTGGAGTTCCTGTACGGCGAACACACACTTTTCCCATTTGGCATACAGTTTATTATCCCGCAAGATCTGTAACACCTGCCTAACGTGCTCCTGATGAGACACCAGATCCGGCGAGTAAATGAAGATATCATCCAGATATATGACAACAAACTGTCCCACCAGGCGGCGAAAAATGTCATTAACAAAGTGTTGGAACACCGCCGGGGCATTAGTCAGGCCGAATGGCATGACAAGGTTCTCATAATGCCCCTCCGGAGTGTTAAACGCCGTCTTCCACTCATCCCCCTCCTTCATCCTAATCAGATTGTACGCCCCCCTGAGATCCAACTTAGAGAACCATTTGGCGCCCACGATCTGATTAAAGAGATCGGGAATAAGTGGGAGCGGATACGGATCTCGGACCGTAATCCGATTAAGTTCACGGAAATCCAGGCAAGGGCGTAGGCCTCCATCTTTCTTCTTAACAAAGAAGAACCCCGCAGCCACCGGTGAAGATGAAGGTCTAATATGCCCCTTAGCCAGACTTTCTGAAATATAATCCTTCATGGCCTGCCTCTCAGGACCAGAAAGGTTATACAACCTAGCTTTAGGTAACTTGGCCTCAGGGAGCAGTTTTACAGAACAGTCATACTCGCGATGAGGAGGTAGTTCCTGACACCCTTTCTCCGAGAATACATCCTCAAAGTCCGCCAGAAATGGAGGTAAGACCCAAGGAGTAACCGCACCGATGACCGTGTTCATGCAGTTTTTATTACAGAATTTACTCCATTGGCTTATCTCTCTGGTTTGCCAATTAATAACCGGGTTATGCTTAGCTAACCAAGGAAGGCCCAACACTATAGGAGTGGGAAGACCCTCCAACACGTAGCAAGACAACAGTTCTTTATGTATCGCCCCCACTTGAAGTTTTACGTCATGCACAGCTTGCAAAAAACTTCCCTGACCGAGAGGCCTGGCATCGATCGAGAATATGGGGATGGGTTTAGCCAACTCACTCAATCGCATACCTTGAACCCGGGCAAACTGAGCATCAACCAGATTAGCCCCGGCCCCACTATCCAGAAGAACAGATATCCTCTCAGTTCTCGTACCCACCACCACCTCCGCCGGTACGAGAAACTGAGACGAACCTAGGGACGAAATACCTACTCCCAGATTGCCGTCCACCACACAACCTGGGATCAACAGTTTTCTGACGACTCTTCACTCTGCAAGGGACGGGATGGACACCCCCCAATAAAATGTCCCTTTCTCCCGCAGAAGAAACACCTTCCTGTCTTATGGCGCACCACTGTTCCCCTCCCCCGAAATGATGTCCCTCCTAATTGCATAGGCTCCTCTGGACTGACCAGGGGAACCACCATATGAGGGGACCTTGTAGGAGGTGGAGTCATCACAGGGAGTAGAGTTATCCCTCACCTCTCCCGAAGCCGTCTGTCAACGCGAATAGCAAGGGCCATAGCGGCTTCCAGTGACGCGGGAGAGTCATACTGTTCCAGCACATCCTGTAATTTGTCGGATAAACCATGACAAAACTGACTCCTAAGAGCCGGGTCATTCCACTGGGTGTCCGTGGCCCACCTACGGAACTCCGAACAGAATTCCTCCGCCGGACGATCTCCCTGCTGGATCCTACGTAACTTAGACTCAGCAAGGGAGATCCGATCTGGGTCATCATATACGAGTCCCAGAGCAGCGAAAAACCTATCCACTGACTGGAGAGCCGGGGAGCCCGGGGGAAGAGAGAACGCCCAAGATTGTGGGTACCCTTGTAGGAGCGAGATGACAATTCCCACCTTTTGTTCTTCACTCCCCGATGACCGAGGCCGCAGCCGAAAGTACAACTTGCATGCCTCCCGGAAAACAAAAAACTTGTCCCGCCCCCCGGTGAACCTGTCAGGGAGAGCTACTTTAGGTTCTGGTCCGGCTTGCTCCTGAGGATGCAAAACCTTGGACCTAACGTCCGCCAGCTCCATGGACAAACTCTGCAACTGCCGAGCTAGACCGGCTACTGGATCCATGGTAGCTGGAGAAAAACTAAGTGGGTCGGTGAAAATGTCACGCTGTCTCAGTATACTGGAGGTAGGGGGCCTAAGCTGACCCTAGGCTGGGGCCCTGACAAATCCCTCAACCTGGAGGTACTGTTAAAGGTACAGAGGTCCAGGCCGCCAGCGTAACCCCTACCTCCTGAGGATCCCTGCACCTAAGTAATCTAGTCCTGAGAGGACCCCGATCACAACAAAAGGGGACAAGTAATAATATGCCCACACACAGTACTTAGACGAACGAGACAGTACAAGGGAAAAACCAAAACCACCTTGCATACAACAACTACACAACTACAACAGAGGGAACAACAACGGGAAAGGAGATAAATGATAAAGCGAGGAAGGGAAAGAACACTCCAAATACACTTATCTCAGAAACTCCAAACACCACGATCCGCTCTGTTAGTCAGAATGAAATGCTTTCACCGACGCTTCCCAAACAGACCAGCAGGCATATGAAGGAGTCTCACTACAGCAGTATTGATTGCAGCTGGGCGAGGCTGGACCTCGTCTAGCACAGAGAGAGAGAGAGAATTAACTCCCTCACTGCCGAAAAACACAAAGCACCAACAAGTCAGCTGCGAGAAGTCAGGCTGTGTACTCGTGACGATCTTCGTGGCGACACACCCGTGACAGATGCCCAGAATCTTTGAGTCAGATCCAGGACCAGACGCAGAAGGTTCTGACCATAATGAAGACCTTCGTTCCCAAACTGTAACTCCTGTTGGTGGAGACAATGAGGAAGACGATGATGAGACTCAAATACCTGATTGGAGCGACAACTTGAGTTTTTTGCCAGGGCAGGAAGAGGTTGGATCTGAGGACGACGGGTGTGAGAACACACAGGGTGATAATGACGAGGTTGGAGATCCCACTTACTGTCAACCCAGAGTCAGCCAGTCGATGAGGTCAGCAGAGGAGGTGGAGGAGGATGCTATTGACGACGAGGTCAGGTTGCACCTTCCTGGACAGTGACGTAGTACTGGAAGCATGTCAACAACTGCATCCTCAAACACAACTCTGCTTCTGACCACAAGTCGTTGTGGCTCTTCAGGTCGCATGAGCGTTAAGCCTTGCATAGCCTGGGCATTTTTTCAGATCGATAAGGATAACCCAACTCATGTTATCTGTAACATTTGTCATCAAAAGCTAAGTAGAGGCCAAAAAATCCATAGTTTGAGTACTTCATACATGAACCGTCACATGGATATGAAGCATAAGTTGCAGTGCGAAGCTCACTGTGCTACAATGCGGCCTAGTGGGCCGGGCCAACCACCGTCTGCCCCATCTGGTGCATCCGCGGCCTCTTCATACTCTGTGACTGGGGGGACAGCAGTCACACCTGTGTTGGGACGCAGACCTGCCACCTCTTTACCCGCAACAGCCAGCGTGATTGGCAGGTCATCATTTTATTTGGAGGTGGAAACACCAGCTGATATTGAGCGCCCTACGACACCGAGAGCACCACCTTTGGATCAAGGCAACCTAACATGTCCGCCTGCATAGACCGGCAGTTTGCCGGGGTCACCCGTCTCAACCCCGTCTAAGCACAACAGCCAGCCCTCGGTCCCTCATATGTGGACAAGTAAAAGACCTTTTCCTCCTAGCCATGAGAAAGCTAAGAGGTTGAATTTCACCATCTGCAAGCTCTTGGATACAGAAATGCTGCCTTTCAGCCTGGTGGACACAGAGGATTTTCAAGACCTTATGTTCGTCGCAGTGCCCCAGTACCAGATGCCCAGTCGGCACTACTTCTCAAAGAAAGGTGTGCATGGGCTCCACCAGCATGTCGCACACAACATCATCGCTTCTTTGAGAAACTCTGTGTGTGACAGGGTGCATTTCCCCACAGACACTTGGATGAGTAGGCATGGACAGGGGCATTATATGTCGCTGACTGGGCACTGGGAAACTATGGTGACAGCAGTACAAGGGGCTGCTGTCCAAGTCTTGCCGTCCCCACGAGTTGAGCGTCAATCCTCTTTATCTCGAAGTTCCTCCACTGCTTCTGCCTCCTCAACCTCCTCTCGGTCCTCCACCTGCACCCAAAGTCTGTCTGGTCATGCCAAACACTTTCTAACTGCGCAGAAGGGATCCTGCACACCTCCTTACTATGCTGCCAGCAGGGCTCAACGTCATCAGGCGGTTTTTACTTTGAAATGTCTGGGAAATGTGAGTCACACAGCTGAGGAGTTGTGGTCAGCTCTGGAGAACCAGTTTCATGAATGGTTGTCTCCACTGGACCTGAAACCAGGGAAGGCCGTGTGCGACAATGCTGCAAACCTCGATGCGGCCCTTCGCCGGGCAATGTCACACACGTGCCTTGTATGGCTCACGTGTTGAAGCTAGTTGTCCAGCAATTTTTAGGCTACCATCCCGGACTAGATGGCCTTCTGCAGAGGGCAGGGTCGCGGTGTGCTCACTTCCGCCATTCGCATCCCGCAGCTCAGCGACTTACATCTCTACAGAAGTCGTTGGGCCTGCCACTTCACCGGCTAAAATGCGATGTGCCTTCCCGGTGGAATTCAACTCTGCACATGTTGCAGCGACTGTGGCATCACCGACAAGCCCTTGTGCAATATGTTCTAATGTATAGCCGGCGCCAACCGGATCTGCACAGTTTTGAAATGGCGACGAAGAGGTTTAGTGCTGATGATGCCATTATCAGCATGACTATTCTGGTGATTTTCATGCTGGAGCACATGTTAAACAGAATTCGGAGTCAGGTGGTGCGACAAGAGGAGGTGGAGGAAGTAGAGGAGGAGGAGTTGTATGCGGAAGGGCTAACATCTGCAAGGTCCAGATGGTCGGCAGCACCAATGCGGCAGGCATGTGAGGGTGGGGGAGATGTATTTACAATGGCGCATGGTAGCAGCCAAACTAGTGAGGAAGGTGCAGGAGCCCAGGAAGAAGTGGAGGACGAACTGATGGAAGACTCATCATATGAGGGAGACCTTGATCACATTTCTGTTGTGCGAGGTTGGGGGGAGAGGGCAGAGGAAGGAAGCATGATTGTTACCTCGCCACCAACACAACAGGGACTTGCTGCTCCTGGATGCGCAAGACACATGAGTGCCTTCTCGCTGCACTACCTGCAACATGACCCTCGAATTGTCAGAATTCGAAATAATCCTAACTACTGGGTTGCCACACTCTTAGATCCCCGGTACAAAAGTAAATTTGCCGAAATAATTCCTGCCGTAGAAAGGGATTCACGCATGCAGGAGTATCAGCAGAGACTGTTGCAGAATCTTACATGTGCTTTTCCACAAAACACCAGTGGTGCACGTAGTGAATCTCACAATTCTTACTTGCCAACCGTGGGACTGTCGAGTGTTCAGCCCTCAAACCGTAACAGAAACACAGTATCTGCTGGCAACAGCAATTTTGCGGAATCATTTCACTGCTTTTTTAGCCCATCCTTTGCAAGGCCACAGGAGACAAGAAGTCTGACACATAGTCAACGCCTAGAGACGATGGTACAGGAGTTTCTCCAAGTAAACATCGAAGCCATGACTGTGTCACTGGACCCTTGCTCTTTTTGGGCTTCCAATCTGGATAAATGTCCGGAGCTCGCCACTTACGCCTTGGAGATCTTGTCATGCCCCGCAGCCAGCGTTCTCTCTGAACGTGTGTTCAGCGCTGCTGGTGGTGTGCTGACAGATAAGCGCATGCGGCTGTCCAGTGAGAATGTAGACAGACTTACGTTCATAAAGATGAACAAATCATGGATCCGCAAGGACTTTTCTACCCCTGTGTCATCCTGGGGAGAGTAAAAGCTTGAGGATTTCGTAAAATCACCTCACCAATCGTTTTAAGCTTTCAAATTACTAATAATTTTTAGCTGCCTCTTGTCTGGAAAATAATTTTGGGCCTGTAGCAGTGTGCGGTACTCATTCTATTATGCCATCTATACTAAGCTCCACCAGCTTTCAAATTACTAATAATTTTTAGCTGCATCTTGTCTGGAAAATAATTTTGGGCATAGTAGCAGTGTGTGGTACTCATTCTAACCAACTGTTTTAAGCAACTCTGGGGCAATTGATGCCACTTAAGTGGAAAAAATGGAGACTCTTTTTGGAGTTCCTTTGCTTTGTTTTACGTGACGTTGCCATCATCAATTAGAGGTGGGTTGGGTCTTCCCCCCCTTTTAACCGTAAGAAAATGCATACACTATGGCTTGGGGTAACACAGATGGTTGAGTCTGAAGAGCTGTTTACTCAGAGGTCTGCTCCAAAGCTTCATTGTCTGCTAGTCAGCTTAGTAACCCAGCTGCGAAGCAAGCTCCACTGCCAGTGTATCTAATAATGATTTTTAAATGCATCTAGCCTAGGCAGACTGTGGGGACCCCCAACCAAACACAGACGATCTGCATCTAACCCAGCCAATCATTTGATAGTATTGCTAGTTGCAGAGTCGCATGGGCTCTAAACCTTGCATAGCCCGTGCATTTTTTCAGATCCCTAAAGATGACCCAACTCGTGTTATCTGTAACATTTGTCACCAAAAGCTAAGTAGAGGTAAAAAAATACATAGTTTGAGTACTTCATGCATCAACCGTCACATGGATATGATGCATAAGTTGCAGTGCAAAGCTCACTGTGCTACAATGCGGCCTAGCGGGCCGGGACAACCACCATCTGCCCCACCTGTGTCATCCTGGGGAGACTAAAAACTACTGCGTAGTCTTTTCCAAAAATTTGAGGGAATTACCACGGGAATGGTTGGGAAGAGGTATAAGAGTTTAGGTAGGACGTTCATTTTTAGTATTCTTATTCTGCCGAACCAGGAAAAATCCTTCACCGTCCAAGAAGTAAGATCTTTATGGAGTTGTTCAATAAAGGGCCCAAAATTAAGATAAAATAGACGGGAGAGGTCTCTATGAATACGAATTCCTAAGTATTTGATACTCTGTGAGAGCCAGGCAAAGGGAAAGTTGGACTGGATGGAATCCTGTATGGATTTGGGGAGGGAGACATCGAGGGCCTCAAGTTTCTCTGCATTGATTTTAAAATTTGACCATGTAACAAAGATATCTATTACAGCGATAACAACAGGGATGGATATATGTGATTGAGTGATATATACTAGGACATCATCAGCAAATGCAGAGCACTTGTACTCGGTGCCTCCCACCTCAATCCACCTAATATTGGGGTTATTGCGAATTGATGAGAGCAGGTGCTCCATCACTAGGATGTATAAGAGAGGGGACAGAGGACATCCCTGCCTTGTGCCATTGGTGATTATGAAAGGTGATGAAAATGTTCCATTTATCATCAGCCTAGCTGACGGATTGCGATACAGGGCCATGATTTTGGCTATAAAAGGGTCCAATAGTCCCCTACACCAAGCTTTTTAAGAGAATAATATATGGCGTGCCAGGAGACTCTATGAAATGCTTTCTCAGCATCCAAGGAGAGTATCTAATTACAAATTTTTAACTGCATCTAGCCCAGGAAATACTTTGGACCTAGTAGGCACCAGTATTGGGCTCGCCGTCAGGATCCACCGCGGCTCTGGCACAAATCCGGTGGCACGGGCAGGAACGGACAGGCCGTGTCAGCTTCGCACTTGCTTGGTTTTAGAAGGGCATGACATGCCTATATCTGTGTCTCCCCCTTCTTTAACTCCTCCACCTCTTTTCTTTTCGCATGACTATATGTACTTGTCACTTTTCCATGTGTTAGTTGTGTCTTCTGAGCAGTTTGTCAGCTTTTGGACACCTTTGAAGGTGTTTTCTATGTGTTTCTATGTGTTTTTGTTTTCCTGCCATTGGTTTTAACGGTGTTCGACGGTGTTCGACGAACAGTTCGACGAACATTTCGGCGAAGGGACCGAACTCCAACAGTACGGGGGTGGCTCAACTCTAGTCAGGATGGCCAAACGTTCTAAGGCGCTGCGTTCAGTTCGTAGTCTCTCCTGGAGGCATGGGTTTGAATCCCACTTCTGACATTAGCATTTTCTTTCAAGAAATTGTTCAGCTTCACTCCTGTTACTGATTAGTTGGGGGTCCGCTCTATTGGTGGCAATCTCAAACAGAAAACTAAGAGTGATGAGGCTTAGCAAAACCAATTCTCAACATTGGCACTTTGGCTGTATTCCTGGGGGTCCTTGAGGCAAATCTTAAATGTCCTGAATTTGTGCTTTCACAAAAGACTTCTGGGAACATCAAATAGTTTCTTTGTGCATATGTTAGTTGTTGTTTTGGCACCAGAAAAATACTGTGGATAGGAAAATGGGAGGGACTATTTCATCTCTATGTGTTCTCTGTCCCTATTAGGGCAGAGAGTGAACCTCCTAAGGTGCTGTCGTGGAAGATTCCTAGAAACCGTATTACCAGTAAGTCTAATTTCAGATTTTTCAACCTCAGGCATCAATAGACTATAAATATACTTAATAAACAAAAGCTAAAAGAGCAGATGAACATAGTTTAACAAGTCTGAAATGCGCATGTGATACTGACATCAAAGTTTCACCACATTTTGGGACAAATGTTTTCACTTTCAACATTAACAATCAGTAGAATATTTTCTCTAAATTTGCATCTCCTTTCTTCACTCCAATTGTTTGCAGCTAAGAAAAAATAAAGCTTGATGCAACATAATGCTTACAAATTGTGTTTTATGCTCTATCATCACCTGTCCTACAGAGACACAGTCAGAATTACCCTGGCAAATGGAGTAAAATTGAAAATGTAAAAAAAATGCAGAATTGCTGTTTTTTTCTATTCATTCACAAAGAGTTAATGAAAGTTCTTAAATATGTACTGCAAAATAGGGGGACATTCAAATATAGATTATTTTGCCAAAACCAGTCAAAGTAAAAATAAATACAACCAGTTGTGACATTTGCAGTGTGTTGAGCAATCCTGAAATTAGATGTGTCCAACCGAAATAGATCATTTGGGAGAGCGTTAGACTGAAGATCTAAGGCTGCGTGCCCACGTTGCGGATTACAAGCGTTTTTGATGCGGAATTTTCGCAGTGGAAACGCTTGTAAAATGCTTGGTAATCCGCACCCCATGGTCTCCATGGGGATTCCGCAAGTTCTATACACATGCTGCGGATTTTTCCGCAGCGTTTATGCTGCATTCAAAAATCGGCAGCATGTCAATTAATTTTGCATTTCCGCAAGCGGAATTGCCTTTGTGCAATACCTTAAAAAACGCAAGGCAAATCCGCATGTGGAAAACGCGCGATAAATGTACGAAAAACTCGCGATAAATGCGTGAGAAATTCCGCATGCTTTTTTCCGGGAGAGGACTTGCAGAAATGAAGCAGAAATTTTCTGCTTCATTCCTGCAACGTGGGCACATAGCCTAAAGGTCCCGGGTTTCGGCAAAAGTCTTCTTCTTCACCCATTAAATTTTAAGCAGAAAATAAACAAAGCATATGGACTGACTGTTTACAGAGAATGTAAAAGTCCTAATCATTATAACTATCTACAGGAAATAAAATGATAGAAACTTAAGAACTGAACACTTTTATTTTTTGAGAAAAATAATATTTTTTGTAATTTTTCCTTCATTCTGGATGTCATCATTTTGTTTTATTTTAGTTTGACTTAGCTGTATGAGGATTTAAAGGAAACCTGATAGCTAATACGGGCAGCATGTATCGGACACTAGCTGAATGATTTCAGCCATGTATGTTTGACTATGAATTGCTGTGGCATTAGTGAGAAAAATATGCTTCTAAAATATGCCAGGAACAAAGCTGTTTGGGGAAAAAGTCAGGAAGGCAAAAAACACAAGCCCCAACTCAGGACCGTCATCTTTCATTCTAAAAATAGGGGGTTTCCACTTTAATGGTAAGACAAAGAATCCACAGATTTGGCATTTCTCTAGCGAGGAGAGCCCACTTAAAATGTATGGGGTGCTTGTCTCCATAAGCACAAGCTGGGCACTAAACTGGCTTATTTGCAATTCTGGATGTTGCAGAGTGAAAACACCTGTTCGACAAAAATAGTAATTGCCGGTGTTGATGAATTCATTGTGAGGAGTAATTTTTTAAATGGGATCACTTTGGAGGGGTTTCTGCTGTTTTGGTACTTTTGGAACTTCGCAAATGTCACCCGCAAAATATTCTTCCAAAATCTGCGTTCCCAAAACCCAAATAGCGCTCTTATTTTCAAAGGCCTGCTGTGTGACCAAACAGTAGTTTCTGAAGGCATATGGGGCATCACCGCATTTAAATGAAATTGTGCAACTTTAGATAGTGTCACAAGAAAAACTAAATATATATTGACCTAAATTTACCATTAATATAAAGTACAATGTGTTACAAAATAACACTATCAGAATCAAGGGGATATGTTAAGCATTGCCACATAAAGTGATACATGTCAGATTTAAAAAACGGTGCTTGGTCATCAAGCTCAAAATTGGCTGCAACTAATGTTGAGCGAGCATGCTTGACACTGCTCGGTACTCGCCCGTGCATCACGCTACTCGGGATGTTCGGCGAGCACCGAGCATTTCTGGGTTACTCGGGCGGGAGCTCGGGTCTCCGCCCTGCATGTTTGGCTCTCTTTACAGAGCCAATGAACATGCAGGGATTGCCAGCCAGTCACTGTAATGCCGCAGCCTTGTTGTTTGTGGGCATTACAGTGATTGGTTGGCTGCACAGCATCACCTCGAGTATTTAAAACCGGGCGCCGCCATCTTGGACACAGACGCTCCAGATCAGACAGTGTAGGGACAGCGCTGCTGAGCTAGGGAGAGATTTTTCCTGTGAAATAGTTAGTGTAGGGTCTGTAAAGGCTGCCAGAACAAACAAACAGTCCTTCTAAGGACTAATATCCATTCCAGATATCAAACAGGCAGGCAGGCAAGCTGTATAGGAGATGCAGTGGTAATACCAGCAAATGCTGCATTACAGTCCTGTGGGCTCCACTTTCTGAAAATGCTGGACTTAGCTGCAGGTCTCCGGGGCCAGTAAAAATCCTTTTTTTTCATCTAAATCCTCTTTTTTTTTCCTCCTACACACTGTACAAACACCCATTTAATTAACCTATTGGTGTGCCCTCCCCCCCCCCCCAAAAAAAGTGTGTCTCTGATTTTTCAGACACAAATATATCTGTTGAAAATAGTCTGGTATAGGCCACTGAAACAGAAGTGTGGTTTTGCAGTTCCCCGGGTAAAATCTCTGTAGTATCCAGTTTTGGGACTTTGGTATCTAAAAAAAAACAAGTTGAGTGTGTTGCTCACTGTTCAGCCACAAATCTATATATTTTAAAAAGTGTGGTATACACCAGTAAACATTAACTGTGGTTTTGCCATTTCACGGTAAAAAATCTCTATTATCCTGCTTTTCACATTTTTTGCAGTAAAAAAAAACAGTAGTGTCTACTAACTGTTCTGACACAAAAATATATCTGTTGAAAATAGTCTGGTGTACGCCTGACAAATCCCAGTGTGGTTTTGTAGTTCTATGGGTAAAATCTCTGTAGTATCCAGTTTTGGGCCTTTGGTATCTAAAAAAAAACAGTTTGAGTGTGTCGCTCACTGTTCTGCCGCAAATCTATATATTTTAAAAACTGTGGTATACACCAGTAAATTAAAACTGTGGTTTTGCTGTTCCATGTTAAAAATCTCTATTATCCCGCTTTTCGCATTTTTTGCAGTAAAAAAAAACAGTAGTGTCTCCTGAGTGTTCTGAGACAAGAATATATCTGTTGAAAATAGTCTGGTGTACGCCTGACAAATCCCAGTGTGGTTTTGCAGTTCTACGGGTAAAATCTATGTAGTATCCAGTTTTGGGCCTTTGGTATCTAAAAAAAACAGTTTGAGTGTGTCGCTCACTGTTCAGCCGCAAATCTATATATTTTAAAAGTGTGGTATACACCAGTAAACAATGACTGTGGTGTTGCCATTCCACGGTAAAAAATCTCTATTATCCTGCATTTCGCATTTTTTGCAGCAAAAAAAAACCAGTAGTGTCTACTGACTGTTCTGACACAAAAATATATCTGTTGAAAATAGTCTGGTGGACGCCTGACAAATCCCAGTGTGGTTTTGCAGTTCTACGGGTAAAATCTCTGTAGTATCCAGTTTTGGGCCTTTGGTATCTAAAAAAAAACAGTTTGAGTGTGTCGCTCACTGTTCAGCCGCAAATCTATATATTTTAAAAAGTGTGGTATACACCAGTAAATTAATACTGTGGTTTTGCTGTTCCACGTTAAAAAAGCTCTATTATCCTGCTTTTCGCATTTTTTGCAGTAAAAAAAAACAGTAGTGTCTCCTGAGTGTTCTGACACAAAAATATATCTGTTGAAAATAGTCTGGTGCACGCCTGACAAATCCCAGTGTGGTTTTGCAGTTCTACGGGTAAAATCTCTCTAGTATCCAGTTTTGGGCCTTTGGTATCTAAAAAAAACAGTTTGAGTGTGTCGCTCACTGTTCAGCCACAAATCTATATATTTTAAAAAGTGTGGTATACACCAGTAAACAATAACTGTGGTTTTGCCATTCCACGGTAAAAAATCTCTATTATCCTGCTTTTCGCATTTTTTGCAGTAAAAAAAAACAGTAGTGTCTCCTGAGTGTTCTGACACAAAAATATATCTGTTGAAAATAGTCAGGTGTACGCCTGACAAATCCCAGTGTGGTTTTGCAGTTCTACGGGTGAAATCTCTGTAGTATCCAGTTTTGAGCCTTTGGTATCTAAAAAAGACAGTTTGAGTGTGTCACTCACTGTTCAGCTGCAAATCTATATATTTTAAAAAGTGTGGTATACACCAGTAAATTAAAACTGTGGTTTTGCCATTTCACGGTAAAAAATCTATATTATTCTGCTTTTCACATTTTTTGCAGTAAAAAAAAACAGTAGTGTCTCCTGAGTGTTCTGACTCAAAAATATATCTGTTGAAAATAGTCTGGTGTACGCCTGACAAATCCCAGTGTGGTTTTGCAGTTCTACGGGTAAAATCTCTGTAGTATCCAGTTTTGGGCCTTTGGTATCTAAAAAAAAACAGTTTGAGTGTGTCGCTCACTGTTCAGCCGCAAATCTATATATTTTAAAAAGTGTGGTATACACCAGTAAACAATAACTGTGGTTTTGCCATTACACAGTAAAAAATCTCTATTATCCTGCTTTTCGCATTTTTTGCAGTAAAAGAAAACAGTAGCGTCTCCTGACTGTTCTGACACAAAAATATATCTGTTGAAAATAGTCTGGTGTACGCCTGACAAATCCCAGTGTGGTTTGCCATTCCACGGTAAAAAATCTCTCTTATTCAGGCTTTGATATTTTTTCCATAAGGAAAAACAGTAATAGTTTCTCCCTGATTGTTCTGATTGTTTAAAAGAGTCGGGTGTAGGCCAGAGAAATAGAACTGTGGTTTTCCTCTTCCACGGTTCTAATCTACTTTCTATTACTCTTTTTCCATTGATAGTGCGAGTGTAAGCTATTTTATTTCCTTTACAATGGGCAAGGCACGTGGCAAGGTACGTGGAACTGGACATTCTGGTGATGATGCGTGCAGAGGATGGGGCCGTGGCCAAGGTGAAAATGTGCCACAACCAACAGCCACATCTTCTCGCTCCCACTTCTTGACCGAATTTCTAGGGAAGCACAGTTCTATGGGAAGAGAACGAAAGAATGTATGTTATGCAAGAAGTGATAATAACATGATTTTAAAGCGAGTAGACAAAATGGAGTTTCTCTAGCATGAGTATCAATATGTCCTTTGCATTCCCCCCTAAAAATTATGTTATTATCAACAATAGAGGTGCTATCCCAGGGTCATGCTCTGAGCCTGAGGGACATTGGTCTTCACTCAATTAGTGCCCTTGTTACCAATTGAGGCTGTCGCGGCATGTCTATTCCCCCTTGTTAGTTGTTATAATCATAAGCTCAGATCTGAGGTTGGTCGGGGCAAGCGGGTAAAGTTCATCATTCCCTTGTCATCCATGTCCTCAATGCTGGTTACATCTGGGAGGTCTGTGTATAGTCCGTGTATAGTAGCATGGATGTTGGTTGGCAGCGTCCTCCTTGCTCTCTGATGACTGGCAGGCTTTCCTCATGTAAAATGGAATACAATAAAAGACTAGTTTTAGTAAAACATATTAAAAACAAGCAACAATATGCAACACTCTTTGGTCTTTAGTCCAGCACTAAAGTATGTTGATTAGCCACTATGATAAGCTGATTCTGCACCGCAACAGTAGTATTAATTACTTCCAATACACTCTAAATCTGGTCATCTAAGTAATTAGTGAACTCCTCTAATTTGTCTCACATTTGTATTACCATAGGGTAGAGGAAGACAATACTGGCTATCTTATTGGGTATACGTATACTCATTTGTACTAAATGAGGTCTTCCTGATGGGCGTGGGGTGTTGTCTTTGGCACGTTTATAGATGGTATGAAGAGGGATGGTTCTCAACTCTACTTTACTATGGGGAATAAGATAAGTGGCTGAAGTTAGCCGGGCCAACGTACAAGTCCCCCCTACTCCGACTGGAAGCCATTTATACGCATTATTCCCACAGACCCAATATGTGGCTGATGGTAAATCCCATAAAGCAGAGTGCTGTAATACTAATTTATGTACCAAATCGATAAAAATTGTGTTATTTGAAAACATACATCATGAAGGCATTTGTCCCAGGGGGTTACAATATCAATATCCAACATTTGGATTGCCACATGTTGGATTACTAGGCTTATATTCAGAAAATTCATTACAAGGGACGTTACCAGATATTTTATAACATGTCATTGGTGCCTTTTATAAACAGATTTGTATGTACCCATGAATGATTATGAATATATCTTTCCAATAATGACAGTCTGGAAAGGGCATACTAGCGGCTGAAACTGGTGAGTGAGTACATATCCAACAGTCACTGATCTGGTTGTTTTCTAATTGTCTTAATTCTTGTACCAAAATCTGATGGTGAGTAATGAACTTATTATTAAAGGGGTCAGTACTCTGTTGTAGGCTTTTCCAGGTATTGACTAGTTTAACCATACATATTATCATAAAACATCTCAGCTTTTGGGATTGTCAGGAGCACTTGGTATGGTCCGTCATACAATGGTTCTAGTCCATGTTTCCGAACATGCCTCTTCACATACACATAATCTCCAGGCCTGAAGGTAAGACAACCTTCTGCATCAGCTGGATCTGGAATAGAAGATGATACTAACGCATGGGTGTTAGTTAAGGCTTTGGTAAGCTGAATCACATATTGCACAACATAATCTGTTTCTTCTGATAATTGTTGTGGGGTAAATCTAGCTATGGCTGGTTGTGACCCAAACAGTATCTCATAGGGTCACAGTTTGTGTTTCCCTATGGGTGTGGTGCATATGTGATATAGTGCAATGGGAAGGAGCTCAGGCCACTGGGCCGTAGTCTCCTGCATCATTTTGGTTCACTGCCCTTTTAGTGTGCCATTCAATCTCTCCACCTTGCCACTTGACTGTGGATGGTAAGGAGTATGTATCGTCACTGTTGATCCGATCATAGTGCATATTTCTTGATATACGCATGAGGGAAAGGCTGGTCCTTGATCATTTTTGATAACTTCTGGGACTCCATACCGGCAAACAACTTCAGAGACCAGCTTCTTGGCGGTAGTCTTGGCAGTCATGTTTGGAACGGCGAATGCTTCTGGCCAACTGGAAAACATATCCACTACCACTAAGCAGTCCATGGGGCCAGGAGGCTGCAACGGCTGGATACAGGAGTCGAGGCAAACAGTACAGTTGTTTCTTCTTCCATAGCCCATCTATCAACTTAGCACCCGCCTCCTTCCACGACTGGCATTCTTATTTAGAGCATAGAGCGTGTGGAGCGACAGCCAACTGTCTTGGTAGTTTCACCGCTTCCATCAATTGTCTGACGCTTTCAGCATTTTTCACAGGAGAACCTGCAGTCAGAGCTTTGAGCTCTGCTTCCTGTGCTGACATACTGGGAGGTAAGACTGCATCCTCTACCAATGTATCTTCAGTTGTGACAGCATATCCAGTATGAAACCTGCCAGAGGTGTCAGCATATCTGGATCATCCATCCGTATACAACGCAAGTTCTGGGTCATCCAAGGGTACTTCCCCCACTAGAGCAAGTGGAGTTGACTCCGCAGTAATTTGTTCCGGACAATCATGCGGTGGAGCCTCTTTCCCCTCTCCTTCAGGTGCTGGTAGCAGGGTGGCTGGGTTGATGGTGGTGAACCACCGGTGTAACTTCACATTTTCTGGCAAAATCAACGAAAATTGCAGCCACAGGTGTCTCTGTGTAGACAGATGTTTAGGTGGTTGCTGTGTGGCGTGAACCGCTTGTAGACAGCTGGGATTGTTGCAACAGTTCTTGGTGCTCCTTGTTGTTTACATCAGCCAGATTGTCTTCTCTTAATGCATCATACAGGGGCTGCATCAGACGTGAGGCGTCTGGGATCCATTGTCTTCAATGTGTACATAGTCCGAGAAACTGTTGCAGCTCTATGGAATCTTTTGGGAATGGTAGCAGGTAGATGGCCGTCTTCCTTTCTTCTGTGAGATGTCTGGCACCCTGAGTAAGGCAATGGCCTAAGAAGACCACTTGACAAAGGCAAAACTGAAGCTTCGAGGCTGAGACTTGACAATTCAGATTTGCCAGATGCTTGAGGAGGCTAACACTGGCCCTGATGGACACTTGCTCCGTGTAAATGTAATATGTAAATGCAAACAGAAACTGACAGTCTTTGTGTAGTGGAATGATAATAAAAAAACAAAACAAAAAAAAAAAACAGACAACATGTACGTGCATCTATTAGATGCTTAAGGATATATGACCATGTAGAAAATTAATTTACATAAACACATATATTGCTCTGTCACACACTGATCATGATGATCTTTCTCATACACATTCTGGGATTCTGGGTGTAGTGTGTATTGCGGCCTGTATTTCGGGTGTGTTAAGATGGCTACCACCAGAAGGAAGCATACTACAGGAAGGGTGCACCAAGATGGCCACCGCCAAAGGGACATGTGGTCAGAGGCTGGAGGTGATGCAATATGTGTAGCAACATGGCCGCTACAGGAAGGGTTGGAACTTTGGGCGGATATAGGTATAACAGATGAGGATAGTAGAACTAGGAGTGACTTGGGTAGTGGCAAGGGGTGTGTCTCCTGGACGGGGCACGTGACATGCAACACAATAATCTGCTGACAATGGATTCTGCTGGCCACAATTAGAACATTTCCACCAATTCATTACTCCGCCATTATCGGAGAGCATTATCTTTGTAATACACATAACATAGCGTCTTTCCCTTATTGTCTGTATTTTCTTCCTCCATTCACCTTTTTTCCCTCTCTGCTCTGTATGAAGCCAAGGCCGTTCTGCTATGCTAGCAGCTGTAACTGGGCGCTTATCTGGCAGCGCGCATATTTCAGTTAACCATTTAAGTTCCTCCACATATCGACATACTTTTTCCTTCGGTCAACAAACTCAGTGCAACCTTTCCTCACATGTATTCACTACTTTCCAATATTTCAACATTCCATTGGTATCTGATATGTTACTCATAACCGTGGGTAGTGCCCCTAAGATGCAGACCTCCTCTATGTGTGCATCAGAGTTTGGATCTTTTAAAGTAAGGATCATCTGACCATTGTCCTGGAATTGGATTCTGGATTGGAATTTAGACAAGAGGTCTGCTCATAAAAGATTTACCTGGCAGATCGGGAATATGCCATTACTTCTGGAAATAGGCCAATTGGAATAGGTTTGGTGAAAGTGTGTTTGTTAGATCTGCCATCTACACCGATCAATATTAGATTATCATTAGAAAATTGGACTGGGTCAGTTCAGTGGATTGATTTTAAAATGGAGTTGGCCGCCCCAGTGTCTACCATGAACTTTACCGGATGGATTCCCTCATTTCCTCCCACTGGGAGAACTACAGATGAACAGAACTCGGGGGTGATTACGGGCAGCATCACGATGGCAGACTCTGGTTGGCCTTCCTTTCAGAACGGGCGGTCCTGGGGAACATTTTCTCATGGCAAGTCCCGTGGGCCGGGTGTCCTATTTCTGAATACGGGGACTTGCGTGGTGCACTGACCAGCAGGGGTGTGACAGTCTCTTTGGAAGTGTCCTGCTCGGCCACACCTCCAGTACTGAAGACGTGAATTCACTATTGGTCTTCTCTCGAGATACATTAGTTGCTGATCAGGTACCACCATGAGGTAATAGTGGGGCTGTAAGGGAGGAGGAGGAAACCGGGGGAGCAAGGGGGGATACTGTGCTATGGGTACTGCGGGTGCAGCAATTACCATTGTACTGATTGTGGGGAGATCTTGGAGGTAGGGGAATACTGGAGGAGACCAGATTTCGGGTTTGATTGTGGGTTTGATTAATTGAGCAGCATAATCAACAAGATCCCTGTCGATGGCCAAGAGTCTTATCTCTCTCAATTTAGTTAGATGCATGGCAATACACTGCTTTATTGCTCCGACTATTATTTTGGCCGCAACCTCTTTTGGGCATCCAAAGATACCAGTGGAAATGAATGGCAGGGCTAGGGTTGGGGCCGCATGAAGCTGTGATGCATATGCCAGGGTGTTTTGGATTGTTTCTTTAAGCAGGTGTTGTGACCTGGGTAAATCCAGGGGATCATATTTTGGTCCAACCGCATGTATAACAAACTGACATGATAGCTTTCTGGCTCTTGTAGCCACCACCTCTCCTTCTCTTAATGGTCCATGGTCACAGATGTAATCATTAGATGCAGCTTGTATTGTAGGTCCCCCAATATGACATATCTGTGCAGCTAGCCCCCACCCATTGTGCAGTTTCGCATTTGCTGCGTTTACAATGATCCCAACCTGCTGTTGTGGTATACTCCCCATGCCTATTCTCAGTATAGTGGAGAAATTTGAAGGACTATTCAGTAAAACAGATGCCACTTCCTGATACTCGTGTCCATGTTCTATTTCCCCAGTTTGGGAGAGGGTGAATAGGGAAGAGTTCAGAGGACCCTGGGTCTCTCTGAATGGAGTATGGACCATGGCAGGGGCAGGTGGGGGTGGTGGTTTATAATACCCCCCGTCTACATTAAGTAATGGGCAGGTTGGTGCTATAACACCGGGTTTACGTGCTCCACAATTATAGCACGTCTTGCACCATCCTGAATTAGTGACCCAACACACATTACAGAGCCAACCGTCTGGGTTATATGATGGTGGCTGACTCTCAGTGGGAAGTGCAGGGTATTTAATTTCATAAGGTATAAATTGCTCAGTTTCCGGATTCAGGGGCTGGGGTACTGCTACATTTGTGGGAGATGCATCTTTAGGGGCTTTAGATTTGGATTGTGGACACATAATTTGGGAAGGGGGGGGGCCTACTTCCTCCTGTACTTTTTCAACATATCCTTCATCACAAATCTCATGTGCCACTTTCCTAAAGTTTTCAGCATCTTCCAACAATCCACAGTCAACTAATTTTCCTCTATTGTGGCGAATTCCTTCGTCCCACAACACAGGCTGAAGCCTCCCCTCCACAGGAAAATGTAACACTTTAAACACTTTTGGCGCGTGCTTAAATGATCTTTTCCCTTCTCGACTGATCATGATATTCTTCACATTCTCTCCCTCCTGTCTCTCTCTCTCCTCCTGGAGAGACAAATTCTTTCTGCTCCACAGAAACATTGATTATTCACTACAACTGACAAAAAGATCCTTAATTTGTGCACAGCAAAGTCTGGCCAGAGCTCTCAGCTGTTCCACTATTAACAACTCACCCCTCCCATTGGGGGAATTCTTTCACAGCACAATGAAAGGAGGAGCACCTTTTGCATCAGCTTTGCAGCTCTTAGCAACTTAGCAGCGCTCCGGACACTCGATATACATATATCTACTTGCGTGTCCTACCCAATCTTCGATCACCTGCCGCAACTGAAGCTAACAATGTTCAGTCTCTCCTAAGGATTTTTGTCAGAAGCTGAGAAAGATTCACACAATATTCACTTGTCAATCCGAGGTGATACTGCTTTGAAGTTAAATAATATCAGACTCCTAATGGGACTTCACCCCTTATAGTCTCACCTTTGACTACATCCAAAGAGGACATCCAGAGATACTGCAAACAACCACACACCACGTGGAAACCACGCCAAACGGTCAGTGTCACTAGTAAAGAACTTGTGCACTTACCATGGCTTTTTGTGGGGGATGATCAGTCCCAATTCCAGTGGGGGAGGCTGAAGGCAGGTCTCTCTTTGTGGACGTCCAGAGGTGGAGGGGCGTCCCTGGTTAGGGATCCGAGTCACGGCACCAACTGTTAAGGGAGGGCAATAACCCTTCACGGTTGACCAAGTGAGTGTCAAATTATTAAATTATTATGTTGATTGCAATCCACAGAAGACCAAACGGAAACAATGTTCTGTATTGGGAGGTTTCAAAGAATCTCTGATCCCGTTTATTTTGCAAAGCATTTTATATTGTTTTGAGTATATCAAATAGCCAATCAACTCTACAGCCATACTACAATACTATAGGCTAACTGATGTGAGTACAATTATTACGGAAACACATATATGGTCATATTATCATTGTTAGTTTGAAGCACTATGGAAATTTTACAAGGTCAAACCTGGCCTAAACAAGTTAGATAACAGTGTCTGACAAAATGTTCTCTTGAGAAAAAGTTAGTGTGAGATAAGTTCTATGCGAAGAGAAAGAAAGAATGTATGTTATGCAAGAAGTGATAATAACATGATTTTAAAGCGAGTAGACAAAATGGAGTTTCTCTAGCTTGAGTATCAATATGTCCTTTACAAAAATAGTCTGGTGAACGCCTGACAAATCCCAGTGTGGTTTTGCAGTTCCACGGGTAAAATCTCTGTAGTATCCAGTTTTGGGCCTTTGGTATCTAAAAAAAAAAACAGTTTGAGTGTGTCACTCACTGTTCAGCCGCAAATCTATATATTTTAAAAAGTCTGGTAAACAATAACTGTGGTTTTGCCATTCCACGGTAAAAAATCTCTATTATTCAGGTTTTGGTATTTTTTCCGTAAGGAAAACCAGTAATAGTTTCTCCCTGATTGTTCTGATTATTTAAAAGAGTCGGGTGTAGGCCAGAGAAATAGAACTGTGGTTTTCCTCTTTCACGGTTCTAATCTACTTTTTATTACCCTTTTTCCATTGATAGTGCAAGTGTAAGCTATTTTATTTCATTTACAATGGGCAAGGCGCGTGGCAAGGTTCGTGGAACTGGACATTCTGGTGATGGTGCGTGCAGAGGACGGGGCCGTGGCTAAGGTGAAAATGTGCCACAACCAACAGCCACATCTTCTCGCTTCCACTTCTTGACCGAATTACTAGGTAAGCACAGAACAACACCAGTATTGCGAACTGATCAGTGTGAACAGGTTATTAATTGGATAGCAGATAATACTTCCAGTTACCTGGGCACCACCACCTCCGGTCTGTCTTCCACACGGTCAACTCTTAGTAGCTGTGAGTCTCGACCGCATACTCCTCCTCACCCTGATGCTCCTTCCTCCCATCATGCCGAGTGTCGTCAGCCAGCAATTGATCCCACACTTGGACACTCTGAAGAGCTGTACACTGGTCCATTTCCATATTTGTGCCCCTCGCCTGCTACGCTTGAAGTGGTGGAAGAGGAGATCCCATGTAGTGATGCCCAAATATTTGAATAGCCACGGCCACAGGAAGTTGACGCTGGCAATTTGTCACAAGAGGTGGACGATGACGAGACACAATTGCCAGGAAGTGAGGAGGAGCATCGTGGTGAGCAAGTGGAAGTGGAGGAGGTGGTGAATGATCTAGTAACTGACCCAATGTGGCAGGAGGACATGCAGAGTGAGGCCAGCAGCACACAGGGGGAGGGAGGCAGAGTACCCCAACAGGCAGGAAGAAGCAGTGTGGTGGCCACAGACAGAAGGCGGGCAACCGTTCCCTATAACACCAACACGAGGGATGTTGCCAGTACAAGCGGTAGGTCTTCCAGAGTCAGGAATTTTTTTAAAGACTCTGCTGATAACCCCAAAAAGGCCATTTGTACCACCTGCCATGCCAGCATCAGCAGGGGTGACAAAACTACCCGCCTGACCACCACCAGCATGATCAGGCACATGGCAGCAAAGCACCACGACCAGTGTCAGCGGGTGTCACCACTGCTTCTTCCGCTGTTGTGCATGCAATAGAACCCCCTGTTGTGTGTGCAAGGCAATCCCCTGTCCATACTGCATGTAAAGATGCCCCCTCCTCTCAGTCTTCACTTGTTATGGCAGTTTCTCAAGAAAAAGCATTAACGTCCACGTCCATGTCCCACCGCAGCATTCAATTGTCCATATCCCAGACCTTTGAACGAAAGCGGAAATTTGCAGCTAATGCCCCACAGGCCACAGTCCTAAATTCGCACATTTCAAGACTGCTTGAATTGGAAATGCTGCCTTTTAGGCTGGTGGAGACGGAATCCTTCCGCAACCTTATGGCGGTGGCCGTCCCTCGGTACTCGGTCCCCAGCCGACACTATTTGGCCCGGTGTGCCATCCCCGCACTACACAAGCATGTGTCACAAAACATCTGCGTTGCCCTCAACAACGCAGTTACTGGGAGAGTCCACCTGACAACGGACACGTGGACAAGTGCTTGTGGCCAGGGACGGTACATCTCCCTGACGGCACACTGGGTAAACATAGTGGAAGCCAGGACCCAGTCGGACCTTGGGACGGAACACATCCTCCCCACACCGAGGATTGCGGGCCCTATGTCAGTCAGAGTTGCCCCCACAGTGTACAGCTCCTGCGCATCATCCTCCTCCTCATGTTCAGCCTCCATCTCAGATATCACAACATCAGTTACAAGCTGGAAGCACTGCAGTACTGCCTCCGCCAAGCGGCAACAGGCTGTGCTGAAACTCATAAGCTTAGGTGATAAACCTCACACTGCTTGTGAGTAGTTTTGAGCCACCCCGGTAGTGTTCGAGTTCGGTTCGTCGAACACCCGTATGTTCGCCGAACTGTTCGTCGAACTGTTCATCGAACTGTTCATCGAACACCTTCGAACACCGTTAAAACCAATGGCAGGCAAACAAAAACACATAGAAATACATAGAAAACACATAGAAAACACTTCAAAGGTGTCCAAAAGCCGACAAACTGCTCAGAAGACACAACTAACAAATGGAAAAGTGACAAGTACATATAGTCATGCGAAAAGAAAAGAGGTGGAGGAGTAAAAGGAGGGGGAGACACCGATATAGGCATGTCATGCCATTCTAAAACCAAAAAAGTGCGAAGCCGACACGGCCAGTCCGTTCCTGCCCGTGCCACCTCCGTGTCGCCGGGTTTGTGGCAGAGCTGCGGTGGACCCTGACGGCCAGCCCCCCTCTCCCAATACTGGTGCCTGTCCACTGGTGGGTCGAGCGAGCCCCCCTGCGGTGGAGGCAGGTCTAATCTTTTTAATTTAAATTGTCTCTCTAATTTGAATGAGTACACTTTAAATCCTTTTACAAGGATCTATTCGAGGGCAAGTCTCATGCCAGCAGCCGTGGTAATTCCAGCTCCAGTAGCGTCCACTAAAGCTGCTGCAGTTAAAAAGCTTTTATAAGGATTGAGCTTGGCGGACCACCGCAAGGTGTCCTACTGCAAGTCCCAGCCCCTGTGCCTTAGGGTGCCTCCCCGATGCTCTTCACTGAGTGTCCCGGGGGCCAGAACCATTTCCTTTGAAAAAATGAAGTGTCCAAGCTACAGGTGGTGTAGCTTGCTTAACAGCTGGGTTAATCCGCTGACTAGCAGACACTGCTACTAGGCACAAAGTATTGCTTGGGCTACATGCAGTTAAAAATTTGTAATTAGATACTCTCGTTGGATGCTGAGAAAGCATTCCATAGAGTCTCCTGGCACGCCATATATTATTCTCTTAAAAAGCTTGGGGTAGGGGACCCTGTTATAGCCAAAATCATGGCCCTGTATCGCAATCCGTCAGCTAGGCTGAAGATAAATGGAACATTTTCATCACCTTTCATAATCACCAATGGGACAAGGCAGGGATGTCCTCTGTCCCCTCTCTTATACATCCTAGTGATGGAGCACCTGCTCTCATCAATTCACGATAACCCCAATATTAAGGGGATTGAGGTGGGAAGCACCAAGTACAAGTGCTCTGCATTTGCTGATGATGTCCTAGTATGTATCACTCAACCACATATATCCATCACTGCTGTTATGGCTGAAATAGATCACTTTGGTACATGGTCAAATTTTAAATAAATTCAGCGAAGTCTGAGGCCCTCGATGTCTTCCTCCCCAAATCCATACAGGATTCCATCCAATCCAACTTTCCCTTTGTCTGGCCCTCACAGGGTATCAAATACTTAGGGATTCATATTCATAGAGACCTCTCCCGTCTATTTTATCTTAATTTTGGGCCCTTTATTGAACAACTCCATAGAGATCTTACTTCTTGAACGTTGAAGGATTTTTCCTCGTTCGGCAGAATAAATATACTAAAAATGAACGTCCTACCTAAACTCTTATACCTCTTCCAAACCATTCCCGTGGCAATTCCCTCAAATTTTTGGAAAAGACTACGCAGTAGCTTTTGCAGATTTATCTGGGCAAGTGGGCGTCCACGCATTCGGGGGGACGTTCTGATCAGACACAAACAAAAGGGGGGCCTTAGCCTTCCGGATTGTAGAAGGTATTACATGGCAGCAGTAAGTAAGAAGTAGAATCCTGGACTTCTTCCATCATTCGGAGGGGAAATTGTGCTTCAAAATAGCTCAATCCATTTGTCCTAAAGCTCTTACCACTCTCCCATGGTGCGCCCATTTAATTGTCCCCTCTCTTGGTCTCATGTCATATATTACTTATGCCACTGCTTTGGCTTTGAGATCCCAAAAAAAAAGCTTATCCTCATTCGACCCCCAGGGCCCCTTGCTCCCGATTTCAGATAATCCAGATTTCCCACCAGGACTATCTGCAAATAGATTTCTCGGTTCCAATAAATCCCATCCGATATTATTTTCTCATGTCATCTCCAATACTTCGCTGCTCCCCCTCAATGACTTGTTACAGGGAAGAGCCACTTCCCCGAAGGCTAATTTTGAATATAGCCAGTTGCAACACTTCTATTCAACTGTGAAGAAGCGCACACATCTTCATAGAGATCTCACAAACTTTGAAAAATTGAGCCTATCATTGTCACCCCCTACACACTCCATCTCTCTACTGTATAATCTCCTCATTGCCCAGGTAACTGACAATAGGCCACGACTGCATGGGAAAGGGAACTGGGGAAGTCCTTCTCTGACTCACAATGGGATAAATGTTTATTCCTAAAACATAAAACCTCAAAAGGGTCTAAAGCTCAGGAAACCTCCTTCAAAATTATCTCTAGATGGTACCGGGTACCAGCAGTCCTTCATAGATGGTATCCATTGGTCTCAGATAGATGTTGGAGATGTGGGGAGGGGGAAGGGACAATGTCACACATATGGTGGGCATGCCCTATAATAAATGCATTTTGGGCAAAGGTGGTTCCCATGATTGAGAAAATAACTTGTTTGACTATCCCTAATACGCCAGAAGTCCTCCTTTTCTCAATGTTACCAATAAGTAAATGTAGTTATAAAAGGTCATCAATAGGCTACCTAATACAGGCGGCTAAGAATGTCATTCCACGACACTGGAAAAGCAGAGACCCACCCACTGTGGGCTGATGCTGATAGATACTGTGTGATTTGGAGGGATTGGATTGATTTGCAAAACTCTGACGCCTACCATCTAGCCCCCAACTAAAGATATCCATGATGTCGGCACAACAATGATCATAATCACACTCTATTGATTGGTGGTCTGCCGTGGTCCGCTCCCTCTCTCTCTATCTTTCATACGGAAAAATACATGATTGATCTGGATATTGATGGAAAACCCTCCCTGTACCCCCCAATGTACTGTCGTTATGCATAGATTTATAGTTATACTACCCATTTTACTATGTATATTGTATTTTCTTGTACTTTTTCAACACAAAAATAAAAAAAAAAATTAATTTGAAAAAAAAATTGTAATTAGATCTACAGGCGGTGGCTACTCCGCTGACTAGCAGACACTGAAGCTTTGGAGCAGACCTCTGATTCCCAGGCTATAGTATGAGTAAACAGCTCTTCAGACTCAACCATCTGTGTTACCCCAAGCCATAGTGTATGTAGTTTCTTGCGGTTAAAAGGGGGGGGGAGACCCGACCCACCTGGAATTGACGATGGCAACGTCATGTAAAACACAGCAAGGGGACTCCAAAAAGAGTTTCCATTTTTTCCCAAAATTGTGGCACAGACACCACTTAAGTGGCATCAATTGTCCCAGAGTTGCTTAAAATGGTTGGTGAGGTCATTTTCCAAAATCCTCAAGCTTTTAGTCTCCCCAGAATGACACAGGTGGGGCAGATGGTGGTTGTCCCAGCCCGCTAGGCCGCATTGTAGCACAGTGAGCTTCGCACTGCAACTTAAGCTTCATATCCATGTGACGGTTCATGCATGAAGTACTCAAACTATGGATTTTTTGGCCTCTACTTAGCTTTTGGTGACAAATGTTACAGATAAGACGAGTTGGGTCATCCTTATCGATCTGAAAAAATGCACAGGCTATGCAAGGTTTAGAGCCCATGCGACTCTGCTACTAGCAATACTATCAAATGATTGGCTGGGTTAGATGCAGAGCGTCTGGGTTGGTTGGGGGTCCTCACAGTCTGCCTAGGCTAGATGCAGCTAAAAATTATTATTAAATACACAGGCGGTGCAGCTTGCTTCGCAGCTGGGCTAATACGCCCAAAGTATTGGTAGACTCTATACTAAATAAGGAAGGATTCACTGACTGTGGTGGCCCCTCCATGGGCCGTGGCGATTGGTGGAGATTTGGTGGATGATTAGAGGAGAAAGTTCCTTAATAGAGAAAGTTGGTGGATTTATACTTTAAATACATGTGTACCAGCGGGTTTAAACATCAGACATGATTTGAAGTATCATTATGAATGATCATTTATAGATTATTATTATTATATATGTTCCTTTTTTCTTCTTTTCTTTTTCTTTAGGATTATTTACATTTATATGCATTGTTTCTATGCTATACGATTTTAACATGGTATGTGTGTTTACATTTCTGATTAACTCAGCCTTGAACAGGTGGATAGCAGGACATGACATATAAATTCCACTTCCTTGCTGTTTTTTTGCAATGCAATGCAATGATTAAGAACCTTTAGTTCGAAACGCGTTTGCTGTTCTTCTCCAAGGTGGACTTTTAAAATATTTTTTGTATGACCCAATAAAAAGTGGATTTTAGAAGATTTGTTCAGCTGGATCTTCCTAGTTCCTCATGTTCGTCTTGTAGCATTCCTGGCTCCGTGCTGTTGATCTTCTAGGTGGGTGAGCTGATTTTTTCCTTTCTTTTCTACCATGTGGCGATTGGTCATCCACTTTCGCTGCCCCTTACTCAACGAATTCACAAACATCTCCTGTCGGTTTGGAGTCCCATTATGCCCAACCAAAAACATAGGCCCCACAACTAAAAAAAATCGTTCTTAGGCATCGAAATCGACACCACAGCAAGGTTGTTCCGCCTCCCATGGGAAAAAATACCAAAACATTACACCTGATCTAGGTTTTTTGCGCAGTATGGAAAGTAACACTACAGCAGATGCAAGTATTACTAGGTCTCCTCGTGTTTGCGAACCGGGTGATGCCAGTCGGAAGGGTTTTTTCTCTTCATTTATTGCCCCTAACAAAAGGGGCATCTAAACCGAGTCATACAATCAGAATCAGCAGGCAACTACGGGCGGACTTAGAGGTGTGGAAAACCTTCTTATAATCATTCAACGGTCACACGTTATTTATGTCAGCAGAACAGTCTAACATTCAACTAAAATTATTCACCGGGGCGGCAGAATCAGGCGGATATGCAGCGATACTAAGTAACCAATGGTGCACAAGCTTATGGCCTCCGTATTGGGCAGAACAAGTGCTGACAAAAAATCAGACGTCCTGCAACTGTTTCCTATAGTGGTAGCAATAGAAATATTGGGTGTGCGTCTGGCTAACAAAAATATACTCTTCATAACCAAAAACACCAGCCTAGCGCACTGCATTAATAATATGGCATCATCGTCTCTCCCAGTGCTAGGTCTACTACGCCCGCTAGCATTCCTGTGCCTAAAACACAATGTATGGGTCTGCGCTAGCCACGATGCTGAGGGGTCTAACGCTGCTGCTAATGCTTTATCAAAATTCAATTGGCAGATTTTCACAGAGCTCCTCCCCAACACCAACCCATTGGGCAACAGTTGCCCAGCCTCCTTATGGGATCTAGTGGAGAATAGTTGATGCCATTAATCAGAGCGTCAGTTGCCCCGTCAATGTGGCAAGCATACAGTAAGGCATGGGAACAGTGGACACGATTAGTAGCAGGCAGACGGGTTGACCAATTTGATCAAGCCAGATTACAAGTCACCATAGAATTTCTCCACCAGCTAATGATGAGGGGCATATCAGGGGCGTCAGCGCAGCGGTGGCTGACCAGAGTAGCATTTCACTTCCAACTACTGAATTGGGGATATGTGACAAAGAGATTCATCATCAGACAATCCATAAAAGGGTGGAAAAAGGGTCAGCCAAGTCAGGAGTGTAGACGTCCCATCCCGTGTCACTAAAACTGATTTCTCACATCATATCCCTAACACCATTAACATGATACTCACAATTCGAAGCAACACTACTGTCTACTGTATTTGCGATCGCCTTCTTTGGGGCGCTATGCATAAGCGAATTATTCCCTTAATCCAAAATTAACACCAGTGGAGGCTTATTACACCAGGATGTAGTCATAGCCAATAATGCAATACGTCTACGCATACGCCAATTGAAAACGGTTCCAGCGGGCAGGGGCACTTGGGTACTTCTACAACCCACAAATGGTACGCTGAATCTGGTAACAATAGTAAAAACATATATAACCATCAGATCACAAAGTAATTTCTTCCTATCACACATTGATGGAACGCCATTATCAAGATAACAGTTCCAAGCTATATTTAATAAATGCATAACATCGGCAGGGAACCACCCCAAAGATTATGGGACACACTCATTCCGCATAGGCGCGGCCACGGAAGCAGCAAGAGCAGGACTGTCAGAAACGGAAGTTCAGAGGATAGGGAGATGGCGATCCACGTGTTTGGCGAGATACATAACACCGGACTTGTTATCCTAACGATGTTTGTTTCATTTACAAGTGACGCTAAGCCAACAGTGTGGGTGATAGGCCACTCGTATATATATTGTGCAGAAAAAAGGGCGAAAATCTGCCCAGGAGGGAGGAAATTTGAGTTTCATAACACATATTTGAACAGGAGAGGTATTAGAGAACTGCAATGGCCACATGTACTAATGGAGGTAATAAAGGAAGGGAGAGAGGCAAGAGGTCCGGTCATCTTAGTTATACAGGCCGGGGGAAACGACGTAGGTCATCACTAGAGCGCATAACTAATGGCAATAATGAAACTAGACACTAAGCGCTTCAGAGAATTTTTCACAAAAATAGTCAGAGATTGTGCCGATCGCGGTATGGCAAGGTGCCCGAGACATCACGGCCATCGAACGGACAAGGCGGCTAATAAATATTTGGATGCCAAAATTTATAAGAGACAGAGGCAGACAACTGGAAGGAGATAAAGCAGGCCTCATACTGCCCGACTGTGTTCACTTAATGGATATTGGACTGGACATATTCCTGTCAGGACTCCAGGACGGAGTGGAACAAGCGTTAAGAGTGATGGATGGGGGTCAGAGTCCTGCATACGAGTATGCAGGATCCTCCGTGGCCTGGAAATAGAAAGGACATGTTGGAGAGTTACACTTGTTGGCCAACTTGCCGTTGTGGAGGCTGGAGACACAGGGCATGCTACAACAATCTGAATAATTTTAGAAATAAAATGTCTTTCTAATGTAATGAGTATAAACAGTTAATAAAGCTGTGACCGATCCTCACCTATCCAGTTGTAAGAGTTACATGATTGTATTGTCAATGAAAGGGGGGCGGTAGGGGGCTGAGCGTCTGGGTTTGGTTGGGGGTCACCACAGTCTGCCTAGGCTAGATGCAGTTAAAAATCATTATTAGATACACAGGCGGTGCAGCTTGCTTCGCAGCTGGGTTACTATGCTGACTAGCAGACACTGAAGCTTTGGAGCAGACCTCTGAGTAAACAGCTCTTCAGACTCAACCATCTGTGTTACCCCAAGCCATAGTGTAAGTAGTTTCTTACGGTTAAAAAGGGGGGGAGAACCAACCCACCTGTAATTGTTGATACCAACATCACGTAAAACTCAGCAAGGGGACTCCAAAAAGAGTCTCCATTTTTTCCCAAAATTGTGGCACAGACACCACTTAAGTGGCATCAATTGTCCCAGAGTTGCTTAAAATGGTTGGTGAGGTGATTTTACCAAATCCTCAAGCTTTTAGTCTCCCCAGGATGACACAAGGGTAGAAAAGTCCTTGCGGATCCTTGATTTGTTCATCTTTATCAACGTGAGTCTGTCTACATTGTCAGTGGACAGCCGTGTGCGCTTATCTGTCAGCACACCACCAGCAGCACTGAACACACGTTCAGAGAGAACAAAAATTATTATTAATTTGAAAGCTGGTGGAGCTTAGTATAGATGGCCTAATAGAATGAGTACCACACACTGCTACTATGCCCAAAATTATTTTCCAGGCAAGATGCAGCTAAAAATTATTAGTAATTTGAAAGCTGGTGGAGCTTAGTATAAATCGCATTACAGAATGAGTACCACACACTGATACATGCCCAAAATTATTTTCCAGGTTAGATGCAGCTAAAACTTATTATTAATTTCAAAGCTTAAAATGGTTGGTGAGGTGATTTTAACAAACCCTCAAGCTTTTACTCTCCCCAGGATGACACAGGGGTAGAAAAGTCCTTGCGGATCCATGATTTGTTCATCTTTATGAAAGTGAGTCTGTCTACATTTTCAGTGGACAGCCGCGTGCGCATATTTGTTAGCAAACCACCAGCAGCGCTGAACACACATTCAGAGAGAACGCTGGCTACGGGTCATGACAAGATCTCAAAGGCGTGAGTGGCGAGCTCCGGCCATTTACCCAGATTGGAAGCCCAAAAAGAGCAAGGGTCCAGTGACACAGTCAAGGCTTCGATGTTCACTTGGAGATACTCCTGTACTATTGTCTCTAGGCGTTGACTATGTGTCTGACTTCTTGTCTCCTGTGGCCTTGCAAAGGATGGGCTAAAAAAGTGGTGAAAGGATTCCGTAAAATTGCTCTTACCAGCAGATACTGTGTTTCTGTTACGGTTTGAGTGCTGAAGACTCGACAGTCTCACGGTTGGCAAGTTAGAACTGTGAGATTCACTATGTGCACCACTGGTATTTCGTGGAAAAGCACATGTAAGATTCTGCAACAGTCTCTGCTGATACTCCTGCATGCGTGAATCCCTTTCTATGGCAGGAATTATTTTGGCAAATTTACTTTTGTACCGGGGATCTAAGAGTGTGGCAACCCAGTAGTCAGGATTATTTTGAATTCTGACAATTCGAGGGTCATGTTGCAGGTAGTGCAGCAAGAAGGCACTCATGTGTCTTGCGCATCCAGGAGCACCAAGTCCCTGTTGTGTTGGTGGCAGGGTAAGAATCATGCTTCCTTCCTCTGCCCTCTCCCCCCAACCTCGCACAACAGAAATGTGATCAAGGTCTCCCTCATCTGATGAGTCTTCCATGCCCATCGCCAGTTCGTCCTCCACTTCTTCCTGGGTTCCTGCACCTTCCTCACTAGTTTGGCTGCTACCTTGCGCCCTGGTTAATCCCTCTCCCCCACCATACCATGCCTGCTGCCTTGGTGCTGCCGACCGTCTGGACCTTGCAGATGTTAGCCCTTCCGCATACAACTCCTTCTCCTCTACTTCCTCCACCTCCTCTTGTCCCACCACCTGACTCCGAATTCTGTTTAACATGTGCAGCTAAAAATTATTAGTAATTTGAAAGCTGGTGGAGCTTAGTATAGATGGCCTAATAGAATGAGTACCACACACTGCTAATATGCCAAAAAATTATTTTCCAGGCAAGATGCAGCTAAAAATTATTAGTAATTTGAAAGCTGGTGGAGCTTAGTATAGATGGCCTAATAGAATGACTACCACACACTGCTTTTATGCCCAAAATTATTTTCCAGTCAAGGTGCAGCTAAAAATTATTAGTAATTTGAAAGCTGGTGGAGCTTAGTATAGATGGCCTAATAGAATGACTACCACACACTGCTCATATGCCCAAAATTGTTTTACAGGCAAGATGCAGCTAAAAATTATTATTAATTTCAAAGCTGGTGGAGCTTGGTATAGATGGCCTAAAACAATGAGTACCACACACTGCTACTATGACCAAAATTATTTTTCGGGCTACATGCAGCTAAAAATTATTATTAATTTCAAAGCTGGTGGAGCTTGGTATAGATGGCATAATACAATGAGTACCACACACTGCTACTAAGCCCAAAATTATTTTCCGGGCTAGATGCAGCTAAAAATTATTAGTGGTTTGAAAGCTGGTGGAGCTTAGTATAGATGGCCTTATACAATGAGTACCACACACTGCTACTATGCCCAAAATTATTTTACAGGCAAGATGCAGCTAAAAATTATTATTAATTTCAAAGCTGGTGGAGCTTAGTATAGATGGCCTAATAGAATGAGTACCACACACTGCTAATATGCCCAAAAGGTTTTACTTGGCTAAGTGCAGTAAAAAATTTGTATTACATACACAGGTGGTGTAGCTTGCAACACAGATAGGCTACTCCACTGACTAACACACACTGCAAGAGGCCCAGAAGGATTTGCTTAGCTAGATTTAGCCAAATACTGTGAAAAACACTTGCACAGCACTTAAACAGACCTGCCTGGCAAAAAAGTGCTAGGAACTGATGTAACCTAGCCCTCAAAAGGGCTGCAATTACAACTAGTCACTACTCCCAACCTATCTGTCTATTTAAGAGCACAGACCTGCCTGCTAAAAGTCGTAGGAAATGCTGGAACCTAACCCTCAAAGGACTGCAATTAGAACTAGTTCCTACTAGTGTTGAGCCACCCCCGTAGTGTTCGAGTTCGGTTCGGTTCGTCGAACACCCGTGTGTTCGCCGAACTGTTCGTCGAACACCTTCGAACACCCTTAAAACCAATGGCAGGCAAACAAAAACACATAGAAACACATAGAAAACACCTTCAAAGGTGTCCAAAAGCTGACAAACTGCTCAGAAGACACAACTAACACATGGAAAAGTGACAAGTACATATAGTCATGCGAAAAGAAAAGAGGTGGAGGAGTAAAAGGAGGGGGAGACACAAATATAGGCATGTCATGCCCTTCTAAAATCCAAAAAGTGAGAAGCCGACATGTTCAGTCCGCTCCTGCCCGTGCCACCTCCGTGTCACCGGGTTTGTGCCAGAGCCGCGGTGAACCCTGACGGCCAGCCCCCCTCTCCCAATACTGGTGCCTGTCCGCTGGTGGGTCGAGCGAGCCCCCCTGTGGTGGAGGCAGCTCTAAGCTTTTTAATTTAAATTGTCTCTCTAATTTGAATGAATACACTTTAAATCCATTTACAAGGATCTATTGGAGGGCAAGTCTCATGCCAGCAGCCGCATAATTCCAGCTCCAGTAGCGTCCACTAAAGCTGCTGCAGTTAAAAAGCTTTTATAAGGATCGAGCTAGGCTGTCCACCGCAAGGCATTCTACTGCCAGTCCCAGCCCCTATGCCTTGGGGTGCCTCCTGATGCTCTTCACTGAGTATCCCGTGGTCCCGAAGCATTTCCTTTGAAAAAATTAAGTGTCCAAACTACAGGTGGTGTAGCTTGCTTAACAGCCGGGATAATCCGCTGACTAGCAGACACTGCTACTAGGCACAAAGTATTTCCTGGGCTAGATGCAGTTAAAAATTTGTAATTAGATACTCTCGTTGGATGCTGAGAAAGCATTCCATAGAGTCTCCTGGCACGCCATATATGATTCTCTTAAAAAGCTTGGGGTAGGGGTCTAGGGGACCCTTTTATAGCCAAAATCACGGCCCTGTATCACAATACGTCACCTAGGCTGAAGATAAATGGAACTGTAGCACCGTGAGGGCTCGGTTGCTACAGAGGTATTGCACCTCACCCAGAGGTGTGATATCTCACTCTCAGGTAAGGATGGAGTGTGGATCAGGACCCGACACCTGCATGCATTACACCACATTGCCGTGGGGCAGGGCGACCAATATGCCTCTGAGATGGGCACGACAGTCCCTGTCCCTGGCTGGAGTGGGGGGAGGGAACACTGAGGAAGGGGAACCCTGTAGTGCAGGAGCAGGGAGGAAGCAGTTCCTGGGTGCATTGAGAAGGGAGTATAAAAGGTGGGCACCATCTTAGTTCAGTGCAGAGAAGTCTGAGCAGAAGTAGCAGGGAGCAGGGGCTCTGCATGAGCTCTGCTCCGGAGGCGGGCCTAGTAACAGAGGCCCAGGCCTGGAAGAGGGAGAAGGAAGGAAGAGGAGCGGAGAAGGCTCCAGGAACGAGGAATGAAGGGATCCCAGGGGTGCGGACGGGCGAGTCGCCACCGCACGCCCGAATCCACCTGCGTGGAGGGGTCAGGCCAAAGGGGGAGACCGGTCCCCGAAACTAGTGGAGGCAGGAAACGACCCTCAGCTAGAAACGGGAGGCTCTGACATTTTATGTGGCGCAGCCCCTCGCTACACCCGCTTGGAAGGCACCACATAGGGTCAGGGAAACTGGCGCCAAGTTTACCAAGAGGAGGCCCGAGGCAGCCGGACAGAAGGGTTGGTAAGAAAGGCCAGACAAAGGACACACAAAGGGGGTCCTGTGAAGCGCTCCAAAGTTATCTGGGAGTTGTCTGAGCCCCTCACCTGGTGAGCACAGTACGACGTGGGCAGCCATTACCTGCAGACGTGGTCTGGATAATAAGAACTGTGAGTAAAGGCCCTGGACTGCATCACTGACTCCGTGTCGTTACTGCTGCTGCCCTGCAACATCACCCCCATCCTCCGCATACACTGCCCTGAGGCTATACTCCTCCCGTGGGGAGTTATGCTACGATCTGCTGCACCCACAACACCAGCCTCAGTGGTCTGCCCTGCAGCGGCGGTTCACTCTGACCGCAATCCACGGGTGGCGTAGTCGGACATTTAAACATCAAAACCACATAAATAGTTCCGCCACTGGTTTGTCCACCCTGAGCCACGGAACCGGGTCGCCGCCACGAAGACTACAACCACCTGCATCCACCAAAAAGGGTCCGGCTCCGGGTGTCCCAAGGCCCAGGGGGTGCATCAGAACATTTTCATCACCTTTCACAATCACCAATGGGACAAGGCAGGGATGTAATCTGTCCCCTCTCTTATACATCCTAGTGACGGAGCACCTGCTCTCATCAATTCGCCATAACCCCAATATAAGGTGGATTGAGGTGGGAAGCACCGAGTACAAGTGCTCTCTATTTGCTGATGATGTCCTAGTATATATCACTCAATCACATATATCCATCCATGCTGTTATGGCTGAAATAGATCACTTTGTTACATGGTCAAATTTTAAAATCAATGCAGCGAAGTCTGAGGCCCTCGATGTCTCCCTCCCCAAATCCATATAGGATTCCATCCAGTCCAACTTTCCCTTTGCCTGGCCCTCACAGGGTATCAAATACTTAGGAATTCCTATTCATAGAGACCTCTCCCATCTATGTTATCTTAATTTTGGGCCCTTTATTGAACAACTCCATACAGACCACGGTTGGCAAGTTAGAACTGTAAGATTCACTACGTGTACCACTGGTGTTATGTGGAAAAGCACATGTACACTGTGTTCCAAATTATTATGCAAAAAGTGTTTAGGAGTGATAAGGGAAGAATTTGTTTGTTTGTCAGTTAAACTCATTGATGGTGATGTGTGTCAGGGCTCTTTATATCACTGTAAGCAATTGCAGACACCTGTGCTAATTAGTTTGGCAAGTGTGTCCAATGAAAGGCAAGACTACTTAAGAAGGCTGTCTCACATTATTAAGCAGCCTACATTTTCTGCCAAAATGGGAAAGAAAAAGGATGTGTCGGCTGCTGAGAAGCAACAAATTGTGGAGTGTTTAGGTCAAGGCATGACTACAATCAACATTGTGCGATGATCAGGATGAAGTGTCTTGGCAATCAAGAAGTATGTAGCTGATTCACAGTACACACGTGTGCGTGCTGATAAGGGCAAATTGAGGACTCTTTCCTACAGGCAATTACGTCAGGTTAAAAGAGCAGCGGAAAAAAAACCTTGTCATAGCAGCAGACAAGTTTTTGAAGCTGCTGGTGCCTCCAACGTCCCCCGAACAACAAGATGCAGGGTCCTTCAGAGGTTTGCAGCTGTGCATACGCCATCCTGTCGACCTCCTCTATCCACTTCACACAAGCAGAAACGGCTCCAGTGGGCTAAACATTACATGAAGACTGATTTAAAAACTGTTTTGTTCACGGATGAGTGCCGTGCAGCGCTCGATGGTCCAGATGGATGGAGTGGAGGATGGCTGGTTGATGGACACCCCACGCAAACACGGCTACAGCGCCAACAAGGAGGAGGTGGAGTAATGTTTTGGTCTGGAATCATGGGGAGAGAGATTGTCGGCCCCTTTAGGATCCCTGAAGGCGCTAAAGATGAACTACATAATGTATGTGGATTTTCTCAAACAGAACTTCCTGCCATGGTTCAAGAAGAAGAACCGTGTATTTCACAGCAAGATCATTTTTTTGCATGATAATGCACCATCTCATGCTGCACATAAAACATCTGCATCTCTGGCTGATATGGGCATAAAAGGGGACAAACTTATGGTGTGACCCCCATGCTCCCCTGACCTCTACCCCATTCAGAACCTCTGGAGCATCATCAAAAGGAGTGTCTATGATGGCGGGAGGCAGTTCACATCTAAGCAACACCTCTGGGAGGGTATTCTGTCCTCATGCAAAACAATTGAAGCAGAAACCATCCAAAACCTGACAAATTCAATGGACGGGAGAGTTCAGAAGCTCCTTTCGAACAAGGGGTCCTATGTGAAAATGTAACATCACCTAGAATAAAGTTTTGAGTTGAAAACTGTTTGATTTCAGTTTCTAATAACCTGATAATGCTTATAATTTCAAAAATGACCATTTTTTTGGTCTTTATTAAAATGAAAAGGTTGATCGAAAAGTTTGGGGGATCTAAGAGTGTGGCAACCCAGTAGTCATGATTACTTTGAATTCTGACAATATGAGGGTCATGTTGCAGGTAGTGCAGCAAGAAGGCACTTATGTGTCTTGCGCATCTCGGAGCCCCAAAATTATTTTCCGGGCTAGATGCAGCTAAAAATTATTATTAATTTTAAATCTGGTGGAGCTTAGTATAGATGGCCTAATAGGATCAGTGCTGCACACTGCTACAAAGCCCAAATTATTTTCCAGCCAAGATACAGATAAACATGATTAGTAATTTTAAATCTGGTGGAGCTTATTATAGATGGCCTAATAGAATCAGTGCTGCACACTGCTACAAAGCCCAAATTATTTTCCAGCCAAGATACAGATAAACATGATTAGTAATTTGAAAGCTTAAAACGGTTGGTAGGGTGATTTTAACCAATCATCAAGCTTTTACTCTCCCCAGGATGACACAGGGGTAGAAAAGTCGTTTCGGATCCATGATTTGTTCATCTTTATGAACGTGAGTCTGTCTACATTATCAGTGGAGAGCCGCGTGCGCTTATCTGTCAGCACACCACCAGCAGCGCTGAACACACGTTCAGACAGAACGCTGGCTGCGGGGCATGACAAGATCTCCAAGGCGTAAGTGGCTAGCTCCGGCCATTTATCCAGATTGGAAGCCCAAAAAGAGCAAGGGTCCAGTGACACAGTCATGGCTTCAATGTTTACTTGGAGATACTCCTGTACCATCGTCTCTAGGCGTTGACTATGTGTCAGACTTCTTGTCTCCTGTGGCCTTGCAAAGGATGGGCTAAAAAAGTGGTGAAATGATTCCGCAAAATTGATGTTACCAGCAGATACTGTGGTTCTGTTACGGTTTGAGTGCTGAACACTGGACGGTCCCACGGTTGGCAAGTTGGAACTGTGAGATTCACTACGTGCACCACTGGTGTTTTGTGGAAAAGCACATGTAAGATTCTGCAACAGTCTCTGCTGATAATCCTGCATGCGTGCATCCCTTTCTATGGCAGGAATAATTTCTGCAAATTTACTTTTGTACCGGGGATCTAACAGTGTGGCAACCCAGTAGTCAGGATTATTTCTAATTCTCACAATTCGAGGGTCATGTTGCAGGTAGTGCAGCAAGAAGGCACTCATGTGTGTTGCGCATCCAGGAGCACCAAGTCCCTGTTGTGTTGGTGGCGAGGTAACAATCATGCTTCCTTCCTCTGTCCTCTCCCCCCAACCTTGCACAACAGAAATGTGATCAAGGTCTCCCTCATCTGATGAGTCTTCCATCAGTTCGTCCTCCACTTCTTCCTGGGCTCCTGCACCTTTCTCACTAGTTTGGCTGCTACCATGCGCCCTGGTAAAACCATCTCCCCCACCCTCACATGCCTGCCGCCTTGGTGCTGTCGACCCTCTGGACCTTGCAGATGTTAGCCCTTCCGCATACAACTCCTCCTTCTCTACTTCCTCCACCTCCTCTTGTGCCACCACCTGACTCCGAATTCTGTTTAACATGTGCTCCAGCATGTAAATCACCGGAATAGTCATGCTGATAATGGCATCGTCAGCACTAAACATCTTCGTCGCCATTTCAAAACTGTGCAGAAGGGTGCATAGGTCCCTGATCTGAGACCACTCCTCCAGCGTGATTTGCCCCACCTCTGGATCTCGTTGGCCCAGGCTATACGTCAGAACGTAGTGCACCAGGGCTTGTCGGTGCTGCCACAGTCGCTGCAACATGTGCAGAGGTGAATTCCACCGGGTAGGCACATCGCATTTTAGCCGGTGAAGTGGCAGGCCCAACGACTTCTGTAGAGATGTAAGTCGCTGAGCTGCGGGATGCGAACGGCGGAAGTGAGCACACAGCGACCGTGGCCTCTGCAGAAGGCCATCTAGTCTGGGATAGTGGGCTAAAAATTGCTGGACAACCAGGTTCAACACGTGAGCCATACAAGGCACGTGTGTGACATTGCCCCGGTGAAGGGCCGCACCCAGGTTTACAGCATTGTCGCACACGGCCTTCCCTGGTTTCAGGTCCAGTGGAGACAACCATTCATGAAATTGGTTCTCCAGAGCTGACCACAACTCCTCAGCTGTGTGACTCACATTTCCCAGACATTTCAATGTAAAAACCGCCTGATGACGTTGAGCCCTACTGCCAGCATAGTAAGGAGGTGTGCAGGATCCCTTCTGCGCAGTTAGAAAGCTTGTGGCATGACCAGACAGGCTTTGGGTGCAGGTGGAAGACCGAGAGGAGGTTGAGGAGGCAGAAGCAGTGGAGGAACTTTGACATAAAGAGGATTGACGCACAACTCGTGGGGACGGCAAGACTTGGACAGCAGCCCCTTGTCCTGCTGTCACCATAGTTACCCAGTGCCCAGTCAGCGACATGTAACGCCCCTGTTCATGCCTACTCGTCCAAGTGTCTGTGGTGAAATGCACCCTGTCACACACAGAGTTTCTCAAAGAAGCGTTGATATTGTGTGCGACATGCTGGTGGAGCGCAGGCACACCTTTCTTTGAGAAGTAGTGCCAACTGGGCATCTGGTACTGGGGCACTGCGACGGACATAAGGTCTCGAAAATCCTCTGTGTCCACCAGGCGGAAAGGCAGCATTTCTGTAGCCAAGAGCTTGCAGATGGTGAAATTCAACCTCTTAGCTTTCTCATGGCTAGAAGGAAATGGTCTTTTACTTGTCCACATCTGAGGGACCGAGGGCTGGCTATTGTGCTTAGACGGGGTTGATAAGGGTGTCGCCGGCAAACTGCCGGTCTGTGAGGAAGATGCAGGCGGACATGTTAGGTTGCCTTGATCCAAAGGTGGTGCTATCGATGTCAGACAGCGCTCAACACCAGCTGGTGTTACCACCTCCAAAGAAAATGATGACCTGCCAATCACGTTGGCTGTTGCGGGTAAAGAGTTGGCAGGTCTGCGCCCCAAAACAGGTGTGACTGCTGTCCCCCCAGTCACAGAGGATGAAGAGGCCGCGGATGCACAACATATGGCAGACGGTGGTTGGCCCGGCCGGCTAGGCCGCATTGTAGCACACTGAGCTTCCCACTGCAACTTATGCTTCATGTCCATGTGCCGGTTCATGCATGAAGTACTCAAACTATGTATTTTTTGGCCTCTACTTAGCTTTTGCTGACAAATGTTACAGATAACACGAGTTGGGTCATCTTTATCGATCTGAAAAAATGCCCAGGCTATGCAAGGCTTAGCACCCATGCGACCTGAAGAGCCACCACGACTTGTGGTGAGAGGCAGAGTTGTGTTTGAGGATGCAGTTGTTGACGTGCTTCCAGTACTACGTCTCTGTCCAGGAAGGCACAACCTGACCTCGTCGTCACTAGCATCTTCCTCCACCTCCTCTGCTGACCTCATCTCTTGGCTGACTGTGGGTTGACAGTAAGTGGGATCTCCAATCTCATCATCATCACCCTGTGCGTTATCACACCCGTCGTCCTCAGAGCCAACCTGTTCCTGCCCTGACAAAAAACTAAAGTTGTCGCTCCAATCAGGTATTTGAGTCTCATCATCGTCTTCCTCATTGTCTCCACCAACAGGAGTTACAGTTTGGGAATGGGGGTCTACATTATGGTCAGAACCTTCTGCGTCTGGTCCTGGATCCGACTCATAAAGATTCTGGGCATCAGTGCAGATCATTTCCTCGTCTGGATTCACAGAAGCGCTGGAGTCGACCTCTGATTCCTAGGCTATAGTATGAGTAAACAGCTCTGCAGACTCAACCATCTGTTCTACCTCATACTCAGACGGGCAGCTGGAGATTTGGGAGCTGTGAGGAAGCAAGTGCGATTGGGGTGACACCTTTGAGGACTGGAGTATTTGTGATGTTGAAGTTGATGTGGAGGAGAGCCCACTTAAAGGGCACTTGATATCCGTTGAAGCACCTGCTGTTTTTGTGCCTCATCTGGCATTTGTAGCGATTTGCGTGGCCCTAAGAAAGGGATCTTATCACATTGTCCGCTAAAAGAAGTAGACATTTTAATTTGGCTGGAAGATGGTCTTTCTTCTGCAGATGTTACTGTTGCTTTAACACCTACCCCACGGACACAACCTTTTTTCCCCTTCCCAACACGCCTATTCCCCTTTCCACCAGCAGCAGGCCTTTTTCCACTCATTTTGGTGGTTAACTAATTCACTCTGGAGTTGTTTGCACAAAAAAACAATGGATGGGAACCGAGCAGAGCTGAGTGGCCAAACTGTGGTATTAGGCCAAAACTATTGGCTGGGTTAGATGGAGAAAAAATTATATTCGATTTGCAACCTGATGGAGGTCAGTATAGATGGACTAATAGAACAAGTCCCACACACAGCTAGAAGCCCAAATATTTTTTCAGAGGTAGATGCAGAAAAAAAATATATTCAGTTTGCAACCTGATGGAGGTCAGTATAGATGGACTAATAGAGAAAGTCCCACACACTGCTAGAAGGACAAATATTTTTTCAGAGCTAGATGCAGACAAAAAATTATTTTGAATTTGCAACCTGATGGAGGTCAGTATAGGTGGACTAATAGAACAAGTCCCACACACTGCTAGAAGGCCAAATATTTTTTCAGAGCTAGATGCAGAAAAAAATTATATTCAGTTTGCAACCTGATGGAGGTCAGTATAGATGGACTAATAGAAAAAGTCCCACACACAGCTAGAAGCCCAAGATTTTTTCAGAGGTAGATGCAGAAAAAAAATTATTTTTAATTTGCAACCTGATGGAGGTCAGTATAGATGGACTAATAGAGAAAGTCCCACACACTGCTAGAAGGCCAAATATTTTTTCAGAGCTAGATGCAGAAAAAAATTATATTCAGTTTGCAACCTGATGGAGGTCAGTATAGATGGACTAATAGAACAAGTCCCACACACAGCTAGAAGCCCAAATATTTTTTCAGAGGTAGATGCAGATAAAAATTATTTTTAATTTGCAACCTGATGGAGGTCAGTATAGATTGACTAATAGAGAAAGTCCCACACACTGCTAGAAGGCCAAATATTTTTTCAGAGCTAGATGCAGATAAAAATTATTTTTAATTTGCAACCTGATGGAGGTCAGTATAGATGGACTAATAGAGAAAGTCCCACACACTGCTAGAAGGCCAAATATTTTTTCAGAGCTAGATGTAGATAAAAATTATTTTTAATTTGCAACCTGATGGAGGTCAGTATAGATGGACTAATAGAGAAAGTCCCACACACTGCTAGAAGGCCAAATATATTTTCAGAGCTAGATGCAGAAAAAAATTATATTCAGTTTGCAACCTGATGGAGGTCAGTATAGATGGACTAATAGAACAAGTCCCACACACAGCTAGAAGCCCAAATATTTTTTCAGAGGTAGATGCAAATAAAAATTATTTTTAATTTGCAACCTGATGGAGGTCAGTATAGATGGACTAATAGAGAAAGTCCCACACACTGCTAGAAGGCCAAATATTTTTTCAGAGCTAGATGCAGATAAAAATTATTTTTAATTTGCAACCTGATGGAGGTCAGTATAGATGGTCTAATAGAGAAAGTCACACACACTACTAGAAGGCCAAATATTTTTTCAGAGCTAGATGCAGAAAAAAATTATATTCAGTTTGCAACCTGATGGAGGTCAGTATAGATGGACTAATAGAACAAGTCCCACACACAGCTAGAAGCCCAAATATTTTTTCAGAGGTAGATGCAGATAAAAATTATTTTTAATTTGCAACCTGATGGAGGTCAGTATAAATGGACTAATAGAGAAAGTCCCACACACTGCTAGAAGGCCAAATATTTTTTCAGAGCTAGATGCAGACAAAAAATTATTTTGAATTTGCAACCTGGTGGAGGTCAGTATAGGTGGACGAATAGAACAAGTCCCACACACTGCTAGAAGGCCAAATATTTTTTCAGAGCTAGATGCAGAAAAAAATTATATTCAGTTTGCAACCTGATGGAGGTCAGTATAGATGGACTAGTAGAACAAGTCCCACACACAGCTAGAAGCCCAAATATTTTTTCAGAGGTAGATGCAGAAAAAAATTATATTCAGTTTGCAACCTGATGGAGGTCAGTATAGATGGACTAATAGAGAAAGTCCCACACACTGCTAGAAGGCCAAATATTTTTTTCAGAGCTAGATGCAGAAAAAAATTATATTCAGTTTGCAACCTGATGGAGGTCAGTATAGATGGACTAATAGAGAAAGTCCCACACACTGCTAGAAGGCCAAATATTTTTTCAGAGCTAGATGCAGAAAAAAATTATTTTTAATTTGCAACCTGATGGAGGTCAGTATAGATGGACTAATAGAGAAAGTCCCACACACTGCTAGAAGGCCAAATATTTTTTCAGAGCTAGATGCAGATAAAAATTATTTTTAATTTGCAACCTGATGGAGGTCAGTATAGATGTACTAATAGAGAAAGTCCCACACACTGCTAGAAGGCCAAATATATTTTCAGAGCTAGATGCAGAAAAAAAATATATTCAGTTTGCAACCTGATGGAGGTCAGTATAGATGGACTAATAGAACAAGTCCCACACACAGCTAGAAGCCCAAATATTTTTTCAGAGGTAGATGCAGAAAAAAATTATATTCAGTTTGCAACCTGATGGAGGTCTGTATAGATGGATTAATAGAAAAAGTCCCACACACAGCTAGAAGCCCAATATTTTTTCAGAGGTAGATGCAGAAAAAAAATTATTTTTAATTTGCAACCTGATGGAGGTCAGTATAGATGGACTAATAGAGAAAGTCCCACACACTGCTAGAAGGCCAAATATTTTTTCAGAGCTAGATGCAGATAAAAATTATTTTTAATTTGCAACCTGATGGAGGTCAGTATAGATGGACTAATAGAGAAAGTCCCACACACTGCTAGAAGGCCAAATATTTTTTCAGAGCTAGATGCAGATAAAAATTATTTTTAATTTGCAACCTGATGGAGGTCAGTATAGATGGACTAATAGAGAATTCCCACACACTGCTAGAAGGCCAAATATATTTTCAGAGATAGATGCAGAAAAAAATTATATTCAGTTTGCAAACTGATGGAGGTCAGTATAGATGGACTAATAGAACAAGTCCCACACACAGCTAGAAGCCCAAATATTTTTTCAGAGGTAGATGCAGAAAAAAATTATATTCAGTTTGCAACCTGATGGAGGTCTGTATAGATGGATTAATAGAACAAGTCCCACACACAGCTAGAAGCCCAATATTTTTTCAGAGGTAGATGCAGAAAAAAAATTATTTTTAATTTGCAACCTGATGGAGGTCAGTATAGATGGACTAATAGAGAAAGTCCCACACACTGCTAGAAGGCCAAATAATTTTTCAGAGCTAGATGCAGATAAAAATTATTTTTAATTTGCAACCTGATGGAGGTCAGTATAGATGGACTAATAGAGAAAGTCCCACACACTGCTAGAAGGCCAAATATTTTTTCAGAGCTAGATGCAGATAAAAATTATTTTTAATTTGCAACCTGATGGAGGTCAGTATAGATGGACTAATAGAGAAAGTCCCACACACTGCTAGAAGGCCAAATATATTTTCAGAGCTAGATGCAGAAAAAAATTATATTCAGTTTGCAACCTGATGGAGGTCAGTATAGATGGACTAATAGAACAAGTCCCACACACAGCTAGAAGCCCAAATATTTTTTCAGAGGTAGATGTAAATAAAAATTATTTTTAATTTGCAACCTGATGGAGGTCAGTATAGATGGACTAATAGAGAAAGTCCCACACACTGCTAGAAGGCCAAATATTTTTCAGAGCTAGATGCAGATAAAAATTATTTTTAATTTGCAACCTGATGGAGGTCAGTATAGATGGACTAATAGAGAAAGTCCCACACACTGCTAGAAGGCCAACTATATTTTCAGAGCTAGATGCAGAAAAAAATTATATTCAGTTTGCAAACTGATGGAGGTCTGTATAGATGGATTAATAGAACAAGTCCCACACACAGCTAGAAGCCCAATATTTTTTCAGAGGTAGATGCAAAAAAAATATATATTCAGTTTGCAACCTGATGGAGGTCTGTATAGATGGATTAATAGAACAAGTCCCACACACAGCTAGAAGCCCAATATTTTTTCAGAGGTAGATGCAGAAAAAAAATATATTCAGTTTGCAACCTGATGGAGGTCAGTATAGATGGACTAATAGAGAAAGTCCCACACACTGCTAGAAGGCCAAATATTTTTTCAGAGCTAGATGCAGAAAAAAATTATATTCAGTTTGCAACCTGATGGAGGTCAGTATAGATGGACTAATAGAACAAGTCCCACACACTGCTAGAAGTCCAAATATTTTTTCAGAGCTAGATGCAGAAAAAAATTATATTCAATTTGCAACCTAATGGAGGTCAGTATAGATGGACTAATAGAATGATGCTATGCCCAAAAGATTTTACTTCACTAGGTGCAGTAAAAAAATTGGTATTCTATACACAGGTGGTATATCTTGCAACACAGATAGGCTACTCCACTGACTAACACACTCTGCAATAGGCCAAAAAGGATTAGCTTTGCTAGATTCAGCCAAATGCTGTGAAAAAAACTTGCACAGCACTGGCACAGACCTGCCTGGCAAAAACTGATAGGAACTGATGTAAGCTAGTCCTGAAAAGGACTGCAATTACAATTAGTCTTTACTCCCACAATCTATCTATTTAAGAGCACAGACCTGCCTGATAAAAGTCGTAGGAAATGCTGTAACCTAGTACTTAAAAAGACTGCAATCACAACTATTCCCTACTCCCAAGCTATCTGTAGATTTGTGCGAAAATTGGCTTGAAATTAACAAGGTATAGCGCACACAGCAACAGCGGTGCCGTCTAACACTCAGCTGCAGCAGTGAGAAAATGGTGGCGATGGGGAAAATGGCTTGGTCTTATAGGGCAAGGACATGTGACATACACTGCCAATGACACATGCCCTTGCTTGTGTGAAAAACAGCAGTTCGCTCCGTGTGTGCGCTGTTGATAGGCTGACAGACTGCACCTCCCCACTGCAAAAGCGGGAAAGAGAAAAAAAAATGGAGATCTTCATTATTCCTGCAGAGATCCATCCCCTGCCCCTCCCCCCCACCCCGCTGTACACTGAAACTGCGTATTAACATTAATTTTCATCATTACTGAGAAAAAATCCAGTTATGATTTTGGTGTACGAACAGTTATCGAACATAACCTCGAACAGCCGAATTTTTCTCAAATCGTTCGTGTTCGCCGAACGGCTCGAACACCGCCCAAAACAGCTCGAATTTGAGATTGGCGAACAGTTCGAGTAGAACAACGCTCATCTCTAGTTCCTACTCCCTAAACCTATCTGTCTATTTAAGAGCAAATTCGCTTGCAATTCACACAGTTACAAAATATAGCACCCACAGCAGCAGCGGTGCCGTCTAACACTCAGCTGCAGCAGTGAGAAAATGGTGGCGATGGGGAAAATGGCTGGGTCTTATAGGGCAAGGACATGTGACATACACAGCCAATGTCACATGCCCTTGCTTGTGTGAAAAAAAGCACTGATAGGCTGACAGACTGCAGCTCCCCACTGTAAATGCGGGAAAGAGAAAAAAAATGAAGATCTTCATTATTTCTGCAGAGATCCATCCCATGCCCCTCCCTCCGCACCGCTGTACGCTCAAACTGTGTATTAACATTTATTATCAGCATTACTGTGAAAAAATCCAGTTACGATTTTGGTGCACTAACAGTTATCGAACATAACCTCGAACAGCCTGATTTTTTTCAAATCATTCGGGTTCGTCGAACGGCTCGAACACCGCCCAAAACAACTCGAATTTGAGATTGGCAAACAGTTCGATTCGAACACCGCTCATCTCTTCTTGTGAGTTGTGGACAGCTGTGAAAGAGCAGGCAGATCTGTGGCTGAGACCGCTGAACCTACATCCAGGCATGGTCGTGTGTGACAATGGCCGTAACAAGGTGGCGGCTCTGAGGCGAGGCGAGATCACACACGTACCATACCTGGCTCATGTGCTTAACCTCCTCATTCAGCGGTTTCTTAAATCGTACCCTGAGTTGCCAGATCTGCTCGTCAAAGTACGCCGCCTGTCAGCTCATTTTCGCAAATCGGCTACAGCTTCCGCCGCCCTTGCTGTGTTGCAGCAGAGTTTGCAGCTTCCGGCACACCGACTGGTGTGTGATGTCCCCACACATTGGAACTCTACCCTCCACATGTTGCAAAGGATTTGTGAGCAGAAGAGAGCAGTTGTGGAGTACCAGCTGCAACAAGGCCGTCGATATTCAGGTCAGACTCCACACATAAGACCTCATGAGTGGACCTGGATGTCTGACATATGTACCATCCTGACAAACTTTGAGGAGGCCACCAAGATGGTGAGTGGCGATGACGCCATCATTAGTGTCAGCATCCCACTTGTCTGTCTTTTGCAATGCTCTCTGCAGAGAATTAAAGAGGAGGCATTGCAGCCAGAGTATGATGAGATGGATTAAGAAGCCATAATGGGCGATTACACACAGCCCAGCCTCTACTCATCCCAATGTGCATTGGGGGACAATGAGGGAGAGGAGGAGAGAGAACAGGAGCAGTTATCATGCGCAGTAGACGGTAGTACCTGTACAAGTATCATACTGTCGGTTCAGCGTGGGTGGCCTGAGGACAGGGGGGAGGAGGAGGAGGAGGAGGAGAGCATGGTCAGTCGTCATCTTGGTGAGGACACGGAAATCTTTCCCGTTACCAGTTTGGCATGCATAGCTCACTTTATGTTACGCTGCCTTAACCGTGACCCTCGCGTCGTCAAAATGTTGGGTGACATTTATTACTGGTTGGTGACACTTGTAGACCCCCGCTACAAGGAGAACTTTCACTCTCTTATTCCTGAGGTGGAGAGGTCTACAAAAATGGGCCAGTACCAGAAGGGCCTTGCTGCAGAACTGTTAAAAAAATTCCCATCTGAACACGCTAGCGGCAGAGGTCACAGTTCGTTGACCAACCAAAGCGTACAAGCGAGAGAGAGGCAACTCCAATCCAGCAGAGGCAGTGGAACACTGTCAATGTTCTGGGACAGTTTTCTCAGACCCTCCCTTCGAACAGACCCTGAGGCGCTGGGTACTCTCACATAGAGTGGAAAGTTTCAAAAGATGGTTAGGGAGAACCTTGCCGACCGTACCAGCGTCCTCCGTGATTCCTCTGTGCCTTTTAATTATTGGGAATCCAAGCTGGACACTTGGAATGACCTCGCTCTGGGAGGTCCTGGCCTGCCCTGCTGCTAGCGTGTTATCGGAGCGTGTTTTTAGTGCCGCTGGGGGAATTATAACTGATAAGCGCACTCACCTGTCAACTGACAATGCTGACAAGCTGACCCTTATCAAAATGAACAAGGGCTGGATTGGGCCAGACTTCTCATCACCACCAAATGACAACAGAGTAACATAAAGTCAAATCCACTCTGTTATTTCGGGAGGTGTATTCATATGCACCGCTTCACACCCACACATGGGTATAGGCTTCCTCATTTCGGCTGTTTTATGTTCTTCTCCTTATCCTCAGCCTCCACCACCACTATACCACCAGGGTGACTGTGGTCCATGTTGCCATTATTGAAAGTTCCTCCGTCCTTATTTTTGTCAGCTTTTGCTTGGGGGGCATAAGCAAAGACTGTGGGAGACCCACTCCCCAATAATGGGAATAATATTTTTAAGATGCTCTACTGTGTGGCTCTTGTAAGGGGCATTAAAACCATCTTGTTATACGCCTCTGACCTCCACGTCTCTTGTAAAGGGCATTAAAAGCGTCTTGTTAAACCACTCTGACCTCCACGTCTCTTCTGAGGGGCATTAAAACCGTCTTGTTATACCACTCTGACCTCCACGTCTCTTGTAAGGGGCATTAAAAGCATCTTGTTATACCACTCTGAACTCCACGTCTGTTGTAAGGGGCATTAAAAGTATCTTGTTATACCACTCTGACCTCCACATCTCTTGTAAGGGGCATTAAAAGCGTCTTGCTATACCACTCTGACCTCCACGTCTCTTGTAAGGGGCATTAAAAGCATCTTGTTATACCACTCTGACCTCCACATCTCTTGTAAGCAGCATTAAAACCGTCTTGTTATACCACTCTGACCTCCACGTCTCTTCTGAGGGGCATTAAAACCGTCTTGTTATACCACTCTGACCTCCACGTCTCTTCTGAGGGGCATTAAGAGCGTCTTGTTATACCACTCTGACCTCCACGTCTCTTCTGAGGGGCATTAAAACCATCTTGTTATACCACTCTGACCTCCACGTCTCTTGTAAGGGGCATTAAAAGCGTCTTGTTATACCACTCTGACCTCCACGTCTCTTGTAATGGGCATTAAAAGCGTCTTGTTATACCACTCTGATCTCCACGTCTCTTGTAAGGGGCATTAAAAGCTTCATGTTATACCACTCTGACCTCCACGTCTCTTGTAATGGGCATTAAAAGTGTCTTGTTATACCACTCTGACCTCCACGTCTCTTGTAAGGGGCATTAAAAGCGTCTTGATATACCACTCTGACCCCCACGTCTCTTCTGAGGGGCATTAAAAGGGTATTGTTATACCACTCTGACCTCCACGTCTCTTCTGTGGGGCATTAAAAGCGTCTTGTTATACCACTCTGACCTCCACGTCTTTTGTAATGGGCATTAAAACCATCTTGTTAAGCTACTGGGACCTCCACGAGTCTTCGAACGGGCATTGCATTTCCTCCTAATTTTTTGAAGCTTTTGCTTGGAAGGCATAAGCAAATACTATGGGAGACCCACTCCAGAATAATGGGACTTATGTTTGTAATATGCTGTACTGCATGGCTTTTGTAAGGGGCATTGCAAGTTGCTCCGTCTTAATTTTTGGAATCTTTTGCTTGGAAGGCATAAGCAAATACTATGGGAGACCCACTCCCAAATAATGGGACTTATGTTTGTAATATGCTGTACTGCATGGCTCTTGTAAGGGACATTGCAAGTTGCTCCATCCTAATTTTTGGAAGCTTTTGCTTGGAAGGCATAAGCAAAAACTATGGTAGACACACTCCCCAATAATGGGAATAATGTTTGTAATATGCTGTACTACATGGCTCTTGTAAGGTGCATTGCAAGTTGCTCCGTCCTAATTTTTGGTAGCTTTTGCTTGGAAGGCATAAGCAAATACTATGGGAGACCCGCTCCCCAATAATGGGAATAATGTTTGTAATATGCTGTACTGCATGGCTCTTGTAAGGGGCATTGCAAGTTGCTCCATCTTAATTTTTGGAAGCTTTTGCTTGGAAGGCATAAGCAAATACTATGGGAGACCCACTCCCCAATAATGGGACTTATGTTTGTAATATGCTCTACTGCATGGCTCTTGTAAGGGGCATTTCAAATTGCTCCATCCTAATTTTTGGAAGCTTTTGCTTGGAAGGCATGAGCAAATACTATGGGAGACCCACTCCCCAATAATAGGAATAATATTTTTAAGATGCTGTACTGTATGGCTCTTGTAAGGGGCATTATAAGTGTCTTGTTAAGCTACTGTGACCTCCACGTCTATTCCAAGGGGCATTCAAACCATCTTGTTAAGCTACTGGGACCTCCACATCTTTTCCGAGCGGCATTAAAACCCTCTTGTTAAGCTACTGCGACCTCCACCACTTTTCCGAGGGGCATTAAAACCGTCTTGTTAAGCTTCTGTGACCTCCACGTCTCTTCCAAGGGGCATTCAAACCGTCTTGTTAAGATACTGGGACCTCCACGTCTTTTCCGAGGGGCATTAAAACCGTCTTGTTAAGCTACTGTGACCTCCACGTCTCTTCAAAGGGGCATTAAAATCATCTTATTAAGCCACTCTGAACTCCACAGCTCTTCCAAGGGCCATTGAAATGTTGTTTTTAATTACCTCTAACGTCCACGACTCTTCCAACGGGCATTGCATTTCCTCCTAATTTTAGTCAGTTTTTGCTTTTCAATGCAAAGGCGAAAACTAGGGGAGACAATAATGGGTAGAAGGTTTTTAGTAAGCTCTAATCCACGTCTGTTTCATGGGGCATTGCAGTTCCTCATAATTTTTGGAAAGCCTTCCATTCACTGCTTAGGCCAACAGTGTACAGGACATCCAGTTGCTATAAATGGAAAAAATGGTTTAGTTAGGGCCCTCTGACCTCCATGTCATTTCCAAGGGGCATTGGAGTGCCTCAAAATTTTTGGTAGGCATTGCACTCACTGTATGAACTATAACTGTGTAGACGAACTGCTCCTTTTGTTACTGAAACATATCCTACAAGACATATGTGGTTGACTGGCCTGATATTGATATGAATGGTCCCTGTTTCTCCTCCTCTTTCTCCTTTGCCACTACCTCATCCATCATTTATCACCTGAAGCTTTGTTTTAAAGGGAGTCATAGAACTGGAATAGTAGCAGGAAAACATCCAGCAATCCTCAGAGGAGGTAGGATATGCACCAAAACGCTGACCACCTCAGGCCTAGCCGCTACTACATACATGCGCTTGCATTCCAAGAAAACAAAGCAGATGCTAACTTGTATCATCATCATCATGGTCCTCACCTTGGCACTCTCAACTCCCCTGATGGAGAAGCCAGGGCCCACCGGAGTAGTCTGGTTCTCTGGTGGGCTTGTCCAATGCTGCCCTAAAGCAGGCCGGGCTAAGAAAAGTGTGGGGGGGGATGTTCCAAGGAGAAATAAGGGTGGCTGGGGACCGTTTATGGACACCCGGCTGCCCCCAGGCGGCTGGGGATCGTGTGTGGACAACCGGCTGCAGGGTGGCTGGGGACCGAGTGTGGACACCCGGGGATAGTTGCAAGTCTGCATCTTCTGATGCGGCAAGGATGACTTCTGATGGGCACACTTTTAGGCAGTGACCTGGGTGTAAGAGATGCTTACAGGGGTCTTCCCCATGCTGTTCCCATGTCTTTTCAGCACTGTATGCATGTGTCACACAGCACATGGCCAGATAAGGTTGTAAAATGTTAAAATTACATTTCCCGGTGAATGCATTTGTCACGGTTGAAAGCAATACAAAAGTGCAAAAACGCATAAAAAATGATACTTGTGAACATAGCCCAAGGTGTGGAGGAGTATTTTTTTGGGGGGGGTTATTTATTTTACCTTATACACAAGTTTTTACCCTGGAAAGGAAGTTCCTTAACATATTTCACAGGAAAGCAGTTTCAGTTTCGCTTTTGAACGTTTTATTGTGAGCCCTTAAAAGTGGCTTACTACCTCTGACCACGTTGTTGAGAGCAGTGACCTGGGCATCAGAAATGCTTCCTGGGGCGATCCCCATGCTGTCCCCATGTCATTTGAGCACTGTCACTATTGTTTTGGGCACTTGTTAGGCTTTTAAAAGACTGCCGGGTGTGTGACGCCAAAAATGCTCGGGTCTCCCTTAGACTAACATTGGGCTCGTTGCTCGGGACGAGCACCCGAGTATCACGGCGAGCTCGGCCCAAGCTTCGAGCACCCGAACATTTTAGTGCTCGATCAACACTAGCTGTAACTAATAGGTTACGAATCAATATTAAAATAAAAGAAATCATGGTATATTTCCTTTCATCACAAGTAATGCTCATCTTTCTACTGCTTAGCTTAGAAAGAGTTAAATCACAAAATGCCAGAAGAAGTCAGGTTGCTGAGCGGTCTAAAGCGCTGCGTTCAGGTCACAGTCTCTACTGGAGGCTTGGGATCGAATAACACTTCTGACATTAGCATTTTCTTTCAAGAAATTGTACAGCTTCACTCCTGTTACTGATTAGTTGGGGGTCTGCTTTATTGGTGGCAATCTCAAACCGAAAACTAAAAGTGACGGGGCTTAGCAAAACCAATTCTCAACGTTGGCACTTTGGCAGTATTCCTGGGGGTCCTTGAGGCAAATGTTAAATGTCCTGAATTTGTGCTTTCACAAAAGAAAAATACTGTGGATATTAAAATGGGAGGGACTATTTCATCTCTATGTGTTCTCTGTCCCTATTACGGCGGAGAGTGAACCTCCTAAGGTGCTGTCGTGGAAGATTCCTAGAAACTTAATTACCTGTAAGTCTAATTTCAGATTTTTCTACCTCAGGAATAAATAGACTATAAATATACTTAATAAACAAAAGCTAAAATAGCAGATGAACATAGTTTAACAAGTCTGAAATGCGCATGTGATACTGACATCAAAGTTTCACCACATTTTGGGACAAATGTTTTCAGTTTCAACATTAACAATCAGTAGAATATTTTCTCTAAATTTGCATCTCCTTTCTTCACTCCAATTGTTTGCACCTAAGAAAAAATAAATCTTGATGCAACATTATGCTTACAAATTGTGTTTTATGCTCAATCATCACCTGTCCTACAGAGACACAGTCAGAATTACCCTGGCGAATTGAGTAAATTTTAATATGTAAAAAAAATGCAGAATTGCTGTTTTCTTCTATTCATTCACAAAGAGTTAATGTAAGTTATTAAATATGTACGCAAAATAGCGTGACTTTCAAATATAGATCATCTTGCAAAAACAAGTCAAAGTAAAAATAAAAACATCCAGTTGTGACATTTACAGTGTGTTGAACATTCGTGAAGCTAAATGTGTCCAGCCGAAATAGCTTAGCTGGGAGAGCGTTAGACTGAAGATCTAAAGGTCACAGGTTTCGGCAAAAGTTTTTTTCTTCACCCATTAAATTTTAAGCAGAAAATAAACAAAGCATATGGACTGACTGTTTACAGAGAATGTAAAAATCCTAATCATTATAACTATCTACAGGAAATAAAATGATAGAAACTTGAGAACTGAACACTTTTAACTTTTGAGGAAAATAATATTTTTTGTAATTTTTCCTTCATTCTGGACGTCATCACTTTGTTTTATTTTAGTTTGACTTAGCTGTATGAGGATTTAAAGGAAACCTGATAGCTAATACGGGCAGCATGTATCAGACACTAGCTGAATGATTTCAGCCATTTATGTTTGACTATGAATCGCTGTGGCATTACTGAGACAAATATGCTTAAAAAATATGCCAGGAACAAAGCAGTTTGGGGAAAAAGCCAGGAAGGCAAAAAACACAAGCCCCAACTCAGGACCATCATCTTTCATTCTAAAAATAGGGGTTTCCACGTTAATGGTAAGACAAAGAATCCACAGATTTGGCATTTCTCTAGTGAGGAGAGCCCACTTAAAATGTATGGGGTGCTTGTCTCCATAAGCGCAAGCTGGGCACTAAACTGGCTTATTTGCAATTCTGGATGTTGCAGAGTGAAAACACCTGTTGGACAATAATAGTAATTGCTGGCGTTGATGAATTCATTGTGAGGAGTAATTTATAAAATGGGATCACTTTGGAGGGGTTTCTGCTGTTTTGGTACTTTTGGAACTCCGCAAATGTCACCCTCAAAATATTCTTGCAAAATCTGCATTCCCAAAACCCAAATAGCGCTCTTACTTTCAAAGCCCTGCTGTGTGACCAAACAGTAGTTTCTGAAGACATATGGGGCATCACCGCATTTCAATGAAATTGTGCAACTTTAGATATTTTCACAAGAAAAACTAAATATATATTGACCTAAATTTACCATTAATATAAAGTACATTGTGTTACAAAATAACACTATCAGAATCACGGGGATATGTTAAGCATTTCAGTGTTATTGCCACATATATTGATACATGTCAGATTTAAAAAACGGTGCCTGGTCATGAAGCTCAAAATTGGCTGTAACTAATAGGTTACAAATCAATATTAAAATAAAAGAAATCATGGCATATTTCCTTTCATCACAAGTAATGCTCATCTTTCTACTGCTTAGCTTAGAAAGAGTTAAATTACAAAAGCCAGAAGAAGTCATGATGGCCGGGCGGTCTAAGGCGCTGTGTTCAGGTTGCAGTCTCTTCTGGAGGTGTGGGTTCGAATCCAAATTCTGACATTAGAATTTTCTTTCAAGAAATTTTACTGCTTCACTCCTGTTACTGATTTGTTGGGGGTCCGCTCTATTGGTGGCAATCTCAAATCCATAATTTAAAGTGATGGGGCTTAGCAAAACCAATTCTCAACGTTGGCACTTTGGCAGTATTCCTTGGGGTCCTTGAGGCAAATCTTAAATGTCCTGAATTTGTGCTTTCACAAAAGACTTCTGGGAACATCAAATAGTTTCTTTGTGCATATGTTAGTTGTTGCTTTGGAATCGGAAAAATACTGTGGATAGGAAAATGGGAGGGACTATTTCATCTCTATGTGTTCTCTGTCCCTATTAGGACAGAGAGTGAACCTCCTAAGGTGCTGTCGTGGAAGATTCCTAGAAACCAAATTTCCAGTAAGTCTAATTTCAGATTTTTTTACCTCAAGGCATCAATAGACTATATATATACTTAATAAACAAAAGCTAAAACAGCAGATGAACATAGTTTAACAAGTCTGAAATGCGCATGTGATACTGACATCAAAGTTTCACCACATTTTGGGACAAATGTTTTCACTTTCAACATTAACAATCAGTAGAATATTTTCTCTAAATTTGCATCTCCTATCTTCACTCCAATTGTTTGCACCTAAGAAAAAAATAAAGGTTGATGCAACATTATGCTTACAAATTGTGTTTTATGCTCAATCATCACCTGTCCTACAGAGACACAGTCAGAATTACCCTGGTGAATTGAGTAAATTTGAAAATGTAAAAAAAATGCAGAATTGCTGTTTTTTCTATTCATTCACAAAGAATTAATGTAAGTTCTTAAATATGTACGCAAAATAGCGGGACTTTCAAATATAGATAATCTTGCAAAAACAGGTCAAAGTAAAAATAAATACATCCAGTTGTGACATCTACAGTGTGTTGAACATTCCTGAATCTAAATGTGTCCTGCCGAAATACCTCAGTTGGGAGAGTGTTAGACTGAAGATCTAAAGGTCCCTGGTTCAATCCTGGGTTTCGGCATAAGTTTTTTTCTTCACCCATTAAATTTTAAGCAGAAAATAAACAAAGCATATGGACTGACTGTTTACAGAGAATGTAAAAATCCTAATCATTATAACTATCTACAGGAAATAAAATGATAGAAACTTGAGATCTGAACACTTTTAACTTTTGAAGAAAATAATATTTTTTGTAATTTTTCCTTCATTCTGGACGTCATCACTTTGTTTTATTTTAGTTTGACTTAGCTGTATGAGGATTTAAAGGAAACCTGATAGCTAAAACGGGCAGCATGTATCAGACACTAGCTGAATGATTTCAGCCATTTATGTTTGACTATGAATCGTTGTGGCATTACTGAGACAAATATGCTTCAAAAATATGCCAGGAACAAAGCAGTTTGGGGAAAAAGCCAGGAAGGCAAAAAACACAAGCCCCAACTCAGGACCGTGATCTTTCATTCTAAAAATAGGGGTTTCCACGTTAATGGTAAGACAAAGAATCCACAGATTTGGCATTTCTCTAGCGAGGAGAGCCCACTTAAAATGTATGGGGTGCTTGTCTCCATAAGCGCAAGCTGGGCACTAACTGGCTTATTTGCAATTCTGGATGTTGCAGAGTGAAAACACCTGTTGGACAATAATAGTAATTGCTGGCGTTGATGAATTCATTGTGAGGAGTAATTTATAAAATGGGATCACTTTGGAGGGGTTTCTGCTGTTTTGGTACTTTTGGAACCCCGCAAATGTCACCCTCAAAATATTCTTGCAAAATCTGCATTCCCAAAACCCAAATAGCGCTCTTACTTTCAAAGCCCTGCTGTGTGTCCAAACAGTAGTTTCTGAAGACATATGCGGCATCACCACATTTCAATGAAATTGTGCAACTTTAGATATTTTCACAAGAAAAACTAAATATATATTGACCTAAATTTACCATTAATATAAAGTACAATGTGTTACAAAATAACACTATCAGAATCACGGGGATATGTTAAGCATTCCAGTGTTATTGCCACATAAATTGATACATGTCAGATTTAAAAAACGGTGCTTGGTCATGAAGCTCAAAATTGGCTGTAACTAATAGGTTACAAATCAATATTAAAATAAAAGAAATCATGGCATATTTCCTTTCATCACAAGTAATGCTCATCTTTCTACTGCTTAGCTTAGAAAGAGTTAAATTACAAAAGCCAGAAGAAGTCAGGATGGCCGAGGGGTCTAAGGCGCTGCGTTCAGGTTGCAGTCTCTCCTGGAGGCGTGGGTTCAAATCCCACTTCTGACATTAGAATTTTCTTTCAAGAAATTGTACAGCTTCACTCCTGTTACTGATTAGTTGGTGGTCCGCTCTATTGGTGGCAATCTCAAATCGAAAACTAAATGTGATGGGGCTTAGCAAAACCAATTCTCAACGTTGGCACTTTGGCAGTATTCCTTGGGGTCCTTGAGGCAAATCTTAAATGTCCTGAATTTGTGCTTTCACAAAAGACTTCTGGGAACATCAAATAGTTTCTTTGTGCATATGTTAGTTGTTGCTTTGGCATCGGAAAAATACTGTGGATAGGAAAATGGGAGGGACTATTTCATCTCTATGTGTTCTCTGTCCCTATTAGGGCAGAGAGTGAACCTCCTAAGGTGCTGTCGTGGAAGATTCCTAGAAACCAAATTACCAGTAAGTCTAATTTTAGATTTTTTTACCTCAAGGCATCAATAGACTATAAATATACTTAATAAACAAAAGCTAAAACAGCAGATGAACATAGTTTAACAAGTCTGAAATGCGCATGTGATACTGACATCAAAGTTTCACCACATTTTGGGACAAATGTTTTCACTTTCAACATTAACAATCAGTAGAATATTTTCTCTAAATTTGCATCTCCTATCTTCACTCCAATTGTTTGCACCTAAGAAAAAAATAAAGCTTGATGCAACATTATGCTTACAAATTGTGTTTTATGCTCAATCATCACCTGTCCTACAGAGACACAGTCAGAATTACCCTGGTGAATTGAGTAAATTTGAAAATGTAAAAAAAATGCAGAATTGCTGTTTTTTCTATTCATTCACAAAGAATTAATGTAAGTTCTTAAATATGTACGCAAAATAGCGGGACTTTCAAATATAGATAATCTTGCAAAAACAGGTCAAAGTAAAAATAAATACATCAAGTTGTGACATCTACAGTGTGTTGAACATTCCTGAATTTAAATGTGTCCTGCTGAAATAGCTCAGTTGGGAGAGTGTTAGACTGAAGATCTAAAGGTCCCTGGTTCAATCCTGGGTTTCGGCATAAGTTTTTTTCTTCACCCATTAAATTTTAAGCAGAAAATAAACAAAGCATATGGACTGACTGTTTACAGAGAATGTAAAAATCCTAATCATTATAACTATCTACAGGAAATAAAATGATAGAAACTTGAGAACTGAACACTTTTAACTTTTGAGGAAAATAATATTTTTTGTAATTTTTCCTTCATTCTGGAAGTCATCACTTTGTTTTATTTTAGTTTGACTTAGCTGTATGAGGATTTAAAGGAAACCTGATAGCTAATACGGGCAGCATGTATCAGACACTAGCTGAATGATTTCAGCCATTTATGTTTGACTATGAATCGCTGTGGCATTACTGAGACAAATATGCTTCAAAAATATGCCAGGAACAAAGCTGTTTGGCGAAAAAGCCAGGAAGGCAAAAAACACAAGCCCCAACTCAGGACCGTCATCTTTCATTCTAAAAATAGGGGTTTCCACGTTAATGGTAAGACAAAGAATCCACAGATTTGGCATTTCTCTAGCAAGGAGAGCCCACTTAAACTGTATGGGGTGCTTGTCTCCATAAGCGCAAGCTGGGCACTAAACTGGCTTATTTGCAATTCTGGATGTTGCAGAGTGAAAACACCTGTTGGACAATAATAGTAATTGCTGGCGTTGATGAATTCATTGTGAGGAGTAATTTATAAAATGGGATCACTTTGGAGGGGTTTCTGCTGTTTTGGTACTTTTGGAACTCCGCAAATGTCACCCTCAAAATATTCTTGCAAAATCTGCATTCCCAAAACCCAAATAGCGCTCTTACTTTCAAAGCCCTGCTGTGTGACCAAACAGTAGTTTCTGAAGACATATGCGGCATCACCGCATTTCAATGAAATTGTGCAACTTTAGATATTTTCACAAGAAAAACTAAATATATATTGACCTAAATTTACCATTAATATAAAGTACAATGTGTTACAAAATAACACTCACAGAATCACGGGGATATGTTAAGCATTCCAGTGTTATTGCCACATAAATTGATACATGTCAGATTTAAAAAACGGTGCTTGGTCATGAAGCTCAAAATTGGCTGTAACTAATAGGTTACAAATCAATATTAAAATAAAAGAAATCATGGCATATTTCCTTTCATCACAAGTAATGCTCATCTTTCTACTGCTTAGCTTAGAAAGAGTTAAATTACAAAAGCCAGAAGAAGTCAGGATGGCCGAGCGGTCTAAGGCGCTGCGTTCAGGTCGCAGTCTCTCCTGGAGGCGTGGGTTCAAATCCCACTTCTAACTTTAGAATTTTCTTTCAAGAAATTGTACAGCTTCACTCCTGTTACTGATTAGTTGGTGGTCCGCTCTATTGGTGGCAATCTCAAATCGAAAACTAAAAGTGATGGGGCTTAGCAAAACCAATTCTCAACGTTGGCACTTTGGCAGTATTCCTTGGGGTCCTTGAGGCAAATCTTAAATGTCCTGAATTTGTGCTTTCACAAAAGACTTCTGGGAACATCAAATAGTTTCTTTGTGCATATGTTAGTTGTTGCTTTGGCATGGGAAAAATACTGTGGATAGGAAAATGGGAGGGACTATTTCATCTCTATGTGTTCTCTGTCCCTATTAGGGCAGAGAGTGAACCTCCTAAGGTGCTGTCGTGGAAGATTCCTAGAAACCAAATTACCAGTAAGTCTAATTTCAGATTTTTTTACCTCAAGGCATCAATAGACTATATATATACTTAATAAACAAAAGCTAAAACAGCAGATGAACATAGTTTAACAAGTCTGAAATGCGCATGTGATACTGACATCAAAGTTTCACCACATTTTGGGACAAATGTTTTCACTTTCAACATTAACAATCAGTAGAATATTTTCTCTAAATTTGCATCTCCTATCTTCACTCCAATTGTTTGCACCTAAGAAAAAAATAAAGCTTGATGCAACATTATGCTTACAAATTGTGTTTTATGCTCAATCATCACCTGTCCTACAGAGACACAGTCAGAATTACCCTGGTGAATTGAGTAAATTTGAAAATGTAAAAAAAATGCAGAATTGCTGTTTTTTCTATTCATTCACAAAGAATTAATGTAAGTTCTTAAATATGTACACAAAATAGCGGGACTTTCAAATATAGATAATCTTGCAAAAACAGGTCAAAGTAAAAATAAATACATCCAGTTGTGACATCTACAGTGTGTTGAACATTCCTGAATCTAAATGTGTCCTGCCGAAATAGCTCAGTTGGGAGAGTGTTAGACTGATGATCTAAAGGTCCCTGGTTCAATCCCGGGTTTCGGCATAAGTTTTTTTTCTTCACCCATTAAATTTTAAGCAGAAAATAAACAAAGCATATGGACTGACTCTTTACAGAGAATGTAAAAATCCTAATCATTATAACTATCTACAGGAAATAAAATGATAGAAACTTGAGAACTGAACACTTTTAACTTTTGAGGAAAATAATATTTTTTGTAATTTTTCCTTCATTCTGGAAGTCATCACTTTGTTTTATTTTAGTTTGACTTAGCTGTATGAGGATTTAAAGGAAACCTGATAGCTAATACGGGCAGCATGTATCAGACACTAGCTGAATGATTTCAGCCATTTATGTTTGACTATGAATCGCTGTGGCATAACTGAGACAAATATGCTTCAAAAATATGCCAGGAACAAAGCTGTTTGGGGAAAAAGCCAGGAAGGCAAAAAACACAAGCCCCAACTCAGGACCGTCATCTTTCATTCTAAAAATAGGGGTTTCCACGTTAATGGTAAGACAAAGAATCCACAGATTTGGCATTTCTCTAGCAAGGAGAGCCCACTTAAACTGTATGGGGTGCTTGTCTCCATAAGCGCAAGCTGGGCACTAAACTGGCTTATTTGCAATTCTGGATGTTGCAGAGTGAAAACACCTGTTGGACAATAATAGTAATTGCTGGCGTTGATGAATTCATTGTGAGGAGTAATTTATAAAATGGGATCACTTTGGAGGGGTTTCTGCTGTTTTGGTACTTTTGGAACTCCGCAAATGTCACCCTCAAAATATTCTTGCAAAATCTGCATTCCCAAAACCCAAATAGCGCTCTTACTTTCAAAGCCCTGCTGTGTGACCAAACAGTAGTTTCTGAAGACATATGCGGCATCACCGCATTTCAATGAAATTGTGCAACTTTAGATATTTTCACAAGAAAAACTAAATATATATTGACCTAAATTTACCATTAATATAAAGTACAATGTGTTACAAAATAACACTATCAGAATCACGGGGATATGTTAAGCATTCCAGTGTTATTGCCACATAAATTGATACATGTCAGATTTAAAAAACGGTGCTTGGTCATGAAGCTCAAAATTGGCTGTAACTAATAGGTTACAAATCAATATTAAAATAAAAGAAATCATGGCATATTTCCTTTCATCACAAGTAATGCTCATCTTTCTACTGCTTAGCTTAGAAAGAGTTAAATTACAAAAGCAAGAAGAAGTCAGGATGGCCGAGTGGTCTAAGGCGCTGCGTTTAGGTTGCAGTCTCTCCTGGAGGCGTGGGTTCAAATCCCACTTCTGACATTAGAATTTTCTTTCAAGAAATTGTACAGCTTCACTCCTGTTACTGATTAGTTGGTGGTCCGCTCTATTGGTGGCAATCTCAAATCGATAACTTAAAGTGATGGGGCTTAGCAAAACCAATTCTCAACGTTGGCACTTTGGCAGTATTCCTTGGGGTCCTTGAGGCAAATCTTAAATGTCCTGAAGTTGTGCTTTCACAAAAGACTTCTGGGAACATCAAATAGTTTCTTTGTGCATATGTTAGTTGTTGCTTTGGCATCTGAAAAATACTGTGGATAGGAAAATGGGAGGGACTATTTCATCTCTATGTGTTCTCTGTCCCTATTAGGGCAGAGAGTGAACCTCCTAAGGTGCTGTCGTGGAAGATTCCTAGAAACCAAATTACCAGTAAGTCTAATTTCAGATTTTTTTACCTCAAGGCATCAATAGACTATATATATACTTAATAAACAAAAGCTAAAAGAGCCGATGAACACAGTTTAACAAGTCTGAAATGCGCATGTGATACTGACATCAAAGTTTCACCACATTTTGGGACAAATGTTTTCACTTTCAACATTAACAATCAGTAGAATATTTTCTCTAAATTTGCATCTCCTATCTTCACTCCAATTGTTTGCACCTAAGAAAAAAATAAAGCTTGATGCAACATTATGCTTACAAATTGTGTTTTATGCTCAATCATCACCTGTCCTACAGAGACACAGTCAGAATTACCCTGGTGAATTGAGTAAATTTGAAAATGTAAAAAAAATGCAGAATTGCTGTTTTTTCTATTCATTCACAAAGAATTAATGTAAGTTCTTAAATATGTACGCAAAATAGCGGGACTTTCAAATATAGATAATCTTGCAAAAACAAGTCAAAGTAAAAATAAATACATCCAGTTGTGACATCTACAGTGTGTTGAACATTCCTGAATCTAAGTGTGTCCTGCCGAAATAGCTCAGTTGGGAGAGCGTTAGACTGAAGATCTAAAGGTCCCTGGTTCAATCCCAGGTTTCGGCAAAAGTTTTTTTCTTCACCCATTAAATTTTAAGCAGAAAATAAACAAAGCATATGGACTGACTATTTACAGAGAATGTCAAAATCCTAATCATTATAACTATCTACAGGAAATAAAATGATAGAAACTTGAGAACTGAACACTTTTAACTTTTGAGGAAAATAATATTTTTTGTAATTTTTCCTTCATTCTGGACGTCATCACTTTGTTTTATTTTAGTTTGACTTAGCTGTATGAGGATTTAAAGGAAACCTGATAGCTAAAACGGGCAGCATGTATCAGACACTAGCTGAATGATTTCAGCCATTTATGTTTGAATATGAATCGCTGTGGCATTACTGAGACAAATATGCTTCAAAAATATGCCAGGAACAAAGCTGTTTGGGGAAAAAGCCAGGAAGGCAAAAAACACAAGCCCCAACTCAGGACCGTCATCTTTCATTCTAAAAATAGGGGTTTCCACGTTAATGGTAAGACAAAGAATCCACAGATTTGGCATTTCTCTAGCGAGGAGAGCCCACTTAAAATGTATGGGGTGCTTGTCTCCATAAGCGCAAGCTGGGCACTAAACTGGCTTATTTGCAAATCTGGATGTTGCAGAGTGAAAACACCTGTTGGACAATAATAGTAATTGCTGGCGTTGATGAATTCATTGTGAGGAGTAATTTATAAAATGGGATCACTTTGGAGGGGTTTCTGCTGTTTTGGTACTTTTGGAACTCCGCAAATGTCACCCTCAAAATATTCTTGCAAAATCTGCATTCCCAAAACCCAAATAGCGCTCTTACTTTCAAAGCCCTGCTGTGTGACCAAACAGTAGTTTCTGAAGACATATAGGGCATCACCGCATTTCAATGAAATTGTGCAACTTTAGATATTTTCACAAGAAAAACTAAATATATATTGACCTAAATTTACCATTAATATAAAGTACAATGTGTTACAAAATAACACTATCAGAATCACGGGGATATGTTAAGCATTCCAGTGTTATTGCCACATAAATTGATACATGTCAGATTTAAAAAACGGTGCTTGGTCATGAAGCTCAAAATTGTCTGTAACTAATAGGTTACAAATCAATATTAAAATAAAAGAAATCATGGCATATTTCCTTTCATCACAAGTAATGCTCATCTTTCTACTGCTTAGCTTAGAAAGAGTTAAATTACAAAAGCCAGAAGAAGTCAGGATGGCCGAGTGGTCTAAGGCTCTGCGTTCAGGTTGCAGTCGCTCCTGGAGGCGTGGGTTCAAATCCCACTTCTGACATTAGAATTTTCTTTCAAGAAATTGTACAGCTTCACTCCTGTTACTGATTAGTTGGTGGTCCGCTCTATTGGTGGCAATCTCAAATCGATAACTTAAAGTGATGGGGCTTAGCAAAACCAATTCTCAACGTTGGCACTTTGGCAGTATTCCTTGGGGTCCTTGAGGCAAATTTTAAATGTCCTGAAGTTGTGCTTTCACAAAAGACTTCTGGGAACATCAAATAGTTTCTTTGTGCATATGTTAGTTGTTGCTTTGGCATCGGAAAAATACTGTGGATAGGAAAATGGGAGGGACTATTTCATCTCTATGTGTTCTCTGTCCCTATTAGGGCAGAGAGTGAACCTCCTAAGGTGCTGTCGTGGAAGATTCCTAGAAACCAAATTACCAGTATGTCTAATTTCAGATTTTTTTACCTCAAGGCATCAATAGACTATATATATACTTAATAAACAAAAGCTAAAAGAGCCGATGAACACAGTTTAACAAGTCTGAAATGCGCATGTGATACTGACATCAAAGTTTCACCACATTTTGGGACAAATGTTTTCACTTTCAACATTAACAATCAGTAGAATATTTTCTCTAAATTTGCATCTCCTATCTTCACTCCAATTGTTTGCACCTAAGAAAAAAATAAAGCTTGATGCAACATTATGCTTACAAATTGTGTTTTATGCTCAATCATCACCTGTCCTACAGAGACACAGTCAGAATTACCCTGGTGAATTGAGTAAATTTGAAAATGTAAAAAAAATGCAGAATTGCTGTTTTTTCTATTCATTCACAAAGAATTAATGTAAGTTCTTAAATATGTACGCAAAATAGCGGGACTTTCAAATATAGATAATCTTGCAAAAACAAGTCAAAGTAAAAATAAATACATCCAGTTGTGACATCTACAGTGTGTTGAACATTCCTGAATCTAAGTGTGTCCTGCCGAAATAGCTCAGTTGGGAGAGCGTTAGACTGAAGATCTAAAGGTCCCTGGTTCAATCCCAGGTTTCGGCAAAAGTTTTTTTCTTCACCCATTAAATTTTAAGCAGAAAATAAACAAAGCATATGGACTGACTGTTTACAGAGAATGTAAAAATCCTAATCATTATAACTATCTACAGGAAATAATGACATCTACAGTGTGTTGAACATTCTTGAATCTAAGTGTGTCCTGCCGAAATAGCTCAGTTGGGAGAGCGTTTGACTGAAGATCTAAAGGTCCCTGGTTCAATCCCAGGTTTTGGCAAAAGTTTTTTTCTTCACCCATTAAATTTTAAGCAGAAAATAAACAAAGCATATGGACTGACTGTTTACAGAGAATGTAAAAATCCTAATCATTATAACTATCTACAGGAAATAAAATGATAGAAACTTGAGAACTGAACACTTTTAACTTTTGAGGAAAATAATATTTTTTGTAATTTTTCCTTCATTCTGGACGTCATCACTTTGTTTTATTTTAGTTTGACTTAGCTGTATGAGGATTTAAAGGAAACCTGATAGCTAAAACGGGCAGCATGTATCAGACACTAGCTGAATGATTTCAGCCATTTATGTTTGACTATGAATCGCTGTGGCATTACTGAGACAAATATGCTTCAAAAATATGCCAGGAACAAAGCTGTTTGGGGAAAAAGCCAGGAAGGCAAAAAACACAATCCCCAACTCAGGACCATTATCTTTCATTCTAAAAATAGGGGTTTCCACGTTAATGGTAAGACAAAGAATCCACAGATTTGGCTTTTCTCTAGCGAGGAGAGCCCACTTAAAATGTATGGGGTGCTTGTCTCCATAAGCGAAAGCAGGGCACTAAACTGGCTTATTTGCAATTCTGGATGTTGCAGAGTGAAAACACCTGTTGGACAATAGTAGTAATTGCTGGCGTTGATGAATTCATTGTGAGGAGTAATTTATAAAATGGGATCACTTTGGAGGGGTTTCTGCTGTTTTTGTACTTTTGCAACTCCGCAAATGTCACCCTCAAAATATTCTTGCAAAATCTGCATTCCCAAAACCCAAATAGCGCTCTTACTTTCAAAGTCCTGCTGTGTGACCAAACAGTAGTTTCTGAAGACATATGCGGCATCACCGCATTTCAATGAAATTGTGCAACTTTAGATATTTTCACAAGAAAAACTAAATATATATTGACCTAAATTTACCATTAATATAAAGTACAATGTGTTACAAAATAACACTATCAGAATCACGGGGATATGTTAAGCATTCCAGTGTTATTGCCACATAAATTGATACATGTCAGATTTAAAAAACGGTGCTTGGTCATGAAGCTCAAAATTGGCTGTAACTAATAGGTTACAAATCAATATTAAAATAAAAGAAATCATGGCATATTTCCTTTCATCACAAGTAATGCTCATCTTTCTACTGCTTAGCTTAGAAAGAGTTAAATTACAAAAGTAAGAAGAAGTCAGGATGGCCGAGTGGTCTAAGGCGCTGCGTTTAGGTTGCAGTCTCTCCTGGAGGCGTGGGTTCAAATCCCACTTCTGACATTAGAATTTTCTTTCAAGAAATTGTACAGCTTCACTCCTGTTACTGATTAGTTGGTGGTCCGCTCTATTGGTGGCAATCTCAAATCGATAACTTAAAGTGATGGGGCTTAGCAAAACCAATTCTCAACGTTGGCACTTTGGCAGTATTCCTTGGGGTCCTTGAGGCAAATCTTAAATGTCCTGAAGTTGTGCTTTCACAAAAGACTTCTGGGAACATCAAATAGTTTCTTTGTGCATATGTTAGTTGTTGCTTTGGCATCTGAAAAATACTGTGGATAGGAAAATGGGAGGGACTATTTCATCTCTATGTGTTCTCTGTCCCTATTAGGGCAGAGAGTGAACCTCCTAAGGTGCTGTCGTGGAAGATTCCTAGAAACCAAATTACCAGTAAGTCTAATTTCAGATTTTTTTACCTCAAGGCATCAATAGACTATATATATACTTAATAAACAAAAGCTAAAAGAGCCGATGAACACAGTTTAACAAGTCTGAAATGCGCATGTGATACTGACATCAAAGTTTCACCACATTTTGGGACAAATGTTTTCACTTTCAACATTAACAATCAGTAGAATATTTTCTCTAAATTTGCATCTCCTATCTTCACTCCAATTGTTTGCACCTAAGAAAAAAATAAAGCTTGATGCAACATTATGCTTACAAATTGTGTTTTATGCTCAATCATCACCTGTCCTACAGAGACACAGTCAGAATTACCCTGGTGAATTGAGTAAATTTGAAAATGTAAAAAAAATGCAGAATTGCTGTTTTTTCTATTCATTCACAAAGAATTAATGTAAGTTCTTAAATATGTACGCAAAATAGCGGGACTTTCAAATATAGATAATCTTGCAAAAACAAGTCAAAGTAAAAATAAATACATCCAGTTGTGACATCTACAGTGTGTTGAACATTCCTGAATCTAAGTGTGTCCTGCCGAAATAGCTCAGTTGGGAGAGCGTTAGACTGAAGATCTAAAGGTCCCTGGTTCAATCCCAGGTTTCGGCAAAAGTTTTTTTCTTCACCCATTAAATTTTAAGCAGAAAATAAACAAAGCATATGGACTGACTATTTACAGAGAATGTCAAAATCCTAATCATTATAACTATCTACAGGAAATAAAATGATAGAAACTTGAGAACTGAACACTTTTAACTTTTGAGGAAAATAATATTTTTTGTAATTTTTCCTTCATTCTGGACGTCATCACTTTGTTTTATTTTAGTTTGACTTAGCTGTATGAGGATTTAAAGGAAACCTGATAGCTAAAACGGGCAGCATGTATCAGACACTAGCTGAATGATTTCAGCCATTTATGTTTGAATATGAATCGCTGTGGCATTACTGAGACAAATATGCTTCAAAAATATGCCAGGAACAAAGCTGTTTGGGGAAAAAGCCAGGAAGGCAAAAAACACAAGCCCCAACTCAGGACCGTCATCTTTCATTCTAAAAATAGGGGTTTCCACGTTAATGGTAAGACAAAGAATCCACAGATTTGGCATTTCTCTAGCGAGGAGAGCCCACTTAAAATGTATGGGGTGCTTGTCTCCATAAGCGCAAGCTGGGCACTAAACTGGCTTATTTGCAAATCTGGATGTTGCAGAGTGAAAACACCTGTTGGACAATAATAGTAATTGCTGGCGTTGATGAATTCATTGTGAGGAGTAATTTATAAAATGGGATCACTTTGGAGGGGTTTCTGCTGTTTTGGTACTTTTGGAACTCCGCAAATGTCACCCTCAAAATATTCTTGCAAAATCTGCATTCCCAAAACCCAAATAGCGCTCTTACTTTCAAAGCCCTGCTGTGTTACCAAACAGTAGTTTCTGAAGACATATGCGGCATCACCGCATTTCAATGAAATTGTGCAACTTTAGATATTTTCACAAGAAAAACTAAATATATATTGACCTAAATTTACCATTAATATAAAGTACAATGTGTTACAAAATAACACTATCAGAATCACCGGGATATGTTAAGCATTCCAGTGTTATTGCCACATAAATTGATACATGTCAGATTTAAAAAACGGTGCTTGGTCATGAAGCTCAAAATTGGCTGTAACTAATAGGTTACAAATCAATATTAAAATAAAAGAAATCATGGCATATTTCCTTTCATCACAAGTAATGCTCATCTTTCTACTGCTTAGCTTAGAAAGAGTTAAATTACAAAAGCCAGAAGAAGTCAGGATGGCCGAGTGGTCTAAGGCGCTGCGTTTAGGTTGCAGTCTCTCCTGGAGGCGTGGGTTCAAATCCCACTTCTGACATTAGAATTTTCTTTCAAGAAATTGTACAGCTTCACTCCTGTTACTGATTAGTTGGTGGTCCGCTCTATTGGTGGCAATCTCAAATCGATAACTTAAAGTGATGGGGCTTAGCAAAACCAATTCTCAACGTTGGCACTTTGGCAGTATTCCTTGGGGTCCTTGAGGCAAATCTTAAATGTCCTGAAGTTGTGCTTTCACAAAAGACTTCTGGGAACATCAAATAGTTTCTTTGTGCATATGTTAGTTGTTGCTTTGGCATCGGAAAAATACTGTGGATAGGAAAATGGGAGGGACTATTTCATCTCTATGTGTTCTCTGTCCCTATTAGGGCAGAGAGTGAACCTCCTAAGGTGCTGTCGTGGAAGATTCCTAGAAACCAAATTACCAGTAAGTCTAATTTCAGATTTTTTTACCTCAAGGCATCAATAGACTATATATATACTTAATAAACAAAAGCTAAAAGAGCCGATGAACACAGTTTAACAAGTCTGAAATGCGCATGTGATACTGACATCAAAGTTTCACCACATTTTGGGACAAATGTTTTCACTTTCAACATTAACAATCAGTAGAATATTTTCTCTAAATTTGCATCTCCTATCTTCACTCCAATTGTTTGCACCTAAGAAAAAAATAAAGCTTGATGCAACATTATGCTTACAAATTGTGTTTTATGCTCAATCATCACCTGTCCTACAGAGACACAGTCAGAATTACCCTGGTGAATTGAGTAAATTTGAAAATGTAAAAAAAATGCAGAATTGCTGTTTTTTCTATTCATTCACAAAGAATTAATGTAAGTTCTTAAATATGTACGCAAAATAGCGGGACTTTCAAATATAGATAATCTTGCAAAAACAAGTCAAAGTAAAAATAAATACATCCAGTTGTGACATCTACAGTGTGTTGAACATTCCTGAATCTAAGTGTGTCCTGCCGAAATAGCTCAGTTGGGAGAGCGTTAGACTGAAGATCTAAAGGTCCCTGGTTCAATCCCAGGTTTCGGCAAAAGTTTTTTTCTTCACCCATTAAATTTTAAGCAGAAAATAAACAAAGCATATGGACTGACTATTTACAGAGAATGTCAAAATCCTAATCATTATAACTATCTACAGGAAATAAAATGATAGAAACTTGAGAACTGAACACTTTTAACTTTTGAGGAAAATAATATTTTTTGTAATTTTTCCTTCATTCTGGACGTCATCACTTTGTTTTATTTTAGTTTGACTTAGCTGTATGAGGATTTAAAGGAAACCTGATAGCTAAAACGGGCAGCATGTATCAGACACTAGCTGAATGATTTCAGCCATTTATGTTTGACTATGAATCGCTGTGGCATTACTGAGACAAATATGCTTAAAAAATATGCCAGGAACAAAGCTGTTTGGGGAAAAAGCCAGGAAGGCAAAAAACACAATCCCCAACTCAGGACCATTATCTTTCATTCTAAAAATAGGGGTTTCCACGTTAATGGTAAGACAAAGAATCCACAGATTTGGCTTTTCTCTAGCGAGGAGAGCCCACTTAAAATGTATGGGGTGCTTGTCTCCATAAGCGAAAGCAGGGCACTAAACTGGCTTATTTGCAATTCTGGATGTTGCAGAGTGAAAACACCTGTTGGACAATAGTAGTAATTGCTGGCGTTGATGAATTCATTGTGAGGAGTAATTTATAAAATGGGATCACTTTGGAGGGGTTTCTGCTGTTTTTGTACTTTTGCAACTCCGCAAATGTCACCCTCAAAATATTCTTGCAAAATCTGCATTCCCAAAACCCAAATAGCGCTCTTACTTTCAAAGTCCTGCTGTGTGACCAAACAGTAGTTTCTGAAGACATATAGGGCATCACCGCATTTCAATGAAATTGTGCAACTTTAGATATTTTCACAAGAAAAACTAAATATATATTGACCTAAATTTACCATTAATATAAAGTACAATGTGTTACAAAATAACACTATCAGAATCACGGGGATATGTTAAGCATTCCAGTGTTATTGCCACATAAATTGATACATGTCAGATTTAAAAAACGGTGCTTGGTCATGAAGCTCAAAATTGTCTGTAACTAATAGGTTACAAATCAATATTAAAATAAAAGAAATCATGGCATATTTCCTTTCATCACAAGTAATGCTCATCTTTCTACTGCTTAGCTTAGAAAGAGTTAAATTACAAAAGCCAGAAGAAGTCAGGATGGCCGAGTGGTCTAAGGCTCTGCGTTCAGGTTGCAGTCGCTCCTGGAGGCGTGGGTTCAAATCCCACTTCTGACATTAGAATTTTCTTTCAAGAAATTGTACAGCTTCACTCCTGTTACTGATTAGTTGGTGGTCCGCTCTATTGGTGGCAATCTCAAATCGATAACTTAAAGTGATGGGGCTTAGCAAAACCAATTCTCAACGTTGGCACTTTGGCAGTATTCCTTGGGGTCCTTGAGGCAAATTTTAAATGTCCTGAAGTTGTGCTTTCACAAAAGACTTCTGGGAACATCAAATAGTTTCTTTGTGCATATGTTAGTTGTTGCTTTGGCATCGGAAAAATACTGTGGATAGGAAAATGGGAGGGACTATTTCATCTCTATGTGTTCTCTGTCCCTATTAGGGCAGAGAGTGAACCTCCTAAGGTGCTGTCGTGGAAGATTCCTAGAAACCAAATTACCAGTATGTCTAATTTCAGATTTTTTTACCTCAAGGCATCAATAGACTATATATATACTTAATAAACAAAAGCTAAAAGAGCCGATGAACACAGTTTAACAAGTCTGAAATGCGCATGTGATACTGACATCAAAGTTTCACCACATTTTGGGACAAATGTTTTCACTTTCAACATTAACAATCAGTAGAATATTTTCTCTAAATTTGCATCTCCTATCTTCACTCCAATTGTTTGCACCTAAGAAAAAAATAAAGCTTGATGCAACATTATGCTTACAAATTGTGTTTTATGCTCAATCATCACCTGTCCTACAGAGACACAGTCAGAATTACCCTGGTGAATTGAGTAAATTTGAAAATGTAAAAAAAATGCAGAATTGCTGTTTTTTCTATTCATTCACAAAGAATTAATGTAAGTTCTTAAATATGTACGCAAAATAGCGGGACTTTCAAATATAGATAATCTTGCAAAAACAAGTCAAAGTAAAAATAAATACATCCAGTTGTGACATCTACAGTGTGTTGAACATTCCTGAATCTAAGTGTGTCCTGCCAAAATAGCTCAGTTGGGAGAGCGTTAGACTGAAGATCTAAAGGTCCCTGGTTCAATCCCAGGTTTCGGCAAAAGTTTTTTTCTTCACCCATTAAATTTTAAGCAGAAAATAAACAAAGCATATGGACTGACTGTTTACAGAGAATGTAAAAATCCTAATCATTATAACTATCTACAGGAAATAATGACATCTACAGTGTGTTGAACATTCCTGAATCTAAGTGTGTCCTGCCGAAATAGCTCAGTTGGGAGAGCGTTAGACTGAAGATCTAAAGGTCCCTGGTTCAATCCCAGGTTTTGGCAAAAGTTTTTTTCTTCACCCATTAAATTTTAAGCAGAAAATAAACAAAGCATATGGACTGACTGTTTACAGAGAATGTAAAAATCCTAATCATTATAACTATCTACAGGAAATAAAATGATAGAAACTTGAGAACTGAACACTTTTAACTTTTGAGGAAAATAATATTTTTTGTAATTTTTCCTTCATTCTGGACGTCATCACTTTGTTTTATTTTAGTTTGACTTAGCTGTATGAGGATTTAAAGGAAACCTGATAGCTAAAACGGGCAGCATGTATCAGACACTAGCTGAATGATTTCAGCCATTTATGTTTGACTATGAATCGCTGTGGCATTACTGAGACAAATATGCTTAAAAAATATGCCAGGAACAAAGCTGTTTGGGGAAAAAGCCAGGAAGGCAAAAAACACAATCCCCAACTCAGGACCATTATCTTTCATTCTAAAAATAGGGGTTTCCACGTTAATGGTAAGACAAAGAATCCACAGATTTGGCTTTTCTCTAGCGAGGAGAGCCCACTTAAAATGTATGGGGTGCTTGTCTCCATAAGCGAAAGCAGGGCACTAAACTGGCTTATTTGCAATTCTGGATGTTGCAGAGTGAAAACACCTGTTGGACAATAGTAGTAATTGCTGGCGTTGATGAATTCATTGTGAGGAGTAATTTATAAAATGGGATCACTTTGGAGGGGTTTCTGCTGTTTTTGTACTTTTGCAACTCCGCAAATGTCACCCTCAAAATATTCTTGCAAAATCTGCATTCCCAAAACCCAAATAGCGCTCTTACTTTCAAAGTCCTGCTGTGTGACCAAACAGTAGTTTCTGAAGACATATGCGGCATCACCGCATTTCAATGAAATTGTGCAACTTTAGATATTTTCACAAGAAAAACTAAATATATATTGACCTAAATTTACCATTAATATAAAGTACAATGTGTTACAAAATAACACTATCAGAATCATGGGGATATGTTAAGCATTCCAGTGTTATTGCCACATAAATTGATACATGTCAGATTTAAAAAACGGTGCTTGGTCATGAAGCTCAAAATTGGCTGTAACTAATAGGTTACAAATCAATATTAAAATAAAAGAAATCATGGCATATTTCCTTTCATCACAAGTAATGCTCATCTTTCTACTGCTTAGCTTAGAAAGAGTTAAATTACAAAAGCCACAAGTAGTCAGGATGGCCGAGCAGTCTAAGGCGCTGCGTTCAGGTCCCAGTCTCTTCTGGAGGCGTGGGTTCGAATCCCTCTTCTGACATTAGAATTTTCTTTCAAGAAATTGTACAGCTTCACTCCTGTTACTGATTAGTTGGTGGTCCGCTCTATTGGTGGCAATCTCAAATCGATAACTTAAAGTGATGGGGCTTAGCAAAACCAATTCTCAACGTTGGCACTTTGGCAGTATTCCTTGGGGTCCTTGAGGCAAATCTTAAATGTCCTGAATTTGTGCTTTCACAAAAGACTTCTGGGAACATCATATAGTTTCTTTGTGCATATGTTAGTTGTTGCTTTGGCATCGGAAAAATACTGTGGATAGGAAAATGGGAGGGACTATTTCATCTCTATGTGTTCTCTGTCCCTATTAGGGCAGAGAGTGAACCTCCTAAGGTGCTGTCGTGGAAGATTCCTAGAAACCAAATTACCAGTAAGTCTAATTTCAGATTTTTTTACCTCAAGGCATCAATAGACTATATATATACTTAATAAACAAAAGCTAAAACAGCAGATGAACATAGTTTAACAAGTCTGAAATGCGCATGTGATACTGACATCAAAGTTTCACCACATTTTGGGACAAATGTTTTCACTTTCAACATTAACAATCAGTAGAATATTTTCTCTAAATTTGCATCTCCTATCTTCACTCCAATTGTTTGCACCTAAGAAAAAAATAAAGCTTGATGCAACATTATGCTTACAAATTGTGTTTTATGCTCAATCATCACCTGTCCTACAGAGACACAGTCAGAATTACCCTGGTGAATTGAGTAAATTTGAAAATGTAAAAAAAATGAAGAATTGCTGTTTTTTCTATTCATTCACAAAGAATTAATGTAAGTTCTTAAATATGTACGCAAAATAGCGGGACTTTCAAATATAGATAATCTTGCAAAAACAAGTCAAAGTAAAAATAAATACATCCAGTTGTGACATCTACAGTGTGTTGAACATTCCTGAATCTAAGTGTGTCCTGCTGAAATAGCTCAGTTGGGAGAGCGTTAGACTGAAGATCTAAAGGTCCCTGGTTCAATCCCAGGTTTCGGCAAAAGTTTTTTTCTTCACCCATTAAATTTTAAGCAGAAAATAAACAAAGCATATGGACTGACTGTTTACAGAGAATGTAAAAATCCTAATCATTATAACTATCTACAGGAAATAAAATGATAGAAACTTGAGAACTGAACACTTTTAACTTTTGAGGAAAATAATATTTTTTGTAATTTTTCCTTCATTCTGGACGTCATCACTTTGTTTTATTTTAGTTTGACTTAGCTGTATGAGGATTTAAAGGAAACCTGATAGCTAAAACGGGCAGCATGTATCAGACACTAGCTGAATGATTTCAGCCATTTATGTTTGACTATGAATCGCTGTGGCATTACTGAGACAAATATGCTTAAAAAATATGCCAGGAACAAAGCTGTTTGGGGAAAAAGCCAGGAAGGCAAAAAACACAATCCCCAACTCAGGACCATTATCTTTCATTCTAAACATAGGGGTTTCCACGTTAATGGTAAGACAAAGAATCCACAGATTTGGCTTTTCTCTAGCGAGGAGAGCCCACTTAAAATGTATGGGGTGCTTGTCTCCATAAGCGAAAGCAGGGCACTAAACTGGCTTATTTGCAATTCTGGATGTTGCAGAGTGAAAACACCTGTTGGACAATAGTAGTAATTGCTGGCGTTGATGAATTCATTGTGAGGAGTAATTTATAAAATGGGATCACTTTGGAGGGGTTCCTGCTGTTTTTGTACTTTTGCAACTCCGCAAATGTCACCCTCAAAATATTCTTGCAAAATCTGCATTCCCAAAACCCAAATAGCGCTCTTACTTTCAAAGTCCTGCTGTGTGACCAAACAGTAGTTTCTGAAGACATATGGGGCATCACCGCATTTCAATGAAATTGTGCAACTTTAGATATTTTCACAAGAAAAACTAAATATATATTGACCTAAATTTACCATTAATATAAAGTACAATGTGTTACAAAATAACACTATCAGAATCACGGGGATATGTTAAGCATTCCAGTGTTATTGCCACATAAATTGATACATGTCAGATTTAAAAAACGGTGCTTGGTCATGAAGCTCAAAATTGGCTGTAACTAATAGGTTACAAATCAATATTAAAATAAAAGAAATCATGGCATATTTCCTTTCATCACAAGTAATGCTCATCTTTCTACTGCTTAGCTTAGAAAGAGTTAAATTACAAAAGCCAGAAGAAGTCAGGATGGCCGAGTGGTCTAAGGCGCTGCGTTCAGGTTGCAGTCTCTCCTGGAGGCGTGGGTTCAAATCCCACTTCTGATATTAGAATTTTCTTTCAAGAAATTGTACAGCTTCACTCCTGTTACTGATTAGTTGGTGGTCCGCTCTATTGGTGGCAATCTCAAATCGATAACTTAAAGTGATGGGGCTTAGCAAAACCAATTCTCAACGTTGGCACTTTCGCAGTATTCCTTGGGGTCCTTGAGGCAAATCTTAAATGTCCTGAATTTGTGCTTTCACAAAAGACTTCTGGGAACATCAAATAGTTTCTTTGTGCATATGTTAGTTGTTGCTTTGGCATCGGAAAAATACTGTGGATAGGAAAATGGGAGGGACTATTTCATCTCTATGTGTTCTCTGTCCCTATTAGGGCAGAGAGTGAACCTCCTAAGGTGCTGTCGTGGAAGATTCCTAGAAACCAAATTACCAGTAAGTCTAATTTCAGATTTTTTTACCTCAAGGCATCAATAGACTATATATATACTTAATAAACAAAAGCTAAAAGAGCAGATGAACACAGTTTAACAAGTCTGAAATGCGCATGTGATACTGACATCAAAGTTTCACCACATTTTGGGACAAATGTTTTCACTTTCAACATTAACAATCAGTAGAATATTTTCTCTAAATTTGCATCTCCTATCTTCACTCCAATTGTTTGCACCTAAGAAAAAAATAAAGCTTGATGCAACATTATGCTTACAAATTGTGTTTTATGCTCAATCATCACCTGTCCTACAGAGACACAGTCAGAATTACCCTGGTGAATTGAGTAAATTTGAAAATGTAAAAAAAATGCAGAATTGCTGTTTTTTCTATTCATTCACAAAGAATTAATGTAAGTTCTTAAATATGTACGCAAAATAGCGGGACTTACAAATATAGATAATCTTGCAAAAACAAGTCAAAGTAAAAATAAATACATCTTGTTGTGACATCTACAGTGTGTTGAACATTCCTGAATCTAAGTGTGTCCTGCCGAAATAGCTCAGTTGGGAGAGCGTTAGACTGAAGATCTAAAGGTCCCTGGTTCAATCCCAGGTTTCGGCAAAAGTTTTTTTCTTCACCCATTAAATTTTAAGCAGAAAATAAACAAAGCATATGGACTGGCTGTTTACAGAGAATGTAAAAATCCTAATCATTATAACTATCTACAGGAAATAAAATGATAGAAACTTGAGAACTGAGCACTTTTAACTTTTGAGGAAAATAATATTTTTTGTAATTTTTCCTTCATTCTGGACGTCATCACTTTGTTTTATTTTAGTTTGACTTAGCTGTATGAGGATTTAAAGGAAACCTCATAGCTAATACAGGCAGCATGTATCAGACACTAGCTGAATGATTTCAGCCATTTATGTTTGACTATGAATCGCTGTGGCATTACTGAGACAAATATGCTTCAAAAATATGCCAGGAACAAAGCTGTTTGGGGAAAAAGCCAGGAAGGCAAAAAACACAAGCCCCAACTCAGGACCGTCATCTTTCATTCTAAAAATAGGGGTTTCTACGTTAATGGTAAGACAAAAAATCCACAGATTTGGCATTTCTCCAGCGAGGAGAGCCCACTTAAAATGTATGGGGTGCTTGTCTCCATAAGCGCAAGCTTGGCACTAAACTGGCTTATTTGCAATTCTTGATGTTGCAGAGTGACAACACCTGTTGGACAATAATAGCAATTGCTGGTGTTGATGAATTCATTGTGAGGAGTAATTTATAAAATGGGATCACTTTGGAGGGGTTTCTGCTGTTTTGATACTTTTGGAACTCCGCAAATGTCACCCTCAAAATATTCTTGCAAAATCTGCATTCCCAAAACCCAAATAGCGCTCTTACTTTCAAAGCCCTGCTGTGTGACCAAACAGTAGTTTCTGAAGACATATGGGGCATCACCGCATTTCAATGAAATTGTGCAATTTTAGATATTTTCACAAGAAAAACTAAATATATATTGATCTAAATTTAAAATTAATATAAAGTACAATGTGTTACAAAATAACACTATCAGAATCACGGGGATATGTTAAGCATTCCAGTGTTATTGCCACATAAATTGATACATGTCAGATTTAAAAAACGGTGCTTGGTCATAAAGCTCAAAATTGGCTGTAACTAATAGGTTACAAATCAATATTAAAATAAAAGAAATCATGGTATATTTCCTTTCATCACAAGTAATGCTCATCTTTCTACTGCTTAGCTTAGAAATAGTTAAATTACAAAAGCCAAAAGAAGTCAGGATGGCCGAGCGGTCTAAGGCGCTGCGTTCAGGTCGCAGTCTCTCCTGGAGGTGTGGGTTCGAATCCCACTTCTGACATTAGCATTTTCTTTCAAGAAATTGTATAGCTTCACTCCTGTTACTGATTAGTTGGGGGTCCGCTCTATTGGTGGCAATCTCAAATTGAAAACTAAAAGTGATGGGGCTTAGCAAAACCAATTCTCAACGTTGGCCCTTTGGCAGTATTCCTGGGGGTCCTTGAGGCAAATCTTAAATGTCCTGAATTTGTGCTTTCAAAAAAGACTTCTGGGAACATCAAATAGTTTCTTTGTGCATATGTTAGTTGTTGCTCTGGCATCAGAAAAATACTGTGGATAGGAAAATGGGAGGGACTATTTCATCTCTATGTGTTCTCTGTCCCTATTAGGGCAGAGAGTGAACCTCCTAAGGTGCTGTCGTGGAAGATTCCTAGAAACCGAATTACCAGTAAGTCTAATTTCAGATTTTTTTACCTCAGGCATCAATAGACTATAAATATACTTAATAAACAAAAGCTAAAAGAGCAGATGAACATAGTTTAACAAGTCTGAAATGCGCATGTTATACTGACATCAAAGTTTCACCACATTTTGGGACAAATGTTTTCACTTTCAACATTAACAATCAGTAGAATATTTTCTCTAAATTTGCATCTCCTATCTAGTGTTGAGCCACCCCCGTAGTGTTCGAGTTCGGTTCGTCGAACACCCGTGTGTTCGCCGAACTGTTCGTCGAACTGTTCGTCGAACACCTTCGAACACCGTTAAAACCAATGGCAGGCAAACAAAAACACATAGAAACACATAGAAAACACCTTCAAAGGTGTCCAAAAGCTGACAAACTGCTCAGAAGACATAACTAACACATGGAAAAGTGACAAGTACATATAGTCATGCGAAAATAAAAGAGGTGGAGGACTAAAAGGAGGGGGAGACACAGATATAGGCATGTCATGCCCTTCTAAAATCCAAAAAGTGAGAAGCCGACACGGCCAGTCCGTTCCTGCCCGTGCCACCTCCGTGTCGCCGGGTTTGTGCCAGAGCCGCGGTGGACCCTGACGGCCAGCCCCCCTCTCGTAATACTGGTGCCTGTCCGCTGGTGGGTCGAGCCCCCCGCGGTGGGTGGGGAGTAACATCTGCAGAAGAAAGACCATCTTCCAGCCAAACTAACATGTCGACTTCTTTTCGTGGACAATGTGATACGATCCCTTTGTTACGGACACGCCCATCGCTACAAATTCCAGATGAGGCACAAAAACAGCAGGTGCTTCAGCGGATATCAAGTTCTCCTTCAAGTGGGCTCTCCTCCACCTCAACTTCAACATCACAAATACTCCAGTCCTCAGAGGTGTCACCCCAATCGCACTTGCTTCCTCACAGCTCCCAAGTCTGCAGCTGCCCGTCTGAGTATGGGGTAACACAGATGGTTGAGTCTGCACAGCTGTTTACTCATACTATAGCCTGGGAAACGGAGGTCTGCTCCAGAGCTTCTGTTAATCCAGACGAGGAAATGATCTGCACTGATGCCCAGAATCTTTATAAGTCGGATCCAGGACCAGATGAAAAAGGTTCTGAGCATAATGTAGACCCTCGTTCCCAAACTGTAACTCCTGTTGGTGGAGACAATGATGAAGACGATGATGAGACTCAAATACCTGATTGGAGCGACAACTTGACTTTTCGGTCAGGGCAGGAAGAGGTTGGCTTTGAGGACGACGGGTGTGATAACTAGAGATGAGCGTTGTTCTACTCGAACTGTTCGGCAATCTCAAATTCGAGCTGTTTTGGGCGGTGTTCGAGCCGTTCGGCAAACACGAACAATTTGATAAAAATTCGGCTGTTCGAGGTTATGTTCGATAACTGTTCGTGCACCAAAATCATAACTGGATTTTTTCTCAGTAATGATGAAAATTAATGTTAATACGCAGTTTGAGTGTACAGCGGGGTGGGGGGAGGGGCAGAGGATGGATCTCTGCAGGAACAATGAAGATCTCCATTTTTTTTTCTCTTTCCCGCATTTGCAGTGGGGAGGTGCAATCTGTCAGCCTATCAGCAGCGCACACACGGAGCGAAGTGCTTTTTTTCACACAAGCAAGGGCATGTGTCATTGTCAGTGTATGTCACATGTCCTTGCCCTATAAGACCAAGCCATTTTCCCCGTCGCCACCATTTTCTCACTGCTGCAGCTGCATGTTAGACGGCACCGCTGTTGCTGTGTGCGCTATACCTTGTTAATTTCAAGCCAATTTTCGCACAAATATACAGATAGCTTCTAAGTAGGGAATAGTTGTGATTGCAGTCCTTTTAAGGACTAGGTTACAGCATTTCCTACGACTTTTATCAGGGAGGTCTGTGCTCTTAAATAGATAGGTTGTGGGAGTAAAGACTAATTGTAATTGGAGTCCTTTTCAGGACTAGGTTACATCAGTTCCTATCAGTTTTTGCCAGGCAGGTCTGTGCCAGTGCTGTGCAAGTTTTTTTCACAGCATTTGGCTGAATCTAGCAAAGCTAATCCTTTTTGGCCTATTGCAGAGTGTGTTAGTCAGTGTAGTAGCCTATCTGTGTTGCAAGATATACCACCTGTGTATAGAATACCAATTTTTTTACTGCACCTAGTGAAGTAAAATCTTTTGGGCATAGCATCATTCTATTAGTCCATCTATACTGACCTCCATCAGGTTGCAAACTGAATATATTTTTTTCTGCATCTACCTCTGAAAAAATATTGGGCTTCTAGCTGTGTGTGGGACTTGTTGTATTAGTTCATCTATACTGACCTCCATCCGGTTGCAAACTGAATATATTTTTTTCTGCATCTACCTCTGAAAAAATATTGGGCTTCTAGCTGTGTGTGGGTCTTGTTCTATTAATCCATCTATACTGACCTCCATCAGGTTGCAGACTGAATATATTTTTTTCTGCATCTACCTCTGAAAAAATATTGGGCTTCTAGCTGTGTGTGGGACTTGTTGTATTAGTCCATCTATACTGACCTCCATCAGGTTGCAAACTGAATATATTTTTTTCTGCATCTACCTCTGAAAAAATATTGGGCTTCTAGCTGTGTGTGGGACTTGTTCTATTAATCCATCTATACTGACCTCCATCAGGTTGCAAACTGAATATATTTTTTTCTGCATCTACCTCTGAAAAAATATTGGGCTTCTAGCTGTGTGTGGGACTTGTTGTATTTGTCCATCTATACTGACCTCCATCAGGTTGCAAACTGAATATATTTTTTTCTGCATCTACCTCTGAAAAAATATTGGGCTTCTAGCTGTGTGTGGGTCTTGTTCTATTAATCCATCTATACTGACCTCCATCAGGTTGCAAACTGAATATATTTTTTTCTGCATCTACCTCTGAAAAAATATTGGGCTTCTAGCTGTGTGTGGGTCTTGTTCTATTAATCCATCTATACTGACCTCCATCAGGTTGCAAACTGAATATATTTTTTTCTGCATCTACCTCTGAAAAAATATTGGGCTTCTAGCTGTGTGTGGGTCTTGTTCTATTAATCCATCTATACTGACCTCCATCAGGTTGCAAACTGAATATATTTTTTTCTGCATCTACCTCTGAAAAAATATTGGGCTTCTAGCTGTGTGTGGGACTTGTTGTATTAGTCCATCTATACTGACCTCCATCAGGTTGCAAACTGAATATATTTTTTTCTGCATCTACCTCTGAAAAAATATTGGGCTTCTAGCTGTGTGTGGGTCTTGTTCTATTAATCCATCTATACTGACCTCCATCAGGTTGCAAACTGAATATATTTTTTTCGGCATCTACCTCTGAAAAAATATTGGGCTTCTAGCTGTGTGTGGGTCTTGTTCTATTAATCCATCTATACTGACCTCCATCAGGTTGCAAACTGAATATATTTTTTTCTGCATCTACCTCTGAAAAAATATTGGGCTTCTAGCTGTGTGTGGGTCTTGTTCTATTAATCCATCTATACTGACCTCCAGCAGGTTGCAAACTGAATATATTTTTTTCTGCATCTACCTCTGAAAAAATATTGGGCTTCTAGCTGTGTGTGGGACTTGTTGTATTAGTCCATCTATACTGACCTCCATCCGGTTGCAAACTGAATATATTTTTTTCTGCATCTACCTCTGAAAAAATATTGGGCTTCTAGCTGTGTGTGGGTCTTGTTCTATTAATCCATCTATACTGACCTCCATCAGGTTGCAAACTGAATATAATTTTTTTCTGCATCTAGCTCTGAAAAAATATTTGGCCTTCTAGTAGTGTGTCGGACTTTCTCTATTAGTCCATCTATACTGACCTCCATCAGGTTGCAAATTAAAACTAATTTTTATCTGCATCTACAGTACCTCTGAAAAAATATTTGGGCTTCTAGCTGTGTGTGGGACTTGTTGTATTAGTCCATCTATACTGACCTCCATCAGGTTGCAAATTCAAAATAATTTTTTTCTGCATCTAACCCAGCCAATAGTTTTGGCCTAATACCACAGTTTGGCCACTCAGCTCTGCTCGGTTACCATCCATTGTTTTTTTGTGCAAACAACTCCAGAGTTGTGAATTAGTTAACCACCAAAATGAGTGGAAAAAGGCCTGCTGCTGGTGGAAAGGGGAATAGGCATGTTGGGAAGGGGAAAAAAGGTTGTGTCCGTGGGGTAGGTGTTAAAGCAACAGTAACATCTGCAGAAGAAAGACCATCTTCCAGCCAAACTAAAATGTCTACTTCTTTTAGCGGACAATGTGATAAGATCCCTTTCTTACGGCCACGCCAATCGCTACAAATTCCAGATGAGGCACAAAAACAGCAGGTGCTTCAACGGATATCAAGTGCTCCTTTAAGTGGGCTCTCCTCCACATCAACTTCAACATCACAAATACTCCAGTCCTCAAAGGTGTCACCCAAATCGCACTTGCTTCCTCACAGCTCCCAAATCTCCAGCTGCCCGTCTGAGTATGAGGTAGAACAGATGGTTGAGTCTGCAGAGTTGTTTATTCATACTATAGCCTGGGAATCAGAGGTCGACTCCAGCGCTTCTGTGAATCCAGACGAGGAAATGATCTGCACTGATGCCCAGAATCTTTATGAGTCGGATCCAGGACCAGACGCAGAAGGTTCTGACCATAATGTAGACCCTCATTCCCAAACTGTAACTCCTGTTGGTGGAGACAATGAGGAAGACGATGATAAGACTCAAATACCTGATTGGAGTGACAACTTTAGTTTTTTGTCAGGGCAGGAACAGGTTGGCTCTGAGGACGACGGGTGTGATAACGCACAGGGTGATGATGATGAGGTCGGAGATCCCACTTACTGTCAACCCACAGTCAGCCAAGAGATGAAGTCAGCAGAGGAGGTGGAGGAAGATGCTAGTGACGACGAGGTCAGGTTGCGCCTTCCTGGACAGAGACGTAGTACTGGAAGCACGTCAACAACTGCATCCTCAAACACAACTCTGCCTCTCACCACAAGTCGTGGTGGCTCTTCAGGTCGCATGGGTGCTAAGCCTTGCATAGCCTGGGCATTTTTTCAGATCGATAAAGATGACCCAACTCGTGTTATCTGTAACATTTGTCAGCAAAAGCTAAGTAGAGGCCAAAAAATACATAGTTTGAGTACTTCATGCATGAACCGGCACATGGACATGAAGCATAAGTTGCAGTGGGAAGCTCAGTGTGCTACAATGCGGCCTAGCCGGCCGGGCCAACCACAGTCTGCCATATCTTGTGCATCCGCGGCCTCTTCATCCTCTGTGACTGGGGGGACAGCAGTCACACCTGTTTTGGGGCGCAGACCTGCCACCTCTTTACCCGCAACAGCCAGCGTGATTGGCAGGTCATCATTTTCTTTGGAGGTGGTAACACCAGCTGGTGTTGAGCGCTGTCCGACATCGATAGCACAACCTTTGGATGAAGGCAACCTAACATGTCCGCCTGCATCTTCCTCACAGACCGGCAGTTTGCCGGGGACACCCTTATCAACCCCGTCTAAGCACAATAGCCAGCCCTCGGTCCCTCAGATGTGGACAAGTAAAAGACCATTTCCTCCTAGCCATGAGAAAGCTAAGAGGTTGAATTTCACCATCTGCAAGCTCTTGGCTACAGAAATGCTGCCTTTCCGCCTGGTGGACACAGAGGATTTTCGAGACCTTATGTCCGTCGCAGTGCCCCAGTACCAGATGCCCAGTCGGCACTACTTCTCAAAGAAAGGTGTGCCTGCGCTCCACCAGCATGTCGCACACAACATCACCGCTTCTTTGAGAAACTCTGTGTGTGACAGGGTGCATTTCACCACAGACACTTGGACGAGTAGGCATGGACAGGGGCGTTACATGTCGCTGACTGGGCACTGGGTAACTATGGTGACAGCAGGACAAGGGGCTGCTGTCCAAGTCTTGCCGTCCCCACGAGTTGTGCGTCAATCCTCTTTATGTCAAAGTTCCTCCACTGCTTCTGCCTCCTCAACCTCCTCTCGGTCTTCCACCTGCACCCAAAGCCTGTCTGGTCATGCCACAAGCTTTCTAACTGCGCAGAAGGGATCCTGCACACCTCCTTACTATGCTGGCAGTAGGGCTCAAAGTCATCAGGCGGTTTTTACATTGAAATGTCTTGGAAATGTGAGTCACACAGCTGAGGAGTTGTGGTCAGCTCTGGAGAACCAATTTCATGAATGGTTGTCTCCACTGGACCTGAAACCAGGGAAGGCCGTGTGCGACAATGCTGCAAACCTGGGTGCGGCCCTTCGCCGGGGCAATGTCACACACGTGCCTTGTATGGCTCACGTGTTGAACCTGGTTGTCCAGCAATTTTTAGCCCACTATCCCAGACTAGATGGCCTTCTGCAGAGGGCACGGTCGCTGTGTGCTCACTTCCGCCGTTCGCATCCCGCAGCTCAGCGACTTACATCTCTACAGAAGTCGTTGGGCCTGCCACTTCACCGGCTAAAATGCGATGTGCCTACCCGGTGGAATTCAACTCTGCACATGTTGCAGCGACTGTGGCAGCACCGACAAGCCCTGGTGCAATACGTTCTGACGTATAGCCTGGGCCAACGAGATTCAGAGGTGGGGCAAATCACGCTGGAGGAGTCGTCTCAGATCAGGGACCTATGCACCCTTCTGCACAGTTTTGAAATGGCGACGAAGATGTTTAGTGCTGACGATGCCATTATCAGCATGACTATTCCGGTGATTTACATGCTGGAGCACATGTTAAACAGAATTCGGAGTCAGGTGGTGGCACAAGAGGAGGTTGAGGAAGTAGAGGAGGAGGAGTTGTATGCGGAAGGTCTAACATCTGCAAGGTCCAGAAGGTCGGCAGCACCAAGGCGGCAGGCATGTGAGGGTGGGGGAGATGGTTTTACCAGGGCGCATGGTAGCAGCCAAACTAGTGAGGAAGGTGCAGGAGCCCAGGAAGAAGTGGAGGACGAACTGATGGAAGACTCATCAGATGAGGGAGACCTTGATCACATTTCTGTTGTGCGAGGTTGGGGGGAGAGGACAGAGGAAGGAAGCATGATTGTTACCTCGCCACCAACACAACAGGGACTTGGTGCTCCTGGATGCGCAACACACATGAGTGCCTTCTTGCTGCACTACCTGCAACATGACCCTCGAATTGTGAGTGCTGTGCGTACTCAGTGAGGGGCTCAGTCCACCCCCAGATAGCTCCGGAGTACTTAGCAGGACCCCCTTCTGTGTGTCCTTTCTCTGGCCTTCTCCCTGCACCTCACACCCAGTGACACTTCTATCCGGTATCCTCGGGCCTTGGCGGGCGACTTGTGTTCCGTCCCCTGGGTCCTATGTGGCTACCTTCTTAGTGAGACTGGTGTGGACTTTTGCCTGCAGTACATGAAATGCTGCAGCCTCCGGTTTCTAGTTGAGCCTTGCTGTTTCTCCTCTAGTTGAGGGACCGGTTTCCCTTATCTGGCCTGACCCCTCTACCTCCTGGTAGCAGCGGGAGTACAGGTGGCCTTCTGCACGGCCGGTAGCCCTAGGGTCCCTTCGGTTCCTGGAGCCTTCCTGCTCCCACTCCTCTCTTCTCTCCTTCAGTCCTGGGCCTCCCAGGCTAGGCCCGCCTCCGGAGCAGAGCTCATGCCGAGCCTCTGCTCCTGTCACTTTTCCTCCTCTGACTGGCTTGCTCTTTCTAAGATGGCTTCCTATTTATACTCTCCCTGTCATGTGCTCCCCTAAGCTGCTCCCCTAAGCACCCACTACATAGGATCCTCCCACCAGCTAGGGACCTGGGACTGTGCTCTCCCTTAGGAGCAATCTCGCCCTAACCCCACTGCGGGTATGTGTTGGATGCAGGTGTTAGGGTCCCGAGCCATACGCCTTCCTTACCTGAGGGTGAGATACCACACCTCTGGGTGAGATGCAGTAACTCTGTGGTGACTGCACCCTCAGGGGCGCCACACACCTTTCTGCACAGTTTTGAAATGGCGACGAAGATGTTTAGTGCTGACGACGATGCCATTATCAGCATAACTATTCCGGTGATTTACATGCTGGAGCACACATTAAACAGAATTCAGAGTCAGGTGGTCGGACAAGAGGAGGTGGAGGAAGTAGAGGAGGAGTCGTATGCGGAAGGGATAACATCTCCAAGGTCCAGACGGTTGGCAGCACCAAGGAGGCAGGCATGGGAGGGTGAGGGAGAGGGATTAAACATTGCGCATGGTAGCAGCCAACTGTTGAGGAAGGTGCAGGAGCCGAGGAAGAAGTGGAGGATGAACTGGCGATGGGCATGGAAGACTCATCAGATGAGGGAGACCTTGATCACATTTCTGTTGTGCGAGGTTGGGGGGAGAGGGCAGAGGAAAGAAGCATGATTCTTACCTCGCTACCAACACAACAAGGACTTGGTCCTCCTGGATGCGCAAGACACATGAGTGCCTTCTTGCTGCACTACCTGCAACATGACCCTCAGATTGCAGAATTCGAAGTAATCTCGACTACTGGGTTGCCACACTCTTAGATCCCCGGTACAAAAGTAAATTTGCCGAAATAATTCCTGCCATAAAAAGGGATTGACGCATGCAGGAGTATCTGCAGACGCTGTTGCAGAATCTTACATGTGCTTTTCCACAAAACACCAGTGGTGCACGAAGTGAATCTCACAGTTCTAACTTGCCAACCGCGGGACTGTCGAGTCTTCATCACTCAAACCGTAACAGTAACACAGTATCTGCTGGTAACAGCAATTTTGTAAAATCGTTTCACCACTTTTTTAGACCATCCTTTGCAAGGCCACAAGAGACAAGAAGTCTGACACATAGTCAATGCCTAGAGAGGATGGTGCAGGAGTATCTCCAAGTGAACATCGAAGCCATGACTGTGTCACTGGACCCTTGCTCATTTTGGTATTCCAATCTGGAAAAATGGCCGGAGCTCGCCACTCACGCCTTGGAGATCTTGTCATGCCCTGCAGCCAGTGTTCTCTCTGAACGTGTGTTCAGCGCTGCTGATGGTGTGCTGACAGATAAGCGCACGCGGCTGTCCACTCAGAATGTAGACAGACTCACGTTCATAAAGATGAACAAATCATGGATTCGCAAGGACTTTTCTAATCCTGTGTTATCCTTGGGAGGCTAAAAGCTTGAGGATTTGGTAATATCACCTCACCAACCGTTTTAAGCAACTGTGGGGCAATTGATGCCACTTAACCCTAGAACGCATGACCATAAAAATCTACACTTTCATATACCTGGGGCCTTTTAGGCCCGTGTGCAAATAACATTGAATAACTCAAACTCAAATGACAAACAACTATATACATGAAGAATACCTAGAGTTTCAAAATTCTAACTAAAGTAATCTTGCAGAAAATAGAAAACAATTAACAGGGCGGGACTGCGAGGCCCCAGGTATGCGTTCTAGGGTTAAGTGGTGTCTGTGCCACAATTTTGGGAAAAAATGGAAACTCTTTTTGGAGTCCCCTTGCTGTGTCTTACGTGACGTTGGCATCGTCAATTCCAGGTGGGTTGGGTCGCTCCCCCACCCCTTTTAACTGTAAGAAACTACATACACTATGGCTTGGGGTAACACAGATGATTGAGTCTGAAGAGCTGTTTACTCAGAGGTCTGCTCCAAATCTTCAGTGTCTGCTAGTCAGCGTAGAATTTTTAACTGCATCTAGCCTAGGCAATACTTTGGGCGTAGTAGCCCAGCTGCGAATCAAGCTGCACCGCCTGTGTATCTAATAAGAATTTTTAAATGCATCTAGCCTAGGCAGACTGTGGGGACCCCCAACCAAACCCAGACGCTCAGCCCCCCTACCGCCCCCCTTTCCTTGACAATACAATAATGTAACTCTTACAACTGGATGGGTGAGGATCGGTCACAGCTTTATTAACTCTTTATACTCATTCCATTAGAAAGACATTTTATTTCTAAAATAATTCAGCTTGTTGCAGCATGCCCTGGGTCTCCACTCCGGCAACTTGGCCAACAAGTGTAACTCTCCAACATGTCCTTTCTATTTCCAGGCCACGGAGGATCCTGCGTACTCGTATGCAGGACTCTGACCCCCACCCATCACTCTTAACGCTTGTTCCACTCCGTCCTGGAGTCCTGACAGGAATATGTCCAGTCCAATATCCATTAAGTGAACACCGTCGGGCCGTATGAGGCCTGCGTTATCTCCTTCCAGTTGTCGGTGTCGTACCACTACACCGCCTCTGTCTCTTCTAAATTTTGCCATCCGAATATTTATTACCCGCCTTGTCCGTTCGATGGCCGTGATGTCTCGCGCACCTTGCCATACCGCTATCGGCACAATCTCTGACCATACTATAGCTAGTTTTGTGAAAAATTCTCTGAAGCGCTCAGTGTCTAGTTTCATTATTGCCATTAGTTATGCGCTCTTGTGATGACCTAGGTTGTTTCCCCCGGCCTGTATAACTAAGATGACCAGACATCTTGCCTCTCTCCCTACCTTGATTACCTCCATTAGTACCTATGGCCATAGCAGGCCTTTAATACCTCTCCAGTTGAAATATGTGTTATGAAACTCTAATTTCCTCCCGCCTGGGCGGACTTTCGCCCTTTAATCTGCCCAGTATATATACGAGTGGCCTATCACCCACACTGTTGGCTTAGCGTCACCTGTAAAAGAAACAAACTACGTTAGGATAACAAGTCTGGTCTTATGTATCTTGCCAAACACGTGGATCACCATCTCTCTATCCTCTGAACTTCCGTTTCTGACAGTCCTGCTCTTGCTGCTTCTGTGGCCGCGCCTATGCGGAATGAGTGTGTCCCGTAATCTTTGGGGTGGTTCCCTGCCGATGTTATGCATTTATTAAATATAGCTTGGAACTGGTATCTTGATAATGGCGTCCCATCAATGTGTGATAGGAACAAATTACTTTGTGATCTGATGGTTAGATATGGTTTTACTATTGTTACCCGACTCAGTGTACCGTTTGTGGGTTGTAGAAGTACCCAAGTGCCCCTGCCCGCTGGAACCATTTTCGATTTGTGTATGCGTAGACGTATTGCATTAGTGCCTATGACTACGTCCTGGTGTAATAAGCCTCCACTGGTGCTAATTTTGGATTGAGGGACTAATTCGCTTATGCATAGCGCCCCGAAGAAGGCGATCACAAATGCAGTAGACAGTAGTGTTGCTTCAAATTGTGAGTGTCATGTTAATGGTGTTAGGGATATGATGTGAGAAATCAGTTTTAGTGACACGGGACGGGACGTCTACACTCCTGACTTGGCTGACCCCTTTTCCACCCTTTTATGGATTGTCTGATGATGAATCTTTGTCACATCTCCCCAATTCAGTAGTTGGAAGTGAAATGCTACTCCGGTCAGACACCGCTGCGCTGACGCCCCTGATATGCCCCTCATCATTAGCTGGTGGAGAAATTCTATGGTGACTTGTGATCTGGCTTGTTCACATTGGTCAACCCGTCTGCCTGCTACTAGTCGTGTCCACTCTTCCCATGCCTTACCATATGCTTGCCACGTCGACGGGGCAACTGACGCTCTGATTAATGGCATCAACTATTCGCCACTAGATCCCATAGGGAAGGTGGGCAACTGTTGTCCCGATGGGTGGGCATTGTGGAAGAGCTCTGTGAAAATCTGCCAATTGAATTGTTATAAAGCGTTAGCAGCAGCTTTAGACCCCTCAGCATAGTGGCTAGCGCGGACCCATACATTGTGTTTTAGACACAGGAATGCTAGCCTGGGTAGTAGGCCTAGCACTGGGAGAGACGATGATGCCATCTTATTAATGCAGTGCGCTAAGCTGGTGTTTTTTGTTATGAAGCGTATATTTTTGTAAGCCAGGAGCGCGCCCCATATTTCTATTGCTACCACTATTGGGAAGAAAAATTATTTTCAGGGCTAGATGCAGCGAAAAATTATTATTAATTGAAAAGCTGGTGGAGCTTGGTATAGATGGCCTAATACAATGAGACCCACACACTGCTAGAAGGCCAAATATTTTTTCAGAGTTAGATGCAGAAAAAAATTATATTCAGTTTGCAACCTGATGGAGGTCAGTATAGATGGACTAATAGAACAAGTCCCACACACTGCTAGAAGGCCAAATATTTTTTCAGAGGTAGATGCAGACAAAAAATTATTTTGAATTTGCAACCTGATGGAGGTCAGTATAGATGACTAATAGAACAAGTCCAACACACTGCTAGAAGGCCAAATATTTTTAGAGTGCTAGATGCAGAAAAAAATTATATTCAGTTTGCAACCTTATGGAGGTCAGTATAGATGGACTAATAGAACAAGTCCCACACACAGCTACAAGACCAAATATTTTTTCAGAGGTAGATGCAGAAAAAAATTATATTCAGTTTGCAACCTTATGGAGGTCAGTATAGATGGACTAATAGAACAAGTCCCACATACAGCTAGAAGCCAAATATTTTTTCAGAGGTAGATGCAGAAAAAAATTATATTCAGTTTGCAACCTGATGGAGGTCAGTATAGATGGACTAATAGAACAAGTCCCACACACTGCTAGAAGGCCAAATATTTTTTCAGAGGTAGATGCAGACAAAAAATTATTTTGAATTTGCAACCTGATGGAGGTCAGTATAGATGGACTAATAGAACAAGTCCCACACACTGCTAGAAGGCCAAACATTTTTTCAGAGCTAGATGCAGAAAAAAATTATATTCAATTTGCAACCTGATGGAGGTCAGTATAGATGGACTAATAGAACAAGTCCCACACACAGCTAGAAGGCCAAATATTTTTTCAGAGGTAGATGCAGAAAAAAATTATATTCAGTTTGCAACCTTATGGAGGTCAGTATAGATGGACTAATAGAACAAGTCCCACACACAGCTAGAAGCCCAAATATTTTTTCAGAAGTAGATGCAGAAAAAAATGATATTCAGTTTGCAACCTGATGGAGGTCAGTAGAGATGGACTAATAGAACAAGTCCCACACACAGATAGAAGGCCAAATATTTTTTTAGAGCTAGATGCAGACAAAAATATATTCAGTTTGCAACCTGATGGAGGTCTGTATAGATGGATTAATAGAACAAGTCCCACACACAGCTAGAAGCCCAATATTTTTTCAGAGGTAGATGCAGAAAAAAATATCTTCAGTTTGCAACCTGATGGAGGTCAGTATAGATGGACTAATACAACAAGTCCCACACACAGCTAGATGCCCAATATTTTTTCAGAGGTAGATGCAGAAAAAAATATATTCAGTTTGCAACCTCATGGAGGTCTGTATAGATGGATTAATAAAACAAGTCCCACACACAGCTAGAAGCCCAATATTTTTTCAGAGGTAGATGCAGAAAAAAATATATTCAGTATGCAACCTGATGGAGGTCTGTATAGATGGATTAATAGAACAAGTCCCACACAAAGCTAGAAGCCCAATATTTTTTCAGAGGTAGATGCAGAAAAAAATATATTCAGTTTGCAACCTGATGGAAGTCAGTATAGATGGACTAATACAACAAGTCCCACACACTGCTAGAAGCCCAATATTTTTTCAGAGGTAGATGCAGAAAAAAATATATTCAGTTTGCAACCTGATGGAGGTCTGTATAGATGGATTAATAGAACAAGTCCCACACACAGCTAGAAGCCCAATATTTTTTCAGAGGTAGATGCAGAAAAAAATATATTCAGTTTGCAACCTGATGGAGGTCTGTATAGATGGATTAATAGAACAAGTCCCACACACAGCTAGAAGCCCAATATTTTTTCAGAGGTAGATGCAGAAAAAAATATATTCAGTTTGCAACCTGATGGAGGTCTGTATAGATGGATTAATAGAACAAGTCCCACACACAGCTAGAAGCCCAATATTTTTTCAGAGCTAGATGCAGAAAAATTTTTTATTCAATTTGCAACCTGATGGAGGTCAGTATAGATGGACTAATAGAATGATGCTATGCCCAAAAGATTTTACTTCACTAGGTGCAGTAAAAAAATTGGTATTCTATACACAGGTGGTATATCTTGCAACACAGATAGGCTACTCCACTGACTAACACACTCTGCAATAGGCCAAAAAGGATTAGCTTTGCTAGATTCAGCCAAATGCTGTGAAAAAAACTTGCACAGCACTGGCACAGACCTGCCTGGCAAAAACTGATAGGAACTGATGTAACCTAGTCCTGAAACGGACTCCAATTATAATTAGTCTTTACTCCCACAATCTATCTATTTAAGAGCACAGACCTGCCTGATAAAAGTCGTAGGAAATGCTGTAACCTAGTCCTTAAAAGGACTGCAATCACAACTATTCCCTACTCCCAAGCTATCTGTAGATTTGTGCGAAAATTGGCTTGAAATTAACAAGGTATAGCGCACACAGCAACAGCGGTGCCGTCTAACACGCAGCTGCAGCAGTGAGAAAATGGTGGCGACGGGGAAAATGGCTTGGTCTTATAGGGCAAGGACATGTGACATACACTGCCAATGACACATGCCCTTGCTTGTGTGAAAAAAAGCACTTCGCTCCGTGTGTGCGCTGCTGATAGGCTGACAGATTGCACCTCCCCACTGCAAATGCGGGAAAGAGAAAAAAAAATGGAGATCTTCATTGTTCCTGCAGAGATCCATCCCCTGCCCCTCCCCCCACCCCGCTGTACACTCAAACTGCGTATTAACATTAATTTTCATCATTACTGAGAAAAAATCCAGTTATGATTTTGGTGCACGAACAGCTATCGAACATAACCTCGAACAGCCGAATTTTTCTCAAATCGTTCGTGTTCGCCGAACGGCTCGAACACCGCCCAAAACAGCTCGAATTTGAGATTGGCGAGCAGTTCGAGTAGAACAACGCTCATCTCTAGTTGCAGAGTGAAAACACCTGTTGGACAATAATAGTAATTGCTGGCATTGATGAATTCATTGTGAGGAGTAATTTATAAAATGGGATCACTTTGGAGGGGTTTCTGCTGTTTTGGTACTTTTGGAACTCCCCAAATGTCACCCTCAAAATATTCTTGCAAAATCTGCATTCCCAAAACCCAAATAGCGCTCTTACTTTCAAAGCCCTGCTGTGTGACCAAACAGTAGTTTCTGAAGACATATGGGGCATCACCGCATTTCAATGAAATTGTGCAACTTTAGATATTTTCACAAGAAAAACTAAATATATATTGACCTAAATTTACCATTAATGTAAAGTACAATGTGTTACAAAATAACACTATCAGAATCACGGGGATATGTTAAGCATTCCAGTGTTATTGCCACATAAATTGATACATGTCAGATTTAAAAAACGGTGCTTGGTCATGAAGCTCAAAATTGGCTGTAACTAATAGGTTACAAATCAATATTAAAATAAAAGAAATCATGGCATATTTCCTTTCATCACAAGTAATGCTCATCTTTCTACTGCTTAGCTTAGAAAGAGTTAAACTACAAAAGCCAGAAGAAGTCAGGAACAGTTTAAGTCACAGCGTTCAGGTCACTGTCTCTCCTGGAGGCGTGGGTTCGAATCCCACTTCTGACATTAGCATTTTCTTTCAAAAAATTGTACAGCTTTACTCATTTTACTGATTAGTTGGGGGTCCGCTCTATTGGTGGCAATCTCAAATCGAAAACTAAAAGTGATGGGGCTTAGCAAAACCAATTCTCAACGTTGGAACTTTGGCAGTATTCCTGGGGGTCCTTGAGGCAAATCTTAAATGTCCTGTATTTGTGCTTTCACAAAAGACTTCTGGGAACATCAAATAGTTTCTTTGTGCATATGCTAGTTGTTGCTTTGGCATCGGAAAAATACTGTGGATAGGAAAATGGGAGGGACTATTTCATCTCTATGTGTTCTCTGTCCCTATTAGGGCAGAGAGTGAACCTCCTAAGGTGCTGTCGTGGAAGATTCCTAGAAACCGAATTACCAGTAAGTCTAATTTCAGATTTTTTTACCTCAGGCATCAATAGACTATATATATACTTAATAAACAAAAGCTAAAAGAGCAGATGAACATAGTTTAACAAGTCTGAAATGGGCATGTGATACTGACATCAAAGTTTCACCACAATTTGGGACAAATGTTTTCACTTTCAACATTAACAATAAGTAGAATATTTTCTCTAAATTTGCATCTCCTTTCTTCACTCCAATTGTTTGCACCTAAGAAAAAAATAAAGCTTGATGCAACATTATGCTTACAAATTGTGTTTTATGCTCAATCATCACCTGTACTACAGAGACACAGTCAGAATTACCCTGGCGAATTGAGTAAATTTGAAAATGTAAAAAAAATGCAGAATTGCTGTTTTTTCTATTCATTCACAAAGAATTAATGTAAGTTCTTAAATATGTACGCAAAATAGCGGGACTTTCAAATATAGATAATCTTGCAAAAACAAGTCAAAGTAAAAATAAATACATCCAGTTGTGACATCTACAGTGTGTTGAACATTCCTGAATCTAAATGTGTCCTGCCGAAATAGCTCAGTTGGGAGAGCGTTAGACTGAAGATCTAAAGGTCCCTGGTTCAATCCCGGGTTTCGGCAAAAGTTTTTTTCTTCACCCATTAAATTTTAAGCAGAAAATAAACAAAGCATATGGACTGACTGTTTACAGAGAATATAAAAATCCTAATCATTATAACTATCTACAGGAAATAAAATGATAGAAACTTGAGAACTGAACACTTTTAACTTTTGAGGAAAATAATATTTTTTGTAATTTTTCCTTCATTCTGGACGTCATCACTTTGTTTTATTTTAGTTTGACTTAGCTGTATGAGGATTTAAAGGAAACCTGATAGCTAATACGGGCAGCATGTATCAGACACTAGCTGAATGATTTCAGACATTTATGTTTGACTATGAATCGCTGTGGCATTACTGAGACAAATATGCTTAAATAATATGCCAGGAACAAAGATGTTTGGGAAAAAAGCCAGGAAGGCAAAAAACACAAGCCCCAACTCAGGACCGTCATCTTTCATTCTAAAAATAGGGGTTTCCACGTTAATGGTAAGACAAAGAATCCACAGATTTGGCATTTCTGTAGCGAGGAGAGCCCAATTAAAATGTATGGGGTGCTTGTCTCCATTAGCGCAAGCTGGGCACTAAACTGGCTTATTTGCAATTCTGGATGTTGCAGAGTGAAAACACCTGTTGGACAATAATAGTAATTGCTGGTGTTGATGAATTCATTGTGAGGAGTAATTTATAAAATGGGATCACTTTAGAGGGGTTTCTGCTGTTTTGGAACTTTTGGAACTCCGCAAATGTCACCCTCAAAATATTCTTGAAAAATCTGCATTCCCAAAACCCAAATAGCACTCTTACTTTCAAAGCCCTGCTGTGTGACCAAACAGTAGTTTCTGAAGACATATGGGGCATCACCACATTTCAATGAAATTGTGCAACTTTAGATATTTTCACAAGAAAAACTAAATATATATTGACCTAAATTTACCATTAATATAAAGTACAATGTGTTACAAAATAACACTATCAGAATCACGGGGATATGTTAAGCATTCCAGTGTTATTGCCACATAAATTGATACATGTCAAATTTAAAAAACGGTGCTTGGTCATGAAGCTCAAAATTGGCTGTAACTAATAGGTTACAAATCAATATTAAAATAAAAGAAATCATGGCATATTTCCTTTCATCACAAGTAATGCTCATCTTTCTACTGCTTAGCTTAGAAAGAGTTAAATTACAAAAGCAAAAAGAAGTCAGGATGGCCGAGTGGTCTAAGGCGCTGTGTTCAGGTCACTGTCTCTCCTGGAGGCGTGGGTTCAAATCCCACTTCTGACATTAGAATTTTATTTCAAGAAATTGTACAGCTTCACTCCTGTTACTGATTAGTTGGGGGTCCGCTCTATTGGTGGCAATCTCAAATTGATAACTAAAAGTGATGGGGCTTAGCAAAACCAATTCTCAACGTTGGCACTTTGGCAGTATTCCTTGGGGTCTTTGAGGCAAATCTTAAATAGAGATGAGCATTGTTCTACTCGAACTGTTCGCCAATCTCAAATTCGAGCTGTTTTGGGCGGTGTTCGAGCCGTTCGGCGAACACGAACAATTTGAGAAAAATTTGGCTGTTCGAGGTTATGTTCGATAACTGTTCGTGCACCAAAATCATAACTGGAGTTTTTCTCAGTAATGATGAAAATTAATGTTAATACGCAGTTTGAGTGTACAGTGGGGTGGGGGGAGGGGCAGGGGATGGATCTCTGCAGGAACAATGAAGATCTCCATTTTTTTTTTCTCTTTCCCGCATTTACAGTGGGGAGGTGCAATCTGTCAGCCTATCAGCAGCGCACACACGGAGCGAAGTGCTTTTTTTCACACAAGCAAGGGCATGTGTCAATGGCAGTGTATGTCACATGTCTTTGCCCTATAAGACCAAGCCATTTTCCCCGTCGCCACCATTTTCTCACTGCTGCAGCTGCATGTTAGATGGCACCGCTGTTGCTCTGTGCGCTATACCTTGTTAATTTCAAGCCAATTTTCGCACAAATCTACAGATAGCTTGGGAGTAGGGAATAGTTGTGATTGCAGTCCTTTTAAGGACTAGGTTACAGCATTTCCTACGACTTTTATCAGGCAGGTCTGTGCTCTTAAATAGATAGATTTTGGGAGTAAAGACTAATTGTAATTGGAGTCCTTTACAGGACTAGGTTACATCAGTTCCTATCAGTTTTTGCCAGGCAGGTCTGTGCCAGTGCTGTGCAAGTTTTTTTCACAGCATTTGGCTGAATCTAGCAAAGATAATCCTTTTTGGCTTATTGCAGAGTGTGTTAGTCAGTGGAGTAGCCTATCTGTGTTGCAAGATATACCACCTGTGTATAGAATACCAATTTTTTTACTGCACCTAGTGAAGTAAAATCTTTTGGGCATAGCATCATTCTATTAGTCCATCTATACTGACCTCCATCAGGTTGCAAATTGAATATAATTTTTTTCTGCATCTAGCTCTGAAAAAATATTGGGCTTCTAGCTGTGTGGGACTTGTTGTATTAGTCCATCTATACTGACCTCCATCAGGTTGCAAACTGAATATATTTTTTTCTGCATCTACCTCTGAAAAAATATTGGGCTTCTAGCTGTGTGTGGGACTTGTTCTATTAATCCATCTATACAGACCTCCATCAGGTTGCAAACTGAATATATTTTTTTCTGCATCTACCTCTGAAAAAATATTGGGCTTCTAGCTGTGTGTGGGACTTGTTGTATTAGTCCATCTATACTGACCTCCATCAGGTTGCAAACTGAATATATTTTTTCTGCATCTACCTCTGAAAAAATATTGGGCTTCTAGCTGTGTGTGGGACTTGTTCTATTAATCCATCTATACAGACCTCCATAAGGTTGCAAACTGAATATATTTTTTTCTGCATCTACCTCTGAAAAAATATTGGGCTTCTAGCTGTGTGTGGGACTTGTTGTATTAGTCCATCTATACTGACCTCCATCAGGTTGCAAACTGAATATAATTTTTTTCTGCATCTAGCTCTGAAAAAATATTTGGCCTTCTAGCAGTGTGTGGGACTTTCTCTATTAGTCCATCTATACTGACCTCCATCAGGTTGCAAATTAAAAATAATTTTTATCTGCATCTACAGTACCTCTGAAAAAATATTTGGGCTTCTAGCTGTGTGTGGGACTTGTTCTACTAGTCCATCTATACTGACCTCCATCAGGTTGCAAATTGAATATAATTTTTATCTGCATCTAGCTCTGAAAAAATGTTTGGCCCTCTAGCAGTGTGTGGGACTTTCTCTATTAGTCCATCTATACTGACCTCCATCAGGTTGCAAATTGAATATAATTTTTATCTGCATCTAGCTTTGAAAAAATATTTGGCCTTCTAGCAGTGTGTGGGACTTTCTCTATTAGTCCATCTATAATGACCTCCATCAGGTTGCAAATTAAAAATAATTTTTATCTGCATCTACCTCTGAAAAAATATTTGGGCTTCTAGCTGTGTGTGGGACTTGTTCTATTACTCCATCTATACTGACCTCCATCAGGTTGCAAACTGAATATATTTTTTTCTGCATCTACCTCTGAAAAAATATTGGGCTTCTAGCTGTGTGTAGGACTTGTTGTATTAGTCCATCTATACTGACCTCCATCAGGTTGCAAATTAAAAATAATTTTTATCTGCATCTACAGTACCTCTGAAAAAATATTTGGGCTTCTAGCTGTGTGTGGGACTTGTTCTATTAGTCCATCTATACTGACCTCCAACAGGTTGCAAATTGAATATAATTTTTATCTGCATCTAGCTCTGAAAAAATATTTGGCTTTCTAGCAGTGTGTGGGACTTTCTCTATTAGTCCATCTATACTGACCTCCATCAGGTTGCAAATTAAAAATAATTTTTATCTGCATATAGCTCTGAAAAAATATTTGGCCTTCTAGCAGTGTGTGGGACTTTCTCTATTAGTCCATCTATACTGACCTCCATCAGGTTGCAAATTAAAAATAATTTTTATCTGCATCTACCTCTGAAAAAATATTTGGGCTTCTAGCTGTGTGTGTGACTTGTTCTATTACTCCATCTATACTGACCTCCATCAGGTTGCAAACTGAATATATTTTTTTCTGCATCTACCTCTGAAAAAATATTGGGCTTCTAGCTGTGTGTGGGACTTGTTCTATTAGTCCATCTATACTGACCTCCATCAGGTTGCAAATTAAAAAGAATTTTTATCTGCATCTAGCTCTGAAAAAATATTTGGCCTTCTAGCAGTGTGTGGGACTTTCTCTATTAGTCCATCTATACTGACCTCCATCAGGTGGCAAATTAAAAATAATTTTTATCTGCATCTACAGTACCTCTGAAAAAATATTTGGGCTTCTAGCTGTGTGTGGGACTTGTTCTATTAGTCCATCTATACTGACCTCCATCAGGTTGCAAATTGAATATAATTTTTATCTGCATCTTGCTCTGAAAAAATATTTGGCCTTCTAGCAGTGTGTGGGACTTTCTCTATTAGTCCATCTATACTGACCTCCATCAGGTTGCAAATTAAAAATAATTTTTATCTGCATCTAGCTCTGAAAAAATATTTGGCCTTCTAGAAGTGTGTGGGACTTTCTCTATTAGTCCATCTATACTGACCTCCATCAGGTTGCAAATTAAAAATAATTTTTATCTGCATCTACAGTACCTCTGAAAAAATATTTGGGCTTCTAGCTGTTTGTGGGACTTGTTCTATTAGTCCATCTATACTGACCTCCATCAGGTTGCAAATTGAATATAATTTTTATCTGCATCTAGCTCTGAAAAAATATTTGGCCTTCTAGCAGTGTGTGGGACTTTCTCTATTAGTCCATCTATACTGACCTCCATCAGGTTGCAAATTGAATATAATTTTTATCTGCATCTAGCTCTGAAAAAATATTTGGCCTTCTAGCAGTGTTTGGGACTTTCTCTATTAGTCCATCTATACTGACCTCCATCAGGTTGCAAATTAAAAATAATTTTTATCTGCATTTACCTCTGAAAAAATATTTGGGCTTCTAGCTGTGTGTGTGACTTGTTCTATTACTCCATCTATACTGACCTCCATCAGGTTGCAAACTGAATATATTTTTTTCTGCATCTACCTCTGAAAAAATATTGGGCTTCTAGCAGTGTGTGGGACTTGTTCTATTAGTCCATCTATACTGACCTCCATCAGGTTGCAAATTAAAAATAATTTTTATCTGCATCTAGCTCTGAAAAAATATTTGGCCTTCTAGCAGTGTGTGGGACTTTCTCTATTAGTCCATCTATACTGACCTCCATCAGGTTGCAAATTAAAAATAATTTTTATCTGCATCTACAGTACCTCTGAAAAAATATTTGGGCTTCTAGCTGTGTGTGGGACTTGTTCTATTAGTCCATCTATACTGACCTCCATCAGGTTGCAAATTGAATATAATTTTTATCTGCATCTAGCTCTGAAAAAATATTTGGCTTTCTAGCAGTGTGTGGGACTTTCTCTATTTGTCCATGTATACTGACCTCCATCAGGTTGCAAATTGAATATAATTTTTATCTGCATATAGCTCTGAAAAAATATTTGGCCTTCTAGCAGTGTGTGGGACTTTCTCTATTAGTCCATCTATAATGACCTCCATCAGGTTGCAAATTAAAAATAATTTTTATCTGCATCTTCCTCTGAAAAAATATTTGGGCTTCTAGCTGTGTGTGGGACTTGTTCTATTACTCCATCTATACTGACCTCCATCAGGTTGCAAACTGAATATATTTTTTTCTGCATCTACCTCTGAAAAAATATTGGGCTTCTAGCTGTGTGTAGGACTTGTTGTATTAGTCCATCTATACTGACCTCCATCAGGTTGCAAATTAAAAATAATTTTTATCTGCATCTACAGTACCTCTGAAAAAATATTTGGGCTTCTAGCTGTGTGTGGGACTTGTTCTATTAGTCCATCTATACTGACCTCCAACAGGTTGCAAATTGAATATAATTTTTATCTGCATCTAGCTCTGAAAAAATATTTGGCCTTCTAGCAGTGTGTGGGACTTTCTCTATTAGTCCATCTATACTGACCTCCATCAGGTTGCAAATTAAAAATAAATTTTATCTGCATCTAGCTCTGAAAAAATATTTGGCCTTCTAGCAGTGTGTGGGACTTTCTCTATTAGTCCATCTATACTGACCTCCATCAGGTTGCAAATTAAGAATAATTTTTATCTGCATCTACAGTACCTCTGAAAAAATATTTGGGCTTCTAGCTGTGTGTGGGACTTGTTCTATTAGTCCATCTATACTGACCTCCATCAGGTTGCAAATTGAATATAATTTTTATTTGCATCTATGTCACGGTTGTGTTGCCACGAAGATCGTCACGAGTACACAGCCTGACTTCTCGCAGCTGACTTGTTGGTGCTTTGTGTTTTCTCGGCAGTGTAGGAGTTAATTCTCTCTCTCTCTGGGCTAGCTGAGGTCCAGCCTCGCCCAGCTGCAATCAATGCTTCTTTAGTGAGACTCCTTTATATTCCTGCAGGTCTGTTTGGGAGGTGTCGGTGAAAGCTTTTCATTCAGACTTACAGAGCGGATCGTGGTGTTTGGAGTTGCTGAGATAAGTGTATTTGGAAGTGTTTTTTCCCTTTCCTCGCTTTATCATTTATCTCCTTTCCCGTTGGTGTTCCCTCTGTTGTAGTTGTGTAGAAGTTGTATGCAAGGTGGTTTTGGTTTTTCCCTTGTACTGTCTCGTTCGTCTAAATACTGTGTGTGGGCATATTATTTCTGGTTCCCAATTGTTGTGATCGGGGTCCTTCTCAGGACTAGATTACTTAGGTGCAGGGATCCTCAGGAGGTAGGGGTTACGCTGGCGGCCTGGACCTCTGTACCTTTAACAGTACCTCCAGGTTAGGGATTAGTCAGGGCCCCAGCTTAGGGTCAGCTTAGGCCCCCTACCTCCAGTATTCTGTGACAGTTTGAACAATCTAGCTCTGAAAAAATATTTGGCCTTCTAGCAGTGTGTGGGACTTTCTCTATTAGTCCATCTATACTGATCTCCATCAGGTTGCAAATTGAATATAATTTTTATCTGCATCTAGCTCTGAAAAAATATTTGGCCTTCTAGCAGTGTTTGGGACTTTCTCTATTAGTCCATCTATACTGACCTCCATCAGGTTGCAAACTGAATATATTTTTTTCTGCATCTACCTCTGAAAAAATATTGGGCTTCTAGCTGTGTGTGGGACTTGTTCTATTAGTCCATCTATACTGACCTCCATCAGGTTGCAAATTAAAAATAATTTTTATCTGCATCTAGCTCTGAAAAAATATTTGGCCTTCTAGCAGTGTGTGGGACTTTCTCTATTAGTCCATCTATACTGACCTCCATCAGGTTGCAAATTAAAAATAATTTTTATCTGCATCTACAGTACCTCTGAAAAAATATTTGGGCTTCTAGCTGTGTGTGGGACTTGTTCTATTAGTCCATCTATACTGACCTCCATCAGGTTGCAAATTGAATATAATTTTTATCTGCATCTAGCTCTGAAAAAATATTTGGCTTTCTAGCAGTGTGTGGGACTTTCTCTATTAGTCCATGTATACTGACCTCCATCAGGTTGCAAATTGAATATAATTTTTATCTGCATATAGCTCTGAAAAAATATTTGGCCTTCTAGCAGTGTGTGGGACTTTCTCTATTAGTCCATCTATAATGACCTCCATCAGGTTGCAAATTAAAAATAATTTTTATCTGCATCTACCTCTGAAAAAATATTTGGGCTTCTAGCTGTGTGTGGGACTTGTTCTATTACTCCATCTATACTGACCTCCATCAGGTTGCAAACTGAATATATTTTTTTCTGCATCTACCTCTGAAAAAATATTGGGCTTCTAGCTGTGTGTAGGACTTGTTGTATTAGTCCATCTATACTGACCTCCATCAGGTTGCAAATTAAAAATAATTTTTATCTGCATCTACAGTACCTCTGAAAAAATATTTGGGCTTCTAGCTGTGTGTGGGACTTGTACTATTAGTCCATCTATACTGACCTCCAACAGGTTGCAAATTGAATATAATTTTTATCTGCATCTAGCTCTGAAAAAATATTTGGCCTTCTAGCAGTGTGTGGGACTTTCTCTATTAGTCCATCTATACTGACCTCCATCAGGTTGCAAATTAAAAATAATTTTTATCTGCATCTAGCTCTGAAAAAATATTTGGCCTTCTAGCAGTGTGTGGGACTTTCTCTATTAGTCCATCTATACTGACCTCCATCAGGTTGCAAATTAAAAATAATTTTTATCTGCATCTACAGTACCTCTGAAAAAATATTTGGGCTTCTAGCTGTGTGTGGGACTTGTTCTATTAGTCCATCTATACTGACCTCCATCAGGTTGCAAATTGAATATAATGTTTATCTGCATCTAGCTCTGAAAAAATATTTGGCCTTCTAGCAGTGTGTGGGACTTTCTCTATTAGTCCATCTATACTGACCTCCATCAGGTTGCAAATTGAATATAATTTTTATCTGCATCTAGCTCTGAAAAAATATTTGGCCTTCTAGCAGTGTTTGGGACTTTCTCTATTAGTCCATCTATACTGACCTCCATCAGGTTGCAAATTAAAAATAATTTTTATCTGCATCTACCTCTGAAAAAATATTTGGGCTTCTAGCTGTGTGTGTGACTTGTTCTATTACTCGATCTATACTGACCTCCATCAGGTTGCAAACTGAATATATTTTTTTCTGCATCTACCTCTGAAAAAATATTGGGCTTCTAGCTGTGTGTGGGACTTGTTCTATTAGTCCATCTATACTGACCTCCATCAGGTTGCAAATTAAAAATAATTTTTATCTGCATCTAGCTCTGAAAAAATATTTGGCCTTCTAGCAGTGTGTGGGACTTTCTCTATTAGTCCATCTATACTGACCTCCATCAGGTTGCAAATTAAAAATACTTTTTATCTGCATCGACAGTACCTCTGAAAAAATATTTGGGCTTCTAGCTGTGTGTGGGACTTGTTCTATTAGTCCATCTATACTGACCTCCATCAGGTTGCAAATTGAATATAATTTTTATCTGCATCTAGCTCTGAAAAAATATTTGGCCTCCTAGCAGTGTGTGGGATTTTCTCTATTAGTCCATCTATACTGACCTCCATCAGGTTGCAAATTAAAAATAATTTTTATCTGCATCTAGCTCTGAAAAAATATTTGGCCTTCTAGCAGTGTGTGGGACTTTCTCTAATAGTCCATCTATACTGACCTCCATCAGGTTGCAAATTAAAAATAATTTTTATCTGCATCTACAGTACCTCTGAAAAAATATTTGGGCTTCTATCTGTGTGTGGGACTTGTTCTATTAGTCCATCTATACTGACCTCCATCAGGTTGCAAATTGAAGATAATTTTTATCTGCATCTAGCTCTGAAAAAATATTTTGGCTTCTAGCAGTGTGTGGGACTTTCTCTATTAGTCCATCTATACTGACCTCCATCAGGTTGCAAATTGAATATAATTTTTATCTGCATCTCGCTCTGAAAAAATATTTGGCCTTCTAGCACTGTGTGGGACTTTCTCTATTAGTCCATCTATACTGACCTCCATCAGGTTGCAAATTAAAAATAATTTTTATCTGCATCTACCTCTGAAAAAATATTTGGGCTTCTAGCTGTGTGTGGGACTTGTTCTATTACTCCATCTATACTGACCTCCATCAGGCTGCAAACTGAATATATTTTTTTCTGCATCTACCTCTGAAAAAATATTGGGCTTCTAGCTGTGGTGGGACTTGTTGTATTAGTCCATCTATACTGACCTCCATCAGGTTGCAAATTAAAAATAATTTTTATCTGCATCTAGCTCTGAAAAGATATTTGGCCTTCTAGCTGTGTGTGGGACTTTCTCTATTAGTCCATCTATACTGACCTCCATCAGGTTGCAAATTAAAAATAATTTTTATCTGCATCTACAGTACCTCTGAAAAAATATTTGGGCTTCTAGCTGTGTGTGGGACTTGTTCTATTAGTCCATCTATACTGACCTCCATCAGGTTGCAAATTGAATATAATTTTTATCTGCATCTATGTCACGGTTGTGTTGCCACGAAGATCGTCACGAGTACACAGCCTGACTTCTCGCAGCTGACTTGTTGGTGCTTTGTGTTTTCTCGGCAGTGTAGGAGTTAATTCTCTCTCTCTCTGGGCTAGCTGAGGTCCAGCCTCGCCCAGCTGCAATCAATGCTTCTTTAGTGAGACTCCTTTATATTCCTGCAGGTCTGTTTGGGAGGTGTCGGTGAAAGCTTTTCATTCAGACTTACAGAGAGGATCGTGGTGTTTGGAGTTGCTGAGATAAGTGTATTTGGAAGTGTTTTTTCCCTTTCCTCGCTTTATCATTTATCTCCTTTCCCGTTGGTGTTCCCTCTGTTGTAGTTGTGTAGAAGTTGTATGCAAGGTGGTTTTGGTTTTTCCCTTGTACTGTCTCGTTCGTCTAAATACTGTGTGTGGGCATATTATTTCTGGTTCCCAATTGTTGTGATCGGGGTCCTTCTCAGGACTAGATTACTTAGGTGCAGGGATCCTCAGGAGGTAGGGGTTACGCTGGCGGCCTGGACCTCTGTACCTTTAACAGTACGTCCAGGTTAGGGATTAGTCAGGGCCCCAGCTTAGGGTCAGCTTAGGCCCCCTACCTCCAGTATTCTGTGACAGTGTGACAATCTAGCTCTGAAAAAATATTTGGCCTTCTAGCAGTGTTTGGGACTTTCTCTATTAGTCCATCTATACTGACCTCCATCAGGTTGCAAATTGAATATAATTTTTATCTGCATCTAGCTCTGAAAAAATATTTGGCCTTCTAGCAGTGTTTGGGACTTTCTCTATTAGTCCATCTATACTGACCTCCATCAGGTTGCAAACTGAATATATTTTTTTCTGCATCTACCTCTGAAAAAATATTGGGCTTCTAGCTGTGTGTGGGACTTGTTCTATTAGTCCATCTATACTGACCTCCATCAGGTTGCAAATTAAAAATAATTTTTATCTGCATCTAGCTCTGAAAAAATATTTGGCCTTCTAGCAGTGTGTGGGACTTTCTCTATTAGTCCATCTATACTGACCTCCATCAGGTTGCAAATTAAAAATAATTTTTATCTGCATCTACAGTACCTCTGAAAAAATATTTGGGCTTCTAGCTGTGTGTGGGACTTGTTCTATTAGTCCATCTATACTGACCTCCATCAGGTTGCAAATTGAATATAATTTTTATCTGCATCTAGCTCTGAAAAAATATTTGGCTTTCTAGCAGTGTGTGGGACTTTCTCTATTAGTCCATGTATACTGACCTCCATCAGGTTGCAAATTGAATATAATTTTTATCTGCATATAGCTCTGAAAAAATATTTGGCCTTCTAGCAGTGTGTGGGACTTTCTCTATTAGTCCATCTATAATGACCTCCATCAGGTTGCAAATTAAAAATATTTTTTATCTGCATCTACCTCTGAAAAAATATTTGGGCTTCTAGCTGTGTGTGGGACTTGTTCTATTACTCCATCTATACTGACCTCCATCAGGTTGCAAACTGAATATATTTTTTTCTGCATCTACCTCTGAAAAAATATTGGGCTTCTAGCTGTGTGTAGGACTTGTTGTATTAGTCCATCTATACTGACCTCCATCAGGTTGCAAATTAAAAATAATTTTTATCTGCATCTACAGTACCTCTGAAAAAATATTTGGGCTTCTAGCTGTGTGTGGGACTTGTTCTATTAGTCCATCTATACTGACCTCCAACAGGTTGCAAATTGAATATAATTTTTATCTGCATCTAGCTCTGAAAAAATATTTGGCCTTCTAGCAGTGTGTGGGACTTTCTCTATTAGTCCATCTATACTGACCTCCATCAGGTTGCAAATTAAAAATAATTTTTATCTGCATCTAGCTCTGAAAAAATATTTGGCCTTCTAGCAGTTTGTGGGACTTTCTCTATTAGTCCATCTATACTGACCTCCATCAGGTTGCAAATTAAAAATAATTTTTATCTGCATCTACAGTACCTCTGAAAAAATATTTGGGCTTCTAGCTGTGTGTGGGACTTGTTCTATTAGTCCATCTATACTGACCTCCATCAGGTTGCAAATTGAATATAATTTTTATCTGCATCTAGCTCTGAAAAAATATTTGGCCTTCTAGCAGTGTGTGGGACTTTCTCTATTAGTCCATCTATACTGACCTCCATCAGGTTGCAAATTGAATATAATTTTTATCTGCATCTAGCTCTGAAAAAATATTTGGCCTTCTAGAAGTGTTTGGGACTTTCTCTATTAGTCCATCTATACTGACCTCCATCAGGTTGCAAATTAAAAATAATTTTTATCTGCATCTACCTCTGAAAAAATATTTGGGCTTCTAGCTGTGTGTGTGACTTGTTCTATTACTCGATCTATACTGACCTCCATCAGGTTGCAAACTGAATATATTATTTTCTGCATCTACCTCTGAAAAAATATTGGGCTTCTAGCTGTGTGTGGGACTTGTTCTATTAGTCCATCTATACTGACCTCCATCAGGTTGCAAATTAAAAATAATTTTTATCTGCATCTAGCTCTGAAAAAATATTTGGCCTTCTAGCAGTGTGTGGGACTTTCTCTATTAGTCCATCTATACTGACCTCCATCAGGTTGCAAATTAAAAATACTTTTTATCTGCATCGACAGTACCTCTGAAAAAATATTTGGGCTTCTAGCTGTGTGTGGGACTTGTTCTATTAGTCCATCTATACTGACCTCCATCAGGTTGCAAATTGAATATAATTTTTATCTGCATCTAGCTCTGAAAAAATATTTGGCCTCCTAGCAGTGTGTGGGATTTTCTCTATTAGTCCATCTATACTGACCTCCATCAGGTTGCAAATTAAAAATAATTTTTATCTGCATCTAGCTCTGAAAAAATATTTGGCCTTCTAGCAGTGTGTGGGACTTTCTCTAATAGTCCATCTATACTGACCTCCATCAGGTTGCAAATTAAAAATAATTTTTATCTGCATCTACAGTACCTCTGAAAAAATATTTGGGCTTCTAGCTGTGTGTGGGACTTGTTCTATTAGTCCATCTATACTGACCTCCATCAGGTTGCAAATTGAAGATAATTTTTATCTGCATCTAGCTCTGAAAAAATATTTGGGCTTCTAGCAGTGTGTGGGACTTTCTCTATTAGTCCATCTATACTGACCTCCATCAGGTTGCAAATTGAATATAATTTTTATCTGCATCTCGCTCTGAAAAAATATTTGGCCTTCTAGCACTGTGTGGGACTTTCTCTATTAGTCCATCTATACTGACCTCCATCAGGTTGCAAATTAAAAATAATTTTTATCTGCATCTACCTCTGAAAAAATATTTGGGCTTCTAGCTGTGTGTGGGACTTGTTCTATTACTCCATCTATACTGACCTCCATCAGGCTGCAAACTGAATATATTTTTTTCTGCATCTACCTCTGAAAAAATATTGGGCTTCTAGCTGTGGTGGGACTTGTTGTATTAGTCCATCTATACTGACCTCCATCAGGTTGCAAATTAAAAATAATTTTTATCTGCATCTAGCTCTGAAAAAAAATTTGGCCTTCTAGCAGTGTGTGGGACTTTCTCTATTAGTCCATCTATACTGACCTCCATCAGGTTGCAAATTAAAAATAATTTTTATCTGCATCTACAGTACCTCTGAAAAAATATTTGGGCTTCTAGCTGTGTGTGGGACTTGTTCTATTAGTCCATCTATACTGACCTCCATCAGGTTGCAAATTGAATATAATTTTTATCTGCATCTAGCTCTGAAAAAATATTTGGCCTTCTAGCAGTGTGTGGGACTTTCTCTATTAGTCCATCTATACTGACCTCCATCAGGTTGCAAATTAAAAATAATTTTTATCTGCATCTAGCTCTGAAAAAATATTTGGCCTTCTAGCAGTGTGTGGGACTTTCTCTATTAGTCCATCTATACTGACCTCCATCAGGTTGCAAATTAAAAATAATTTTTATCTGCATCTACAGTACCTCTGAAAAAATATTTGGGCTTCTAGCTGTGTGTGGGACTTGTTCTATTAGTCCATCTATACTGACCTCCATCAGGTTGCAAATTGAAGATAATTTTTATCTGCATCTAGCTCTGAAAAAATATTTGGGCTTCTAGCAGTGTGTGGGACTTTCTCTATTAGTCCATCTATACTGACCTCCATCAGGTTGCAAATTGAATATAATTTTTATCTGCATCTCGCTCTGAAAAAATATTTGGCCTTCTAGCACTGTGTGGGACTTTCTCTATTAGTCCATCTATACTGACCTCCATCAGGTTGCAAATTAAAAATAATTTTTATCTGCATCTACCTCTGAAAAAATATTTGGGCTTCTAGCTGTGTGTGGGACTTGTTCTATTACTCCATCTATACTGACCTCCATCAGGCTGCAAACTGAATATATTTTTTTCTGCATCTACCTCTGAAAAAATATTGGGCTTCTAGCTGTGGTGGGACTTGTTGTATTAGTCCATCTATACTGACCTCCATCAGGTTGCAAATTAAAAATAATTTTTATCTGCATCTAGCTCTGAAAAAATATTTGGGCTTCTAGCAGTGTGTGGGACTTTCTCTATTAGTCCATCTATACTGACCTCCATCAGGTTGCAAATTGAATATAATTTTTATCTGCATCTCGCTCTGAAAAAATATTTGGCCTTCTAGCACTGTGTGGGACTTTCTCTATTAGTCCATCTATACTGACCTCCATCAGGTTGCAAATTAAAAATAATTTTTATCTGCATCTACCTCTGAAAAAATATTTGGGCTTCTAGCTGTGTGTGGGACTTGTTCTATTACTCCATCTATACTGACCTCCATCAGGCTGCAAACTGAATATATTTTTTTCTGCATCTACCTCTGAAAAAATATTGGGCTTCTAGCTGTGGTGGGACTTGTTGTATTAGTCCATCTATACTGACCTCCATCAGGTTGCAAATTAAAAATAATTTTTATCTGCATCTAGCTCTGAAAAAAAATTTGGCCTTCTAGCAGTGTGTGGGACTTTCTCTATTAGTCCATCTATACTGACCTCCATCAGGTTGCAAATTAAAAATAATTTTTATCTGCATCTACAGTACCTCTGAAAAAATATTTGGGCTTCTAGCTGTGTGTGGGACTTGTTCTATTAGTCCATCTATACTGACCTCCATCAGGTTGCAAATTGAATATAATTTTTATCTGCATCTAGCTCTGAAAAAATATTTGGCCTTCTAGCAGTGTGTGGGACTTTCTCTATTAGTCCATCTATACTGACCTCCATCAGGTTTCAAATTGAATATAATTTTTATCTGCATCTAGCTCTGAAAAAATTTTTGGCCTTCTAGCTGTGTGTGGGACTTTCTCTATTAGTCCATCTATACTGACCTCCATCAGGTTGCAAATTAAAAATAATTTTTATCTGCATCTACCTCTGAAAAAATATTTGGGCTTCTAGCTGTGTGTGGGACTTGTTCTATTACTCCATCTATACTGACCTCCTTCAGGTTGCAAACTGAATATGTTTTTTTCTGCATCTACCTCTGAAAAAATATTGGGCTTCTAGCTGTGTGTGGGACTTGTTGTATTAGTACATATATACTGACCTCCATCAGGTTGCAAATTAAAAATAATTTTTATCTGCATCTACAGTACCTCTGAAAAAATATTTGGGCTTCTAGCTGTGTGTGGGACTTGTTCTATTAGTCCATCTATACTGACCTCCATCAGGTTGCAAATTCAATATAATTTTTATCTGCATCTAGCTCTGAAAAAATATTTGGCCTTCTAGCAGTGTGTGGGACTTTCTCTATTAGTCCATCTATACTGACCTCCATCAGGTTGTGTAACGGGTCTGGGAGGCGGAACCTCTGAGCTACTATACAAGGGGGCGGTCCTTGTAAGGGAGCGGGTGGCGACCAGGGTAGACGGGCAGGCAGTCACAGCAGGTGAGCGGGACAGTCTCTGAATGAACGGGCAGGAGGTCACGGCAAGTGACCGGGGCAGTCTCCGGATAAACGTGCAGGAGGTCACGGCAAGTGACCGGGGCAGTCTCTGGATAAACGGGCAGGAGGTCACGGCAAGTGACCGGGGCAGTCTCTGGATGAACGGGCAGGAGGTCACGGCAAGTGACCGGGGCAGTCTCTGGATGAACGGGCAGGAGGTCACGGCAAGTGACCGGGGCAGTCTCTGGATGAACGGGCAGGAGGTCACGGCAAGTGACCGGGGCAGTCTCTGGATGAACGGGCAGGAGGTCACGGCAAGTGACCGGGGCAGTCTCTGGATAAACGGGCAGGAGGTCACGGCAAGTGACCGGGGCAGTCTCTGGATGAACGGGCAGGAGGTCACTGCAAGTGACCGGGGCAGTCTCTGGATGAACGGGCAGGAGGTCACGGCAAGTGACCGGGGCAGTCTCTAGGTAAAGGATTGGTATGACCTGTGGCGGCATATGATAGACTTGAGCTCCCAGGTGAGCAGGCGAGAGTCTCTGGATGAACGGGTGGTCACAGCATGTGACGGAGGAGCCTCCAGGAGAACCAACAGACAGGTAGCAGATGAGCGCTCCCAGGTGAGCGGGCAGGAGTCTCTGAACAGGCGGGTGGTCACAGCACGTGACGGCGGAGCCTCCAGGTAGGCTAGCAGGCAGATAGCAGATGTGCGCTCCCAGGTGAGCGGGCAAGCTGGTCCTTAGACAGACTGACAGGAGTTGGAAGGCAGACCGTCGGACCTCAGGCAAGCAGGCAGGTAGCAGGATATCAGGCAGGAATTAGACAGCAGACTGGCAGGTATCTGGCAGGTAACTGGCAACGGTACCTGAGGGCTGAAGCAGAGTAGTGAACAGTGCTACAACATTGCTCGGGCACCTCCATTTTGGAGGAGGTGCCTTTTATATGGGAGGTCCTCCGGCAATTGGCCGGGGACTCCTTAGGACGGCGCGCGCGGTCCCTTCAAGAAAGGGGGAGCGCGCGCGCGCGCGCCCTAAGCACACTGCCGGGGAAGGAGCGCGTGCCGGAAGCAGCGGGGAGAGCAGCGCTGGAGGACGCCGCGCCAGGAGCGGGGAGGTGAGAGGGACGGCGTCTCTGCCTAGAACGGGGCAGAGACGCCGATGCTACAGGTTGCAAATTAAAAATAATTTTTATCTGCATCTACCTCTGAAAAAATATTTGGGCATCTAGCTGTGTGTGGGACTTGTTCTATTACTCCATCTATACTGACCTCCATCAGGTTGCAAATTGAATATATTTTTTTCTGCATCTACCTCTGAAAAAATATTGGGCTTCTAGCTGTGTGTGGGACTTGTTGTATTAGTACATATATACTGACCTCCATCAGGTTGCAAATTAAAAATAATTTTTATCTGCATCTACAGTACCTCTGAAAAAATATTTGGGCTTCTAGCTGTGTGTGGGACTTGTTCTATTAGTCCATCTATACTGACCTCCATCAGGTTGCAAATTGAATATAATTTTTATCTGCATCTAGCTCTGAAAAAATATTTGGCCTTCTAGCAGTGTGTGGGACTTTCTCTATTAGTCCATCTATACTGACCTCCATCAGGTTGCAAATTAAAAATAATTTTTATCTGCATCTAGCTCTGAAAAAATATTTGGCCTTCTAGCAGTGTGTGGGACTTTCTCTATTAGTCCATCTATACTGACCTCCATCAGGTTGCAAATTAAAAATAATTTTTATCTGCATCTACAGTACCTCTGAAAAAATATTTGGGCTTCTAGCTGTGTGTGGGACTTGTTCTATTAGTCCATCTATACTGACCTCCATCAGGTTGCAAATTGAAGATAATTTTTATCTGCATCTAGCTCTGAAAAAATATTTGGGCTTCTAGCAGTGTGTGGGACTTTCTCTATTAGTCCATCTATACTGACCTCCATCAGGTTGCAAATTGAATATAATTTTTATCTGCATCTAGCTCTGAAAAAATATTTGGCCTTCTAGCAGTGTGTGGGACTTTCTCTATTAGTCCATCTATACTGACCTCCATCAGGTTGCAAATTAAAAATAATTTTTATCTGCATCTACCTCTGAAAAAATATTTGGGCTTCTAGCTGTGTGTGGGACTTGTTCTATTACTCCATCTATACCGACCTCCATCAGGTTGCAAACTGAATATATTTTTTTCTGCATCTACCTCTGAAAAAATATTGGGCTTCTAGCTGTGTGTGGGACTTGTTGTATTAGTCCATCTATACTGACCTCCATCAGGTTGCAAATTAAAAATAATTTTTATCTGCATCTAGCTCTGAAAAAATTTTTGGCCTTCTAGCAGTGTGTGGGACTTTCTCTATTAGTCCATCTATACTGACCTCCATCAGGTTGCAAATTAAAAATAATTTTTATCTGCATCTACAGTACCTCTGAAAAAATATTTGGGCTTCTAGCTGTGTGTGGGACTTGTTCTATTAGTCCATATATACTGACCTCCATCAGGTTGCAAATTGAATATAATTTTTATCTGCATCTAGCTCTGAAAAAATATTTGGCTTTCTAACAGTGTGTGGGACTTTCTCTATTAGTCCATCTATACTGACCTCCATCAGGTTTCAAATTGAATATAATTTTTATTTGCATCTAGCTCTGAAAAAATATTTGGCCTTCTAGCAGTGTGTGGGACTTTCTCTATTAGTCCATCTATGCTGACCTCCATCAGGTTGTGTAACGGGTCTGGGAGGCGGAACCTCTGAGCTACTATACAAGGGGGCGGTCCTTGTAAGGGAGCGGGTGGCGACCAGGGTAGACGGGCAGGCAGTCACAGCAGGTGAGCGGGACAGTCTCTGAATGAACGGGCAGGAGGTCACGGCAAGTGACCGGGGCAGTCTCTGGATAAACGGGCAGGAGGTCACGGCAAGTGACCGGGGCAGTCTCTGGATGAATGGGCAGGAGGTCACGGCAAGTGACCGGGGCAGTCTCTGGATGAACGGGCAGGAGGTCACGGCAAGTGACCGGGGCAGTCTCTGGATGAACGGGCAGGAGGTCACGGCAAGTGACCGGGGCAGTCTCTGGATGAACGGGCAGGAGGTCACGGCAAGTGACCGGGGCATTCTCTAGGTAAAGGATTGGTACGACCTGTGGCGGCAGATGATAGACTTGAGCTCCCAGGTGAGCAGGCGAGAGTCTCTGGATGAACGGGTGGTCACAGCATGTGACGGAGGAGCCTCCAGGAGAACCAACAGACAGGTAGCAGATGAGCGCTCCCAGGTGAGCGGGCAGGAGTCTCTGAACAGGCGGGTGGTCACAGCACGTGACGGCGGAGCCTCCAGGTAGGCTAGCAGGCAGATAGCAGATGTGCGCTCCCAGGTGAGCGGGCAAGCTGGTCCTTAGACAGACTGACAGGAGTTGGAAGGCAGACCGTCGGACCTCAGGCAAGCAGGCAGGTAGCAGGATATCAGGCAGGAATTAGACAGCAGACTGGCAGGTATCTGGCAGGTAACTGGCAACGGGACCTGAGGGCTGAAGCAGAGTAGTGAACAGTGCTACAACATTGCTCGGGCACCTTCATTTTGGAGGAGGTGCCTTTTTTATGGGAGGTCCTCCGGCAATTGGCCGAAGACTCCTTAGGACGGCGCGCGCGGACCCTTTAAGAGAGGGGGAGCGCGTGCGCGCGCCCTAAGCACACTGCCGGGGAAGGAGCGCGTGCCGGAAGCAGCGGGGAGAGCAGCGCTGGAGGACGCCGCGCCAGGAGCGGGGAGGTGAGAGGGACGGCGTCTCTGCCTAGAACGGGGCAGAGACGCCGATGCTACAGGTTGCAAATTAAAAATAATTTTTATCTGCATCTACCTCTGAAAAAATATTTGGGCTTCTAGCTGTGTGTGGGACTTGTTCTATTACTCCATCTATACTGACCTCCATCAGGTTGCAAACTGAATATATTTTTTTCTGCTTCTACCTCTGAAAAAATATTGGTCTTCTAGCTGTGTGTGGGACTTGTTGTATTAGTCCATCTATACTGACCTCCATCAGGTTGCAAATTAAAAATAATTTTTATCTGCATCTACAGTACCTCTGAAAAAATATTTGGGCTTCTAGCTGTGTGTGGGACTTGATCTATTAGTCCATCTATACTGACCTCCATCAGGTTGCAAATTGAATATAATTTTTATCTGCATCTAGCTCTGAAAAAATATTTGGGCTTCTAGCAGTGTGTGGGACTTGGTCTATTAGTCCATCTATACTGACCTCCATCAGGTTGCAAATTAAAAATAATTTTTTTCTGCATCTAGCTTTGAAAAAATATTTGGGCTTCTAGCAGTGTGTGGGACTTTCTCTATTAGTCCATCTATACTGACCTCCATCAGGTTGCAAATTAAAAATAATTTTTATCTGCATCTACCTCTGAAAAAATATTTGGGCTTCTAGCTGTGTGTTGGACTTGTTCTATTAATCCATCTATACAGACCTCCATCAGGTTGCAAACTGAATATAATTTTTTTCTGCATCTAGCTCTGAAAAAATATTTGGCCTTCTAGCAGTGTGTGGGACTTGTTCTATTAGTCCACCTATACTGAACTCCATCAGGTTGCAAATTCAAAAAAATTTTTTGTCTGCATCTAGCTCTGAAATAATATTTGGCCTTCTAGCAGTGTGTGGGACTTTCTCTATTAGTCCATCTATACTGACCTCCATAAGGTTGCAAACTGAATATATTTTTTTTCTGCATCTACCTCTAAAAAAATATTGGGCTTGTAGCTGTGTGTGGGACTTGTTCTATTAATCCATCTATACAGACCTCCATCAGGTTGCAAACTGAATAAATTTTTTTTCTGCATCTACCTCTGAAAAAATATTTGGGCTTCTAGCTGTGTGTGGGACTTGTTCTATTAGTCCATCTATACTGACCTCCATCAGGTTGCAAATTGAATATAATTTTTTATTGCATCTAACCCAGCCAATAGTTTTGGCCTAATACCACAGTTTGTCCACTCAGCTCTGCTCGGTTCCCATCCATTGTTTTTTTGTGCAAACAACTCCAGAGTTGTGAATTAGTTAACCACCAAAATGAGTGGAAAAAGGCCTGCTGCTGGTGGAAAGGGGAATAAGCGTGTTGGGAAGGGGAAAAAAGGTTGTGTCCGTGGGGTAGGTGTTAAAGCAACAGTAACATCTGCAGAAGAAAGACCATCTTCCAGCCAAACTAAAATGTCTACTTCTTTTAGCGGACAATGTGATAAGATCCCTTTCTAACAGCCAAGCCAATCGCTACAAATTCCAGATGAGGCACAAAAACAGCAGGTGCTTCAACGGATATCAAGTGCTCCTTTAAGTGGGCTCTCCTCCACATCAACTTCAACATCACAAATACTCCAGTCCTCAAAGGTGTCACCCAAATCGCACTTGCTTCCTCACAGCTCCCAAATCTCCAGCCGTCCGTCTGAGTATGAGGTAGAAAAAATGGTTGAGTCTGCAGAGCTGTTTACTCATACTATAGCCTGGGAATCAGAGGTCGACTCCAGCGCTTCTGTGAATCCAGACGAGGAAATGATCTGCACTGATGCCCAGAATCTTTATGAGTCGGATCCAGGACCAGACGCAGAAGGTTCTGACCATAATGTAGACCCTCATTCCCAAACTGTAACTCCTGTTGGTGGAGACAATGAGGAAGACGATGATGAGACTCAAATACCTGATTGTAGCGACAACTTTAGTTTTTTGTCAGGGCAGGAACAGGTTGGCTCTGAGGACGACGGGTGTGATAACGCACAGGGTGATGATGATGAGGTTGGAGATCCCACTTACTGTCAACCCACAGTCAGCCAAGAGATGAGGTCAGCAGAGGAGGTGGAGGAAGATGCTAGTGACGACGAGGTCAGGTTGCGCCTTCCTGGACAGTGACGTAGAACTGGAAGCACGTCAACAACTGCATCCTCAAACACAACTCTGCCTCTCACCACAAGTCGTGGTGGCTCTTCAGGTCGCATGGGTGCTAAGACTTGCATAGCCTGGGCATTTTTGAAGATCGATAAAGATGACCCAACTCGTGTTATCTGTAACATTTGTCAGCAAAAGCTAAGTAGAGGCCAAAAAATACATAGTTTGAGTACTTCATGCATGAACCGGCACATGGACATGAAGCATAAGTTGCAGTGGGAAGCTCAGTGTGCTACAATGCGGCCTAGCCGGCCGGGCCAACCACCGTCTGCCATATCTTGTGCATCCGCGGCCTCTTCATCCTCTGTGACTGGGGGGACAGCAGTCACACCTGTTTTGGGGCGCAGACCTGCCACCTCTTTACCCGCAACAGCCAGCGTGATTGGCAGGTCATCATTTTCTTTGGAGGTGGTAACACCAGCTGGTGTTGAGCACTGTCCGACATCGATAGCACCACCTTTGGATCAACGCAACCTAACATGTCCGCCTGCATCTTCCTCACAGACCGGCAGTTTGCCGGGGACACCCTTATCAACCCCGTCTAAGCAAAATAGCCAGCCCTCGGTCCCTCAGATGTTGACAAGTAAAAGACCATTTCCTCCTAGCCATGAGAAAGCTAAGAGGTTGAATTTCACCATCTGCAAGCTCTTGGCTACGGAAATGCTGCCTTTCCGCCTGGTGGACACAGAGGATTTTCGAGACCTTATGTCCGTCGCAGTGCCCCAGTTCCAGATGCCCAGTCGGCACTACTTCTCAAAGAAAGGTGTGCCTGCGCTCCACCAGCATGTCGCACACAACATCACCGCTTCTTTGAGAAACTCTGTGTGTGACAGGGTGCATTTCACCACAGACACTTGGACGAGTAGGCATGGACAGGGGCGTTACATGTCGCTGACTGGGCACTGGGTAACTATGGTGACAGCAGGACAAGGGGCTGCTGTCCAAGTCTTGCCGTCCCCACGAAATGTGCGTCAATCCTCTTTATCTCAAAGTTCCTCCACTGCTTCTACCTCATTAACCTCCTCTCGGTCTTCCACCTGCACCCAAAGCCTGTCTGGTCATGCCACAAGCTTTCTAACTGCGCAGAAGGGATCCTGCACACCTCCTTACTATGCTGGCAGTAGGGCTCAACGTCATCAGGCGGTTTTTACTTTGAAATGTCTGGGAAATGTGAGTCACACAGTGGTCAGCTCTGGAGAGCCAATTTCATGAATGGTTGTCTCCACTGGACCTGAAACCAGGGAAGGCCGTGTGCGACAATGCTGCAAACCTGGGTGCGGCCCTTCGCCGGGGCAATGTCACACAAGTGCCTTGTATGGCTCACGTGTTGAACCTGGTTGTCCAGCAATTTTTAGCCCACTATCCCAGACTAGATGGCCTTCTGCAGAGGGCACGGTCGCTGTGTGCTCACTTCCGCCGTTCGCATCCCGCAGCTCAGCGACTTACATCTCTACAGAAGTTGTTGGGCCTGCCACTTCAACGGCTAAAATGCGATGTGCCTACCCGGTGGAATTCAACTCTGCACATGTTGCAGCGACTGTGGCAGCACCGACAAGCCCTGGTGCAATACGTTCTGACATATAGCCTGGGCCAACGAGATCCAGAGGTTGGGCAAATCGCGCTGGAGGAGTGGTCTCAGATCAGGGACCTATGCAACCTTCTGCACAGTTTTGAAATGGCGACGAAGATGTTTAGTGCTGACGATGCCATTATCAGCATGACTATTCCGGTGATTTACATGCTGGAGCACATGTTAAACAGAATTCGGAGTCAGGTGGTGGCACAAGAGGAGGTGGAGGAAGTAGAGGAGGAGGAGTTGTATACGGAAGAGCTAACATCTGCAAGGTCCAGACGGTCGGCAGCACCAAGGCGGCAGGCATGTGAGGGTGGGGGAGATGGTTTTACCAGGGCGCATGGTAGCAGCCAAACTAGTGAGGAAGGTGCAGGAGCCCAGGAAGAAGTGGAGGACGAACTGATGGAAGACTCATCAGATGAGGGAGACCTTGATCACATTTCTGTTGTGCGAGGTTTGGGGGAGAGGACAGAGGAAGGAAGCATGATTGTTACCTCGCCACCAACGCAACAGGGACTTGGTGCTCCTGGATGCGCAACACACATGAGTGCCTTCTTGCTGCACTACCTGCAACATGACCCTCGAATTGTGAGAATTAGAAATAATCCTGACTACTGGGTTGCCACACTGCTAGATCCCCGGAACAAAAGTAAATTTGCAGAAATTATTCCTGCCATAGAAAGGGATGCACGCATGCAGGAGTATCAGCAGAGACTGTTGCAGAATCTTACATGTGCTTTTCCACAAAACACCAGTGGTGCACGTAGTGAATCTCACAGTTCCAACTTGCCAACCGTGGGACCGTCAAGTGTTCAGCACTCAAACCGTAACAGAACCACAGTATCTGCTGGTAACATCAATTTTGCGGAATCATTTCACCACTTTTTTAGCTCATCCTTTGCAAGGCCACAGGAGACAAGAAGTCTGACACATAGTCAACGCCTAGAGACGATGGTACAGGAGTATCTCCAAGTAAACATTGAAGCCATGACTGTGTCACTGGACCCTTGCTCTTTTTGGGCTTCCAATCTGGATAAATGGCCGGAGCTAGCCACTTACGCCTTGGAGATCTTGTCATGCCCCGCAGCCAACGTACTGTCTGAACGTGTGTTCAGCGCTGCTGGTGGTGTGCTGACAGATAAGCGCACGCGGCTCTCCACTGATAATGTAGACAGACTCACGTTCATAAAGATGAACAAATCATGGATCCGAAACGACTTTTCTACCCCTGTGTCATCCTGGGGAGAGTAAAAGCTTGATGATTGGTTAAAATCACCTCACCAACCGTTTTAAGCTTTCAAATTACTAATCATGTTTATCTGTATCTTGGCTGGAAAATAATTTGGGCTTCGTAACAGTGTGCAGCACTGATTCTATTAGGCCATCTATAATAAGCTCCACCAGATTTAAAATTACTAATCATTTTTATCTGTATCTTGGCTGGAAAATAATTTGGGCTTTGTAGCAGTGTGCAGCACTGATCCTATTAGGCCATCTATACTAAACTCCACCAGATTCAAAATTAATAATAATTTTTAGCTGCATCTAGCCCGGAAAATAATTTTGGGGCTCCGAGATGCGCAAGACACATAAGTGCCTTCTTGCTGCACTACCTGCAACATGACCCTCATATTGTCAGAATTTGAAGTAATCATGACTACTGGGTTGCCACACTCTTAGATCCCCCAAACTTTTCGATCAACCTTTTCATTTTAATAAAGACCAAAAAAATGGTCATTTTTGAAATTATAAGCATTAGCAGGTTATTAGAAACTGAAATCAAACAGTTTTCAACTCAAAACTTTATTCTAGGTGATGTTACATTTTCACATAGGACCACTTGTTCGAAAGGAGCTTCTGAACTCTCTCGTCCATTGAATTTGTCAGGTTTTGGATGGTTTCTGCTTCAATTGTTTTGCATGAGGACAGAATACCCTCCCAGAGCTGTTGCTTAGATGTGAACTGCCTCCCGCCATCATAGACACTCCTTTTGATGATGCTCCAGAGGTTCTGAATGGGGTAGAGGTCAGGGAAGCATGGGGGTCACACAATAAGTTTGTCCCCTTTTATGCCCATATCAGCCAGAGATGAAGATGTGTTATGTGCAGCATGAGATGGTGCATTATCATGCATAAAAATGATCTTGCTGTGGAATACACTGTTCTTCTTCTTGAACCATGGCAGGAAGTGCTGTTTGAGAAAATCCACATACATTATGGAGTTCATCTTTACCCCTTCAGGGATCCTAAAGGGGCCGACAATCTCTCTCCCCATGATTCTAGCCCAAAACATTACTCCACCTCCTCCTTGTTGGCGCTGTAGCCGTGTTTGCGTGGGGTGTCCATCAACCAGCCATCCTCCACTCCATCCATCTGAACCATCGAGCGCTGCACGGCACTCATCCGTGAACAAAACAGTTTTGAAATCAGTCTTCATGTAATGTTTGGCCCACTGGAGCCATTTCTGCTTGTGTGAAGTGGATAGAGGAGGTCGATAGGATGGCGTATGCACAGCTGCAAACCTCTGAAGGACCCTGCATCTTGTTGTTCGGGGGACGTTGGAGGCACCAGCAGCTTCAAAAACTTGTCTGCTGCTATGACAAGGCTTTTTTGCCACTGCTCTTTTAACCTGACGTAATTGCCTGTAGGAAAGAGTCCTCAATTTGCCCTTATCAGCACGCACACGTGTGTACTGTGAATCAGCTACATACTTCTTGATTGCCAAGACACTTCATCCTGATCATCGCACAATGTTGATTGTAGTCATGCCTTGACCTAAACACTCCACAATTTGTTGCTTCTCAGCAGCCGACACATCCTTTTTCTTTCCCATTTTGGCAGAAAATGTAGGCTGCTTAATAATGTGAGACAGCCTTCTTAAGTAGTCTTGCCTTTCATTGGACACACCTGCCAAACTAATTAGCACAGGTGTCTGCAATTGCTTACAGTGATATAAAGAGCCCTGACACACATCACCATCAATGAGTTTCACTGACAAACAAATAAATTCTTCCCTTATCACTCCTAAACACTTTTTGCATAATAATTTGGAACACAGTGTACATGTGCTTTTCCACACAACACCAGTGGTTCACATAGTGAATCTTACAGTTCTAACTTGCCATCCGTGGTCTGTATGGAGTTGTTCAATAAAGGGCCCAAAATTAAGATAACATAGATGGGAGAGGTCTCTATGAATAGGAATTCCTAAGTATTTGATACCCTGTGAGGGCCAGACAAAGGGAAAGTTGGACTGGATGGAATCCTGTATGGATTTGGGGAGGGAGACATCGAGGGCCTCAGACTTCGCTGCATTGATTTAAAAATTTGACCATGTAACAAAGTGATCTATTTCAGCCATAACAGCATGGATGGATATATGTGATTGAGTGATATATACTAGGACATCATCAGCAAATAGAGAGCACTTGTACTCGGTGCCTCCCACCTGAATCCACCTAATATTGGGGTTATGGCGAATTGATGAGAGCAGGTGCTCCGTCACTAGGATGTATAAGAGAGGGGACAGAGGACATCCCTGTCTTGTCCCATTGGTGATTGTGAAAGGTGATGAAAATGTTCTGATGCACCCCCTGGGCCTTGGGACACCCGGAGCCGGACCCTTTTTGGTGGATGCTGGTGGTTGTAGTCTCCATGGCGGCGACCCGGTTCCGTGGCTCAGGGCGGTCAAACCAGTGGCGGAACTATTTATGTGGTTTTGATGTTTAAATGTCCGACTACGCCACCCGTGGATTGCGGTCAGAGTGAACCGCCGCTGCAGGGCAGACCGCTGAGGCTGGTGTTGTGGGTGCAGCAGAGCGTAGCATAACTCCCCACGGGAGGAGTATAGCCTCAGGGCAGTGTATGCGGAGGATGGGGGTGATGGTGCAGGGCAGCAGCAGTAATGACACAGAGTCAGTGATGCAGTCCAGGGCCTTTACTAACAGTTCTTATTATCCAGATCACGTCTGCAGGTAACGGCTGCCCACGTCGTACTGTGCTCACCAGGTGAGGGGCTCAGACAACTCCCAGATAACTTTGGAGCGCTTCACAGGACCCCCTTTGTGTGTCCTTTGTCTTGCCTTTCTTACCAACCCTTCTGTCCGACTGCCTCGGGCCTCCTCTTGGTAAACTTGGCGCCAGTTTCCCTGACCCTATGTGGTGCCTTCCTAGCGGGTGTAGCGAGGGGCTGCGCCACATAAAATGTCTCAGCCTCCTGTTTCTAGCTGAGGGTCGTTTCCTGCCTCCACTAGTTTCGGGGACCGGTCTCCCCCTTTGGCCTGACCCCTCCACGCAGGTGGATTCGGGCGTGCGGTGGCGACTCGCCCGTCCGCACCCCTGGGATCCCTTCGTTCCTCGTTTCTGGAGCCTTCTCCGCTCCTCTTCCTTCCTTCTCCCTCTTCCAGGCCTGGGCCTCTGTTACTAGGCCCGCCTCCGGAGCAGAGCTCATGCAGAGCCCCTGCTCCCTGCCACTTCTGCTCAGACTTCTCTGCACTGAACTAAGATGGTGCCCACCTTTTATACTCCCTTCTCAATGCACCCAGGAACTGCTTCCTCCCTGCTCCTGCACTACAATGTTCCCCTTCCTCAGTGTTCCCTCCCCCCACTCCAGCCAGGGATAGGGACTGTCGTGCCCATCTCAGGGGCATATTGGTCGCCCTGCCCCACGGCAATGTGGTGTAATGCATGCAGGTGTCAGATCCTGATCCACACTACATCCTTACCTGAGAGTGAGATATCACACCTCTGGGTGAGGTGCAATACCTCTGTAGCAACCGAGCCCTCAGGGTGCTACAGTTCCATTTATCTTCAGCCTAGGTGACGTATTGCGATACAGGGCCGTGATTTTGGCTATAAAAGGGTCCCCTAGACCCCTACCCCAAGCTTTTTAAGAGAATCATATATGGCGTGCCAGGAGACTCTATGTAATGCTTTCTCAGCATCCAACGAGAGTATCTAATTACAAATTTTTAACTGCATCTAGCCCAGGAAATACTTTGTGCCTAGTAGCAGTGTCTGCTAGTCAGCGGATTATCCCGGCTGTTAAGCAAGCTACACCACCTGTAGTTTGGAAACTTAATTTTTTCAAAGGAAATGCTTCGGGACCACGGAATACTCAGTGAAGAGCATCAGGAGGCACCCCAAGGCATAGGGGCTGGGACTGGCAGTAGGATGCCTTGCGGTGGACAGCCGAGCTCGATCCTTATAAAAGCTTTTTAACTGCAGCAGCTTTAGTGGACGCTACTGGAGCTGGAATTACGCGGCTGCTGGCATGAGACTTGCCCTCCAATAGATCCTTGTAAATGGATTTAAAGTGTATTCATTCAAATTAGAGAGACAATTTAAATTAAAAAGCTTAGAGCTGCCTCCACCACAGGGGGGCTCGCTCGACCCACCAGCGGACAGGCACCAGTATTGGGAGAGGGGGGCTGGCCGTCAGGGTTCACCGCGGCTCTGGCACAAACCCGGCGACGCGGAGGTGGCACAGGCAGGAGCGGACTGAACGTGTCGGCTTCTCACTTTTTGGATTTTAGAAGGGCATGACATGCCTATATCTGTGTCTCCCCCTCCTTTAACTCCTCCACCTCTTTTCTTTTCGCATGACTATATGTACTTGTCACTTTTCCATGTGTTAGTTGTGTCTTCTGAGCAGTTTGTCAGCTTTTGGACACCTTTGAAGGTGTTTTCTATGTGTTTCTATGTGTTTTTGCTTGCCTGCCATTGGTTTTAACGGTGTTCGAAGGTGTTCGACAAACAGTTCGACGAACACACGGGTGTTCGACGAACCGAACCGAACTCGAACACTACGGGGGTGGCTCAACACTACCAGTAAGTCTAATTTCAGATTTTTTTACCTCAGGCATCAATAGACTATAAATATACTTAATAAACAAAAGCTAAAAGAGCAGATGAACATAGTTTAACAAGTCTGAAATGCGCATGTGATACTGACATCAAAGTTTCACCACATTTTGGGACAAATGTTTTCACTTTCAACATTAACAATCAGTAGAATATTTTCTCTAAATTTGCATCTCTTTTCTTCACTTTAATTGTTTGCACCTAAGAAAAAAATAAAGCTTGATGCAACATTATGCTTACAAATTGTGTTTTATGCTCAATCATCACCTGTCCTACAGAGACACAGTCAGAATTACCCTGGCGAATTGAGTAAATTTGAAAATGTAAAAAAAATGCAGAATTGCTGTTTTTTTCTATTCATTCACAAAGAATTAATGTAAGTTCTTAAATATGTACGCAAAATAGCGGGACTTTCAAATATAGATAATCTTGCAAAAACAGGTCAAAGTAAAAATAAATACATCCAGTTGTGACTTCTACAGCGTGTTGAACATTCCTGAATCTTAATGTGTCTTGCCGAACAAGTGTTAGACTGAAGATGTAAAGGTCCCTGGTTCAATCCCGGGTTTGGGCAAAAGTTTTTTTCTTCACCCATTAAATTTTAAGCAGAAAATAAACAAAGCATATGGACTGACTGTTTACAGAGAATGTAAAAATCCTAATCATTATAACTATCTACAGGAAATAAAATGATAGAAACTTGAGAACCGAACACTTTTAACTTTTGAGGAAAATAATATTTTTTGTAATTTTTCCTTCATTCTGGACGTCATCACTTTGTTTTATTTTAGTTTGACTTAGCTGTATAAGGATTTAAAGGAAACCTGATAGCTAATACGGGCAGCATGTATCAGACACTAGCTGAATGATTTCAGCCATTTATGTGTGACTATGAATCGCTGTGGCATTACTGAGACAAATATGCTTCAAAAATATGCCAGGAACAAAGCTGTTTGGGGAAAAAGCCAGGAAGGCAAAAAACACAAGCCCCAACTCATGACTGTCATCTTTCATTCTAAAAATAGGGGTTTCCACGTTAATGGTAAGACAAAAAATCCACAGATTTGGCATTTCTGTAGCGAGGAGAGCCCACTTAAAATGTATGGGGTGCTTGTCTCCATAAGCGCAAGCTGGGCACTAAACTGGCTTATTTGCAATTCTCGATGTTGCAGAGTGAAAACACCTGTTGGACATTAATAGTAATTGCCGGTGTTGATGAATTCATTGTGAGGAGTAATTTATAAAATGGGATCACTTTGGAGGGATTTCTGCTGTTTTGGTACTTTTGGAACTCCGCAAATGTCACCCTCAAAATATTCTTGCAAAATCTGCATTCCCAAAACCCAAATAGCGCTCTTACTTTCAAAGCCCTGGTGTGTGACCAAACAGTAGTTTCTGAAGACATATGGGGCATCACCGCATTTCAATGAAATTGTGCAACTTTAGATATTTTCACAAGAAAAACTAAATATATATTGACCTAAATTTACCATTAATATAAAGTGCAATGTGTTACAAAATAAGACTATCAGAATCAAGGGGATATGTTAAGCATTCAAGTGTTATTGCCACATAAAGTGATACATGTCAGATTTAAAAAACGGTGCTTGGTCATGAAGCTCAAAATTGGCTGTAACTAATAGGTTACAAATCAATATTAAAATAAAATAAATCATGGTATATTTCCTTTCAACACAAGTAATGCTCATCTTTCTACTGCTTAGCTTAGAAAGAGTTAAATTACAAAAGACAGAAGAAGTCAGGATGGTTGAGAGGCCTAAGGTGCTGCGTTAAGTTCGCAGCCTCTCCTGGAGGCGTGGGTTCGAATCCCACTTCAGACACTAGCATTTTCTTTCAAGAAATTGTACAGATTTACTCCTGTTACTGATCAGTTGGGGTTCCGCTCCATTGGTGGCAATCTCAAATCGAAAACTAAAAGTGATGGGGCTTAGCAAAACCAATTCTCAACGTTGGCACTTTGGCAGTATTCCTGGGGGTCCTTGAGGCAAATCTTAAATGTCATGAATTTGTGCTTTCACAAAAGACTTCTGGGAACATCAATTAGTTTCTTTGTGCATATGTTAGTTGTTGCTTTGGCATGGGAAAAATACTGTGGATAGGAAAATGGGAGGGAATATTTCAACTCTATGTGTTCTCTGTCCCTATTAGGGCAGAGAGTGAACCTCCTAAGGTGCTGTCGTGGAAGATTCCTAGAAACCGAATTACCAGTAAGTCTAATTTCAGATTTTTTTACCTCAGACATCAATAGACTATAAATATACTTAATAAACAAAACCTAAAAGAGCAGATGAACATAGTTTAACAAGTCTGAAATGCGCATGTGATACTGACATCAAAGTTTCACCACATTTTGGGACAAATGTTTTCACTTTCAACATTAACAATCAGTAGAATATTTTCTCTAAATTTGCATCTCCTTTCTTCACTCCAATTGTTTGCACCTAAGAAGAAAATAAAGCTTGATGCAACATTATGCTTACAAATTGTGTTTTATGCTCAATCATCACCTGTCCTACAGAGACACAGTCAGAATTACCCTGGCGAATTGAGTAAAATTGAAAATGTAAAAAAAATGCAGAATTGCTGTTTTTTTCTATTCATTCACAAAGAATTAATGTAAGTTCTTAAATATGTACACAAAGTAGCGGGACTTTCAAATATAGATAACCTTGCAAAAACAAGTCAAAGTAAAAATAAATACATCCAGTTGTGACATCTACAGTGTGTTGAACATTCCTGAATCTAAATGTGTCCTGCCGAAATAGCTCAGTTGGGAGAACGTTAGACTGAAGATCTAAAAGTCCCGGGTTTCAGCAAAAGTTTTTTTCTTCACCCATTAAAATTTAAGCAGAAAATAAACAAAGCATATGGACTGGCTGTTTACAGAGAATGTAAAAATCCTAATCATTATAACTATCTACAGGAAATAAAATGATAGAAACTTGAGAACTGAACACTTTTAACTTTTGAGGAAAATAATATTTTTTGTAATTTTTCCTTCATTCTGGACGTCATCACTTTGTTTTATTTTAGTTTGACTTAGCTGTATGAGGATTTAAAGGAAACCTGATAGCTAATACGGGCAGCATGTATCAGACACTAGCTGAATGATTTCAGCCATTTATGTTTGACTATGAATCGATGTGGCATTACTGAGACAAATATGCTTCAAAAATATGCCAGGAACAAAGCTGTTTGGGGAAAAAGCCAGGAAGGCAAAAAACACAAGCCCCAACTCAGGACCGTCATCTTTCATTCTAAAAATAGGGGTTTCTACGTTAATGGTAAGACAAAGAATCCACAGATTTGGCATTTCTCTAGCAAGGAGAGCCCACTTAAAATGTATGGGGTGCTTGTCTCCATAAGCGCAAGCTGGGCACTAAACTGGCTTATTTGCAATTCTGGATGTTGCAGAGTGAAAACACCTGTTGGACAATAATATTAATTGCTGGTGTTGATGAATTCATTGTGAGGAGTAATTTATAAAATAGGATCACTTTGGAGGGGTTTCTGCTGTTTTGGTACTTTTGGAACTCCGCAAATGTCACCCTCAAAATATTCTTGCAAAATCTGCATTCCCAAAACCCAATTAGCGCTCTTACTTTCAAAGCCCTGCTGTGTGACCAAACAGTAGTTTCTGAAGACATATGGGGCATCACTGCATTTCAATGAAATTGTGCAACTTTAGATATTTTCACAAGAAAAACTAAATATATATTGATCTAAATTTAAAATTAATATAAAGTACAATGTGTTACAAAATAACACTATCAGAATCACGGGGATATGTTAAGCATTCAAGTGTTATTGCGACATAAAGTGATACATGTCATATTTAAAAAACGGTGCTTGGTCATGAAGCTCAAAATTAGCTGTAACTAATAGGTTACAAATCAATATTAAAATAAAATAAATCATGGTATATTTTCTTTCAACACAAGTAATGCTCATCTTTCTACTGCTTAGCTTAGAAAGAGTTAAATTACAAAAGACAGAAGAAGTCAGGATGGCCGAGCTGTCTAAGGTGCTGCGTTCAGTTCGCAGCCTTTCTTGGAGGCGTGGGTTCGAATCCCACTTCTGACATTAGCATTTTCTTTCAAGCAACTGTACAGCTTCACTCCTGTTACTGATTAGTTGGTGGTCCGCTCTATTGGTGGCAATCTCAAATCGAAAACTAAAAGTGATGGGGCTTAGCAAAACCAATTCTCAACGTTGGCACTTTGGCAGTATTCCTGGGGGTCCTTGAGGCAAATCTTAAATGTCCTGAATTTGTGCTTTCAAAAAAGACTTCTGGGAACATCAAATAGTTTCTTTGTGCATATGTTAGTTGTTGCTTTGGCATCGGAAAAATACTGTGGATAGGAAAATGGGAGGGACTATTTCATCTCTATGTGTTCTCTGTCCCTATTAGGGCAGAGAGTGAACCTCCTAAAGTGCTGTCGTGGAAGATTCCTAGAAACCGAATTACCAGTAAGTCTAATTTCAGATTTTTTTACCTCAGGCATCAATAGACTATAAATATACTTAATAAACAAAAGCTAAAAGAGCAGATGAACATAGTTTAACAAGTCTGAAATGCGCATGTGATACTGATATCAAAGTTTCACCACATTTTGGGACAAATGTTTTCACTTTCAACATTAACAATCAGTAGAATATTTTCTCTAAATTTGCATCTCCTATCTTCACTTCAATTGTTTGCACCTAAGAAAAAAATAAAGCTTGATGCAACATTATGCTTACAAATTGTTTTATGCTCAATCATCACCTGTCCTACAGAGACACAGTCAGAATTACCCTGGCGAATTGAGTAAATTTGAAAATGTAAAAAAAATGCAGAATTGCTGTTTTTTTCTATTCATTCACAAAGAATTAATGTAAGTTCTTAAATATGTACACAAAGTAGCGGGACTTTCAAATATAGATAACCTTGCAAAAACAAGTCAAAGTAAAAATAAATAAATCCAGTTGTGACATCTACAGTGGGTTGAGCATTCCTGAATCTAAATGTGTCCTGCCGAAATAGCTCAGTTGGGAGAGCGTTAGACTGAAGATCTAAAAGTCCCGTGTTTTGGCAAAAGTTTTTTTCTTCACCCATTAAATTTTAAGCAGAAAATAAACAAAGCATATGGACTGACTGCTTACAGAGAATGTAAAAGTCCTAATCATTATAACTATCTACAGGAAATAAAATGATAGAAACTTGAGGAATGAACATTTTTAACTTTTGAGGAAAATAATATTTTTTGTAATTTTTCCTTCATTCTGGATGTCATCACTTTGTTTAATTTTAGTTTTGACTTAGCTGTATGAGGATTTAAAGGAAACCTGATAGCTAATACGGGCAGCATGTATCAGACACTAGCTGAATGATTTCAGCCATTTATGTTTGACTATGAATCGCTGTGGCATTACTGAGACAAATATGCTTCAAAAATATGGCAGGAACAAAGCTGTTTGGGGAAAAAGCCAGGAAGGCAAAAAACAAAAGCCCCAATTCAGGACCGTCATCTTTCATTCTAAAAATAGGGGTTTCCACGTTAATGGTAAGACAAAGAATCTACAGATTTAGCATTTCTCTAGCGAGGAGAGCCCACTTAAAATGTATGGGGTGCTTGTCTCCATAAGCGCAAGCTGGGCACTAAACTGGCTTATTTGCAAATCTGGATGTTGCAGAGTGAAAACACCTGTTGGACAAAAATAGTAATTGCCGGTGTTGATGAATTCATTGTGAGGAGTAATTTATAAAATGGGATCACTTTGGAGGGGTTTCTGCTGTTTTGGTACTTTTGGAACTCCGCAAATGTCACCCTCAAAATATTCTTGCAAAATCTGCATTCCCAAAACCCAAATAGCGCTCTTACTTTCAAAGCCCTGCTGTGTGACCAAACAGTAGTTTCTGAAGGCATATGTGGCATCAACGCATTTCAAAGAAATTGTGCAACTCTAGATATTTTCACAAGAAAAACTAAATATATATTGACCTAAATTTACCATTAATATAAAGTACAATGTGTTACAAAATAACACTATCAGAATCATGGGGATATGATAAGCATTTCAGTGTTATTGCCACATAAAGTGATACATGTCAGATTTAAAAAACGGTGCTTGGTCATGAAGCTCAAAATTGGCTGTAACTAATAGGTTACAAATCAATATTAAACTAAAAGAAATCATGGTATATTTCCTTTCATCACAAGTAATGCTCATCTTTCTACTGCTTAGCTTAGAAAGAGTTAAATTACAAAAGCCAAAAGAAGTCAGGATGGCCAAGCGGTCTAAGGTGCTGCATTCATTTCACAGTCTCTCCTGGAGGTGTGGGTTCGAATGCCACTTCTGACCTTAAAATTTTCTTTCAAGAAATTGTACAGCTTCACTCCTGTTACTGATCAGTTGGGGTTCCGCTCTATTGGTGTCAATCTCAAATCGAAAACTAAAAGTGATGGGGCTTAGCAAAACCAATTCTCAACGTTGGCACTTTGGCAGTGTTCCTGTGGGTCCTTGAGGCAAATCTTAAATGTCCTGAATTTGTGCTTTGACAAAAGACTTCTGGGAACATCAAATAGTTTCTTTGTGCATATGTTAGTTGTTGTTTTGTCATCGGAAAAATACTGTGGATAGGAAAATGAGAGGGACTATTTCGTCTCTATGTGTCCTCTGTCCCTATTAGGGCAGAGAGTGAACCTCCTAAGGTATTGTCGAGGAAGATTCCTAGAAACCGAATTACCAGTAAGTCTAATTTCAGATTTTTCTACCTCAGGAATCAATAGACTATAAATATACTTAATAAACAAAAGCTAAAAGAGCAGATGAACATAGTTTAACAAGTCTGAAATGCGCATGTGATAATGACTAGTGTTGAGCCACCCCCGTAGTGTTCGAGTTCGGTTCGGTTCGTCGAACACCCGTGTGTTCGCCGAACTGTTCGTCGAACTGTTCGTCGAACACCTTCGAACACCGTTAAAACCAATGGCAGGCAAACAAAAACACATAGAAACACATAGAAAACACCTTCAAAGGTGTCCAAAAGCTGACAAACTGCTCAGAAGACATAACTAACACATGGAAAAGTGACAAGTACATATAGTCATGCGAAAATAAAAGAGGTGGAGGAGTAAAAGGAGGGGGAGACACAGATATAGGCATGTCATGCCCTTCTAAAATCCAAAAAGTGAGAAGCCGACACGGCCAGTCCGCTCCTGCCCGTGCCACCTCCGTGTCGCCGGGTTTGTGCCAGAGCCGCGGTGAACCCTGACGGCCAGCCCCCCTCTCCCAATACTGGTGCCTGTCCGCTGGTGGGTCGAGCGAGCCCCCCTGTGGTGGAGGCAGCTCTAAGCTTTTTAATTTAAATTCTCTCTCTAATTTGAATGAATACACTTTAAATCCATTTACAAGGATCTATTGGAGGGCAAGTGTCATGCCAGCAGCCGCGGTAATTCCTGCTCCAGTAGCGTCCACTAAAGCTGCTGCAGTTAAAAAGCTTTTATAAGGATCGAGCTCGGCTGTCCACCGCAAGGCATCCTACTGCCAGTCCCAGCCCCTATGCCTTGGGGTGCCTCCTGATGCTCTTCACTAAGTATCCCATGGTCCCGAAGCATTTCCTTTGAAAAAATTAAGTGTCTAAACTACAGGTGGTGCAGCTTGCTTAACAGCCGGGATAATCCGCTCACTAGCAGACACTGCTACTAGGCACAAAGTATTTCCTGGGCTAGATGCAGTTAAAAATTTGTAATTAGATACTCTCGTTGGATGCTGAGAAAGCATTCCATAGAGTCTCCTGGCACGCCATATATGATTCTCTTAAAAAGCTTGGGGTAGGGGTCTAGGGGACCCTTTTATAGCCAAAATCACGGCCCTGTATCGCAATACGTCACCTAGGCTGAAGATAAATGGAACTGTAGCACCCTGAGGGCTCGGTTGCTACAGACGTATTGCACCTCACCCAGAGGTGTGATATCTCACTCTCAGGTAAGGATGGAGTGTGGATCAGGACCCGACACCTGCATGCATTACACCACATTGCCGTGGGGCAGGGCGACCAATATGCCCCTGAGATGGGCACGACAGTCCCTGTCCCTGGCTGGAGTGGGGGGAGGGAACACTGAGGAAGGGGAACCCTGTAGTGCAGGAGCAGGTAGGAAGCAGTTCCTGGGTGCATTGAGAAGGGAGTATAAAAGGTGGGCACCATCTTAGTTCAGTGCAGAGAAGTCTGAGCAGAAGTGGCAGGGAGCAGGGGCTCTGCATGAGCTCTGCTCCGGAGGCGGGCCTAGTAACAGAGGCCCAGGCCTGGAAGAGGGAGAAGGAAGTAAGAGGAGCGGAGAAGGCTCCAGGAACGAGGAATGAAGGGATCCCAGGGGTGCGGACGGGCGAGTCGCCACCGCACGCCCGAATCCACCTGCGTGGAGGGGTCAGGCCAAAGGGGGAGACCGGTCCCCGAACTAGTGGAGGCAGGAAACGACCCTCAGCTAGAAACCGGAGGCTCTGACATTTTATGTGGCGCAGCCCCTCGCTACACCCGCTAGGAAGGCACCACATAGGGTCAGGGAAACTGGCGCCAAGTTTACCAAGAGGAGGCCCGAGGCAGCCGGACAGAAGTGTTGGTAAGAAAGGCCAGACAAAGGACACACAAAGGGGGTCCTGTGAAGTGCTCCAAAGTTATCTGGGAGTTGTCTGAGCCCCTCACCTGGTGAGCACAGTACGACGTGGGCAGCCGTTACCTGCAGACGTGGTCTGGATAATAAGAACTGTGAGTAAAGGCCCTGAACTGCATCACTGACTCCGTGTCGTTACTGCTGCTGCCCTGCACCATCACCCCATCCTCCGCATACACTGCCCTGAGGCTATACTCCTCCCGTGGGGAGTTATGCTACGCTCTGCTGCACCCACAACACCAGCCTCAGTGGTCTGCCCTGTAGCGGCGGTTCACTCTGACCGCAATCCACTGGTGGCGTAGTCGGACATTTAAACATGAAAACCACATAAATAGTTCCGCCACTGGTTTGACCGCCTTGAGCCACGGAACTGGGTCGCCGCCACGAAGACTACAACCACCAGCATCCACCAAAAAGGGTCCGGCTCCGGGTGTCCCAAGGCCCAGGGGGTGCGTCAGAACATTTTCATCACCTTTCACAATCACCAATGGGACAAGGCAGTGATGTCCTCTGTCCCCTCTCTTATACATCCTAGTGACAGAGCACCTGCTCTCATCAATTCGCCATAACCCCAATATTAGGTGGATTGAGGTGGGAGTCACCGAGTACAAGTGCTCTCTATTTGCTGATGATGTCCTAGTATATATCACTCAATCACATATATCCATCCATGCTGTTATGGCTGAAATAGATCACTTTGTTACATGGTAAAATTTTAAAATCAATGCAGCGAAGTCTGAGGCCCTCGATGTCTACCTCCAGAAATCCATATAGGATTCCATCCAGTCCAACTTTCCCTTTGTCTGGCCCTCACAGGGTATCAAATACTTAGGAATTCCTATTCATAGAGACCTCTCCCATCTATGTTATCTTAATTTTGGGCCCTTTATTGAACAACTCCATACAGACCACGGTTGGCAAGTTAGAACTGTAAGATTCACTACGTGAACCACTGGTGTTTTGTGGAAAAGCACATGTACACTGCGTTCCAAATTATTATACAAAAAGTGTTTAGGAGTGATAAGGGAAGAATTTGTTTGTTTGTCAGTTAAACTCATTGATGGTGATGTGTGTCAGGGCTCTTTATATCACTGTAAGCAATTGCAGACACCTGTGCTAATTAGTTTGGCAGGTGTGTCCAATGAACGGCAAGACTACTTAAGAAGGCTCTCTCACATTATTAAGCAGCCTACATTTTCTGCCAAAATGGGAAAGAAAAAGGATGTGTCGGCTGCTGAGAAGCAACAAATTGTGGAGTGTTTAGGTCAAGGCATGACTACAATCAACATTGTGCGATGATCAGGATGAAGTGTCTTGGCAATCAAGAAGTATGTAGCTGATTCACAGTACACACGTGTGCGTGCTGATAAGGGCAAATTGAGGACTCTTTCCTACAGGCAATTACGTCAGGTTGAAAGAGCAGCGGCAAAAAAGCCTTGTCATAGCAGCAGACAAGTTTTTGAAGCTGCTTGTGCCTCCAACGCCCCCTGAACAACAAGATGCAGGGTCCTTCAGAGGTTTGCAGCTGTGCATGCGCCATCCTGTCGACCTCCTCTATCCACTTCACACAAGCAGAAACGGCTCCAGTGGGCCAAACATTACATGAAGACTGATTTCAAAACTGTTTTGTTCACGGATGAGTGCCGTGCAGCGCTCGATGGTCCAGATGGATGGAGTGGAGGATGGCTGGTTGATGGACACCCCACGCAAACACGGCTACAGCGCCAACAAGGAGGAGGTGGAGTAATGTTTTGGGCTGGAATCATGGGGAGAGAGATTGTCGGCCCCTTTAGGATCCCTGAAGGCGCTAAAGATGAACTCCATAATGTATGTGGATTTTCTCAAACAGCACTTCCTGCCATGGTTCAAGAAGAAGAACCGTGTATTTCACAGCAAGATCATTTTTCTGCATGATAATGCACCATCTCATGCTGCACATAAAACATCTGCATCTCTGGCTGATATGGGCATAAAAGGGGACAAACTTATGGTGTGACCCCCATGCTCCCCTGACCTCTACCCCATTCAGAACCTTTGGAGCATCATTAAAAGGAGTGTCTATGATGGCGGGAGGCAGTTCACATCTAAGCAACAGCTCTGGGAGGGTATTCTGTCCTCATGCAAAACAATTGAAGCAGAAACCATCCAAAACCTGACAAATTCAATGGACGAGAGAGTTCAGAAGCTCCTTTCGAACAAGGGGTCCTATGTGAAAATGTAACATCACCTAGAATAAAGTTTTGAGTTGAAAACTGTTTGATTTCAGTTTCTAACAACCTGCTAATGCTTATAATTTCAAAAATGACCATTTTTTTGGTCTTTATTAAAATGAAAAGGTTGATCGAAAAGTTTGGGGGATCTAAGAGTGTGGCAACCCAGTAGTCATGATTACTTCGAATTCTGACAATATGAGGGTCATGCTGCAGGTAGTGCAGCAAGAAGGCACTTATGTGCCTTGCGCATCTCGGAGCCCCAAAATTATTTTCCGGGCTAGATGCAGCTAAAAATTATTTTTAATTTTAAATCTGGTGAAGCTTTAGTATAGATGGCCTAATAGGATCAGTGCTGCACACTGCTACAAAGCCCAAATTATTTTCCAGTCAAGATACAGATAAACGTGATTAGTAATTTGAAAGCTTAAAACGGTTGGTAGGGTGATTTTAACCAATCATCAAGCTTTTACTCTCCCCAGGATGACACAGGGGTAGAAAAGTCGTTTCGGATCCATGATTTGTTCATCTTTATGAACGTGAGTCTGTCTACATTATCAGTGGAGAGCCACGTGCGCTTATCTGTCAGCACACCACCAGCAGCGCTGAACACATGTTCAGACAGAACGCTGGCTGCTGGGCATGACAAGATCTCCAAGGCGTAAGTGGCTAGCTCCGGCCATTTATCCAGATTGGAAGCCCAAAAAGAGCAAGGGTCCAGTGACACAGTCGTGGCTTCAATGTTTACTTGGAGATACTCCTGTACCATCGTCTCTAGGCGTTGACTATGTGTCAGACTTCTTGTCTCCTGTGGCATTGCAAAGGATGGGCTAAAAAAGTGGTGAAATGATTCCGCAAAATTGATGTTACCAGCAGATACTGTGGTTCTGTTACGGTTTGAGTGCTGAACACTTGACGGTCCCACGGTTGGCAAGTTGGAACTGTGAGATTCACTACGTGCACCACTGGTATTTTGTGGAAAAGCACATGTAAGATTCTGCAACAGTCTCTGCTGATACTCCTGCATGCGTGCATCCCTTTCTATGGCAGGAATAATTTCTGCAAATTTACTTTTGTACCGGGGATCTAACAGTGTGGCAACTCAGTAGTCAGGATTATTTCTAATTCTCACAATTCGAGGGTCATGTTGCAGGTAGTGCAGCAAGAAGGCACTCATGTGTGTTGCGCATCCAGGAGCACCAAGTCCCTGTTGTGTTGGTGGCGAGGTAACAATCATGCTTCCTTCCTCTGTCCTCTCCCCCCAACCTCGCACAACAGAAATGTGATCAAGGTCTCCCTCATCTGATGAGTCTTCCATCAGTTCGTCCTCCACTTCTTCCTGGGCTCCTGCACCTTCCTCACTAGTTTGGCTGCTACCATGCGCCCTGGTAAAATCATCTCCCCCACCCTCACATGCCTGCCGCCTTGGTGCTGCCAACCGTCTGGACCTTGCAGATGTTAGCCCTTCCGCATACAACTCCTCCTCCTCTACTTCCTCCACCTCCTCTTGTGCCACCACCTGACTCCGAATTCTGTTTAACATGTGCTCCAGCATGTAAATCACCGGAATAGTCATGCTGATAATGGCATCGTCAGCACTAAACATCTTCGTCGCCATTTCAAAACTGTGCAGAAGGGTGCATAGGTCCCTGATCTGAGACCACTCCTCCAGCGTGATTTGCCCCACCTCTGAATCTCGTTGGCCCAGGCTATACGTCAGAACGTATTGCACCAGGGCTTGTCGGTGCTGCCACAGTCGCTGCAACATGTGCAGAGTTGAATTCCACCGGGTAGGCACATCGCATTTTAGCCGGTGAAGTGGCAGGCCCAACGACTTCTGTAGAGATGTAAGTCGCTGAGCTGCGGGATGCGAACGGCGGAAGTGAGCACACAGTGACCGTGCCCTCTGCAGAAGGCCATCTAGTCTGGGATAGTGGGCTAAAAATTGCTGGACAACCAGGTTCAACACGTGAGCCATACAAGGCACGTGTGTGACATTGCCCCGGCGAAGGGCCGCACCCAGGTTTGCAGCATTGTCGCACACGGCCTTCCCTGGTTTCAGGTCCAGTGGAGACAACCATTCATGAAATTGGTTCTCCAGAGCTGACCACAACTCCTCAGCTGTGTGACTCACATTTCCCAGACATTTCAATGTAAAAACCGCCTGATGACGTTGAGCCCTACTGCCAGCATAGTAAGGAGGTGTGCAGGATCCCTTCTGCGCAGTTAGAAAGCTTGTGGCATGACCAGACAGGCTTTGGGTGCAGGTGGAAGACCGAGAGGAGGTTGAGGAGGCAGAAGCAGTGGAGGAACTTTGACATAAAGAGGATTGACGCACAACTCGTGGGGACGGCAAGACTTGGACAGCAGCCCCTTGTCCTGCTGTCACCATAGTTACCCAGTGCCCAGTCAGCGACATGTAACGCCCCTGTCCATGCCTACTCGTCCAAGTGTCTGTGATGAAATGCACCCTGTCACACACAGAGTTTCTCAAAGAAGCGGTGATGTTGTGTGTGACATGCTGGTGGAGCGCAGGCACACCTTTCTTTGAGAAGTAGTGCCGACTGGGCATCTGGTACTGGGGCACTGCGACGGACATAAGGTCTCGAAAATCCTCTGTGTCCACCAGGCGGAAAGGCAGCATTTCTGCAGCCAAGAGCTTGCAGATGGTGAAATTCAACCTCTTAGCTTTCTCATGGCTAGGAGGAAATGGTCTTTTACTTGTCCACATCTGAGGGACCGAGGGCTGGCTATTGTGCTTAGACGGGGTTGATAAGGGTGTCCCCGGCAAACTGCCGGTCTGTGAGGAAGATGCAGGCGGACATGTTAGGTTGCCTTGATCCAAAGGTGGTGCTATCGATGTCGGACAGCGCTCAAGACTAGAGATGAGCGTTGTTCTACTCGAACTGTTCGCCAATCTCAAATTCGAGCTGTTTTGGGCGGTGTTCGAGCCGGTCGGCGAACACGAACAATTTGAGAAAAATTCGGCTGTTCGAGGTTATGTTCGATAACTGTTCGTGCACCAAAATCATAACTGGATTTTTTCTCAGTAATGATGAAAATTAATGTTAATACGCAGTTTGAGTGTACAGCGGGGCGGGGGGAGGGGCAGGGGATGGATCTCTGCAGGAACAATGAAGATCTTCATTTTTTTTTCTCTTTCCCGCATTTGCAGTGGGGAGGTGCAATCTGTCAGCCTATCAGCAGCGCACACACGGAGCGAAGTGCTTTTTTTCACACAAGCAAGGGCATGTGTGATTGGCAGTGTATGTCACATGTCCTTGCCCTATAAGACCAAGCCATTTTCCCCGTCGCCACCATTTTCTCACTGCTGCAGCTGCGTGTTAGACGGCACCGCTGTTGCTGTGTGCGCTATACCTTGTTAATTTCAAGCCAATTTTCGCACAAATATACAGATAGCTTGGGAGTAGGGAATAGTTGTGATTGCAGTCCTTTTAAGGACTAGGTTACAGCATTTCCTACGACTTTTATCAAGCAGGTCTGTGCTCTTAAATAGATAGATTGTGGGAGTAAAGACTAATTGTAATTGGAGTCCTTTTCAGGACTAGGTTACATCAGTTCCTATCAGTTTTTGCCAGGCAGGTCTGTGCCAGTGCTGTGCAAGTTTTTTTCACAGCATTTGGCTGAATCTAGCAAAGCTAATCCTTTTTGGCCTATTGCAGTGTGTTAGTCAGTGGAGTAGCCTATCTGTGTTGCAAGATATACCACCTGTGTATAGAATACCAATTTTTTTACTGCACCTAGTGAAGTAAAATCTTTTGGGCATAGCATCATTCTATTAGTCCATCTATACTGACCTCCATCAGGTTGCAAACTGAATATAATTTTTTTCTGCATCTAGCTCTGAAAAAATATTTGGGCTTCTAGCAGTGTGTGGGACTTGGTCTATTAGTCCATCTATACTGACCTCCATCAGGTTGCAAATTAAAAATAATTTTTTTCTTCATTTAGCTCTGAAAAAATATTTGGGCTTCTAGCAGTGTGTGGGACTTGTTCTATTAGTCCTTCTATACTGACCTCCAGCAGGTTGCAAATTGAATATAATTTTTTTCTGCATCTAGCTCTGAAAAAATATTTGGGCTTCTAGCGGTGTGTGGGACTTGGTCTATTAGTCCATCTATACTGACCTCCATCAGGTTGCAAATTAAAAATAATTTTTTTCTGCATCTAGCTCTGAAAAAATATTTGGGCTTCTAGCAGTGTGTGGGACTTGGTCTATTAGTCCATCTATACTGACCTCCATCAGGTTGCAAATTAAAAATAATTTTTTTCTTCATTTATCTCTGAAAAAATATTTGGGCTTCTAGCAGTGTGTGGGACTTGTTCTATTAGTCCTTCTATACTGACCTCCAGCAGGTTGCAAATTGAATATAATTTTTTTCTGCATCTAGCTATGAAAAAATATTTGGGCTTCTAGCGGTGTGTGGGACTTGGTCTATTAGTCCATCTATACTGACCTCCATCAGGTTGCAAATTAAAAATAATTTTTTTCTGCATCTAGCTCTGAAAAAATATTTGGGCTTCTAGCAGTGTGTGGGACTTGGTCTATTAGTCCATCTATACTGACCTCCATCAGGTTGCAAATTGAATAAAAAAAATTTCTGCATCTAGCTCTGAAAAAATATTTGGGCTTCTAGCGGTGTGTGGGACTTGGTCTATTAGTCCATCTATACTGACCTCCATCAGGTTGCAAATTAAAAATAATTTTTTTCTTCATTTAGCTCTGAAAAAATATTTGGGCTTCTAGCAGTGTGTGGGACTTGTTCTATTAGTCCTTCTATACTGACCTCCAGCAGGTTGCAAATTGAATATAATTTTTTTCTGCATCTAGCTCTGAAAAAATATTTGGGCTTCTAGCGGTGTGTGGGACTTGGTCTATTAGTCCATCTATACTGACCTCCATCAGGTTGCAAATTAAAAATAATTTTTTTCTGCATCTAGCTCTGAAAAAATATTTGGGCTTCTAGCAGTGTGTGGGACTTGGTCTATTAGTCCATCTATACTGACCTCCATCAGGTTGCAAATTGAATAAAAAAAATTTCTGCATCTAGCTCTGAAAAAATATTTGGGCTTCTAGCGGTGTGTGGGACTTGGTCTATTAGTCCATCTATACTGACCTCCATCAGGTTGCAAATTAAAAATAATTTTTTTCTGCATCTAGCTCTGAAAAAATATTTGGGCTTCTAGCGGTGTGTGGGACTTGGTCTATTAGTCCATCTATACTGACCTCCATCAGGTTGCAAATTAAAAATATTTTTTTTCTGCATCTAGCTCTGAAAAAATATTTGGGCTTTTAGCAGTGTGTGGGACTTGGTCTATTAGTCCATCTATACTGACCTCCATCAGGTTGCAAATTAAAAATAATTTTTTTCTGCATCTAACCCAGCCAATAGTTTTGGCCTAATACCACAGTTTGGCCACTCAGCTCTGCTCAGTTACCATCCATTGTTTTTTTGTGCAAACAACTCCAGAGTTGTGAATTAGTTAACCACCAAAATGAGTGGAAAAAGGCCTGCTGCTGGTGGAAAGGGGAATAGGCGTGTTGGGAAGGGGAAAAAAGGTTGTGTCCGTGGGGTAGGTGCAGAAGAAAGACCATCTTCCAGCCAAACTAAAATGTCTACTTCTTTTAGCGGACATTGTGATAAGATCCCTTTCTTACGGCCACGCCAATCGCTACAAATTCCAGATGAGGCACAAAAACAGCAGGTGCTTCAACGGATATCAAGTGCTCCTTTAAGTGGGCTCTCCTCCACATCAACTTCAACATCACAAATACTCCAGTCCTCAAAGGTGTCACCCAAATTGCACTTGCTTCCTCACAGCTCCCAAATCTCCAGCTGCCCGTCTGAGTATGAGGTAGAACAGATGGTTGAGTCTGCAGAGCTGTTTACTCATACTATAGCCTGGGAATCAGAGGTCGACTCCAGCGCTTCTGTGAATCCAGACGAGGAAATGATCTGCACTGATGCCCAGAATCTTTATGAGTCGGATCCAGGACCAGACGCAGAAGGTTCTGACCATAATGTAGACCCTCATTCCCAAACTGTAACTCCTGTTGGTGGAGACAATGAGGAAGACGATGATAAGACTCAAATACCTGATTGGAGCGACAACTTTAGTTTTTTGTCAGGGCAGGAACAGGTTGGCTCTGAGGACGACGGGTGTGATAACGCACAGGGTGATGATGATGAGGTCGGAGATCCCACTTACTGTCAACCCACAGTCAGCCAAGAGATGAGGTCAGCAGAGGAGGTGGAGGAAGATGCTAGTGACGACGAGGTCAGGTTGCACCTTCCTGGACAGAGACGTAGTACTGGAAGCACGTCAACAACTGCATCCTCAAACACAACTCTGCCTCTCACCACAAGTCGTGGTGGCTCTTCAGGTCGCATGGGTGCTAAGCCTTGCATAGCCTGGGCATTTTTTCAGATCGATAAAGATGACCCAACTCGTGTTATCTGTAACATTTGTCAGCAAAAGCTAAGTAGAGGCCAAAAAATACATAGTTTGAGTACTTCATGCATGAACCGGCACATGGACATGAAGCATAAGTTGCAGTGGGAAGCTCAGTGTGCTACAATGCGGCCTAGCCGGCCGGGCCAACCACCGACTGCCATATCTTGTGCATCCGCGGCCTCTTCATCCTCTGTGACTGGGGGGACAGCAGTCACACCTGTTTTGGGGCGCAGACCTGCCACCTCTTTACCCGCAACAGCCAGCGTGATTGGCAGGTCATCATTTTCTTTGGAGGTGGTAACACCAGCTGGTCTTGAGCTCTGTCCGACATCGATAGCACCACCTTTGGATCAAGGCAACCTAACATGTCCGCCTGCATCTTCCTCACAGACCGGCAGTTTGCCGGGGACACCCTTATCAACCCCGTCTAAGCACAATAGCCAGCCCTCGGTCCCTCAGATGTGGACAAGTAAAAGACCATTTCCTCCTAGCCATGAGAAAGCTAAGAGGTTGAATTTCACCATCTGCAAGCTCTTGGCTACAGAAATGCTGCCTTTCCGCCTGGTGGACACAGAGGATTTTCGAGACCTTATGTCCGTCGCAGTGACCCAGTACCAGATGCCCAGTCGGCACTACTTCTCAAAGAAAGGTGTGCCTGCGCTCCACCAGCATGTCGCACACAACATCACCGCTTCTTTGAGAAACTCTGTGTGTGACAGGGTGCATTTCACCACAGACACTTGGACGAGTAGGCATGGACAGGGGCGTTACATGTCGCTGACTGGGCACTGGGTAACTATGGTGACAGCAGGACAAGGGGCTGCTGTCCAAGTCTTGCCGTCCCCACGAGTTGTGCGTCAATCCTCTTTATGTCAAAGTTCCTTCACTGCTTCTGCCTCCTCAACCTCCTCTCGGTCTTCCACCTGCACCCAAAGCCTGTCTGGTCATGCCACAAGCTTTCTAACTGCGCAGAAGGGATCCTGCACACCTCCTTACTATGCTGGCAGTAGGGCTCAACGTCATCAGGCGGTTTTTACATTGAAATGTCTGGGAAATGTGAGTCACACAGCTGAGGAGTTGTGGTCAGCTCTGGAGAACCAATTTCATGAATGGTTGTCTCCACTGGACCTGAAACCAGGGAAGGCCGTGTGCGACAATGCTGCAAACCTGGGTGCGGCCCTTCGCCGGGGCAATGTCACACACGTGCCTTGTATGGCTCACGTGTTGAACCTGGTTGTCCAGCAATTTTTAGCCCACTATCCCAGACTAGATGGCCTTCTGCAGAGGGCACGGTCGCTGTGTGCTCACTTCCGCCGTTCGCATCCCGCAACTCAGCGACTTACATCTCTACAGAAGTCGTTGGGCCTGCCACTTCACCGGCTAAAATGCGATGTGCCTACCCAGTGGAATTCAACTCTGCACATGTTGCAGCGACTGTGGCAGCACCGACAAGCCCTGGTGCAATATGTTCTGACGTATAGCCTGGGCCAACGAGATTCAGAGGTGGGGCAAATCACGCTGGAGGAGTGGTCTCAGATCAGGGACCTATGCACCCTTCTGCACAGTTTTGAAATGGCGACGAAGATGTTTAGTGCTGACGATGCCATTATCAGCATGACTATTCCGGTGATTTACATGCTGGAGCACATGTTAAACAGAATTCGGAGTCAGGTGGTGGCACAAGAGGAGGTGGAGGAAGTAGAGGAGGAGGAGTTGTATGCGGAAGGGCTAACATCTGCAAGGTCCAGACGGTCGGCAGCACCAAGGCGGCAGGCATGTGAGGGTGGGGGAGATGATTTTACCAGGGCGCATGGTAGCAGCCAAACTAGTGAGGAAGGTGCAGGAGCCCAGGAAGAAGTGGAGGACGAACTGATGGAAGACTCATCAGATGAGGGAGACCTTGATCACATTTCTGTTGTGCGAGGTTGGGGGGAGAGGACAGAGGAAGGAAGCATGATTGTTACCTCGCCACCAACACAACAGGGACTTGGTGCTCCTGGATGCGCAACACACATGAGTGCCTTCTTGCTGCACTACCTGCAACATGACCCTCGAATTGTGAGAATTAGAAATAATCCTGACTACTGGGTTGCCACACTGTTAGATCCCTGGTACAAAAGTAAATTTGCAGAAATTATTCCTGCCATAGAAAGGGATGCACGCATGCAGGAGTATCAGCAGAGACTGTTGCAGAATCTTACATGTGCTTTTCCACAAAATACCAGTGGTGCACGTAGTGAATCTCACAGTTCCAACTTGCCAACCGTGGGACCGTCAAGTGTTCAGCACTCAAACCGTAACAGAACCACAGTATCTGCTGGTAACATCAATTTTGCGGAATCATTTCACCACTTTTGTAGCCCATCCTTTGCAAGGCCACAGGAGACAAGAAGTCTGACACATAGTCAAAGCCTAGAGACGATGGTACAGGAGTATCTCCAAGTAAACATTGAAGCCACGACTGTGTCACTGGACCCTTGCTCTTTTTGGGCTTCCAATCTGGATAAATGGCCGGAGCTAGCCACTTACGCCTTGGAGATCTTGTCATGCCCCGCAGCCAGCGTTCTGTCTGAACGTGTGTTCAGCGCTGCTGGTGGTGTGCTGACAGATAAGCGCACGCGGCTCTCCACTGATAATGTAGACAGACTCACGTTCATAAAGATGAACAAATCATGGATCCGAAACGACTTTTCTACCCCTGTGTCATCCTGGGGAGAGTAAAAGCTTGATGATTGGTTAAAATCACCCTACCAACCGTTTTAAGCTTTCAAATTACTAATCATGTTTATCTGTATCTTGACTGGAAAATAATTTGGGCTTTGTAGCAGTGTGCAGCACTGATCCTATTAGGCCATCTATAATAAGCTTCACCAGATTTAAAATTAAAAATAATTTTTAGCTGCATCTAGCCCGGAAAATAATTTTGGGGCTCCGAGATGCGCAAGACACATAAGTGCCTTCTTGCTGCACTACCTGCAGCATGACCCTCATATTGTCAGAATGCGAAGTAATCATGACTACTGGGTTGCCACACTCTTAGATCCCCCAAACTTTTCGATCAACCTTTTCATTTTAATAAAGACCAAAAAAATTGTCATTTTTGAAATTATAAGCATTAGCAGGTTGTTAGAAACTGAAATCAAACAGTTTTCAACTCAAAACTTTATTCTAGGTGATGTTACATTTTCACATAGGACCCCTTGTTCGAAAGGAGCTTCTGAACTCTCTCGTCCATTGAATTTGTCAGGTTTTGGATGGTTTCTGCTTCAATTGTTTTGCATGAGGACAGAATACCCTCCCAGAGCTGGTGCTTAGATGTGAACTGCCTCCCGCCATCATAGACACTCCTTTTAATGATGCTCCAAAGGTTCTGAATGGGGTAGAGGTCAGGGGAGCATGGGGGTCACACCATAAGTTTGTCCCCTTTTATGCCCATATCAGCCAGAGATGCAAATGTTTTATGTGCAGCATGAGATGGTGCATTATCATGCAGAAAAATGATCTTGCTGTGAAATACACGGTTCTTCTTCTTGAACCATGGCAGGAAGTGCTGTTTGAGAAAATCCACATACATTATGGAGTTCATCTTTAGCGCCTTCAGGGATCCTAAAGGGGCCGACAATCTCTCTCCCCATGATTCCAGCCCAAAACATTACTCCACCTCCTCCTTGTTGGCGCTGTAGCCGTGTTTGCGTGGGGTGTCCATCAACCAGCCATCCTCCACTCCATTCTTCTGGACCATCGAGCGCTGCACGGCACTCATCCGTGAACAAAACAGTTTTGAAATCAGTCTTCATGTAATGTTTGGCCCACTGGAGCCGTTTCTGCTTGTGTGAAGTGGATAGAGGAGGTCGACAGGATGGCGTATGCACAGCTGCAAACCTCTGAAGGACCCTGCATCTTGTTGTTCGGGGGACGTTGGAGGCACAAGCAGCTTCAAAAACTTGTCTGCTGCTATGACAAGGCTTTTTTGACGCTGCTCTTTCAACCTGACGTAATTGCCTGTAGGAAAGAGTCCTCAATTTGCCCTTATCAGCACGCACACGTGTGTACTGGGAATCAGCTACATACTTCTTGATTGCCAAGACACTCCATCCTGATCATCGCACAATGTTGATTGTAGTCATGCCTTGACCTAAACACTCCACAATTTGTTGCTTCTCAGCAGCCGACACATCCTTTTTCTTTCCCATTTTGGCAGAAAATGTAGGCTGCTTAATAATGTGAGAGAGCCTTCTTAAGTAGTCTTGCCTTTCATTGGACACACCTGACAAACTAATTAGCACAGGTGTCTGCAATTGCTTACAGTGATATAAAGAGCCCTGACACACATCACCATCAATGAGTTTAACTGACAAACAAACAAATTCTTCCCTTATCACTCCTAAACACTTTTTGCATAATAATTTGGAACGCGGTGTACATGTGCTTTTCCACAAAACACCAGTGGTTCACGTAGTGAATCTTACAGTTCTAACTTGCCAAACGTGGTCTGTATGGAATTGTTCAATAAGGGGCCCAAAATTAAGATAACATAGATGGGAGAGGTCTCTATGAATAGGAATTCCTAAGTATTTGATACCCTGTGAGGGCCAGGCAAAGGGAAAGTTGGACTGGATGGAATCCTATATGGATTTAGGGAGGGAGACATCGAGGGCCTCAGACTTCGCTGCATTGATTTTAAAATTTTACCATGTAACAATGTGATCTATTTCAGCCATAACAGCAGGGATGGATATATGTGATTGAGTGATATATACTAGGACATCATCAGCAAATAGAGAGCACTTGTACTCGGTGCCTCCCACCTCAATCCACCTAATATTGGGGTTATGGCGAATTGATGAGAGCAGGTGCTCCGTCACTAGGATGTATAAGAGAGGGGACAGAGGACATCCCTGCCTTGTCCCATTGGTGATTGTGAAAGGTGATGAAAATGTTCTGACGCACCCCCTGGGCCTTGGGACACCCGGAGCCGGACCCTTTTTGGTGGATGCTGGTGGTTGTAGTCTTCGTGGCGGCGATCCGGTTCCGTGGCTCAGGGCGGTCAAACCAGTGGCGGAACTATTTATGTGGTTTTGATGTTTAAATGTCCGACTACGCCACCCGTGGATTGCGGTCAGAGTGAACCGCCGCTACAGGGCAGACCGCTAAGGCTGGTGTTGTGGGTGCAGCAGAGCGTAGCATAACTCCCCACGGGAGGAGTATAGCCTCAGGGCAGTGTATGCGGAGGATGGGGGTGATGGTGCAGGGCAGCAGCAGTAACGACACGGAGTCAGTGATGCAGTTCAGGGCCTTTACTCACAGTTCTTATTATCCAGACCACGTCTGCAGGTAACGGCTGCCCACGTCGTACTGTGCTCACCAGGTGAGGGGCTCAGACAACTCCCAGATAACTTTGGAGCGCTTCACAGGACCCCCTTTGTGTGTCTATTGTCTGGCCTTTCTTACCAACACTTCTGTCCGGCTGCCTCGGGCCTCCTCTTGGTAAACTTGGCGCCAGTTTCCCTGACCCTATGTGGTGCCTTCCTAGCGGGTGGAGCAAGGGGCTGCGCCACATAAAATGTCAGAGCCTCCGGTTTCTAGCTGAGGGTCATTTCCTGCCTCCACTAGTTCGGGGACCGGTCTCCCCCTTTGGCCTGACCCCTCCACGCAGGTGGATTCGGGCGTGCGGTGGCGACTCCCCCGTCCGCACCCCTGGGATCCCTTCATTCCTCGTTCCTGGAGCCTTCTCCGCTCCTCTTCCTTCCTTCTCCCTCTTCCAGGCCTGGGCCTCTGTTACTAGGCCCGCCTCCGGAGCAGAGCTCATGCAGAGCCCCTGCTCCCTGCCACTTCTGCTCAGACTTCTCTGCACTGAACTAAGATGGTGCCCACCTTTTATACTCCCTTCTCAATGCACCCAGGAACTGCTTCCTCCCTGCTCCTGCACTGCAGGGTTCCCCTTCCTCAGTGTTCCCTCCCCCCACTCCAGCCAGGGACAGGGACTGTCGTGCCCATCTCAGGGGCATATTGGTCGCCCTGCCCCACTGCAATGTGGTGTAATGCATGCAGGTGTCGGGTCCTGATCCACACTCCATCCTTATCTGAGAGTGAGATATCACACCTCTGGGTGAGGTGCAATACGTCTGTAGCAACCGAGCCCTCGGTGCTACAGTTCCATTTATCTTCAGCCTAGGTGACGTATTGTGATACAGGGCCGTGATTTTGGCTATAAAAGGGTCCCCTAGACCCCTACCCCAAGCTTTTTAAGAGAATCATATATGGCGTGCCAGGAGACTCTATGGAATGCTTTCTCAGCATCCAACGAGAGTATCTACTTACAAATTTTTAACTGCATCTAGCCCAGGAAATACTTTGTGCCTAGTAGCAGTGTCTGCTAGTCAGCGGATTATCCCGGCTGTTAAGCAAGCTACACCACCTGTAGTTTGGACACTTAATTTTTTCAAAGGAAATGCTTCGGGACCACGGGATACTCAGTGAAGAGCATCAGGAGGCACCCCAAGGCATAGGGGCTGGGACTGGCACTAGGATGCCTTGCGGTGGACAGCCGAGCTCGATCCTTATAAAAGCTTTTTAACTGCAGCAGCTTTAGTGGACGCTACTGGAGCTGGAATTACGCGGCTGCTGGCATGAGACTTGCCCTCCAATAGATCCTTGTAAATGGATTTAAAGTGTATTCATTCAAATTAGAGGGACAATTTAAATTAAAAAGCTTAGAGCTGCCTCCACCACAGGGGGGCTCTCTCGACCCACCAGCGGACAGGCACCAGTATTGGGAGAGGGGGGCTGGCCGTCAGGGTTCACCGCGGCTCTGGCACAAACCCGGCGACACGGAGGTGGCACGGGTAGGAGCGGACTGGCCGTGTCGGCTTCTCACTTTTTGGATTTTAGAAGGGCATGACATGCCTATATCTGTGTCTCCCCCTCCTTTTACTCCTCCACCTCTTTTCTTTTCGCATGACTATATGTACTTGTCACTTTTCCATGTGTTAGTTGTGTCTTCTGAGCAGTTTGTCAGCTTTTGGACACCTTTGAAGGTGTTTTCTATGTGTTTCTATGTGTTTTTGTTTGCCTGCCATTGGTTTTAACGGTGTTCGAAGGTGTTCGACGAACAGTTCGACGAACAGTTCGGCGAACACACGGGTGTTCGACGAACCGAACCGAACTCGAACACTACGGGGGTGGCTCAACACTACTCAAGACCAGCTGGTGTTACCACCTCCAAAGAAAATGATGACCTGCCAATCACGCTGGCTGTTGCGGGTAAAGAGGTGGCAGGTCTGCGCCCCAAAACAGGTGTGACTGCTGTCCCCCCAGTCACAGAGGATGAAGAGGCCGCGGATGCACAAGATATGGCAGACGGTGGTTGGCCCGGCCGGCTAGGCCGCATTGTAGCACACTGAGCTTCCCACTGCAACTTATGCTTCATGTCCATGTGCCGGTTCATGCATGAAGTACTCAAACTATGTATTTTTTGGCCTCTACTTAGCTTTTGCTGACAAATGTTACAGATAACACGAGTTGGGTCATCTTTATCGATCTGAAAAAATGCCCAGGCTATGCAAGGCTTAGCACCCATGCGACCTGAAGAGCCACCACGACTTGTGGTGAGAGGCAGAGTTGTGTTTGAGGATGCAGTTGTTGACGTGCTTCCAGTACTACGTCTCTGTCCAGGAAGGCGCAACCTGACCTCGTCGTCACTAGCATCTTCCTCCACCTCCTCTGCTGACCTCATCTCTTGGCTGACTGTGGGTTGACAGTAAGTCGGATCTCCGACCTCATCATCATCACCCTGTGCGTTATCACACCCGTCATCCTCAGAGCCAACCTGTTCCTGCCCTGACAAAAAACTAAAGTTGTCGCTCCAATCAGGTATTTGAGTCTTATCATCGTCTTCCTCATTGTCTCCACCAACAGGAGTTACAGTTTGGGAATGAGGGTCTACATTATGGTCAGAACCTTCTGCGTCTGGTCCTGGATCCGACTCATAAAGATTCTGGGCATCAGTGCAGATCATTTCCTCGTCTGGATTCACAGAAGCGCTGGAGTCGACCTCTGATTCCCAGGCTATAGTATGAGTAAACAGCTCTGCAGACTCAACCATCTGTTCTACCTCATACTCAGACGGGCAGCTGGAGATTTGGGAGCTGTGAGGAAGCAAGTGCGATTTGGGTGACACCTTTGAGGACTGGAGTATTTGTGATGTTGAAGTTGATGTGGAGGAGAGCCCACTTAAAGGAGCACTTGATATCCGTTGAAGCACCTGCTGTTTTTGTGCCTCATCTGGAATTTGTAGCGATTGGCGTGGCCGTAAGAAAGGGATCTTATCACATTGTCCGCTAAAAGAAGTAGACATTTTAGTTTGGCTGGAAGATGGTCTTTCTTCTGCACCTACCCCACGGACACAACCTTTTTTCCCCTTCCCAACACGCCTATTCCCCTTTCCACCAGCAGCAGGCCTTTTTCCACTTATTTTGGTGGTTAACTAATTCACAACTCTGGAGTTGTTTGCACAAAAAAACAATGGATGGTAACCGAGCAGAGCTGAGTGGCCAAATTGTGGTATTAGGCCAAAACTATTGGCTGGGTTAGATGCAGAAAAAAATTATTTTTAATTTGCAACCTGATGGAGGTCAGTATAGATGGACTAATATACCAAGTCCCACACACTGCTAGAAGCCCAAATATTTTTTCAGAGCTAGATGCAGAAAAAAATTATTTTTAATTTGCAACCTGATGGAGGTCAGTATAGATGGACTAATAGACCAAGTCCCACACACCGCTAGAAGCCCAAATATTTTTTCAGAGCTAGATGCAGAAAAAAAATATTTTTAAATTGCAACCTGATGGAGGTTAGTATAGATGGACTAATAGACCAAGTCCCACACACCGCTAGAAGCCCAAATATTTTTTCAGAGCTAGATGCAAAAATTTTTTTTATTCAATTTGCAACCTGATGGAGGTCAGTATAGATGGACTAATAGACCAAGTCCCACACACTGCTAGAAGCCCAAATATTTTTTCAGAGCTAGATGCAGAAAAAAATTATTTTTAATTTGCAACCTGATGGAGGTCAGTATAGATGGACTAATAGACCAAGTCCCACACACTGCTAGAAGCCCAAATATTTTTTCAGAGCTAGATGCAGAAAAAAATTATATTCAATTTGCAACCTGCTGGAGGTCAGTATAGAAGGACTAATAGAACAAGTCCCACACACTGCTAGAAGCCCAAATATTTTTATAGAGCTAAATGAAGAAAAAAATTATTTTTAATTTGCAACCTGATGGAGGTCAGTATAGATGGACTAATAGACCAAGTCCCACACACTGCTAGAAGCCCAAATATTTTTTCAGAGCTAGATGCAGAAAAAAATTATTTTTAATTTGCAACCTGATGGAGGTCAGTATAGATGGACTAATAGACCAAGCCCCACACACCGCTAGAAGCCCAAATATTTTTTCAGAGCTAGATGCAGAAAAAAATTATTTTTAATTTGCAACCTGATGGAGGTCAGTATAGATGGACTAATAGACCAAGTCCCACACACCGCTAGAAGCCCAAATATTTTTTCAGAGCTAGATGCAGAAAATTTTTTTATTCAATTTGCAACCTGATGGAGGTCAGTATAGATGGACTAATAGACCAAGTCCCACACACTGCTAGAAGCCCAAATATTTTTTCAGAGCTAGATGCAGAAAAAAATTATTTTTAATTTGCAACCTGATGGAGGTCAGTATAGATGGACTAATAGACCAAGTCCCACACACCGCTAGAAGCCCAAATATTTTTTCAGAGCTAGATGCAGAAAAAAATTATATTCAATTTGCAACCTGCTGGAGGTCAGTATAGAAGGACTAATAGAACAAGTCCCACACACTGCTAGAAGCCCAAATATTTTTTCAGAGATAAATGAAGAAAAAAATTATTTTTAATTTGCAACCTGATGGAGGTCAGTATAGATGGACTAATAGACCAAGTCCCACACACTGCTAGAAGCCCAAATATTTTTTCAGAGCTAGATGCAGAAAAAAATTATTTTTAATTTGCAACCTGATGGAGGTCAGTATAGATGGACTAATAGACCAAGTCCCACACACCGCTAGAAGCCCAAATATTTTTTCAGAGCTAGATGCAGAAAAAAATTATATTCAATTTGCAACCTGCTGGAGGTCAGTATAGAAGGACTAATAGAACAAGTCCCACACACTGCTAGAAGCCCAAATATTTTTTCAGAGCTAAATGAAGAAAAAAATTATTTTTAATTTGCAACCTGATGGAGGTCAGTATAGATGGACTAATAGACCAAGTCCCACACACTGCTAGAAGCCCAAATATTTTTTCAGAGCTAGATGCAGAAAAAAATTATATTCAGTTTGCAACCTGATGGAGGTCAGTATAGATGGACTAATAGAATGATGCTATGCCCAAAAGATTTTACTTCACTAGGTGCAGTAAAAAAATTGGTATTCTATACACAGGTGGTATATCTTGCAACACAGATAGGCTACTCCACTGACTAACACACTCTGCAATAGGCCAAAAAGGATTAGCTTTGCTAGATTCAGCCAAATGCTGTGAAAAACACTTGCACAGCACTGGCACAGACCTGCCTGGCAAAAACTGATAGGAACTGATGTAACCTAGTCCTGAAAAGGACTCCAATTACAATTAGTCTTTACTCCCACAATCTATCTATTTAAGAGCACAGACCTGCTTCATAAAAGTCGTAGGAAATGCTGTAACCTAGTCCTTAAAAGGACTGCAATCACAACTATTCCCTACTCCCAAGCTATCTGTATATTTGTGCGAAAATTGGCTTGAAATTAACAAGGTATAGCGCACACAGCAACAGCGGTGCCGTCTAACACGCAGCTGCAGCAGTGAGAAAATGGTGGCGACGGGGAAAATGGCTTGGTCTTATAGGGCAAGGACATGTGACATACACTGCCAATCACACATGCCCTTGCTTGTGTGAAAAAAAGCACTTCGCTCCGTGTGTGCGCTGCTGATAGGCTGACAGATTGCACCTCCCCACTGCAAATGCGGGAAAGAGAAAAAAAAATGGAGATCTTCATTGTTCCTGCAGAGATCCATCCCCTGCCCCTCCCCCCACCCCGCTGTACACTCAAACTGCGTATTAACATTAATTTTCATCATTACTGAGAAAAAATCCAGTTATGATTTTGGTGCACGAACAGTTATCGAACATAACCTCGAACAGCCGAATTTTTCTCAAATTGTTCGTGTTCGCCGACCGGCTCGAACACCGCCCAAAACAGCTCGAATTTGAGATTGGCGAACAGTTCGAGTAGAACAACGCTCATCTCTATCCATGATTTGTTCATCTTTAAGAACGTGAGTCTGTCTACATTATCAGTGGAGAGCCGCGTGCGCTTATCTGTCAGCACACCACCAGCAGCGCTGAACACACGTTCAGACAGAACGCTGGCTGCGGGGCATGACAAGATCTCCAAGGCGTAAGTGGCTAGCTCCGGCCATTTATCCAGATTGGAAGCCCAAAAAGAGCAAGGGTCCAGTGACACAGTCGTGGCTTCAATGTTTACTTGGAGATACTCCTGTACCATCGTCTCTAGGCGTTGACTATGTGTCAGACTTCTTGTCTCCTGTGGCCTTGCAAAGGATGGGCTAAAAAAGTGGTGAAATGATTCCGCAAAATTGATGTTACCAGCAGATACTGTGGTTCTGTTACGGTTTGAGTGCTGAACACTTGACGGTCCCACGGTTGGCAAGTTGGAACTGTGAGATTCACTACGTGCACCACTGGTATTTTGTGGAAAAGCACATGTAAGATTCTGCAACAGTCTCTGCTGATACTCCTGCATGCGTGCATCCCTTTCTATGGCAGGAATAATTTCTGCAAATTTACTTTTGTACCGGGGATCTAACAGTGTGGCAACCCAGTAGTCAGGATTATTTCTAATTCTCACAATTTGAGGGTCATGTTGCAGGTAGTGCAGCAAGAAGGCACTCATGTGTGTTGCGCATCCAGGAGCACCAAGTCCCTGTTGTGTTGGTGGCGAGGTAACAATCATGCTTCCTTCCTCTGTCCTCTCCCCCCAACCTCGCACAACAGAAATGTGATCAAGGTCTCCCTCATCTGATGAGTCTTCCATCAGTTCGTCCTCCACTTCTTCCTGGGCTCCTGCACCTTCCTCACTAGTTTGGCTGCTACCATGCGCCCTGGTAAAACCATCTCCCCCACCCTCACATGCCTGCCGCCTTGGTGCTGCCGACCGTCTGGACCTTGCAGATGTTAGCCCTTCCGCATACAACTCCTCCTCCTCTACTTCCTCCACCTCCTCTTGTGCCACCACCTGACTCCGAATTCTGTTTAACATGTGCTCCAGCATGTAAATCACCGGAATAGTCATGCTGATAATGGCATCGTCAGCACTAAACATCTTCGTCGCCATTTCAAAACTGTGCAGAAGGGTGCATAGGTCCCTGATCTGAGACCACTCCTCCAGCGTGATTTGCCCCACCTCTGAATCTCGTTGGCCCAGGCTATACGTCAGAACGTATTGCACCAGGGCTTGTCGGTGCTGCCACAGTCGCTGCAACATGTGCAGAGTTGAATTCCACCGGGTAGGCACATCGCATTTTAGCCGGTGAAGTGGCAGGCCCAACGACTTCTGTAGAGATGTAAGTCGCTGAGCTGCGGGATGCGAATGGCGGAAGTGAGCACACAGCGACCGTGCGCTCTGCAGAAGGCCATCTAGTCTGGGATAGTGGGCTAAAAATTGCTGGACAACCAGGTTCAACACGTGAGCCATACAAGGCACGTGTGTGACATTGCCCCGGCGAAGGGCCGCACCCAGGTTTGCAGCATTGTCGCACACGGCCTTCCCTGGTTTCAGGTCCAGTGGAGACAACCATTCATGAAATTGGTTCTCCAGAGCTGACCACAACTCCTCAGCTGTGTGACTCACATTTCCCAGACATTTCAATGTAAAAACCGCCTGATGACGTTGAGCCCTACTGCCAGCATAGTAAGGAGGTGTGCAGGATCCCTTCTGCGCAGTTAGAAAGCTTGTGGCATGACCAGACAGGCTTTGGGTGCAGGTGGAAGACCGAGAGGAGGTTGAGGAGGCAGAAGCAGTGGAGGAACTTTGACATAAAGAGGATTGACGCACAACTCGTGGGGACGGCAAGACTTGGACAGCAGCCCCTTGTCCTGCTGTCACCATAGTTACCCAGTGCCCAGTCAGCGACATGTAACGCCCCTGTCCATGCCTACTCGTCCAAGTGTCTGTGGTGAAATGCACCCTGTCACACACAGAGTTTCTCAAAGAAGCGGTGATGTTGTGTGCGACATGCTGGTGGAGCGCAGGCACACCTTTCTTTGAGAAGTAGTGCCGACTGGGCATCTGGTACTGGGGCACTGCGACGGACATAAGGTCTCGAAAATCCTCTGTGTCCACCAGGCGGAAAGGCAGCATTTCTGTAGCCAAGAGCTTGCAGATGGTGAAATTCAACCTCTTAGCTTTCTCATGGCTAGGAGGAAATGGTCTTTTACTTGTCCACATCTGAGGGACCGAGGGCTGGCTATTGTGCTTAGACGGGGTTGATAAGGGTGTCCCCGGCAAACTGCCGGTCTGTGAGGAAGATGCAGGCGGACATGTTAGGTTGCCTTGATCCAAAGGTGGTGCTATTGATGTCGGACAGCGCTCAACACCAGCTGGTGTTACCACCTCCAAAGAAAATGATGACCTGCCAATCACGCTGGCTGTTGCGGGTAAAGAGGTGGCAGGTCTGCGCCCCAAAACAGGTGTGACTGCTGTCCCCCCAGTCACAGAGGATGAAGAGGCCGCGGATGCACAAGATATGGCAGATGGTGATTGGCCCGGCCAGCTAGGCCGCATTGTAGCACACTGAGCTTCCCACTGCAACTTATGCTTCATGTCCATGTGCCGGTTCATGCATGAAGTACTCAAACTATGTATTTTTTGGCCTCTACTTAGCTTTTGCTGACAAATGTTACAGATAACACGAGTTGGGTCATCTTTATCGATCTGAAAAAATGCCCAGGCTATGCAAGGCTTAGCACCCATGCGACCTGAAGAGCCACCACGACTTGTGGTGAGAGGCAGAGTTGTGTTTGAGGATGCAGTTGTTGACGTGCTTCCAGTACTACGTCTCTGTCCAGGAAGGCGCAACCTGACCTCGTCGTCACTAGCATCTTCCTCCACCTCCTCTGCTGACCTCATCTCTTGGCTGACTGTGGGTTGACAGTAAGTCGGATCTCCGACCTCATCATCATCACCCTGTGTGTTATCACACCCGTCGTCCTCAGAGCCAACCTGTTCCTGCCCTGACAAAAAACTAAAGTTGTCGCTCCAATCAGGTATGTGAGTCTTATCATCGTCTTCCTCATTGTCTCCACCAACAGGAGTTACAGTTTGGGAATGAGGGTCTACATTATGGTCAGAACCTTCTGCGTCTGGTCCTGGATCCGACTCATAAAGATTCTGGGCATCAGTGCAGATCATTTCCTCGTCTGGATTCACAGAAGCGCTGGAGTCGACCTCTGATTCCCAGGCTATAGTATGAGTAAACAGCTCTGCAGACTCAACCATCTGTTCTACCTCATACTCAGACGGGCAGCTGGAGATTTGGGAGCTGTGAGGAAGCAAGTGCGATTTGGGTGACACCTTTGAGGACTGGAGTATTTGTGATGTTGAAGTTGATGTGGAGGAGAGCCCACTTAAAGGAGCACTTGATATCCGTTGAAGCACCTGCTGTTTTTGTGCCTCATCTGGAATTTGTAGCGATTGGCGTGGCCGTAAGAAAGGGATCTTATCACATTGTCCGCTAAAAGAAGTAGACATTTTAGTTTGGCTGGAAGATGGTCTTTCTTCTGCAGATGTTACTGTTGCTTTAACACCTACCCCACGGACACAACCTTTTTTCCCCTTCTCAACACGCCTATTCCCCTTTCCACCAGCAGCAGGCCTTTTTCCACTCATTTTGGTGGTTAACTAATTCACAACTCTGGAGTTGTTTGCACAAAAAAACAATGGATGGTAACCGAGCAGAGCTGAGTGGCCAAACTGTGGTATTAGGCCAAAACTATTGGCTGGGTTAGATGCAGAAAAAAATTATTTTGAATTTGCAACCTGATGGAGGTCAGTATAGATGGACTAATACAAATAGTCCCACACACAGCTAGAAGCCCAAATATTTTTTCAGAGGTACTGTAGATGCAGAAAAAAATTATATTCAATTTGCAACCTGCTGGAGGTCAGTATAGAAGGACTAATAGAACAAGTCCCACACACTGCTAGAAGCCCAAATATTTTTTCAGAGCTAAATGAAGAAAAAAATTATTTTTAATTTGCAACCTGATGGAGGTCAGTATAGAAGGACTAATAGACCAAGTCCCACACACTGCTAGAAGCCCAAATATTTTTTCAGAGCTAGATGCAGAAAAAAATTATTTTTAATTTGCAACCTGATGGAGGTCAGTATAGATGGACTAATAAACCAAGTCCCACACACTGCTAGAAGCCCAAATATTTTTTCAGAGCTAGATGCAGAAAAAAATTATTTTTAATTTGCAACCTGATGGAGGTCAGTATAGATGGACTAATAGACCAAGTCCCACACACTGCTAGAAGCCCAAATATTTTTTCAGAGCTAGATGCAGAAAAAAATTATTTTTAATTTGCAACCTGATGGAGGTCTGTATAGATGGACTAATAGACCAAGTCCCACACACCGCTAGAAGCCCAACTATTTTTTCAGAGCTAGATGCAGAAAAAAATTATTTTTAATTTGCAACCTGATGGAGGTCAGTATAGATGGACTAATAGACCAAGTCCCACACACTGCTAGAAGCCCAAATATTTTTTCAGAGCTAGATGCAGAAAAAAAATATTTTTAATTTGCAACCTGATGGAGGTCAGTATAGATGGACTAATAGACCAAGTCCCACACACCGCTAGAAGCCCAACTATTTTTTCAGAGCTAGATGCAGAAAAAAATTATATTCAATTTGCAACCTGCTGGAGGTCAGTATAGAAGGACTAATAGAACAAGTCCCACACAATGCTAGAAGCCCAAATATTTTTTCAGAGCTAAATGAAGAAAAAAATTATTTTTAATTTGCAACCTGATGGAGGTCAGTATAGATGGACTAATAGACCAAGTCCCACACACTGCTAGAAGCCCAAATATTTTTTCAGAGCTAGATGCAGAAAAAAATTATTTTTAATTTGCAACCTGATGGAGGTCAGTATAGATGGACTAATAGACCAAGTCCCACACACTGCTAGAAGCCCAAATATTTTTTCAGAGCTAGATGCAGAAAAAAATTACTTTTAATTTGCAACCTGATGGAGGTCAGTATAGATGGACTAATAGACCAAGTCCCACACACTGCTAGAAGCCCAAATATTTTTTCAGAGCTAGATGCAGAAAAAAATTATTTTTAATTTGCAACCTGATGGAGGTCAGTATAGATGGACTGATAGACCAAGTCCCACACACTGCTAGAAGCCCAAATATTTTTTCAGAGCTAAATGAAGAAAAAAATTATTTTTAATTTGCAATCTGATGGAGGTCAGTATAGATGGACAAATAGACCAAGTCCCACACACTGCTAGAAGCCCAAATATTTTTTCAGAGCTAGATGCAGAAAAAAACTATTTTTAATTTGCAACCTGATGGAGGTCAGTATAGATGGACTAATAGACCAAGTCCCACACACTGCTAGAAGCCCAAATATTTTTTCAGAGCTAGATGCAGAAAAAAAATATTTTTAATTTGCAACCTGATGGAGGTCAGTATAGATGGACTAATAGACCAAGTCCCACACACCGCTAGAAGCCCAACTATTTTTTCAGAGCTAGATGCAGAAAAAAATTATATTCAATTTGCAACCTGCTGGAGGTCAGTATAGAAGGACTAATAGAACAAGTCCCACACACTGCTAGAAGCCCAAATATTTTTTCAGAGCTAAATGAAGAAAAAAATTATTTTTAATTTGCAACCTGATGGAGGTCAGTATAGATGGACTAATAGACCAAGTCCCACACACTGCTAGAAGCCCAAATATTTTTTCAGAGCTAGATGCAGAAAAAAATTATTTTTAATTTGCAACCTGATGGAGGTCAGTATAGATGGACTAATAGACCAAGTCCCACACACTGCTAGAAGCCCAAATATTTTTTCAGAGCTAGATGCAGAAAAAAATTACTTTTAATTTGCAACCTGATGGAGGTCAGTATAGATGGACTAATAGACCAAGTCCCACACACTGCTAGAAGCCCAAATATTTTTTCAGAGCTAAATGAAGAAAAAAATTATTTTTAATTTGCAATCTGATGGAGGTCAGTATAGATGGACTAATAGACCAAGTCCCACACACTGCTAGAAGCCCAAATATTTTTTCAGAGCTAGATGCAGAAAAAAACTATTTTTAATTTGCAACCTGATGGAGGTCAGTATAGATGGACTAATAGACCAAGTCCCACACATTGCTAGAAGCCCAAATATTTTTTCAGAGCTAGATGCAGAAAAAAATTATTTTTAATTTGCAACCTGCTGGAGGTCAGTATAGATTGACTAATAGACCAAGTCCCACACACTGCTAGAAGCCCAAATATTTTTTCAGAGCTAAATGAAGAAAAAAATTATTTTTAATTTGCAACCTGATGGAGGTCAGTATAGATGGACTAATAGACCAAGTCCCACACACTGCTAGAAGCCCAAATATTTTTTCAGAGCTAGATGCAGAAAAAAATTATTTTTAATTTGCAACCTGATGGAGGTCAGTATAGATGGACTAATAGACCAAGTCCCACACACTGCTAGAAGCCCAAATATTTTTTCAAAGCTAGATGCAGAAAAAAATTATTTTTAATTTGCAACCTGATGGAGGTCAGTATAGATGGACTAATAGACCAAGTCCCACACACTGCTAGAAGCCCAAATATTTTTTAAGAGCTAGATGCAGAAAAAAATTATTTTTAATTTGCAACCTGATGGAGGTCAGTATAGATGGACTAATAGACCAAGTCCCACACACCGCTAGAAGCCCAACTATTTTTTCAGAGCTAGATGCAGAAAAAAATTATTTTTAATTTGCAACCTGATGGAGGTCAGTATAGATGGACTAATAGACCAAGTCCCACACACTGCTAGAAGCCCAAATATTTTTTCAGAGCTAGATGCAGAAAAAAATTATTTTTAATTTGCAACCTGATGGAGGTCAGTATAGATGGACTAATAGACCAAGTCCCACACACCGCTAGAAGCCCAACTATTTTTTCAGAGCTAGATGCAGAAAAAAATTATATTCAATTTGGAACCTGCTGGAGGTCAGTATAGAAGGACTAATAGAACAAGTCCCACACACTGCTAGAAGCCCAAATATTTTTTCAGAGCTAAATGAAGAAAAAAATTATTTTTAATTTGCAACCTGATGGAGGTCAGTATAGATGGACTAATAGACCAAGTCCCACACACTGCTAGAAGCCCAAATATTTTTTCAGAGCTAGATGAAGAAAAAAATTATTTTTAATTTGCAACCTGATGGAGGTCAGTATAGATGGACTAATAGACCAAGTCCCACACACTGCTAGAAGCCCAAATATTTTTTCAGAACTAGATGCAGAAAAAAATTACTTTTAATTTGCAACCTGATGGAGGTCAGTATAGATGGACTAATAGACCAAGTCCCACACACTGCTAGAAGCCCAAATATTTTTTCAGAGCTAGATGCAGAAAAAAATTATTTTTAATTTGCAACCTGATGGAGGTCAGTATAGATGGACTAATAGACCAAGTCCCACACACTGCTAGAAGCCCAAATATTTTTTCAGCGCTAAATGAAGAAAAAAATTATTTTTAATTTGCAATCTGATGGAGGTCAGTATAGATGGACTAATAGACCAAGTCCCACACACTGCTAGAAGCCCAAATATTTTTTCAGAGCTAGATGCAGAAAAAAACTATTTTTAATTTGCAACCTGATGGAGGTCAGTATAGATGGACTAATAGACCAAGTCCCACACACTGCTAGAAGCCCAAATATTTTTTCAGAGCTAGATGCAGAAAAAAATTATTTTTAATTTGCAACCTGATGGAGGTCAGTATAGATTGACTAATAGACCAAGTCCCACACACTGCTAGAAGCCCAAATATTTTTTCAGAGCTAGATGCAGAAAAAAATTATTTTTAATTTGCAACCTGATGGAGGTCAGTATAGATGGACTAATAGACCAAGTCCCACACACCGCTAGAAGCCCAACTATTTTTTCAGAGCTAGATGCAGAAAAAAATTATTTTTAATTTGCAACCTGATGGAGGTCAGTATAGATGGACTAATAGACCAAGTCCCACACACTGCTAGAAGCCCAAATATTTTTTCAGAGCTAGATGCAGAAAAAAAATATTTTTAATTTGCAACCTGATGGAGGTCAGTATAGATGGACTAATAGACCAAGTCCCACACACCGCTAGAAGCCCAACTATTTTTTCAGAGCTAGATGCAGAAAAAAATTATATTCAATTTGCAACCTGCTGGAGGTCAGTATAGAAGGACTAATAGAACAAGTCCCACACACTGCTAGAAGCCCAAATATTTTTTCAGAGCTAAATGAAGAAAAAAATTATTTTTAATTTGCAACCTGATGGAGGTCAGTATAGATGGACTAATAGACCAAGTCCCACACACTGCTAGAAGCCCAAATATTTTTTCAGAGATAAATGAAGAAAAAAATTATTTTTAATTTGCAATCTGATGGAGGTCAGTATAGATGGACTAATAGACCAAGTCCCACACACTGCTAGAAGCCCAAATATTTTTTCAGAGCTAGATCCAGAAAAAAACTATTTTTAATTTGCAACCTGATGGAGGTCAGTATAGATGGACTAATAGACCAAGTCCCACACACTGCTAGAAGCCCAAATATTTTTTCAGAGCTAGATGCAGAAAAAAATTATTTTTAATTTGCAACCTGATGGAGGTCAGTATAGATTGACTAATAGACCAAGTCCCACACACTGCTAGAAGCCCAAATATTTTTTGAGAGCTAAATGAAGAAAAAAAATATTTTTAATTTGCAACCTGATGGAGGTCAGTATAGATGGACTAATAGACCAAGTCCCACACACTGCTAGAAGCCCAAATATTTTTTCAGAGCTAGATGCAGAAAAAAATTATTTTTAATTTGCAACCTGATGGAGGTCAGTATAGATGGACTAATAGACCAAGTCCCACACACTGCTAGAAGCCCAAATATTTTTTCAAAGCTAGATGCAGAAAAAAATTATTTTTAATTTGCAACCTGATGGAGGTCAGTATAGATGGACTAATAGACCAAGTCCCACACACTGCTAGAAGCCCAAATATTTTTTAAGAGCTAGATGCAGAAAAAAATTATTTTTAATTTGCAACCTGATGGAGGTCAGTATAGATGGACTAATAGACCAAGTCCCACACACCGCTAGAAGCCCAACTATTTTTTCAGAGCTAGATGCAGAAAAAAATTATTTTTAATTTGCAACCTGATGGAGGTCAGTATAGATGGACTAATAGACCAAGTCCCACACACTGCTAGAAGCCCAAATATTTTTTCAGAGCTAGATGCAGAAAAAAATTATTTTTAATTTGCAACCTGATGGAGGTCAGTATAGATGGACTAATAGACCAAGTCCCACACACCGCTAGAAGCCCAACTATTTTTTCAGAGCTAGATGCAGAAAAAAATTATATTCAATTTGCAACCTGCTGGAGGTCAGTATAGAAGGACTAATAGAACAAGTCCCACACACTGCTAGAAGCCCAAATATTTTTTCAGAGCTAAATGAAGAAAAAAATTATTTTTAATTTGCAACCTGATGGAGGTCAGTATAGATGGACTAATAGACCAAGTCCCACACACTGCTAGAAGCCCAAATATTTTTTCAGAGCTAGATGAAGAAAAAAATTATTTTTAATTTGCAACCTGATGGAGGTCAGTATACATGGACTAATAGACCAAGTCCCACACACTGCTAGAAGCCCAAATATTTTTTCAGAACTAGATGCAGAAAAAAATTACTTTTAATTTGCAACCTGATGGAGGTCAGTATAGATGGACTAATAGACCAAGTCCCACACACTGCTAGAAGCCCAAATATTTTTTCAGAGCTAGATGCAGAAAAAAATTATTTTTAATTTGCAACCTGATGGAGGTCAGTATAGATGGACTAATAGACCAAGTCCCACACACTGCTAGAAGCCCAAATATTTTTTCAGAGCTAAATGAAGAAAAAAATTATTTTTAATTTGCAATCTGATGGAGGTCAGTATAGATGGACTAATAGACCAAGTCCCACACACTGCTAGAAGCCCAAATATTTTTTTCAGAGCTAGATGCAGAAAAAAACTATTTTTAATTTGCAACCTGATGGAGGTCAGTATAGATGGACTAATAGACCAAGTCCCACACACTGCTAGAAGCCCAAATATTTTTTCAGAGCTAGATGCAGAAAAAAATTATTTTTAATTTGCAACCTGATGGAGGTCAGTATAGATTGACTAATAGACCAAGTCCCACACACTGCTAGAAGCCCAAATATTTTTTCAGAGCTAGATGCAGAAAAAAATTACTTTTAATTTGCAACCTGATGGAGGTCAGTATAGATGGACTAATAGACCAAGTCCCACACACCGCTAGAAGCCCAACTATTTTTTCAGAGCTAGATGCAGAAAAAAATTATTTTTAATTTGCAACCTGATGGAGGTCAGTATAGATGGACTAATAGACCAAGTCCCACACACTGCTAGAAGCCCAAATATTTTTTCAGAGCTAGATGCAGAAAAAAAATATTTTTAATTTGCAACCTGATGGAGGTCAGTATAGATGGACTAATAGACCAAGTCCCACACACCGCTAGAAGCCCAACTATTTTTTCAGAGCTAGATGCAGAAAGAAATTATATTCAATTTGCAACCTGCTGGAGGTCAGTATAGAAGGACTAATAGAACAAGTCCCACAAACTGCTAGAAGCCCAAATATTTTTTCAGAGCTAAATGAAGAAAAAAATTATTTTTAATTTGCAACCTGATGGAGGTCAGTATCGATGGACTAATAGACCAAGTCCCACACACTGCTAGAAGCCCAAATATTTTTTCAGAGCTAGATGCAGAAAAAAATTATTTTTAATTTGCAACCTGATGGAGGTAAGTATAGATGGACTAATAGACCAAGTCCCACACACTGCTAGAATCCCAACTATTTTTTCAGAGCTAGATGCAGAAAAAAATTATATTCAGTTTGCAACCTGATGGAGGTCAGTATAGATGGACTAATAGAATGATGCTATGCCCAAAAGATTTTACTTCACTAGGTGCATTAAAAAAATTGGTATTCTATACACAGGTGTTATATCTTGCAACACAGATAGGCTACTCCACTGACTAACACACTCAGCAATAGGCCAGAAAGGATTAGCTTTGCTAGATTCAGCCAAATGCTGTGAAAAAAACTTGCACAGCACTGGCACAGACCTGCCTGGCAAAAACTGATAGGAACTCATGTAACCTAGTCCTGAAAAGGACTCCAATTACAATTAGTCTTTACTCCCACAACCTATCTATTTAAGAGCACAGATCTCCCTGATAAAAGTCGTAGGAAATGCTGTAACCTAGTCCTTAAAAGGACTGCAATCACAACTATTCCCTACTCCCAAGCTATCTGTATATTTGTGCGAAAATTGGCTTGAAATTAACAACTTATAGCGCACACAGCAACAGCGGTGCCGTCTAACACGCAGCTGCAGCAGTGAGAAAATGGTGGCGACGGGGAAAATGGCTTGGTCTTATAGGGCAAGGACATGTGACATACACTGCCAATGACACATGCCCTTGCTTGTGTGAAAAAAAGCACTTCGCTCCGTGTGTGCGCTGCTGATAGGCTGACAGATTGCACCTCCCCACTGCAAATGCGGGAAAGAGCAAAAAAAATGGAGATCTTCATTGTTCCTGCAGAGATCCATCCCCTGCCCCTCCCCCCACCCCGCTGTACACTCAAACTGCGTATTAACATTAATTTTCATCATTACTGAGAAAAAATCCAGTTATGATTTTGGTGCACGAACAGTTATCGAACATAACCTCGAACAGCCGAATTTTTATCAAATTGTTCGTGTTCGCCGAACGGCTCGAACACCGCCCAAAACAGCTCGAATTTGAGATTGGCGAACAGTTCGAGTAGAACAACGCTCATCTCTAATACTGACATCAAAGTTTCACCACATTTTGGGACAAATGTTTTCACTTTCAACATTAACAATCAGTAGAATATTTTCTCTAAATTTGCATCTCCTTTCTTCACTCCAATTGTTTCCACCTAAGAAAAAATAAAGCTTGATGCAACATTATGCTTACAAATTGTGTTTTATGCTCAATCATCACCTGTCCTACAGAGACACAGTCAGAATTACCCTGGCAAATTGAGTAAATTTGAAAATGTAAAAAAAATGCAGAATTTTTTTTTTTTCCATTCATTCACAAAGAATTAATGTAAGTTCTTAAATATGTACGCAAAATAGTGGGACTTTCAAATATAGATAATCTTGCAAAAACAAGTCAAAGTAAAAATAAATACATCCAGTTGTGACATCTACAGTGTGTTGAACGTTCCTGAATCTAAATGTGTCCAGTCGAAATAGGTCAGTTGGGAGAGCGTTAGACTGAAGATCTAAAGTTCCCGGGTTTCGGCAAAAGTTTTTTTCTTCACCCATTAAATTTTAAGCAGAAAATAAACAAAGCATATGGACTGACTTTTTACAGAAAATGTGAAAGTCCTAATCATTATAACTATCTACAGGAAATAAAATGATAGAAACTTGAGAACTGAACACTTTTAACTTTTGAGGAAAATAATATTTTTTGTAATTTTTCCTTCATTCTGGACGTCATCACTTTGTTTTATTTTAGTTTGACTTAGCTGTATGAGGATTTAAAGGAAACCTGATAGCTAATACGGGCAGCATGTATCAGACACTAGCTGAATGATTTCAGCCATTTATGCTTGACTATGAATTGCTGTGGCATTACTGAGACAAATATGCTTCAAAAATATGCCAGCAACAAAGCTGTTTGGGGAAAAAGCCAGGAAGGCAAAAAACACAAGCCCCAACTCAGGACCGTTATCTTTCATTCTAAAAATAGGGGATGCCACGTTAATGGTAAGACAATGAATCCACATATTTGGCATTTCTCTAGCGAGGAGAGCCCACTTAAAATGTATGGGGTGCTAGTCTATATAAGCGCAAGCTGGGCAATAAACTGGCTTATTTGCAATTCTGCATGTTGCAGAGTGAAAACACCTGTTGGACAAAATTAGTAATTGCCGGTGTTGATGAATTCATTGTGAGGAGTAATTTATAAAATGGGATCACTTTGGAGGGGTTTCTGTTGTTTTGGTACTTTTGGAACTCCGCAAATGTCACCCTCAAAATATTCTTGCAAAATCTGCATTCCCAAAACCCAAATAGCGCTCTTACTTTCAAAGCCCTGCTGTGTGACCAAACAAGTAGTTTCTGAAGGCATATGTGGCATCACCGCATTTCAAAGAAATTGTGCAACTCTAGATATTTTCACAAGAAAAACTAAATATATATTGACCTAAATTTACCATTAATATAAAGTACAATGTGTTACAAAATAACACTATCAGAATCATAGGGATATGATAAGCATTTCTGTGTTATTGCCACATAAAGTGATACATGTCAGATTTAAAAAACGGTGCTTGGTCATGAAGCTCAAAATTGGCTGTAACTAATAGCTTACAAATCAATATTAAAATAAATGAAATCATGGTATATTTCCTTTCATCACAAGTAATGCTCATCTTTCTACTGCTTAGCTTAGAAAGAGTTAAGTTACAAAAGGCAGAAGAAGTCAGGATGGCCAAAAGGTCTAAGGCGATGCATTCAGCTCATTGTCTCTTATTGAGGTGTGGGTTTGAATCCCACTTCTGACATTAACATTTTCTTTCAAGAAATTGTACAGCTTCACTCCTGTTACTGATCAGTTGGGGTTCCACTCTATGGTTGGCAATCTCAAATCAAAAACTAAAAGTGATGGGGCTTAGCAAAACCAATTCTCAGCACTGGCACTTTGGCAGTATTCCTGGGGGTCCTTGAGGCAAATCTTAAATGTCCTGAATTTGTGCTTTCACAAAAGACTTCTGGGAACATCAAATAGTTTCTTTGTGCATATGTTAATTGTTGCTTTGGCATCGGAAAAATACTGTGGATAGGAAAATGGGAGGGAATATTTCATCTCTATGTGTTCTCTGTCCTTATTAGGGCAGAAAGTGAACCTCTAACGTGCTGTCGTGGAAGATTCCTAGAAACCGAATTACCAGTAAGTCTCATTTCAGATTTTTTTACCTCAGGCATCAATAGACTATAAATATACTTAATAAACAAAAGCTAAAAGAGCAGGTGAACATAGTTTAACAAGTCTGAAATGCGCATGTGATACTGACATCAAAGTTTCACCACATTTTGGGACAAATGTTTTCACTTTCAACATTAACAATCAGTAGAATATTTTCTCTAAATTTGCATCTCCTTTCTTCACTCCAATTGTTTGCACCTAAGAAAAAAATAAAGCTTGATGCAACATTATGCTTACAAATTGTGTTTTATGCTCAATCATCACCTGTCCTACAAAGACACAGTCAGAATTACCCTGGCGAATTGAGTAAATTTGAAAATGTAAAAAAAATGCAGAATTGCTATTTTTTTCTATTAATTCACAAAGAATTAATGTAAGTTCTTAAATATGTACGCAAAATATTGGGACTTTCAAATATAGATAATCTTGCAAAAACAAGTCAAAGTAAAAATAAATACATCCAGTTGTGACATCTACAGTGTGTTGAACATTGCTGAATCTAAATGTGTCCTGCCGAAATAACTCAGTTGGGGGAGTGTTAGACTGAAGATCTAAAGGTCCCTGGTTCAATCTCGGATTTTGGCAAAAGTTTTTTTATTCACCCATTAAATTTTAAGCAGAAAATAAACAAAGCATATGGACTGACTGTTTACAGAGAATGTAAAAGTCCTAATCATTATAACTATCTACAGGAAATAAAATGATAGAAACTTGAGAACTGAACACTTTTAACTTTTGAGGAAAATAATATTTTTTGTAATTTTTCCTTCATTCTGGACGTCATCACTTTGTTTTATTTTAGTTTGACTTAGCTGTATGAGGATTTAAAGGAAACCTGATAGCTAATACGGGCAGCATGTATCAGACACTAGCTGAATGATTTCAGCCATTTATGTTTGACTATGAATTGCTGTGGCATTACTGAGACAAATATGCTTCAAAAATATGCCAGCAACAAAGCTGTTTGGGGAAGAAGCCAGGAAGGCAAAAAACACAAGCCCCAACTCAGGACCGTTATCTTTCATTCTAAAAATAGGGGATGCCACGTTAATGGTAAGACAATGAATCCACATATTTGGCATTTCTCTAGCGAGGAGAGCCCACTTAAAATGCATGGGGTGCTAGTCTATATAAGCGCAAGCTGGGCAATAAACTGGCTTATTTGCAATTCTGGATGTTGCAGAGTGAAAACACCTGTTGGACAAAATTAGTAATTGCCGGTGTTGATGAATTCATTGTGAGGAGTAATTTATAAAATTGGATCACTTTGGAGGGGTTTCTGCTGTTTTGGTACTTTTGGAAATCCGCAAATGTCACCCTCAAAATATTCTTGCAAAATCTCCATTCCCAAAACCCAAATAGCGCTCTTACTTTCAAAGCCATGCTGTGTGACCAAACAGTAGTTTCTGAAGACATATGGGACATCACCGTATTTCAATGAAATTGTGCAACTTTAGATATTTTCACAAGAAAAACTAAATATTTATTGACCTAAATTTACCATTAATATAAAGTACAATGTGTTACAAAATAACACTATCAGAATCACGGGGATATGTTAAGCATTCCAGTGTTATTGCCACATAAAGTGATACATGTCAGATTTAAAAAACGGTGCTTGGTCATGAAGCTCAAAATTGGCTGTAACTAATAGGTTACAAATCAATATTAAACTAAAAGAAATCATGGTATATTTCCTTTCATCACAAGTAATGCTCATCTGTCTACTGCTTAGCTTAGAAAGAGTTAAATTACAAAATCCAGAAGAATTCAGGGTGGCAGAGCTGTCTAAGGCGCTGCGTTCAGGTCGCAGTCTCTCCTGCAGGCGTGGGTTTGAGTCCCACTTCTGACATTAGCATTTTCTTTCAAGAAATTGTAAACCTTCACTCCTGCTACTGATCTGTTAGGGTTCTGCTCCAATTGAAAACTAAAAGTGATGGGGCTTAGCAAAACCAATTCTCAACGTTGGCACTTTGGCAGTATTCCTGGGGGTCCTTGAGGCAAATCTTAAATGTCCTGAATTTGTGCTTTCAAAAAAGACTTCTGGGAACATCACATAGTTTCTTTGTGCATATGTTAGTTGTTGCTTTGGCATCGGAAAAATACTGTGGATAGGAAAATGGGAGGGACTATTTCATCTCTATGTGTTCTCTGTCCAAATTAGGGCAGAGAGTGAACCTCCTAAGGTGCTGTCGTGGAAGATTCCTTGAAAACGAATTACCAGTAAGTCTAATTTCAGATTTTTTTACCTCAGGCATCAATAGACTATATATATACTTAATAAACAAAAGCTAAAAGAGCAGATGAACATAGTTTAACAAGTCTGAAATGCGCATGTAATACTGACATGAAAGTTTCACCATATTTATGGACAAATGTTTTCACTTTCAACATTAACAATCTGTAGCATATTTCCTCTAAATTTGCATCTCCTTTCTTAACTTCAATTGTTTGCACCTAAGAAAAAATAAAGCTTGATGCAACATTATGCTTACAAATTGTGTTTTATGCTCAATCATCACCTGTCCTACAAAGACACAGTCAGAATTACCCCGGCGAATTGAGTAAATTTGAAAATGTAAAAAAAACGCAGAATTGCTGTTTTTTTCTATTCATTCACAAAGAATTAATGTAAGTTCTTAAATATGTGCGCAAAATAGCTGTACTTTCAAATATAGATAAAATTGCATAAACAAGTCAAGGTAAAAATAAATGCATCCAGTTGTGACATCTACAGTGTGTTGAACATTCCTGAATCTAAACATGTCCTGCCGAAATAGCTCAGTTGGGAGAGCGTTAGACTGAAGATCTAAAGGTCCCGGGTTTCGGCAAAAGTTTTTTTCTTCACCCATTAAATTTTAAGCAGAAAATAAACAAAGCATATGGACTGACTGTTTACAGAGAATGTAAAAGTCCTAATCATTATAACTATCTACAGGAAATAAAATGATAGAAACTTGAGAAATGAACACTTTTAACTTTCGAGGAAAATAATATTTTTTGTAATTTTTCCTTCATTCTGGACATCATCACTTTGTTTTATTTTAGTTTGACTTAGCTGTATGAGGATTTAAAGGAAACCTGATAGCTAATACGGGCAGCATGTATCAGACACTAGCTGAATGATTTCAGCCATTTATGTTTGACTATGAATCGCTGTGGCATTACTGAGACAAATATGCTTCAAAAATATGCCAGGAACAAAGCTGTTTGGGGAAAAAGCCAGGAAGTCAAAAAACACAAGCCCCAACTCAAGACCGTCATCTTTCATTCTAAAAATAGGGGTTTCCACGTTAATGGTAAGACAAAGAATCCACAGATTTGGCATTTCTCTAGCAAGGAGAGCCCACTTAAAATGTATGGGGTGCTTGTCTCCATAAACGCAAGCTGGGCACTAAACTGGCTCATTTGCAATTCTGGATGTTGCAGAGTGAAAACACCTGTTGGACAAAAATAGTAATTGCCGGTGTTGATGAATTCATTGTGAGGAATAATTTATAAAATGGGATCACTTTGGAGAGGTTTCTGCTGTTTGGTACTTTTGGAACTCCGCAAATGTCACCCTCAAAATATTCTTGCAAAATCTGCATTCCCAAAACCCAAATAGTGCTCTTACTTTCAAAGCCCTGCTGTGTGACCAAACAGTAGTTTCTGAAGACATATGGGGCATCACCGCATTTCAATGAAATTGTGCAACTTTAGATATTTTCGCAAGAAAAACTAAATATATATTGACCTAAATTTACCATTAATATAAAGTACAATGTGTTACAAAATAACACTATCAGAATCACGGGGATATGTTAAGCATTCCAGTGTTATTGCCACATAAAGTGATACATGTCAGATTTAAAAAAAGGTTATGAAGCTCAAAATTGGCTGTAACTAATAGGTTACGAATCAATATTAAAATAAAAGAAATCATGGTATATTTCCTTTAATCACAAGTAATGCTCATCTTTCTACTGATTGGCTTAGAAAGAGTTAAATTACAAAAGCCAGAAGAAGTCAGGATTAGAGATGAGCGGTGTTCGAATCGAACTGTTCGCCAATCTCAAATTCGAGCTGTTTTGAGCGGTTTTCGATCCATTCGGCTAACACGAACGATTTGAAAAAATTCGGCTTTTCGAGGTAATGTTCGGTAACTGTTCGTGCACCAAAATCATAACTGGATTTTTTCACTGTAATGCTGATAATCAATGTTAATATGTAGTTTGAGTGTACAGCGGGGCGGGGGGAGGGGCAGGGGATGGATCTCTGCAAAAATAATGAAGATCTCCATTTTTTTTTCTCTTTCCCACATTTACAGTGGGGCGGTGCAATCTGTCAGCCTATCAGCAGCGCACACACAGAGCGAACTGCTTTTTTTCACACAAGCAAGGGCATGTGTCATTGGCTGTGTATGTCACATGTCCTTGCCCTATAAGACCCAGCCATTTTCCCCGTCGCCACCATTTTCTCACTGCTGCAGCTGCATGTTAGACGGCACGGCTGTTGCTGTGTGCGCTATACTTTCAGTGTTAATTTCAATCCAATTTTCTCAGAAATATACAGATGGCTTGGGAGTAGGGAATAGTTCTGATTGCAGTCCTTTTGAGGACTAGGTTACAGCATTTCCTACGACTTTTAACAGGCAGGTCTGTGCTCTTAAATAGACAGCTTGGGAGTATTGACTAGTTTTAATTGCAGTCCTTTTGAGAACTAGGTTACAGCATTTCCTACGACATTTTGCCAGGCATGCCTGTGCCAGTGCTGTGCTAGTGTTTTCACAGCATTTGGCTAAATCTAGCTAAGCAAATCTTTTTGGCCTCTTGCAGTGTGTGTTAGTCTGTGGAGTAGCGTATCTGTGTTGCAAGCTACACCACCTGTGTATAGAATACAATTTTTTTTACTGCACCTAGCCAAGTAAAACCTTTTGGGCATAGCATCATTCTATTAGGCCATCTGTACTAAGCTCCATCAGCTTGCAAATTAGAAATAATTTTTATCTGCATCTCGCTCGGAGAATAATTTTGGGCCTGTAGCAGTGTGTGGGACTTATTGTATTAGTCCATCTATACTATGTTCCACCAGCTTGCAAATTAGAAATAATTTTTATCTGCATCTAGTTCGGAAAATAATTTTGGGCCTGTAGCAGTGTGTGGGACTTATTGTATTAGTACATCTATACTAAGCTTCACCAGCTTGCAAATTAGAAATAATTTTTATCTGCATCTAGCTCTGAAAATAATTTTGGGCCTGTAGCAGTGTGTGGGACTTATGGTATTAGTCCATCTATACTAAGCTCCACCAGCTTGCAATTTAGAAATAATTTTTATCTGCATCTAGCTCTGAAAATAATTTTGGGCCTGTAGCAGTGTGTGGGACTTATTCTATTAGTCCATCTATACTAACCTCCACCAGCTTGCAAATTAGAAATAATTTTTATCTGCATCTAGCTCGGAAAATAATTTGGGGCTTGTAGCAGTGTGTGGGACTTATTCTATCAGTCTATCTATACTAAGCTCCACCAGCTTGCAAATTAGAAATAATTTTTAGCTGCATCTAGCTCGGAAAATAATTTTGGGCTTGTATCAGTGTGTGGGACTTATTCTATTAGTCCATCTATACTAAACACCACCACCATTGTATGTAATAAAATTGTTTTACTACATCTAACCCAGCCAATCCTTGTGGGCTAATACCACAGTTTGGCCACTCAGCTCTGCTCGGTTCCCATCCATCGTTTTTTGTGCAAACAACTCCAGAGTTGTCAATTAGTTAACCACCAAAATGAGTGGAAAAAGGCCTGCTGCTGGTGGAAAGGGGAATAGGTGTTTTGGGAAGGGAAAAAAAGGTTGTGTCCGTGGGGTAGGTGTTAAAGCAACGGTAACATCTGCAGAAGAAAGACGATCTTCCAGCCAAACTAAGATGTCTACTTCTTTTAGAGGACAATGTGATACGATCCCTTTCTTACGGCCACGCCAATCGCTACAAATTCCAGATGAGGCACAAAAACAGCAGGTGCTTCAACGGCTATCAAGTGCTCCTTTAAGTGGGCTCTCCTTCACCTCAACATCAACATCTCAAATACTTCAGTCCTCAGAGGTGTCACCCCAATCGCACTTGCTTCCTCACAGCTCCCAAGTCTCCAGCTGCCCGTCTGAGTTTGGGGTAGATCAGATGGTTGAATCTGCAGAGCTGTTTACTAGTGTTGAGCCACCCCCGTAGTGTTCGAGTTCGTTTCGTCGAACATCCGTATGTTCTACGAACTGTTCGTCGAACACCGTTTAAACCAATGGCAGGCAATCAAAAACACATAGGAACGCATAGAAAACACATAGAAAACACTTCAAAGGTGTCCAAAAGCTGACAAACTGCTCAAAAGATACAACTAACACATAGAAAAGTGACAAGAACATATAGTCATTCGAAAAGAAAAGAGGTGGAGGAGTAAAAGGAGGGGGAAACACAGATATAGGCATGTCATGCCCTTCTAAAACCAAAAAAGTGCGAAGCCGACACGGCCAGTCCGTTCCTTCCCGTGCGACCTCCGTGTCGCCGAGTTTGTGCCAGAGCTGCGTTGGACCCTGACGGCCAGTCCACCTCTCCCAATACTGGTGCCTGTCCGCTGGTGGTTCGAGCGAGCCCCCTTGCGGTGGAGGAAGGTCTAAGCTTTTTAATTTAAATTGTCTCTCTAATTTGAATGGGTACACTTTAAATCCTTTTACAAGGATCTATTGGAGGGCAAGTCTGATGCCAGCAGCTGCGTGAATTCCAGCTCCAGTAGCGTCCACTTAAGCTGCTGCAGATAAAAAGCTTTTATAAGGATTGAGCTTGGCGGTCCACCACAAGGCGTCCTACCGGAAGTCCCAGCCCCTGTGCCTTGGGGTGCCTCCTGATGCTCTTCACTGAGTGTCCCAGGGGCCCGAAGCATTTCCTTTGAAAGAATTAAGTGTCCAAACTACAGGTGGTGTAGCTTGCTTAACAGCTGGGATAATCCGCTGACTAGCATACACTGCTACTAGGCACAAAGTATTTCCTGGGCTAGATGCAGTTAAAAATTTGTAATTAGATACTCTCGTTGGATGCTGAGAAAGCATTCCATAGAGTCTCCTAGCATGCCATATATTATTCTCTTAAAAAGCTTGGGGTAGGGGTCTAGGGGACCATTTTAAAGCCAAAATCACGGTCCTGTATTGCAATACGTCACCTAGGCTGAAGATAAATGGAATATTTTCATCACCTTTCATAATCACCAATGTGACAAGGCAGGGATGTCCTCTGTCCCCTCTCTTATACATCCTAGTCACGGAGCACCTGCTCTCATCAATTCGCCATAACCCCAATATTAGGTGGATTGAGGTGGGAGGCACCGAGTACAAGTGCTCTGCATTTGCTGATGATATCCTAGTATATATCACTGAATCACATATATCCATCCCTGCTGTTATGGCTGAAATAGATCACTTTGTTACATGGTCAAATTTTAAAATCAATGCAGCGAAGTCTGAGGCCCTCGATGTTTTCCTCCCCAAATCCATACAGGATTCCATCCAGTCCAACTTTACCTTTGCCTGGCCCTCACAGGGTATCAAATACTTAGGAATTCGTATTCATGGAGACCTCTCCCGTCTATGTTTTCTTAATTTTGGGCCCTTTATTGAACAACTCCATACAGACCACGTTTGGCAAGTTAGAACTGTAAGATTCACTATGTGAACCACTGTTGTTTTGTGGAAAAGCACATGTACACTGTTTTCCAAATTATTATGCAAAAAGTGTTTATGAGTGATAAGGTAAGAATTTTTTGTTTGTCAGTTAAACTCATTGATGGTGATGTGTGTCAGGGCTCTTTATATCACTGTAAGCAATTGCAGACACCTGTGCTAATTAGTTTGGCAGGTGTGTCCAATGAAAGGCAAGACTACTTAAGAAGGCTGTCCCACATTATTAAGCAGCCTACATTTTCTGCCAAAAAGGGAAAGACAAAGGATTTGTCGGCTGCTGAGAAGCAACAAATTGTGGAGTGTATAGGTCAAGGCATGACTACAATCAACATTGCCAAGACACTTCATCGTGATCATCGCACAATCAAGAAGTATGTAGCTGATTCACAGTACACACGTGTGCGTGCTGATAAGGGAAAATTGAGGACTCTTTCCGACAGGCAATTACGTCAGGTTAAAAGAGCAGCGTCAAAAAAGCCTTGTCATAGCAGCAGACAAGTTTTTGAAGCTGCTGGTGCCTCCAACGTCCCCCGAACAACAAGATGCAGGGTCCTTCAGAGGTTTGCAGCTGTGCGTAAGCCATTCTGTCGACCTCCTCTATCCACTGTACAGAAGCAGAAACGGCTCCAGTGGGCCAAACAATACATGAAGACTGACTTCAAAACTGTTTTGTTCACCGATGAGTGCCGTGCAACGCTCGATGGTCCAGATGGATGGAGTGGAGGATGGCTGGTTGATGGACACCCCATGCAAACACGGCTACAGCGCCAACAAGGAGGATGTGGAGTAATGTTTTGGGCTGGAATCATGGGGAGAGAGATTCTCAGCCCCTTTAGAATCCCTGACGGGGTAAAGATGAACTCCATAATGTATGTGGAGTTTCTCAAACAGCACTTCCTGCCATGGTTCAAGAAGAAGAACCGTGTATTCCGCAGCAAGATCATTTTCATGCATGATAATGCACCGTCTCATGCTGCACATAACACATCTGCATCTCTGGCTGATATGGGCATAAAAGGGGACAAACTTATTGTGTGACCACCATGCTCCCTTGACCTCAACCGCATTGAGAACCTCTGGAGCATCATCAAAAGGAGTGTCTATGATGGCGGGAGGCAGTTCACATCTAAGCAACAGCTCTGGGAGGGTATTCTGTCCTCATGCAAAACAGTTGAAGCAGAAACCATCCAAAACCTGACAAATTCACTGGATGAGAGAGTTCAGAAGCTCCTTTCGAACAAGGGGTCCTATGTGCAAATGTAACATCACCTAGAATAAAGTTTTGAGTTGAAAACTGTTTAATTTCAGTTTCTAATAACCTGCTAATGCTTATAATTTCAAAAATTACAATTTTTTGTTCTTTATTAAAATGAAAAGGTTGATCGTAGAGAGTGGGGGATCTAAGAGTGTGGCAACCCAGTAGTCAGGATTATTTCGAATTCTGACAATTTGAGGGTCATGTTGCATTTAGTGCAGCAAGAAGGCACTCATGTGTCTTGCACATCTAGGAGCCCCAAAATTATTTTCTTGGCTAGATACAGCTAAAAATTATTATTAATTTGAAATCTGGTGGAGCTTAGTATAGATAGCCTAATAGAATCAATACTGCAAACTGCTACAAGGCCCAAATTATTTTCCAGCCAAGATACAGATAAACATGATTAGTAATTTTAAATCTGGTGGAGTTTAGTATAGATGGTCTAATAGAATCAGTACTACAAACTGCTACAAGGCCCAAATTGTTTTCCAGACAAGATACAGATAAACATGATTAGTAAATTCAAAGCTTAAAATGGTTGGTGAGGTGATTTTAACAAATCATCAAGCTTTTACTCTCCCCAGGATGACACAGGGATAGAAAAGTCCTTTCGGATCCATGATTTGTTCATCTTTATGAACGTGAGTCTGTCTACATTATCAGTGGAGAGCCGCGTGCGCTTATCTGTCAGCACACCACCAGCAGCGCTGAACACACGTTCAGACAGAATGCTGGCTGCGGGGCATGACAAGATTTCCAAGACGTAAGTGGCGAGCTTCGGCAGTTATCCAGATTGGAAGTCCAAAAAGAGCTAGGGTCCAGTGACACAGTCATGGCTTCAATGTTTACTTGCAGATACTCCTGTACCATCGTCTCTAGGCGTTGACTATGTGTTAGACTTGTTGTCTTCTGTGGCCTTGCAAAGGATGGGCTAAAAAAGTGGTGAAATGATTCCTCAAAATTGATGATATCAGTTACGTTTTGAGTGCTGAACACTCGACGGTCCCATGGTTGGCAAGTTAGAACTGTGAGATTCACTACGTGCACCGTTGGTGTTTTGTGGAAAAGCACATGTAAAATTCTGCAACAGTCTCTGCTGATACTCCTGCATGCGTGCATCCATTTCTATGGCAGGAATAAGTTCTGCAAATTTACTTTTGTACTGGGGATCTAAGAGTGTGGCAACCCAGTAGTCAGGATTATTTCGAATTCTGACAATGCGAGGGTCGTGTTACAGGTAATGCAGCAAGAAGACACTCATGTGTCTTGTGCATCCAGGAGCACCAAGTCCCTGTTGTGTTGGTGGCGAGGTAACAATCATGCTTCCTTCCTCTGCCCTCTCCCCCCAACCTCGCACAACAGAAATGTGATCAAGGTCTCCCTCATCTGATGAGTCTTTCAACAGTTCGTCCTTCACTTCTTCCTGGGCTCCTGCACCTTCCTCACTAGTTTGGCTGCTACCATGCGCCCTGGTAATACCTTCTCCCCCACCCTCACATGCCTGCTGCCTTGGTGTTGCCGACCGTCTGGACCTTGCAGATGTTAGCCCTTCCGCATACAACTCCTCCTCCTCTACTTCCTCCACCTCCTCTTATGCCACCACCTGTCTCCGAATTCTGTTTAACATGTGCTCCAGCATGTAAATCACAGGAATAGTCATACTGATAATGGCATCGTTAGAATTAAACATCTTCGTAGCCATTTCAAAACTGTGAAGAAGGGTGCATAGGTCCCTGATCTGAGACCACTCCTCCAGCGTGATTTGCCCCTCCTCTGGATCTCGTTGGCCCAGGCTATACATCAGAACATATTGCAAAAGGGCTTGTCGTTGCTGCCACAGTCGCTGCAACATGTTCAGAGTTGAATTCCACCGGGTAGGCACATCGCATTTTAGCTGGTGAAGTGACAGGCCCAACGACTTCTGTAGAGATGTAAGTCGCTGAGCTGCAGGATGCAAACGGCGGAAGTGAGCACACAGCGACCGTGCCCTCTGCAGAAGGCCATCTAGTCCGGGATAGTGGGCTAAAAATTGCTGGACAACTAGGTTCAACACGTGAGCCATACAAGGCACGTGTGTGACATTGCCCCGGCGAAGGGCCGCAGAGAGGTTTGCAGCATTGTCGCACACGGCCTTCCCTGGTTTCAGGTCCAGTGGAGACAACCATTCATGAAACTGGTTCTCCAGAGCTGACCACAACTCCTCAGCTGTGTGACTCACATTTCCCAGACATTTCAAAGTAAAAACTGCCTGATGACGTTGAGCCCTGCTGCCAGCATAGTAAGGAGGTGTGCAGGATCCCTTCTGCGCAGTTAGAAAGCTTGTGGCATGACCAGACAGGCTTTGGGTGCAGGTTGAGGACCGAGAGGAGGTTGAGGAGGCAGAAGCACTGGAGGAACTTCGAGATAAAAAGGATTGATGCACAACTCGTGGGGACAGCAAGACTTGGACAGCAGCCCCTTGTCCTGCTGTCACCATAGTTACCCAGTGCCCAGTCAGCGACATGTATCGCCCCTGTCCATGCCTACTCGTCCAAGTGTCTGTGGTGAAATGCACCCTGTCACACACAGAGTTTCTCAAAGAAGCGGTGATGTTGTGTGCAACATGCTGGTGGAACGCAGGAACACCTTTCTTTGAGAATTCGTGCCGACTGGGCATCTGGTACTGGGGAACTGCGATGGCCATAAGGTCTGGAAAATCCTCTGTGTCCACAAGGCGGAAAGGCAGCATTTCTGTAGCCAAGAGCTTGCAGATGGTGAAATTCAACCTCTTATCTTTCTCATGGCTAGGAGGAAATGGTCTTTTACTTGTCCACATCTGAGGGACCGAGGGCTGGCTGTTGTGCTTAGACGGAGTTGAGAAGAGTGTCCTTCTCAAACTGCCGGTCTGTGAGCAAGATGCAGGCGGACATGTTAGGTTGCCTTGATCCAAAGGTGGTGCTATCGATGTCGGACAGTGCTGAACACCAGCTGGTGTTTCCACCTCCAAAGAAAATGATGACCTACCAATCACGCTGGCTGTTGCGGGTAAAGCGGTGGCAGGTCTGCGTCCCAAAACAGGTGTGACTGCTGTCCCCCCAGTCACAGAGGATGAAGAGTCCGCGGATGCACAAGATGTGGCAGACGGTGGATGGTCTGGCCGGCTAGGCCGCATTGTAGCACAGTGATCTTCCCACTGCAACTTATGCTTCATATCCAAGTGCCGGTTCATGCATGAAGTACTCAAGCTATGTATTTTTTGGCCTCTACTTAGCTTTTGCTGACAAATGTTACAGATAACACGAGTTGGGTCATCCTTATCGATTTGAAAAAATGCCCAGGCCATGCAAGGCTTAGCACCCATGCGACCTGAAGTGCCACCATGACTTGTGGTCAGAGGCAGAGTTATGTTTGAGGATGCAGTTGTTGACGTGCTTCCAGTACTACGTCTCTGTCCAGGAAGGCGCAAACTGACCTCGTTGTCACTAGCATCCTCCTCCACCTCCTCTGCTGACCTCATCGACTGGCTGACTGTGGGTTGACAGTAAGTGGGATCTCCAACCTCGTCATCATCACCCTGTGTGTTATCACACCCGCCGTCCTCAGAGCCAACCTCTTCCTGCCCTGACAAAAAACTCAAGTTGTTGCTCCAATCAGGTATTTGAGTCTCATCATCGTCTTCCTCATTGTCTCCACCAACAGGAGTTACAGTTTGGGAACGAGGGTCTACATTATTGTCAGAACCTTCTGCGTCTGATCCTGGATCTGACTCATAAAGATTCTGGGCATCAGTGCAGATAATTTCCTCGTCTGGATTCACAGAAACTCTGGAGCCGACCTCTCATTCCCAGGCTATAGTATGAGTAAATAGCTCTGCAGACTCAACCATCTGTTCTACCCCATAATCAGACGAGCAGCTGGAGACTTGGGAGCTGTGAGGAAGCAAATGCGATTGGGGTGACACCTCTGAGGACTGGAGTATTTGTGATGTTGAAGTTGAGGTGGAGCAGAGCCTACTTAAAGGAGCACTTGATATCCGTTGAAGCACCTGCTGTTTTTGTGCCTCATCTGGAATTTGTAGCGATGGGCTTCGCCGTAAGAAAGGGATCGTATCACATTGTCCGCTAAAAGAAGTAGACATCTTAGTTTGGCTGGAAGATGGCCTTTCTTCTGCAGATGTTACCGTTGCTTTAACACCTACCCCATGGACACAACCTTTCTTACCCTTCCCAACACGCCTATTCCCCTTTCCACCAGCAGCACGCCTTTTTCCACTCATTTTTGTGGTTAACTAATTGACAACTCTGGAGTTGTTTGCAGAAAAAACAATGGATGGGAACCGAGCAGAGCTGAGTGGCCAAACTGTGGTATTAGCCCAAAAGTATTGGCTGAGTTAGATGCAGTAAATCAATTTTATTACATACACAGGTGGTGGAGGTTAGTATAGATGGGCTAATAGACCAATTCCCACACACTGCTACAAGCCCAAATATTTTTTCAGAGCTAGATGCAGATAAAAATTATTTTTAATTTACAACCTGGTGGAGGTTAGTATAGATGGACTAATAGACAAAGTCCCACACACTGCTACAAGCCCAAAATTTTTTCAGAGCTAGATGCAGATAAAAATTATTTTTAATTTGCAACCTGGTGGAGGTTAGTATAGATGGACTAATAAAACAAGTCCCACACACTGCTAGAAGCCAAAATATTTTTTCAGAGCTAGATGCAGATAAAAATTATTTTCAATTTGCAACCTGGTGGAGGTTAGTATAGATGGTCTAATAGAACAAGTTCCACACAGTACTACAAGCCCAAATATTTTTTCAGAGCTATATGCAGAGAAAAATTATTTTTAATTTGCTACCTGGTGAAGGTTAGTATAGATGGACTAATAGACAAAGTCCCACACACTGCTACAAGCCCAAATATTTTTTCAGAGCTAGATGCAGATAAAAATTATTTTTAATTTGCAACCTGGTGGAGGCTAGTATAGATGGAATAATAGAACAAGTCCCACACACTGCTACAAGCCCAAATATTTTTTCAGAGCTAGACTCAGATAAAAATTATTTTTAATTTGCAACCTGGTGGAGGTTAGTATAGATGGAATGATAGAACAAGTCCCACACACTGCTACAAGCCCAAATATTTTTTCAGAGCTAGATGCAGATAAAAATTAATTTTAACTTTCAACCTGGTGGAGGTTAGTATAGATGGACTAATAGAACAAGTCCCACACACTGCTACAAGCCCAAATATTTTTTCAGAGCTAGATGCAGATAAAAATTATTTTTAATTTGCAACCTGGTGGAGGTTAGTATAGATGGACTAATAGAACAAGTCCCACACAGTGCTACAAGCCCAAATATTTTTTCAGAGCTAGATGCAGATAAAAATTATTTTTAATTTGCAACCTGGTAGAGGTTAGTATAGATGGACTAATAGACCAAGTCCCACACACGGCTACAAGCCCAAATATTTTTTCAGAGCTAGATGCAGATAAAAATTATTTTTTATTTGCAACCTGGTGGAGGTTAGTATAGATGGACTACTAGAATGATGCTATGCCCAAAAGGTTTTAGTTGCCTAGTTTCAGCGAAAAAATTTGTATTCTATACACAGGTGGTGTAGCTTTCAACACAGATAGGCTACTACACTGACTAACACACACTGCAGGAGGCCAAAAGGGATTTGCTTAGCTAGATTTAGGCAAATGCTATGAAAAAACTTGCACAGCACTGGCACAGACCTGCCTGGCAAAAACTAATAGGAACTGATGTAACCTAGCCCTCAAAAGGACTGCAACTACATTTAGTCCCTACTCCCAACCTATCTATTTAAGAGCACAGACCTGCCTGATAAAAGTTGTAGGAAATTATGTAACCTAGTCCTCAAAAGGACTGCAATCACAACTATTCCCTACTCCCAAGCTATCTGCAGATTTGTGCGAAAATTGGCTTGAAATTAACACTGAAAGTATAGCGCAAACAGCAACAGCAGTGCCGTCTAACACGCAGCTGCAGCAGTGAGAAAATGGTGGCGACGGGGAAAATGGCTTGGTCTTATAGGGCAAGGACATGTGACATACACAGCCAATGACACATGCCCTTGCTTGTGTGAAAAAAAGCACTTCACTCCGTGTGTGCGCTGCCGATAGTCTGACAGATTGCACCTCCCCACTGTAAATGCGGAAAGAGAAAAAAAATGGAGATCTTCATTATTTCTGCAGAGATCCATCCCCTGCCCCTCCCCCCGCCCCGCTGTACACTCAAACTGCGTATTAACAATAATTTTCAGCATTACTGAGAAAAAATCCAGTTATGATTTTGGTGCACGAACAGTTATCAAACATAACCTCGAACAGCCAATTTTTTTTCAAAGCGATCGTGTTCACCGAACGGCTCGAACACCGCCCAAAACAGCTCGAATTTGAGATTGGCGAATAGTTCGATTCGAACACCGCTCATTTCTACTGTTTACTCATACTATAGCCTTGGAATAAGAGGTCGGCTCCAGAGCTTCTGTGAATCCAGACGAGGAAATGATCTGCACTGATGCCCAGAATCTTTGAGTCAGATCCAGGACCAGACGCAGAAGGTTCTGACCATAATGAAGACCTTCGTTCCCAAACTGTAACTCCTGTTGGTGGAGACAATGAGGAAGACGATGATGAGACTCAAATACCTGATTGGAGCGACAACTTGAGTTTTTTGTCAGGGCAGGAAGAGGTTGGCTCTGAGGACGATGTGTGTGAGAACACACAGGGTGATAATGACGAGGTTGGAGATCCCACTTACTGTCAACCCACAGTCAGCCAGTCGATGAGGTCAGCAGAGGAGGTGGAGGAGGATGCTATTGACGACGAGGTCAGGTTGCACCTTCCTGGACAGTGACGTAGTACTGGAAGCACGTCAACAACTGCATCCTCAAACATAACTCTGCCTCTGACCACAAGTCGTGGTGGCTCTTCAGGTCGCATGAGCGTTAAGCCTTGCATAGCCTGGGCATTTTTTCAGATCGATAAGGATGACCCAACTCATGTTATCTGTAACATTTGTCATCAAAAGCTAAGCAGAGGCCAAAAAATCCATAGTTTGAGTACTTCATACATGAACCGTCACATGGATATGAAGCATAAGTTGCAGTGCGAAGCTCACTGTGCTACAATGCGGCCTAGTGGGCCGGGCCAACCACCGTCTGCCCCATCTGGTGCATCCGCGGCCTCTTCATCCTCTGTGACTGGGGGGACAGCAGTCACACCTGTGTTGGGACGCAGACCTGCCACCTCTTTACCCGCAACAGCCAGCGTGATTGGCAGGTCATCATTTTATTTGGAGGTGGAAACACCAGCTGGTATTGAGCGCCCTCCGACACCGAGAGCACCACCTTTGGATCAAGGCAACCTAACATGTCCGCCTGCATAGACCGGCAGTTTGCCGGGGACACCCGTCTCAACCCCGTCTAAGCACAACAGCCAGCCATCGGTCCCTCAGATGTGGACAAGTAAAAGACCTTTTCCTCCTAGCCATGAGAAAGCTAAGAGGTTGAATTTCACCATCTGCAAGCTCTTGGATACAGAAATGCTGCCTTTCCGCTTGGTGGACACAGAGGATTTTCAAGACCTTATGTTCGTCGCAGTGCCCCAGTACCAGATGCCCAGTCGGCAATACTTCTCAAAGAAAGGTGTGCCTGGGCTCCACCAGCATGTCGCACACAACATCATCGCTTCTTTGAGAAACTCTGTGTGTGACAGGGTGCATTTCACCACAGACACTTGGATGAGTAGGCATGGACAGGGGCATTCTATGTCGCTGACTGGGCACTGGGTAACTATGGTGACAGCAGGAGAAGGGTCTGCTGTCCAAGTCTTGCCGTCCCCACGAGTTGTGCGTCAATCCTCTTTATCTCGAAGTTCCTCCACTGCTTCTGCCTCCTCAACCTCCTCTCGGTCCTCAACCTGCACCCAACGTCTGTCTGGTCATGCCAAACACTTTCTAACTGCGCAGAAGGGATCCTGCACACCTCCTTACTATGCTGGCAGCAGGGCTCAACGTCATCAGGCGGTTTTTACTTTGAAATGTCTGGGAAATGTGAGTCACACAGCTGAGGAGTTGTGGTCAGCTCTGGAGAACCAGTTTCATGAATGGTTGTCTCCACTGGACCTGAAACCAGGGAAGGCCGTGTGCGACAATGCTGCAAACCTCGATGCGGCCCTTCGCCGGGCAATGTCACACACGTGCCTTGTATGGCTCACGTGTTGAACCTAGTTGTCCAGCAATTTTTAGGCTACCATCCCGGACTAGATGGCCTTCTGCAGAGCGCAGGGTCGCGGTGTGCTCACTTCCGCCATTCGCATCCCGCAGTTCAGCGACTTACATCTCTACAGAAGTCATTGGGCCTGCCACTTCACCGGCTAAAATGCGATGTGCCTTCCCGGTGGAATTCAACTCTGCACATGTTGCAGCGACTGTGGCATCACCGACAAGCCCTTGTGCAATATGTTCTAATGTATAGCCGGGGCCAACGGGATCTGCACAGATTTGAAATGGCGACGAAGAGGTTTAGTGCTGATGATGCCATTATCAGCATGACTATTCCGGTGATTTACATGCTGGAGCACATGTTAAACAGAATTCGGAGTCAGGTGGTGCGACAAGAGGAGGTGGAGGAAGTAGAGGAGGAGGAGTTGTATGCGGAAGGGCTAACATCTGCAAGGTCCAGATGGTCGGCAGCACCAAGGCGGCAGGCATGTGAGGGTGAGGGAGATGTATTTACCATGGCGCATGGTAGCAGCCAAACTAGTGAGGAAGGTGCAGGAGCCCAGGAAGAAGTGGAGGATGAACTGATGGAAGACTCATCAGATGAGGGAGACCTTGATCACATTTCTGTTGTGCGAGGTTGGGGGGAGAGGGCAGAGGAAGGAAGCATGATTGTTACCTCGCCACCAACACAACAGGGACTTGGTGCTCCCGGATGCGCAAGACACATGAGTGCCTTCTCGCTGCACTACCTGCAACATGACCCTCGAATTGTCAGAATTCGAAATAATCCTAACTACTGGGTTGCCACACTCTTAGATCCCCGGTACAAAAGTAAATTTGCCGAAATAATTCCTGCCGTAGAAAGGGATTCACGCATGCAGGAGTATCAGCAGAGACTGTTGCAGAATCTTACATGTGCTTTTCCACAAAACACCAGTGGTGCACGTAGTGAATCTCACAATTCTTACTTGCCAACCGTGGGACTGTCGAGTGTTCAGCCCTCAAACCGTAACAGAAACACAGTATCTGCTGGCAACAGCAATTTTGCGGAATCATTTCACAGCTTTTTTAGCCCATCCTTTGCAAGGCCACAGGAGACAAGAAGTCTGACACATAGTCAACGCCTAGAGACGATGGTACAGGAGTTCCTCCAAGTAAACATCGAAGCCATGACTGTGTCACTGGACCCTTGCTCTTTTTGGGCTTCCATTCTGGATAAATGTCTGGAGCTCGCCACTTACGCCTTGGAGATCTTGTCATGCCCCGCAGCCAGCGTTCTCTCTGAACGTGTGTTCAGCGCTGCTGGTGGTGTGCTGACAGATAAGCGCATGCGGCTGTCCAGTGAGAATGTAGACAGATTCACGTTCATAAAGATGAACAAATCATGGATCCGCAAGGACTTTTCTACCCCTGTGTCATCCTGGGGAGAGTAAAAGCTTGAGGATTTCATAAAATCACCTCACCAATCGTTTTAAGCTTTCAAATTACTAATAATTTTTAGCTGCCTCTTGTCTGGAAAATAATTTTGGGCCTGTAGCAGTGTGCGGTACTCATTCTATTATGCCATCTATACTAAGCTCCACCAGCTTTCAAATTACTAATAATTTTTAGCTGCATCTTGTCTGGAAAATAATTTTGGGCATAGTAGCAGTGTGTGGTACTCATTCTAACCAACTGTTTTAAGCAACTCTGGGGCAATTAATGCCACTTAAGTGGAAAAAATGGAGACTCTTTTTGGAGTTCCTTTGCTTTGTTTTACGTGACGTTGCCATCATCAATTAGAGGTGGGTTGGGTCTTCCCCCCACTTTTAACCGTAATAAAATGCATACACTATGGCTTGGGGTAACACAGATGGTTGAGTCTGAAGAGCTGTTTACTCAGAGGTCTGCTCCAAAGCTTCATTGTCTGCTAGTCAGCTTAGTAACCCAGCTGCGAAGCAAGCTCCACCGCCAGTGTATCTAATAATGATTTTTAAATGCATCTAGCCTAGGCAGACTGTGGGGACCCCCAACCAAACACAGACGATCTGCATGTAACCCAGCCAATCATTTGATAGTATTGCTAGTTGCAGAGTCACATGGGCTCTAAACCTTGCATAGCCCGTGCATTTTTTCAGATCCCTAAAGATGACCCAACTCGTGTTATCTGTAACATTTGTCACCAAAAGCTAAGTAGAGGTAAAAAAATACATAGATTGAGTACTTCATGCATCAACCGTCACATGGATATGATGCATAAGTTGCAGTGCAAAGCTCACTGTGCTACAATGCGGCCTAGCGGGCCGGGACAACCACCATCTGCCCCACCTGTGTCATCCTGGGGAGACTAAAAACTACTGCGTAGCCTTTTCCAAAAATTTGAGGGAATTATCACGGGAATGGTTGGGAAGAGGTATAAGAGTTTAGGTAGGACGTTCATTTTTAGTATTCTTATTCTGCCGAACCAGGAAAAATCCTTCACCGTCCAAGAAGTAAGATCTTTATGGAGTTGTTCAATAAAGGGCCCAAAATTAAGATAAAATAGACGGGAGAGGTCTCTATGAATACGAATTCCTAAGTATTTGATACTCTGTGAGAGCCAGGCAAAGGGAAAGTTGGACTGGATGGAATCCTGTATGGATTTGGGGAGGGAGACATCGAGGGCCTCAAGTTTCTCTGTATTGATTTTAAAATTTGACCATGTAACAAAGAGATCTATTTCAGCGATAACAAAAGGGATGGATATATGTGATTGAGTGATATATACTAGGACATCATCAGCAAATGCAGAGCACTTGTACTCGGTGCCTCCCACCTCAATCCACCTAATATTGGGGTTTTCGCGAATTGATGAGAGCAGGTGCTCCATCACTAGGATGTATAAGAGAGGGGACAGAGGACATCCCTGCCTTGTGCCATTGGTGATTATGAAAGATGATGAAAATGTTCCATTTATCTTCAGCCTAGCTGACGGATTGCGATACAGGGCCATGATTTTGGCTATAAAAGGGTCCAATAGACCCCTACACAAAGCTTTTTAAGAGAATAATATATGGCGTGCCAGGAGACTCTATGGAATGCTTTCTCAGCATCCAACGAGAGTATCTAATTACAAATTTTTAACTGCATATAGCCCAGGAAATACTTTGGACCTAGTAGCAGTGTCTGCTAGTCAACGGATTATCCCACCTGTTAAGCAAGCTACACCACCTGTAGTTTGGACACTTAATTTTTTCAAAGGAAATGGTTCTGGCCCCCGGGACACTCAGTGAAGAGCATTGGGGAGGCACCCCAAGTCACAGGGGCTGGGACTGGAGGTAGGACGCCTTGCGGTAGCCCGCCAAGCACGATCATTATAAAAGCTTTTTAACTACAGCAACTTTAGTGGACGCTACTGGAGCTGGAATTCCTGCAGCTGCTGGCATCAGACTTGCCCTACAATAGATCCTTGTAAAAGGATTTAAAGTGTACTCATTCAAATTACAGAGACAATTTAAATGAAAAAGCTTAGACCTGTCTCCACCCCAGGAGGGTTCGCTCGACCCACCAGTGGACAGGCACCAGTATTGGGAGAGGTGGGCTCGCCGTCAGGATCCACCGCGGCTCTGGCACAAATCCGGCGACACGGAGGTGGCACGGGCAGGAACGGACAGGCCATGTCAGCTTCGCACTTGCTTGGTTTTAGAAGGGCATGACATGCCTATATCTGTGTCTCCCCCTTCTTTAACTCCTCCACCTCTTTTCTTTTCGCATGACTATATGTACTTGTCACTTTTCCATGTGTTAGTTGTGTCTTCTGAGCAGTTTGTCAGCTTTTGGACACCTTTGAAGGTGTTTTCTATGTGTTTCTATGTGTATTTATTTTCCTGCCATTGGTTTTAACGGTGTCCGACGGTGTTCGACGAACAGTTCGACGAACATTTCGGCGAAGGGACCGAACTCGAACAGTACGGGGGTGGCTCAACTCTAGTCAGGATGGCCAAACGTTCTAAGGCGCTGCGTTCAGTTCGTAGTCTCTCCTGGAGGCATGGGTTTGAATCCCACTTCTGACATTAGCATTTTCTTTCAAGAAATTGTTCAGCTTCACTCCTGTTACTGATTAGTTGGGGGTCCGCTCTATTGGTGGCAATCTCAAACAGAAAACTAAGAGTGATGAGACTTAGCAAAACCAATTTTCAACGTTGGCACTTTGGCTGTATTCCTGCGGGTCCTTGAGGCAAATCTTAAATGTCCTGAATTTGTGCTTTCACAAAAGACTTCTGGGAACATCAAATAGTTTCTTTGTGCATATGTTAGTTGTTGTTTTGGCACCAGAAAAATACTGTGGATAGGAAAATGGGAGGGACTATTTCATCTCTATGTGTTCTCTGTCCCTATTAGGGCAGAGAGTGAACCTCCTAAGGTGCTGTCGTGGAAGATTCCTAGAAACCGTATTACCAGTAAGTCTCATTTCAGATTTTTCAACCTCAGGCATCAATAGACTATAAATATACTTAATAAACAAAAGCTAAAAGAGCAGATGAACATAGTTTAACAAGTCTGAAATGCGCATGTGATACTGACATCAAAGTTTCACCACATTTTGGGACAAATGTTTTCACTTTCAACATTAACAATCAGTAGAATATTTTCTCTAAATTTGCATCTCCTTTCTTCACTCCAATTGTTTGCAGCTAAGAAAAAATAAAGCTTGATGCAACATAATGCTTACAAATTGTGTTTTATGCTCTATCATCACCTGTCCTACAGAGACACAGTCAGAATTACCCTGGCAAATGGAGTAAAATTGAAAATGTAAAAAAAATGCAGAATTGCTGTTTTTTTCTATTCATTCACAAAGAGTTAATGAAAGTTCTTAAATATGTACTGCAAAATAGCGGGACATTCAAATATAGATTATTTTGCCAAAACCAGTCAAAGTAAAAATAAATACAACCAGTTGTGACATTTGCAGTGTGTTGATCATTCCTGAAATTAGATGTGTCCAACCGAAATAGATCATTTGGGAGAGCGTTAGACTGAAGATCTAAGGCTGCGTGCCCACGTTGCGGATTACAAGCGTTTTTGATGCGGAATTTTCGCAGCGGAAATGCTTGTAAAATGCTTGGTAATCCGCACCCCATGGTCCCCAAGGGGATTCCGCAAGTTCTATACACATGCTGCGGATTTTTCCGCAGCGTTTATGTTGCGTTCAAAAATCCGCAGCATGTCAATTAATTTTGCATTTCCGCAAGCGGAATTGCCTTTGTGCAATACATTAAAAAACGCAAGGCAAATCCGCATGTGGAAAACGCGCGATAAATGCACGAAAAACGCGCGATAAATGCGTGAGGAATTCCGCATGCTTTTTTCCGGGAGAGGACTTGCAGAAATGAAGCAGAAATTTTCTGCTTCATTCCTGCAACGTGGGCACATAGCCTAAAGGTCCCGGGTTTCGGCAAAAGTCTTCTTCTTCACCCATTAAATTTTAAGCAGAAAATAAACAAAGCATATGGACTGACTGCTTACAGAGAATGTAAAAGTCCTAATCATTATAACTATCTACAGGAAATAAAATGATAGAAACTTAAGAACTGAACACTTTTATTTTTTGAGAAAAATAATATTTTTTGTAATTTTTCCTTCATTCTGGATGTCATCATTTTGTTTTATTTTAGTTTGACTTAGCTGTATGAGGATTTAAAGGAAACCTGATAGCTAATACGGGCAGCATGTATCGGACACTAGCTGAATGATTTCAGCCATGTATGTTTGACTATGAATTGCTGTGGCATTAGTGAGAAAAATATGCTTCTAAAATATGCCAGGAACAAAGCTGTTTGGGGAAAAAGTCAGGAAGGCAAAAAACACAAGCCCCAACTCAGGACCGTCATCTTTCATTCTAAAAATAGGGGGTTTCCACTTTAATGGTAAGACAAAGAATCCACAGATTTGGCATTTCTCTAGCGAGGAGAGCCCACTTAAAATGTATGGGGTGCTTGTCTCCATAAGCACAAGCTGGGCACTAAACTGGCTTATTTGCAATTCTGGATGTTGCAGAGTGAAAACACCTGTTCGACAAAAATAGTAATTGCCGGTGTTGATGAATTCATTGTGAGGAGTAATTTATAAAATGGGATCACTTTGGAGGGGTTTCTGCTGTTTTGGTACTTTTGGAACTTCGCAAATGTCACCCGCAAAATATTTTCGCAAAATCTGCGTTCCCAAAACCCAAATAGCGCTCTTATTTTCAAAGGCCTGCTGTGTGACCAAACAGTAGTTTCTGAAGACATATGGGGCATCACTGCATTTCAATGAAATTGTGCAACTTTAGATATTTTCACAAGAAAAACTAAATATTTATTGACCTAAATTTACCATTAATATAAAGTACAATGTGTTACAAAATAACACTATCAGAATCAAGGGGATATGTTAAGCATTGCCACATAAAGTGATACATGTCAGATTTAAAAAACGGTGCTTGGTCATCAAGCTCAAAATTGGCTGCAACTAGTGTTGAGCGAGCATGCTCGACACTGATCGGTACTCGCCCGTGCATCACGCTACTCGGGATGTTCGGCGAGCACCGAGCATTTCTGGGTTACTCGGGCCGGAGCTCGGGTCTCCGCCCTACATGTTTGGCTCTCTTTACAGAGCCAATGAACATGCAGGGATTGCCAGCCAGTCACTGTAATGCCGCAGCCTTGTTGTTTGTGGGCATTACAGTGATTGGTTGGCTGCACAGCGTCACCTCGAGTATTTAAAACCGGGCGCCGCCATCTTGGACACAGACGCTCCAGATCAGACAGTGTAGGGACAGCGCTGCTGAGCTAGGGAGAGATTTTTACTGTGAAATAGTTAGTGTAGGGTCTGTAAAGGCTGCCAGAACAAACAAACAGTCCTTCTAAGGACTAATATCCATTCCAGATATCAGACAGGCAGGCAGGCAAGCTGTATAGGAGATGCAGTGGTAATACCAGCAAATGCTGCATTACAGTCCTGTGTGCTCCACTTTCTGAAATTGCTGGACTTAGCTGCAGATCGCGGGGGCCAGTAAAAATCCTTTTTTTTCATCTAAATCCTCTTTTTTTTTCCTCCTACACACTGCACAAACACCAGTTTAATTAACCTATTGGTGTCCCTCCCCCCCCCCAAAAAAAAGTGTGTCTCTGATTTTTCAGACACAAATATATCTGTTGAAAATAGTCTGGTATAGGCCACTGAAACAGAAGTGTGGTTTTGCAGTTCCACGGGTAAAATCTCTGTAGTATCCAGTTTTGGGACTTTGGTATCTAAAAAAAAAACAAGTTGAGTGTGTTGCTCACTGTTCAGTCGCAAATCTTTATATTTTAAAAAGTGTGGTATACACCAGTAAACATTAACTGTGGTTTTGCCATTTCACGGTAAAAAATCTCTATTATCCTGCTTTTCACATTTTTTGCAGTAAAAAAAAACAGTAGTGTCTACTGACTGTTCTGACACAAAAATATATCTGTTGAAAATAGTCTGGTGTACGCCTGACAAATCCCAGTGTGGTTTTGCAGTTCTACAGGTAAAATCTATGTAGTATCCAGTTTTAGGCCTTTGGTATCTAAAAAAAACAGTTTGAGTGTGTCGCTCACTGTTCAGCCGCAAATCTATATATTTTAAAAGTGTGGTATACACCAGTAAACAATGACTGTGGTGTTGCCATTCCACGTTAAAAAATCTCTATTATCCTGCTTTTCGCATTTTTTGCAGCAAAAAAAAACAGTAGTGTCTACTGACTGTTCTGACACAAAAATATATCTGTTGAAAATAGTCTGGTGCACGCCTGACAAATCCCAGTGTGGTTTTGCAGTTCTATGGGTAAAATCTCTGTAGTATCCAGTTTTGGGCCTTTGGTATCTAAAAAAAAACAGTTTGAGTGTGTCGCTCACTGTTCAGCCGCAAATCTATATATTTTAAAAAGTGTGGTATACACCAGTAAATTAATACTGTGGTTTTGCTGTTCCACGTTAAAAAAGCTCTATTATCCTGCTTTTCGCATTTTTTGCAGTAAAAAAAAACAGTAGTGTCTCCTGACTGTTCTGACACAAAAATATATCTGTTGAAAATAGTCTGGTGTACGCCTGACAAATCCCAGTGTGGTTTTGCAGTTCTACGGGTAAAATCTCTGTAGTATCCAGTTTTGGGCCTTTGGTATCTAAAAAAAAACAGTTTGAGTGTGTCACTCACTGTTCAGCTGCAAATCTATATATTTTAAAAAGTGTGGTATACACCAGTAAATTAAAACTGTGGTTTTGCCATTTCACGGTAAAAAATCTATATTATCCTGCTTTTCACATTTTTTGCAGTAAAAAAAAACAGTAGTGTCTCCTGAGTGTTCTGACTCAAAAATATATATGTTGAAAATAGTCTGGTGTACGCCTGACAAATCCCAGTGTGGTTTTGCAGTTCTACGGGTAAAATCTCTGTAGTATCCATTTTTGGGCCTTTGGTATCTAAAAAAAAACCAGTTTCAGTGTGTCGCTCACTGTTCAGCCGCAAATCTATATATTTTAAAAAGTGTGGTATACACCAGTAAACAATAACTGTGGTTTTGCCATTACACAGTAAAAAATTTCTATTATCCTGCTTTTTGCATTTTTTGCAGTAAAAGAAAACAGTAGCGTCTCCTGACTGTTCTGACACAAAAATATATCTGTTGAAAATAGTCTGGTGTACGCCTGACAAATCCCAGTGTGGTTTGCCATTACACGGTAAAAAATCTCTCTTATTCAGGCTTTGGTATTTTTTCCATAAGGAAAAACAGTAATAGTTTCTCCCTGATTGTTCTGATTGTTTAAAAGAGTCGGGTGAAGGCCAGAGAAATAGAACTGTGGTTTTCCTCTTCCACGGTTCTAATCTACTTTCTATTACTCTTTTTCCATTGATAGTGCGAGTGTAAGCTATTTTATTTCCTTTACAATGGGCAAGGCACGTGGCAAGGTACGTGGAACTGGACATTCTGGTGATGATGCGTGCAGAGGACGGGGCCGTGGCCAAGGTGAAAATGTGCCACAACCAACAGCCACATCTTCTCGCTCCCACTTCTTAACCGAATTTCTAGGGAAGCACAGTTCTATGGGAAGAGAACGAAAGAATGTATGTTATGCAAGAAGTGATAATAACATGATTTTAAAGCGAGTAGACAAAATGGAGTTTCTCTAGCATGAGTATCAATATGTCCTTTGCATTCCCCCCTAAAAATTATGTTATTATCAACAATAGAGGTGCTATCCCAGGGTCATGCTCTGAGGCTGAGGGACATTGGTCTTCACTCAATTAGTGCCCTTGTTACCAATTGAGGCTGTCGTGGCATGTCTATTCCCCCTTGTTAGTTGATATAATCATAAGCTCAGATCTGAGGTTGGTCGGGGAAAGCGGGTAAAGTTCATCATTCCCTTGTCATCCATGTCCTCAATGTTGGTTACATCTGGGAGGTCCGTGTATAGTCCGTGTATAGTAGCATGGATGTTGGTTGGCAGCGTCCTCCTTGCTCTCTGATGACTGGCAGGCTTTCCTCATGTAAAATGGAAAACAATAAAAGATTAGTTTTAGTAAAACATATTAAAAACAAGCAACAATATGCAACACTCTTTGGTCTTTAGTCCAGCACTAAAGTATGTTGATTAGCCATTATGATAAGCTGATTCTGCACCGCAACAGTAGTATTAATTACTTCCAATACACTCTAAATCTGGTCATCTAAGTAATTAGTGACCTCCACTAATTTGTCTCACATTTGTATTACCATAGGGTAGAGGAAGACAATACTGGCTATCTTATTGGGTATACGTATACTCATTTGTACTAAATGAGGTCTTCCTGATGTGCGTGGGGTGTTGTCTTTGGCACGTTTATAGATGGTATGAAGAGGGATGGTTCTCAACTCTACTTTACTATGGGGAATAAGATAAGTGGCTGAAGTTAGCCGGGCCAACGTACAAGTCCCCCCTACTCCGACTGGGAGCCATTTATACGCATTATTCCCACAGACCCAATATGTGGCTGATGGTAAATCCCATAAAGCAGAGTGCTGTAATACTAATTTATGTACCAAATCGATAAAAATGGTGTTATTTGAAAACATACATCATGAAGGCATTTGTCCCAGGGGGTTACAATATCAATATCCAACATTTGGATTGCCACATGTTGGATTACTAGGCTTATATTCAGAAAATTCATTACAAGGGACGTTACCAGATATTTTATAACATGTCATTGGTGCCTTTTATAAACAGATTTGTATGTACCCATGAATGATTATGAATATATCTTTCCAATAATGACAGTCTGGAAAGGGCATACTAGCGGCTGAAACTGGTGAGTGAGTACATATCCAACAGTCACTGATCTGGTTGTTTTCTAATTGTCTTAATTCTTGTACCAAAATCTGATAGTAAGTAATGAACTTATTATTAAAGGGGTCAGTACTCTGTTGTAGGCTTTTCCAGGTATTGACTAGTTTAACCATACATATTATCATAAAACATCTCAGCTTTTGGGATTGTCAGGAGCACTTGGTATGGTCCGTCATACAATGATTCTAGTCCATGTTTCCGAACATGCCTCTTCACATACACATAATCTCCAGGCCTGAAGGTAAGACAACCTTCTGCATCAGCTGGATCTGGAATAGAAGATGATACTAACGCATGGGTGTTAGTTAAGGCTTTGGTAAGCTGAATCACATATTGCACAACATAATCTGTTTCTTCTGATAATTGTTGTGGGGTAAATCTAGCTGTGGCTGGTTGTGACCCAAACAGTATCTCATAGGGTGACAGTTTGTGTTTCCCTATGGGTGTGGTGCATATGTGATATAGTGCAATGGGAAGGAGCTCAGGCCACTGGGCCGTAGTCTCCTGCATCATTTTGGTTCACTGCCCTTTTAGTGTGCCATTCAATCTCTCCACCTTGCCACTTGACTGTGGATGGTAAGGAGTATGTATCGTCACTGTTGATCCGATCATGGTGCATATTTCTTGATATACGCATGAGGGAAAGGCTGGTCCTTGATCACTTTTGATAACTTCTGGGACTCCATACCGGCAAACAACTTCAGAGACCAGCTTCTTGGCGGTAGTCTTGGCAGTCATGTTTGGAACGGCGAATGCTTCTGGCCAACTGGAAAACATATCCACTACCACTGAGCAGTCCATGGCGCCAGGAGGCTGCAACGGCTGGATACAGGAGTCGAGGCAAACAGTACAGTTGTTTCTTCTTCCATAGCCCATCTATCAACTTAGCACCCGCCTCCTTCCACGACTGGCATTCTTATTTAGAGCATAGAGCATGTGGAGCGACAGCCAACTGTCTTGGTAGTTTCACCGCTTCCATCAATTGTCTGACGCTTTCAGCATTTTTCACAGGAGAACCTGCAGTCAGAGCTTTGAGCTCTGCTTCCTGTGCTGACATACTGGGAGGTAAGACTGCATCCTCTACCAATGTATCTTCAGTTGTGACAGCATATCCAGTATGAAACCTGCCAGAGGTGTCAGCATATCTGGATCATCCATCCGTATACAACGCAAGTTCTGGGTCATCCAAGGGTACTTCCCCCACTAGAGCAAGTGGAGTTGACTCCGCAGTAATTTGTTCCGGACAATCATGCGGTGGAGCCTCTTTCCCCTCTCCTTCAGGTGCTGGTAGCAGGGTGGCTGGGTTGATGGTGGTGAACCACCGGTGTAACTTCACATTTTCTGGCAAAATCAACGAAAATTGCAGCCACAGGTGTCTCTGTGTAGACAGATGTTTAGGTGGTTGCTGTGTGGCGTGAACCGCTCGTAGACAGCTGGGATTGTTGCAACAGTTCTTGGTGCTCCTTGTTGTTTACATCAGCCAGATTGTCTTCTCTTAATGCATCATACAGGGGCTGCATTAGACGTGAGGCGTCTGGGATCCATTGCCTTCAATGTGTACATAGTCCGAAAAACTGTTGCAGCTCTATGGAATCTTTTGGGAATGGTAGCAGGTAGATGGCCGTCTTCCTTTCTTCTGTGAGATGTCTGGCACCCTGAGTAAGGCAATGGCCTAAGAAGACCACTTGACAAAGGCAAAACTGAAGCTTCGAGGTTGAGACTTGACAATTCAGATTTGCCAGATGCTTGAGGAGGCTAACACTGGCCCTGATGGACACTTGCTCCGTGTAAATGTAATATGTAAATGCAAACAGAAACTGACAGTCTTTGTGTAGTGGAATGCTAATAAAAAAACAAAACAAAAAAAAAAACAGACAACATGTACGTGCATCTATTAGATGCTTAAGGATATATGACCATCTAGAAAATTAATTTAAATAAACACATATTTTGCTCTGTCACACACTGATCATGATGATCTTTCTCATACACATTCTGGGATTCTGGGTGTAGTGTGTATTGCGGCCTGTATTTCGGGTGTGCTGAGATGGCTACCACCAGAAGGAAGCATACTACAGGAAGGGTGCACCAAGATGGCCACCGCCAAAGGGACATGTGGTCAGAGGCTGGAGGTGATGCAATGGGTGTAGCAACATGGCCGCTACAGGAAGGGTTGGAACTTTGGGCGGACATAGGTATAACAGATGAGGATAGGAGAACTAGGAGTGACTTGGGTAGTGGCAAGGGGTGTGTCTCCTGGACGGGGCACGTGCCATGCAACACAATAATCTGCTGACAATGGATTCTGCTGGCCACAATTAGAACATTTCCACCAATTCATTACTCCGCCATTATCGGAGAGCAGTTGTTATGTTCTGCTACCAGAGCTAAGGAAAGAGAGGAGATCTGTCCCTACGATAGAACTCAGCTTAATCCCTACGATGTAACAGGGGACCTGATCCTGCGATCAGACCTGCTAAAGTCCTAAGCTAGTCTGTACGGAGACCTATAGATGTGGGGAAGGAATCCCTACAAGTACTAAGGACTGGGAGGAATATGGGACACCTCCTAACAGAAATAGTAGCAGACAGACGAACAAACAAAAATATATAGAACATAGAGGTCAGTAGACCAAGCAAACTAACAGAGCAAGACACAGAGCACAGGCTAGCTAGAAAGTAGATATACAATGAAGTCCAGCAAAGCCAGGAGGGCGGAGCAGGCTTAAATAGGCCAACAAGTTCAAGTGACCAGCAAAGGAAAAAAAAAAACTAAGAGCAAGGTTCTAACAGTACCCCCCCCTTCTAAGAGGATCCTCTGGATCCCCTAGGACCAGGCTTATCAGGAAATCTCCTGTGAAACGCTCTGATAAGTCTGGACGCGGAAACATCATCCGACCTCACCCAAGAGTTATCCTCGGGTCCAAAACCTTTCCAGGCCACAAGATACTGCAAACTACCTCTATACAGTCTAGAGTTAAGGATGCGAGAAATTTCATATTCCCCGTCCTCCACCACCGGAGGAACAGAGGCAGAGGCGTCACAATCCGATACAACAGCTTTTTTCAACAGAGAGACATGAAATACCGGATTAATTCTCCAGGAGGTAGGAACCTCCAACCTAACAGCAGATTGGTTGACAACCTGAAGCACCTTAAAGGGCCCTACAAACTTGGGACCCAATTTCTTAGAAGGAATCCTCAACCGCAGATTCCTAGAGGACAACCAAACCATGTCACCAACAGCGAACAAAACCTCCTGTCGTTTCCTATCAAAGTAGTCCTTAGATTTTCTGTTGGCCTCCTGAAGATTACCACGCACATCCGTCCAAACTCTCTCCAAATCACCAGAAAAATTCTCCTCCTCAGGCACGGCAGATCCCAACTTGGATAATGACCCAAACGACGGATGTCTCCCAGAACAACAAAAAAAAGGCGAACAACCAGCAGAAGAAGATGTATGATTGTTCAGAGCAAATTCAGCAAGTGGCAGAAACTCAGACCACCCCTCTTGATTGTCTGCCACAAAACAACGCAAGAACTGCTCAACATCCTGGTTTTTCCTTTCTGTCTGGCCATTAGATTCAGGATGATATCCGGACGAGAACGATAAATGAACTCCCAACCTGTCACAAAAGGCACGCCAAAAACGAGCCACGAACTGAGGACCCCTATCAGAAACAATGTCAGTAGGGACGCCATGAAGTCTGACAATTTCCTTGACAAAGGCCTTAGCGAGAGTTTTAGCGCAGGGCAGTTTGACAAAGGGAATCAAGTGACACATCTTGCTAAAACGGTCCACGACCACCCAGATGACAGTAAAACCCTCAGAGGGGGGAAGGTCAGTTATAAAGTCCATAGCCAAATGTGTCCAAGGAGCACTGGGAACCTCCAAAGGACAAAGCAACCCCGCAGCAGGAGTATGTGAGGACTTAGATCTAGCACATATAGTACATTGACGCACCCACTTAATGACTTCCTTCTGCCATCCAGGCCACCAAAAACTGCGACCCACCAGTCTCTTGGTCTCAGAGATTCCGGGATGACCTGCCAACCGAGATTCGTGACACTCAACAAACAAATCTCTCCTAAAGCTCCCAGGCACAAACAACCTCCCATGAGGAGTGTTAGAAGGGGCATTCTCCTGTGCTTTAAGAATCTCATTTTCCAAAACGGAGTCCAAAGCAGCTATCACAACACCTTCTTGTAAAATGTTCTCCTCTTTCTCAGCACCGACTATGGGAGAAAAACTGCGAGACAAGGCATCCGCCTTAACATTCTTAGTACCAGGGATGTAAGTAACGGAGAAATTAAACCGCGAGAAAAACAGTGCCCACCTAGCCTGACGGGCATTCAGGCGCTTGGCAGCATCAAGATATATCAGATTTTTATGATCCGTAAGAACCTGAACGGGAAATTCCGCACCTTCCAAGAAGTGGCGCCAGTGTTCAAATGCGAGTTTAATAGCCAATAATTCCCGATTACCAATATCGTAATTCAGTTCAGTCTCCGAAAATTTTTTTGAAAAAAAGGCACAGGGATGTAATCCATCCCCGTTATCCTGAGACAATACTGCACCAACCCCCACAGAGGAAGCATCAACCTCAACCAAAAACGGCCTAGTAACATCAGGCTGCATAAGGATGGGAGCAGAGGTGAACCTCTCCTTGAGATACACAAAAGCTTCAATGGCCTCAGAAGACCACTGAACCGCATCAGCACCTTTCCTGGTGAGATCAGTCAGAGGTTTGAAAATACTAGAAAAATTTTTTATGAATTTTCTGTAGTAATTGGCGAAACCCAAAAACCTCTGTATCGATTTCAAACCAATAGGCCTAGGCCATTCCTGCACAGCCTGAACCTTAACCGGATCCATCTCAAAACCTTTGCTGGAGATAATGTAGCCCAAAAAACTAATTCTCTGTACAGCGAACTCACATTTCTCCAGCTTAGCAAAAAGCGAATTGTCCATTAATAACTGTAATACCTCACGCACGCTCCGCCAATGAGACTCCAGATCCGGCGAATAAATCAAAATGTCATCCAAATACACAACCACATTTTTGCTGATCAAAGGTCTAAGGATGTCATTAATCAGATTCTGAAAAAATGCAGGAGCATTAGTAAGACCAAAAGGCATAACCAGATTCTCAAAATGACCCACAGGAGTGTTAAAAGCAGTCTTCCATTCGTCACCCTCCTTAATGCGCAACAGATTGTATGCCCCCTTAAGGTCAATTTTAGAGAACCACTTGGCCCCCATTAACTGGTTAAACAGATCAGGAATCAATGGCAGTGGGTAAGGATTGCGTACAGTAATTTTGTTAATCTCACGAAAATCCAGACAAGGACGTAAACCGCCGTCCTTTTTTTTTACAAAAAAAAATCCAACCACCACAGGAGACTTAGAGGGCCTAATGTGACCGGCGGCCAAACTTGTCTGTATGTATTCCTCCAAAGCCTTCCTCTCAGGAATAGTAAGGTTAAATAAACGACTTTTAGGAAGAGTTGCTCCAGGGACAAATTCAATAGAACAATCATAGTCTCTATGGGGAGGCAAAACCTGCGATTCCTTCTCAGAAAAAACTCTCCAAAAATCCTGAATAGGAACAGGCAATTCTCCCCTATCCAAAGCTGCAATACGCCCGTTACAACACTTGTCATAACATTTATGGCTCCAGGATTTAATTTCACTGGTAGACCAATCCAGTACAGGATTGTGAAATTTTAACCAGGGCAATCCCAATATTACTGGAGAAGGCAAGTTATTCAAAACTACCAAATCCAATTTCTCATGGTGAACACCATTAATAGTGAGAGGAAATTCACAGACCTTGAGAGTAATATTCTTCAAAGGGGAACCATCCACAGAAACCACAGCAATGGGGGATGATAAAGGTTCAGGTTTTAAATTGAGTCTTTCCACGAATCCCCCATCAATTACATTCAGAGTAGACCCACAATCCACAAACACCCGAAATTCCATTAATTTTTTCTGAGCAATCGTGGAAGCAGCTAAAAATATACCCTTGGAATTTAAACAGGCAATACGGGCGTGACTGACCATTTTTTTTTCTTTCTTCATACGAAGCTCACAGCCTTTAATCAAATGACCAGATTTTCCACAATAGAAACACAAGCCTTCAGAAAATCGACGGTCTTTTTCTTGAGAGCGAGGTGTCACCGATCCAATCTCCATCGGTTCACCACTGTTAGTACACACATTCTCATAACCAGAAACTGACATAGCAGAGGATTTGCTCTCATTAACCCTTGCACGCAGTCTTCTATCCACCCGTATAGCTAATTGCATAGCCTGTTGCAAATCTTCAGGTGTAGGATAAGCAATTAGCAGGTCTTTAACCCTTTCACTGAGCCCAGCAAGAAATAGACTTTTCAGAGCAGAATCGTTCCACCCTGTTTGAGTAGACCAACGACGGAAATGAGTACAATATTTTTCCACATTACCTGATCCTTGTTTTAAACGTCTCAACTCAGTCTCAGCAGATGCGACACGGTCAGGATCATCATATAATAGTCCCAAAGCAGAAAAAAAACTATCCACTGATCTGAAGCATGTATCACTAGGTTGCAAAGAAAAGGCCCACTCCTGAGGCTCTTTGCGCAAAAGTGACATTATTAACCCTACGCGCTGGGATTCATCCCCAGAGGACTTGGGTCTCAAACGAAAATACAATAAGCAAGCATTTTTAAATGAAAAAAATTCTCGGTGTTCACCAAAAAATAAATCCGGCAAACATACCTTAGGCTCCAAGAAATGTGCTCCAGGACAGTTACTCACGTGCTGACGGAGCTCGGCCACCTCCAGAGAGAGTCCCTGCAGGCGATGAGCCAAATCCTGAACCGACACCATGATGGAACAGAAAAATCTTTCCTTAGAGAATTTGCTGGCTGGACTTACTGTTATGTTCTGCTACCAGAGCTAAGGAAAGAGAGGAGATCTGTCCCTACGATAGAACTCAGCTTAATCCCTACGATGTAACAGGGGACCTGATCCTGCGATCAGACCTGCTAAAGTCCTAAGCTAGTCTGTACGGAGACCTATAGATGTGGGGAAGGAATCCCTACAAGTACTAAGGACTGGGAGGAATATGGGACACCTCCTAACAGAAATAGTAGCAGACAGACGAACAAACAAAAATATATAGAACATAGAGGTCAGTAGACCAAGCAAACTAACAGAGCAAGAGACAGAGCACAGGCTAGCTAGAAAGTAGATATACAATGAAGTCCAGCAAAGCCAGAAGGGCGGAGCAGGCTTAAATAGGCCAATAAGGTCAAGTGACCAGCAAAGGAAAAAAAAAAACTAAGAGCAAGGTTCTAACAGCAGTATCTTTGTAATACACATAACATAGCGTCTTTCCCTTATTTTCTGTATTTTCTTCCTCCATTCACCTTTTTTCCCTCTCTGCTCTGTATGAAGCCAAGGCCGTTCTGCTATGCTAGCAGCTGTAACTGGGCGCTTATCTGGCAGCGCGCATATTTCAGTTAACCATTTAAGTTCCTCCACATATCTACATACTTTTTCCTTCGGTCAACAAACTCAGTGCAACCTTTCCTCACATGTATTCACTACTTTCCAATATTTCAACATTCCATTGGTATCTGATATGTTACTCATAACCGTGGGTAGTGCCCCTAAGATGCAGACCTCCTCTATGTGTGCATCAGAGTTTGGATCTTTTAAAGTAAGGATCATCTGACCATTGTCCTGGAATTGGATTCTGGATTGGAATTTAGACAAGAGGTCTGCTCATAAAAGATTTACCTGGCAGATCGGGAATATGCCATTACTTCTGGAAATAGGCCAATTGGAATAGGTTTGGTGAAAGTGTGTTTGTTAGATCTGCCATCTACACCGATCAATATTAGATTATCGTTAGAAAATTGGACTGGGTCAGTTCAGTGGATTGATTTTAAAATGGAGTTGGCCGCCCCAGTGTCTACCATGAACTTAACCGGATGGATTCCCTCATTCCCTCCCACTGGGAGAACTACAGATGAACATAGCTCGGGGGTGATTACGGGCAGCATCACGATGGCAGACTCTGGTTGGCCTTCCTTTCAGAACGGGCGGTCCTGGGGAACATTTTCTCATGGCAAGTCCCGTGGGCCGGGTGTCCTCTTTCTGAATACGGGGACTTGCGTGGTGCACTGACCAGCAGGGGTGTGACAGTCTCTTTGGAAGTGTCCTGCTCGGCCACACCTCCAGTACTGAAGATGTGAATTCACTATTGGTCTTCTCTCGGGATACATTACTTGCTGATCAGGTACCACCATGAGGTAATAGTGGGGCTGTAAGGGAGGAGGATGATACCGGGGGAGCAAGGGGGGATACTGTGCTATGGGTACTGCGGGTGCAGCAATTACCATTGTACTGATTGTGGGGAGATCTTGGAGGTAGGGGAATACTGGAGGAGACCAGATTTCGGGTTTGATTGTGGGTTTGATTAATTGAGCAGCATAATCAACAAGATCCCTGTCGATGGCCAAGAGTCTTATCTCTCTCAATTTAGTTAGATGCATGGCAATACACTGCTTTATTGCTCCGACTATTATTTTGGCCGCAACCTCTTTTGGGCATCCAAAGATACCAGTGGAAATGAATGGCAGGGCTAGGGTTGGGGCCGCATGAAGCTGTGATGCGTATGCCAGGGTGTTTTGGATTGTTTCTTTAAGCAGGTGTTGTGACCTGGGTAAATCCAGGGGATCATATTTTGGTCCAACCGCATGTATAACAAACTGACATGATAGCTTTCCGGCTCTTGTAGCCACCACCTCTCCTTCTCTTAATGGTCCATGGTCACGGATGTAATCATTAGATGCAGCTTGTATTGTAGGTCCCACAATATGACATATCTGTGCAGCTAGCCCCCACCCATGCTGCAGTTTCGCATTTGCTGCGTTTACAATGATCCCAACCTGCTGTTGTGGTATACTCTCCATGCCTATTCTCAGTATAGTGGAGAAATTTGAAGGACTATTCAGTAAAACAGATGCCACTTCCTGATACTCGTGTCCATGTTCTATTTCCCCAGTTTGGGAGAGGGTGAATAGGGAAGAGTTCAGAGGACCCTGGGTCTCTCTGAATGGAGTATGGACCATGGCAGGGGCAGGTGGGGGTGGTGGTTTATAATACCCCCCGTCTACGTTAAGTAATGGGCAGGTTGGTGCTATAACACCGGGTTTACATGCTCCTCAATTATAGCACGTCTTGCGCCATCCTGAATTAGTGACCCAACACACATTACAGAGCCAACCGTCTGGGTTATATGATGGTGGCTGACTCTCAGTGGGAAGTGCAGGGTATTTAATTTCATAAGGTATAAATTGCTCAGTTTCCGGATTCAGGGGCTGGGGTACTGCTACATTTGTGGGAGATGCTTCTTTTGGGGCTTTAGATTTGGATTGTGGACACATAATTTGGGAAGGGGGGGGCCTACTTCCTCCTGTACTTTTTCAACAGATCCTTCATCACAAATCTCATGTGCCACTTTCCTAAAGTTTTCAGCATCTTCCAACAATCCACAGTCAACTAATTTTCCTCTATTGTGGCGAATTCCTTCGTCCCACAACACAGGCTGAAGCCTCCCCTCCACAGGAAAATGTAACACTTTAAACACTTTTGGCGCGTGCTTAAATTATCTTTTCCCTTCTCGACTGATCATGATATTCTTCACATTCTCTCCCTCCCGTCTCTCTCTCTCCTCCTGGAGAGACAAATTCTTTCTGCTCCACAGAAACATTGATTATTCACTACAACTGACAAAAAGATCCTTAATTTGTGCACAGCAAAGTCTGGCCAGAGCTCTCAGCTGTTCCACTATTAACAACTCACCCCTCCCATTGGGGGAATTCTTTCACAGCACAATGAAAGGAGGAGCGCCTTTTGCATCAGCTTTGCAGCTCTTAGCAACTTAGCAGCGCTCCGGACACTCGATATACATATATCTACTTGCGTGTCCTACCCAATCTTCGATCACCTGCCGCAACTGAAGCTAACAATGTTCAGTCTCTTCTAAGGATTTTTGTCAGAAGCTGAGAAAGATTCACACAATATTCGCTTGTCAATCCGAGGTGATATTGCTTTGAAGTTAAATAATATCAGACTCCTAATGGGACTTCACCCCTTATAGTCTCACCTTTGACTACATCCAAAGAGGACATCCGGAGATACTGCAAACAACCACACACCACGTGGAAACCACGCCAAACGGTCAGTGTCACTAGTAAAGAACTTGTGCACTTACCATGGCTTTTTGTGGGGGATGATCAGTCCCAATTCCAGTGGGGGAGGCTGAAGGCAGGTCTCTCTTTGTGGACATCCAGAGGTGGAGGGGCGTCCCTGGTTAGGGATCCGAGTCACGGCACCAACTGTTAAGGGAGGCCAATAACCCTTCACGGTTGACCAAGTGAGTGTCAAATTATTAAATTATTATGTTGATTGCAATCCACAGAAAACCAAACGGAAACAATGTTCTGTATTGGGAGGTTTCAAAGAATCTCTGATCCCGTTTATTTTGCTAAGCATTTTATATTGTTTTGAGTATATCAAATAGCCAATCAACTCTACAGCCATACTACAATACTATAGGCTAACTGATGTGAGTACAATTATTACGGAAACACATATATGGTCATATTATCATTGTTAGTTTGAAGCACTATGGAAATTTTACAAGGTCAAACCTGGCCTAAACAAGTTAGATAACAGTGTCTGACAAAATGTTCTCTTGAGAAAAAGTTAGTGTGAGATAAGTTCTATGCGAAGAGAAAGAAAGAATGTATGTTATGCAAGAAATGATAATAACATGATTTTAAAGCGAGTAGACAAAATGGAGTTTCTCTAGCTTGAGTATCAATATGTCCTTTACAAAATTAGTCTGGTGAACGCCTGACAAATCCCAGTGTGGTTTTGCAGTTCCACGGGTAAAATCTCTGTAGTATCCAGTTTTGGGCCTTTGGTATCTAAAAAAAAACAGTTTGAGTGTGTCACTCACTGTTCAGCCGCAAATCTATATATTTTAAAAAGTCTGGTAAACAATAACTGTAGTTTTGCCATTCCACGGTAAAAAATCTCTATTATTAAGGTTTTGGTATTTTTTCCGTAAGGAAAAACAGTAATAGTTTCTCCCTGATTGTTCTGATTATTTAAAAGAGTCGGGTGTAGGCCAGAGAAATAGAACTGTGGTTTTCCTCTTCCACGGTTCTAATCTACTTTTTATTACCCTTTTTCCATTGATAGTGCAAGTGTAAGCTATTTTATTTCCTTTACAATGGGCAAGGCGCGTGGCAAGGTTCGTGGAACAGGACATTCTGGTGATGGTGCGTGCAGAGGACGGGGCCGTGGCTAAGGTGAAAATGTGCCACAACCAACAGCCACATCTTCTCGCTCCCACTTCTTGACCGAATTACTAGGTAAGCACAGAACAACACCAGTATTGCGAACTGATCAGTGTGAACAGGTTATTAATTGGATAGCAGATAATACTTCCAGTTACCTGGGCACCACCACCTCCGGTCTGTCTTCCACACGGTCAACTCTTAGTAGCTGTGAGTCTCGACCGCATACTCCTACTCACCCTGATGCTCCTTCCTCCCATCATGCCGAGTGTCGTCAGCCAGCAATTGATCCCACACTTGGACACTCTGAAGAGCTGTACACTGGTCCATTTCCATATTTGTGCCCCTCGCCTGCTACGCTTGAAGTGGTGGAAGAGGAGATCCCATGTAGTGATGCCCAAATATTTGAACAGCCACGGCCACAGGAAGTTGACGCTGGCAATTTGTCACAAGAGGTGGACGATGACGAGACACAATTGCCAGGAAGTGAGGAGGAGCATCGTGGTGAGCAAGTGGAAGTGGAGGAGGTGGTGGATGATCTAGTAACTGACCCAATGTGGCAGGAGGACATGCAGAGTGAGGCCAGCAGCACACAGGGGGAAGGAGGCAGAGTACCCCAACAGGCAGGAAGAAGCAGTGTGGTGGCCGCAGACAGAAGGCGGGCAACCGTTCCCTATAACACCAACACGAGGGATGTTGCCAGTACAAGCGGTAGGTCTTCCAGAGTCAGGAATTTTTTAAAGACTCTGCTGATAACCCCAAAAAGGCCATTTGTACCACCTGCCATGTCAGCATCAGCAGGGGTGACAAAACTACCCGCCTGACCACCACCAGCATGATCAGGCACATGGCAGCAAAGCACCACGACCAGTGTCAGCGGGTGTCACCACTGCTTCTTCCGCTGTTGTGCATGCAATAGAACCCCCTGTTGTGTGTGCAAGGCAATCCCCTGTCCATACTGCATGTAAAGATGCCCCCTCCTCTCAGTCTTCACTTGTTATGGCAGTTTCTCAAGAAAAAGCATTAACGTCCACGTCCATGTCCCACCGCAGCATTCAATTGTCCATATCCCAGACCTTTGAACGAAAGCGGAAATTTGCAGCTAATGCCCCACAGGCCACAGTCCTAAATTCGCACATTTCAAGACTGCTTGAATTGGAAATGCTGCCTTTTAGGCTGGTGGAGACGGAATCCTTCCGCAACCTTATGGCGGTGGCCGTCCCTCGGTACTCGGTCCCCAGCCGACACTATTTGGCCCGGTGTGCCATCCCCGCACTACACAAGCATGTGTCACAAAACATCTGCATTGCCCTCAACAACGCAGTTACTGGGAGAGTCCACCTGACAACGGACACGTGGACAAGTGCTTGTGGCCAGCAACGGTACAACTCCCTGATGGCACACTGGGTAAACATAGCGGAAGCCAGGACCCAGTCGGACCTTGGGACGGAACACATCCTCCCCACACCGAGGATTGCAGGCCCTATGTCAGTCAGAGTTGCCCCCACAGTGTACAGCTCCTGCGCATCATCCTCCTCCTCATGTTCAGCCTCCATCTCAGATATCACAACATCAGTTACAAGCTGGAAGCACTGCAGTACTGCCTCCGCCAAGCGGCAACAGGCTGTGCTGAAACTCATAAGCTTAGGTGATAAACCTCACACTGCTTGTGAGTAGTTTTGAGCCACCCCGGTAGTGTTCGAGTTCGGTTCGGTTCGTCGAACACCCGTATGTTCGCCGAACTGTTCGTCGAACTGTTCATCGAACACCTTCGAACACCGTTAAAACCAATGGCAGGCAAACAAAAACACATAGAAACACATAGAAAACACATAGAAAACACTTCAAAGGTGTCCAAAAGCCGACAAACTGCTCAGAAGACACAACTAACGAATGGAAAAATGACAAGTACATATAGTCATGCGAAAAGAAAAGAGGTGGAGGAGTAAAAGGAGGGGGAGACACAGATATAGGCATGTCATGCCATTCTAAAACCAAAAAAGTGCGAAGCCGACACGGCCAGTCCGTTCCTGCCCGTGCCACCTCCGTGTCGCCGGGTTTGTGCCAGAGCTGCGGTGGACCCTGACGGCCAGCCCCCCTCTCCCAATACTGGTGCCTGTCCGCTGGTGGGTCGAGCGAGCCCCCCTGCGGTGGAGGCAGGTCTAATCTTTTTAATTTAAATTGTCTCTCTAATTTGAATGAGTACACTTTAAATCCTTTTACAAGGATCTATTCGAGGGCAAGTCTCATGCCAGCAGCCGTGGTAATTCCAGCTCCAGTAGCGTCCACTAAAGGTGCTGCAGTTAAAAAGCTTTTATAAGGATCGAGCTTGGCGGACCACCGCAAGGTGTCCTACCGCCAGTCCCAGCCCCTGTGCCTTGGGGTGCCTCCCCGATGCTCTTCACTGAGTGTCCTGGGGGCCAGAACCATTTCCTTTGAAAAAATTAAGTGTCCAAGCTACAGGTGGTGTAGCTTGCTTAACAGCTGGGTTAATCCGCTGACTAGCAGACACTGCTACTAGGCACAAAGTATTGCTTGGGCTACATGCAGTTAAAAATTTGTAATTAGATACTCTCGTTGGATGCTGAGAAAGCATTCCATAGAGTCTCCTGGCACGCCATATATTATTCTCTTAAAATGCTTGGGGTTGGGGACCCTGCTATAGCCAAAATCATGGCCCTGTATCGCAATCCGTCAGCTAGGCTGAAGATAAATGGAACATTTTCATCACCTTTCATAATCACCAGTGGGACAAGGCAGGGATGTCCTCTGTCCCCTCTCTTATACATCCTAGTGATGGAGCACCTGCTCTCATCAATTCACGATAACCCCAATATTAGGGGGATTGAGGTGGGAAGCACCAAGTACAAGTGCTCTGCATTTGCTGATGATGTCCTAGTATATATCACTCAACCACATATATCCATCACTGCTGTTATGGCTGAAATAGATCACTTTGGTACATGGTCAAATTTTAAAATCAATGCAGCGAAGTCTGAGGCCCTCGATGTCTCCCTCCCCAAATCCATACAGGATTCCATCCAATCCAACTTTCCCTTTGCCTGGCCCTCACAGGGTATCAAATACTTAGGGATTCGTTTTCATAGAGACCTCTCCGTCTATTTAATCTTAATTTTGGGCCCTTTATTGAACAACTCCATAGAGATCTTACTTCTTGAACGTTGAAGGATTTTTCCTCGTTCGGCAGAATAAATATACTAAAAATGAACGTCCTACCTAAACTCTTATACCTCTTCCAAACCATTCCTGTGGCAATTCCCTCAAATTTTTGGAAAAGACTACACAGTAGCTTTTGCAGATTTATCTGGGCAAGTGGGCGTCCACGCATTCGGGGGGACGTTCTGATCAGACACAAACAAAAGGGGGGCCTTAGCCTTCCGGATTGTAGAAGGTATTACATGGTAGGAGTAAGTAAGAAGTAGAATCCTGGACTTCTTCCATCATTCGGAGGGGAAATTGTGCTTCAAAATAGCTCAATCCATTTGTCCTAAAGCTCTTACCACTCTCCCATGGTGCGCCCATTTAATTGTCCCCTCTCTTGGTCTCATGTCATATATAGAGATGAGCAGTGTTCGACTAGAACTGTTCGCCAATCTCAAATTCGAGCTGTTTTGGGCGATGTTCGAGTTGTTCGACGAACCCGAACGATTTGCAAAAAATTCGGCTGTTCGAGGTTATGTTCGATAACTGTTCGTGCACCAAAAGCGTGTCCTGCATGTCTGGCGCTATTTAGAGCACCAATCATGCAGGGATTGTCTGCCACTCACTGTAATGCCACAGCCATGGTGGTTGTGGCATTACAGTGATTGCCCAAATCGATGGGAACAGTGCCAACAGTGAAACATGAAAAGCTGGCAATTCAGCAGCGGCATACACCGGTACCCGACAATTTAGAACCGAAAGAATAGAGCTTCACACATAGATTAGATAGATATAAACATGTCAGCCACATATATACGAAGTACAGTGAAAGTGCTGCTTACTGTACTTGTCATTTAGCGTAAAGGATTTATCAAAAAAAATAATAGTGTTTTCATGCACTGTCTCTTTAAAAAAGCCGGCCGGCAATTCAGCAGGGTACCCGACAATTTATAACAGACAGAATAGAGCTTCACACATAGATTAGATAGATAGAAACATGTCAGTCACATATATATGAAGTACAGTGATAGCGTTGGTTACTGTACTTGTCATTTAGTATTAAAATAAAGGATTTATTATTAAAAAAATTGGCGTGGGGTTCCCCTTAATTTTAGGCTCTAGCGGAGGTTAAGCAGACGGCTGGGGCAGATGTTTGAAGCCTGGGAAGGGGGTAATACCCACGGAGCTTCCCAGGCTACTAATATCAGCCCCCCAGCTGAATACATAGCCTTTACTAGCTATTAAAATGGGGGACCCCCCCAAAAAAATGACGTGGGGTCCCCCCTAATTTAATAGCTAGCAAAGGCTAGGCAGACAGCTGGGGGCTGATATTAATAGCCCAGGAAGGGAGCCATGAATATCGGCCCCCTCCCAGGCTAGAAACACCAGCCGTCAGCCGCCCCAGAAATGGCGCATTCATAGGATGCGCCAATTCTGGCACTTAGCCTCGCTATTCCACGCTGCCCTGGTGCGGTGGCAGGGGGTAATAGGGTTGGGGTTGATGTCAGCTTATAATGCCAGCTGACATCAAGCCCAGGTTAGTAATGGAGAGGCGTCTATAAGACACCCCCATTACTAACCCCATAGTCAAAGTTAAAAAAAACACAAACACCCAGAATAAAGTCCTTTAATTGAAATAAAGACACAATCCTTTATTGTTCTAAATTAAACCATACTTACCGTCACGCCCATTCCAGCTGAAGCCAACGATCTCCTGCAATAAAAGAAAAATAAAAAAGCAACCTCATCCTTACCTTTCCATGGTTCCCACGACAGCTTCAGCTCTGCTACATTGAGATGACAGGCTGGACCGCAGCAGAACGCTGCCATCCAGCCTGTCATCCCGCAGACACTGAGAAGCGCAGGCATGCTTGCGCTCTGCAGTGTCTGGCTGTGACGGCATCCAGATGAGCCGAGTTCATGTCCAATGAACTCGGCGCACCTCATGCACGTCACTGACAGCGTGGGAGAATTCTCCTGCACTCAGCACTTCAGCGTGAGAATTCTCCCACGCTGTCAGTGACGTACATGAGGTCAGCTGAGTTCATTGGACATGAATGAGCTCACCTCATGCACTTCACTGACAGCGTGGGAGAATTCTCACGCTGAAGTGCTGAGTGCAGGAGAATTCTCCCACGCTGTCAGTGACGTGCATGAGGTGCGCCGAGTTCATTGGACATGAACTCGTCTCATCTTTATGCCGTCACAGCCAGACACTGCAGAGCGCAAGCATGCCTGCGCTTCTCAGTGTCTGCGGGATGACAGGCTGGATGGCAGCGTTCTGCTGCGGTCCAGCCTGTCATCTCGATGTAGCAGAGCTGAAGCTGTCGTGGGAACCATGGAAAGGTAAGGATGAGGTTGCTTAATTATTTTACTTTTATTGCAGAAGACATTGGCTTCAGCTGGAATGGGCGTGATGGTAAGTATGGTTTAATTTAGAACAATAAAGAATTGTGTGTTTATTTCAATTAAAGGACTTTTTTCTGGGTGTTTGTGTTTTTTTTAAATACTTTACTAGAAATTCATGGCGGTCATGTCTAATATTGGCGTGACCCAATGAATTTCGGGCTTAGGGCCAGCTGATAATGCCAAGCTGGCCCTAACCCCTTTATTACCCAGTGAGCCACCGCACCAGGGCCCTGGATGAGTTGGGTACAGCGCCAGAAGATGGCGCTTCTATGAATGCGCCATTTTCCGGGGTGACTGCGGACTGCATTTTGCAGCGGGGGGGACCCAGAAAGCTAGGGCCTCCCTGCGCTGCAGATTCCAGCCCCCATCTGCCTAGTTGTACCTGGCTGGACACAAAAATAGGGCGAAGCCCCACGTATTTTTTTTTTAAATTATTTCATGAAATTCATGAAATAATTAAGAAGAAAAGGGCTTCCCTATATTGTTGTGTCCGGCCAGGTACAAATAGGCAGCTGGTGGTTGGGGGCAGCCTGTTCCTGCCTGCTGTACCTGGCTGGACACAAATATAGGGCGAAGCCCCACGTCAACTTTTTTTTAATTATTTCATGAAACTAGATGGTGGCCCGATTCTAACGCATCGGGTATTCTAGAATATGTATGCGGCAGACCCGACGCAATCAGCAGAGCGGTGTTTAAATTTGGCGCCAAAATCGCTGACTGGTCGCGGCCAGCAACCGCGACCAATCAGCAAAGCGGTGTTGAAATTTGGCGACTATATCGCTGATTGGTCACGGCCGGCGGTCACGACTAATCAGCAGAGCGGGGTTTAAATTTTGCGCCAATAATGCTGATTGGTCGCGGTCGCGACCAATCAGCAAAGCGGTGTTTACATTTTGCGTCAATAATGCTGATTGGTTGCCGTCACAACCAATCAGCAAAGCGGTGTTTAAATTTGGCGCAAATAATGGTGATTGGTCACGACCGCGACCATTCAGCAGAGCGGTGTTTAAATTTGGCGGCAACAATGTTGATTAGTCGCGGCCGGCGGTCGCGACCAATCAGCAGAGCGGGGTTTAAATTTGGCGCCAAAATCGCTAATTGGTCGCGGCCGGCAACTGTGACCAATCAGCAGAGCGGGGTTTAAATTTGGCGCCAATACTGCTGATTTGTCGTGGCCGGCAACCGTGACCAATCAGCTGAGCAGGGTTTAAATTTGGCGCCAATACTGCTGATTGGTCGCGGACGGCGACCGCGATCAATCAGCAGAGCGGTGTTTAAATTTGGCGCCAATAATGCTGATTAATCGCGGCCGGCATCCGCGACCAATTAGCAGAGCGGAGTTTAAATTTGGTGCCAATCTCGCTGATTGGTCGCGGCTGGAGTCCGCGACCAATCAGCAGAGCGTTGTTTAAATTTGGCGCCAATCTCACTGATTGGACGCGTCTGGGGTCCGCGACCAATCAGCAGAGCGTTGTTTAAATTTGGCGCCAAGCTCGCTGATTGGTCGCGGCCGCTATTTAAATGTGGCGCCCAAATCGGTGATTGGTCGCGGGCAGCGTCCGCGACCAATCAGCAGAGCGGTGTTTAACTTTAGCGCCAAGATCACTGATTGGTCGCGTGCGGAGAGCGCGACCAATCAGCTAATCGTATTGGTGAGGACCGGGGAGCGCCGCTGCCTGGTTGGATACTTCCGCTGCGAGAACCCGGGACATGAGCGACTGGTCACAGCAGAAGTATCTCGACCCGCAGCGCAGCTCCCCGGTCCTCCCTTGACACCCTAGCCGCTGATGTCCCCACAGTATCCGCATGGTGTTACAAAGATCCGGACATTTGTGTTAAAAATCGCTTATTGGTCGCTGGCGCTGCCAGCGACCAATCACCGATTTGGGCGCCAAATTTAAATATCGGCCGCAACCAATCACCGATCTTGGCTCCACATTTAAACACCGCTGAGCTGATTGGTCGCCGACGCTGGGCGCGACCAATCACCGATTTTGGCGCCACATTTAAATAGCGTCCGCGACCAATCAGTACAGCGGTGTTTAAATGTGGAGCCAAGATGGGTGATTGGTCGCGCCCGATATTTAAATTTGGCGCCCAAATCGGTGATTGGTCGCGAGCAGTGCCAGCGACCAATCAGCGATTTTTAACACAAATGTCCGGACCTTTGTAACACCATGCGGATACTGTGGGGAGATCAGCAGCTAGGGTGTGAAGGGAGGACCGGGGAGCGGCGCTGCGGGTCGAGATACTTCTGCTGCGAGTACCCGCTCATGTCCTGGGTTCTCGGAGCGGAAGTATCCAACCAGGCAGCGCCGCTGACATCCATGCGGCTAGGGTGTGAAGGGAGGACTGGGGAGCGGCGCTGACATCCAATTGGTCGCGGCCGCTATTTAAATGTGCCGCACAAATCGGTGATTGGTCGCCGTCTTGACCGCGACCAATCACTGATCTTGCCGCCAAAGTTAAACACTACTGTGCTGATTGGTCGCGGACGCTGCCCGCGACCAATCACCGATTTGTGCGCCAAATTTAAATATCAGCCTCATGCACGTCACTGACAGCGTGGGAAAATTCTCCTGCACTCAGCGCGAGAATTCTCCCACGCTGTCAGTGACGTACATGAGGTGAGCCGAGTTCATTGTCGGCTCATCTGGATGCCGTCACAGTCAGACACTGAGGAGCGCAAGCATGCCTGCGCTTCTCAGTGTCTGCGGGATGACAGGCTGGATGGCAGCATTCTGCTGCGGTCCAGCCTGTCATCTCGATGTAGCAGAGCTGAAGCTGTCGTGGGAACCATGGAAAGGTAAGGATGAGGTTGCTTTATTATTTTTTTTTTATTGCAGGAGATCATTGGCTTCAGCTGGAATGGGTGTGATGGTAAGTATGGTTTAATTTAGAACAATAAAGGATTGTGTCTTTATTTCAATTAAAGGACTTTATTCTGGGTGTTTGTGTTTTCTTTTAACTTTGACTATGGGGTTAGTAATGGGGGTGTCTTATAGACGCCTCTCCATTACTAACCTGGGCTTGATGTCAGCTGGCATTATAAGCTGACATCAACCCCAGCCCTATTACCCCACTGCCACCGCACCAGGGCAGCGTGGAAGAGCGAGGCTAAGTGCCAGAATTGGCGCGTCCTATGAATGCGCCATTTCTGGGGCGGCTGACGGCTGGTGTTTCTAGCCTGGGAGGGGGCCAATATTCATGGCTCCCTTCCTGGGCTATTAATATCAGCCCCCAGCTGTCTGCCTAGCCTTTGCTAGCTATTAAATTAGGGGGGACCCCACGTCATTTTTTTGGCAGGGTCCCCCATTTTAATAGCTAGTAAAGGCTATGTATTCAGCTGGGGGCTGATATTAGTAGCCTGGGAAGCTCCGTGGGTATTACCCCCTTCCCAGGCTTCAAACATCTGCCCCAGCTGTCTGCTTAACCTCCGCTAGAGACTAAAATTAAGGGGAACCCCACGCCAATTTTTTTAATAATAAATCCTTTATTTTAATACTAAATGACAAGTACAGTAACCAACACTATCACTGTACTTCATATATATGTGACTGACATGTTTCTATCTATCTAATCTATGTGTGAAGCTCTATTCTGTCTGTTATAAATTGTCGGGTACAGATGCTGAATTGCCGGCCGGCTTTTTTAAAGAGACAGTGCATGAAAACACTATTATTTTTTTTAATAAATCCTTTACACTAAATGACAAGTACAGTAAGCAACACTGTCACTGTACTTCATATATATGTGACTGACATGTTTCTATCTATCTAATCTATGTGTGAAGCTCTATTCTGTCTGTTATAAATTGTCGGGTACAGATGCTGAATTGCCGGCCGGCTTTTTTAAAGAGACAGTGCATGAAAACACTATTATATTTTTTAATAAATCCTTTACACTAAATGACAAGTACAGGAAGCAACACTGTCACTGTACTTCATATATATGTGACTGACATGTTTCTATCTATCTAATCTATGTGTGAGGCTCTATTCCTTCTTGTCTAAATTGTCGGGTACCTGTGTATGCCGCTGCTGAGTTGCCGGCCGGCTTTTTTAAAGAAAGCGTCTTCTGAGCAGTTTGTCAGCTTTTGGACACCTTTGAATGTGTTTTCTATGTGTTTCTATGTGTTTTTGTTTGCCTGCCATTGGTTTTAACGGTGTTCGACGGTGTTCTAAGGTGTTCGACGAACAGTTCGACGAACAGTTCCTCGAACATCCCGGTGTTCGACGAACCGAACCGAACCCGAACACTACGGGGGTGGCTCAACACTAGTCATATATTACTTATGCCACTGCTTTGGCTTTGAGATCCCAGAAAAAAGCTTATCCTCAATCGACCCCCAGGGCCCCTTGCTCCCGATTTCAGATAATCCAGATTTCCCACCAGGACTATCTGCAAATAGATTTCTCGGTTCCAATAAATCCCATCCGATATTATTTTCTCATGTCATCTCCAATACTTCGCTGCTCCCCCTCAATGACTTGTTACATGGAAGAGCCACTTCCCCGAAGGCTAATTTTGAATATAGCCAGTTGCAACACTTCTATTCAACTGTGAAGAAGCGCACACATCTTCATAGAGATCTCACAAACTTTGAAAAATTGAGCCTATCATTGTCACCCCCTACACACTCCATCTCCCTACTGTACAATCTCCTCATTGCCCAGGTAACTGACAATAGGCCAGGACTGCGGTGCATGGGAAAGGGAACTGGGGAAGTCCTTCTCTGACTCACAATGGGATAAATGTTTATTCCTAAAACATAAAACCTCAAAAGGGTCTAAAGCTCAGGAAACCTCCTTCAAAATTATCTCTAGATGGTACCGGGTACCAGCAGTCCTTCATAGATGGTATCCATTGGTCTCAGATAGATGTTGGAGATGTGGGGAGGGGGAAGGGACAATGTCACACATATGGTGGGCATGCCATATAATAAATGCATTTTGGGCAAAGGTGGTTCCCATGATTGAGAAAATAACTGGTTTGACTATCCCTAATACGCCAGAAGTCCTCCTTTTCTCAATGTTACCAATAAGTAAATGTAGCTATAAAAGGTCATCAATAGGCTACCTAATACAGGCGGCTAAGAATGTCATTCCACGACACTGGAAAAGCAGAGACCCACCCACTGTGGGCTGATGTTGATAGATACTGTGTGATTTGGAGGGATTGGATTGATTTGCAAAACTCTGACGCCTACCATCTAGCCCCCAACTAAAGTTATCCATGATGTCGGCACAACAATGATCATAATCACACTCTATTGATTGGTGGTCTGTCGTGGTCCGCTCCCTCTCTCTCTATCTTTCATATGGAAAAATACATGATTGATCTGGATATTGATGGAAAACCCTCCCTGTACCCCCCAATGTACTGTCGTTATGCATAAATTTATAGTTATACTACCCATTTTACTATGTATATTGTATTTTCTTGTACTTTTTCAACACAGAAATAAAAAAAAAATTTTATTTGAAAAAAAAATTGTAATTAGATCTACAGGCGGTGGCTACTCCGCTGACTAGCAGACACTGAAGCTTTGGAGCAGACCTCTGATTCCTAGGCTATAGTATGAGTAAACAGCTCTTCAGACTCAACCATCTGTGCTACCCCAAGCCATAGTGTATGTAGTTTCTTGCGGTTAAAAGGGGGGGGGAGACCCGACCCACCTGGAATTGACGATGGCAACGTCATGTAAAACACAGCAAGGGGACTCCAAAAAGAGTTTCCATTTTTTCCCAAAATTGTGGCACAGACACCACTTAAGTGGCATCAATTGTCCCAGAGTTGCTTAAAATGGTTGGTGAGGTCATTTTCCAAAATCCTCAAGCTTTTAGTCTCCCCAGAATGACACAGGTGGGGCAGATGGTGGTTGTCCCAGCCCGCTAGGCCGCATTGTAGCACAGTGAGCTTCGAACTGCAACTTATGCTTCATATCCATGTGACGGTTCATGCATGAAGTACTCAAACTATGGATTTTTTGGCCTCTATTTAGCTTTTGGTGACAAATGTTACAGATAAGACGAGTTGGGTCATCCTTATCGATCTGAAAAAATGCACAGGCTATGCAAGGTTTAGAGCCCATGCGACTCTGCTACTAGCAATACTATCAAATGATTGGCTGGGTTAGATGCAGAGCGTCTGGGTTGGTTGGAGGTCCTCACAGTCTGCCTAGGCTAGATGCAGCTAAAAATTATTATTAAATACACATGCGGTGCAGCTTGCTTCGCAGCTGGGCTAATATGCCCAAAGTATTGGTAGACTCTATACTAAATAAGGAAGGATTCACTGACTGTGGTGGCCCCTCCATGGGCCGTGGCGATTGGTGGAGATTTGGTGGATGATTAGAGGAGAAAGCTCCTTAATAGAGAAAGTTGGTGGATTTATACTTTAAATTCATGTGTACCAGCGGGTTTAAACATCAGACATGATTTGAAGTATCATTATGAATGATCATTTATAGATTATTATTATTATTATATATGTTCCTTTTTTTTTCTTTTCTTTTTCTTTTGGATTATTTACATTTATATGCATTGTTTCTATGCTATACGATTTTAACATGGTATGTGTGTTTACATTTCTGATTAACTCAGCCTTGAACAGGTGCATAGCAGGACATGACATATAAATACCACTTCCTTGCTGTTTTTTTGCAATGCAATGATTAAGAACCTTTAGTTCGAAACGCGTTTGCTGTTCTTCTCCAAGGTGGACTTTTAAAATATTTTTTGTATGACCCAATAAAAAGTGGATTTTAGAAGATTTGTTCAGCTGGATCTTCCTAGTTCCTCATGTTCGTCTTGTAGCACTCCTGGCTCCGTGCTGTTGATCTTCTAGGTGGGTGAGCTGATTTTTTTCCTTTCTTTTCTACCATGTGGCGATTGGTCATCCACTTTCGCTGCCCCTTACTCAACGAATTCACAAACATCTCCTGTCGGTTTGGAGTCCCATTATGCCCAACCAAAAACATAGGCCCCACAACTAAAAAAAATCGTTCTTAGGCATCGAAATCGACACCACAGCAAGGTTGTTCCGCCTCCCATGGGAAAAAATACCAAAACATTACACCTGATCTAGGTTTTTTGCGCAGTATGGAAAGTAACACTACAGCAGATGCAAGTATTACTAGGTCTCCTCGTGTTTGCGAACCGGGTGATGCCAGTCGGAAGGGTTTTTTCTCTTCATTTATCGCCCGCAACAAAAGGGGCATCTAAACCGAGTCATACAATCAGAATCAGCAGGCAACTACGGGCGGACTTAGAGGTGTGGAAAACCTTCTTATAATCATTCAACAGTCTAACATTCAACTAAGATTATTCACCGGGGCGGCAGAATCAGGCGGATATGCAGCGATACTAAGTAACCAATGGTGCACAAGCTTATGGCCTCCGTATTGGGCAGAACAAGTGCTGACAAAAAATCAGACAGTCTTGCAACTGTTTCCTATAGTGGTAGCAATAGAAATATTGGGTGCGCGTCTGGCTAACAAAAATATACTCTTCATAACAAAAAACACCAGCCTAGCGCACTGCATTAATAATATGGCATCATCGTCTCTCCCAGTGCTAGGCCTACTATGCCCGCTAGCATTCCTGTGCCTAAAACACAATGTATGGGTCTGCGCTAGCCACGATGCTGAGGGGTCTAACGCTGCTGCTAACGCTTTATCAAAATTCAATTGGCAGATTTTCACAGAGCTCCTCCCCAACACCAACCCATCGGGCAACAGTTGCCCAGCCTCCCTATGGGATCTAGTGGAGAATAGTTGATGCCATTAATCAGAGCGTCAGTTGCCCCGTCAATGTGACAAGCATACAGTAAGGCATGGGAACAGTGGACACGATTAGTAGCAGGCAGACGGGTTGACCAATTTGAACAAGCCAGATTACAAGTCACCATAGAATTTCTCCACCAGCTAATGATGAGGGGCATATCAGGGGCGTCAGCGCAGCGGTGGCTGACCAGAGTAGCATTTCACTTCCAGCTACTGAATTGGGGATATGTGACAAAGAGATTCATCATCAGACAATCCATAAAAGGGTGGAAAAAGGGTCAGCCAAGTCAGGAGTGTAGACGTCCCATCCCGTGTCACTAAAACTGATTTCTCACATCATATCCCTAACACCATTAACATGATACTCACAATTCGAAGCAACACTACTGTCTACTGTATTTGCAATCGCCTTCTTTGGGGCGCTATGCATAAGCGAATTAGTCCCTCAATCCAAAATTAACACCAGTGGAGGCTTATTACACCAGGATGTTGTCATAGCCAATAATGCAATACGTCTACGCATACGCCAATTGAAAACGGTTCCAGCGGGCAGGGGCACTTGGGTACTTCTACAACCCACAAATGGTACGCTGAATCTGGTAACAATAGTAAAAACATATATAACCATCAGATCACAAAGTAATTTCTTCCTATCACACATTGATGGAACGCCATTATCAAGATAACAGTTCCAAGCTATATTTAATAAATGCATAACATCGGCAGGGAACCACCCCAAAGATTATGGGACACACTCATTCCGCATAGGCGCGGCCACGGAAGCAGCAAGAGCAGGACTGTCAGAAACGGAAGTTCAGAGGATAGGGAGATGGCGATCCACGTGTTTGGCAAGATACATAACACCGGACTTGTTATCCTAACGTTGTTTGTTTCATTTACAAGTGACGCTAAGCCAACAGTGTGGGTGATAGGCCACTCGTATATATATTGTGCAGAAAAAAGGGCGAAAATCTGCCCAGGAGGGAGGAAATTTGAGTTTAATAACACATATTTGAACAGGAGAGGTATTAGAGGCCTGCAATGGCCACATGTACTAATGGAGGTAATAAAGGTAGGGAGAGAGGCAAGAGGTCCGGTCATCTTAGTTATACAGGCCGGGGGAAACGACCTAGGTCATCACAAGAGCGCATAACTAATGGCAATAATGAAACTAGACACTAAGCGCTTCAGAAAATTTTTCACAAAAATAGTCAGAGATTGTGCCGAGCGCGGTATGGCAAGGTGCCCGAGACATCACGGCCATCAAACGGACAAGGCGGCTAATAAATATTTGGATGCCAAAATTTATAAGAGACAGAGGCGGACAACTGGAAGGAGATAAAGCAGGCCTCATACTGCCCGACTGTGTTCACTTAATGGATATTGGACTGGACATATTCCTGTCAGGACTCCAGGACGGAGTGGAACAAGCGTTAAGAGTGATGAATGGGGGTCAGAGTCCTGCATACGAGTATGCAGGATCCTCCGTGGCCTGGAAATAGAAAGGACATGTTGGAGAGTTACACTTGTTGGCCAACTTGCTGTTGTGGAGGCTGGAGACACAGGGCATGCTGCAACAAGCTGAATAATTTTAGAAATAAAATGTCTTTCTAATGTAATGAGTATAAACAGTTAATAAAGCTGTGACCGATCCTCACCTATCCAGTTGTAAGAGTTACATGATTGTATTGTCAATGAAAGGGGGGCGGTAGGGGGCTGAGCGTCTGGGTTTGGTTGGGGGTCAAAACAGTCTGCCTAGGCTAGATGCAGTTAAAAATCATTATTAGATACACAGGCGGTGCAGCTTGCTTCGCAGCTGGGTTACTATGCTGACTAGCAGACACTGAAGCTTTGGAGCAGACCTCTGAGTAAACAGCTCTTCAGACTCAACCATCTGTGTTACCCCAAGCCATAGTGTATGTAGTTTCTTACGGTTAAAAAGGGGGGGGGGGACCAACCCACCTGTAATTGTCGATGCCAACATCACGTAAAACTCAGCAAGGGGACTCCAAAAAGAGTCTCCATTTTTTCCCAAAATTGTGGCACAGACACCACTTAAGTGGCATCAATTGTCCCAGAGTTGCTTAAAATGGTTGGTGAGGTGATTTTACCAAATCCTCAAGCTTTTAGTCTCCCCAGGATGACACAAGGGTAGAAAAGTCCTTGCGGATCCTTGATTTGTACATCTTTATCAACGTGAGTCTGTCTACATTGTCAGTGGACAGCCGCGTCCACTTATCTGTCAGCACACCTCCAGCAGCGCTGAACACACGTTCAGAGAGAACAAAAATTATTATTAATTTGAAAGCTGGTGGAGCTTAGTATAGATGGCCTAATAGAATGAGTACCACACACTGCTACTATGCCCAAAATTATTTTCCAGGCAAGATGCAGCTAAAAATTATTAGTAATTTGAAAGCTGGTGGAGCTTAGTATAAATGGCATTACAGAATGAGTACCACACACTGATACAGGCCCAAAATTATTTTCCAGGTTAGATGCAGCTAAAACTTATTATTAATTTCAAAGCTTAAAATGGTTGGTGAGGTGATTTTAACAAACCCTCAAGCTTTTACTCTCCCCAGGATGACACAGGGGTAGAAAAGTCCTTGCGGATCCATGATTTGTTCATCTTTATGAAAGTGAGTCTGTCTACATTGTCAGTGGACAGCCGCGTGCGCATATTTGTTAGCAAACCACCAGCAGCGCTGAACACACATTCAGAGAGAACGCTGGCTGCGGGTCATGACAAGATCTCAAAGGCGTGAGTGGCGAGCTCCGGCCATTTATCCAGATTGGAAGCCCAAAAAGAGCAAGGGTCCAGTGACACAGTCAAGGCTTCGATGTTCACTTGGAGATACTCCTGTACCATTGTCTCTAGGCGTTGACTATGTGTCTGACTTCTTGTCTCCTGTGGCCTTGCAAAGGATGGGCTAAAAAAGTGGTGAAAGGATTCCGCAAAATTGCTGTTACCAGCAGATACTGTGTTTCTGTTACGGTTTGAGTGCTGAAGACTCGACAGTCTCACGGTTGGCAAGTTAGAACTGTGAGATTCACTACGTGCACCACTGGTATTTTGTGGAAAAGCACATGTAAGATTCTGCAACAGTCTCTGCTGATACTCCTGCATGCGTGAATCCCTTTCTATGGCAGGAATTATTTTGGCAAATTTACTTTTGTACCGGGGATCTAAGAGTGTGGCAACCCAGTAGTCAGGATTATTTCGAATTCTGACAATTCGAGGGTCATGTTGCAGGTAGTGCAGCAAGAAGGCACTCATGTGTCTTGCGCATCCAGGAGCACCAAGTCCCTGTTGTGTTGGTGGCGGGGTAAGAATCATGCTTCCTTACTCTGCCCTCTCCCCCCAACCTCGCACAACAGAAATGTGATCAAGGTCTCCCTCATCTGATGAGTCTTCCATGCCCATCGCCAGTTCGTCCTCCACTTCTTCCTCGGTTCCTGCACCTTCCTCACTAGTTTGGCTGCTACCTTGCGCCGTGGTTAATCCCTCTCCCCCACAATACCATGCCTGCTGCCTTGGTGCTGCCGACCGTCTGGACCTTGCAGATGTTAACCCTTCCGCATACAACTCCTTCTCCTCTACTTCCTCCACCTCCTCTTGTCCCACCACCTGACTCCGAATTCTGTTTAACATGTGCAGCTAAAAATTATTAGTAATTTGAAAGCTGGTGGAGCTTAGTATAGATGGCCTAATAGAATGAGTACCACACACTGCTAATATGCCCAAAATTATTTTCCAGGCAAGATGCAGCTAAAAATTATTAGTAATTTGAAAGCTGGTGGAGCTTAGTATAGATGGCCTAATAGAATGAGTACCACACACTGCTACTATGCCCAAAATTATTTTCCAGGTAAGATGCAGCTAAAAATTATTATTAATTTCAAAGCTGGTGGAGCTTGGTATAGATGGCCTAATACAATGAGTACCACACACTGCTACTATGCCCAAAATTATTTTCCGGGCTAGATGCAGCTAAAAATTATTAGTAATTTGAAAGCTGGTGGAGCTTGGTATAGATGGCCTAATAGAATGAGTACCACACACTGCTAATATGCCCAAAATTATTTTCCGGGCTAGATGCAGCTAAAAATTATTAGTAATTTGAAAGCTGGTGGAGCTTAGTATAGATGGCCTAATAGAATGACTACCACACACTGCTTTTATGCCCAAAATTATTTTCCAGTCAAGGTGCAGCTAAAAATTATTAGTAATTTGAAAGCTGGTGGAGCTTAGTATAGATGGCCTAATAGAATGACTACCACACACTGCTCATATGCCCAATATTATTTTACAATCAAGATGCAGCTAAAAATTATTATTAATTTCAAAGCTGGTGGAGCTTGGTATAGATGGCCTAAAACAATGAGTACCACACACTGCTACTATGACCAAAATTATTTTCCGGGCTACATGCTGCTAAAAATTATTATTAATTTCAAAGCTGGTGGAGCTTGGTATAGATGGCCTAATACAATGAGTACCACACACTGCTACTAAGCCTAAAATTATTTTCCGGGCTGAATGCAGCTAAAAATTATTAGTGGTTTGAAAGCTGGTGGAGCTTAGTATAGATGGCCTTATACAATGAGTACCACACACTGCTACTATGCCCAAAATTATTTTACAGGCAAGATGCAGCTAAAAATTATTATTAATTTCAAAGCTGTTGGAGCTTAGTATAGATGGCCTAATAGAATGAGTACCACACACTGCTAATATGCCCAAAAGGTTTTACTTGGCTAAGTGCAGTAAAAAATTTTGTATTACATACACAGGTGGTGTAGCTTGCAACACAGATAGGCTACTCCACTGACTAACACACACTGCAAGAGCCCCAGAAGGATTTGCTTAGCTAGATTTAGCCAAATGCTGTGAAAAACACTTGCACAGCACTTAAACAGACCTGCCTGGCAAAAAAGTGATAGGAACTGATGTAACCTAGCCCTCAAAAGGGCTGCAATTACAACTAGTCACTACTCCCAACCTATCTGTCTATTTAAGAGCACAGACCTGCCTGCTAAAAGTCGTAGGAAATGCTGGAACCTAGCCCTCAAAGGACTGCAATTAGAACTAGTTCCTACTCCCTAAAACTATCTGTCTGTTTAAGAGCAAATTCTCTTGCAATTCACACAGTTACATAATATAGCACCCACAGCAGCAGCGGTGCCGTCTAACACTCAGCTGCAGCAGTGAGAAAATGGTGGAGATGTGGAAAATGGCTGGGTCTTATAGGGCAAGGACATGTGACATACACAGCCAATGACACATGCCCTTGCTTGTGTGAAAAAATGCACTGATAGGCTGACAGACTGCAGCTCCCCACTGTAAATGCGGGAAAGAGAAAAAAAATGAAGATCTTCATTATTTCTGCAGAGATCCATCCCATGCCCCTCCCTCCGCACCGCTGTACGCTCAAACTGTGTATTAACATTTATTATCAGCATTACTGTGAAAAAATCCAGTTACGATTTTGGTGCACTAACAGTTATCGAACATAACCTCGAACAGCCTGATTTTTTTCAAATCGTTCGGGTTCGTCGAACGGCTCGAACACCGCCCAAAACAACTCAAATTTGAGATTGGCAAACAGTTCGATTCGAACACCGCTCATCTCTTCTTGTGAGCTGTGGACAGCTGTGAAAGAGCAGGCAGATCTGTGGCTGAGACCGCTGAACCTACATCCAGGCATGGTCGTGTGTGACAATGGCCGTAACCAGGTGGCGGCTCTGAGGCGAGGCGAGATCACACACGTACCATACCTGGCTCATGTGCTTAACCTCCTCGTTCAGCGGTTTCTTAAATCGTACCCTGAGTTGCCAGATCTGCTCGTCAAAGTACGCCGCCTGTCAGCTCATTTTCGCAAATCGGCTACAGCTTCCGCCGCCCTTGCTGTGTTGCAGCAGAGTTTGCAGCTTCCGGCACACCGACTGGTGTGTGATGTCCCCACACATTGGAACTCTACCCTCCACATGTTGCAAAGGATTTGTGAGCAGAAGAGAGCAGTTGTGGAGTACCAGCTGCAACAAGGCCGTCGATATTCAGGTCAGACTCCACACATAAGACCTCATGAGTGGACCTGGATGTCTGACATATGTACCATCCTGACAAACTTTGAGGAGGCCACCAAGATGGTGAGTGGCGATGACGCCATCATTAGTGTCAGCATCCCACTTGTCTGTCTTTTGCAACGCTCTCTGCAGAGAATTAAAGAGGAGGCATTGCAGCCAGAGTATGATGACATGGATCAAGAAGCCATAGTGGGCGATTACACACAGCCCAGCCTCTTCTCATCCCAATGTGCATTGGGGGACAATGAGGGAGAGGAGGAGAGAGAACAGGAGCAGTTATCATGCGCAGTAGACGGTAGTACCTGTACAAGTATCATACTGTCGGTTCAGCGTGGGTGGCCTGAGGACAGGGGGGAGGAGGAGGAGGAGGAGGAGGAGGAGAGCATGGTCAGTCGTCATCTTGGTGAGGACACGGAAATCTTGCCCGTTACCAGTTTGGCATGCATAGCTGACTTTATGTTACGCTGCCTTAACCGTGACCCTCGCGTTGTCAAAATGTTGGGTGACATTTATTACTGGTTGGTGACACTTGTAGACCCCCGCTACAAGGAGAACTTTCACTCTCTTATTCCTGAGGTGGAGAGGTCTACAAAAATGGGCCAGTACCAGAAGGGCCTTGCTGCAGAACTGTTAAAAAAATTCCCATCTGAACACGCTAGCGGCAGAGGTCACAGTTCGTTGACCAACCAAAGCGTACAAGCGAGAGACAGGCAACACCAATCCAGCAGAGGCAGTGGAACACTGTCAATGTTCTGGGACAGTTTTCTCAGACCCTCCCTTCGGACAGACCCTGAGGCGCTGGGTACTCTCACATAGAGTGGAAAGTTTCAAAAGATGGTTAGGGAGTACCTTGCCGACCGTACCAGCTTCCTCCGTGATTCCTCTGTGCCTTTTAATTATTGGGAATCCAAGCTGGACACTTGGAATGAACTCGCTCTGTACGCCTTGGAGGTCCTGGCCTGCCCTGCTGCTAGCGTGTTATCGGAGTGTGTTTTTAGTGCCGCTGGGGGAATTATAACTGATAAGTGCACTCACCTGTCAACTGACAATGCTGACAAGCTGACCCTTATCAAAATGAACAAGGGCTGGATTGGGCCAGACTTCTCATCACCACCAAATGACGACAGAGTAACATAAAGTCAAATCCACTCTGTTATTTCGGGAGGTGTAATAATATGCACCGCTTCACACCCACACATGGGTATAGGCTTCCTCATTTCGGCTGTTTTATGTTCTTCTCCTTATCCTCAGCCTCCACCACCACTATACCACCAGGGTGACCGTGGTCCATGTTGCCATTATTGAAAGTTCCTCCGTCCTTATTTTTGTCAGCTTTTGCTTGGAAGGCATAAGCAAAGACTGTGGGAGACCCACTCCCCAATAATGGGAATAATATTTTTAAGATGCTGTACTGTGTGGCTCTTGTAAGGGGCATTAAAACCGTCTTGTTATACGCCTCTGACCTCCACGTCTCTTCTGAGGGGCATTAAAACCGTCTTGTTATACCACTCTGACCTCCACGTCTCTTGTAAAGGGCATTAAAAGCATCTTGTTAAACCACTCTAACCTCCACGTCTCTTCTGAGGGGCATTAAAACCGTCTTGTTATACCACTCTGACCTCCACGTCTCTTCTGAGGGGCATTAAAAGCATCTTGTTATACTACTCTGACCTCCACGTCTCTTTTAATGGGCATTAAAAGCATCTTGTTATACCACTCTGACCTCCACGTCTCTTGTAAGGGGCATTAAAAGCATCTTGTTATACCACTCTGAACTCCACATCTCTTGTAAGGGGCATTAAAAGCGTCTTGCTATACCACTCTGACCTCCATGTCTCTTGTAAGGGGCATTAAAAGCATCTTGTTATACCACTCTGACCTCCACATCTCTTGTATGTGTAACATACCTGGCGGCGTCCTTGCATAGTGGTCCATCTCCCACTGTGCAGGAGCGCGCACTTGTTCTCCTGTCCAGAATGTCTCTCTGGCTTCCCTCCATGCTGTCTGTTTGTGTCTGTTTCTGCTGCTTAAGGGCGGCGCCCGATCACTTCCTGCTTTTTGTACCTGCTGTGGGTCACACCCCTTGTGCGTCCTCAGCCTATTGCTGTCTGACACTTGGTATATAGCTCAGCAGCTCCCTTCTATCCCTGCCTGAGCATAGTGTTTCCTTCAGTGTGTGCTTGCACTCTGAAGGTGCCAGGTCCCTTTCTTTGTTTCCTTGTCTGCCTTTCCTGGAGGCTGTATTTCCAGGCCTGTCTGAACTTAGTCCTGTATGTCTCCTGCTTTTCGGTATCAGCTCCCGTGTCTGAACTGAGTCCTGTATGTCTTCTGCTTTGCGGTATCAGCTCCCGTGTCTGAACTGAGTCCTGTATGTCTCCTGCTTTGCGGTATTAGTTCCCGTGTCTGAACTGAGTCCTTTCTGTGTTCTCTTGTCTGTCCTGTCTGAACACGCTCCTAGCCTGTTCCTCCCGCCTTCTAGGGGCCGATTTCCTAGACCCGCTCCTGTATCTTGTCTGTCCTGTCTGAACACGCTCCTTGCCTGTTCGTCCCGCCTCTCTGGGGGCAGTATTCCCAGACCCGCTCCTGTATCCCGCTGCAGTGTCGGTCTCCTCCGTACACTCAGTTCCAGTCTGAACTCTCTCCTATCCTTTACCTGTTTTGCCTCTATGTCCGTTCCCTTCCTTTTTCTGCAGAGTCTGAACTCGTACCTAACTCCTGCCTGTTGTCTCTGTACTCCCGTTTGTGAGTTTGTGGTCCACTCGCTACTTCACTGCAAGTACCCTGTGGGTGTCTGGCTCTGCCTTTCCCTTCCTGTCTGTTCCGTGTGAACAGAGCCCTGTCCTCCCTGCTCAGCCTTGTCTGCACTCTAGCTGTGCTTGCCTGTACCCCTCTGCCTGTATTGTTCCTGAGTCCCAGAGTGTACTGGGTCCTATCCCGCCTGTGTTCCTACCTGCTAGTGCCTCCCTGTCTGCACTCTTGCTGTGCTTGCCTGTACCCCCCTGCCTGCTTACCCGCCTGCCTGCATACCAGTCGTGCCTGCCTATACCCACCAGTCTGTGTGCCAGCCTACCAGCCTGTTCCAGTAATCCCTGTGTGGGTCAACCCCCGTGTCCGGAGTTTGACCTGGAGTAGCACCTGGTCCCTCTGCCCGGTTTCTCCCTGGTGCACAGGCGTCGTATGCCGTCGTGCCATCTTGGTCGGATCGGCCAGATACTTAGTCACGCCCCTCCAGGCACTCTCCGGTTCATGGTCCAGTGGAACCACAACAACCGCACACGCCAGTCAGTCCGGGCGTGTGCATAACAGCATGCTCAGGCCATGGTTCCCGTTGAGCCCCACGGCCTTCGCTCTCTGAGAAGTTTTTCCAGCGAATACATGCATTAAAATAAATAAATAAATTTTTTTTCCCTTAGCTGAGTTCCAGGCGAATTACGCACCGTCCAGATGGATCTATCAGCTCTCGTTCCTGCGGATCCGCCACGTTACTATGGGGATCCAAGACAGTGTCGTGCATTTGTGGAGCAATGCATGCTACACTTTAAGGCCTACCCTCTCTCTTTTCCTTCCGATTGGGCTAAAGTGGCCTTTATTATGTCTTACCTGGCGGGTGATGCCTTGGAATGGATCAACCCCCTATATGAAACACAGGATCCGATCCTCCTGGACCTAATGGCCTTCCTGGTGGCCTTTCTAATGGTCTTCGATGATCCTAACCCGGAGGCTCCTGCTGAAGCTTCACCTCCCAATATCCCGGAGCAGCCCCGATGGGTAATGTGTGTGGGTAGCGCAATAGTCCTCCAGCCCAATGAGACTACTGCCCACCCAGAATCCTCACAGGGTGACTACGCTTTCCGGAATACTTCTCTCAACCTCAAGAGGCAGTCCAGACGTGCTAGACTTAGAGGCAAGCCGTCACGCCAGGGTCTGTCCTCCCTGAGACCTCCTGACCCCAACCTTGAAGTCCCTACTGAAGCTTCATCTCCCTGTATCCCGGAGAAACCCCAATGGGTAATGTGCGTGGGTAGTGCACCAGTTCTCCTGCCCGAAGAGACTTCTGCCCATCCAGACTCCACACAGGAGAACTTCCTGCACCCGGCATCAGATGCTTCTCTCTCTTTAACCGGTGTGCATGTCCAAGGATGCTCCAAAGCTGTGGTTACCTCAGAGTCTGTGCACCTCTACTACCTGGTGGAGGTCCCCCTGTTGCCTCCTGAATCCTCCGGGATACCACTCGATGACAAATGGAGAGAGACTTCTCTACACCCGGTACTCGATACTTTGTCCGCTTCGTCCTGTGAGCCTGACAATGGGTACCCCAAAGTGGTAGTTACCCCCAAGTCTCTACACCCCTCCGACCAGGCGGAGGACCTCCAGTTGTGTTCAGAACCCTTTGGGGTGCCACCTGGTGGTGAAAGGACAGAGACTCTCCTATACTCTGTACCTGATACCTCGCTTGCTTCGTCCAGTGAGTCCGACCTAGTGTACTCTGAAGCAGAGGTTACCCGTGAGTCTCTACACCCCTCTGACCAGGCGGAGGACCTCCAGTTGTGTTCAGAACCCTTCGGGGTGCCACCTGGTAGCGAAAGGACAGTGACTCTCCTATACTGTGTACCTGATACCTCGCTCGCTTCGTCCAGTGAGTCCAACCTAGTGTACTCCGAAGCAGAGGTTACTCCCGAGTCTCTACACCCCTCCGACCAGGCGGAGGACCTCCAGTTGTGTTCAGAACCCTTTGGGGTGCCACCTGGTGGTGAAAGGACAGAGACTCTCCTATACTTTGTACCTGATACCTCGCTTGCTTCGTCCAGTGAGTCCGACCTAGTGTACTCTGAAGCAGAGGTTACCTGTGAGTCTCTACACCCCTCTGACCAGGCGGAGGACCTCCAGTTGTGTTCAGAACCCTTCGGGGTGCCACCTGGTGGTGAATGGACAGAGACTTTCCTATACTCGGTACCCGATACCTCGCCTGCTTCCTCCAGTGAGTCCGACCTAGTGTACTCTGAAGCAGTTGTTTTCTCTGAGCCTCTGCACTCTTCTGACCCGGCGGAGGACCTCCAGTTGTTTCCTGAATCCTCCGGGATACCACCAGATAACAAAGAGACAGCGACTTTTCCTCATTATGTACCTGATAACCCGTCTATTTTTTCCTGTGAGCTTGACAAGATGTACCTCGAAGCAGAGATTACCCTCAAGTCTCTGTCCCCCTCCAACCCAGTGAACGACTGGTCCTCGAATTCCCTGCGGAAGATTCTGGCAGGCCTGAAGAAGAGGGGGCGTAAGGGGGGAGGTACTGTAACATACCTGGCGGCGTCCTTGCATAGTGGTCCATCTCCCACTGTGCAGGAGCGCGCACTTGTTCTCCTGTCCAGAATGTCTCTCTGGCTTCCCTCCATGCTGTCTGTTTGTGTCTGTTTCTGCTGCTTAAGGGCGGCGCCCGATCACTTCCTGCTTTTTGTACCTGCTGTGGGTCACACCCCTTGTGCGTCCTCAGCCTATTGCTGTCTGACACTTGGTATATAGCTCAGCAGCTCCCTTCTATCCCTGCCTGAGCATAGTGTTTCCTTCAGTGTGTGCTTGCACTCTGAAGGTGCCAGGTCCCTTTCTTTGTTTCCTTGTCTGCCTTTCCTGGAGGCTGTATTTCCAGGCCTGTCTGAACTTAGTCCTGTATGTCTCCTGCTTTTCGGTATCAGCTCCCGTGTCTGAACTGAGTCCTGTATGTCTTCTGCTTTGCGGTATCAGCTCCCGTGTCTGAACTGAGTCCTGTATGTCTCCTGCTTTGCGGTATTAGTTCCCGTGTCTGAACTGAGTCCTTTCTGTGTTCTCTTGTCTGTCCTGTCTGAACACGCTCCTAGCCTGTTCCTCCCGCCTTCTAGGGGCCGATTTCCTAGACCCGCTCCTGTATCTTGTCTGTCCTGTCTGAACACGCTCCTTGCCTGTTCGTCCCGCCTCTCTGGGGGCAGTATTCCCAGACCCGCTCCTGTATCCCGCTGCAGTGTCGGTCTCCTCCGTACACTCAGTTCCAGTCTGAACTCTCTCCTATCCTTTACCTGTTTTGCCTCTATGTCCGTTCCCTTCCTTTTTCTGCAGAGTCTGAACTCGTACCTAACTCCTGCCTGTTGTCTCTGTACTCCCGTTTGTGAGTTTGTGGTCCACTCGCTACTTCACTGCAAGTACCCTGTGGGTGTCTGGCTCTGCCTTTCCCTTCCTGTCTGTTCCGTGTGAACAGAGCCCTGTCCTCCCTGCTCAGCCTTGTCTGCACTCTAGCTGTGCTTGCCTGTACCCCTCTGCCTGTATTGTTCCTGAGTCCCAGAGTGTACTGGGTCCTATCCAGCCTGTGTTCCTACCTGCTAGTGCCTCCCTGTCTGCACTCTTGCTGTGCTTGCCTGTACCCCCCTGCCTGCTTACCCGCCTGCCTGCATACCAGTCGTGCCTGCCTATACCCACCAGTCTGTGTGCCAGCCTACCAGCCTGTTCCAGTAATCCCTGTGTGGGTCAACCCCCGTGTCCGGAGTTTGACCTGGAGTAGCACCTGGTCCCTCTGCCCGGTTTCTCCCTGGTGCACTGGCGTCGTATGCCGTCGTGCCATCTTGGTCGGATCGGCCAGATACTTAGTCACGCCCCTCCAGGCACTCTCCGGTTCATGGTCCAGTGGAACCACAACAACCGCACACGCCAGTCAGTCCGGGCGTGTGCATAACAGCATGCAGCATTAAAACCGTCTTGTTATACCACTCTGACCTCCACGTCTCTTCTGAGGGGCATTAAAAGCGTCTTGTTATACCACTCTGACCTCCACGTCTCTTCTGAGGGGCATTAAAAGCATCTTGTTATACCACTCTGACCTCCACGTCTTTTGTAAGGGGCATTAAAACCGTCTTGTTAAGCTACTGGGACCTCCACGAGTCTTCGAACGGGCATTGCATTTCCTCCTAATTTTTTTAAGCTTTTGCTTGGAAGGCATAAGCAAATACTATGGGAGACCCACTCCCCAATAATGGGACTTATGTTTTTAATATGCTGTACTGCATGGCTCTTGTAAGGGGCATTGCAAGTTGCTCCGTCTTAATTTTTTGAAGCTTTTGCTTGGAAGGCATAAGCAAATACTATGGGAGACCCACTCCAGAATAATGGGACTTATGTTTGTAATATGCTGTACTGCATGGCTTTTGTAAGGGGCATTGCAAGTTGCTCCGTCTTAATTTTTGGAATCTTTTGCTTGGAAGGCATAAGCAAATACTATGGGAGACCCACTCCCAAATAATGGGACTTATGTTTGTAATATGCTGTACTGCATGGCTCTTGTAAGGGTTATTGCAAGTTGCTCCATCCTAATTTTTGGAAGCTTTTGCTTGGAAGGCATAAGCAAAAACTATGGGAGACACACTCCCCAATAATGGGAATAATGTTTGTAATATGCTGTACTACATGGCTCTTGTAAGGGGCATTGCAAGTTGCTCCGTCTTAATTTTTGGAAGCTTTTGCTTGGAAGGCATAAGCAAATACTATGGGAGACCCACTCCCCAATAATGGGACTTATGTTTGTAATATGCTATACTGCATGGCTCTTGTAAGGGGCATTTCAAGTTGCTCCGTCCTAATTTTTGGAAGCTTTTGCTTGGAAGGCATCAGCAAATACTATGGGAGACCCACTCCCCAATAATGGGAATAATATTTTTAAGATGCTGTACTGTATGGCTCTTGTAAGGGGCATTATAAGTGTCTTGTTAAGCTACTGTGACCTCCACGTCTATTCCAAGGGGCATTCAAACCATCTTGTTAAGCTACTGGGACCTCCACGTCTTTTCCGTGCAACATTAAAACCCTCTTGTTAAGCTACTGCGACCTCCACCACTTTTCCGAGGGGCATTAAAACCGTCTTGTTAAGCTTCTGTGACCTCCACGTCTCTTCAAAGGGGCATTAAAATCATCTTAGTAAGCAATTCTGAACTCCACAGCTCTTCCAAAGGCCATTGAAATGTTGTTTTTAATTACCTCTAACGTCCACGACTCTTCCAACGGGCATTGCATTTCCTCCTAATTTTAGTCAGTTTTTGCTTTTCAATGCAAAGGCGAAAACTAAGGGAGACCCACTCCCCAATAATGGGTAGAAGGTTTTTAGTAAGCTGTAATCCACGTCTGTTTCATGGGGCATTGCAGTTCCTCATAATTTTTGGAAAGCCTTCCATTCACTGCTTAGGCCAACAGTGTACAGGACATCCAGTTGCTATAAATGGAAAAAACGGTTTAGTTAGGGCCCTCTGACCTCCATGTCATTTCCAAGGGGCATTGGAGTGCCTCAAAATTTTTGGTAGGCATTGCACTCACTGTATGCCCTATAACTGTGTAGCCGAACTGCTCCTTTTGTTACTGAAACATATCCTACAAGACATATGTGGTTGACTGGCCTGATATTGATATGAATGGTCCCTGTTTCTCCTCCTCTTTCTCCTTTGCCACTACCTCATCCATCATTTATCACCTGAAGCTTTGTTTTAAAGGGAGTCATAGAACTGGAATAGTAGCAGGAAAACATCCAGCAATCCTCAGAGGAGGTAGGATATGCACCAAAACGCTGACCACCTCAGGCCTAGCCGCTACTACATACATGCGTTTGCATTCCAAAAAAACAAAGCAGATGCTAACTTGTATCATCATCATCATGGTCCTCACCTTGGCACTCTCAACTCCCCTGATGGAGAAGCCAGGGCCCACCGGAGTAGTCTGGTTCTCTGGTGGGCTTGTCCAATGCTGCCCTAAAGCAGGCCGGGCTAAGAAAAGTGTGTGGGGGGATGTTCCAAGGAGAAATAAGGGCGGCTGGGGACCGTTTATGGACACCCGGCTGCCCCCAGGCGGCTGGGGATCGTGTGTGGACAACCGGCTGCAGGGCGGCTGGGGACCGAGTGTGGACACCCGGGGATAGTTGCATGTCTGCATCTTCTGATGCGGTAAGGATGACTTCTGATGGGCACACTTTTAGGCAGTTACCTGGGTGTAAGAGATGCTTACAGGGGTCTTCCCCATGCTGTTCCCATGTCTTTTCAGCACTGTATGCATGTGTCACACAGCACATGGCCAGATAAGGTTGTAAAATGTTAAAATTACATTTCCCGGTGAATGCATTTGTCACGTTTGAAAGCAATACAAAAGTGCAAAAACGCATAAAAAATTATACTTGTGAACATAGCCCAAGGTGTGGAGGAGTATTTTTTTGGGGGGGGTTATTTATTTTACCTTATACACAAGTTTTTACCCTGGAAACGAAGTTCCTTAACATATTTCACAGGAAAGCAGTTTCAGTTTCGTTTTTGAATGTTTTATTGTGAGCCCTTAAAAGTGGCTTACTACCTCTGACCACGTTGTTGAGAGCAGTGACCTGGGCATCAGAAATGCTTCCTGGGGCGATCCCCATGCTGTCCCCATGTCATTTGAGCACTGTCACTATTGTTTTGGGCACTTGTTAGGCTTTTAAAAGACTGCCGGGGGTGTGATGCCAAAAATGCTCGGGTCTCCCTTAGACTAACATTGGGCTCGTTGCTCGGGATGAGCACCCGAGTATCACGGCGAGCTCGGCCCAAGCTTCGAGCACCCGAACATTTTAGTGCTCGATCAACACTAGCTGTAACTAATAGGTTACGAATCAATATTAAAATTAAAAAAATCATGGTATATTTCCTTTCATCACAAGTAATGCTCATCTTTCTACTGCTTAGCTTAGAAAGAGTTAAATCACAAAATGCCAGAAGAAGTCAGGTTGCTGAGCGGTCTAAAGCGCTGCGTTCAGGTCACAGTCTCAACTGGAGGCGTGGGTTCGAATAACACTTCTGACATTAGTATTTTCTTTCAAGAAATTGTACAGCTTCACTCCTGTTACTGATTAGTTGGGGGTCTGCTTTATTGGCGGCAATCTCAAACCGAAAACTAAAAGTGACGGGGCTTAGCAAAACCAATTCTCAACGTTGGCACTTTGGCAGTATTCCTGGGGGTCCTTGAGGCAAATGTTAAATGTCCTGAATATGTGCTTTCACAAAAGAAAAATACTGTGGATATTGAAATGGGAGGGACTATTTCATCTCTATGTGTTCTCTGTCCCTATTACGGCAGAGAGTGAACCTCCTAAGGTGCTGTCGTGGAAGATTACTAGAAACTTAATTACCTGTAAGTCTAATTTCAGATTTTTCTACCTCAGGCATAAATAGACTATAAATATACTTAATAAACAAAAGCTAAAAGAGCAGATGAACATAGTTTAACAAGTCTGAAATGCGCATGTGATACTGACATCAAAGTTTCACCACATTTTGGGACAAATGTTTTCACTTTCAACATTAACAATCAGTAGAATATTTTCTCTAAATTTGCATCTCCTTTCTTCACTCCAATTGTTTGCACCTAAGAAAAAATAAATCTTGATGCAACATTATGCTTACAAATTGTGTTTTATGCTTAATCATCACCTCTCCTACAGAGACACAGTCAGAATTACCCTGGCGAATTGAGTACATTTAAATATGTAAAAAAAATGCAGAATTGCTGTTTTTTTCTATTCATTCACAAACAGTTAATGTAAGTTCTTAAATATGTACGCAAAATAGCGTGACTTTCAAATATAGATCATCTTGCAAAAACAAGTCAAAGTAAAAATAAAAACATCCAGTTGTGACATTTACAGTGTGTTGAACATTCGTGAAGCTAAATGTGTCCAGCCGAAATAGCTCAGCTGGGAGAGCGTTAGACTGAAGATCTAAAGGTCCCAGGTTTCGGCAAAAGTTTTCTTCTTCACCCATTAAATTTTAAGCAGAAAATAAACAAAGAATATGGACTGACTGTTTACAGAGAATGTAAAAGTCCTAATCATTATAACTATCTACAGGAAATAAAATGATAGAAACTTGAGAACTGAACACTTTTAACTTTTGAGGAAAATAATATTTTTTGAAATTTTTTCTTCATTCTGGACGTCATCATTTTCTTTTATTTTAGTTTGACTTATCTGTATGAGGATTTAAAGGAAACCTGATAGCTAATACGGGCAGCATGTATCAGACACTAGCGGAATGATTTCAGCCATTTATGTTTGACTATGAATCGCTGTGGCATTACTGAGACAAATATGCTTAAATAATATGCCATGACCAAAGTTGTTTAGGGAAAAAGCCAGCAAGGCAAAAAACACAAGCCCCAACTCAGGACCGTCATCTTTCATTCTAAAAATAGGGGTTTCTACGTTAATGGTAAGACAAAGAATCCACAGATTTGGCATTTCTCTAGCGAGGAGAGCCCACTTAAAATGTATGGGGTGCTTGTCTCCATAAGCGCAAGCTGGGCACTAAACTGGCTTATTTGCAATTCTGGATGTTGCAGAGTGAAAACATATGTTGGACAATAATAGTAATTGCTGGTGTTGATGAATTCATTGTGAGGAGTAATTTATAAAATGGGATCACTTTGGAGGGGTTTCTGCTGTTTTGGTACTTTTGGAACTCCGCAAATGTCACCCTCAAAATATTCTTGCAAAATCTGCATTCCCAAAACCCAAATAGCGCTCTTACTTTCAAAGCCCTGCTGTGTGACCAAACAGTAGTTTCTGAAGACATATGGGGCATCACCGCATTTCAATGAAATTGTGCAACTTTAGATATTTTCACAAGAAAAACTAAATATATATTGACCTAAATTTACCATTAATATAAAGTACAATGTGTTACAAAATAACACTATCAGAATCACGGGGATATGTTAAGCATTCCAGTGTTATTGCCACATAAATTGATACATGTCAGATTTAAAAAACGGTGCTTGGTCATGAAGCTCAAAATTGGCTGTAACTAATAGGTTACAAATCAATATTAAAATAAAAGAAATCATGGCATATTTCATTTCATCACAAGTAGTGCTCATCTTTCTACTGCTTAGCTTAGAAAGAGTTAAATTACATAAGCCAGAAGTAGTCAGGATGGCCGAGTGTTCTAAGGCGCTGCCTTCAGGTCGCAGTCTCTTCTGGAGGCGTGGGTTCAAATCCCTCTTCTGACATTAGAATTTTCTTTCAAGAAATTTTACAGATTCACTCCTGTTACTGATTAGTTGGGGGTCCGCTCTATTGGTGGCAATCTCAAATCGATAACTAAAAGTGATGGGGCTTAGCAAAACCAATTCTCAACGTTGGCACTTTGGCAGTATTTCTTGGGGTCCTTGAGGCAAATCTTAAATGTCCTGAAATTGTGCTTTCACCAAAGACTTCTGGGAACATCAAATAGTTTCTTTGTGCATATGTTAGTTGTTGCTTTGGCATCGGAAAAATACTGTTGATAGGAAAATGGGAGGGACTATTTCATCTCTATGTGTTCTCTGTCCCTATTAGGGCAGAGAGTGAACCTCCTAATGTGCTGTCGTGGAAGATTCCTAGAAACCGAATTACCAGTAAGTCTAATTTCAGATTTTTTTACCTCAAGGCATGAATAGACTATATATATACTTAATAAACAAAAGCTAAAAGAGCAGATGAACATAGTTTAACAAGTCTGAAATGCGCATGTGATACTGACATCAAAGTTTCACCACATTTTGGGGAAAATGTTTTCACTTTCAACATTAACAATCAGTAGAATATTTTCTCTAAATTTGCATCTCCTATCTTCACTCCAATTGTTTGCACCTAAGAAAAAAATAAAGCTTGATGCAACATTATGCTTACAAATTGTGTTTTATGCTCAATCATCACCTGTCCTACAGAGACAGTCAGAATTACCCTGGCGAATTGAGAAAATTTGAAAATGTAAAAAAAATGCAGAATTGCTGTTTTTTCTATTCATTCACAAAGAATTAATGTAAGTTGTTAAATATGTACGCAAAATAGCGGGACTTTCAAATATTGATAATCTTGCAAAAACAAGTCAAAGTAAAAATAAATACATTACATTCCTGGATCTGAATGTGTCCTGCTGAAATAGCTCAGTTGGGAGAGCGTTAGACTGAAGATCTAAAGGTCCCTGGTTCAATCCCGGGTTTCAGCAAAAGTTTTTTTCTTCACCCATTAAATTTTAAGCAGAAAATAAACAAAGCATATGGACTGACTGTTTACAGAGAATGTAAAAATCCTAATCATTATAACTATCTACAGGAAATAAAATGATAGAAACTTGAGAACTGAACACTTTTAACTTTTGAGGAAAATAATATTTTTTGTAATTTTTCCTTCATTCTGGACGTCATCACTTTGTTTTATTTTAGTTTGACTTAGCTGTATGAGGATTTAAAGGAAACCTGATAGCTAATACGGGCAGCATGTATCAGACACTAGCTGAATGATTTCAGCCATTTATGTTTGACTATGAATCGCTGTGGCATTACTGTGACAAATATGCTTCAAAAATATGCCAGGAACAAAGCTGCTTGGGGAAAAAGCCAGGAAGGCAAAAAACACAAGCCCCAACTCAGGACCGTCTTCTTACATTCTAAAAATAGGGGTTTCTACGTTAATGGTATGACAAAGCATCCACAGATTTGGCATTTCTCTAGCGAGGAGAGCCCACTTAAAATGTATGGGGTGCTTGTCTCCATAAGTGCAAGCTGGGCACTAAACTGGCTTATTTGCAATTCTGGATGTTGCAGAGTGAAAACATATGTTGGACAATAATAGTAATTGCTGGTGTTGATGAATTCATTGTGAGGAGTAATTTATAAAATGGGATCACTTTGGAGGGGTTTCTGCTGTTTTGGTACTTTTGGAATTCCGCAAATGTCACCCTCAAAATATTCTTGCAAAATCTGCATTCCCAAAACCCAAATAGCGCTCTTACTTTCAAAGCCCTGCTGTGTGACCAAACAGTAGTTTATGAAGACATATGGGGCATCACCGCATTTCAATGAAATTGTGCAACTTTAGATATTTTCACAAGAAAAACTAAATATATATTGACCTAAATTTACCATTAATATAAAGTACAATGTGTTACAAAATAACACTATCAGAATCACGGGGATATGTTAAGCATTCCAGTGTTATTGCCACATAAATTGTTACATGTCAGATTTATAAAACGGTGCTTGGTCATGAAGCTCAAAATTGGCTGTAACTAATAGGTTACAAATCAATATTAAAATAAAAGAAATCATGGCATATTTCCTTTCATCACAAGTAGTGCTCATCTTTCTACTGCTTAGCTTAGAAAGAGTTAAATTACAAAAGCCGGAAGTAGTCAGGATGGCCGAGCGGTCTAAGGCGCTGCGTTCAGGTCGCAGTCTCTTCTGGAGGCGTGGGTTTGAATCCCTCTTCTGACATTAGAATTTTCTTTCAAGAAATTTTACAGCTTCACTCCTGTTACTGATTAGTTGGGGGTCCGCTCTATTGGTGGCAATCTCAAATCGATAACTAAAAGTGATGGGGCTTAGCAAAACCAATTCTCAACGTTGGCACTTTGGCAGTATTCCTTGGGGTCCTTGAGGCAAATCTTAAATGTTCTGAATTTGTGCTTTCACAAAAGACTTCTGGGAACAATCATTATACCTATCTACAGGAAATAAAATGATAGAAACTTGAGAACTGAACACTTTTAACTTTTGAGGAAAATAATATTTTTTGTAATTTTTCCTTCATTCTGGACGTCATCACTTTGTTTTATTTTAGTTTGACTTAGCTGTATGAGGATTTAAAGGAAACCTGATAGCTAATACGGGCAGCATGTATCAGACACTAGCTGAATGATTTCAGCCATTTATGTTTGACTATGAATCGCTGTGGCATTACTGAGACAAATATGCTTAAATAATATGCCAGGAACAAAGCTGTTTGGGGAAAAAGCCAGGAAGGCAAAAAACACAAGCCCCAACTCAGGACCGTCATCTTTCATTCTAAAAATAGGGGTTTCTACGTTAATGGTAAGACAAAGAATCCACAGATTTGGCATTTCTCTAGCGAGCAGAGCCCACTTAAAATGTATGGGGTGCTTGTCTCCATAAGCGCAAGCTGGGCACTAAACTGGCTTATTTGCAATTCTGGATGTTGCAGAGTGAAAACATATGTTGGACAATAATAGTAATTGCTGGTGTTGATGAATTCATTGTGAGGAGTAATTTATAAAATGGGATCACTTTGGAGGGGTTTCTGCTGTTTTGGTACTTTTGGAACTCCGCAAATGTCACCCTCAAAATATTCTTGCAAAATCTGCATTCCCAAAACCCAAATAGCGCTCTTACTTTCAAAGCCCTGCTGTGTGACCAAACAGTAGTTTATGAAGACATATGGGGCATCACCGCATTTCAATGAAATTGTGCAACTTTAGATATTTTCACAAGAAAAACTAAATATATATTGACCTAAATTTACCATTAATATAAAGTACAATGTGTTACAAAATAACACTATCAGAATCACGGGGATATGTTAAGCATTCCAGTGTTATTGCCACATAAATTGTTACATGTCAGATTTATAAAACGGTGCTTGGTCATGAAGCTCAAAATTGGCTGTAACTAATAGGTTACAAATCAATATTAAAATAAAAGAAATCATGGCATATTTCCTTTCATCACAAGTAGTGCTCATCTTTCTACTGCTTAGCTTAGAAAGAGTTAAATTACAAAAGCCGGAAGTAGTCAGGATGGCCGAGCGGTCTAAGGCGCTGTGTTCAGGTTGCAGTCTCTTCTGGAGGCGTGGGTTTGAATCCCTCTTCTGACATTAGAATTTTCTTTCAAGAAATTTTACAGCTTCACTCCTGTTACTGATTAGTTGGGGGTCCGCTCTATTGGTGGCAATCTCAAATCGATAACTAAAAGTGATGGGGCTTAGCAAAACCAATTCTCAACGTTGGCACTTTGGCAGTATTCCTTGGGGTCCTTGAGGCAAATCTTAAATGTTCTGAATTTGTGCTTTCACAAAAGACTTCTGGGAACAATCATTATACCTATCTACAGGAAATAAAATGATAGAAACTTGAGAACTGAACACTTTTAACTTTTGAGGAAAATAATATTTTTTGTAATTTTTCCTTCATTCTGGACGTCATCACTTTGTTTTATTTTAGTTTGACTTAGCTGTATGAGGATTTAAAGGAAACCTGATAGCTAATACGGGCAGCATGTATCAGACACTAGCTGAATGATTTCAGCCATTTATGTTTGACTATGAATCGCTGTGGCATTACTGAGACAAATATGCTTAAATAATATGCCAGGAACAAAGCTGTTTGGGGAAAAAGCCAGGAAGGCAAAAAACACAAGCCCCAACTCAGGACCGTCATCTTTCATTCTAAAAATAGGGGTTTCTACGTTAATGGTAAGACAAAGAATCCACAGATTTGGCATTTCTCTAGCGAGCAGAGCCCACTTAAAATGTATGGGGTGCTTGTCTCCATAAGCGCAAGCTGGGCACTAAACTGGCTTATTTGCAATTCTGGATGTTGCAGAGTGAAAACATATGTTGGACAATAATAGTAATTGCTGGTGTTGATGAATTCATTGTGAGGAGTAATTTATAAAATGGGATCACTTTGGAGGGGTTTCTGCTGTTTTGGTACTTTTGGAACTCCGCAAATGTCACCCTCAAAATATTCTTGCAAAATCTGCATTCCCAAAACCCAGATAGCGCTCTTACTTTCAAAGCCCTGCTGTGTGACCAAACAGTAGTTTATGAAGACATATGGGGCATCACCGCATTTCAATGAAATTGTGCAACTTTAGATATTTTCACAAGAAAAACTAAATATATATTGACCTAAATTTACCATTAATATAAAGTACAATGTGTTACAAAATAACACTATCAGAATCACGGGGATATGTTAAGCATTCCAGTGTTATTGCCACATAAATTGTTACATGTCAGATTTATAAAACGGTGCTTGGTCATGAAGCTCAAAATTGGCTGTAACTAATAGGTTACAAATCAATATTAAAATAAAAGAAATCATGGCATATTTCCTTTCATCACAAGTAGTGCTCATCTTTCTACTGCTTAGCTTAGAAAGAGTTAAATTACAAAAGCCAGAAGTAGTCAGGATGGCCGAGCGGTCTAAGGCGCTGCGTTCAGGTCGCAGTCTCTTCTGGAGGCGTGGGTTCGAATCCCTCTTCTGACACTAGAATTTTCTTTCAAGAAATTTTACAGCTTCACTCCTGTTACTGATTAGTTGGGGGTCCGCTCTATTGGTGGCAATCTCAAATCGATAACTAAAAGTGATGGGGCTTAGCAAAACCAATTCTCAACGTTGGCACTTTGGCAGTATTCCTTGGGGTCCTTGAGGCAAATCTTAAATGTTCGGAATTTGTGCTTTCACAAAAGACTTCTGGGAACATCAAATAGTTTCTTTGTGCATATGTTAGTTGTTGCTTTGGCATCGGAAAAATACAGTTGATAGGAAAATGGGAGGGACTATTTCATCTCTATGTGTTCTCTGTCCCTATTAGGGCAGAGAGTGAACCTCCTAAGGTGCTGTCATGGAAGAATCCTAGAAACCGAATTACCAGTAAGTCTAATTTCAGATTTTTTTACCTCAATGCATCAATAGACTATATATATACTTAATAAACAAAAGCTAAAAGAGCAGATGAACATAGTTTAACAAGTCTGAAATGCGCATGTGATACTGACATCAAAGTTTCACCACATTTTGGGACAAATGTTTTCACTTTCAACATTAACAATCAGTAGAATATTTTCTCTAAATTTGCATCTCCTATCTTCACTCCAATTGTTTGCACCTAAGAAAAAAATAAAGCTTGATGCAACATTATGCTTACAAATTGTGTTTTATGCTCAATCATCACCTGTCCTACAGAGACACAGTCAGAATTACCCTGGCGAATTGAGTAAATTTGAAAATGTAAAAAAAATGCAGAATTGCTGTTTTTTCTATTCATTCACAAAGAATTAATGTAAGTTGTTAAATATGTACGCAAAATAGCGGGACTTTCAAATATTGATAATCTTGCAAAAACAAGTCAAAGTAAAAATAAATACATTACATTCCCGAATCTAAATGTGTCCTGCTGAAATAGCTCAGTTGGGAGAGTGTTAGACTGAAGATCTAAAGGTCCCTGGTTCAATCCCGGGTTTCGGCAAAAGTTTTTTTCTTCACCCATTAAATTTTAAGCAGAAAATAAACAAAGCATATGGACTGACTGTTTACAGAGAATGTAAAAATCCTAATCATTATAACTATCTACAGGAAATAAAATGATAGAAACTTGAGAACTGAACACTTTTAACTTTTGAGGAAAATAATATTTTTTGTAATTTTTCCTTCATTCTGGACGTCATCACTTTGTTTTATTTTAGTTTGACTTAGCTGTATGAGGATTTAAAGGAAACCTGATAGCTAATACGGGCAGCATGTATCAGACACTAGCTGAATGATTTCAGCCATTTATGTTTGATTATGAATCGCTGTGGCATTACTCAGACAAATATGCTTAAATAATATGCCAGGAACAAAGCTGTTTGGGGAAAAAGCCAGGAAGGCAAAAAACACAAGCCCCAACTCAGGACCGTCATCTTTCATTCTAAAAATAGGGGTTTCTACGTTAATGGTAAGACAAAGAATCCACAGATTTGGCATTTCTCTAGCGAGGAGAGCCCACTTAAAATGTATGGGGTGCTTGTCTCCATAAGCGCAAGCTGGGCACTAAACTGGCTTATTTGCAATTCTGGATGTTGCAGAGTGAAAACATATGTTGGACAATAATAGTAATTGCTGGTGTTGATGAATTCATTGTGAGGAGTAATTTATAAAATGGGATCACTTTGGAGGGGTTTCTGCTGTTTTGGTACTTTTGGAACTCCGCAAATGTCACCCTCAAAATATTCTTGCAAAATCTGCATTCCCAAAACCCAAATAGCGCTCTTACTTTCATAGCCCTGCTGTGTGACCAAACAGTAGTTTCTGAAGACATATGGGGCATCACCGCATTTCAATGAAATTGTGCAACTTTAGATATTTTCACAAGAAAAACTAAATATATATTGACCTAAATTTACCATTAATATAAAGTACAATGTGTTACAAAATAACACTATCAGAATCACGGGGATATGTTAAGCATTCCAGTGTTATTGCCACATAAATTGATACATGTCAGATTTAAAAAACGGTGCTTGGTCATGAAGCTCAAAATTGGCTGTAACTAATAGGTTACAAATCAATATTAAAATAAAAGAAATCATGGCATATTTCCTTTCATCACAAGTAGTGCTCATCTTTCTACTGCTTAGCTTAGAAAGAGTTAAATTACAAAAGCCAGAAGTAGTCAGGATGGCCGAGCGGTCTAAGGCGTTGCGTTCAGGTCGCAGTCTCTTCTGGAGGCGTGGGTTCGAATCCCTCTTCTGACATTAGAATTTTATTTCAAGAAATTTTACAGCTTCACTCCTGTTACTGATTAGTTGGGGTCCGCTCTATTGGTGGCAATCTCAAATCGATAACTAAAAGTGATGGGGCTTAGCAAAACCAATTCTCAACGTTGGCACTTTGGCAGTATTCCTTGGGGTCCTTGAGGCAAATCTTAAATGTTCTGAATTTGTGCTTTCACAAAAGACTTCTGGGAACAATCATTATAACTATCTACAGGAAATAAAATGATAGAAACTTGAGAACTGAACACTTTTAACTTTTGAGGAAAATAATATTTTTTGTAATTTTTCCTTCATTCTGGACGTCATCACTTTGTTTTATTTTAGTTTGACTTAGCTGTATGAGGATTTAAAGGAAACCTGAAAGCTAATACGGGCAGCATGTATCAGACACTAGCTGAATGATTTCAGCCATTTATGTTTGACTATGAATCGCTGTGGCATTACTGAGACAAATATGCTTAAATAATATGCCAGTAACAAAGCTGTTTGGGGAAAATGCCAGGAAGGCAAAAAACACAAGCCCCAACTCAGGACCGTCATCTTTCATTCTAAAAATAGGGGTTTCTACGTTAATGGTAAGACAAAGAATCCACAGATTTGGCATTTCTCTAGCGAGGAGAGCCCACTTAAAATGTATGGGGTGCTTGTCTCCATAAGCGCAAGCTGGGCACTAAACTGGCTTATTTGCAATTCTGGATGTTGCAGAGTGAAAACATATGTTAGACAATAATAGTAATTGCTGGTGTTGATGAATTCATTGTGAGGAGTAATTTATAAAATGGGATCACTTTGGAGGGGTTTCTGCTGTTTTGGTACTTTTGGAACTCCGCAAATGTCACCCTCAAAATATTCTTGCAAAATCTGCATTCCCAAAACCCAAATAGCGCTCTTACTTTCAAAGCCCTGCTGTGTGACCAAACAGTAATTTCTGAAGACATATGGGGCATCACCGCATTTCAATGAAATTGTGCAACTTTAGATATTTTCACAAGAAAAACTAAATATATATTGACCTAAATTTACCATTAATATAAAGTACAATGTGTTACAAAATAACACTATCAGAATCACGGGGATATGTTAAGCATTCCAGTGTTATTGCCACATAAATTGATACATGTCAGATTTAAAAAATGCTGCTTGTTCATGAAGCTCAAGATTCCCTGTAACTAATAGGTTACAAATCAATATTAAAATAAAAGAAATCATGGCATATTTCCTTTCATCACAAGTAGTGCTCATCTTTCTACTGCTTAGCTTAGAAAGAGTTAAATTACAAAAGCCATAAGTAGTCAGGATGGCCAAGTGGTCTAAGGCGCTGCGTTTAGGTCGCAGTCTCTTCTGGAGGTGTGGGTTCGAATCCCTCTTCTGACATTAGAATTTTCTTTCAAGAAATTTTACAGCTTCACTCCTGTTACTGATTAGTTGGGGGTCCGCTCTATTGGTGGCAATCTCAAATCGATAACTAAAAGTGATGGGGCTTAGCAAAACCAATTCTCAACGTTGGCACTTTGGCAGTATTCCTTGGGGTCCTTGAGGCAAATCTTAAATGTTCTGAATTTGTGCTTTCACAAAAGACTTCTGGGAACAATCATTATAACTATCTACAGGAAATAAAATGATAGAATCTTGAGAACTGAACACTTTTAACTTTTGAGGAAAATAATATTTTTTGTAATTTTTCCTTCATTCTGGACGTCATCACTTTGTTTTATTTTAGTTTGACTTAGCTGTATGAGGATTTAAAGGAAACCTGAAAGCTAATACGGGCAGCATGTATCAGACACTAGCTGAATGATTTCAGCCATTTATGTTTGACTATGAATCGCTGTGGCATTACTGAGACAAATATGCTTAAATAATATTCCAGGAACAAAGCTGTTTGGGGAAAAAGCCAGGAAGGCAAAAAACACAAGCCCCAACTCAGGACCGTCATCTTTCATTCTAAAAATAGGGGTTTCTACGTTAATGGTAAGACAAAGAATCCACAGATTTGGCATTTCTCTAGCGAGGAGAGCCCACTTAAAATGTATGGGGTGCTTGTCTCCATAAGCGCAAGCTGGGCACTAAACTGGCTTATTTGCAATTCTGGATGTTGCAGAGTGAAAAGATATGTTAGACAATAATAGTAATTGCTGGTGTTGATGAATTCATTGTGAGGAACAATTTATAAAATGGGATCACTTTGGAGGGGTTTCTGCTGTTTTGGTACTTTTGGAACTCCGCAAATGTCACCCTCAAAATATTCTTGCAAAATCTGCATTCCCAAAACCAAAATAGCGCTCTTACTTTCAAAGCCCTGCTGTGTGACCAAACAGTAATTTCTGAAGACATATGGGGCATCACCGCATTTCAATGAAATTGTGCAACTTTAGATATTTTCACAAGAAAAACTAAATATATATTGACCTAAATTTACCATTAATATAAAGTACAATGTGTTACAAAATAACACTATCAGAATCACGGGGATATGTTAAGCATTCCAGTGTTATTGCCACATAAATTGATACATGTCAGATTTAAAAAAACGCTGCTTGGTCATGAAGCTAAACATTGGCTGTAACTAATAGGTTACAAATCAATATTAAAATAAAAGAAATCATGGCATATTTCCTTTCATCACAAGTAGTGCTCATCTTTCTACTGCTTAGCTTAGAAAGAGTTAAATTACAAAAGCCAGAAGTAGTCAGGATGGCCGAGCGGTCTAAGGCGCTGCGTTCAGGTCGCAGTCTCTTCTGGAGGCGTGGGTTCAAATCCCTCTTCTGACATTAGAATTTTCTTTCAAGAAATTTTACAGCTTCACTCCTGTTACTGATTAGTTGGGGGTCCGCTCTATTGGTGGCAATCTCAAATCGATAACTAAAAGTGATGGGGTTTAGCAAAACCAATTCTCAACGTTGGCACTTTGGCAGTATTTCTTGGGGTCCTTGAGGCAAATCTTAAATGTTCTGAATTTGTGCATTCACAAAAGACTTCTGGGAACAATCATTATAACTATCTACAGGAAATAAAATGATAGAAACTTGAGAACTGAACACTTTTAACTTTTGAGGAAAATAATATTTTTTGTAATTTTTCCTTCATTCTGGACGTCATCACTTTGTTTTATTTTAGTTTGACTTAGCTGTATGAGGATTTAAAGGAAACCTGATAGCTAATACGGGCAGCATGTATCAGACACTAGCTGAATGATTTCAGCCATTTATGTTTGACTATGAATCGCTGTGGCATTACTGAGACAAATATGCTTAAATAATATGCCAGGAACAAAGCTGTTTGGGGAAAAAGCCAGGAAGGCAAAAAACACAAGCCCCAACTCAGGACCGTCATCTTTCATTCTAAAAATAGGGGTTTCTACGTTAATGGTAAGACAAAGAATCCACAGATTTGGCATTTCTCTAGCGAGGAGAGCCCACTTAAAATGTATGGGGTGCTTGTCTCCATAAGCGCAAGCTGGGCACTAAACTGGCTTATTTGCAATTCTGGATGTTGCAGAGTGAAAACATATGTTAGACAATAATAGTAATTGCTGGTGTTGATGAATTCATTGTGAGGAGTAATTTATAAAATGGGATCACTTTGGAGGGGTTTCTGCTGTTTTGGTACTTTTGGAACTCCGCAAATGTCACCCTCAAAATATTCTTGCAAAATCTGCATTCCCAAAACCCAAATAGCGCTCTTACTTTCAAAGCCCTGCTGTGTGACCAAACAGTAGTTTCTGAAGACATATGGGGCATCACCGCATTTCAATGAAATTGTGCAACTTTAGATATTTTTACAAGAAAAACTAAATATATATTGACCTAAATTTGCCATTAATATAAAGTACAATGTGTTACAAAATAACACTATCAGAATCACGGGGATATGTTAAGCATTCCAGTGTTATTGCCACATAAATTGATACATGTCAGATTTATAAAACGGTGCTTGGTCATGAAGCTCAAAATTGGCTGTAACTAATAGGTTACAAATCAATATTAAAATAAAAGAAATCATGGCATATTTCCTTTCATCACAAGTAGTGCTCATCTTTCTACTGCTTAGCTTAGAAAGAGTTAAATTACAAAAGCCATAAGTAGTCAGGATGGCCAAGTGGTCTAAGGCGCTGCGTTTAGGTCGCAGTCTCTTCTGGAGGTGTGGGTTCGAATCCCTCTTCTGACATTAGAATTTTCTTTCAAGAAATTTTACAGCTTCACTCCTGTTACTGATTAGTTGGGGGTCCGCTCTATTGGTGGCAATCTCAAATCGATAACTAAAAGTGATGGGGCTTAGCAAAACCAATTCTCAACGTTGGCACTTTGGCAGTATTCCTTGGGGTCCTTGAGGCAAATCTTAAATGTTCTGAATTTGTGCTTTCACAAAAGACTTCTGGGAACAATCATTATAACTATCTACAGGAAATAAAATGATAGAAACTTGAGAACTGAACACTTTTAACTTTTGAGGAAAATAATATTTTTTGTAATTTTTCCTTCATTCTGGACGTCATCACTTTGTTTTATTTTAGTTTGACTTAGCTGTATGAGGATTTAAAGGAAACCTGAAAGCTAATACGGGCAGCATGTATCAGACACTAGCTGAATGATTTCAGCCATTTATGTTTGACTATGAATCGCTGTGGCATTACTGAGACAAATATGCTTAAATAATATGCCAGGAACAAAGCTGTTTGGGGAAAAAGCCAGGAAGGCAAAAAACACAAGCCCCAACTCAGGACCGTCATCTTTCATTCTAAAAATAGGGGTTTCTACGTTAATGGTAAGACAAAGAATCCACAGATTTGGCATTTCTCTAGCGAGGAGAGCCCACTTAAAATGTATGGGGTGCTTGTCTCCATAAGCGCAAGCTGGGCACTAAACTGGCTTATTTGCAATTCTGGATGTTGCAGAGTGAAAAGATATGTTAGACAATAATAGTAATTGCTGGTGTTGATGAATTCATTGTGAGGAATAATTTATAAAATGGGATCACTTTGGAGGGGTTTCTGCTGTTTTGGTACTTTTGGAACTCCGCAAATGTCACCCTCAAAATATTCTTGCAAAATCTGCATTCCCAAAACCCAAATAGCGCTCTTACTTTCAAAGCCCTGCTGTGTGACCAAACAGTAATTTCTGAAGACATATGGGGCATCACCGCATTTCAATGAAATTGTGCAACTTTAGATATTTTCACAAGAAAAACTAAATATATATTGACCTAAATTTACCATTAATATAAAGTACAATGTGTTACAAAATAACACTATCAGAATCACGGGGATATGTTAAGCATTCCAGTGTTATTGCCACATAAATTGATACATGTCAGATTTAAAAAACGCTGCTTGGTCATGAAGCTACACATTGGCTGTAACTAATAGGTTACAAATCAATATTAAAATAAAAGAAATCATGGCATATTTCCTTTCATCACAAGTAGTGCTCATCTTTCTACTGCTTAGCTTAGAAAGAGTTAAATTACAAAAGCCAGAAGTAGTCAGGATGGCCGAGCGGTCTAAGGCGCTGCGTTCAGGTCGCAGTCTCTTCTGGAGGCGTGGGTTCAAATCCCTCTTCTGACATTAGAATTTTCTTTCAAGAAATATTACAGCTTCACTCCTGTTACTGATTAGTTGGGGGTCCGCTCTATTGGTGGCAATCTCAAATCGATAACTAAAAGTGATGGGGCTTAGCAAAACCAATTCTCAACGTTGGCACTTTGGCAGTATTTCTTGGGGTCCTTGAGGCAAATCTTAAATGTTCTGAATTTGTGCATTCACAAAAGACTTCTGGGAACAATCATTATAACTATCTACAGGAAATAAAATGATAGAAACTTGAGAACTGAACACTTTTAACTTTTGAGGAAAATAATATTTTTTGTAATTTTTCCTTCATTCTGGACGTCATCACTTTGTTTTATTTTAGTTTGACTTAGCTGTATGAGGATTTAAAGGAAACCTGATAGCTAATACGGGCAGCATGTATCAGACACTAGCTGAATGATTTCAGCCATTTATGTTTGACTATGAATCGCTGTGGCATTACTGAGACAAATATGCTTAAATAATATGCCAGGAACAAAGCTGTTTGGGGAAAAAGCCAGGAAGGCAAAAAACACAAGCCCCAACTCAGGACCGTCATCTTTCATTCTAAAAATAGGGGTTTCTACGTTAATGGTAAGACAAAGAATCCACAGATTTGGCATTTCTCTAGCGAGGAGAGCCCACTTAAAATGTATGGGGTGCTTGTCTCCATAAGCGCAAGCTGGGCACTAAACTGGCTTATTTGCAATTCTGGATGTTGCAGAGTGAAAACATATGTTAGACAATAATAGTAATTGCTGGTGTTGATGAATTCATTGTGAGGAGTAATTTATAAAATGGGATCACTTTGGAGGGGTTTCTGCTGTTTTGGTACTTTTGGAACTCCGCAAATGTCACCCTCAAAATATTCTTGCAAAATCTGCATTCCCAAAACCCAAATAGCGCTCTTACTTTCAAAGCCCTGCTGTGTGACCAAACAGTAGTTTCTGAAGACATATGGGGCATCACCGCATTTCAATGAAATTGTGCAACTTTAGATATTTTCACAAGAAAAACTAAATATATATTGACCTAAATTTGCCATTAATATAAAGTACAATGTGTTACAAAATAACACTATCAGAATCACGGGGATATGTTAAGCATTCCAGTGTTATTGCCACATAAATTGATACATGTCAGATTTATAAAACGGTGCTTGGTCATGAAGCTCAAAATTGGCTGTAACTAATAGGTTACAAATCAATATTAAAATAAAAGAAATCATGGCATATTTCCTTTCATCACAAGTAGTGCTCATCTTTCTACTGCTTAGCTTAGAAAGAGTTAAATTACAAAAGCCAGAAGTAGTCAGGATGGCCGAGCGGTCTAAGGCGCTGCGTTCAGGTCGCAGTCTCTTCTGGAGGCGTGGGTTCGAATCCCTCTTCTGACATTAGAATTTTCTTTCAAGAAATTTTACAGCTTCACTCCTGTTACTGATTAGTTGGGGGTCCGCTCTATTGGTGGCAATCTCAAATCGATAACTAAAAGTGATAGGGCTTAGCAAAACCAATTCTCAACGTTGGCACTTTGGCAGTATTCCTTGGGGTCCTTGAGGCAAATCTTAAATGTTCGGAATTTGTGCTTTCACAAAAGACTTCTGGGAACAATCATTATAACTATCTAAGGGAAATAAAATGATAGAAACTTGAGAACTGAACACTTTTAACTTTTGAGGAAAATAATATTTTTTGTAATTTTTCCTTCATTCTGGACGTCATCACTTTGTTTTATTTTAGTTTGACTTAGCTGTATGAGGATTTAAAGGAAACCTGATAGCTAATACGGGCAGCATGTATCAGACACTAGCTGAATTATTTCAGCCATTTATGTTTGACTATGAATCGCTGTGGCATTACTGAGACAAATATGCTTAAATAATATGCCAGGAACAAAGCTGTTTGGGGAAAAAGCCAGGAAGGCAAAAAACACAAGCCCCAACTCAGGACCGTCATCTTTCATTCTAAAAATAGGGGTTTCTACGTTAATGGTAAGACAAAGAAACCACAGATTTGGCATTTCTCTAGCGAGGAGAGCCCACTTAAAATGTATGGGGTGCTTGTCTCCATAAGCGCAAGCTGGGCACTAAACTGGCTTATTTGCAATTCTGGATGTTGCAGAGTAAAAACATATGTTAGACAATAATAGTAATTGCTGGTGTTGATGAATTCATTGTGAGGAGTAATTTATAAAATGGGATCACTTTGGAGGGGTTTCTGCTGTTTTGGTACTTTTGGAACTCCGCAAATGTCACCCTCAAAATATTCTTGCAAAATCTGCATTCCCAAAACCCAAATACCGCTCTTACTTTCAAAGACCTGCTGTGTGACCAAACAGTAATTTCTGAAGACATATGGGGCATCACCGCATTTCAATGAAATTGTGCAACTTTAGATATTTTCACAAGAAAAACTAAATATATATTGACCTAAATTTACCATTAATATAAAGTACAATGTGTTACAAAATAACACTATCAGAATCACGGGGATATGTTAAGCATTCCAGTGTTATTGCCACATAAATTGATACATGTCAGATTTAAAAAACGCTGCTTGGTCATGAAGCTCAAAATTGGCTGTAACTAATAGGTTACAAATCAATATTAAAATAAAAGAAATCATGGAATATTTCCTTTCATCACAAGTAGTGCTCATCTTTCTACTGCTTAGCTTAGAAAGAGTTAAATTACAAAACCCAGAAATAGTCAGGATGGCCGAGCGGTCTAAGGCGCTGCGTTCAGGTCGCAGTCTCTTCTGGAGGCGTGGGTTCGAATCCCTCTTCTGACATTAGAATTTTCTTTCAAGAAATTTTACAGCTTCACTCCTGTTACTGATTAGTTGGGGGTCCGCTCTATTGGTGGCAATCTCAAATTGATAACTAAAAGTGATGGGGCTTAGCAAAACCAATTCTCAACGTTGGCACTTTGGCAGTATTCCTTGGGGTCCTTGAGGCAAATCTTAAATGTTATGAATTTGTGCTTTCACAAAAGATTTCTGGGAACATCAAATAGTTTCTTTGTGCATATGTTAGTTGTTGCTTTGGCATCGGAAAAATACTGTTGATAGGAAAATGGGAGGGACTATTTCATCTCTATGTGTTCTCTGTCCCTATTAGGGCAGAGAGTGAACCTCCTAAGGTGCTGTCGTGGAAGATTCCTAGAAACCGAATTACCAGTAAGTCTAATTTCAGATTTTTTTACCTCAAGGCATCAATAGACTATATATATACTTAATAAACAAAAGCTAAAAGAGCAGATGAACATAGTTTAACAAGTCTGAAATGTGCATGTGATACTGACATCAAAGTTTCACCACATTTTGGGACAAATGTTTTGACTTTCAACATTAACAATCAGTAGAATATTTTCTCTAAATTTGCATCTCCTATCTTCACTCCAATTGTTTGCACCTAAGAAAAAAATAAAGCTTGATGCAACATTATGCTTACAAATTGTGTTTTATGCTCAATCATCACCTGTCCTACAGAGACACAGTCAGAATTACCCTGGCGAATTGAGTAAATTTGAAAATGTAAAAAAAATGCAGAATTGCTGTTTTTTCTATTCATTCACAAAGAATTAATGTAAGTTGTTAATTATGTACGCAAAATAGCGGGACTTTCAAATATTGATAATCTTGCAAAAACAAGTCAAAGTAAAAATAAATACATTACATTCCTGAATCTAAATGTGTCCTGCTGAAATAGCTCAGTTGGGAGAGTGTTATACTGAAGATCTAAAGGTCCCTGGTTCAATCCCAGGTTTCGGCAAAAGTTTTTTTCTTCACCCATTAAATTTTAAGCAGAAAATAAACAAAGCATATGGACTGACTGTTTACAGAGAATGTAAAAATCCTAATCATTATAACTATCTACAGGAAATAAAATGATAGAAACTTGAGAACTGAACACTTTTAACGTTTGATGAAAATAATATTTTTTGTAATTTTTCCTTCATTCTGGACGTCATCACTTTGTTTTATTTTAGTTTGACTTAGCTGTATGAGGATTTAAAGGAAACCTGATAGCTAATACGGGCAGCATGTATCAGACACTAGCTGAATGATTTCAGCCATTTATGTTTGACTATGAATCGCTGTGGCATTACTGAGACAAATATGCTTAAATAATATGCCAGGAACAAAGCTGTTTGGGGAAAAAGCCAGGAAGGCAAAAAACACAAGCCCCAACTCAGGACCGTCATCTTTCATTCTAAAAATAGGGGTTTCTACGTTAATGGTAAGACAAAGAATCCACAGATTTGGCATTTCTCTAGCGAGGAGAGCCCACTTAAAATGTATGGGGTGCTTGTCTCCATAAGCGCAAGCTGGGCACTAAACTGGCTTATTTGCAATTCTGGATGTTGCAGAGTGAAAACATATGTTGGACAATAATAGTAATTGCTGGTGTTGATGAATTCATTGTGAGGAGTAATTTATAAAATGGGATCACTTCGGAGGGGTTTCTGCTGTTTTGGTACTTTTGGAACTCCGCAAATGTCACCCTCAAAATATTCTTGCAAAATCTGCATTCCCAAAACCCAAATAGCGCTCTTACTTTCAAAGCCCTGCTGTGTGACCAAACAGTAGTTTCTGAAGACATATGGGGCATCACCGCATTTCAATGAAATTGTGCAACTTTAGATATTTTCACAAGAAAAACTAAATATATATTGACCTAAATTTACTATTAATATAAAGTACAATGTGTTACAAAATAACACTATCAGAATCATGGGGATATGTTAAGCATTCCAGTGTTATTGCCACATAAATTGATACATGTCAGATTTAAAAAACGGTGCTTGGTCATGAAGCTCAAAACTGACTGTAACTAATAGGTTACAAATCAATATTAAAATAAAAGAAATCATGGCATATTTCCTTTCATCACAAGTAGTGCTCATCTTTCTACTGCTTAGCTTAGAAAGAGTTAAACTACAAAAGCCAGAAGTAGTCAGGATGGCCGAGCGGTCTAAGGCGCTGCGTTCAGGTCGCAGTCTCTTCTGGAGGCGTGGGTTCGAATCCCTCTTCTGACATTAGAATTTTCTTTCAAGAAATTTTACAGCTTCACTCCTGTTACTGATTAGTTGGGGGTCCGCTCTATTGGTGGCAATCTCAAATCGATAACTAAAAGTGATGGGGCTTAGCAAAACCAATTCTCAACGTTTGGAACTTTGGCAGTATTCCTTGGGGTTCTTCAGGCAAATCTTAAATGTTATGAATTTGTGCTTTCACAAAAGACTTCTGGGAACATCAAATAGTTTCTTTGTGCATATGTTAGTTGTTGCTTTGGCATCGGAAAAATACTGTTGATAGGAAAATGGGAGGGACTATTTCATCTCTATGTGTTCTCTGTCCCTATTAGGGCAGAGAGTGAACCTCCTAAGGTGCTGTCGTGGAAGATTCCTAGAAACCGAATTACCAGTAAGTCTAATTTCAGATTTTTTTAACCTCAAGGCATCAATAGACTATATATATACTTAATAAACAAAAGCTAAAAGAGCAGATGAACATAGTTTAACAAGTCTGAAATGCGCATGTGATACTGACATCAAAGTTTCACCACATTTTGGGACAAATGTTTTCACTTTCAACATTAACAATCAGTAGAATATTTTCTCTAAATTTGCATCTCCTATCTTCACTCCAATTGTTTGCACCTAAGAAAAAAATAAAGCTTGATGCAACAATATGCTTACAAATTGTGTTTTATGCTCAATCATCACCTGTCCTACAGAGACACAGTCAGAATTACCCTGGCGAATTTAGTAAATTTGAAAATGTAAAAAAAATGCAGAATTGCTGTTTTTTCTATTCATTCACAAAGAATTAATGTAAGTTGTTAATTATGTACGCAAAATAGCGGGACTTTCAAATATTGATAATCTTGCAAAAACAAGTCAAAGTAAAAATAAATACATTACATTCCTGAATCTAAATGTGTCCTGCTGAAATAGCTCAGATGGGAGAGCGTTAGACTGAAGATCTAAAGGTCCCGGGTTTCGGCAAAAGTTTTTTTCTTCACCCATTAAATTTTAAGCAGAAAATAAACAAAGCATATGGACTGACTGTTTACAGAGAATGTAAAAATCCTAATCATTATAACTATCTACAGGAAGTAAAATGATAGAAACTTGAGAACTGAACACTTTTAACTTTTGAGGAAAATAATATTTTTTGTAATTTTTCCTTCATTCTGGACGTCATCACTTTGTTTTATTTTAGTTTGACTTAGCTGTATGAGGATTTAAAGGAAACCTGATAGCTAATACGGGCAGCATGTATCAGACACTAGCTGAATGATTTCAGCCATTTATGTTTGACTATGAATCGCTGTGGCATTACTGAGACAAATATGCTTAAATAATATGCCAGGAACAAAGCTGTTTGGAGAAAAAGCCAGGAAGTCAAAAAACACAAGCCCCAACTCAGGACCGTCATCTTTCATTCTAAAAATAGGGGTTTCTACGTTAATGGTAAGACAAAGAATCCACAGATTTATCATTTCTCTAGCGAGGAGAGCCCACTTAAAATGTATGGGGTGCTTGTCTCCATAAGCGCAAGCTGGGCACTAAACTGGCTTATTTGCAATTCTGGATGTTGCAGAGTGAAAACATATGTTGGACAATAATAGTAATTGCTGGTGTTGATGAATTCATTGTGAGGAGTAATTTATAAAATGGGATCACTTTGGAGGGGTTTCTGCTGTTTTGGTACTTTTGGAACTCCGCAAATGTCACCCTCAAAATATTCTTGCAAAATCTGCATTCCCAAAACCCAAATAGCGCTCTTACTTTCAAAGCCCTGCTGTGTGACCAAACAGTAGTTTCTGAAGACATATGGGGCATCACCGCATTTCAATGAAATTGTGCAACTTTAGATATTTTCACAAGAAAAACTAAATATATATTGACCTAAATTTACCATTAATATAAAGTACAATGTGTTACAAAATAACACTATCAGAATCACGGGGATATGTTAAGCATTCCAGTGTTATTGCCACATAAATTGATACATGTCAGATTTAAAAAACGGTGCTTGGTCATGAAGCTCAAAATTGGCTGTAACTAATAGGTTACAAATCAATATTAAAATAAAAGAAATCATGGCATATTTCCTTTCATCACAAGTAGTGCTCATCTTTCTACTGCTTAGCTTAGAAAGAGTTAAATTACATAAGCCAGAAGTAGGCAGGATGGCCGAGCGGTATAAGGCGCTGCGTTCAGGTCGCAATCTCTTCTGGAGGCATGGGTTCGAATCCCTCTTCTGACATTAGACTTTTCTTTCAAGAAATTTTACAGCTTCACTACTATTACTGATTAGTTGGGGGTCCGCTCTATTGGTGGCAATCTCAAATCGATAACTAAAAGTTATGGGGCTTAGCAAAACCAATTCTCAACGTTGGCACTTTGGCAGTATTCCTTGGGGTCCTTGAGGCAAATCTTAAATGTTCTGAATTTGTGCTTTCACAAAAGACTTCCGGGAACATCAAATAGTTTCTTTGTGCATATGTTATTTGTTGCTTTGGCATCGGAAAAATACTGTGGATAGGAAAATGGGAGGGACTATTTCATCTCTATAAGTTCTCTGTCCCTATTAGGGCAGAGAGTGAACCTCCTAAGGTGCTGTCGTGGAAGATTCCTAGAAACCGAATTACCAGTATGTCTAATTTCAGATTTTTCTACCTCAGGCATCAATAGACTATAAATATACTTAATAAACAAAAGCTAAAAGAGCAGATGAACATAGTATAACAAGTCTGAAATGCGCATGTGATACTGACATCAAAGTTTCACCACATTTTGGGACAAATGTTTTCATTCAGTAGCGGACAACCCCTTTAACTTTAACTGCAGGGTAGTGATGAGTGAGCGTGCTCGTTTAACCCTTTCGCCGAGCTCGCTCGGGTGCTTACCTAGTATCTTCTGCAAGCTCGTATATTAAGTTCAAGTCCCGGGCGTCTGCATGATTTATGGCTGTTAGTCAGCTTCACCACATGCAGAGATTGCCTGTTTGTTAGGGAATCCTCACTTGTTGAGGCTGATTATCAGTCACAAATCATGCAGGCAACTTAATAAACGAGCATGCCAAAGATACACGAAAGCACCCAAGAGTGCTCGGTGAAAGCGTTAAATGAGCATGCTCGCTCCTCACTACTGCAGAGTCATCACAAGGAACATTTAAAGATTTTCACCTATTGACATCAATGGACTGCATTTGTATTAAACAGATTGTATTGCGTCTTCTAGAGATGTTTTGTAGGTGCTGTTTTCTTTGGCAAATAGATGAGAATCAAGCAAGGGACTCCCCTCAAATAACAGGAAATGTCCTAACAGCATATTGAAAATTAGAAAAACCCTTTAATATTTCTCTATCAGTCAATGGATGTCTACTTTCTACATGGGCAAACACAAAAGTGACCAATAGAAAAAAATGTTCTACCAAAACTCATTGAAAAATATAATCAAAATCATCAAGATCAACTATAGCTAAGAGCGTATAAACATCAAGGCCAACTACCACCAAGGGTGTATCACCATCAAGGCCAACTGCAACCAAGGGTATAAAATATCTAAGGCCAACTACCACCAAGGGCATAAAAACATCAAGGCCAACTACCGCCAAGGGTATAAAAATATCTAAGGCAAACTACCACCAAGGGCATAAAAACATCAAGGTCAACTGCTACCACCAAGGGTGTATGAATATCAAGGCCAATTACCTCCAATGGTGTATAAACATCAAGGTGAACTACGACCAAGAGCACAAAAACATCAAGGCCAACTACCACCAAGGGCGTATCTACAGACATGCCAACCATTAACTTTTCAGGGCATATATATGTTTATGGTCACAATAACCCATCTTTTACACACATTAAACACAAGTATTATGAATGACACATGTTAGGTTGGGGGAGCTGTGACAAAATTTGCATCTGATTGACCCAATATATGATATTTACTTTACACAATTTTCCACCTGAATGTAGAGATTACCTCCAGATTACTGTTGTAATAACTGTCCCTGTGTTACTCTGTTATAGTTGGATTGGTGCAGCAGTGGCTAATGCCTTCTATTCCCCTAATTGCAATCAGATTGGTGAGTTACTCAGAAAAAGGGTTCAAATTGGTGATGAACTATAGTTTTGGTTGGGTTACCATAGTGTCAGGTATGCCAAACCCAATGTTACTCACCCAATTCATCTCTTGTCTATATCATTAGATCAATTACAGCTAATAACTATTTTATTCTGTGCTTTACAGTATTTCCTGCTGGGATCCTTCAGCCTCCATTTTTCAGCAAACAACAGCCGCAAGGATTGAACTTTGGTGGAATCGGTATGGTCATTGGTCACGAAATCACTCACGGCTTTGATGATAATGGTAATGATGAGAAGTAACTGATGCTTTACTACTACGTCATTGAGGTTCCAGTGGTACATTTATGGAATAAGTAAATAGTAGTTCTGTATGTTTTTTTTTTCCTTTTATAGAAACTTTATTGCAAAAATAAGAAAAACAAAAACAAGTCTTCCACATCCTTGAGGCCAGCTCTAAGGGGTAGATACAAAGGAGTTTCTGTTAGTCACGTTGGACAAACAGGTCTAGATTCAGAAATTAGCCGTTATTCATAACTGTCATAGCTGTCTCTGTATGAGCCTCCGGACCTATCCCCGTAACTGCCTTGGCTTCTGCCACTTCCATAGTAGTCACAAGATCCACCACCATATCCTCCACTCCTGTTGTCAAACCTGCTGTTTCCATATTAATCCAAAAAGTGAAAAGCCTATTTGGGACAATACTTCTATTCAACAAACACCCGATCAGGTCAAAAAAGTATAGATGCACAAATTCGATAAAAAGATTTTGAAACTTTTATTGAATTATTTTAAAAGAAACACTACTGTCCCTGAAGAAGCTGATTGCGAAATGCGCATTGGGGCAGTCCTTAACTGCAGTTGAAAGGTTGTATTGTCTCTATTTACATTCTGTTTATCTCTATGCCTGATGATAACATCTGTTTATTTCCATGCTTGGTGATACCATCTATATTTTGTGGGCCATGATTGACTTTGCCCTATATTGTCACTTCTCTACCATTTGTGGGCTTTATGGCTTCTTTCTATATGACCTATTGACATATTTATAGATATATACCTTTACGGCATTTTGACTACATTTTTTATGCTGGATACTTTAAGGTGGGTACTTGTAATCCACTAATGCTTACTAGATGAATGAATTTTGGATACTGATCCTTTATTTATTTATTTATTTATTTATTTATTTAATTCTTCATATATTTATCACTGGGTTCATTGATATGATCTACTTTTGTTAGTCTTGTTAAACAGAATAAATGATTGATTACCCTTGTTATTAGCACTGCAGGTACCTTCATTGGTTCACTTCTCCTTTATGTGTGTTTTTTAAATTTCTTTTAAAATAATTCAATAAAAGTTTCAAAATCTTTTTATCGAATTTGTGCATCTATACTTTTTTGACCTGATCGGGTGTCTGCTGTTTCCATAACCTCGGTCTCCACCACCATGTCCTCTACCACCATGGAAGAATCCTCTGCCACCTGAAGAGCCTCCTCTGTAAACCCCACGTCTTTCACCAGACGACTTGCCAGCCTGGTCTACACGAATCTGACGCCCATCCACAGCCTATATACAACTTTCAAAAGCTGATGAAACTCTGATGGCAAAAACTGACACTTTAACCAAATACTGATCAAACACAGATCAAAATCATTGATGAAACTTGCACCGTTTTTTTGCATACGATAAAAAACTCTGACCTCTGAATGAGCTCTAACAGTTATAGTCAGTGAAGCTCAGCATCATGTATATGGATTATGCTCAATGATGGTTGTTATGTAACAGGAAGGAATTTTGACAATGACGGAAATATGTTTGATTGGTGGAGTAACTTCTCTGCAATGCATTTCAAAGAGCAGTCCCGATGCATGGTCTACCAATATGGCAATTACACCTGGGAATTAGCTGGGGGGCAAAATGTGAGTATGTTTTTCTCTTTTTGTAAATATGCCATCAGAGATATATCTCCCAGTTGACTGAAAACACCAGTGAAATGGATGAGATGACCAGACTGACTGAATAAGATGTCTGCATGGGCAAACACTTGACAGACGAGGTTTAATGTTGATAAGTGTAGAGTAATGTACCTCGGCCGGAGTAATCCTATTGCTACATATATGTTAAAGGTAAATAAACTCAGGACTATAGAACAGGGCAAGGACTTGGGTATTCTGATTACAAGTAAGCTGAGCAGCAGTACTCAATGTCAGGCTGCAGCTGCAAAAGCAAACACGATTTTAAGATGTATAAACAGAGAGAGAAAATCCAGCGATCCAAGTGTATTGTTACCCCTTTATAAATCACTGGTGAGGCCACATCTAGAATATGGGATCCAGTTTTGGTCCTCACATTTTAAAAAGGATATTCAGAAGTTAAAGTCAGTTCAAAGACGGGCAACTGGATTATTACAAGGGACGGAAGGCCTCTCATATGATGAGAGGTTGGAAAAGTTGGGCTTGTTTTGCTTAGAAAAAAGACGTCTCAGGGGAGATTTCATTTATATGTATAAATACATTTGTGGTCAATAGAGAGGACTGGCACATGACTTATTCCTTCCAAAAACCTTACAAAGGACCAGGGGGCACTCATTAAGGGTGGAAGAAAGGCAATTCCGGCAGCTAAATAGGAAAGGGTTCTTTACAGTTAGAGCAGTCAGAATGTGGAATGCCGACCACAAGAGGTAGTAATGGCAGACACTATAACAGCTTTTAAAAAAGGGCTAGATGATTCCCTCAGTACAAATAATATTGTGGGTGTAGGGCTACTGCCAGATTCCCTGCATGGTGTCCCTTCCCCTTCCATGCAGGGACGCTGACTCAATCACTGCCAGGTCCTCAGCATGGACTCTAGCATGCTCCTGCTTCTGTGTGTGCCGCACTGTGTCTCAGAGGCACACCTAGTATGCGCTCCCCTGCTCTTAAAGAGGCAGCGTGCGCACATCGTAAATGTCCCCAGCTATCAGCTGGGAGGCATTTAGTTAATGTGATTAACTGCAAGGTGTCTCCCAGCCATTAGCTAAGAGGCATCTTGTATAAAAGCCACCATCCCCAATTGGGAGGTGCCTGAGCAACCCCTATAGTTATGGTAGGTGGTTTGGTGTGTGTAACTGTATGTTGCCAGGTCCTTCGTCCTTATTCTGTTAAAACTATTTCTGTATCCTGTGTCCCTTTAGTCCAGTATAGTTTGTCCGTGTTCCTGTCACCGCTTCGGCGGTGTCCATATCCTGAAAATGACTATGCAGTACCTGTCTGCTACTCTGGGGCCTGAAGGCTCAATACCCAGGCCTGAACCCTTAACCTGTCCCAGTGGCCATCTTGTCTGCACAGTCTGAATATGTCCCAGTGGCCGTCCTGTCTGCACAGTCTGAACCTGTCCCAGTGGCCATCGTGTCTGCAGTCTGAATCTGTCCCAGTGGCTGTCCTGTCTGCACAGCAGAACCTGTCCCAGTGGCCATCCTGTCTGCACAGCAGAACCTGTCCCAGCAGCTGTCCTGTCTGCACAGTTTGAACCTGTCCCAAGTGGCTGTCCTGTCTGCACAGTTTGAACCTGTCCCAGTGGCAGTCCTCTCTGAACAGTTTGTACCTGTCCCAGTAGCTGTCCTGTCTGCACAGTTTGAACCTGTCCCAAGTGGCTGTCCTGTCTGCACAGTTAGAACCTGTCCCAGTGGCTGTACTGTCTGCACAGTTTGAACCTGTCCCAGTGGCAGTCCTCTCTGAACAGTTTGAACCTGTCCCAAGTGGCTGTCCTGTCTGCACAGTTTGAACCTGTCCCAGTGGCTGTCCTCTCTGAACAGTTTGAACCTGTCCCAAGTGGCCGTCCTGCCCTGTTGAGAATCTGAATTAATGTTATTTACCCTTGGGGTCAGCTGCTACTGCAGAAAGCCGCCCTGAAGTGTCACCTTACAGCTATCTGCCGCGCAAGCCTGACCTCACCACTACAGGCTCCTGCGAACATCAAGGTAGCTGCATAGTTACGCCCCTCCAGGGCAAATCTGCTTTGTGGCATAGTGGGTCCACGAATTACGTGCTACACCTATATAAATAATCTAGTGATACAGAATGTATAACTGGTGGAGAAAGGTGGAACTTGATGGACCTTAGTATTTTTTCAATCTATGTAACTATGTAATATAAAACTAAATCAATAGTGCAAGGTAGTTGGGCACTTCTGTATTGTCTTTATTGACAGGTTTATCCCACTGGAGCATGTGCTATAAGTAGAGAATATGAAGAGGGTGGTCTCAGATGCTTTTATATTTATGGTAATCTACATGGAATTAAAAAGATTAACAGATAATGTTTACTAATTGAGACAAATGGATTCTGGAGGCGCTCCCATGGAAGGTTTAGTAACCAAAAAAAATTGTTGAATCTTCCAATTGTGGTGCAATCACATGGAGGATATTCCACCATATTTTTTTATCCATGGATTAATATTTGTAGGTTTATTAAAAAAATCATAAAACCATGAATACACATAAGGGACATGGATGTGCAAAAGGGAAAGGGAGAAGGAAGTCTTTAAAAAGGATCACACAACGCGTTTCTGCTCATAGAGCCTTCATAAAGGAAGCCTATAACATACTGTCTGACACCAAATATTACAAACCAATTACATCTGACCCCACTGATGTCTTTGAAAAAGAATATAATAAGCTGATACATGAAGCCTTTCAAGCTAAGATATTGAATAAAAGAGAAAAGCGTTATCTAACAAATAATAGCCCAAATCAAGCTTTCTTTTACCACCTACCAAAAATACTCAAAGACACAAAGAATCCCCCCGGAAGACCCATCATATCAGGGATAGGCTCTCTCACTAGCTCTCTATCCCATTTTATTGATCTTTTTCTTCAGACTTATGTCCTTAACTTACCATCCTTTTTAAGAGACTCATCCCAACTCATTCTGGAGACAAAGGATCTACAATGGGGAGAAAACTATATGTTTCTCACCCTAGATGTATGTGCTCTATATTCCAACATAGAACACAGTTTAGGTCTTGATGCAGTAGACCACTTTCTATCAGGGGACAAAAATATACCACCGGGACAAAAAACATTCCTGTTGAAAGGTCTAAGATTCATTTTGGAGCATAACCTTTTCTCCTTTCAAGATAAGATGTACCTCCAGCAGTTCGGGACCGCGATGGGGACTCGGGTCGCACCCAGTTTTGCAAATCTTTTTATCGGGCGATTCGAGTCCCTATCGCCTATTACATCTCCAAAATATACCGAACATATATGTTATTATCATCGATACATCGACGATTTATTCCTCATATGGAATGGTACAGAAGAGGAAGCGTCTTCCTTCATCAACGAACTAAATCAGAACAACTGGGGAATCTCATTCACAAGCAATATGTCCAGAGAAAGAATTATTTTTCTGGACTTGGAATTATTTACTAAAGATCAAACCGTTCAGAGCAAAACCCATTTTAAACCAGTTGACACCAATGGTTATTTCGATTTCTCCAGCGCTCATTACCCCAGATGGAAACATAACATTCCATCCAGTCAATTTCACCGGATCAGGCGCAACTGCACTTCCACAATAGATTATATTGAACAATCTAAAATCAAAATATCCAGATTCGAAGATAAAGGTTATCCAAAAGAATTGATCCAGTCCTCCTACCGAAAAAACCTGACACTTCCACAAAATATTTGCTTAGAAAATTCACAAAAAGATTCGGTAAAGGATATATCAAAGTGGAGGTACAGTTTTATCACTGCATTTAACAGTGGTAATTCAAACATCCGTAGAATACTAAAGAAGTACTGGTATCTTATCAAAAAAGATCCAATTCTGAAAGGGATGGTACCCTCTAGACCCAGCATAGTTTTCAGAAGAGGTAAGACTCTAAAAAATAACATAACACCCAGTCTTTTAAGAGATAAGGAGGTAAACGACAGGAATGCTAAACATCAGAAAAAAAGAGAAAATGGGAATATCTAAATGTGGAAATACAAGATGTCACTGTTGTAAGATTATCAATTGGGATATGAGGAAGAGTATCCACACTAAGAATCCCAAGATGACCTTAAAACCCACCCAAGAGCTCACATGCAGCTCGGAATTTGTCATCTATGTGGTAACATGTAGTTGTGGGTTACATTATGTAGGACGGACCACCCAAACACTACGAAGCTGTATGAATGGCCACAGGCATAACGTTAAAAATGGGTTTCTCAAACAGAGCCTTTCCAAACATATCACTCTTGTGCACAACAAGAACTTTGACTCCATAACAGTTACACCCATAGAGCAAATTCCACCACTCACCAAGAACAGAAAATCGGTCCTCAATGCGTAAGAATCCTACTGGATCTACAGACTTGGTAGTCTGTATCCAGATGGATTAAATGACACAGTTGAGACATTATAAGAGATATGTAGTTAGCTGAATAACACCACTTTTTCCATGGCAATTAACATCATGACACTTACAGTAAAGTCCTGTATCAAAACTAAGGACCTGTGGCATCTATCTGGCAATCCTTGATATCTCTCCAATACATCATATGTCTTTGACCAGTTGGTCTCATTTGACCTCCTTCTCATATAACCTGTTTATATGTGCAAATCATTCCATCTGAGGATTAACATTAACGTTGTAGTGGCAAGTAACATCAATATACGCGTCATTGGTTTTTATTTTTCTTTCAATTTTTTTTTTGTTTTTGTTTTTTTTATTTTTATTATTTTTTTTAATTATTATTATTTATGTTTTTATTTATTTATTTATTTTTATTATTTTCATTTTTATTACTTTTTATTAATTTATTTTTGTAATTATTATTATTATTATTTTTTATCTTATTTTTTTTTGTTTTTGTTTTTTTTTTTGTTTTGTTTTGTTATTTTTATTTTATTTTATTTTTATTTATTTATTTTTTTTGCTACCCATCATATCAGTCCAATGCCTCCCTAAATCAATTTTTAGATTTCTTGTAGGAACTCCACACGGTAGATAATTATAGATTTTGACAAAATAGTTATTTGGTTAACATAGGCTTCCAGCTCACATTTGGGTGATGATTTTTAAAATTTGAGCAATGACACTATTGGTAAGAAATATATGTATACAAGAGTCCACCTATATTCATCAATTAGACTCCAGACTCCACAACAGAGAGGAAGAGTAGATTTGAGTTGGATGTTACCTCTGAGGGTGACCCCACCCACAAGTAAAGATGCTGGGTATAAGAGTTCAGTCAAACCTAAGGTCTCATACACACCTGAAGGCTCTATGAACAGAAACGCGTTGTGAGATCCTTTTTAAAGACTTCCTTCTCCCTTCCCCATTTGTACATCCATGTCTCTTATGTGTATTCATGGTTTTATGATTTTTTCATAAACCTACAAATATTAATCCCTGGTGGAATATCCTCCATGTGATTGCACCACAATTGTAAGATTCAACAATTTTTTTTGGTTACTCTTTCTTCCACGGGAGCGCCTCCAGAATCCATTTGTCTCAATTTGTTCACGTGGTGGCTGTCTGTCAGGTAGAACAAATATACCTCCACCGTCTATGGAAGAGCTGCAAACCGTGGTCTGAGAACCCTAATAACGGACAAATTCCTCAAATAGAGTTGTGCCTATCAGAACAACTTGCTCAGGTGAGCATAAAAGATTTTATATTTTTTTTTAGTTTCAAGTCTCTACTTCCTACGCTCAGGTAGCGCTCTCTTTCCCTTTTTCCTCCACTTCTTTCTACCCAGGAACCATCAGATAATGTTTACTGGAAGTTTCAATGATATCATTCACATATAGTGTACAACACTAGACCATAATACATCTAATAAAAGAGAAAAAGGAAGGAAGGAGGAAAGGGAAAAGAGACAAAGTTTAAATGGGTTAAAATGTAAATAAAATACAAATTTTAATCACATTTCTTTAAAAAAATACTATATTAGTGTGATTTATTCCTTAGTCATTTATGAAATTAATCCAGACCAAAAGTTTCACAAAACCAATAGTTGGGTAGTGAAAGGGAGTGGTAAACCTAGACTACTATTACTGGAATAAAAATAATATTTGTCAATTAAAATGTTATTTGAGGAGATAATCACACAGAGCTAGTAAGAACTCCAGTAAAACCATGGTGTATTAAACCTACTGTATGATTAGTCCAATTTTTTTAAGACGTCTTATTTCAGACAATTTCTGCCACGGCTGTAGTTTGTTAAAACATGACAAACTGAGCTGTAATCGCCTTCCCCGGGTCCAACGGCGAGTCTCAACCGCTGCTTCTGGTGCCTTGGATTGGCTGCAGCGCTGACGCCACATCCACAGTGTGGTAGTCAATCAGTGAGCTTAGCGGCTCTGAATAGGGTGCTTCACCTACACAACCAGAGCAGCCGAGCTCATGATTGGCTGTTACGCTATTGACATAACTTCAGCACCGCATGCTGGACATCAGTGCAGCGGCAGAGACTCATCATTGGACCTAGTGAAGGTGAGTTCAGTGTAGTTTATGGTTTAAAAAGCTGTAGCAGAAATTGCCTGAAAGGAGATAACCCCTTTAACCTATGGTGTGACTAAGTAGATCCAGTTGGTCCACTTCAAGTTCCTTCTCTTTGCTTTGTCTGTTTACTGATCCGTTGACCAGAAACCTCTCATTAAAGCATTCATATAAGGTGTGATTTTAGAAAGAAGACAAGTCCCTTTAGAAGACCACATAAATTATATAAATTCATGATTTCTCATTTTTTAGGTAAGTGGTATCATTACCCTAGGAGAAAATATTGCAGATAATGGCGGAGTCCGACAGGCTTACAAGGTAAACTATTATGAGGTGTTTTTTTCTTCAAACTTGTTATTGTCAGTGGAAATGAATGGAGGATTACAACATTCTGACATTGAAATGTCAAAATAATTAATGTCCTTCATGGTTTTTAGGAAGCGACTCAGTATTTAATGTGGTCAAATCTGCAATCTTTCATGACGAGTTAGTTACAGCGTCAGCCTAAACATGCAGCCGTCGAGCTCGGGTCTCTGTATACTGGTGTTTTTCATTTTTTTAAATTTAATTTTAACAACAGTTAATCTCCTGAGAGAGTCTTCTGTCTCCTTTGTATATTAAGGACTTAAGTATTTAGGGTAGAGGTATTACTTGAAGCTCCTGGACCCCAATACAAAACACAACTTAGGTCTATTGCACTCCCGAGAGTTATTGCTCTAAATATTAATCAAAATACAAGACAACTACTCACCAAAAGCATAAATGTCTACTGATGGTTTGGCCATAATTGGCCCCGGTTCTAGAGTCTTGAGATTTGATGGTTATGGTGAAGATTTTTTTTGGTTGACTTATAGGCATATCTGAAATGGGTGGAGAGACACGGAAAAGAGCCCAGGCTCCCCGGATTGGACCTGACGCACAAGCAGCTCTTTTTCCTGAACTTTGCACAGGTGAACTTTATAGGCTTTTTGCAATACTGTTAGTCTAATATACAGTAGGTTATAGATATTATCATTTAGCAAAATAGTGCTGGTTAGAGGTACTTATTTCATATTACAAGAGAGTACTATTAGTATAATACAAGGTATTGATGCCTATTCCATATTACCAGGCAGTACAGTTACTATAATATGGATACTAGCTTGTTATTCCATATTGCTAGGCTGTAGTGTTACTACAATATGGGTTATACTTATTCCATATTCCTAGGCTGTAGTGTTACTATAATATGGGTTATACTTATTCCATATTACTAGGCTGTAGTGTTGGGATAATATGCGTTTTAGATACTTTTTTCCATATTGTAAATGAATGAGAGCTATTGGTAGAATTTCAGATATTGTTACTTATTTTATCTTATGCTCAGTATTGTTGGAGCAATGTAGGTAATTGAGATATATATATACAGTACAGACCAAAAGTTTGGACACACCTTCTCATTTAAAGATTTTTCTGTATTTTCATGACTATGAAAATTGTACATTCACACTGAAGGCATCAAAACGATGAATTAACACATGTGGAATTATATACTTAACACAAAAGTGTGAAACAACTGAAAATATGTCTTATATTCTAAGTTCTTCAAATTAGCCACCTTTTGCTTTGATGACTGCTTTGCACACTCTTGGCATTCTCTTGATGAGCTTCAAGAGGTAGTCACCAGAAATGGTCTTCCACCAATCTTGAAGGAGTTCCCAGAGATGCTTAGCACTTGTTGGCCCTTTTGCCTTCACTCTGCGGTCCAGCTCACCCCAAACCATCTCGATTGGGTTCAGGTCTGGTGACTGTGGAGACCAGGTCATCTGGCATAGCTCCCCATCTCTCTCCTACTTGGTCAAATAGCCCTTACATAGCCTGGAGGTGTGTTTGGGGTCATTGTCCTGTTGAAAAATAAATGATGGTCCAAATAAATGCAAACCGGATGGAATAGCATGCCGCTGCAAGATGCTGTGATAGCCATGCTGGTTCAGTATGCCTTCAATTTTGAATAAATCCCCAACAGTGTCACCAGCAAAGCACCCCCACACCATCACACCTCCTCCTCCATGCTTCACTGTGGGAATCAGGCATGTAGAGTCCATCTGTTCACCATTTCTGCGTCGCACAAAGACACGGTGTTGGAACCAAAGATCTGAAATTTTGACTCATCAGACCAAAGCACAGATTTCCACTGGTCTAATGTCAATTCCTTGTGTTCTTTAGCCCAAACAAGTCTCTTCTGCTTGTTGCCTGTCCTTATCAGTGGTTTCCTAGCAGCTATTTTACCATGAAGGCCTGCAGCACAAAGTCTCCTCTTAACAGTTGTTGTAGAGATGTGTCTGCTGCTAGAACTCTGTGTGGCATTGACCTGGTCTCTAATCTGAGCTACTGTTAACCTGCGATTTCTGAGGCTGGTGACTTGGATAAACTTATCCTCAGAAGTAGAGGTGACTCTTGGTCTTCCTTTCCTGGGACGGTCCTCATGTGAGCCAGTTTCTTTGTAACGCTTGATGGTTTTTGCAACTGCCCTTGGGGACACTTTCAAAATTTTCCCAATTTTTCGGACTGACTGACCTTCATTCCTTAAAGTAATGATGGGCAATCATTTTTCTTTACTTAGCTGCTTTTTTCTTGCCATAATACAAATTCTAACACTCTATTCAGCTGTGTATCCACCTGACTTCTGCACAACACAACTGATGGTCCCAACCCCATTTATAAGGCAAGAAATCCTACTTATTAAACCTGACAGGGCACACCTGTGAAGTGAAAACCATTTCCGGTGACTACCTCTTGAAGCTCATCAAGAGAATGCCAAGAGTGTGCAAAGCAGTCATCAAACAAAAAGGTGGCTACTTTGAAGAACCTAGAATATAAGACATATTTTCAGTTGTTTCACACTTTTTTGTAAAGTATATAATTCCACATGTGTTAATTCATAGTTTTGATGCCTTCAGTGTGAATGTACAATTTTCAAAGTCATGAAAATACAGAAAAATCTTTAAATGAGAAGGTGTGCTCAAACTTTTGGTCTGTACTGTGTATATGTGGTGCCCCTGAGGGTTTAGTCACCACAGGGGTACTGCACCTCTGAACGAGGTATGGTATCTCCTCTCCAAGGTAAGGATGGAGTACCACACAGGACCCCAACCACACACTCAACACTACACCACTCCAGTTCTGAAGGGGGCCTAAAAGCACCATAGTGCTGCCCCGGGCCGGAATGGAGGAGTTGGGGGGAACCAAAGTTAGGGGGAACCACGTAGTGAGTGAGGGTGGAGGAAGCACTTTACTTTAGCACTTAATAGAATCATATATAACTGGAGGCCATTTTAATAACCGGGTCTTTGTTCGTGGGTCTTTGGGACGGCAAGTTAGCACAAAGCTGCAGCCGGCTTAGGGGTCCACGGTTCTCGGTCTCAGGCCTCAAGACGGGGGATTGGGGCAGAGTATAATCAGCTCTGTCCCCGGTCTTAGTCCAACCAAGAAGGCCCAGGAGGGGAGCAGAGGAGTTAGGCTCCACAGGCGAAAGGATCTCCGGGGGTGCGGAGGGAGCGCAGTCTCCACCTGTATTCCCTAATCTGAGTTCATCCAGAGGGACCCGGCCTTACGCCACGTTCTCACCACTAGTAACCAAGAAAGGCACCCAGTCGGTCCGGGAGCTACACGCTACCCATCAAGGACATCGCAGTACCCGTATGGGACGCAGTGGGGGACACAAGGCGGGAGAAGTTCAACTAGATAGGAACACACTAGAGCGGAGGTCCTGTCAAGTGCCCCTGAACTACCTGGAGCATGCTGAACCCCACCCTGGCGGCCGCAGCTCACCGTGTGACAGCAGAGAGGAGCTCTCAGCTGAGAAAACACTACCGTGAGTAAAAGACTTGGATGACTTCAACTACTGCCTCTGTTTGTTCTTTCCTCCGTGGCTCTGCACCCACCACTGCTCTACTCTGCATCCCCCTCTCTAACTACACTGCCTTGAGGCCCTGCTCCATCTGTGGGGAGCAGCACCAACTAAGCACCAACACCTGCCTCAGAGGACTGTCGCAGCGCTGGTGGTCCTCACCAGATACCACGGGTGGCATCACGAACATTCCCCTCTCCCATACACCTTTTCCCCCATTCCTTGCTTTTAAGAGTGACCCCAGGGTACGGGCCCGGGAGCCGGCCACCGCGACATCCCCCCCCCCAAAACTAACAGCAAGGCCCGGGCGCCGAGTCGTCCCCATCCCCTGGGCGCATCATATATATATAAAGTATAAATAGTAGACAGCTGGCAGAATCCTGGAAAGCGCTGAGGGGGTTAATAGGAAAAATATATGGGTCCAGGTTTGTTAGGAACGATTAGTTGAGATGGGCAGAACTAGCCATTCCCACCCTCCAATCCAAGAGGTGCAGCTGGTTTAAAAGGGCAGCTGAGCTGTTCATTCCTTGTCTGGGAGTAGAGATGCGAACACCTCTCGTATTTGGATCTGGGTATGCACGGTGGAGGACCTGTGTAAGTTGTTTAGACTCTGCAAGAGCCCAAGTATTGGGCTTTGAATATTGAGCAGCTGAACTGCTCTGTTTCTCATACTGCTGTATGGACTCTTTGTTTTGTTATTACTTTTTGTGGAAGTTTTTGGAGTTCTGTGTGGACAAAAATCTGTGTGCCTGTGTGAACACTACCAACGAGCTGAATCCCTACTATATATACAGTATATATGTTCTATACTACTAGGCAGCACTATTATTCTAATATTAGTCATCATTTTTTTTCAAAATTACTGCACAGTACTGTGGTATAATATGGGTTAATGGGTTGTAAACACCTAATAATGCAACGCAGTACCACTGGTATAGTATAAAGTATTGTATTACTTATTCCATATTACTGGGTAGTACTGTAGGTATAACATAGGGTATTTTTACTTCTTCCATATTAGTAAGCAGTACTGCTGGTATAATATAGTATTTTGTTACTCATACAGTCAAGGTCGAAAGTGTTGGCACCCTTGAAATTGTTCCAAATAATGAGGTATTTCTTCCAGAAAATTATTGCAAATCACATGTTTTGTTATACACATGTTTATTTCCATTGTGTGTGTTGAAACAACACAAAAAAAAACAGAAAAAAGGCAAATTGGACATAATTTCCCAAAGTGGACAGGACAAAACTGTTTGCACTCTCAACTTAATATTTGGTTGCACACCCTTTGGAATAAATAACTGCAATCAATTGCTTCCTATAACTATCAACAAGCTTCTTACACCTCTCAACTGGAATTTTGGACCACTCCTCATTTGCAAACTGCTTCGGGACTCATATTTGAAGGGTACCTTCTCCCAACAACAATATTAATACCTCTCCACAGGTGTTCAATGGGATTTAAATCCGGACTCATTGCTGGCCACTTCAGAACTCTCCAGCACTTTGTTTCCATCCATTTCTGGCTGCTTCTTGAAGTATTTTTGGGGAGTATTTCCTGTTGTAAATCCCCTGACCTAGGATGCAAACCCAGCTTTCTGACATTGGGCACTACATTGCAGCCCAATATCCTTTGGTAATCTTCAGATTTCATGATGCCTTGCACACAGTCGAGGCACCAAGTGCCAGAGGCAGCAAAACAACCCTAAAACATCTTTGAACCTCCACCACATTTGACTGTAGGTACTGTGTTCTTTTCTTTTTAGGCCTCATTCCATTTTCAGCAAAAAGTAGAATGATGTGCTTTAACAAAAATCTTTATCTTAGTCTCAGAAGACGCTTTCAAGAAAGATTTTGGCTTACTCACATACATTTTGGCAAACTGCAGTCAAGCCTTTTTATGTCTCTGTGTCAGCAGTTCAGTCCTCCTGGGTCTCCTGCCATAGCATTTCATTTCATTCAAATGTCGACAGATCGTTTGCACTGACACTTATGCACCCTGAGCCTGCAGAACAGCTTGAATTTCTTTGGAACTTGAATGGGGCTACTTATCCACCATCTGGACTATCCTGCGATGCAAACTTTCATCAATTTTTCTCTGTCGTCCACATCCAGGGAGATTAGCTATAGTGCCATGGGATGTGAACTTCTTGATTATGTTGCGCACCGTGGACAAAGGAACATCTCTGGAGATGGAGTTGTTACCTTGAGATTGTTGATATTTTTCAACAATTTTGGTTCTCAAATCCTCAGGCAGTTCTATTCTCCACTTTCTGTTCTCCATGCTTAGTGTGGCATACACAGACACACAATGCAAAGTTTTAGTCAACTTCTCCCCTTTTTCTCTGGTTTCAGGTGTGATTTTCATATTGCCCACACCTGTTACTTACCACAGGTGAGTTTGAAAAAGCATCACATGCTTGAAACAAAGTAGTTTATCTAAAATTTTGTAAAGGTGTCAACAATTTTGTCCGGCCCACTTTTGGGATTTTGTGTGAAATTATGTCCAATTTGCCTTTTTTTCAGTTTTTTTTTGTGTTGCTTCAATAAACAGACAGGAAATAAACATGTGTATAACAAAATATGTGTAATTGCAATAATTTTCTGGGAGAAACACTCAATTTTCTGGAACAATTTCAAGGATGTCAAAACTTTTGGCCATGGCTATATTACTTGGAAATATCGTTGACATAATATTAGTTATTGTTACTTATTTCGTATTAGTAGGCAGTACTGATGGCATAACATGCGTTATTGTTACTTATTCCCTATTACTAGGCAGTATTGTTTGTATAATATGGGGCATAGCTACTTATTTTAAATTAATTGCGGTATTGTTGGCATAATGTGGTTTTAATATTTATTCCATATTGCTAGGCAGTGTAGTAGTACTTTAGTAAATGTACTGTAGTAAAGGGATAGATCTTAGCCCCTGTAAAATGTCTTGTACACACAGGTATGGTGTGGATCTTATCGACCAGAGTATGCCAGGCACTCGATAAAGACAGATGTACACAGTCCATTTAATTACAGGTGAGTTATTTTCTTACTATCTCACTGATTTTAAGCTTTTTTTGGTAAGTGACCATGTGTATCACAGTCATCTATTTATTTCCTCCATCCTTTGATCTGTCCTCTGTTTCTTTTTCCTCTTTGTTTCCTTCTATTTCACATTTTTATATCGTTATTTATTTCCGTCTTCTGGTGGTTCTTCTTTCAGTTCTCTCTTACCTTCTACCTTTTTGTCCTTCTATCTTCTATTTTTCTTCCTTTCCTCCTGTTTCTTTGCCTCCTCCTCTTTCTGCTGCTTCTTCTTTTGCTTCTTTTTCTTCTCCTTCTTTTACTTTTTCTTCTTTCTTTTGCATGTAGTCTTCTTTTTTGTCTTCTCCATACAGTCTACTCTTTACCTTTTATCACCTCGTTTGCTTTTTTCTTGTGTATATCTTTTTATATCTTCATTATTCTACACCTTATTCTTCTTTTCCTTCTCTTCCTTTGGATTCCTCTTCTTTTCTTTCTTTTCTCTTCTACCCCCTGATTGTTGTTCTTTCTTAAATCTTTTTCCACTAATTAGTTGTTTTCCTCTTGCTCCTATTCCTTATCCTTCACTTTTCCTTCATTTTTTTTTCTTACGCATTTTCTTCTATCATTTGTTTGCTTCTTTCCCCCTCCTTAATATTCCTTTCTTACTTCCCTATTTTCTTCTATTGTCCCATTCAATGCCCTTCTTTGGCATCTCTATATATTCTTCTTCCTTAACTTTTTCAGTTTCTTTTCCTTTTCTCCATCCTCTTTTTTTACATCTCCCTTTTCTTTATGACATAGGCTTAAGAAATAAACTTTTACTTCCATTAAAATTACATTTTTTCTTGTTGTTTCTCATAGCAACATCTTTAGACGTGAGTCATTTAAAATGTTTGAATTATAAAGTTCTGCTTTAAAGGAGTTGTCAACCTTTTTCCTTTTAAAACCTTGCTCATTATCATAAAAAGATGTTAAAGAAACTTCACTCGAGGACCAATCTCACACACTTCTCCACAGCACTGCCCTGGTCTCCTCGCTTCCTCATTCTGCAGGATGATTCGTGACCACTGCATCCAGATAGTAATCACTCCTGCAGTCACTGAATGGCTGCAGTGGTCATGAGCCGTTCCCACCAGAAGTGAAAGTGATGAGACAAGCAAGGGACCTGAGAAGCGCTACAGTGGAATAAAGGGCGATTGGTAGTGAGCAGAGATGATCAAATCTGTTAAGATTCAAATTTGACAAATCATGCAAATTTAACAGGGAATTTTCATTTGCATCAAAGTTATTCGATGTGCATTGATTTTCCTTATTATGTTCTGTGGGCTCTTCAGAACACAGAATGTAAGCATAAAATAATAATACTGTAGCCCACCATCTGGTCCACCCCGTTTCTTCTTTTTGCCATAGCTCTATTGCATGCATCCTCTTTGGCCTGTTTCATTCTATGCCGGGGCTTCCGGCACCGGCTAGGCCTCTGACGTCAGTATGCGTTGTGCCATCAAGGTGCACATTAGATAGTACTACGTGCGTCTTCAGTGGCTCTGACTACATCATTCAACACGTCTCACGATGGCACGGAGTGCAGTGATCTCAGAGGTCTAGTCAGTGGCGGAAACCCCAGCATAGACTGAAGCAGGTTGAAGATGATGAATGCGACAGGGAAAGGAAAAAGGAAGAGGTACAGAAGACCAAACAGTAGTTTGCAAGGCAAGGGTGGCAGAACAGATAAGGTAACTATTTTTTTTTAACCTGTTGCTCGTCAAAATGGTAGCCGCGTGGAAGAAATTTCAAAAGATCCATATTATGCAAAATAGGAATTTTGTAACCTTTTAAGAGAAATCAATTCCAGGTGAATAAATTTGCTCATCTCTAGTAGTAAGCACAGTTGTTTGTTTTTCATTTTTTGGACCATTACTCTTAACCATTCATGTTTGTAAATCATGTTCTCATTATCATTACAGGGTGATGGGATCCTTACAAAACTTTGAAGCTTTCTCTGAAGAATTTAACTGCAAGAAAGGCACCACAATGCACCCTGTAGAAAGATGCCGAGTTTGGTAGTCTCAAGTCTTGATCTTCAAAAATCAATCTAAAAATGTCTACTGGGCTGGCTTATACATTTTGCCAATGATGTGCCTGGTATTTCCCTCTGATTCGGTCAGAGCCATGGTGTGTGTAGCGAGTCAGGGACAAGCAAGGCGGCAGGCATACTGGTTTAGGGTTTCTATAACGCAAGTGTAGAATTTTATGCCGTATGTCGCATGGAGAAAGTTATGATAGAAAAGACTGTTTTAATGGCTTGACTGTTATAAAAAAAAATTCTGCTGTCAGGTTTCAAAGACTAGTTCCAAGAAGATGTATTTTTTTCTCAAGTTATCTTGGCTTTTGATATTATGTAGTATGTCTGTGCTGCTCTCATTTCACATTTTCAGAAACATTTAAAACAAAATATTCATGGGAAAATTACAGAGGAGAAAGCAAAAGCAACTCTTTTATAAACTCCCCAGTAAGGTTAGCCACTAGAACAGGACACAATTTAAAAGTTACTTCCTAACTTTGTCATCATCCCTTCCTGTGACCTTTAGGTGGCGTGTTTTATTCTACCACTGCATAGCAGTTATTCAATAGAATTTTCATAATTGTTACTATTTTTTTATTAGATGCAAGGTTAAATAATGCAGAATGCAATTGTAAAGTTTTTTTGGAAAGTTCTTCACTTGACACGCCACAGCATAACAGCTTTGCCTGAAGTGTTTCTTTAGTCCAATTAATCGGAGCAAAAACTGAAAAATGGAGTTCCTCTTGTTCTAATGCTAAAAAAGACACCAATTATAGAATTAGGAATATATCCTTCAGAGTGGACTCGCTTTATATTTTTGCAGTTTACGCAACTGGAGCACAGTAATGTGATCACCGGACATTTTATGCCCCTCCAAACTATTCAGTAGTGCTCCCAAAAAATACCGAAATGCCAATTTTTACTTCAAATTTCTATTTAACTTCAATTATTACAGGATATTAAGGGGTGTTGGCAAGTAGGTTTAATGCAGATCGTGTTTAATGAAGTCAATGAACGCATAGATGACATGATATAAATATATATATATATAGACTTAATATTGGCATCTGTTTTGTCTAAAAATCTACGCAAAGCTCATTATTTTTTTACAGAAACTATTAAAATTTCAGAACTTGTCATTGACACACATCAGATGGTTGCTTGAAAGTGATTCGTTTTAGAGAACTATATATACAAAGGCTATGTAATTTTGTTAAAGAAAAATAAAAGTATATATAAATATATATATAAATTTAAATCTACATAAATGTGCTGCGTGTCGTCTCAGGCTTTCTGTAGGAGAGAAATAATTATATTGCAATGTATGTTCTTTTCAGATTGCTATGATGTCATGTTTCAATGGTATATGGTGTCATTATTGTATGTCGATAATTATTTCTGATTAAAATGACATGTTAATGGCATTCACGACCTGTCTTATTGTCAGTTTGCTTGTGGCTGCAGCCAGTACAAAATAGGAGTTGTTGCTGTGGCGTAACAAAAGGCTACCCAAATTTTTACATGCCCTCCCTTCAATTTTTTCTTCATTCATTATGAAATTTAAAGGCAAGGTAAAGGGGACCTGTCATCCCTTGAAAAGTTTTCAATTTTTGTTCTTATTTTATTCCTGCTACATCCTTGAGTATTCTGTTTTTTTGTTTTTGTTTTTTTATAAATCTGCCATACAGTTTTTGAAATATGACCCTTTTTATTTATTGCTAATTCATATGGTTTTTACCATGAGGGTGTGGCTCACATGATCCTCTGGGGAATGTCTTTGGACTGGGCATCAATACCCTGTAAGAAAAGGGTATGTAGTGTGTAGAGGATGTGCCGTGCAGTGTGATCTGCAATAAGTAACGTGCTTCTTAGTGTGATCTGCTGTAGATGCAGTGTCGTGCGACTTAAAGTAGATGGTCATCTTTTGCAGGTCAAGCTATGCAACACATCATCTGTTTTGTGTAACCTGCAATAGATGACAGGCCGTTTTGTGTGATCTGCAATAGATGACATGCTGGGTAGTGTAAGCTGCTGTACATGATGGGCGGTGTAGTGTGAGCTGCAGTAGATGTGCTGTGTAGTGGGATCTGCAGTAGATGGCGCGCTGTGTAGTGTGATCTGCAGTAGATGATGTGCTATGTAGTGGGAGCTGCAGTAGATGATGTGCTGTGTAGTGGGAGCTGCAGTAGATGGCGCGCTGTGTAGTGTGAGCTGCAGTAGATGATGTGCTGTGTAGTGTGAGCTGCAGTAGATGATGTGCTGTGTAGTGGGAGCTGCAGTAGATGGCGCGCTGTGTATTGTGAGCTGCAGTAGATCAAGTGCTGTGTAGTGGGAGCTGTAGTAGATGATTTGCTGAGTATTGTGAGCTGCAGTAGATGATGTGCTTTGTAGTGGGAGCTGTAGTAGATGACATGCTGTGTAGTGTGAGCTGCAGTAGATGATGTGCTTTGTAGTGGGAGCTGTAGTAGATCACATGCTGTGTAGTGTGAGCTGCAGTAGATGATGTGCTTTGTGGTGGGAGCTGTAGTAGATGACGTGCTGTGCATTGTGAGCTGCAGTAGATGATGTGCTTTGTAGTGGGAGCTGCAGTAGATGGCGCGCTGTGTATTGTGAGCTGCAGTAGATTATGTGCTTTGTAGTGGGAGCTGTAGTAGATGACGTGCTGTGCATTGTGAGCTGCAGTAGATTATGTGCTTTGTAGTGGGAGCTGTAGTAGATAGCACGATGTGTAGTGTGAGCTGCAGTAGATGACATGCTGTGTAGTGGGAGCTGCAGTGGATGACCTGCTGTGTATTGTGAGCTTCAGTAGATGATGTGCTGTGTAGTGTGAGCTTTGAGAGAGAAATATGCTTTCTTACTTATACAGGGAACGAGGCGCATGGGAGGCTAGTCGGACGGGCCGGTCCTAAATAGCTTCTTCAAACCTGCTCCCCATGAGTGATGAGTCTATCCCTGAATATGTGTATAGGGAAAAACCTGTCATCATTGGTAGCAGGCATGGAGAAGCTCCAGAGACTCAGCTGTCTGATTAGTCTACCATGTGGCTAGGTTTGCGGCAGCTCTTAAAATGTGTTTTTCTCTGGCAGCTCTTAAACTATGTTTTTCAGAGTCAAACTTACCTGGCTGACATCATGAAGCCAGTGTCTGATACTAGATGCCTGTGTATATGTTGTCAGGTTCCCTGTGAAGAGTAATCACTGTTTTAACCCCCCCAACCCGTCCCCACCATAAATCAACAGTACAATAAATATTAAACTTTGTAATATGTCTTATTAGAAAAATCTGCTTCTTTCTGCTTCTGGACGAATCCTTCATTCTCAATCACAAGTAAAATGTGTATTCAGTGAACACAGATTTTCCCATTAATGATAGGAGATGACAGTTGGTGCTAATAAAGGTCTATAGAGCAGTGTAACTGTCATTTCAGGAGAACTTGCTTCAATATCTGTGTCTGCCTTTAGCTCCTCCCTCCTCCCCTCTCCATAGAATTTTAAAAGTACCAACTGTGATCTCCTATCTCAGCAATGGGAAAATCTGTCTTCAATGAATACAGATTTTACCCATGAATTGAGAGTAAAAGCTTAGTCTAGGGGGAGAAATAATCAGATTCTCTGATAAGATATATTACAAAATTTCTTATTTCCGTGTTTTAATTTTTATTTATTAAATACAACAGTTTCTAAGAGAGGGAGATACAGTGGATATTGTAGTGTATGGACTTAAGAAGCAAAAGAAGGCAGTAATAGCACAAAAGGACAGGCAGAATATCATAATAATCCAAACCTTTGCATTTAAACAAATCTCCATAATACTAATATCCCCAGGAGTTACAGAAGTGATAATCCTAAATATAAAAAAATAACTTGTCAAAGAAAAGTAAACATGGCTGCAATCTTACCTAAGGCAAATACTTGGAAAAAGAAGAAAAAACAAGAAAGCTGGATATAATTAGTATCAATAAAGGTACTTTGGTTAATGGCATTCTCCCAACTATTCTAAGGGAACTGAGCTCAGTTTTGGCCAGACAACATTTTTAATCTTCAAAGACATTGTTTCCTCGGGTTCAATGTGTCACAATCAAAATTATATTTGTTTCCAATGTTTTATAAATTCTCCCGAAAAAATATTTCTAACTGGCATATGATTCTACAACATACAGTTGTCCAAAATACCTAGAGTCTCTCAACAATCATTACAGGGAATGGCTCATTTGTAATGTGATGTTTAGGTCCAAACATTCTTGGTCAATTAATTCTGTAATATATTCCTTTTGAAGTTGGAGCTTTATTGATCTTATACAGAGCTCCAAATCCACTGTGAAGACCTAGATAAGACTAAAAAATTCTTACTGACTGCAGTCACCACTAGGAGAAGCTTAGAGGCTGACTCCATACTGTTCCATTACTGCAGTATAATAATAGATGACGCTTGGAAATAATAAAAACAGCTGTAGCCTTCCATTCTGAATCCTAGGGCCGACCTGTTTTGAAGAAGGGATTTCAAATGTCACAGGTGAGTGACACTAGTTTCTTCTACTGATACACTTGGATGAACATTGGCATTACAACTGCATGTAAGATGACCTCAGAAAAGTCTAAGGGTGTGTTCACTTAGAGGTTTTTTCACATGGATATTTAACTGTTTTAAAATCTGCATCAAAGTGCATTAAAATAGTATCCAAAACTGTTTTAGATGTAGAATTTGTAAAGGAACATACCATTAAATTGACTAGTAGCCGTGCCAATCGTTTCTATGTCATTGGACTTTTCTATTATTGAGTTTTTTATTGTCTATGTATGGAATTAAGAGCACTGTAGGATAAAACATACACAGACATATTGAGAAATGAATTCAACTTTATTTTGGACCTATTAATGGTCATCAGTCATTTTACAACAAGAATGACTTAAATTCCTATTGATTTGCATTCAACGCAGAGTCCCGATGATGTCACTAAGATGCCCGGGCACAAAGACAGAAATTTCTCTTATGTGGTTACCAGGGCATCAAATATACTTCAATGGGAATACATGTTTTCATAGTTTTATAACAAAAAAAAACTTCTGGAAGTTATTCTTCAAATTATCTGACAGTGAGATCTAGAGCAAACATTGGAAGGAAAGCATGATATGAATTCTTATTAATGGATTTAGAAGCCAGACCTGATGCTACTCATTTGGCCTTCAGTACAAATCTTCTATGGTTTCAAAAATGTGTAAGGGTTAGGCCCCCTTCACACGTCCGTGTTTCCAGTACGTGTGGCGTCCGTTTTCACCAGAGACAAGTACACACATCATAATCTCTGGGGCTGCGTTCATGTATGTGTTTCCACAGTTACCATACGTCCATGTGAACCACACCGAGACATGTCTGTTTTTAACCAGCAGCATGGATCATACGGACCCATACAAGTCTATGGGTCCGTGTAAAACAAGAATCGCTCATGGATAATATCCTTGTCACACATACCAGAATAGAATGCAGAATAGAAATTACAGATTTTTAAGTGATGTGCAATGATGATAGATAGATAGATAGATAGATAGATAGATAGATAGCTTGCAGTGTTTTCTATTAAGCCACATAAATTAATAATTAAATGAAAAAAAATACATGGGGTTGCAAAGGTAAAGCAGACAGCTGTGAGCTGTTATTATCAGGCTGGGAAGGTCCCTTCCCAGCCTAAAGGTATCAGCTCACAGCCGCCCCACAAGAGGAGCATCACATGAGATGCTCCAAGTTTGGCTCTTTGCCTGGCTGTTCCCGACTGCCCTGGTGCAGTGTCAATTGGGGTAATGGCTTTTGGGGTTGATATCAGCTGTGAATTGTCTAAAAACACAGATGGCATCAATCCCTGGTGTTAGTAATGGAAAGGTGTCTATTATACAACCCCATTACTAACCGAGTAATAATAAAAAAAAAACAACACACAAAAAAATACTTAAATGAAATAAGGACTCCCTGACACTTTCCTTCATTCACCACTTAATTCAAAATGGAAAAAAATCCCATACAGGTCTGCCATAGCACTGCGTAGCAGGACCCGAAAGTGGCTGGCTGTAGGCAAGGCTATGGAGGGTCAGAGCGAGGCTCAATAGCCTCTGTTCGTCAGAATTGCAGGACTATGTTGGATTTGGTGGACTACGGCGGACCTCTGTGTGATTTTTGTCCTTTTTGAATAAAGTGGTGAATGAAGGAAAGTGCCGGGGAGTCTTTATTTCATTAAAGTATTTTGGTGTGTGTGGTTTTTTTTTTTTATTACTGGCTTAGTAGTGAGAGCAGTGTCTGACTGGGTTGTCTGGGGCCCACAGGAGGAATTGATCCTCAGGGAGTTTGAACCCTCCTGTTTGTTTTTTCCATCTTGTGTTTTGCGGTCACGTGACCATCTGCCTTTATATTCCAGCTCCACCCTTTTGGCTGTGCTGGACTTCAGTGTTTGACTGTTTCTCTAGCCAGGTGCTTCTGTGCCTTTCTCTGTCAGTTCGTTTTGTCCTTCTGGGAGCTCTAGTACCTTTTTTTGCTCTACAGCAACTTCTCTGTTTAGGAGGTGACCCATTTTTTGTCCATAGTTCTTTTAGGGACCCCTCCCCTAATGCTATAGGTCTTTGTTCAGACTAGCCGAGGACTAAGGCGGGTCTGTTCGCTAGGAACAGGCAGCCGGCTACATCATAGGGATTCAGCTTAGTTTTACTGTAGGGACAGTTTTCCCTTATCTTTCCTTAGTACTTGTTGCAGATCATAACAGTAAGTCCAGCCCCCCAAAAAAACTAAAAGGAAAGAAATTCGGGTATCAGTATGGTTTCTGTCCAGGATTTTTCTCAACACCTGCAGGGATTGTCTCTGGAGGTAGCCAAGTTACAGCAACACGTGAGTAGCTGTTCTGAAGCGAATTTTGTGGAAACCAAGGTAGGACTGCCTGATGTTTTTTTATGGTAAACAGCAAGATTTTTTTTCCTTTAAAAATGCTTGTTTGTTATATTTTCGTTTGAGACCAAGGTCCTTTGGGAATGAATCACAGCGCATTGGTTTTATTATGTCACATTTGCGCAAAAAACCACAGGGGTGGGCCTTTTCTCTCCAACCTAATGATCCATGCTTAAGGTCTGTAGAAGAATTTTTTTCTGCTATGGGGCTATTATATGATGATCCTGATCGAATCTCATCTGCTGAGGCAGAACTCAGACGTTTGAATCAGGCGTCAGGTGATGTTGAAAATTATTGCACACACTTCAGAAGATGGGCTTCAGAAGTTAAATGGAATGATCCTGCTCTGAAATGTCTATTTCTTGCTGGTCTGAGTGAAAGGGTTAAGGATTTGCTAATTGCATTCCCCGCACCTGAGACTCTGCAGGATGCCATGCAATTAGCTGTTTGTGTGGATAGGAGACTGAGATTTAGACAGAATGAGGTAAAGACTCCTGTAATGACAGGTCCTAGTCCCCAGAAAATCTGCTCTGACGGCGGAGAACCGATGGAGGTTGGGGCGAAGTCGTTCCCCTCTCAGGAAAGAGACCGGAGGTTCGACGAGGGATTGTGTCTTTATTGTGGTAAAGCTGACCATTTGATTAAGTATTGTGAGCTTTGTTTAAGTAAAGAAAAAAAAAAGGTCAGTTACGCCTGTATAGCTTGTTTACTCTCTGCAGGAGTATTTCTTTCTGGGAGTACTACTTTGCATGAAAATTTGATTGAATTTTAGGTATTTGTGAATTGTGGTTCAACACTTAATGTGATTGATAAAGGGTTTTTGGAAAACCTTAAATTGAAATCCAAACCTTTGTCATCACCTATTTCTGTGATTGCAATTGATAACACTCCCTTGAAATGCATTACTCACAAGGCTGCTGCATTCCCCCTCACTATCAATGGAGTTCACCAAGAAATTTTGGACTTGGTTGTATTAGATAATATACCCTCTCCGGTCGTTTTAGGTTTGCCTTGGTTAAAACTGCACAATCCTTTGCTGGACTGGTCTACTAATGTGATTAAGTCTTGGAGTCCGAAGTGCTATGATAAATGTTGTAATGTTCGCATTGCGGATGTGGAAAAAGGGGAATTACCTGTACCTATTCAAGATTTTTGGAGGGTTTTTTCAGATGAGGAGTTGCAAGTTTTACCTCCTCATAGGGATTATGATTGCGCCATTGAGTTTTTTCCGGGAGCTACTCTTCCCAAGAGTCGCTTGTTTAATCTGACTATCCCTGAAAGAAAGGCCTTGGAGGAGTACATACAGACTAGCCTGGCTGCTGGTCACATTGGACCTTCTAAGTCGCCTGTGGCAGTTGGATTATTTTTTGCTAAAAAAAAGGACGGGGGTTTACGTCCATGTCTGGATTTTCGTGAAATTAATAAGATTACCGTACGCAATTCCTACCCATTGCAGTTAATTCCTGACTTCTTTAACCAGTTGGCAGGGGCCAAGTAGTTCTCTAAAATTGATCTCTGGGGGGCATACAATTTGTTACAAGTGAAGGAGGGTGATGAATGGAAGACTGCTTTTAACACTTCGGTAGGTCATTTTGAGAATCTGGTGATGCCTTTTGGTCTTACCAATGCACCTGCATTTTTTCAGAACCTTATTAATGACATCCTGAGACCTTTGATTGGTAAGAATGTGGTTGTGTATTTGGATGACATTTTGATTTATGCACCAGATCTAGAGTCCCATTGGCAGAGTGTACGTGAAGTTTTGCAGTAATTGAGTGATAATTCACTCTTTGCTAAGCTGGAGAAATGTGAGTTTGCTGCGCAGAAAATTATTTTTTGGGGCTACATTGTCTCCAGCGAGGGCTTTGAGATGGACTCGGTGAAGGTTTAGGCTGTGCAGGAGTGGTCTAGGCCTATTGGTTTGAAGTCTATACAGAGATTTTTGGATTTTGCCAATTACTACAGGAAATTCATTAAGAATTTTTCTGTAATTGTTAAGCCTCTGTCCGATCTCACCAGGAAAGGTGTGAATACGGTCCAGTGGACTACTGAGGCCATTGAAGCGTTTGAGTATCTCAAAGAGAGGTTCAGTTCTGCCCCTATCCTTATGCAGACTGATGAGACCAAGCCTTTTTTGGTCGAGGTCGATGTTTCATCAGTGGGGGTCGGAGCAGTTTTGTCTCAGGAGAACAGGGATGGAGTACATCCTTGTGCCTATTTTTTGAAAAACATTTCGGAAACCAAACTGAATTATGATGTTGGAAATCGAGAGTTGCTGGCTATTAAACTCGCGTTTGAACATTGGCGTCATTTTTGGAAGGCGCTTGATTTCATAATCAGGTTTTCACAGATCATAAAAATTTGATCTATCTGGATGCTGCCAAGCACTTGAATGCCCGTCAAGCCAGGTGGGCACTTTTTTTTTCTCGGTTTCATTTTTCTGTTACCTATATCCCTGGTACTAAGAATGTTAAAGCCGATGCTTTATCTCGCAGCTTCTCTCCTACGGTCAGTACCGAGGAAGAGGACAGCATTTTACAGAAAGGAGTTGTGGTGGCGGCATTGGACTCCATTTTGGAGAATGGGATTCTGAAATCTCAAGATGATGCTCCATCTAACACTCCCCATGGGAGGTTGTTTATGCCTAGAGCCTTTAGGATACATTTGTTTGTGGAGTGTCATGAGTCTCGGTTGGCAGGTCATCCAGGAATTTCAGAGACTGAGAGACTTATCAGTCGCAGTTTTTGGTGGCCTGGATGGCAGAAGGAAGTCATCAAGTGGGTGCGTCAATGTACTGTGTGTGCTAGGTCAAAGGCTTCACATACTCCTGCTTTGCCCACTGGAGGTTCCTTGGACGCATCTCACAATGGATTTTATTACTGATCTTCCTGTGTCCAAGGGTATTACTGTCATCTGGGTGGTCATGGACCGTTTTAGTAAGATGTGTCATTTGGTTCCATTCATTAAGTTGCCTTGCGCCAAGACACTCGCTAAAGCGTTTGTTAAGGAGATTGTCAAGCTCCATGGCGTTCCCACGGATATTGTTTCTGATAGAGGACCTCAGTTTGTGGCTCGCTTTTGGCGTGCTTTTTGTGACAGGTTGGGAGTCCATTTGTCATTTTCGTCTGGGTATCATCCTGAGTCTAATGGACAGACTGAAAGAAAGAACCAGGATGTTGAACAGTTTTTGCGTTGTTTTGTGGCGGACAATAAAGAGGTGTGGTCTGAGTTTCTGCCTCTCGCTGAATTTGCTCTTAACAATCATACATCCTCCTCTGCTGGGTGTTCTCCTATTTTCTGTTGTACTGGGAGACATCCGTCTTTTGGTTCGTTCTTCAAATTGGGGTCGGCGGTGCCGGAGGAAAATTTTTCCGGTGATTTGTAGATGATTTGGAGAGAGTTTGGACTAATTTATGTTGCAACCTTCAAGAGGCTAACAAGAAGTCCAAGAAGTATTTTGACAGGAAACGTAAGGAGGTTTTGTTTACTGTTGGTGACATGGTTTGGTTGTCCTCAAAGAACCTGCGGTTGAGGATTCCCTCTGAAAAACTGGGTCCTAAGTTTGTGGGTCCATTTAAAGTGCTTCAGGTTGTTAACCCGTCTGCTGTTAGGTTGGATGTCCCTACTTCCTGGAAGATTAATCCTGTGTTTCATGTTTCCTTGTTGAAAAAGGCTGATGTATCAGATAGGGATGCCACTGTCACAGTTCCTCCTGTGGTGGAAGACGGCGAATATGAAATTTCTCGTATCTTTAATTATAGATGGAATAGAGGGAGATTACAGTATCTTGTCTCCTGGAATGGTTTCGGTCCTGAAGACAACTCCAGGGTAAGGACGGATGATGTCTCTGCTCCTAGTCTTGTTAAAGCTTTCCACAAGAGGTTTCCGGATAGGCGTGGGCCTGGAGGATCCAGAGGATCCTCATAAAAGAGGGGGTACTGTTAGAACCCTCCTTTTTTCCATCTTGTGTTTTGCGGTCACGTGACCATCTGCCTTTATATTCCAGCTACTCCCTTTTGGCTGTGCTGGACTTTATTGTTTGACTGTATCTCTAGCCAGGTGCTTCTGTGCCTTTCTCTGTCAGTTTGTTTGGTCCATCTGGGACCTCTTGTACCTTTTTGTCTGTTTGTCTTTTTGTGTTCTGCAACAACTTCTCTGTTTAGGAGGTGTCCCATTTTTTGTTCCAGTCCTTAGGTCTTTTAGGGACCCCTCCCTTTATGCTATAGGTCTCCGTTCAGACTAGCCGAGGACTAAGGCGGGTCTGTTCGCTAGGAACAGGCAGCCCGCTACATCATAGGGATTCAGCTTAGTTTTACTGTAGGGACAGTTTTCCCTTATCTTTCCTTAGTACTTGTTGCAGATCATAACACAGGGCCCACCCTACAGTAATATGAAAAATACCTGTTAGCCGTTATCCTTGTTATAGTGGAGCGTCGACTGTAAATCACAGGCGGATCCTGCACATATACTGTGCATACACTGTAACTGGGATGTACAATTACGCTAGTTTGAATTAACAGGGTTCTTTGGTTTAAACAAGTTATCACCGATCCATGGGCTCCACAAAATAGGTAATATCTTATTGATCGTTTGGGTCCTAACATTTGAAGGACACTAAGTTATCCCCATTTTAAAATGCAGCAGCAGGTGGGACGTCTGACCGCAGCTCCATTCATTCTATTTGGGGCTATCAGAAAAAGACAAGAACAGCCACTGAGTGAATGAATGGATCAGTGGTCAAGTCGCACATGAGCTCCAATCTAATGGGATAAAAACTCCACATTCTACCAATCGGTGCGGGTCCCAGCATTCAGATCCCCAATAATCAATAATTTATCACTTATCCTGTGGAGAGGTGATTATTTGTTTTCCCCGGCGAACCCCTGTAAGTGCATCTTGTTCCAAGTATTTAATCACTAATGGAAATAAAGAATCTTGTAATTAATATCAGAGAGAACAAATGACCGCCATACACAATACAATTCACTATACATACCAATAGTACCGCATACAAGGGAGAAATACTGTCACACCATGACTGGACTATATATTACCACCCCATAGTGACCGAATAATACCACATACGAGGGAGAAATACCACCACACTGTGACCAGACCAGATATTAACAGCATATAGCATCCAAATAATTCCCCATCATTGCTCTCCCTCACCTCTGTCATTCCTCTCCCCCATCATTGCTCTCCCCACCTGCTCCATCATTGCTGTCTCCCACCTCCTCCATCATTGTTCTCCCACCTTCTCCATCATGGTTCTCCCCCACCTTCTCCATCATTGTTCTCCCCCACCTCCTCCATCATTCTTCTCCCCCACCTCCTCCATTATTGTTCTCCCCACCTCCTCCATCATTGTTCTCCCCCACCTCCTCCATCATTTTCATATCTCCTCCACATCCTCCATCGTCATTGCCATATCTCCCCATCATCATTGCCATATCTTCCCCACCTCCTCCATCATCAATGCCATATCTCCCCCCACCTCCACTATCATTGCCATATCTACCCCACCTCCTCCATCATCATTGCCATATCTCCCCCACACCTCCTCCATCATTGCCATAACTCTCCCACACCTCCATCATTGCTATATCTCTCCCCCACCTCCTCCATCATCATTGCCATATCTCTCCCACCTCCTCCACAATTGCCATATCCCCCACCTCCTCCATCATTGCCATATCCCCACACCTCCTCCATCATTGTCATATCTCCACCCATCTCCTCCATCATCATTGCCATATTTCCCCCACCTCCTCCATCATCATTGCCATGCCATATCTCCCCCCACCTCCTCCATCATCGTTGCCATATCTCCCCCATCTCCTCCTTCATTGCCATATCTCCCGCACCTCCTCCATCATTGCCATATCTCCCCCACCTCCTCCATCATTGCCATATCTCCCCCACCTCCTCCATTACCATTGCCATGCTATATCTCCCCCACCTCCTCCATCATCATTGCCATATCTCCCCTACCTCCTCCATCATTGCCATATCTCCTGACCCCTCCTCCATTATCATTGCCATATCTCCCCCCACCTCCTCCATCATCATTGCCATGCTTTCCCCACCTCCTCCATCATCATTGTCATGCTTTCCCCACCTCCTCATCACCATTGCCATGCTATATCCCCCCCCACATCCTCCATCACCATTGCCATGCTATATCTCCCCCCACCTCCTCCATCACCATTGCCATGCCATATGTCCCCTTACTTCCTCAATCACCATTGCCAAGCCATATCTACCCCCACCTCCTCCATCACCATTGTCATATATCCCCACCTCCTCCATCATCATTGCCATATCTCCACCACCTCCTCCATCATTGCCATATCTCCCCCCATCTTCTCCATCATTTTACATATCTCCCCCCGCCTCCTCCATCAATATATCTCCTCCCACCTCCTCCATCACCATATCTCCCCCACCTCCTCCATCACCATTGCCATGCCATATCCCCCCACATCCTCCATCACCATGCCATACATATTTCCCCCCACCTCATCCATCACCATTCCCATATCTCCCATACCTCCTCCATCACCATTGCTCTACCTCTTCTCCCTCCACCTCCTCCATCACTGTTGCTCTCCCTCATCTCCCCCCCTCCTCCTCCATCACCACTGTATTAGTTAAAAAATAAAAAAAAACACTTACCCTTTTGCTCGTTCCCCCCAGCATCGTCCTTGGCTTCCTGCCCAGCATCTTTCTCCCTGACACAGGCCCGCGTTGCATGGTGAGGTCATCAAGCAGCGCAAGCCTGTGTCAGGGAGAAAGCAGCGGGCAGGAAGCACAGGATGGATCCCTCCGCTCCGCTGCCATTTTCCTCCCGTCAGCAGTGGAGGGGGAGGGATCGCATTGCTCCCTACCTGCTGCACACTATGAGGGCAATCTGGCCATAGGCCCCCCGTAGCCTGGGGGTCCACAAAGCAGGCCAGATTGCCCTCATCAGCCACACTGCAAGGGCCCCCCCCCTCCACCATCGGGCCCCAGTACAGGTGCACCGGCAGCCATGTTAACCAGCAGGCCCTGTGCGTCCTGCTCAGGGACCCGCCGGGGACCTGGGCCCACCGGAGAATTCTCCGGTGTCCCGGTGCCCCAGTCCGACCCTGAGTGGAGGTGTACGATAGACATCTCTCCATTACTAATACCTGGGCTTGATGCCAGCTGTGTTTTTGGACACCAACCCCAGAAACCATTACCCCGATTGGCAATTGGGTAGAGTCACGGCGAAGCGCTCGATTTGGAGCATCTCATGTGATGCGCCACTTCTGGATCGGCTAGGAAAACTAAGGGAAAAGGATGCACAACCTATATAATAAATTAGGGTGACATAATGTACCAATTGCAAGTAATCACAAAAGAACAGATGGTACATATACAAATGCGCACACCTTCAATCCACAAATTGTATAAAAATGCAAATTTTATTAGAACTTACTTTAAAAACATTAAAAACATATATATTTACTAATACCCAAAAAGACACAATAAATATACAACATGGGTGAAAAAAAAACTACGATCAAAGTAGCAGAATATATTTAGCGAAATAGCAATGCACACTGTGTTTACCAATTGGTGCCCCTAATTCATATATGGAAATATAACATATAAACCCACGTCCAACTATATATACTGTAAATGAAAGGAGAGAGGGGGGATTTTTGTTGGAGTGGTTCTAACAACAAAATCAATAATTGGATGGCACATAAAATGTAGTGTGCAAAACCAACCCATTCACAAATCAATATAATACAAAATCTGTCATAAAGCATCAACAGCTAGGTGGTAAGCATAACAACACCTATACCAAGCAGGCCACTAAAAAGACCATATCATAGTATGTATAAGGCTGCCTAAATGATCCAATGTATCAAGCCATATCACCCATGAGATAGTATCAGGGATCAGTGCAGGGACCCATGCGTATCACTGTGGAACACAGCTTCATCAGGGAGGGTAAGCCTTCTGGAGCAGCTGTGGGCTGGTATTTTTAGGTTTGGAAGTGCCCAATAACCATATTATAATATCAGCTCACAGCTGGGTTAATAAAGTCCACCTTTTTCACAGAAAAACTCTTGGAGTGCTGCCTGCCTTTCTTTATTGTTGTTACTATTGCAAACGGATATTTGTTTGGGGGTCTTGCACCCGGGATTTAAATCATACGGTGCTGTTCCAATTTTTTTAGCTGTATATCTATCCATTATATTTGTACCTCACTTAAAAATCTGTAATTTCTATTCTGCATTCTATTCCAGTACGTGTCACGTGGATGAATCATGGATTGAAAATACATACACGAATGTTGAAAAAAAAGCACACGAATGGTCAAAACGGAAAGTCCCACACAGACATGCTTTTATGTGAACATGTGAAGGTGGCTTTATAGCCGCTTTTGTGGGAAAAACTGTAGCTTGAACATTTTATGATGTACCATTATCACGAAAATAAAGTATTCACAGTAATTTGATTGAAGAACTGATTACAGGTGCTGGATAAAGTCAGCAGAGTCACTAAAGAATTTCTGGCGTTTAGAAGGTAACTGAACTTAAAATTATTCATGGAATTCATTGCTGCAGATCTGAACCAAACATATGGAAATATTTGAAGCTGATTTATAGTCAAATAAAAGTTGGACATCAATATTGCTATAAATCATAAAAAATCTTAAATTATCATTCAGAATAAACAATATAAAGATTACAAACTCTGTCATCAAAACAAGCTCACTGACAACCTTACACTGCAGTAAGCATCCATGCCCACAACACCCACCATAACGCTACCCTCTCCCGCTTCCCGTATGAACCTGGTGCAAGGAACACATAGACACCGATTAACTCCTATTCAAAAAATTACTTTTATTGCTTTCATTAGGTGAGGGTCATCCACAGCTTTTAATTTTTCCTTTTTTATATATTCTAAAGGTTCTTATATCAACCAACATCTTTCCTTCTTTTATTTATAACTAAATATTTACCCAAAAACATAGTGCCTGGACGCTATGTCCAACTCCAGACTCCTACAGGGCTGATACATTTCAGTCTCCTAAAAATATCTTTTTCAATTTTAACTTCCAACCGCCATGGGGGAGATCTGTGGATTGCTACACAAAGCTCCGTCCCCACCCAACAAGAAAAGGACCTGCTATGCCCCATCATGGGGACCAGAGAAGAAGATTTCAAGTTCTATCTTATTTAAGTTAATTCCATCTGTTCTCCTGAGACATCTATTATGCCCCTCTAACTGCCAGTGATGAACCAGTACCACTGCCTTGGACAGAAGAAAAATGGAAAATTCTGGAGTTTACTGTTCTCCTGGCTTTTTTTTTACTACACTGGCATCACGCTCACCTTACCACGTAACCCAGGAAATTATTTCTGAATGGACCAGGACTGAGAAAAGAATCCTCATAACCTCTCCAAGTCAGTTCTTATAAGAGTGATGAACCCCAGTCAAATTCAATCATATTCGGCAGCAAGAGCTAAAACCTTATGCCTCGGATGCCCTTACAGAAAACCTCCAAATTCAAGGAACCTAAACTCCAACCACTCGGGCTACACTCGGCTTGTTGGGCTACTCAAAAAGTGTACGAGTTACCTAAGAAGCATACAAGTATAACCAGTCTCTTTGGATCTAAGGTAAATGATGAACAAGAATTAGTTAAACAACTAAGGGCGCACATAACTAATATAACAACCTGTGCTTACACAATTACGAGTTAACAAACACGGCCTATCAATTAGAATACTCGTTAAATATAACTTTTATTAGATCATTTTAAAATATTTTTGAAAATAGTCAAAAAGAAAAAAAAGTGAGAAAATAATATACAGTGGTGGCCAAAAGTATTGGCACCCCTGCAATTCTGTCAGATAATACTCAGTTTCTTCCTGAAAATGATTGCAATCACAAATTCATTGGTATTATTATCTTCATTTAATTTGCTTGCAAGGAAAAAACTCAAAAGAGAATGAAGCAAAAATCAAATCATTGATCATTTCACACAAAACTCCAAAAATGGGCCAGACCAAAGTATTGGCACCCTCAGCCTAATACTTGGTTGCACAATCTTTAGCCAAAATAACTGCGAACAACCGCTTCTTGTAACCATCAATGAGTTTCTTACAATGCTCTGCTGGAATTGTAGACCATTCTTCTTTGGCAAACTGCTCCAGGTCCCTGATATTTGAAGGGTGCCTTCTCCAAACTGCCATTTTGAGATCTCTCCACAGGTGTTCTATGGGATTCAGGTCTGGACTCATTGCTGGCCACCTTAGAAGTCTCCAGTGCTTTCTCTCAAACCATTTTATAGTGCTTTTGGAAGTGTGTTTTGGGTCATTGTCCTGCTGGAAGACCCATGACCTCTGAGGGAGACCCAGCTTTCTCAAACTGGGCCATACATTATGCTGCAAAATTTGTTGGTAGTCTTCAGACTTCATAATGCCATGCACACGGTCAAGCAGTCCAGTGCCAGAGGCAGCAAAGCAACCCCAAAACATCAGGGAACCTCCACCATGTTTGACTGTAGGGACCGTGTTCTTTACTTTGAATGCCTCTTTTTTTTTTCCTGTACACTCTATGTTGATGCTTTTTCCAAAAAAGCTCTACTTTTGTCTCATCTGACAAGAGAACATTCTTCCAAAACGTTTTAGGCTTTCTCAGGTAAGTTTTGGAAAACTCTAGCCTGGCTTTTTTATGTCTCGGGGTAAGAAGTGGGGTCTTCCTGTGTATCCTACCATACAGTCCCTTTTCATTCAGACGCCGATGGATAGTACGAGTTAACACTGTTGTACCCTCGGACTGCAGGGCAGCTTGAACTTGTTTGGATGTTAATAGAGGTTCTTTATCCACCATCCGCACAATCTTGCGTTGAAATCTCTCGTCAATTTTTCTTTTCCGTCCACATCTAGGGAGGTTAGCCACAGTGCCATGGGCTTTAAACTTCTTGATGACACTGCGCACGGAAGACACAGAAACATTCAGGTCTTTGGAGATGGACTTGTAGCCTTGAGATTGCTCATGCTTCCTCACAATTTGGTCCTCAGACAGTTCTTAGGTCTTCTTTCTTTTCTCCATGCTCAATGTGGTGCACACAAGGACACAGGACAGAGGTTGAGTCAACCTTAACCCCTTAACCCCCGAGGGTGGTTTGCACGTTAATGACCAGGCCAATTTTTACAATTCTGACCACTGTCACTTTATGAGGTAATTACTCTGGAACGCTTCAACGGATATCCCTGATTCTGAGATTGTTTTTTCGTGACATATTGTACTTCATGATTGTGGTAAAATTTATTTGTGAAAAAAAATGGAAATTTGGCAAAAATTTAGAAAATTTTGCAATTTTCAAAATTTTAATTTTTATGCCCTTAAATCAAAGAGATATGTCACACAAAATAGTTAATAAATAACATTTCCCACATGTCTACTTTACATCAGCACAATTTTGGAAACAAAATTTTTTTTGTTAGGGAGCTATAAGGGTTAAAAGATGACCAGCGATTTCTCATTTTTCCAACAAAATTTACAAAACCATTTTTTTATTGACCACATCACATTTGAAGTCACTTTGAGAGGTCTTTATGACAGAAAATACCCAAAAGTGACACCATTCTAAAAACTTCACCCCTCAAGGTGCTCAAAACCACATTCAAGAACTTTATTAACCCTTCATGTGCTTCACAGGAATTTTTGGAATGTGGAAGAAAAAAATGAACATTTAACTTTTTTCACAAAAATGTTACTTTAGACCCAATTTTTTTTATTTTCACAGGGGTAACAAGAAAAAATGGACCCCAAAATTTGTTGTGCAATTTCCCCTGGGCAAGCAGATACCCCATATGTGGGGAAAAAACACTGTTTGGGCGCACAGTAGGGCTCGGAAGGGAAGGAGCGCCATTTGACTTTTTGATTGTAAAATTTGCTTGAATAATTAGCGGACGCCATGTTGCATTTAGAGATCCCCTGTGTGCCCAAACATTGGAGCTCCCCCACAAGTGACCCCATTTTGGAAACTAGACCCCCAAGGCACCTATCTAGATGCATAGTGAGCACTTGGAACCCCCAGGTGCTTCACAAATTGATCGTAAAAATGAAAAAGTGTTTTTTTTTTCACTTTTTCATTTTTACGAATCAATTTGTCCAATGTTTGGGCACACAGGGACTCTCCAAATGCAACATGGTGTCCGCTAACAAATTGAATGGAAAATCGGCTCATATTGAGAATGCCAAGAGTGCAAAGCAGTCATCAAAGAAAAGGTGGCTACTTTGAAGAACCTAGAATATAAGACATATTTTCAGTTGATTCACACTTTTTTGTTAAGTATATAATTCCACATGTGTTAATTCATAGTTTTGATGCCTTCAGTGTGAATGTACAATTTTGATAGTCATGAAAATACAGAAAAATCTTTAAATGAGAAGGTGTGTCCAAACTTTTGGTCTGTACATTATATATATATATATATATATATCTACATATATACAGTTGAAACCAGAAGTTTACATACACTATATAAATAGACACATATGCATGTTTTTCTCAATATCTGACATGAAATCAGAATAAACCTTTCCTGTTTTAGGTCAATTAGGATTACCATAATTTCTAATATTTGCCAAATGCCAGAATAATGAGAGAGAGCGAGAATGTTTTAAGGCACACCGGATCGCTGTACATGGTGTACCCTGTTAATCCCTCTCTGGGACCAAATAATTCCACAGGAGACACCGGCCAACCTTAATAGCTGGTACCTGCCAGACACAGGACAAAACTCTGCCAACGATGTAAAAAATTAAATCAGAGGGACCAAATCCAAGTACCTTAGAGCAATAGGGAAATATAATTCATACAGAAATACCCCAGCCACCCGCCAGACACAGGACAAGTTGCACGGAATCCCAGTATAACATTTAGAAAAGGGCAGCCTCTTAAAGACCGCCTAGTTCACAGCCATTATGTTAGGAGCAAGCCGAAAGGCACCTGGGTGGACAGGAGGGTCTGCGGGACCTTTAAGAGTGGTGGCTGCTCTTTCTACAACTGGGTCATGCCCAGACATTCACGAGTGCATCTACGGGAAAGAGATTTTTCATACAAGATTTTGCTAACTGCAAAACCTCAGGGTTGGTGTACATGGCAACCTATTACTGTTCCTTAAATTTTGTAGGGAAGATGAGGAGGGAACTAATAAAACGTGTGAGCGAGCATTTTTAGGACATTAGACATCAAAGGGACACCCCTCTACAGGCCTGGCATCAGCACCCGGCGCACTCGGGCAAGTGCCGGGGCCCTGAGCAGGCAGGGGGGCCCACTCGCTGTGGGGTCTATGAGCAGAGAAGTCCGATGCTAGCACCCTCGAGTGGGCCCCCCCCGTTTGCTCAGGACCCCAGCCGGTACAATACTTACCTCTCCCAGTTAACCGCTGCTCTGGCCTCCTCCGCGTCTTCTGTGACATCTCAGGTCAGAGGGTGCGATGACATCTTTCCAGCGCACCCTGTGCTGAGCACTCACAGCACAGAGAGCGGGAAGATGGTGACGCTGAAGAGTCTGGAGCAGAGCAGAGCAGCGGGAGCAGGAGAGGTGAGGTGAGTATTTGATTTTTTTACTTTTTTATGCATGGAGCAATATGTGGGGCCCATACAGCCAACAAATTATATGGGGGCCCACCCTGCAGCATTATATGGGGGCCCATACAGCCTGCAGCATTACATGGGGGCCTAGCCTGAATCATTATATGGGGGCCAAGCCTGCTGCATTATATGGGGGTCCATACAGCCTGCAGCATTATATGGGGGCCATACAGCCTGCAGCATTATATAGGGGCCATACAGCCTGCAGCATTATATGGTGCCCACACAGCATGCAGTATTATATGGTGCTCACACAGCATGCAGTATTATATGGGGTCCATATAGCATGCAGCATTATACGGGGGTTATACAGCATGCAGCATTATATGGGGCCCAGCCTGCATGGAGCATTAAATGTGGCCCATAGAGCATGGAGCATTATATGGGGCCTATGGAGCATTATATGGGGACCAGTGTTCTGTATTGAGCATTATATGGGGGCCAGTATTCTGTATGTAGCATTATATGGGGGCCAGTGTCCTGTATGGAGCATTTTATGGGAGCCAGTATTCTATTTGCAGCATTTTATGGGGGTCAGTATCCTGTATAGAGCATTATATGGGGCCACTATTCTGTATGGAGCATTATATGGGTCCATTATTCTGTATGGAGCATTTATATGGGGCCCATAATACTGTATGGAGGACTGTACTGTCCGGTCTGCACTGTGCGCTGCGAGGATTCGCCTGTTTCTGAGATGTTGTAGAATTTACAATAGATATTACCCATGTAATGTAACAAGTAAGTGAAATCTTTGGCATTGTACGATACCTATATTTCTCTGCCGTATCTGTGCATCATGAATTGTGATATGTGTTAAAGAGGCCCACTGAGACTCTTTCGCCCATGAAAACCTGAAGCCAGCCCTGCCACTCTAGCTTGCCACATGTGGGAACATCACCAAGGAAATACAAGGGATTCATCATTTTGTCTTCTGGAGGTGGTGAGAGAGAGTGGGAGACAGGGGGACTGGGAAAGACTCATCCTGCAAAAAGAGACCCAGTGGATTTTTAGGATGGATTCTGTTTCTCCCAAAGGGCTTAATGAAAAACTCACCGATGGCTGCTTCATTTGATTTTATTTGGGTAAGCTTCTGCCCTACATAGGAAATCAGTTTTATTTGCATGGTCCTATGAGATGGATTTTGCACAAATTTAATAAGGTCACTCCGCTTTATATTTTAATATCTAAGTGGTCTCAATTCGGATCTTCAGATCTATTGTAAATAGTAGCACGTTCTGTGTGCATTTGGTGTTCTTTAGCTTTGTTTCTGATTCTGTGAAAATTAAATACAGAAAAAGATCTATCGGAAAGATCTTTCTTGATGTATAGTGAGATCCTCGTTCTCTCTCTTTTTCTTATCTTTGCTATTTGAGAAATAGTAGATGAGGTTTATTTTAGGCCCCTCTTTGATTGAATCTGACATCAGGGTGGATTAATTGAAGTTTTTATGCTGATTTAATGTATCCCCTTTACTAAATATTTCTACTACATATCTCTATTATGAATATACTTACCTTTACAATTCTAAATGACTTATATGCAGGGTTTATGAGGGGATCACTGTGACCAGAGTGGATAATGGTTTGGTTGAGAGAGCCTTCTCTTAGGTATTAAACTGACCTATGATCTTTATGAACTATTGGGTCGAGCAGGAGGTGAGCTGGGCACCCTTTGTCCAGCGACGATCTCTCATATCAGAGTTTGAGATTTCATAGTGTGCATGCGTGGCCGGATGGCCCGCATCATTAGGTGACGCAAAAAAGGAGGTGTGGCCGCTTGGAGCTGAGACCAACACCTCACAATGCGCAAGCGCGCCCTGGTAACTAGCGTCATTTGGTGGTACGAAAAAGGACCTGAGATCGGGACCTTATAGTGCGCAAGTGCACCCCCATAACCGGTGTCATCTAGTGACGCAATTAGAGGGAGGCCCGGCTATTTAGGAACTTGAGGTCTGAGCACATGTGAGACTGAACAGGTGGACCTGTAGTGTTTATTTTCACTCTGACAAGTGCATTTGGGTGAGCAGAGACACCAAAGACAATGGGCCACTTGTGGGGTATGTACACCTTCTTCACTTCTATGCTGCCAATTATCTCTGTTTGGTGTAGTGAGGTGATGTTCACACTGTGCAGAAAGGAGGCAGTGACCCAAGAAAAGTCCAACTTAAATGGCTTTATTCAGCAAAACTCACACTTCAAAGCAAAAGCTGTCCTCCGGATTACAGCTGGGATATCCACACAGTTCGTATAACCCGGTTGCCGTGGGATATGGCCGCTCCGTGTCACTCATGTGTCAGATGCCTTCACTGGCCTGTGTTCAGCCTCACACAAGCTTGCAGAGCTTTCCTGCTATGCTGCTAGCAATCCCTACACTGACACACCCAAACCTTCACTGCAGGTTTTTAAAGGGAATTTGTGGCCATGAGTCACTTGTAAGACCCAGGCTGGAGGGAGTGGACCGCCCCACTGCCATTCCTGTAGTCCACTCCAAGAATAAAAGCCCATGCAGGGTTTTCTTAAATCCAACTTAGCCAAATACCTTGACTAAGTTCAAACTTTACTTTTACTCTGCACTGCAATCACAGCGGTGTGTCTGTGATTGCAATGCACTACAGCGGGTTAAAAATTCTTCTATGCGCATCCTGGGGGACACATACCATCCCTCGCATATGATCCCTCTCACTGCCTCACACCGGCTATTATCAGTAACACATGGACCTGCAACCAGGAAACAACATCTTACAGATGCCACTTTGACACGGCTTGATCCTTGAGCCTCCTGAGGAACAATATTATGGAAGGGAAACGTGTCGAGGCTATTCGCATGGCAGGGGCTATAAATAAGTACTATGTGCTATGATGCCCTGCAATGTTTGTTTTTGATATTATCTGTTTGTCAGGGGTAGCATATGGATGCAATTCAACCAACCATCCTTATGGATTTGGGGCTGATGCCTTATTGATTATATCTGGCTGCATACTTCTCAATTGCTTGGATCAGTAATTGCGTAATCATGAATTTTCTCCCCCTGTGTATATATCTTAATGTGGATTTGGGATTTATCCACCGAAAAGTATTGCTAATATCGCTAACTGATATCGACCTGGTAGAAATAGTCTAATTTAACCTGTTTATCTTTGATATTATTGCCTCTTTTTTGTTAATTGAATACCAGTTAGCACAGGATATTTTGCACAAATTACTAGGGAGAGTCATCGGGGAACGAGGGCGCCATTTTGCGTTCAAACTAGGGTGCCAAACCTCCGCAGCCAGGTAGGGACATCTATCAGGGATACAGGAGGGAAAGTTAGCTTATCAATTTACGTGCTAAGGCAAAAAATCCCCCACTTTATGCCACTAATATTTAGTGTTGTGGCTCTATGTGTATGATACCATGTGCATTTGATCTAGGCAGAACGATTATCTATGCCTTGTTGGGAGGAGCTAATGACTAGTGGAATTACATTTTTCTGCAAGATTATCCATTTTATCAAGATTTTGATTTGGCTGGGGTATTTCTGTATGAATTATTTTTCCCTATTGCTCTAAGATACTTGGATTTAGTCCCCCTGATTTAATTTTTTACATTGTTGGCAGAGTTTTGTCCTGTGTCTGGTGGCTGCCAGCTATTGAGGTTGGGATTAACAGGGTACACCAGGGATAGCCATCAGTGATTGGTGGCGCCACATTGCGTTCAAGCTAGGATGCCAACCTCTGCAGCCAGGAAGGGATAACCACTTAAGGCATAGTTAGGGTGAGACAGCTATTTAAATTCCATGATTATCATTGGGGCAATTATCTCTATTAATTGTGTATTGTGTTTCGGTACATATATATATTGTTTCTCACTGTTTTTTCTTTTTGACGATTTTCAAAAATATTTTAAAATGATCTAATAAATGTTTTATTTTAACGGGTATTCTAATTGATAAGCCATATTATAACAACTTGATCTCCAACCAAATCCCAACTCGCAGGACTTCTGCTACAGATAAACCTGCTGTAGCCGCCTTGGTTGCAGCTCCAATACGAAAAGAGTGCTTACTGTATTTGTCATCCTGGGGCCCGGTCACTGACAAGCATTTTTTAAAAAATCAACTGAAATTGAAATGGAATAAGAGAGGAACCGTTGCCATGTGAAAGGAATTAAAGATCCAAGTAGATAGGGCTAGGTAAGACTGCCTTAACCTGGCATTCAGGACCATCCACAAATTCTTCAACCAAAACAATCCATCTTGGAGCATTGAATACGTAAACTAAAGGGATCATTAAACAGTGTTATGTCCACCCTCCATAAGCCCCCATCCACCTACGAGCAGGGGGCTCTAACTTGCTAACTATCAGGGCTGCGAACAAGACATAGCAGAAAGCAGCCTAAAATAAGGATACTTCCCACTTAAAAGAACAAATAGTATGTATTACACTCAAAGTGTGAACCAGGTAAGACACTGGGTGCCTACAATCCTTCTTTTTTTTAAAACAATATCTTTTTATTTGTTTTTTGAAAATAACAACATCAAAATGTTTACACAACACAAATAAACTGATCTGAACGTACATTGCCTACAATCCGTCTTAACTAAACTCCTCTTTCAGCTTTTTAAAGGGAGTCTGTCAGCACAGAATGATTGTTCAAACCAAGCACAGGCGCTCAGTGCACCCTTGTTGTGGCCAAACAGTTCAGTGCACCATCCCACTTGTTTTTCATGCATCTCTGCTCTTCTCTGGCTCTATAAAGCCAGAGCTATCAATCAAAATAGAGGGGGTGGAGATAGAGGGAAAACAAGTAGGTGAGAAACTGCACTGAACTATTTGGCCATGCTAAGGATGCACCGAACACCAGTTTGAACAATCATTCAGTGATGACAGGTTCCCTTTAAGGCCATGTTGGATGATACATTTCTTCTTGACATCTCCACCATCTGAAAATGAAAATTTACCCTATACAGCTTACGTTGACATACAGCTGCTGACGGCACCCCCACCCATATCTTCAACCCAGAAATTTTTAAATGTAATCAACGGTTACCTTTAAACAATATGCATCTCATGAATTAACATTACGATCACCCACCAAAGAGCACCATTTCTCCCACATCTTACCATAGCCCCTCCTCATAACTGGATCCAGGGAACTCTGAATGAGTGGCAATGAGTGGTCTTCACTAGATCCCATAAATGTACAGAATGACCTCAGCTGCTTTAATAATGTCTAAAACTCCTGCCAATGATAACGAGAGAGAGCATCAGCAATAGTATTATCCATACTTGGCAACTGTTTAGCCTGAAAAAAATGTTACCTTGGAGACACTTTAAAACTAATTGACTGAGCAAAGATAAAACCGGCCAGGAAGAAAGGAGGTTGTTAATACAATAAACTCATATTGACTGTATGGAAACAAATTTTCTTGTTGTATAATTGCACATCCCAAATCTTAAAAGCCACAAAAATGGAGAAATGCTTCATTGAGGTAAGGTTCTTACATTGATCCTTAGAATGTCAGGTCACCAGCCAACATTCCACACAACACAGATTGCCGATGAAAGCCCCAAACCCTACTGACCCTAATCCATCCGTGTATAAAGAGACCTCCAAGCTGGAGACTTCTGCCGCTTGGCAGCAGATATGGCCATTATTGGCTTGGCGAATATGATTCTTAGAGTACATTATGCCCATTGTAGCCAAGGACAGGCTCTGTGAAAAAAATCCTGCCCATTGGCATAACTCTACAGGCAAACACAAAGAGGTCTAGCAGTGATTGCAATTGCTTCAGTGTAAACTTTTGAACTCCTAGGAAACCCTCAATCAGCTCAAACATTTCTTCCACCTTGTCCACTGGCAATTTAAACTCCATTTTAATCAAGTCAATCTCTAAACCTAAAAATGAGTTGTACATGGGTTTTCGGTGTTGTCAGCAGAAGTGAAAATGCCAAAAAGGGACATGATAGAAAAAAGATCTCCATCATGCGTTGGCATTGTCCACTATCCTTAGGGGCGACAAAACTAATATACATGGTGGGCCATTTATATGGATACACCTAAATTAAATTGGAATGGTTGGTGATCTCAACTTCTTGTTTGTGACCCATTAATATATGGGAGGGAGAAAACTTTTCCAGATGGGTGGTGACCATGACGGCCATTTTGAAATCGGCCATTTTGGATCCAACTTTATTTTTTTCAATGGGAAGAGGGTCATGTGACACATGAAACTTATTGAGAATTTACTAAGAAAAACAATGGTGTGTTTGGTTTTAACGTAACTTTATTCTTTCATGAGTTTTTTACAAGTTTATGACCACTTATAAAATGTATTCAAAGTGCTGCCCATTGTGTTGGATTGTCAATGCTACCCTCTTCTCCCACTCTTGACACACTGATAGCAACACAGCAGAAGAAATGCTAGCACAGGCTTCCAATATCTGTTGTTTCAGATGCTGCACATCTTGTATCTTGATGGTAAGGTGTGGTATATGGGGTACAAAGATAGTGGGGCCATTCTTCATCAATAGAAACCTCAATGCCACTGGATATCTGAAATTGCTACATGATGATGTGTTGCCCTCTTTATGCACTGAAGATGGCACGTTCCCTGAGTTTTTCCAACAAGATGGTGCACCACCACATTATGGGTGTCAGGTCCGAGCATTCCTACATGAACAGTTTCCTGGAAAGTGGATTGGTCATCATGGGTCAGTTGAATGGCCACCAAGGTCTCCCGATCTGACCCCCTTAGACTTTTATCTTTGCGGTCATCTGAAGGCAAATGTATATGTTTTGAAGATACGAGATGTGCAGCATCTGAAACAATGGATACTGGAAGCCTGTGCTAGCATTTCTTCTGTGGTGTTGCTATCAGTGTGTCAAGAGTGCTCACCCCCTTGCAAATCAGCCAAGCAGTCTGAGCCGCAAGTCAAGCAGCAGTCTCTTCTGCTTTTTGATGACTCCACTGGCTGGGATTTTGTGGCCTATCCACAAGTGGAAGAGACTGAGTGCACTGATGCCCAACCACTTGTTATGTTGGAGGATGAGCATGTGGGAAGGCTAGTGTACATGGTCAGTAGACCACTGCAGCACATGTCAGATGATGATGAAACTCAGTTGCTAACTGCAGCGTCTTTCTGCAGTGTGCAGAATGGCAAGGAAGGCAGGGTTGAGGAGTCAGTAGAAGATGATGCGGGGGATGATGAGGTCCTAGACCCCACATGGAGCAGAGGTCATCCTTGTGACGAGCGCAGTTCGGTGGAAGAGGATGTGGCCATGCTGCCCAAGTAGCACAGCAAAAGAGGGAGCAGGGTGCAAAAGCACACCGGGTGGCCTGTAACCAGTACATCGGCTGCTACTGCCCACTGCAACTCTGAAATTAGCACTCCAAAGAGCTCCCTGGCTTGGCATTTCTTCAGGGAATGTGCTGATGACGAGCGACGGGTGATTTGCATGCTGTGCCATCAGACCCTAAAGCAAGGCATAAATTTACCGAACCTTAGAACCACATGCATGACGATGCATCTAAATTCTAAGCACAAGGAGCAGTGGCGTACACATCTTAAAAAGCAAGACAGATTTGAGCCTCCTCCTGCTCCCTCTACTACTGCAATCTCAGCCTCTTCCTCCCGCTACCGGGAAACCCCGACCACAGCCCATCACTCACCGGGAAACGCAGCATTGAGTCACGCCCAGGTGCAGCCGAAACTTGACGTGACATCAGCGGATGTCAAAGCCGGCTGCAGCCAGGGGTCACGTGATGCCTGTGAGCGGCCAGCGATAGCGTCGCTCACAGGCAATAAAGACAAATACAACTAAAGGTATTTACAAAAACACTTATTGGCACAGGTTAAACACATTGGGTGCATGCTCTATAAAAGTGGACAACCCCTTTAATCGTGGCCGCAATTGCGACAAAAAAGAGAATAGAAACAGAGTTCAATTCGATTATCCCTAGCTAGAGTATTCAGGCGTGGCTGCCTGCTTTGAACAATATTTTTTTCAAGGTGAAAACAGTTCGGGCTCTCGGGACCCTTAGGCAACAGCATTAGGAAAACGTCCCAAGGCAAAGGAACGGGCACTGACAGTAGCAAGCCTTGCAATGGACCGCCAGCTCAATCAAAGAGCATACTTTTCATCGGCGGTAATTGTAATGTACGCTACTGGAGCTGAAATTTTGGAGCTGTGGGAGAAATCTGAAATCATGCCCTGTGGGTGAAATTTTTTATCAGCTTCTGTGGGGGTACTGTGACCCATGCTTTGTGGGTGCAATTTGTAACCTGCTTCTGTAGGGGTAACTCTGCCTCATGGTAATGTTGTGGGCAAAATCATGTGTGCACTGTGCAATGTTTGCATTCTGTGTAATTTCATAGGCCCAAGTACCACTGTGATAATGTTGAGGGGAAGAACAAGTAGAGACGGTTTGAGAAACGGATGGCTCAGAGTGCCTCCTTTCCCTTCGCTTTGTGGGGGAAATTTGTAAGCTGCTTCTGTAGGAGTACTGTGCACCATGCTCTGTTGGTGAAATATTTTATTAGCTCTTGTAGGGATACTGTGCCCCATGCTTTGTGGGGAAAAATTGTAAGCTGCTTCTGTTGGGGTACTCTGCCCCATACTCTGTGGGTGAAATTTTTTATCAGTTTCTGTGGAGGTACTGTGCCCTATGCTCTGTGGGTGAAATTTGTAAGCTGCTTCTGTGGGCGTGCTCTGCCCCATGCTTTGTTGGTGACATGTTTAACTGGACTGGCATTAGCAAGCCTCAGTCTCTGTGAGGGCACTGGTAAAATTTTTATGTTATTCATTTACTTCCTATTTTACCATAATTGCTATGGTGACAGAACCCCTTTAAGTAATACCCCTATCCACATTTGTTTGCAGGGCAATTGTCCTGCTCTTACCTACATTTATCTTCCTTTTGCAGCCCCTTAGCCCTTACTATGACCATTTTAAAGAACCCCATTGACTTCTATTGGGTTCGGGTCCAGGGTCAAGTTCGAGGTCAAGTTCGATCCCAAACCAAACTTTTACTTCTGGTTCGTCCGAGTTCGATGAATCAGAACATCCACAGGTCCTCTCATCCCTAAAGAAAAATGGTAAATTAGGCAAAACTTCCCCTTCCCATTTTTTAGAGATGTTTTCTCAAGGAGACACCCTCAGATTTATGGAAAAGGGGGAATGGGTCAATGAATGGATCAACTATGCACCTCACATTAGTCTCTTTATGAAGTTTTTCTCACAAAAACCTCAAGGTTCTCCCAGGCTAACTTCAGATTATTACACAAATTTGGAGATTTAGATAAGGAGAAAGCCTCCTGTAACCAAAGTGCACTTCTTTTATTAGGATACTGGTCGAGCAATGATGACATTGTGTCCACGTTTATCAACATCTTTCCCTTCATTGACCCATGGTGGCTTAATCGCTGGATGCTGAGGCTAGGGATACCATAAATGTTGCCACCCATTTATGTTTGAATTTTCAAAAAGCGTAAAACTCATAGTGCCCCTCGTTAAATAATTAGCATGCTCCTGGTCTATGTACTGCCACTGGCTTGGTGGAAGTTCCAGGCCAGCGGCCGCTGGCTGCAAGGGAGAGGATTCCTGTGCCATCATGAGACATAATTAGACATCAGTGGCTTTAACGCCCCAACCAGTGTTAGTCTGATGCTCAAGATGGTGGTGGAATTCCCCATCATATCTCCAATGGGTGCTGACTCTGTGGGATTTGTAAGCATTATGAATAGAATCTAAATAGATATAAAGCTCCAAACATTGTTCAGGGTTAAGCTGACCCATCACACAACCCAAAACCGAGATGCCAATGATCCAGTTTCCTATTGTGTTAGGCTCAGGGACAGGAAGCCAAAAGTGGCTATCTGTCAAAAGTCTGTGATCTTTATCAATAGTATTCTTGTCCAGGGACACCAAAGGACCAAATACCATTATAATGATTATCCCATATATTCTTTTTTGTTTCTTCATCCAAATGTGCCCTCAGGGGGCTGTATGCTACTAGGCTTTTCACCTGCAGAAATGGGGTGCTGGAGGGCACTATGATGTTGTAATAACAGGGCTGGAACTATTGTAACCCGCATCCCATACCCCATGCCCCTGCAAAATCAAACTCACTGCACAATAATGGCTGAAGGACAACAACTGACTGAATCGCAGGAACCACAAGAGAGAAAGCACAAGCCTGACTGTCGCCTGTGGCGAGTGCTTCTCCCTGAACATATAGGCTGTGGCCTTTTACTAGATCTGCTTATGAACGTGCCCGAGCTGCGGGAACTGCAGGAGCTATCACTGCAAGATGAGTGAGAACTCTAGCAGGAGAACTGGACTCTCTGGATCTCCGATTAACGCCTGATGACCTGGAAACAAGAAGGGATCTGTGGTGATGTTTCCTGACAGTTCAACAGTGGCTGGGCCTGCTACAGCCCTGCAAGGAGGTCCCTAAAGAGGAGAGTAAAGTTGGCTGCCTCCTCGACTTCCTCATACTTTCCTTGGTATTTGGAATTGCACTTGGCTGGCTTGCTACACTTGCAGTCTGTAGGCCAGTGGGAAAAGGGCCCGACTAAGGGGCATCAAATAAGGCTGTATCTTCATTTTCAACTTCAAGAGGCCTGCTCAGCCCCACTACACCTAGCTGGCTTCTCTGATCTGGAGGCATGGCCAGCTTTGGACTGTTCATTAGAGGAGCTGGCAGAAGTCGTATTACCCATGGCTGCCAGGGGAGAATGTAACACAAATGTATGGGATTGCTGTTCAATCATGCCACATGGTAATGGAGCCGTAAACTCCAACAGAAAGGGAGTACAGCCTGGTATCGTGGCTCCATGCTGCCTAGAACCTGAATCGGGAGTCTTGCGGCTATGTCATCCACTGCATAATGGCACCAGGGGGCCTTGATTACACCTCTCAAGGAGAGTAGGTACCCCAAGCAGACCACCGACCCTCAGGAGACTCTGATACTTCCGACTGCTTAGAGGGAGGGAGAAAGGAATGGGTAACAGCTTGATTACCCAGGCAGCAGGAAAGGAGGAGTTGCAGGGAGAGCCTTCTTATAAATGGTAAAAACCAAGCAATTGGTGGCTATCTGAATGGGGAAAAGAGGAGTAGGAAGGAGAGAGGGAGATGCCAAGTGCAGTTCAAGCAAAGCTGCAGACTTCATATCTTACATTCCCATCTTCTTCCTATGTTACATTCCCTGCAACTAGCATGGAAACCTTTAACCCCAGCCCAGTCACCCACATTATTGCGGGGTTCCTGAACTCATACAGTCCTTTAATGGACCCCAGTATATTTTCTGGATGAAACTTGTATTTTTGTTGGCCAGTAGATTGGCTGCAAAGAAAAATTTGCTATAGTTTGCCTCTATATAATCTAATAGTCAGACATATTATTGGGACAACTATGGATATATTATGACAATCTTAGATGCACAGATAGTACAACAAATATGGACAAAAATGTTTATCAGAAATATCGTAAGAGCCATATAAGTGGGGGTCTGATAGCTGGAACAAATTTCAGAAACAGGCCAAAACTACTCTTGGTACTCACTGGAGAGGTGGCCAGACATCTGTGGCTCCTCTCCATACATTTTACCTAATCAAAAAGGTATACAGCACTCCATTTAATTCAAAATAAAATCTTAATTTAATCAATAAACATAAAAATAAGCTAAATTTACTGAATACAGACAAGAAAAAAGGGCATTGCATAAAAAGGGGCTTGTGCCTAGTTATAGTATAGATAAGTATATACTATTTATAGTATAGAGAAAAGTCACATAAGTATACAATTATTACTATAAGGGCGCGGTCACACGACTGTAGATTCTCTCATTGGAGAGAGAATCGACTCGATTATGCTAATGGCACTCGGTTCAAACTCTGTCAGAGTTTAAGCCGAGTGTCAGTTTACTGTGGTCCGATTCTCATGAGATAATCGTATCACAGGTGCGGAGAAGTTGGAGAACTTAATTTCTCCATCTTTTCCATTGTAAACTGGATTTCATCCAAGTGCAGTCTGATGTTTTACATCCACCCATAGACTTGAATGGGTGAGCGTGATCCTATTTGCGGAGCCACTCACAGCATGCTGCGATTTTTTTTCTCATGTTGAATCGGCATGAGGACAAAATAACAGATCTGTACTACCCATAATATACCACTGGTCCGAGTGCTCTCTGATAACACATTAGATAGCACTCATCTAATGTATACGCTCATGCGAGCGAGCCCTTAGACATATCAACAAAATATGTTTAATAGTTTTAGGGGTGATCAAAGACAAGCACTGCCCAAGAAAGCGAAGTCTGTTTCAGAGCAAGGGATTGGTCTCTGCTTGCCACATTCTCCGTAAACAATGCACAGTGACAGTGTGCTCTGTTGCCACTCATCACTTCTTATTAGAGCTGGCAAGGCAGCGCACTGTCACTGTGCAGTGATAGGAATATTGTGCAGTAAAAAAGGAGCTCGCACGGAGCATATGTCAGAATTGTCAACAGACGCATGCTCACTAGAGCTGAAAGTAGCCCAGCCCCTGAGATGGACATCACTGATAAGGCTTCATTTGAAGGTGGGGATGGAGGCTGTGGCATTGATGGCAGCCTCTATCTACTGATGATGTCCCATTTGAGTATTCCAGCATGCACTTGGGATTTTCAAATGGAGCATCATGAAAATGGAAATAGGTAAAAAAAATTAAAATAAAGCAGTTAGATTAGAGAAGGAAGGGTAGGGAGTTTTTAATTAAAGCATATTAGATAGACTATTATATTATTAATATAGATAGAGACATTTAGGATGAAAATCAATATTAGTTTTGGACCACCCCTTTAACCCTAGATCTTTGATGTACTATTAAAATCGTAATGTAATGTAATCAAAAATTTCTAAAACCCCTACTTGCATCCCATACAATTTCTGTCTTTCTACAACGGCAGGAGCCATTTTCCCCATCCAAACCAAAGACCAGGATGCAAGTCAATAACTTGCTGCAAATAAAGAACCTTTTAGACTAACTGTGAGAAGGAGACCTCTCATTGTTGTCCCTGTAAAACAGTTTCAGAACTGTTCTGGGCAGCGCAGTGGCTCAATGGTTAGCCCACCAAGGACAACATCTGCAAGGAGTTTGTATGTTCTCCCCGTGTTCGCGTGGGTTTTCTCCGGGTTCTCCGGTTTCCTCCCACACTCCAAAGACATATTGATAGGGGATGTAGATTGTCAACGCCAATGGGGACAGCGAAGATCATGTCTGTAAAGCGCTGTGGAATTAATGGCGCTATATAAGTGAGTAAAATAAAATAATAAATAAACCTCATAGGAAAAATAGATTAGACTAATTTAGAGAGGATGCACAAAGCACTGTTTGGGCATGCATAAAAAGCGCAAAAAGTGAGAGTATCAGGACCCACAAAATGAACCCCGAACTTAAGGTAGTACAAGATATTAGCTAGCCAGATCCCTCTTGGAAAATACGATGGACTGAGAGGGCTCTTATGGGAACACATTCAAACTAAATGTGCTGTAAAAAGGCAAAAGAAGCCACCATAAGACCTTTTTGGGAAAACCGGATTGGTTGAAATGCTGTCTAGTAAATTAGGATACAATGATTCCCCCAATCTTGTACATTACAGGTGCATGTTTTCATAAACCCCATCATTTCTTCTTTTAGTTCACCTCCTTTATATTAAATCTCGGGCTTTCACAAGCACGTGTCACATATACAGTAGGTCTTAAAGCAACCATAAAAAAATGACATGTATTCCACAAAAATATTATCGGATATATATATTTACTTGAATAGCCATCTAAGATCAAAGTAGCAGTGAAGTCTCATTAGAGAATAGGTATAATAGGGGGCAATGTTCATAGTAACTTACCAACTATAAAGCTGGCTAACAGGCAGGCTTAGCGCTAGCCACTCGGTTTCCAGATCCCAAGGGTTGCTCTGGCCTACACCCAGTCCTGTATAAGCATCTAGTCTTACAGAGGGACTCCTATGCTGGTCCCACGGGTAGACTGTTGTTGAGTGGTGCAGGCTGGCAAGAAACTTCAGGTAAGTGGGTCAGAACTAAGAAAGCAGACAACGTACAAAAACATCAAGTAAGAGAAGTCAGTAAACAACTGAGGTCAGAAACAGAAAATCCACTAGAAACCGTGACCTGAAAATAAGGGTGTGTGAACCAGGCACGCAGAACTACATCTGGCAGCTTATAGTAGGAAACTGGAAGCTTATGTAGAGTGTGGTGCTGTCCAACTGGCCAAGGTCGGGAGATGATTACTCCAGCTGGCAGCACACACAACCATATTGTCAGACTGGACAGCACTACAGGTCTCAACCACCCTAGTCAGACTCTGAGCAGAGCGTGCCCCACTCAGACCTTCTGGTCCCAACATCTCCTTCATCATCAGGGCCACTAGAAGCATCCCAGAGATGTGACAAATGCTCTTGATAATAAAACTAAAAAAGAAATTCAGTTACCATCAAAATGATCTTCATTCATTTCAAGATCACTTGGTGATAAGCTCAAACTAAATGGACTGGACCAATCTATATAGAGTCCCTGAACCTCATTTGCGAAATAATTACCGTAAGTAGGTTCACATTAAACTAGACTTACCTCTCAGATATATTCTTGATACTTGTCCAAATACTATGTATATTTTATATCTTGTGCAGAAACCTACCCATTTTTCAGAAAAGGGGACATAGAGCTCTTCACAGCTTCTGGAACCTTTTGACAGTGCTTGGAGATTTTAATCCATTGGAACCACCAACACAGTGGAATCAAATAAGGCACTTTTCAGAGAGCATCAAAACTTCATTTTACAAATATGTGAAGTTCTCTTCTCTTGGTCTAGTGTAGGGGTCTCAAACTCGGCTGGGTATATGGGCCGCACATGGAAAAAATTTGAATTTGGGGGGCCGCATTCTTTGTTCAATGTAACATTTTTAGTGATACCATTTTTTTGTATACACCTTTTGAACATTTTTGCCGTGTTTATTTTTTTATGGCTTGGGTCTTTATGGATGTGGCGATAATAAACGTGCACTTTTCTGTGTTTACTTTAGTTTACATATAAAACAGCATTTTTAGTGCCCAATAATTTTTCATGCTTTATTTTATTTTTTATTTTTTTTACAATTTTATTTCCCCCAATTGGCCACATACAGTAATATTGTCTTACAATTAGCATCATATAGTAATAATGGAAAACATCTTGTAGTAATGTTCCCCATCCAAGTCCATATCTTGTACTAATGTGCCCCATCCAGGTCCCCATCCTGTGGCTATGTGCCCCATCCAGGTCCCCATCCTGTGGCAATGTTCCCCATCCAGGTCCCCATCTTGTGGCTCTGGTCCCCATCTTGTGGCTCTGTGCCCCATCCAGGTCCCCATCTTGTGGCTCTGTGCCCCATCCAGGTCCCCATCTTGTGGCTATGTGCCCCATCCAGGTCCCCATCCTGTGGCAACGTTCCCCATCCTGGCGCCCATCTTGTGGCTATGTGCCCCATCCAGGTCCCCATCTTGTGGCTATGTGCCCCATCCAGGTCCCCATCTTGTGGCTCTGTGCCCCATCCAGGTCCCCATCTTGTGGCTATGTGCCCCATCCAGGTCCACATCTTGAGGCTCTGTGCCTCATCCAGGTCCCCATCCTGTGGCTATGTGCCCCATCCAGGTCCCCTCTTGTGGCTATGTGCCCCATCCAGGTCCCCTCTTGTGGCTATGTGCCCCATCCAGGTCCCCATCCTGTGGCAACGTTCCCCATCCTGGCGCCCATCTTGTACTAATGTGCCTCATCCAGGTCCCCATCTTGGGGCTATGTGCCCCATCCAGGTCCCCATCCTGTGGCTATGTGCCCCATCCAGGTCCCCATCTTGTGGCTATGTGCCCCATCCAGGTCCACATCTTGAGGCTCTGTGCCCCATCCAGGTCCCCATCCTGTGGCTATGTGCCCCATCCAGGTCCCCTCTTTTGGCTATGTGCCCCATCCAGGTCCCCTCTTGTGGCTCTGTGCCCCATCCCGGTCCCCATGTTGTGGCTCTGTGCCCCCTGTGCTGTTCTTCACACACATAAAATAGAAAAAAAAAAAGATGATTCTCACCTGTCCTCCGTTCCCTCGGCGGCCTTCCTGCAGATGTGGCCCGCAGGCACCACAGAGTCCAACCCCTGGCATTGGAAATGCAGTGCTGGGAAACAGTCTCTGTGTGGCAATTCAGCGCTGCTGTCGGCGGCTCCTCCTGGACCAGGTCGGGATCATCAAGGGGTCTGTGCCTGCGGGCCGCATAAAGCAGCCTCAGGGGCCGCATGCGGCCCGCGGGCCGCGTGTTTGAGACCCCTGGTCTAGTGTTAAAGGACTCAGCAGAACCTTTTCTCTACTTAGTGACCAGTTGAGGTGTTGACTTACAGTCCCCAGCCTCAATGACATGTCAGAAGATACTTAAAAGTCACTGCTGGAGTTGGCTTTGCAATGTATCCTTCTCCCAGCAAATGTACTTTTTTTTATCTTGTAGGTAACTACATAGCACAAAAATGTTGTGGGTTGTACACATAGTCAGACAGATTTGCAAATTTTCTTTCCTATGTTCTTGATTATAAAAAAATAAACAGAACAATTATCCAAGATTCTGGAAGAGCATCAACTCCTAAGCCAAAGATATCAGATTTATAACATTTTGATGTCCGACAAAAAAAATAAATCAGTAATTTGCATGCGGAATTGCTTAAGAGCTAATAGAAAAGGCTAGAAAAATACATTTTAAAAGAATATCTTGGGAGGCAAACACAAACAAAAGAAAAGAGATTTATTATGATTCAATGACATGAATGTGACATTTTATTTATTTATTTTACTTGCTTCTATAGTGCCATTACATTCTAAAGGACTTTACAGACATAATCACTGTCCCCATTGGGGCTCAAAATCTAATTTCCCTATCAGTATGTCTTTGGAGTGTGGGAGGAAACCCGAAGAACCTGGGGAAAACCGGCGCAAACACGGGGAGAACATTCAAACTTCTTGCAGATGTTGTCCTTGGTGGGATTTGACATCTGTTGTATTGCGACCTCTAAACCCAGTGTGCACATTTAATTCTTTACTTACTATATATACACAGTCATGAGAAAAACTAAGTGCACCCTCTTTGAATTCTATTGTTTTACATGTCAGGAGATAATAAAAAAAATTCCGGTCATTAGAAGGTCTTAAAATTAAGTAAATACAACTTCAGTGAAGAACAACATATGACAAATTACACCATGTCATTATATATTATACAATTATTATTATACAAAAATTAGGTAGAAATACAGAAGCAACATGCAAAAAATTAAGTACACCCTTCCTGCCTCCAAAGAAATTAAAATGGTAAGTAGCAGCCAGGTTCTGCTAATCAGGGCCGGGATCAGGGGTATGTGGGGCAGGCACCTGCCTACCCGAGGAGGGAGCAGTCCTGAGGATAAAAAACACTGACATTTCCAAACACCTACAGCCGCTTGTCACCCTCCTCAGGCCAAAGGGAATCGGCCCAGTGATGGCCGGGGTGCGGACACACAGAGGAGCAGCGTCAATTGCTACAATTGAAGTTGGCGCCACCTGGGACAGACGCAGAGAAGCTGTAATCAGCTCACTGCTCTGCCAGGAACTCTGGCGCAAGCAGAGGACGTCGGATCTCCCAATGCAGTGAGGTCACAGCACAGTCCAGAGCCCACTGCGGCACCAGATGGAAGAGGAGACAGAGCTGCGCTGTACAGGGAGCCTGGATTTGGTGAGTATAACCTTGTTTTATTTTTCTTCTATTATTTTCCTAATGAATGGAGGCTGTTATACCTAGGGCCTATGGGTACATGCCAAGAGGGGACTATGGGGACATAAGGGGCTGGCTATGAGTACATTCCAAGAGGGGCTAGGCTGTGGGGACATTACAAGAAGGGCTGGCTATGGGGACCTCACAGGAGAGGCTGGCTATGGGGACATCCTAAGAGGGGCTGGCTATGAGGACTTAAGGAGATGAATATGGAGACATAACAAGGGCTGTGGGGACATCACAAGAGGGGATGGCTATGGGGACATAAGGAGCTGGCTATGGAGGACATCACAAGAAAGCCTGGCTATGGGGGACACCAGAAGGGCTATATATTGGAACATTACAAGGAGGGCTGGCTGTGGTGACATTACAAGAGGGGACTGGCTGTGGGGACATAACAAGAGGGGCTGTGGGGACATAACAGGAGGATGACCATACTGTATTGGGTGCTGTTGGGGACCTTATAATGGGGGCTATGATTACCCTACTTTATAGATGGTTGTGTGTGACATACTGTATATTGGAGGGCTGTGGTGGATATCATACTGTGTGGGGTGCTGTGGGGTTTATTATACTTTATATAAGGATCTGTAGGGCAATTATACTGTATCGATGACTAGGGGGGGGCATAAGACTGTATGGAGTGCTGTGGGAACCATCACACTATATAATGGAGGGGCTATGGTGGACATCATACTGCATGGGGGGCTGTGATGGACATCATACTGTACATTGGGGGCTGTTGTGGATATTATTATGTATTGGCTGCTGTGGTGACCATCATAAAATGTAGGTGGGCAGTTTTAGGAGGGGGTACAGTTTGGAGAGGACAATGTGGTGGGCAGGATGAGAACATAGTGTGAAAAAGGGGTACTGTATGAATATGGAGAGGGGCAGAGTGAAATGGGGCACAGTATGGAGAGAAGTTAGCATGGTGGGGGGAAAGTGTAGAGCTATAGAGAGTGTAAGAGAAAACAGTGGCGAGGTGACAGCCATAGTATAGGTCATGGTTCATAGGGGCAAACAGTGTGGTGGGTATAGCTGATCATGTCAAACAGTGGGGCAGACAGTGTGGAGGACATATACCATAGGAGACTTATTTAGGTCACAATATGGACAGATACAGTGGGTACGGAAAGTATTCAGACCGCTTTAAATTTTTCACTCTTTGTTTCATTGCAGCCATTTGGTTAATTCTAAAAAGAAAAAAAAATTTTTTTTTTCTCATTAATGTACACTCTGCACTCCCTCTTGACTGAAAAAAAACAGAAATGTAGAAATTTTTGCAAATTTCTTAAAAAAGAAAAATGGAAATATCACAAGGTCATAAGTATTCAGACCCTTTACCCGGCAAGCGCTGATATTGTGGGGCGCAGGCGCACTTGTATGTCCGGCCACCCGCGCAGTGAGGCTTGTGATTACCAGCTTCACTGCGCATGCGCGGGGAACATAGCGCATCATAGCACATGCGTAATGAAGCTGTGTAGTTCGCAGCTGCACTGCACATACGCTATAATGTTCTATTCCCTGCGCATGCGCTATATTCCCCGCGCATGCGCAGTGAAGCTGGTAATCACACAGCTTCACTGCGCAGGCGGCCGGACATGTACAAGTGCGCCCCACAATATCAGCGCTTGCCGGGAGCAGGATTCAAATACGTGGGCGATGCCAGCAGTGAGTGAATGCTGCGCCCGCCCATGACTGAATATGACAAGCACGCCCCTATGACTGAGAACGCAGGTAGGATCTAAGTATATTAAATGTTATAAAATCATTATATTACCACCAATTTTCATGAAAACAGCTTGTTAGTGATGCGCATTGCATCACTAACAACGCTATGGGGGCAGTGTAGAGGGCAGCTAAGACGTGACAGAATCATCATCACTATGTGAATTGATCACCAAAGCCATCGATAGTACATTAATACAGCACAAGAACAACCATCACTACCACCATCAGTACAGGAATTCAAGACCAGAACCACTATCTATACTATAACATGGCACCAAAACCACCATCAGTTTTGTTGCAAACTGTATTTATTGCATGACAGAAATAAAAACCATCATACATATCCCTTTATAATGGGGTCTGTTCAGCTTCCTTTGGGGTATCCGGCAAACGCTACACACCTTAATTGACACCAAATGGCCCCAATTATAATTAAGTAATATTAGTTTCTATGACCGTCCTTGGGTTTGACATTTAAAATATAGGATGTATGGGATGAATATTGCTATTTTTCACTGGCATCATGTAAATGGTCTACAAGCAATGAATGATTCCATATCTATGAAAACACAATCCCTGTTGATCCTCAGCTCTAAAGTACACCACTTTTTTATTTTTACTTTTTCTGGTATTTTTTGGTGAAACAGGTAACAATTCTAGTGGAAGTGATCATCAGGAGCTTGTTACCTGACCCATCTGGGGAGCAGGGGAGGTACATTAGGGGTCCTGTTACCTTAATCTTTGACCCATTCCTCTTCATGGGGCTGAGGGTGGGGGGGTGGCATCGGCTTCATCTGCCGAGGGCACAAAAGCACCTTGTCCCAGTAAATACTTTTATTTACGGTATATAGCTCCAACACATTTCGCAGCACTTTACAACTAAGCGGGGACATGTACAAACAATAAATACATCACAAAGGAACACGTAATTCAACAGTTACAGGAGGAGTGAGGGCCCTGTTGCTCCCAAGCTTACAATCTATAAGGATTGTAGGGGGGCACACAATAGGTAAAAAGTGCTTGTCATGTACGGTCCAGCCATTATTATTATAAATAGGGGTTATGATATAAAGCTGAATGATCCCGTCATCAGCCAGTATCTGTGTAGGTACAGTTACCAAGTACTATTGGGTGCATGGAGGATGTGGACAAATATTCTGAGGAAAATGTAGAAAAAGGGAACAGGGGAGAGTTTGCTTAGTGAATTGAGGTGATGGGCCTGTCTATAGAGATGTGTTTTTAAAGCACTCTTAAAAATGTGTGGGCTAGGTATTAGTCATATGGTCCTGGGTAGTGAATTCCAGAAAACTAGCCCAGCATGAGAGAAGTCATGGAGATGGAATTGGGAGGTTTGAATTATGGAGGATGTTAATCTTAGATCAGTTGCGAAGTGGAGTGCACAGGTAGGGAGATAGACAGATGATGGAGGAGATGTAGGGTGATGCAGATCTGTGGAGAGCCCTTTGAGTGAGAGACAAGTTTGTATTATATTCTGTAGTGGATAGAAAAATGACATAAATCCCTTAAATTAGTCAGTAAACATTGAGTGGATAGAATCAATAAAATGGTGTGAGGCTAGACAACACACAGTCCAAAAACAATGTAAGTCAATGTAGACTATTCTTATCAATGTCATCATATTAGTAAGAAAAGCAGACAGCTATGAGCTGGTGTTGTTATTCTGGGAATGGGCCAGATCTTCTCCATGGATCTTCCCAGCCTATTAATATCAGCTCACAGCTCTCTGCATAGCCTTTACTGGTTATTGAAAAGGGGGTCCCAAAAAAAAAATTATGTGGCGTCTCCCCTATATTTAATAACCAGAAAAGGCTATGCAGACAGCTGTGTGGGCTGATATTAATAGGCTGGGAAGGGGACATGGATATTGGCACATGGCTATTGCAGTTACCAGCAATTTCGAACGATGAGTGATTCGATTCACATGAATCTCCTAAAAAAATCAGCAGTAGCAATTTTACAAATTTCAGGTGATTGCATAAGTCACCCAACAGAGTGTGGTTAATTGGGGAGTTATTTCCTCTGACAACAGCTGTCAGGTAGTGCAGTTCATCTGCAAACAGCTGATCAGTAGGGTTGGCGGGTTTCAGACTACCAATCTATTAATACTATTAGTCTGGACAACCTCTTACTACCAGCTCCACTGTGCAGCGTAAAATAAAATACCTGAATACTTACCTCCCAGATTAGCGCATTTCCTACAATGTCACCTCTATGTCCCTCAGTGGTCACATGAAAGAATGTGAACAAAGCAGCCAATCAGGGGCCATGTGACATTATGCGACTTGACTGCTGAGGGACACCGGGGTGATATCAGAGGTAAGTATTCAATATTTCTATGTTATGCTGTACAGGGAGCGGTTATTAAAGGGATGTCAAGTAGTGGACAAACCATTCAAGGTGAAGTGTACACAACGCATTTTAGACCCTGGTGTATCCATTGGGTTTTTCAAGTAGAAGACAATGCAGGTGTTCTTCCTGGAGCGTCTTTTTTGATACCTTATGCACCTATTTTGCTGGTTATTACAACAATGAAAATTCTGACCTTACAACCTGAAAGAGTAAAAATAAGCTAAAAAATGTGTAAACAAATGCACAGTTGTGCCATTGAGTGCATATCTTCATTATTTTTAGTATCTGTTAAGCACTTTTTCAGGCAGGGTCCTAAGGTAACCTGCCTAAAAAAAACACATCTTGTGCACTTACCCTTCAGTTTTTTTTCAGGTGGATGTTACCATTACTGAGATAGAAGAGGACAGTTGGTGCTCATAAAATTCTATGGAGGGTGAGGAGCTAGAGGCAGACATAGATATTCTACTTCAAGTTCTCCTGAAACATTTGCAGTTTAAAAGAGGTTGTCCTGGCTGAAATGACTGAAGACTGCCGAATCATGACAGCGTGATCCGCATCTTGTCATAATTTCATAGTATTCCTCATGTGGGGGTGGAGCGGGGTGATCATACGTGTGCGATTTGCAAACACGTGCCGACTAGACTCACCATGGTTCTCACATTTCTTTATTGAGAGAAGTCAGATGAGTGCAAACCGCCACCTACGCACCCACACAAGAAATTCAGGGGAGTTGTGACAGCATGAGCGTTGCACACCGTCATATTCGGCAGTCTGCAGTCACATAGAGCAAATGCAGGCATTTTCTTTCAGCCTGGTAAGAAAAAAAACTTTAAAACTACCAACATACTCTTACTTATTCCTTGTCTTCACAGAACTCTTAGTGGCCCAGCATGCATCTTTATATTAATAGTCAATAATGGTGTCTTAGGCACACTTCGGCTTCACTTTCAACGTAGAAAAGACTGCATTACTGCTGGTCAGATAAAAGGGGTTTTACAAGATTATAAAAAACATGCCAGCTTTAGTTTAAAAACAACATAAAAAACATGTAATAATACATTTTAAAAAGATAATTAAATGTTCTATATTTATGACAAAGTAACAATTTCCTTTACTCTGTCTTCTAATATCCCACAAAGTCCTATAATCTGGTCCAGAACAGTTGGAGAATTCCAACCTTTTTCAGACCTCAAATAACCAATCAGATATGTGAGAACTCTTGTTATATGAGTCAGTATGACCACCTACTCTATGGGCATACAGCACTAGAGGGTATCTAAACAGATACACAAGTTTCCGCACTCTCAGTATATAGGTTCTGGTCATCATACACCCCTTTCTTCTCTATGGACCTTACTATCTCAACATGCTTGATAATTTCTATTATTGTTGTATTGAAGAGGTTTCAGATAGATGTCATTATCTGCTGACTTCAGTAATGGCTGCTGAAATTGAAGTGTCTACACTCCTGCATTGTAGATTCCTTTGTAGAAACGCCCTCTAGTGGGAAAAACTGACACTGCATAAAATGTAGTAAAACAAGATCTGTTTGCAAATAATTTCTCAATTTTAAGTTATGAAACAAAAAAAAAATGTATAAAATATATATAATATATATTTATTTACCAGCTGTACCCGGCCACGCGTTGCTGTGGCTCAGTCTGGTTAAATGGAAAAGAAAGAAAAGAGAAAACGCACGTTTCTAAAATATTTAATTTCACAATGCTTGTGGGCATACAATATTTTTTTGTTGTTCCATTAATTGTGTAGATATAGAGATTGTCTGGTTTGCCGACTCTAGAACACGCAACATATAATTGTCCATGTGAGAAGCAATCCGTGTCTAGATGTAAACCGCACAATTCTAAAGACTGGCCCTGAGCTTTGTTGATGGTGACTATAAACGCCATTCAAATTGGGAATTGCAATCTCTTAAATTGAAATGGCATATCCATTGGAATCATAGGAATACGAGGAATGAGGACATCTTCACCTTTGGAGGCACGGAGTCGTGTTTGACGCTTATCTGCTCTTTCTCGCTGACGTCTTTCAGCCACTCTCAGCCTGTCGCGTTCATTCTGTTGAGAACGAAGCAGATCTGAAGCTGCAGAACGTGATCGCCGTGCATCCTCAAGTCTGGCTGCATGTCGCTCTGCTGCTTCCTCGGCACGTAACGTATTTGAGCCATTCTTTGTTTATTTCACTCGTTCGCTGATGTCCATTCTTCCTCAGTTTGATTTACAATTACTCGTCGGGTTGCTTGTGCTCCACAAGTACGACAACCTAAGTTTGATGTTCTGCCAGGCATTATTTGGGTGAACTAAAGCAGATCGATTGCACTGAAAAAGAAGACAGAAAGTTAAAAAAGGAAGAAACACAGACTAAAAAACAAAAAAATAAATAAAAACATGCTAACGAAATATTTCAATTCAAACGCAGACTAAATTATACTCACGAAATGAATGCTATGGTAAACAACACAGCTCAATTCCAATGCAATGTCAGACGAAATAATTAAATGAAATCAAAATAAATCTAAATCTGAATCTATGAAAATTCAATTGAGCAATGAAATCGGAAACATTGAAATGGAATCATAAAATATTTAGTATAGCATGTGTTGCTTTTACGTCCAACAGCTGGTATATAAAAATATAGTAGCTCTATAAAAACATGCGTATATACAATACAGACCAAAAGTTTGGACACACCTTCTCATTTAAAGATTTTTCTGTATTTTCATGACTATGAAAATTGTACATTCACACTGAAGGCATCAAAACTATGAATTAACACATGTGAAATTATATACTTAACAAAAAAGTGTGAAACAACTGAAAATATGTCTTATATTCTAGGTTCTTCAAAGTAGCCACTTTTGCTTTGATGACTGCTTTGCACACTCTTGGCATTCTCTTGATGAGCTTCAAGAGGTAGTCACCGGAAATGGTCTTCCAACAATCTTGAAGGAGTCCCCAGAGATGCTTAGCACTTGTTGGCCCTTTTGCCTTCACTCTGCGGTCCAGCTCACCCCAAACCATCTCGATTGGGTTCAGGTCTAGTGACTGTGGAGGCCAGGTCATCTGGCTTAGCATCCCATCACTCTCCTTCTTGGTCAAATAGCCCTTACACAGCCTGGAGGTGTGTTTGGGGTCATTGTCCTGTTGAAAAATAAATGGTGGTCCAACTAAACGCAAACCGGATGGAATAGCATGCCGCTGCAAGATGCTGTGGTAGCCATGCTGGTTCAGTATGCCTTCAATTTTGAATAAATCCCCAACAGTGTCACCAGAAAAGCACTCCCACACCATCACACCTCCTCCTCCATGCTTCACGGTGGGAACCAGGCAGGTAGAGTCCATCCGTTCACCTTTTCTGCGTCGCACAAAGACACGGTGGTTGGAACCAAAGATCTCATATTTGGACTCATCAGACCAAAGCACAGATTTCCACCGGTCTAATTTCTATTCCTTGTGTTCTTTAGCCCAAACCAGTCTCCTCTGCTTGTTGCCTGCCCTTAGCAGTGGTTTCCTAGCTAGTGTTGAGCCACCCCCGTAGTGTTCGAGTTCGGTTCGGTTCGTCGAACACCCGTGTGTTCGGCGAACTGTTCGTCGAACTGTTCGTCGAACACCTTCGAACACCGTTAAAACCAATGGCAGGCAAACAAAAACACATAGAAACACATAGAAAACACCTTCAAAGGTGTCCAAAAGCTGACAAACTGCTCAGAAGACACAACTAACACATGGAAAAGTGACAAGTACATATAGTCATGCGAAAATAAAAGAGGTGGAGGAGTAAAAGGAGGGGGAGACACAGATATAGGCATGTCATGCCCTTCTAAAATCCAAAAAGTGAGAAGCCGACATGGCCAGTCCGCTCCTGCCCGTGCCACCTCCGTGTCGCCGGGTTTGTGCCACAGCCGCGGTGAACCCTGATGGCCAGCCCCCCTCTCCCAATACTGGTGCCTGTCCGCTGGTGGGTCGAGCGAGCCCCCCTGTGGTGGAGGCAGCTCTAAGCTTTTTAATTTAAATTGTCTCTCTAATTTGAATGAATACACTTTAAATCCATTTACAAGGATCTATTGGAGGGCAAGTCTCATGCCAGCAGCCGCGTAATTCCAGCTCCAGTAGCGTCCACTAAAGCTGCTGCAGTTAAAAAGCTTTTATAAGGATCGAGCTCGGCTGTCCACCGCAAGGCATCCTACTGCCAGTCCCAGCCCCTATGCCTTGGGGTGCCTCCTGATGCTCTTCACTGAGTATCCAATGGTCCCGAAGCATTTCCTTTGAAAAAATTAAGTGTCTAAACTACAGGTGGTGTAGCTTGCTTAACAGCCGGGATAATCCGCTGACTAGCAGACACTGCTACTAGGCACAAAGTATTTCCTGGGCTAGATGCAGTTAAAAATTTGTAATTAGATACTCTCGTTGGATGCTGAGAAAGCATTCCATAGAGTCTCCTGGCACGCCATATATGATTCTCTTAAAAAGCTTGGGGTAGGGGTCTAGGGGACCCTTTTATAGCCAAAATCACGGCCCTGTATCGCAATACGTCACCTAGGCTGAAGATAAATGGAACTGTAGCACCCTGAGGGCTCGGTTGCTACAGACGTATTGCACCTCACCCAGAGGTGTGATATCTCACTCTCAGGTAAGGATGGAGTATGGATCAGGACCCGACACCTGCATGCATTACACCACATTGCCGTGGGGCAGGGCGACCAATATGCCCCTGAGATGGGCACGACAGTCCCTGTCCCTGGCTGGAGTGGGGGGAGGGAACACTGAGGAAGGGGAACCCTGTAGTGCAGGAGCAGGGAGGAAGCAGTTCCTGGGTGCATTGAGAAGGGAGTATAAAAGGTGGGCACCATCTTAGTTCAGTGCAGAGAAGTCTGAGCAGAAGTGGCAGGGAGCAGGGGCTCTGCATGAGCTCTGCTCCGGAGGCGGGCCTAGTAACAGAGGCCCAGGCCTGGAAGAGGGAGAAGGAAGGAAGAGGAGCGGAGAAGGCTCCAGGAACGAGGAATGAAGGGATCCCAGGGGTGCGGACGGGCGAGTCGCCACCGCACGCCCGAATCCACCTGCGTGGAGGGGTCAGGCCAAAGGGGGAGACCGGTCCCCGAACTAGTGGAGGCAGGAAACGACCCTCAGCTAGAAACCGGAGGCTCTGACATTTTATGTGGCGCAGCCCCTCGCTACACCCGCTAGGAAGGCACCACATAGGGTCAGGGAAACTGGCGCCAAGTTTACCAAGAGGAGGCCCGAGGCAGCCGGACAGAAGTGTTGGTAAGAAAGGCCAGACAAAGGACACACAAAGGGGGTCCTGTGAAGTGCTCCAAAGTTATCTGGGAGTTGTCTGAGCCCCTCACCTGGTGAGCACAGTACGACGTGGGCAGCCGTTACCTGCAGACGTGGTCTGGATAATAAGAACTGTGAGTAAAGGCCCTGGACTGCATCACTGACTCCGTGTCGTTACTGCTGCTGCCCTGCACCATCACCCCCATCCTCCGCATACACTGCCCTGAGGCTATACTCCTCCCGTGGGGAGTTATGCTACGCTCTGCTGCACCCACAACACCAGCCTCAGCGGTCTGCCCTGTAGCGGCGGTTCACTCTGACCGCAATCCACGGGTGGCGTAGTCGGACATTTAAACATCAAAACCACATAAATAGTTCCGCCACTGGTTTGACCGCCCTGAGCCACGGAACCCGGTCGCCGCCACGAAGACTACAACCGCCAGCATCCACCAAAAAGGGTCCGGCTCCGGGTGTCCCAAGGCCCAGGGGGTGCATCAGAACATTTTCATCACCTTTCACAATCACCAATGGGACAAGGCAGGGATGTCCTCTGTCCCCTCTCTTATACATCCTAGTGACGGAGCACCTGCTCTCATCAATTCGCCATAACCCCAATATTAGGTGGATTGAGGTGGGAGGCACCGAGTACAAGTGCTCTCTATTTGCTGATGATGTCCTAGTATATATCACTCAATCACATATATCCATCCATGCTGTTATGGCTGAAATAGATCACTTTGTTACATGGTAAAATTTTAAAATCAATGCAGCGAAGTCTGAGGCCCTCGATGTCTCCCTCCCCAAATCCATATAGGATTCCATCCAGTCCAACTTTCCCTTTGCCTGGCCCTCACAGGGTATCAAATACTTAGGAATTCCTATTCATAGAGACCTCTCCCATCTATGTTATCTTAATTTTGGGCCCTTTATTGAACAATTCCATACAGACCACGGTTGGCAAGTTAGAACTGTAAGATTCACTACGTGAACCGCTGGTGTTTTGTGGAAAAGCACATGTACACCGCGTTCCAAATTATTATGCAAAAAGTGTTTAGGAGTGATAAGGGAAGAATTTGTTTGTTTGTCAGTTAAACTCATTGATGGTGATGTGTGTCAGAGCTCTTTATATCACTGTAAGCAATTGCAGACACCTGTGCTAATTAGTTTGTCAGGTGTGTCCAATGAAAGGCAAGACTACTTAAGAAGGCTCTCTCACATTATTAAGCAGCCTACATTTTCTGCCAAAATGGGAAAGAAAAAGGATGTGTCGGCTGCTGAGAAGCAACAAATTGTGGAGTGTTTAGGTCAAGGCATGACTACAATCAACATTGTGGGGTGATCAGGATGAAGTGTCTTGGCAATCAAGAAGTATGTAGCTGATTCACAGTACACACGTGTGCGTGCTGATAAGGGCAAACTGAGGACTCTTTCCTACAGGCAATTACGTCAGGTTGAAAGAGCAGCGGCAAAAAAGCCTTGTCATAGCAGCAGACAAGTTTTTGAAGCTGCTGGTGCCTCCAACGTCCCCCGAACAACAAGATGCAGGGTCCTTCAGAGGTTTGCAGCTGTGCATACGCCATCCTGTCGACCTCCTCTATCCACTTCACACAAGCAGAAACGGCTCCAGTGGGCCAAACATTACATGAAGACTGATTTCAAAACTGTTTTGTTCACGGATGAGTGCCGTGCAGCGCTCGATGGTCCAGATGGATGGAGTGGAGGATGGCTGGTTGATGGACACCCCACGCAAACACGGCTACAGCGCCAACAAGGAGGAGGTGGAGTAATGTTTTGGGCTGGAATCATGGGGAGAGAGATTGTCGGCCCCTTTAGGATCCCTGAAGGCGCTAAAGATGAACTCCATAATGTATGTGGATTTTCTCAAACAGCACTTCCTGCCATGGTTCTAGAAGAAAAACCGTGTATTTCACAGCAAGATCATTTTTCTGCATGATAATGCACCATCTCATGCTGCACATAAAACATCTGCATCTCTGGCTGATATGGGCATAAAAGGGGACAAACTTATGGTGTGACCCCCATGCTTCCCTGACCTCTACCCCATTCAGAACCTTTGGAGCATCATTAAAAGGAGTGTCTATGATGGCGGGAGGCAGTTCACATCTAAGCAACAGCTCTGGGAGGGTATTCTGTCCTCATGCAAAACAATTGAAGCAGAAACCATCCAAAACCTGACAAATTCAATGGACGAGAGAGTTCAGAAGCTCCTTTCGAACAAGGGGTCCTATGTGAAAATGTAACATCACCTAGAATAAAGTTTTGAGTTGAAAACTGTTTGATTTCAGTTTCTAACAACCTGCTAATGCTTATAATTTCAAAAATGACCATTTTTTTGGTCTTTATTAAAATGAAAAGGTTGATCGAAAAGTTTGGGGGATCTAAGAGTGTGGCAACCCAGTAGTCATGATTACTTCGAATTCTGACAATATGAGGGTCATGCTGCAGGTAGTGCAGCAAGAAGGCACTTATGTGTCTTGCGCATCTCGGAGCCCCAAAATTATTTTCCGGGCTAGATGCAGCTAAAAATTATTTTTAATTTTAAATCTGGTGGAGCTTATTATAGATGGCCTAATAGGATCAGTGCTGCACACTGCTACAAAGCCCAAATTATTTTCCAGTCAAGATACAGATAAACATGATTAGTAATTTGAAAGCTTAAAACGTTTGGTAGGGTGATTTTAACCAATCATCAAGCTTTTACTCTCCCCAGGATGACACAGGGGTAGAAAAGTCGTTTCGGATCCATGATTTGTTCATCTTTATGAACGTGAGTCTGTCTACATTATCAGTGGAGAGCCGCGTGCGCTTATCTGTCAGCACACCACCAGCAGCGCTGAACACACGTTCAGACAGAACGCTGGCTGCGGGGCATGACAAGATCTCCAAGGCGTAAGTGGCTAGCTCCGGCCATTTATCCAGATTGGAAGCCCAAAAAGAGCAAGGGTCCAGTGACACAGTCGTGGCTTCAATGTTTACTTGGAGATACTCCTGTACCATCGTCTCTAGGCGTTGACTATGTGTCAGACTTCTTGTCTCCTGTGGCCTTGCAAAGGATGGGCTAAAAAAGTGGTGAAATGATTCCGCAAAATTGATGTTACCAGCAGATACTGTGGTTCTGTTACGGTTTGAGTGCTGAACACTTGACGGTCCCACGGTTGGCAAGTTGGAACTATGAGATTCACTACGTGCACCACTGGTATTTTGTGGAAAAGCACATGTAAGATTCTGCAACAGTCTCTGCTGATACTCCTGCATGCGTGCATCCCTTTCTATGGCAGGAATAATTTCTGCAAATTTACTTTTGTACCGGGGATCTAACAGTGTGGCAACCCAGTAGTCAGGATTATTTCTAATTCTCACAATTCGAGGGTCATGTTGCAGGTAGTGCAGCAAGAAGGCACTCATGTGTGTTGCGCATCCAGGAGCACCAAGTCCCTGTTGTGTTGGTGGCGAGGTAACAATCATGCTTCCTTCCTCTGTCCTCTCCCCCCAACCTCGCACAACAGAAATGTGATCAAGGTCTCCCTCATCTGATGAGTCTTCCATCAGTTCGTCCTCCACTTCTTCCTGGGCTCCTGCACCTTCCTCACTAGTTTGGCTGCTACCATGCGCCCTGGTAAAACCATCTCCCCCACCCTCACATGCCTGCCGCCTTGGTGCTGCCGACCTTCTGGACCTTGCAGATGTTAGCCCTTCCGCATACAACTCCTCCTCCTCTACTTCCTCCACCTCCTCTTGTGCCACCACCTGACTCCGAATTCTGTTTAACATGTGCTCCAGCATGTAAATCACCGGAATAGTCATGCTGATAATGGCATCGTCAGCACTAAACATCTTCGTCGCCATTTCAAAACTGTGCAGAAGGGTGCATAGGTCCCTGATCTGAGACCACTCCTCCAGCGTGATTTGCCCCACCTCTGAATCTCGTTGGCCCAGGCTATACGTCAGAACGTATTGCACCAGGGCTTGTCGGTGCTGCCACAGTCGCTGCAACATGTGCAGAGTTGAATTCCACCGGGTAGGCACATCGCATTTTAGCCGGTGAAGTGGCAGGCCCAACGACTTCTGTAGAGATGTAAGTCGCTGAGCTGCGGGATGCGAACGGCGGAAGTGAGCACACAGCGACCGTGCCCTCTGCAGAAGGCCATCTAGTCTGGGATAGTGGGCTAAAAATTGCTGGACAACCAGGTTCAACACGTGAGCCATACAAGGCACGTGTGTGACATTGCCCCGGCGAAGGGCCGCACCCAGGTTTGCAGCATTGTCGCACACGGCCTTCCCTGGTTTCAGGTCCAGTGGAGACAACCATTCATGAAATTGGTTCTCCAGAGCTGACCACAACTCCTCAGCTGTGTGACTCACATTTCCCAGACATTTCAATGTAAAAACCGCCTGATGACGTTGAGCCCTACTGCCAGCATAGTAAGGAGGTGTGCAGGATCCCTTCTGCGCAGTTAGAAAGCTTGTGGCATAACCAGACAGGCTTTGGGTGCAGGTGGAAGACCGAGAGGAGGTTGAGGAGGCAGAAGCAGTGGAGGAACTGTAGTGCCGGCGTCCCTGCCCTCTGCTAGGCAGGGACGCTGCTCCCCTCACCGCTCTGCCCCGTGCCCGGCGTCCCTCTCCCGCTCTGCTGTCAGCGCGCACTCCTTCCCGGCGTCCTCCTCCCGCTCTGCTCTCAGCGCGCGCCGTCCTAAGGAGTCCCCGGCCAATGGCCGGAGGACTTCATCATATATAAGGCACCTCCTCCAAAATGGAGGTGCCCGAGCAATGTTGTTTGCACCTGTGTCTCACCTGTGCTTCAGCCCTCAGGTCCCGTTGCCAGTTACCTGCCAGTTACCTGTCAGATTCCTGCCTGATTACTTGCTACCTGTCTGCTAGTCTGAGGTCCGACGGTCTGCCTTACTACTCCTGTCAGTCTGTCTAAGGACCAGCCTGCCCGCTCACCTGGGAGCGCACCTCAGCTACCTGCCTGCTTGCCTGAGGTCCGACGGTCTGCCTTACAACTCCGGTCAGTCTGTCTATGGACCAGCTTGCCCGCTCACCTGGGAGCGCTTCTCCGTTACCTGCCTGCTTGCCAGCCCGGAGGCTCCGCTGTCACGTGCTGTGACCACCAGCTACTCCAGACTCTTGCCCGCTCACCTGGGAGCGCTTCTCCGCTACCTGCCTGCTTGCCTGCCCGGAGGCTCCGCCGTCACGTGCTGTGACCACCAGCTATTCCTGAGACTCTCGCTTGCTCACCTGGGAGCACACATTCTTCATCTGCCTTGCTAGCCTACCTGGAGGTTCAGCCATCACAGGTCGTACCTACCCTTTATCCAGAGACTGCCCCGATCACTTGCCGTGTCCTCCTGCCCGTACACCCAGAGACTGTCCTGGTCACCTCCTGTGACTACCTGCCTGGTCGCCACCCGCTCCCTTACAAGGACCACCCCCTTGTATTGTAGCCCAGAGGTTCCGCCTCCCAGACCCGTTACAGTTTGCTCGGGCCATGGAACCCGGTGGCACCCAAGCTCCCTCGCTCTCGGACCTGTGTCATGAACTGTCCCGTCAAAGGTCCCAACAGGAGTCCATCCTGGGTCACCTGCGGAATGTCAATACTCGCCTGGACACTCTGACTGCTCCACCGACAACCTCCGCCAGTACCATGGTATCCTATCCCGGACCCCGGCTTTCTGCACCTCCTCGCTTCGGAGGCGACTCCGCCCAGGCTCGGGGCTTCATAAATCTGTGCACCCTGCACTTTGAACTTTTGTCCCACCAGTTTAACTCCGACCGAGCCAAAATTGCATTCATCATGTCCCATCTCACCGGGGAGGCCCTGGCCTGGCTAAATCCTCTATGGGAGAGAGGAGACCCCCTGGTGTCCAACTTGCCTGCTTTTCTCACGGCTTTCTGGAAAGTCTTCGACGAACCCGGACGGAAGACCTCATCCACATCATCTTTGCTACGCCTCCGTCAGGAAGGTCTCACCGTGGGCCAATATGCCATACGGTTCCGTACCCTTGCCTCGGAGCTGGCTTGGGATAACGACGCTCTGGTTTCCGTCTTCTGGGAGGGTCTGTCTAGCCGTATTAAAGATGAACTTGCCGGTCGGGACATTCCTACCACTCTCGATGACTTAATAACTCTTGCCACCCGGATTGACCTACGGTTCCAGGAGCGTGCCAGAGAGGTCACCCGTGAGAGGAGGTTACTACGTCTAGCTCCTACTTTTCAGAAACCCGTCACTCCTTCTGTCTCTAACCAGGTACACCCTCCTGAGCCTATGCAGGTCGACCAGACCAAGATGGTCAAGACCCGTCAGGACTTACGCCGTGCCGAGGGGACCTGCTTCTACTGTGGCAGTAAGGAGCACCGGATCCGTGCCTGCCCGGAGAGGTCGGGAAACGCCTGTGTCTAGGTTCGCTCAGAGAGGTCCACCTAGACAAGAATAAATCCTCTCCATCCCTGCTGTTGTCAGTTTCAATCGTCTACGGGGAGAACCGTTATTTCGAACTAGCCCAACTGGACTCTGGAGCAGCCGGGAATCTTATTTCACAGTCCCTGGTAGAGAAATACCGCATCCCCACCAAACTTCTGGCTGTACCCTTGTCTGTGGCTGCCGTGGATGGGGGGCTCTTACCACGCCCCATCCAACTCATCACCGAATCCATTACTCTGCAGGTGGGAATGCTGCATTCTGAAAGTATCTCCTTTCATGTTCTGCCTGGACTCTCTCACGCCCTCTTGCTAGGTCTGCCTTGGCTCCAGAAACATGCACCCGTGCTTGACTGGCAAACCGGAGAAGTCCTTCGCTGGGGACAAGACTGTCATAAGACCTGCCTGGTTCCCGTCCATCCCGTCCGTCCCTCTCCTACCCCAGCTAATCTACCTGGACTTCCGATTCCTTATTGGTCTTATGCTGATGTTTTTAATAAAAAGGAGGCAGAGACATTACCCCCTCATAGACCATACGACTGTCCCATCGACCTGTTACCCGGTACTACTCCTCCCCGTGGGCGTATTTATCCTTTATCCGCTGCTGAGACCCGGTCGATGTCCGAATATATAGAGGAGAATCTGGCCAGGGGATTCATCCGGAAATCTACCTCCCCGGCGGGAGCAGGCTTCTTTTTCGTCAAAAAGAAGGACGGCTCTCTCCGTCCCTGTATAGACTATAGAGGCCTAAATCAGATCACGGTGAAGAATAAGTACCCCCTTCCGCTCATTCCAGAATTATTTGATCGTCTGAGGGGGGCTAGAATCTTCACCAAACTAGACCTCCGTGGGGCGTACAACCTGGTTCGTATCCGTCAGGGGGATGAATGGAAGACGGCATTCAACACCCGGGACGGCCACTATGAATACCTGGTAATGCCCTTTGGTCTCTGTAACGCTCCCGCCGTCTTTCAAGAGTTGGTCAATGACATCTTCCGGGACCTTCTCTACTCCTGCGTAGTGGTGTACCTGGACGACATCTTGGTCTTCTCTCCGGATCTCCAGACTCACCGGAGGGACGTTCGTCAGGTCCTGCTCAGGCTCAGGCAGAATCACCTCTTCGCTAAATACGAGAAGTGCCTCTTTGAGCAGACCTCGCTTCCGTTTTTGGGCTACATTATTTCTCAGACCGGCCTACGAATGGATCCAGAGAAACTGTCTGCCATCGAGAAATGGCCCCGACCGGAGGGGTTGAAGGCCATTCAGCGGTTCCTGGGCTTCGCCAACTACTACCGCCTCTTCATACCACACTTCTCTTCCCGGACTGCCCCAATTTCCGCGCTCACCCATAAGGGTACTAATCCCAAAGAGTGGCCGCCCGAAGCAGAAGAAGCCTTTCTTTCCTTAAAACAGGCCTTCTCTTCCGCCCCGGTGCTGCATCGCCCGGACGGCAACAAGCAGTTCTTCCTGGAAGTGGACGCCTCCTCCTCTGGAGCTGGAGCGGTACTTACTCAAAAATCTTCTTCCGGGAGGATGGTAACTTGCGGCTTCTTCTCTAAACTCTTCTCCTCCTCAGAGCGCAATTATTCCATAGGAGATCGAGAGTTATTGGCCATCAAACTGGCATTGGAGGAGTGGCGTTACCTGCTTGAGGGGGCTCTTCACCCGGTAATAATTTACACTGACCACAAGAACTTGGCTTACCTCCAGCATGCCCAGAGACTTAACCCGCGCCAAGCCCGGTGGTCCTTGTTTTTTGCTCGTTTTGATTTTGTCCTTCATTTTCGCCCGGCTGACAAAAACGTCAAGGCGGACGCCTTGTCTCGATCCTTTCTGGTATCTGATCTCGAGGAAGATCCGAAACACATCATCGATCCCGCCAGAGTAATGCAGGTGGCTCCCGTGAGTCTAAATCGTCTCCCTCCCGGAAAGACGTTTGTATCAGTACCTGATCGGGAGAAGATCCTTCACTGGGGTCACTCGTCTAAACTGGCTGGCCACGCTGGCCAGAAGAAGACCCTCCAACTTATTTCCCGGCACTACTGGTGGCCTACCCTGCACAAGGATGTAATAGACTTTGTTTCTGCCTGTGTGTCCTGCGCCCGCAACAAGGTTCCGAGACATCTGCCAGCCGGTCGCCTCCTTCCGCTCCCAGTACCTGCTGCCCCCTGGCAGCATATTTCAATGGACTTCATAACTGACCTCCCACTCTCTGCCGGTTGTACGGTCATTTGGGTGGTCGCTGACCGCTTCTCCAAGATGGCTCATTTCGTTCCCCTGCCAGGCCTCCCGTCTGCACCCGAGCTAGCTAGAGACTTTATTCGTCACATCTTCCGTCTTCATGGCCTGCCCCTCCACATCGTGTCGGATCGTGGGGTACAGTTCACCTCACGCTTCTGGAGAGCCACTTGTAAACTACTAGACGTCACCCTGGACTTCTCTTCCGCTTACCACCCACAGTCCAATGGTCAAGTGGAGCGGATCAATCAGAACCTGACCAGTTACCTACGGCACTTCGTTAATGCCCACCATTCTGACTGGGTGGATCTCCTACCTTGGGCCGAGTTCTCTTACAATAATCACGAGAGCGAATCCTCCTCCAAATCCCCGTTTTTTGTAGTCTTTGGTCAGCATCCTCGGATTCCTTTTCCTGTCTCCACCTCGGTGGACAACCCGGCTGCGGAATCTCTCGTTAGCAAATTTTCCTCCATTTGGGAGAGTACCCGATCCGCACTCCTTCAGTCGTCCGAACGGATGAAAAGACACGCTGACAAAAAACGCCTGGATCCTCCTCAATTTCGTCCAGGAGATAAGGTCTGGCTCTCATCTAAATATGTTCGACTCAAGATACCTTCTTACAAGTTAGGGCCTCGGTTCATCGGACCTCTGGAGGTCACCAGTCAGATCAACCCGGTGGCCTATAAATTGAAACTCCCGGCCAACTTACGGATCCCTAACTCCTTCCATGTATCTCTCCTCAAACCTGTGGTACTTAACTCTTTTTCCAAGTCTACAGGTACGCCTCCTGCTCCGGTTTCTGCTGAGGACGAGTTTGAGGTAGAGAACATTCTTGCCACCAAAAGGGTAAGAGGAAAGACCTTTTTTCTGGTAGATTGGAAGGGGTTTGGTCCTGAGGAGAGAACGTGGGAGCCCCGGGAGAACATCCATGCCCCTCTCATCCTAGCTAAATTTCTGTCTGGCCTAAAAAAGGGGGGGCCTAAAGGGGGGGGTACTGTAGTGCCGGCGTCCCTGCCCTCTGCTAGGCAGGGACGCTGCTCCCCTCACCGCTCTGCCCCGTGCCCGGCGTCCCTCTCCCGCTCTGCTGTCAGCGCGCGCTCCTTCCCGGCGTCCTCCTCCCGCTCTGCTCTCAGCGCGTGCTCCTTCCCGGCCCCTGTGCTTAGGGCGTGCGCGCGCGCGCTCCCCTCCTCTTAAAGGGGCCGCGTGCGCCGTCCTAAGGAGTCCCCGGCCAATGGCCGGAGGACTTCATCATATATAAGGCACCTCCTCCAAAATGGAGGTGCCCGAGCAATGTTGTTTGCACCTGTGTCTCACCTGTGCTTCAGCCCTCAGGTCCCGTTGCCAGTTACCTGCCAGTTACCTGTCAGATTCCTGCCTGATTACTTGCTACCTGTCTGCTAGTCTGAGGTCCGACGGTCTGCCTTACTACTCCTGTCAGTCTGTCTAAGGACCAGCCTGCCCGCTCACCTGGGAGCGCACCTTAGCTACCTGCCTGCTTGCCTGAGGTCCGACGGTCTGCCTTACAACTCCGGTCAGTCTGTCTATGGACCAGCTTGCCCGCTCACCTGGGAGCGCTTCTCCGTTACCTGCCTGCTTGCCAGCCCGGAGGCTCCGCTGTCACGTGCTGTGACCACCAGCTACTCCAGACTCTTGCCCGCTCACCTGGGAGCGCTTCTCCGCTACCTGCCTGCTTGCCTGCCCGGAGGCTCCGCCGTCACGTGCTGTGACCACCAGCTATTCCTGAGACTCTCGCTTGCTCACCTGGGAGCACACATTCTTCATCTGCCTTGCTAGCCTACCTGGAGGTTCAGCCATCACAGGTCGTACCTACCCTTTATCCAGAGACTGCCCCGATCACTTGCCGTGTCCTCCTGCCCGTACACCCAGAGACTGTCCTGGTCACCTCCTGTGACTACCTGCCTGGTCGCCACCCGCTCCCTTACAAGGACCGCCCCCTTGTATTGTAGCCCAGAGGTTCCGCCTCCCAGACCCGTTACAGGAACTTTGACATAAAGAGGATTGACGCACAACTCGTGGGGACGGCAAGACTTGGACAGCAGCCCCTTGTCCTGCTGTCACCATAGTTACCCAGTGCCCAGTCAGCGACATGTAACGCCCCTGTCCATGCCTACTCGTCCAAGTGTCTGTGGTGAAATGCACCCTGTCACACACAGAGTTTCTCAAAGAAGCGGTGATGTTGTGTGCGACATGCTGGTGGAGCGCAGGCACACCTTTCTTTGAGAAGTAGTGCCGACTGGGCATCTGGTACTGGGGCACTGCGACGGACATAAGGTCTCGAAAATCCTCTGTGTCCACCAGGCGGAAAGGCAGCATTTCTGTAGCCAAGAGATTGCAGATGGTGAAATTCAACCTCTTAGCTTTCTCATGGCTAGGAGGAAATGGTCTTTTACTTGTCCACATCTGAGGGACCGAGGGCTGGCTATTGTGCTTAGACGGGGTTGATAAGGGAGTCCCCGGCAAACTGCCGGTCTGTGAGGAAGATGCAGGCGGACATGTTAGGTTGCCTTGATCCAAAGGTGGTGCTATCGATGTCGGACAGCGCTCAACACCAGCTGGTGTTACCACCTCCAAAGAAAATGATGACCTGCCAATCACGCTGGCTGTTGCGGGTAAAGAGGTGGCAGGTCTGCGCCCCAAAACAGGTGTGACTGCTGTCCCCCCAGTCACAGAGGATGAAGAGGCCGCGGATGCACAAGATATGGCAGACGGTGGTTGGCCCGGCCGGCTAGGCCGCATTGTAGCACACTGAGCTTCCCCCTGCAACTTATGCTTCATGTCCATGTGCCGGTTCATGCATGAAGTACTCAAACTATGTATTTTTTGGCCTCTACTTAGCTTTTGCTGACAAATGTTACAGATAACACGAGTTGGGTCATCTTTATCGATCTGAAAAAATGCCCAGGCTATGCAAGGCTTAGCACCCATGCGACCTGAAGAGCCACCACGACTTGTGGTGAGAGGCAGAGTTGTGTTTGAGGATGCAGTTGTTGACGTGCTTCCAGTACTACGTCTCTGTCCAGGAAGGCGCAACCTGACCTCGTCGTCACTAGCATCTTCCTCCACCTCCTCTGCTGAACTCATCTCTTGGCTGACTGTGGGTTGACAGTAAGTGGGATCTCCGACCTCATCATCATCACCCTGTGCGTTATCACACCCGTCGTCCTCAGAGCCAACCTGTTCCTGCCCTGACAAAAAACTAAAGTTGTCGCTCCAATCAGGTATTTGAGTCTTATCATCGTCTTCCTCATTGTCTCCACCAACAGGAGTTACAGTTTGGGAATGAGGGTCTACATTATGGTCAGAACCTTCTGCGTCTGGTCCTGGATCCGACTCATAAAGATTCTGGGCATCAGTGCAGATCATTTCCTCGTCTGGATTCACAGAAGCGCTGAAGTCGACCTCTGATTCCCAGGCTATAGTATGAGTAAACAGCTCTGCAGACTCAACCATCTGTTCTACCTCATACTCAGACGGGCAGCTGGAGATTTGGGAGCTGTGAGGAAGCAAGTGCGATTTGGGTGACACCTTTGAGGACTGGAGTATTTGTGATGTTGAAGTTGATGTGGAGGAGAGCCCACTTAAAGGAGCACTTGATATCCGTTGAAGCACCTGCTGTTTTTGTGCCTCATCTGGAATTTGTAGCGATTGGCGTGGCCGTAAGAAAGGGATCTTATCACATTGTCCGCTAACAGAAGTAGACATTTTAGTTTGGCTGGAAGATGGTCTTTCTTCTGCAGATGTTACTGTTGCTTTAACACCTACCCCACGGACACAACCTTTTTTCCCCTTCCCAACACGCCTATTCCTCTTTCCACCAGCAGCAGGCCTTTTTCCACTCATTTTGGTGGTTAACTAATTCACAACTCTGGAGTTGTTTGCACAAAAAAACAATGGATGGTAACCGAGCAGAGCTGAGTGGCCAAACTGTGATATTAGGCCAAAACTATTGGCTGGGTTAGATGCAGAAAAAAATTATTTTGAATTTGCAACCTGATGGAGGTCAGTATAGATGGACTAATACAACAAGTCCCACACACAGCTAGAAGCCCAAATATTTTTTCAGAGGTACTGTAGATGCAGATAAAAATTAGTTTTAATTTGCAACCTAATAGAGAAAGTCCGACACACTACTAGAAGGCCAAATATTTTTTCAGAGCTAGATGCAGAAAAAAATTATATTCAGTTTGCAACCTGATGGAGGTCAGTATAGATGGACTAATAGAGAAAGTCCGACACACTACTAGAAGGCCAAATATTTTTTCAGAGGTAGATGCAGAAAAAAATATATTCAGTTTGCAACCTGATGGAGGTCAGTATAGATGGATTAATAGAACAAGACCCACACACAGCTAGAAGCCCAATATTTTTTCAGAGGTAGATGCAGAAAAAAATATATTCAGTTTGCAACCTCATGGAGGTCAGTATAGATGGACTAATAGAACAAGTCCCACACACTGCTAGAAGCCCAAATATTTTTTCAGAGGTACTGTAGATGCAGATAAAAATTAGTTTTAATTTGCAACCTGATGGAGGTCAGTATAGATGGACTAATAGAGAAAGTCCGACACACTACTAGAAGGCCAAATATTTTTTCAGAGGTAGATGCAGAAAAAAATATATTCAGTTTGCAACCTGATGGAGGTCAGTATAGATGGATTAATAGAACAAGACCCACACACAGCTAGAAGCCCAATATTTTTTCAGAGGTAGATGCAGAAAAAAATATATTCAGTTTGCAACCTGATGGAGGTCAGTATAGATGGACTAATAGAACAAGTCCCACACACTGCTAGAAGCCCAAAATTTTTTTTCAGAGGTACTGTAGATGCAGATAAAAATTAGTTTTAATTTGCAACCTGATGGAGGTCAGTATAGATGGACTAATAGAGAAAGTCCGACACACTACTAGAAGGCCAAATATTTGTTCAGAGGTAGATGCAGAAAAAAATATATTCAGTTTGCAACCTGATGGAGGTCAGTATAGATGGATTAATAGAACAAGACCCACACACAGCTAGAAGCCCAATATTTTTTCAGAGGTAGATGCAGAAAAAAATATATTCAATTTGCAACCTGATGGAGGTCAGTATAGATGGACTAATACAAGTCCCACACACTGCTAGAAGCCCAAATATTTTTTCAGAGGTACTGTAGATGCAGATAAAAATTAGTTTTAATTTGCAACCTGATGGAGGTCAGTATAGATGGACTAATAGAGAAAGTCCGACACACTACTAGAAGGCCAAATATTTTTTCAGAGGTAGATGCAGAAAAAAATATATTCAGTTTGCAACCTGATGGAGGTCAGTATAGATGGACTAATAGAACAAGTCCCACACACTGCTAGAAGCCCAAATATTTTTTCAGAGGTACTGTAGATGCAGATAAAAATTAGTTTTAATTTGCAACCTGATGGAGGTCAGAATAGATGGACTAATACAAGTCCCGCACACAGCTAGAAGCCCAAATATTTTTTCAGAGGTACTGTAGATGCAGATAAAAATTATTTTTAATTTGCAACCTGATGGAGGTCAGTATAGATGGACTAATAGAGAAAGTCCGACACACTACTAGAAGGCCAAATATTTTTTCAGAGGTAGATGCAGAAAAAAATATATTCAGTTTGCAACCTGATGGAGGTCAGTATAGATGGACTAATAGAACAAGTCCCACACACTGCTAGAAGCCCAAATATTTTTTCAGAGGTACTGTAGATGCAGACAAAAATTAGTTTTAATTTGCAACCTGATGGAGGTCAGTATAGATGGACTAATAGAGAAAGTCCGACACCCTACTAGAAGGCCAAATATTTTTTCAGAGGTAGATGCAGAAAAAAATATATTCAGTTTGCAACCTGATGGAGGTCAGTATAGATGGACTAATAGAACAAGTCCCACACACTGCTAGAAGCCCAAATATTTTTTCAGAGGTACTGTAGATGCAGATAAAAATTAGTTTTAATTTGCAACCTGATGGAGGTCAGTATAGATGGACTAATACAAGTCCCGCACACAGCTAGAAGCCCAAATATTTTTTCAGAGGTACTGTAGATGCAGATAAAAATTATTTTTAATTTGCAACCTGATGGAGGTCAGTATAGATGGACTAATAGAGAAAGTCCGACACACTACTAGAAGGCCAAATATTTTTTCAGAGGTAGATGCAGAAAAAAATATATTCAGTTTGCAACCTGATGGAGGTCAGTATAGATGGACTAATAGAACAAGTCCCACACACTGCTAGAAGCCCAAATATTTTTTCAGAGGTACTGTAGATGCAGACAAAAATTAGTTTTAATTTGCAACCTGATGGAGGTCAGTATAGATGGACTAATAGAGAAAGTCCGACACACTACTAGAAGGCCAAATATTTTTTCAGAGGTAGATGCAGAAAAAAATATATTCAGTTTGCAACCTGATGGAGGTCAGTATAGATGGACTAATAGAACAAGTCCCACACACTGCTAGAAGCCCAAATATTTTTTCAGAGGTACTGTAGATGCAGATAAAAATTTGTTTTAATTTGCAACCTGATGGAGGTCAGTATAGATGGACTAATAGAATGATGCTATGCCCAAAAGATTTTACTTCACTAGGTGCAGTAAAAAAATTGATATTCTATACACAGGTGGTATATCTTGCAACACAGATAGGCTACTCCACTGACTAACACACTCTGCAATAGGCCGAAAAGGATTAGCTTTGCTAGATTCAGCCAAATGCTGTGAAAAAAACTTGCACAGCACTGGCACAGACCTGCCTGGCAAAAACTGATAGGAACCCATGTAACCTAGTCCTGAAAAGGACTCCAATTACAATTAGTCTTTACTCCCACAACCTATCTATTTAAGAGCACAGACCTCCCTGATAAAAGTCGTAGGAAATGCTGTAACCTAGTCCTTAAAAGGTCTGCAATCACAACTATTCCCTACTCCCAAGCTATCTGTATATTTGTGCGAAAATTGGCTTGAAATTAACAAGGTATAGCGCACACAGCAACAGCGGTGCCGTCTAACACGCAGCTGCAGCAGTGAGAAAATGGTGGCGACGGGGAAAATGGCTTGGTCTTATAGGGCAAGGACATGTGACATACACTGCCAATGACACATGCCCTTGCTTGTGTGAAAAAAAGCACTTCGCTCCGTGTGTGCGCTGCTGATAGGCTGACAGATTGCACCTCCCCACTGTAAATGCGGGAAAGAGAAAAAAAAATGGAGATCTTCATTGTTCCTGCAGAGATACATCCCCTGACCCTCCTCCCACCCCGCTGTACACTCAAACTGCGTATTAACATTAATTTTCATCATTACTGAGAAAAAATCCAGTTATGATTTTGGTGCACGAACAGTTATCGAACATAACCTCGAACAGCCGAATTTTTCTCAAATTGTTTGTGTTCGCCGAACGGCTCGAACACCGCCCAAAACAGCTCGAATTTGAGATTGGCGAACAGTTCGAGTAGAACAACGCTCATCTCTATTCCTAGCAGCTATTTTACCATGAAGGCCTGCTGCACAAAGTCTCCTCTTAACAGTTGTTGAAGAGATGTGTCTGCTGCTAGAACTCTGTGTGGCATTGACTTGGTCTCTAATCTGAGCTGCTGTTAACCTGCAATTTCTGAGGCTGGTGACTCAGATAAACTTATCCTCAGAAGGAGAGGTGACTCTTGGTCTTCCTTTCCTGGGGCGGTCCTCATGTGAGCCAATTTCTTTGTAGCACTTGATGGTTTTTGCAAGTGCACTTGGGGACACTTTCAAAGTTTTCCCAATTTTTCGGACTGACTGAGCTTCATTTCTTAAAGTAATGATGGCCACTCATTTTTCTTTACTTAGAATTAGTATTATGACAAGAAAAAAGCAGCTAACAGTCTATTCAGTAGGACTATCAGCTGTGTATCCACCTGACTTCTGCACAACACAAATGATGGTCCCAACCCCGTTTATAAGGCAAGAAATCCCACTTATTAAACCTGACAGGGCACATCTGTGAAGTGAAAACCATTTCCGGTGACTACCTCTTGAAGCTCATCAAGAGAATGCCAAGAGTGTGCAAAGCAGTCATCAAAGCAAAAGGTGGCTACTTTGAAGAACCTAGAATATAAGACATATTTTCAGTTGTTTCACACTTTTTTTGTTAGGTATATAATTCCACATGTGTTAATTCATAGTTTTGATGCCTTCAGTGTGAATGTACAATTTTCAAAGTCATGAAAACACAGAAAAATCTTTAAATGAGAAGGTGTGTCCAAACTTTTGGTCTGTACTGTATATATATGTATATATTATATATTTCATATTTTTCGGACTATAAAAGACGCACTTTTTTCCTCCAAAATTTTTCCAGATGCAGGAAAGCAACCCCAGAACATAACAGAGCCTCCTCCATGTTTCACAGTAGGGACAGTGCTCTTTTCTTGATATGCTTCATTTTTCGGTCTGTGAACATAGAGCTGATGTGCCTTGCCAAAAACTTCCATTTTTGCCTCATCTGTCCATAGGACATTCTCCCAGAAGCTTTGTGGCTTGTCAACGTGTAGTTTGGCAAATTCCAGTCTGGCTTTTTTATGAATTTTTTTTTTACCAACAATGGTGTTCTCCTTGGTCATCTCCCACGAAGTCCACTTTGGATCAAACAACTACGGACGGTGTGCTCTGACACTGATGTTCCTTGAGCTTGAAGTTCACCTTTAATCTCTTTAGAAGTTATCCTGGGCTCTTTAATTACCATTCGTATTATCCATCTCTGATATGTCATCAATTTTCCTCCTGCGGCCACGTCCAGGGAGGTTAGCTACAGTCCCATGGATCATAAAATTTCTGAATAATATGTGCAACTGTAGTCACAGGAACATCAATCTGCTTGTAGATGATCTTATAACCTTTACCTTTAACATGCTTGTCTATCATTTTCTTTCTAGTCTCCTGAGACAACTCTTTCCTTTGCTTCCTCTGGTCCATGTTGAGTGTGGTACACACCGTGTCACCAAACAGCACAGTGAGTATCTGTAGCCCTATATACAGGCACACTGACTGATTACAAGATTGTAGACACCTGTGATGCTAATTAGTGGACACAACTTGATTTAACATGTCTCTTTTTTCATATTATTTTCAGGGGTACCATCATTTCTGTCCAGGCCGATTTCATGAGTTTAATTTTTTTAAAAATTCTGTGGAAGCAGGGTTGAAAAGCAATGTCTAACTTTCATAGATTTTTAATTTATTATTACTTTTGTCAGTTTCAAGTTATTTCTGTGACCATTGTGGGTTTTTCTTTCATTCAACGAGGGGTACCAACAATTTTGACCACGTGTGTGTGTATATATATATATATATCTCCACACATACATACACACACACACACACACATATAGCGTATGTATTTCTTCTTTTAGTGGATGTAAACAATTCCTAAACCTGCTCACACATTTGAAGTCTCTCTAAAAATGCTTTAAAGGGGTTGTCCATCCTTAGTACAAGTATGCTGTCAGAGTGTGGTCATGCACGTCTAGTCGGCACGTGACCGCATGTATGCAAATCACATAGTTGCAGTCATACACCCACCACCAGAGAATCCATGCAGGGTGCTCGCTGAGAGGATTCACAATTCTACAGTAACATAGGCTACAAGTCTGCATTCATTCTAAGGCCAGACAACCTGTTTAAATAACCTCTCCAGAGAGAAAGAGGACAAGGACTCTAGTGCCACCTACTGGATGTACCAATCCCAAACGTCAATATTGAGCCTTTAACATTGTCACATGGATAAGAAGCCAAACTAGACACATGTTTCATGGTGTTTGATCCTCATCAGTGCAAAGCAAGAGAACTGGTGAGTAGATGGCACTAGAGTTCTAGTCCTTTTCCTCTATTTGCACATTTAAATTGCAAGAGAATCATTGCATGGCCTGGAAGTCTCCTTACGACAATGTGGCGCTCTCCACAGAGAAACCTTACCTCTTAAAAAGCTGTTTAAGATGAACATGTATTCCTAGTATCTGTTAGGGTTCAGCTATAATCAGTGACTCCAGCTGTGCTGCACTGTGTATTGGGTCTTTAGGTAGTAACCTAATGTCCTATGATGGGCATAGCTTGCTGCTCTATACCTAATCCAAGAAACTCAACGGGGACTTGTCGTCAGTAGGTTTTCACCTCCAACTGTAAAGTAGCTGTAAAGACCCAATACACAACTTTGTCGTAGAGAAGCGATTTCCCTTCACATTTTCTATACTAATGAGCTACAAGTAGAGCGGGGCAGTCCATGCACAGTACGGTCCTGATGAAGAAGGCTGTCAGTATCTGGCATTAGCTGATTAGCTTGCAGACAGGGCTAGACATTGACAGTCTTCTTCACCAAGACAACCCATCGGGAGGGGAAAATGGGCAACTTAGACAAGAGTGACCTGTCAGTCAATGACACAGGCAGGTGGAGACAGAGGGGAGATGAAAGTGTAGTTTCAGCCCCGTTTCACTAGCGGCTCATTTGCAAAATACAGATGTGCAAAGAACTTCTAAAAAAAAAGTGGTAAAAAAAGACAAATAGACCACTGTGTAATATAATTTATAATTATTATACAATTACTAAATAACAAAACTGATCACATGTGGTAATAAAAAATGTAAAAATAATGAATTTAAGTATATTGACTAATAAAGACTTGTCAGTGCGGTGGTTTATGTCCTTCACAATAGTTTAGGAATGAATGTCCATGTCATTTTACACTGATTTCATGTTCTTTAATTACATACGATAATACTGTGCAAAACAATTAGGCAGAAGTGGAAAAATATTGCAAAATAAGAATGCATTCAAAAATAGAAGTGTTAATTATGCAGTGTTAATTCATAAAAAAACTAAGTGAATGAACAAAAGAAAAAGCGGAATCAAGTCAATATTTGGTGTGACCGCCCTTTGCTTTTAAAACAGCATCAATTCATCCAGGCACACTTGCAAAAAGTCAGGGATTTTCTAGGATTATAGTCAGGTGTATGAGTAACCAATTATACCAAACAGGTGATACCGCTCATCATGCAAGTTGAAATACAGTCATTGACTGAAGCAGAAATAGCTGTGTAGGTAGCTTAAAGAAGGTGAGTTTGTGGAAAACCGTTTTAGATCACAGATCATATACTATGTCAATATTGAGCACAGCAGCAAGACACGAGGTAGTTATCCTGCATCAGAAGAGGTGACTGCAGACTTGTGAATCCAAACGATTCGCGCACTGTGAATGCCAGTGCCTGGTGGTCATGGGACCACAAGTATGCAATTTGCATACTCCCGGCTACATTTTGACTATACGCATCTGGCCTTGCTCTATACACTGGCCGCGGCCTCCCTCAATGCAAACTAGTTGGCATGTGACCGCATGTATGCAAGTCACAGTGACTGAAGACTTGTGTAACGGGTCTGGGAGGTGGAACCACTGAGCAACTATACAAAGGGGCAGTCCTTGTAAGGAAGCGGGTGACACCCAGGGAAGGCGGGCAGGCAATCACGGCTAGTGACGGGGACAGTCTCTGGGTAAGAGGGCAGGAGGTCACGGCAAGTGACGGGGACAGTCTCTTGACAGGCGGGTAGTCACGGCAAGTGATGGCTAAGCCTCCAGGTAGGCTAACAGGCAGGTAGCAGGTGGACGCTCCCAGGTGAGCGGGCAAGAGTCTCTGGACGGGCAGGTGGTCACAGCACGTGACGGCAGAGCCTCCAGGTAGGCTAGCAAGCAGGTAGCAGGTGAGCGCTCCCAGGTGAGCGGGCAGACGGATCCATAGACAGACTGGCAGGGCTGGTAGGCAGACTGTCGGACCGCAGGAATGTCAGCAGATAGACACGTATCAGGCAAGTATCAAACAGGAAACTGGCAGGTAACTGGCAGGTATCTGGTAACGGGACCTGAGGGCTGAAGCAGAGTGATAGGCTATGCAACAACATTGCTGGGGCACCTCCATTATGGAGTAGGTGCCTTATATATGGAGAGGTCCTCCGGCCATTGGCCGGGGACTCCTTAGGACGGTGCGCGCGGCCCCTTTAAGAGAGGGGGAGCGCGCACGCGCCCTAAGCACAGTGGCCGGGAAGGAGCGCGCGCTGCCAGCAGAGCGGGAGGAAGAGGTGAGGGGAACAGCGTCCCTGCCTAGCAAGAGGCAGGGACGCCGACGCTACAACTTGCACCTAAGGTTGGACAACCATTTTAAAGGCCAACTTCACACAGACATTAAACGGCTGTATTTTAGAATCCATATTACAACTAAAAAATCAGCAGCAGTTTGTGGGGTTTTCCAGTTTAAGGTAAATAAAGCTTAAATTATTACTATCATGTTATCCAAATCCAGAGGCTGAAAACTCATTAAAGGGGTAGTCTCATGTTATTAAATTGCTTTAAATTAGTTAGACAGCATAAACAATGGCAAGTTTTCAATTGACTTTTCTATCTGCCGTCATTCTCCTGCAATGAGAACTTTTATCTTACAGAATGTACATCTGGCTTCCAAGGAGCTTAACCACCAGACCCTTGCTGAGTATTTGCAGTAGTTAAATTTCAGAAGGGGAGTTAACTCAAGAGATACCAGCCAGCTCTCTCCAGCACATTGATTTCTATACAGCAGTTAGCTGCTCACCTCCCTCCCCTTCAGCACCTGACAGGGTTATCAGTCCAGCAAAATTTCAATCACCAGTATCCCCCCAAATCAGCAGTTTTTTTAATCACTGCTCTCACTTTCTTGAGCCATGTACAGTGGTGGCCAAAAGAATTGGCACCCCTGCAATTCTGTCAGATAATACTCAGTTTCTTCCTGAAAATGATAGCAATTACAAATTCTTTGGTATTATTATCTTCATTTAATTTGCTTGCAAGGAAAAACCACAAAAGAGAATGAAGCAAAAATCAAATCATTGATCATTTCACACAAAACTCCAAAAATGGGCCAGACAAAAGTATTGGCACCCTCAGCCTAATACTTGGTTGCACAACCTTTAGCCAAAATAACTGCGAACAACCGCTTCCGGTAACCATCAATGAGTTTCTTACAATGCTCTGCTGGAATTGTAGACCAATCTTCTTTGGCAAACTGCTCCAGGTCCCTGATATTTGAAGGGTGCCTTCTCCAAACTGCCATTTTGAGATCTCTCCACAGGTGTTCTATGGGATTCAGGTCTGGACTCATTGCTGGCCACCTTAGAAATCTCCAGTGCTTTCTCTCAAACCATTTTATAGTGCTTTTGGAAGTGTGCTTTGGGTCATTGTCCTGCTGGAAGACCCATGACCTCTGAGGGAGACCCAGCTTTCTCACACTGGGCAGTACATTATGCTGCAAAATTTGTTGGTAGTCTTCAGACTTCATAATGCCATGCACACGGTCAAGCAGTGCAGTGCCAGAGGCAGCAAAGCAACCCCAAAACATCAGGGAACCTCCGCCATGTTTGACTGTAGGGACCGTGTTCTTTTCATTGAATGCCTCTTTTTTTTTCCTGTACACTCTATGTTGATGCTTTTTCCCAAAAAGCTCTACTTTTGTCTCATCTGACCAGAGAACAATCTTCCAAAACGTTTTAGGCTTTCTCAGGTAAGTTTTGGAAAACTCCAGCCTGGCTTTTTTATGTCTCGGGGTAAGAAGTGGGGTCTTCCTGGGTATCCTACCATACAGTCCCTTTTCATTCAGACGCCGACGGATAGTACGGGTGGTCACTGTTGTACCCTCGGACTGCAGGGCAGCTTGAACTTGTTTGGATGTTAGTCGAGGTTCTTTATCGACCATCCGCACAATCTTGCGTTGAAATCTCTCGTCAATTTTTCTTTTCCGTCCACATCTAGGGAGGTTAGCCACAGTGCCTTGGGCTTTAAACTTCTTGATGATACTGCGCACAGAAGACACAGGAACATTCAGGTCTTTGGAGATGGACTTGTAGCCTTGAGATTGCTCATGCTTCCTCACAATTTGGTTTCTCAAGTCCTCAGACAGTTCTTTGGTCTTCTTTCTTTTCTCCATGCTCAATGTGGTACACACAAGGACAAAGGACAGAGGTTGAGTCAACTTTAATCCATGTTAACTGGCAGCAAGTATGATTTAGTTATTGCCAACACCTGTTAGGTTCCACAGGTAAGTTACAGGTGCTGTTAATTACACGAATTACAGAAGCATCACATGATTTTTCAAACAGTGCCAATACTTTTGTCCACCCCCTTTTTTAGGTTTGGTGTGGAATTGTATCCAATTTGGCTTTAGGACAATTCTTTTTGTGTTTTTTCATTGAAGACAAATTAAATGAAGATAATAATACCAAAGAACTTGTGATTGCAATCATTTTCAGGAAGAAACTGAGTATTATCTGACAGAATTGCAGGGGTGCCAATACTTTTAGCCACCACTGTAATTGTTCAAATGCACCTTATGTCTAAGTGCAAATATAGTGATAAGAGTAAAGAGGAAGAACAAACACTGACAGAGCATTAATGTGTTGTAGCAGGACGAAGACCCTGGCTAGAACTGTCACTCAACATGGAGCACCCACCCCTCCCCCAAGCAACAAGAAAGCACAGAAACTGCAGAGCTGTGAGCTGCTCTGGAGAAAACATGATAGTTCCCCTTTAAGGAATAAGATTTCCATTTGCTAACAGCAAGCAGAGATCTTGTAAAACAGCAATGAATAAAAACAAATACAATTAGGGAGTTACAGTTTGTTTCATTAGAGTTTACAATGAAAACGTTTTTTAGTGACAAAGGGGACCCTCCCTTCATGTTATGGCCCATTAGAATAGTGTGAGACCCCTCTTGTCAGAAGTGGGATTTCAAGCAATGAAGATTCCAGTCAGTGCAAGAAATATGATAAGTAGAGACACGATGCAACTCCCATAAGAAACGGGAAAGGATTCTTCATTCAGTATGTGCACACATCATCATTACACTGTGGGGAGAAACAAGAAGGTGATGTCAAAATGGCTACACACGCACTATAATTCACTTCTTCTAGAGACCGCATCAAAATGAATATTTTATACAGAATCTAAGACAGAATTAATGACTTGAAGTCCACGCAGGAGAAGTCACATTAAAGTAGCTCTGCCAAAATGGCCGCAGCTGGTGTGGCACTGGGCATGGCTATGCCCACCCATCAAATTCACAAAAAGTGCTGACATTTTTAAGCCAGAAATGCCAATCCAGACCGAGACTGGATGAAGCTTTCCTGGCGAGGTGCAGGCCACAGAGGAGATGCTCCAAATTCATTAAGTGGCGTGCACCTTTTAAGGGGTTATACCAGACTATTTTATTTTTTAATATGAGTTTCAAAACTAACAGGCAGGTAATTACTACCAGAGGAAACTACCTGCCTCTTCTACTCGTACACGGCGCCGGCTCAGAGCGGCCACTAACCGCTCATGCCAGTGATTCAGCTGCTCCACTTAAGAGTTGATGGAGTGTGACTGCCAATGTCATAATGACTGACACCTAGCTCCCTGCAGTTAGGCAGCGGGGAGCCGGCTGTCAGTCAGCATGAAATTGGCAGTCACGCCCTGTCAACAGAGCAGAGCGGAAGCCGTAGAATTTCCTGCAGAAGCGGTCTGTGTTGGCAGAGATCGGCGCAACTACTTACCTGTTAGTTCTTAGGCCTGTACTAAAAAAATTTTTAAAAATAGTCCTGGATAACCCCTTTAATGAATTGGCACAACGTACACCAGCGAGCCCTTCATTAAAAACTTTAATGCACAAAGTCAGTCTTAATACATCAACTTCAAATCAACCTATTGTAGAAGATTTGGAGCTCTGTTTCAGAGCACCCCGTGCTGTAGGGATAGTCTTGTAGATTAAATTAATCTTGAAGCTAGAAATTATATGGAAGTAAAAGGCGAAAATTCACTTTAAAGTAAGGGGAGTAGAAAAAGGTAGAATAGAGCAGTCCACTAACAGGTCCTGCTCCATATGAGTTACCTGAGGGCGCTGTCCTTCAGTCACATTTGCAGAAATTCCCAGAGTTTTCACTAAGGTTTCTAGAGAAATGTGGTCCCCAGGGGAATCTTGTACAAAATGAAGCAAAACTTTTTCTCCTCCTTGTAAAAAAAAAAAAACAAAAAAACAAAAAAGGGGGATAGAGCAAGTTAAACAGTTTAATTTCAGCTAAATAATAAAAAAAAATAGCAGTGATGGATATCTCCTATTAAAACATACTGAGCTGTAGTTTCATAAGAGTTGGGGAGCCACACGCTGTGGACCCCCAGCTCTATGGGTTTATGACAGGTTTTACCCTTCTTCCTCACTATCTTCGCCTGATAAGCTCCATCCTGCCATTTTGTGGTTGTTTTAGATAAAGTCTTACAATTCTAATTTGTGAACAATTCATATAAAATCCTTTTACCTTTAGTGACAATCAACATCCCCCCACTCTGCAGGAGATCTCCACTGAAGCTTCCTTGCACCCCATCTGCATTTGCCTGTAAAATGTAAGGTAATTGAAATAAAGTCTAACTTAGGTAAACACTATCATCTGTCAAGAAAAACTCATTATTATTATAGCGCCATTCATTCCATGGAGCTTTACATGTGAAAGGGATATACATACAGTAGCACAAACAATTACAGTAAATTTTGAACAATACAAGCCGGAGGCTGGTACAGGAGGAGCGAGGACCCTGCCCACCAGGGCTCACAATGTACAGGGATTTATACTCTATGGCACATATCTCAAACTCTGGTCAGCAGGGCAACTATATTTAGCCCACAACGCCAGGCAGGCCACCCGCCCGGCATCGCACTTTCAACTGTATCAGCATCCTAGATGCCGACAAAATTGAAAGCAATGATGGAAGGAGTTTCTGCTGACGCTCCCTCTCCCATCATTCTCCCTCTACATCTGACGTTTCAGCGCAGCGGGCGCGATGATGTCATTACAACGCACCCACTGTTCCAAGCAGTGCAAAGGATCAGAAGATGCACTGCAGAGACTGGAGCAGGGGGAAGTGGAATGAGGAGAAGGGAGTATTTTTTTTTGTTTAATGTGGGGCCTATTATACTCTACAGAGGATCATGTGGGGCCAGCTATGCAGGGCCCATTACTCCGTACAGAGCGCTATGCGGGGCCCATTACTCTGTGTGAGCAATCATACTGTGATGGGGTCACCATAATATGGAGGAATTCACTGTGGAGGTATCTTACTGTGTTTGGGAGTGGGGGGGCACTTGTTTGCATTAGACTTTATGATCTGTATTATTCAAGGCTTTTAACCTTTGTTATTACATATTTAAATTAGGCCATATGCTTTCTACAGCTCTTACATAACATATTCCAAATATTTTATTCTAAGATCTATTACTTAAAATTTACTTTGTTTGTAGGACAACTACTTTAATGCTAGTTTCACATGTCTGTCCGTATATTTCCGGTAGTGGAGATATCCATGTCCGTGTGTGTCACACGTGTGGCAACCGTGTGCCGCATCAAGAGCACACGTACCGGCGCTTGGGAATCAGTGTACAGTTAGTGCTATTCCCAAATGCAGGGTGCTGAACACTGCCCTCATTATTGTCCCCCGCAGGCACTGTGATCGGCACCAGCAGGGACACAATGGAGAGTAGTATTCTGCTCCCGAAGTGTCCACCTGTAAAAATAAGAATAAAATACAAAATCCTTATACTCACTTGTCCTAAGTGTCCCTGGCTGTAATCCATACGACCGCTGAGGCCGAGGAGAATGAGCCGCTGTCGTGAGCGGGCCCCAGAGCTCTGCTGAGCTCAGGAGCAATGTCCGTCTCTCACTAAGCACAGCTCCAGGACCCGCACATTCTGCCCGTCTCCTCTACTGATGAGTTGCATGGATTACAGCATACACGGGAACACTTAGGACAGGTGAGTATAAGGATTTTTAATTTTATTTTTACAGGTGGACACTGCGGGAGCAGACCCTACTACTCTCATTGTCCCTGCTGGTGCTGATCGCAGCGCCGGCAGGAAACCATGAAGAGTACAGAATTCAGCACCCGGCACTTGGGAACAGGGCTAACTGTACACTGATTCCCATGCGCCGGTACGTGTCACAATGATGGCATCCGTGTTAGGCACGTGTTTACACGGACCCATTGACTTGAATGGATCCGTGTTATCCGTGCTGTCGTTCAAAAAACGGACATGTGAGCTTGTGGAGCACACAGACACATGGTTTGTGGAAACACACTGACATGTGCACAGACCCACAGATTTGAATGGGTCTACATGTGCCAGTGTCTCCGGTACGTGTGGAAACTCAGCACACGTACCGGAAATACTGATGTGTGAAAGAGCCCCAAGTCAGTTTCCATATGACAAGGTTCATGGTTATATTTGAGAAGGAAAAACTTCCTCAATTGGACCTTTTTTTATTTTTTTTAAATAAAGATCAAGGTTGGCCTAGGATGTGAAGCTGTTCATTTTGACCTGTGACTGTAATGATATGGTAATTAGCCTGTATTATTGTTACATTATCCACTCTACCTTGGTACACTATTTGCACTCTAATCATGTTTAGCTTTACTTGTTAAGTGTGCGCTGTGTACACATCATCTAATCTGTTTCTAATCCTTTGCTAACACCCTGTATCCTGAGCAAATTCTTGTGCAGAATTGCTTATCCTATTTAATAATGTGAGCGCTTGGGGATATGGACACCTTATGGCTGCGTGCCCACTATGTGTTTTTCAAGTGTTTTTGCTGCAGAATTTCCGCAGTGAAAACGCTTAAAAAACACTTGGTAATACGTGCTCCATGGTCCCCAATGATAATCCGCATGTGCTGGGCACATGCTGCGGAAATTTCCGCTGCGGATTATCATTGCGGAAAAATACGCAGCATGTCCATTAATTTTGCGGACAAGCAGCGTAATTGCTGCCATTGACTTGCATTGAAACGTATAATATCCGTGTTAGTACATTTGCACACACGGATATTATGCGTTTCAATGTGCGGATGGTACCCAGGTCTGGAGGAGAGGAGACTCTCATCCAGACCCAGGTACCATAGAACCTGTTAAAAAAAGAATTTAAAATAAAAAATAAAGATTATACTTACCTTCTGATGTCCTCCCGGTGTTTTCTCCCCTCTGTCTGGTCTGCTGTATGGGTCGCGGTGTTGTGAAGGACCTGCCATGATGCCATTGAGTCATGTGACCTGACACATGACTCAATGACGCCACCGCAGGTCCTTCACAACACCGCGAGCCGCCCAAGACACTGGACAGAGGGGAGAAAACACTGGGAGGACATCGAAAGGCAAGTATAAAATTTTTTACCATTTTTATTCTTTTTTTTTAACTAACTTGGTCACACTACTATAAATCCATGCCGGTTGCATGGATTTATATAGTGTGAACAAGTTGTCAAGCACTTTCCAAGTGATGCTAAAATCGCTTGGAAAAGCTCTTGATAACCCGCATGCAGAAATGCATGCAAAAATGCTTGACAAATACAGTACAGACCAAAAGTTTGGACACACCTTCTCATTTAAAGATTTTTCTGTATTTTCATGACTATGAAAATTGTACATTCACACTGAAGGCATCAATACAATGAATTAACACATGAGGAATTATATACTTAACAAGAAAGTGTGAAACAACTGAAAATATGTCTTATATTCTAGGTTCTTCAAAGTAGCCACCTTTTGCTTTGATGACTGCTTTGCACACTCTTGGCATTCTCTTGATGAGCTTCAAGAGGTAGTCACCGGAAATGGTTTTCACTTCACAGGTGTGCCCTGTCAGGTTTAATAAGTGGGATTTCTTGCCTTATAAATGGGGTTGGGACCATCAGTTGTGTTGTGCAGAAGTCAGGTGGATACACAACCGATAGTCCTACTGAATAGACTGTTAGAATTTGTATTATGGCAAGAAAAAAGCAGCTAAGTAAAGAAAAACGAGTGGCCATCATTACTTTAAGAAATGAAGGTCAGTCAGTGCGAAAAATTGGGAAAACTTTGAAAGTGTCCCCAAGGGCAGTTGCAAAAACCATCAAGCGCTACAAAGAAACTGGCTCACACGAGGACCGCCCCAGGAAAGGAAGACCAAGAGTCACCTCTGCTTCTGAGGATAAGTTTATCCGAGTCACCAGCATCAGAAATCTCAGGTTAACAGCAGCTCAGATTAGAGACCAGGTCAATGCCACACAGAGTTCTAGCAGCAGACACATCTCTTCAACAACTGTTAAGAGGAGACTTTGTGCAGCAGGCCTTCATGGTAAAATAGCTGCTAGGAAACCACTGCTAAGGACAGGCAACAAGCAGAAGAGACTTGTTTGGGATAAAGAACACAAGGAATGGACATTAGACCAGTGGAAATCTGTGCTTTGGTCTGATGATTCCAAATTTGAGATCTTTGGTTCAAACCACCGTGTCTTTGTGCAACGCAGAAAAGGTGAATGGATAGACACTACATGCCTGGTTCCCACCGTGAAGCATGGAGGAGGTGTGATGGTGTGGGGGTGCTTTGCTGGTGACACTGTTGGGAATTTATTCAAAATTGAAGGCATACTGAACCAGCATGGCTACCACAGCGTCTTGCAGCGGCATGCTATTCCATCCGGTTTGCGTTTAGTTGGACCATCATTTATTTTTCAACAGGACAATGACCCCAAACACACCTCCAGGCTGTGTAAGGGCTACTTGTCCAAGAAGGAGAGTGATGGGGTGCTATACCAGATGACCTGGCCTCCACAGTCACCAGACCTGAACCCAATCGAGATGGTTTGGGGTGAGCTGGACCGCAGAGTGAAGGCAAAAGGGCCAACAAGTGCTAAGCATCTCCGGGAACTCCTTCAAGATTGTTGGAAGACCATTTCCGGTGACTACCTCTTGAACTCATCAAGAGAATGCCAAGAGTGTGCAAAGCAGTCAAAGCAAAAGGTGTCTACTTTGAAGAACCTAGAATATAAGACATATTTTCAGTTGCTTCACACTTTTTTGTTAAGTATATAATTCCACATGTGTTAATTCATCGTTTTGATGCCTTCAGTGTGAATGTACAATTTCCATAGTCAAGAAAATACAGAAAAATCTTTAAATGAGAAGGTGTTTCCAAACTTTTGGTCTATACTGTATATATTTTCTGCATAAGTATATTCTCACCTTGGTGACAATATCTCGAACCTTTTTCCCAAGAGCTGCAGGAACTATAGAAAGAGCATTATACCTACAATGAGAAATAAACATAAGTGAACCCTCAGTATATTGCATAGAAAAAGATTCCCTAATATAGTGCTCCTAGCAGAAGTTTATGTGGCCACGGGTATTTTAAGGCTGAGTTCACACGATGCGTTTTTCATGCGTTTCTGCGGCGTTTTTGCAGTTGCGTAAACGCCGCGGAAACGCATGAAAAACGCATGGTAGAAGGGCAGCAATGTTCCCCAATGGAAATCCGCATGTGCTGTGCCCATGATGCGGATTTTTCCGCAGCGTAAACGCTGCGGTCAAAAATCCGCAGCATGTCAATTAATTTTGCGGAAACGCTGCTCTTTTGCCGCCATTGACTTGCATTAGACCGCATGGAATCCGCATCATTGTATATGTTGATGCGCTTTTCATGCGGTCTAATGTGCGGATGGTACCCGGGTGTGGATGAGAGGACTCTCATCCAGACCCAGGTACCATTAAAAAAAAAGAATAAAATAAAAAATATTTATATTCTCACCTTCTGACGGCCCGCGCTGCGTCCTGCCGGCTTCCCGGGCACTTCGCGGTTGAATGAAGAAGGACCTTCGCTGACGTCAGAGTCATGTGACGGGTCACGTGACGCTGACGTCGGAAGGTCCTACAGTCTTCACTGCCGGCAGCCGGGACCGATGAAGCAGGACACCGGGGGCCATCAGAGGGTAACGTATAGATTTATTTTTTATTTTTTGACATCACACACTATATAAATCCATGCCGGTTGCATGGATTTATATAGTGTGAAGTTGACAAGCACTTTCCAAGTGATGCTAAAATCGCTTGGGAAGCGCTTGTCAACCCGCATGCGGAAATGAAAGTGAAGACCGCTTCATTTCCGCATGTCCCTGGCAGGAAACCGCATGTACAATCCGCATGCGTTTTTTCCTGCCAGAGAGATGCAGAAACGCTCAGGAAAAAATCCTGAGCATTTCTGCATCATGTGCACATACCCTAAAAAAAGATTTATTTATATGTATGTACGTTTTTTTTGTTGTTTTTTTTAATAGCATAAAACAGAAACACATGGCTTTAAAAGGGTACCTGTCACAAGGGCTGTCATCACTGCAATGATTAGGAACTTCAGTTTGAATCGCTTTTACCAGTGAATAATTCCCCCCTTATTCATGTTTTTTTGGGACTAATTTATTGGATATGACCATACACATCTGCGTGCTTTTAAATAAAATAGTACTTTTATACGAAGATTCGAATGCTGGATTTCCCCTTTTCCTGTACTTTATATTTGGAAAACTTGGGGACAAGTTTCCTTTAAACGAAAACTACGAATTAGCCCACCTCTGCTTAGGCTAGGACACAAGGTTGTCTAATATAACCATCGGTCGTAGCCCAACTTTATGGACTTTTCAGACACCGACCTCTTGAATCCCAGCTCCTTGTAGCTCTGCTTGGATTCATCCAGATATAATTCTGAAATAAAGCAGAGATTTGTAGTTACACAACATCAAAAGCCGGAAAACTACAGAGAATAAAAGGCAGCCGAGTGCTGTTGAGTTTACAAGGCGTGATGTTCATTAACAAGATAAGGGAATGGCAATCAGGGTTGTGCAAAAAGCCATAAACCTATTGCGCAAAACCTGGAGTAATTCAAGGACGACTTATATCATATGCCCACCACAGGCTGAAGCTCCTCCTTGGATGCATCATGTCATGACATTGCATAATTAGCTACTTCTCAATAAAATATGTTATTAACCATTCCTTCCTTTATTAAGGGGGATAACAATAACATCACAGGATTGTGGGAAATCTTATTTTCTGATCATTTTATTTCACGTACAGTCTGCAAGACATAGGTGCTGTTTATGCAGATTCCCCTTAAAACAATGCAGTATCTTATGTTCTGTGGGCAAAACTACTGTGTGCATTCTTACAGCACTTAAGGGGTTATCTAGGACTATTTTTTTTTTCAGCAATCACACCCCTTCGAAAAAGTAGCCTGGAAGAAAAGCTGCTCTGTTGATGTGGAGCAGCTGATTCGCCGGCAGGCACAGTGGCGTGTAAAAGTTTGGGCACCCCTGGTCAAAATTACTGTTATTGTGTACAGTTAAGCAAGAGATATCTAATAAATATAATCGTCTTATCCAGTCTGTCTCTGTCTGTCTGTCCAGGAAATCCCGCGTAGCTGATTGGTCCGGCCGCGGCCAATCAGCGATGCAGGATTTCAGAAAAAGATGGTGGCCGTTAGCCGCTCATCTCCCCGCTGCTGGCAGCACAAGTACCCCGACGGGCGGCGCCACTAACCTCCATGCGGCTACCGTCAGGAGATCAGCGGCTTGGGCCGCTGATCTCCCGACGGCATGTGTGAAGGGAGGGACGGCTCCACTGCCCAGTCCTCAGTAATACGGTTCGCTGATTGGCACCAAATTTAAACAACGCTCTGCTGATTGGTCGCGGGCGGCCGCGGCCAATCAGCAGAGCGTTGTTTAAATTTGGCACCAATCTCGCTGATTGCGACCAATCAGCGATTTTGGTGCCAAATTTAAACAACGCTCTGCTGATTGCGCCCGGTCGGCCGCATACATATTCTAGAATACCCGATGTGTTCGAATCGGGCCACCATCTAGTACATATATATACACACACACACACACACACACACACACACACAAACACACACACACACACTGGGTACGGAAAGCATTCAAACCCCTTTACATTTTTCACTCTTTGTTTCATTGCAGCCATTTGGTAAATTCTAAAAAGTTCATTTTTTTCTCATTAAAGTACCCTCTGCACCCCATCTTGACTGAAAAAAACAGAAATGTAGAAATTTTTGCAAATTTATTGAAAAAGAAAAACTGAAATATCACATGGTCATAAGTATTCAGACCCTTTGCTCAGTATTGAGTAGAAGCACCCTTTTGAGCTAGTACAGCCATGAGTCTTCTTGGGAAAGATGCAACAAGTTTTTCACACCTGGATTTGGGGATCCTCTGCCATTCTTCCTTGAAGATCCTCTCCAGTTCTGTCAGGTTGGATGATGAACGTTGGTGGACAGCCATTTTCAGGTCTCTCCAGAGATGCTCAATTGGGTTTAGGTCAGAGTTCTGGCTGGGCTAGTCAAGAATGGTCACAGAGTTGTTCTGAAGCCACTCCTTTGTTATTTAGCTGTGTGCTTAGGATCATTGTCTTGTTGGAAGGTGAACCTTCGGCCAAGTCTGAGGTCCAGAGCACTCTGGAAGAGGTTTGAATCCAGGATATCTCTATACTTGGCCGCATTCATGTTTCCTTCAATTGCAACCAGTCATCCTGTCCCTGCAGCTGAAAAACACCCTCATAGCATGATGCTGCCACCACCATGTTTCACTGTTGGGATTGTATTGGGCAGGTGATGAGCAGTGCCTGGTTTTCTCCACACATACCGCTTAAAATTATCACTAAAAGTTCTATCTTCGTCTCATAAGACCAGAGAATCTTATTTCTCATAGTCTGGGAGTCCTTCGTGTGTTTTTGAGCAAACTATGCAGGCTTTCATATGTCTTTCTCTGAGGAGAGGCTTCCGTCGGTCCACTCTGCCATAAAGGCCCGACTGGTGGAGGGCTGCAGTAATAGTTGACTATGTGGAAATTTCTCCCATCTCCCTTCTGCATCTTCGGAGCTCAGCCACAGTGATATTGGGGGTTCTTCTTTACCTCTCTCACCATAGCTCTTCTCCCACGATTGCTCAGTTTGGCTGGACAGCCGGGTCTAGGAAGACTTCTGTAGTCCCAAACTTCTTCCATTTAAGGATTATGGAGGCCACTGTGCTCTTAGGAACCTTGAGTAATGCAGTAATTCTTTTGTAACCTTGGCCAGATCTGTGCCTTGCCACAATTCTGTCTCTGAGCTCCTTGGGCGGTTCCTTTGAGCTTATGATTCTCATTTGGTCTGACATGCACTGTGAGCTGTGAGGTCTTATATAGACAGGTGTGTGCCTTTCCAAATCAAGTCCTATCAGTTTAATTAAACACATCTGGACTCCAATGAAGGAGTAGAACCATCTCAAGGAGGATTACAAGGAAATAGACAGCATGTGACTTAAATATGAGTGTCTGAGCAAAGGGTCTGAATACTTATGACCATGTGATATTTCAGTTTTTCTTTTTTAGTAAATTTGCAAAAATTTCTGCATTTCTGCTTTTTTTTCAGTCAAGATGGGGTGCAGAGTGTACTTTAATGAGAAAAAAAATGAACTTTTTAGATTTACCAAATGGCTGCAATGAAACAAAGAGTGAAAAATTTAAAGGGATCTGAATACTTTCCGTATCCTCTGTATGTATGTATATACACACACACACACATATAATATATTTTTTTAACTTTTATTTTTTTTGCCTAAAATAGAAAGGAAATCTGTCTTCTTAACTTTAGAACCACAATCATAAGTCACTGTATTAGCATAGTCACTCCCAAATTATCTATATACTACACAAATCTCCTTAGAGGCAATACCAAGGAGTACATAGGAGTCCAGACACAAGATAAGCGATAAAATATCTACATTTTTATTCAATAATAATTAAAATGTACACAAAATGAATAAAATTAAACAGGAAAATTGATTAATAAATCAGCACCTGGGCTTATGCAAGTGGGTTACAACACAACGGGCTGTATGACAGATTATCCAATACAATTGTATCAAAATGGAACAGGTGATACTAGGGCTAGGCTTCCTCCAATCAAAGATTCAATATGTTATTCAAAGCTATCTCAAAGTGTCAATGCAATAAAGTGTCAATGCAGTAAAGTGACTGTGTCAGTAGCCTTGAATAGGTGCCTGAGCGGTACCTCATAAAGTGACCATGCTCGCAGCAATCATGTCTTGACTAGATCCCTATCAGACCGTGCCCATTAGTAAGTCCAGGTCCCCAGATATTCCCCATTGGGCATAATAGATAGTGTTAAACCAGACCATTACCACCGAGACAAATATAAATAAGGATAAGCCATTAGATGGAACTACTTACAGCCGAAGTAAACGAAACCAGTGTCCCACGCTAAGCGGTGCTGCACCCCGACGGCGCCGTTTCGCCACGCTTCTTCCAGGGGGCGTTAACCTTATTGAAAGAACTTTAGGCCTTTTATAAATAATTTCATCTTCAACTTGCTCAACTGTTAACTGTTCACAATAACAGTAATTTTGACCAGGGGAGCCCAAACTTTTATATGCCACTGTAGTGGTCACTGTTTTTTTTTTACTGTGAGCCTAAAAACTTAGTCCTGGACAACCCCTTTAAGTAAGGGGGATACAGACCAGCGTAAACAGTAAAGATCCTAGTTACTTACCGGTAACGGGATTTTACAGAGCCCATGACAGCACCACCTGAGAGAGGGTATCCGCCCACCAAGGACAGGAACCTACTGAATAAAAAAGCGGTACCTCTCCTCCGCATCAGTTTTGTTTCAGAGCATGAGAGGGCCTCCGAAGACAGGTTAATACATAACCACCACCTCAATATTTGTACTAAACACCTTAAAAAGTGCACACCATAGTGATAAAGGGGAGGGAATTAATAGGGTGCTGTCATGGGCTCTGTAAAATCCCGTTACCGGTAAGTAACTAGGATCTTTTCCCCTTCTCCGATGACAGCACCACCTGAGAGATTTATAGAGATCAAATACCAGAGGGAGGGATCACCGCTTGCAACACCCTTCTACCAAAGGACAGATCAGTAGAAGAGGAAAGGTCAAGACGGTAATGTCTGTAAAATGTAGCGGGGGATGACCAAGTTGCCACCTTACATATGATGTCGATGGGCACATCCGCCTTCTCAGCCCAGGAAGCAGGGACCGCTCTGGTGGAATGGGCCTTCAGGTTCTCTGGAACCGGCAGATTGCTACAAGAGTAGGCTAAGGTAATAGTATCCCTGACCCATCTAGCTATGGTCCCTCTTGTAACCTTAAGTCCTTTCCTAGCCCCCTGAAAGGATATAAATAAGGCGTCACTATTTCTCCAGGCTTTTGTCACTTCCAAATACTGGACTAACACTCTCCTAACATCTAAGGTGTGAAGCTTATGTTCCTCAGAATCCCTAGGATTAGGATAAAAGGAAGGGAGAGTGATTACCTGTGCCCTATGGAACTTGGAGGCTACCTTTGGAAGATAGGCCGGGTCTGGTTTTAAGATTACTCTATCCGTACATACTTGAGTGAATGGATAGTTAACGGATAGTGCGTGTAAGTCACTCACTCTACGAGCTGATGTCAGGGCTACCAGTAGAGCAGTCTTTAAAGTTAAGATTTTTTCTGAAACCTTCTCTAAGGGCTCGAAGGGAGGTTTGGTTAATGCTTCCAGAACTAAATTAAGGTCTCAAGGAGGCATTCTTGGAATTGGAATAGGTCTGGATCTATGACAAGCTTTAATAAATCTAATGATCCATCTATTTGCTGCCAAGTCATAATTATACAGTGCCCCCAGAGCTGATACCTGTACCTTAAGAGTACTGGTGGCTAGTCCCATGTTTAACCCCTTCTGGAGGAATTCTAGTATGGCCTCAATAGGAATCCTCCCTTTGGCGGACTGACCTGAGGTAGACAAGAACTTAGCCCAGGTTCTACCATAGATTCTAGTTGTTATCGGCTTTCTACTTGCCAGAAGGGTAGTAACAAGATCCGGAGAAAACCCCCTTTGCGTCAATAGCGACCTCTCAAAATCCAGGTCGTCAAATGCAGGCCCGCTCTTTGGGGATGACAGACTGGGCCCTGCCTGAGGAGATCCGGGATGTCCGGAAGAACCCATGGATCTGCTTGGGACATTCTCTTCATCCAAGTGAACCATGGTCTCTTGGGCCAGAACGGGGCGATCAATATAACACTCGCCCGTTCCTCTCAGATCTTCCTCAGGATAGTAGGGATCAGTACTAAAGGGGGAAAGGCATAAGCTAGAGTAAAATCCCACGGAATCTGCAGCGCGTCCACCGCAAACGCCCCCTCTTTTGGATTCAGGGAGCAAAAGGTTTCGGTCTTCCGATTGTGTCTGTTTGCAAATAGATCTATCTGGGGCTGTCCCCACCAACCCACAATCTGCTGAAAAACGGCTGGATTCAACTCCCACTGTCCTTGTTTCAAGATGTGACGACTCAAGAAATCGGCCTTTATGTTCTCTTCCCCTTTTATATGCAGTGCCGAGAGCGTAACCAGCCGACTCTCGGCAAACCGGAAGATCTGATCTGCTACTAACATCAGAGGGAGAGACCTGGTACCCCCCTGATGATTGATGTAGGCGACTGTTGATTTGTTGTCTGACATTATCCTGATGTGAGGACCATGAAGAACAGAACTGAATTCTTTTAGAGCGTTTCTGGCTGCCAACAGCTCTTTCATGTTGGAAGAGAGACTTGTCTCGCTGTCCGACCAGAGGCCTTGTACAGAACGATCCCTTAGGTGAGCTCCCCAACCTTCTGCACTTGTGTCTGTTGTAATTGTATCCGACACCTGGAAGGTCCAAGGAACCCCCAAAGATAGGTTGACCGGACATGTCCACCAGTCCACTTGCTTAAGCTGCTTGCGCTGCTTTGATGGATGTGGCTGCTGCTGTACCTCCTGTGGCGGAGACAGCTGCTGCCCAGGTGACTGCGGCTCCTCATTCATCATGGCGGGGATGCAGACACCGCCATCTCTGATTGCTCCCCATCCTTAAAAGCAGTAGGGCTCCACCTCCTTTAGGCTCCTCCCCTTCCGGCAGCGTGCTCAATTCAATTTCCCTTTTTTTTTTTTAAATTTAGCCAGCTGGCGCGCTACACTGCAGATCCGCTCCTTTCTGCGCGTGCGCAGCCCAGCGGCACCCAGCGCGCTTGCAGCGGGATGACAGCTTCCCACCCGCACATGCGCAGCTCGGACTTCCGGCGCGCTCCGTCACAGGATGCGACGCGACCCCCACGTGCGCAGACCTGGAAGACCTGCCGGCCGGCGCGCTCAGCTCGCTTTGCGAGGCGCAGACCCGGCCGCAGTCACCGGCGCACGCGGGGAGGAATCCAAAAAGCAGCACCTCCTCCCCACATGCAGACCCGGGCAGCAGCCAGATGGGCTGGGAACAGGGACCATCTGCTGCTTCCACGGCCTCCAGGCCGCACCGTCCATAATCCAGGTGCGTGAGGTACCACCTGGTGAGGCTCCCATAAGGGACAGGAACCAAAACTGAAGCGGAGGAGAGGTACCGCCTTTTTATTCAGTAGGTTCCTGTCCTTGGTGGGCGGATACCCTCTCTCAGGTGGTGCTGTCATGGGAGAAGGGGAAAAACATATTTTATTAACTGCCAAACAAGTTGTTATGGGCTTGTAAATGAGAAGATTGTGAAAATGATCTGCAGTAGTGACTCCTAACCAGATCTTTGCTCCAACATCTGATAATATAGCACCTATTCTTAGACAAGAGCAGCTACAGTTATATGAAAAAGGTTTGGCACCCCTATCAGTCTTAAGCTTAATGTTTTATAAAAAGTGGTGTTTTTGCAACAGCTATTTCAGTTTGAACTATGTAATAACTGTTGGACACAGTAATGTTTCTGCCTTGAAATGAGGTTTATTGTACTAACAGAAAATGTGCAATCTGCATTTAAACAAAATTTGACAGGTGCATAAGTATGGGCACCTCACCAGAAAAGTGACATTAATATTTAGTAGATCCTCCTTTTGCAAAAATAACAGCCTCTAATCGCTTCCTGTAGCTTTTTATAAGTTCCTGGATCCTGGATGAAGGTATTTTTGACCATTCCTCTTTACAAAACAATTCCAGTTCAGTTAAGTTTGATGGTCACCGAGCATGGACAGCCCTCTTCAAATGATCCCACAGATGTTCAATGATATTCAGGTCTGGGGACTGGGATGGCCACTCCAGAACATTGTAATTGTTCCTCTGCATGAATGCCTGAGTAGATTTGGAGCGGTGTTTTGGATCATTGTCTTGCTGAAAGATCCATCCCCTAAGTAACTTCAACTTTATCACTGGTTCTTGAACATTATTGTTAAGAATCTGCTGATACTGAGTGGAATCCATGCGTCCCTCAACTTTAACAAGATTCCCGTTGCCGGCATTGGCCACACAGCCCCAAAGCATGATGGAACCTCCACCAAATTTTACTGTGGGTAGCAAGTGTTTTTCTTGGAATGCTGTGTTTTTTTGCCGCCATGCATAACGCCTTTTTGTATGACCAAACAACTCAATCTTGGTTTCATGAGTGCACAGGACCTTCTTCCAAAAAGAAATTGGCTTCTCCAAATGTGCTTTTGCATACCTCAGCCGACTCTGTTTGTGGCGTGCTTGCAGAAACGGCTTCTTTCGCATCACTCTCCCATACAGCTTCTCCTTGTGCAAAGTGCGTTGTATAGTTGACCGATGCACAGTGACACCATCTGCAGCAAGTTGATGCTGCAGCTCTCTGGAGGTGGTCTGAGGATTGTCCTTGACTGATCTCACCATTCTTCTTCTCTGCTTTGCTGATGTTTTTCTTGGCCTGCCACTTCTGGCCTTAACAAGAACTGTCCCTGTGTTCTTCCATTTCCTTACTATGTTCCTCACAGTGGAAACTGACAGGTTAAATCTCTGAGACAGGAGAACAACTTGCAAGTGGTCACTTTAAGTAGCTTTTCTCATGATTGCATACATCGGGCTATAAAGTTCAAATCTCAATGAGGTTACAAAACCAAAAAAAGTGCTTTAGTACGTCAGTAAAAAGTAGGTAGGAGTATTTAAAACAAGAAAATGATAAGGGTGCCCATACTTATGCACCTGTCAAATTTTGTTTGAATGCAGATTGCACATTTTCTGTTAGTACAATAAACCTCATTTCAAGGCAGAAACATTACTGTGTCCAACAGTTATTACATATATCAAACTGAAATAGCTGGTGCAAAAACACCACTTTTTATAAAACATTAAGCTTAAGATTAATAGGGGTGCCCAAACATTTTCATATAACTGTATTTAAAATGTAAAGCTTAATAAGACAAGATCATAGAGATGTTTTTTGACATTACAGAAGCTTGATTGATGCCATTGATACTAATAGTGGAAGAATGTAAAGGAAAACTCCAGCCAATATATAATATATACCTTGAGGGGCGAAATATGGCACAGGGAGGGTGTCAGTCACAATTGGTTATTTCATATCATGCTCTGTCCAGTCTGGCCAGACAGACACAACACGGTGTATTCATTTTTACAGGAGTCTTACTTTATCACCAGGCAGCCAATAATTTTCCATGTCAGTGAATGCAAATCAGTACATCAGCTTCCTTGCCATGTCTTGGGGTCTTTGACCAACATGTTGCCTGTAAAAAGCCAAACTTGCCTATATGTACACTTACCCCCTGTGAAAAATTTACCATCTACAAATTCTTCCAGCCCCAAACTCTCCGGTCCAATCCCGATCAGACGGATTTGGTTGTCACCGAACGAATCTTGCAGCTTGGAAACTTCTTTTGCCATCCAGCGGCAAACCTGGCGGCCGAATCTTCTCAGGAAGAACAGGACGCTGGTGTGGTCTCTCCACAGCGACTGCAACTCAACTGTCTGAAGGTGCAAAATGCCAAATGTAATCCCCACAGCTGACTATCAGCAGCGTCCAGACATCTGTATATTCATCATGGTTAGACTCCCCTATGTCCACTGCATCTGAGATACACATGTAACATATACACTGGACATACATGACCTCCCATCATGACCAAGGACTGTCTCAGCACACAAAACGGGTAGATGTCCGCATGGTGACCTGTCACCAGTTTGTATGCATAGCTAATAAAAGAAACTTTTAGGATTACCACCTTTCTTCCTCCGAATGGCAGATACGGTGTCCATGCTCCGGATCACAGAACTTACAAGCAGCACAGAACGGGATCTACGCCACAGAAATCTTCAGGCAGGGTACATATCTGGGCAGTGCTACCCTACAGGCCTCCCGAGCTGCAAGGTAGGGCTTTGGGTATTAGACAAGCAGTCTTGATCTACTCAGGGCTCGTACACACAACTGTTATCAGTCAAAAAAAAAATATATATATATATATAATCTATCGGATTGTATAAGGCTGACAAGTGAGAGAAAAAAAAAATTCACCATACTTTTCTGGATGAAAGTTTGGACCTATTTTTTATACTATCGCATAAACCTATCCTTAGGGAGACCTGTTAGTACACGAGTTCCTATTAAAAATAAAGCTGTTACACAAATCCCTAGGGGCAGTTGGCCCTTCTACGTATCTGTTATGCCATCCAGTCTGACTTTGGTGCCAGGACACATTACCATTTACATAAACTCTAAGCCAGTCTCTTCTTCAGTCATTAAAATCTTCCAAGACATGAAAGCAAAAAGCGGAGGGAAACCTGTAAGCCTCCTGCTGTATAGGGTGGCTAAGGCAGATCAATACCGCACAAACCAAGGTCTTCTAGGACCACCCTTTAAATTTGGCGTTGCTCTGAATGTGGGCCACTATCAGTGCAATGCACCGTGGAGCTCCCTATGCTTGCACTTGGTGATGCCCTATTCTATTTATGTTCTAGTACCTGTCAGTCAATAATTCTCCACCGAGCAGCATATCATGCTCAAAAATATAAAATTAAAAATCTAGAAGTAAGGCTTTTTTTTTTTTTTTAAAATAATTCTCACTGGTCGCCATCTTTGGCTGTTTTCAGCAGCACTCTGGTCCATGCCGGTACCACGTGACCGCATCTGTAAATCATCAGATCATACTGCATCTTCTGTGTGGAGCGGTGGATGCTTTCTCTATTTACGTCTATGAGACTCAGTATGAGGTCTCGTTAAGTGTCTCATAGGCTAAGAGCAGGTGCAGACTGCCGTAGATTCTCTCATCGGGCCGATTATGCAAATCACACTCCGATCAGTGTGCTCAGATTCTCTCAGATGAGAGAATCGGAGCACAAGTGGAGAAGATGAAGAAAAAAAAATGTCTGAATGTTCTCCATTCGGTCAGTGATCGGAAATCAGACTGCACTCAGATGTCATCCGAGTGCAGTCCAATGTTTCCCACGCACTCACTGAATTGCATGGCTGAGTGCGATGTGAATATCAGATCAAACTAGAGCATGCATAAATAATTATTGAACAGCTCGATAGACTAACATTGGTCTGGGTGTAATACAATGTTTTGTTGGATTTTATATGGACAGATCATACGGTTGTCTGCATTAGCCCTTACACATTGAGAAAATTCAAAAAGTGACCTCCATTCCATACAGCAGAAAGTGAGGTTCAGAAGGACACAAATGTGGTCATATCAGTGCGCTGCTGAAAACGGTAACCTGAGAATATATTACTGCGCTCATTGGACATACACACCTAACAGCTACCAATGGAAGAAATTAAAAAATTCTGAGTACTCCTTTAAATAAGAGGAAAAATAAGATTCTCTTCAATGTGCAGAATTACATTTTCATACATTTTTGATCCAAGTGACCATCTCAAATTCAAACTGCTCCTACTCGTTAAAGAGAACCTGTCAGCAGTATTTAGCCCTTTAAATTAAGGCAGGGTTATAATGGCACAGCGAAGCTGATTAATCTGATACCTGATATGAAGGGATCCACTCAGTGGCTGCTGAATACTCACCTTGTGAAGTTTTCAGAAAATGACGTCTTGTGTGCTTCAGGGCGTAACGTGGGGGCAGGATCTTCTCCCCCCACACCCCAAGCCTCCTCTGCTTCTTGTACAGGTCACTGATTATTCAGTGACCTGACTCAGTTTTGAAATTCTGCGCCGCCATCATTGTGTGGGCGACACGTGCACAGTGAGAGCTGGTGTCTTATGTGCAGGACTTCAATAAAATGGCGCCGAGGCGGCACATGGGCAGATCGAGATTTCGCTTTAGAGTTCGCTTTATTGACATTTTGGGGTAGATCCGATGTTTTAAAAAAAAACGTATTTCTGGCGTTTGGAATTTTTTTCTCGTTACACTGTTTACAGATCGGATTAATTCTTTTTTTTATATTGATAGATCGGGCGATTCTGAACTCTGCGATACCAAATATGTGTATGTGGTTTTTTTTTTAGTATTTTATTTTGAATGGGGCAAAAGGGGGGTGATTTAAACTTTTATATTGTTTTAATATTTCTAAAAACATTTTTACACTTTTTGCTTGCTTCTATAGTCTCATAGGAGACTAGAAGCAGCAATTGTCCGTACGCCTCTGCTACATAGAGGTGATGAGCAGATCACCTCTATGTAGCAGAAATGCTCCTGTGCTATGAGCGCCAACCACCAGATGGCGCTCATAGCGATCAGTACATGACAACCACTGGGGTCTGCTGCAGACCCAGGGTTGTCATGCCCACCCATCAGTGAACCGCGATCACGTGACGGGGTCACCGATGGGTGGGGTAAGTGACGCAGTTCCGGGGCGGCGCTGTTAGGCTGCGTGCACACGATGTGTTTTTCATGCGTTTATGCTGCGGAATTTCCGCAGCGGAAACGCATCAAAAACGCATGGTAATCCGCACCCCATGGTTCCCAATGGCATTCCGCAATGTCAATGCAAATGCTGCGGATTTTTCCGCAGCGCTTCTGCAGCGCAAATAAATCCGCAGCATGTTCATTAATTTTGCGGAAGCGCAGCGGAAGGGCCGCCATTGACTTGCATTGAGACGCATAGAATCCGTGTCTGTACATTTGTACAAGCGGATTATATGCGGTTCAATGTGCGGATGGTACCCAGTTCTGGAGGAGAGGAGACTCTCATCCAGACCTGGGTACCATTGTACCTGTGAAAAAAGAATAAAATAATAAATAATGTTTATATTCACCTGTCCGGCGGCCCCTGCAGCGCTTCTCCTTCCAGGACCTGAGATGACGTCGCGGTCAAGTGACCGCAGGCTGTCTCCCGAGATGCCGGCAAGCCAGGAAGGAACCAGGAAGGAGCGCGACAGCACACGCGGCGGCATCGGAGGTAAGTATAGCTTTTATTTTTTTATTTTTACGGTCACACTATATAAAGCCATGCCGTTTGCACAATCTGCATGCGTTTTTTCTGCCAGGGAGATGCAGAAATGCTGCAGAAATTTTCTGCTTCATTTCTGCATCGTGGGCACATAGCCTTAGGCTAAGTGCCCATGATGCAGAAATGCTGCAGATTTTTTCCGCATCTACCTGGCAGGAAAAATGCATGCGGATTTTACATGTGTTTTTCCCTCCAGGTAGAAGCGTTTGTCAAGCGTTTTTGCATGCATTTCTTCATGCGGGTTATCAAGCGCTTTTCCAAGCGATTTTAGCAACCGGCATGGATTTATATAGTGTGACCAAGTAATAGTTAAAAAAAGATTAAAAGAAAAAACATTATACTTACCTTCTGATGGCCCTCGGTCTTTTCTCCGCTGCGTCCAATCTCTTGTACGTCTGGAAGTGGTGTGAAAGGACATTTCATGGTGTCATTTAGTCATGTGACAGGTCACGTGACCGCTTATGTCATGGTGGGTCCTTTCCCACCACCGAGAGCCGTACAAGAGACTGGACGCAGCGGAGAAAAGACCGGGAGCTATCATAAGGTAAGTATGTTTATTTTTTATTTTAAATTCTTTTTTTAACAGGTACTATGGTACCCGGGTCTGAAGGGGAGTCTCCTCTTCTCCAGACCCGGGTACCATCCGCACATTGAATAGCTTAATATCCGCATGTGCATATGTAGTCATGCGGATATTAAGCGATTCAATGCAAGTCAATGGCGGCAATTACGCTGCGTGTCCACAAAATTAATGGACATGCTGTGTATTTTTTCCGCAATGATAATCAGCAGCGGAAATTTCTGCAGCATGTGCACAGCACATGTGGATCATCATTGGGGACCATTGGGCACGTATTACCAAGCGTTAAAGCGTTTTCGCTGCGGAAATTCAGCGGTAAAAATGCTTGAAAAACGCAAAGTGGGCACGCAGCCTTAAATGCCGCTGTCAGAGATTGACAGCGGCATTTAACATGTTGACAGCCGCGAGTGGATCGGGATTCCACCCGCGGCTGTTGCGGGCACATGTTAGCTGTATAAATCAGCTGACATGTGCCCGGTTCAGTGTGGGCTCAGCGCCGGAGCCAGCGCTGAACAGGAGGTGATAGTGTGGTGCGTACTATTACGCCCCAGGCTGTAAAGGGGTTAAAATACACAGCGTAAAAAAAAAAAAACCTCACCAAAAACCCATTGTGGGAACGTAGCCTTATGTTCACAGATTTATTGATTTGAATCCAAAACAAACATGTCCCTTATTCTTTTCATCATGGACACTCCGTCCACAAAAAGAAAAAAAAAACTACAGATGTGTGAATAGCCCCATAGACTATAATGGGTTAACGTGAAATACGGATTGAACAGGTATGTGAAAAGCGGAGGTCTGAATGAGGCCTTAGTTGAAGGTGGGTAAGAATAGACTCCCCCCGCAGACTGCTGCATGGAGCCCCATCACCTCATTGTGGAGACCACAGCAATCTGAAAGCAGCCCCACAGTTGTACCTCACTTCTGGGTGACTGTACCCACTTTCTGGTATGTGGGTGATCAGGTGAGCCCCATAGTTAGTCTATAGGGTATATAATGTGCAGACATGTGCATAATGACTGCAGAGCATGTATAATGATCACTCACCAGCATTGCTATATAACCAGGCACTGCAGAGAGTGATGAAATCCCCTAATTCATTACCACAGCTGAGACTGCGGATCTGGGTGTGATCTAGACAGCGAGGATAAGGAAACAATGGTATTAAGACCCCAGAACACTATGACCAGACCCCAGCTCACCTCCCCGGTCAGAGCATTCTTCACTGGGAGAGCTCCCAGCTTCACCAGGTCCACATCCCCCATATCGTACGGTGTTTTGGAGAGTTGCTTCCTGGTAGTATTACTACTGGTCCTGCAGCGGTATCCCCTCAGCCAATCACAGCTCAGGACCTCGCCGGGATGGGGTTGAAAGGACGAGCTGTAGAGCCTTATGTGGTATGTGGGCGGGGCTTAGTTGTATAAGTCGATACAATGTATCTTTCATAACATCGCTCTGAAAAGATGACACGTGACAAGATAACGGCTCCGGCAGAACTGCTGCTACAGCGGGTGGTGGAACAGTCCTTGTATACTGTGTGTGTGACATGTGAGTGTTGTGTGTATACTTGTGTATGTCGTTTCTATGTGTGTATGTGAGTGTTGTGTGTATACTTGTGTATGTCTTATAAAGTGTCTGTGTGTATGAGTGTTGTGTCTATGTGTATATACTTTATAGTATGTGTGTATATGCTTTATAGTGAGTGTTGTGTGAATACTTGTGTATGCTATATAAAGTGTCTATGTGTATATACTTTATAGTGTGTAAATGCTTTATAGTATGTGTGTATATGTGAATGTTGTGTGTATACCTGTTGAGAGGATGATAGGAGTTATACTTCACCCAAGACTACGATGTAAGACACAGATGAAGTTATTCTTCCCTTATCTGGACATTTGGACTGACGCCCAGAAACTAGATTGTAACTTGTTTTAGCTGTCTCAGCAACCTTCTACTAATTATCACTTTTCTGTTTATGAAACTTTCTTATCAACATTCCACTGTTATGAATCATCACTTCACTGCTTGTGAAACAAAGGCATTTTACTGCGCATGTCTGACAAAAAAATATGATTATTAGTATAAATAAAGGGACAGCACCCATAGAGAGAGACGCGCTCAGGGGCTTCCCAGTACTTGATTATACACTACGTGTCTGTGTATTTCTTGTTACGGGGATACCCCGACTCCAACAAGGACCCTCCATGGCTGAATGATCCTAACAATTCCTGGCGCCCGAAACAGGGACCCGAGGTCTGCGTATTCCTTCAAGTTCATCGACCGGCACGAGTAACCGCTGAGATTGGGACATCGGAACAGCAGATGACAAACCTGGCCAGGTAAGAGACACTGTTAGTTCTCTTACATCTGCTCTGCGATAGTCCGTAAATTTCATGCATATCTTGTGTTGGGATTGAGGAACTAGTAGAGAAGGATACCTATAGCTCGGGTCATTCATGTATATACTGTAGGATCTGCCGAAGGAGAGGTCAGAGAAGGTTATGGAACGGATGGTATGAAAGAGATGTGGATGTCGGGAATAGCCTCATAAGCCGCACTAAGGTAGATGACATATGTATTACGGAGATTGCCTAACTGAGTCATAAGGTTGTGTCCTTTCGGGGAAACCTTCGCTCACGCTTAACTCCCGAACCTTTGTCCTCCTTTTTGACGGATAAGAGATTGACAGAATGAGCCCATGGAAGTAATGATAATACTCCAGGGACACGATATATAATGGAGACTGTATGGTTCATTTTATGTATTGTTGGTCTTGCCCTTGTTGCCATATATATGTGTGTTAGAATTACTCTACACTTCAGACAAAACGGTCCAGAGAAACCGTTTCAGATACTGGCTCCTTAGGACAGAATAGGTAACGAGGAAAGGTAGAATATAGAATATATTTTATCTAACCCAAAAAGCCTCCTAAGGTAAGAATAGTCAGGAAAAATGGGCAACAAACAGACTAAGACCACAAATGATGAACAAGATGTCTATACAATCGTGAAAGAAAGGTGTGGTGTAGAAGCAACTAAGAATTTAGGGAAAGTTTGCAAAACTTTTCAGGTAGCAAGGCATGACAGGTTTAACAGGAAACTATGGGAGGACATTCGGGTTAGAAAAGCAGGAGTGATAAGAGACAAAGGATGGCAGGAACAAGTAGAGGCCATGGTCGAACTATCAAAAACAGCAGAGACAGACCATTGGACTTTTAATAAAGACAATGGATTATGGAGAACTCCAGTCAGACAGGGTCCCATTGTACAAACAGAAAACAGTAAACAAATGAACCCATTGGCACCACCATATCAGCCCAGGTCAGAACCCACACTGTATCCTGATTTTCGGGGTCCGGGTGGATGGACATGTACAAACTGTGGACTCCAGAATCCAGACTGGAGAGACACATGTGCAGGATGTGGAGCACCACGACCACATGATATGTTGGCACCAGTGCGTATCCTCAGTCGACCATACAGAGAAGAAGATGGTGGCAATCCACCGCGTAGAGTAACTAGATACCATCAGACTAGACAATATTTTCCATGGACCCCCGCTGAGGGAATGTCCCTACTTCAGAATGCACCAGATCCAATACAATGCCCACTAAGATTTGCTACGTACATACAGCAGATAATACACACCCATAATGGAACATGGTCAGATGGGACAGAATTATGTAGAATGAAAATGACACCAGGGTTGTATCAGGAATTGATGACAGTTATAGAACCTCATAGACCTCAACCAGTAGATGGTGAGGATCCAAATACCGCACTGTCAGGACAGAATTTTATGATCAGACTTATGGAGTTTATGAGAACTAAACAACGAATGAGAGGGACTTCAGGAACTGTCTCCCAGAAGTCAGGACAGCCTGTAGATGAATACTACTTAGCGGTAGAAAACAGTTACAGAGACGAGGGAATGGACCTTACCAATGAAGGAGTCATTCGACTGATGACAAAAACTTTTATAGAGAATCTTAACCCAAAACTTAGGGAAAAGTTCAAGGCTGCAACTCCTGATTGGAGAACCCTAGATGATCCCCAGATAGTCAGACAAAAACTATTAGGGATAGAAATGGATATGCGTGAGGCAGCATCCAAACCCATCAGAGTAGCAGCAAATAATAGTCTGGTCAATAAAAACAACAGATCAAATCAGACCTATGACAAAGGGAACTTGGATAAGAAAACTAATCCATGTCACTACTGTAAGAAACCAGGACATTGGATTAGAGAATGCAGGAAAAAAGCCAGGGATATAGAAGATGGTACCTATGTCCCAAGAGAATCACAAGAAAAGACAGTACAGGCTTCTGCTCCTGCAGCAAGCGAGTGACTAGACGTGATGCAAACCACTTTGACTGGAAGGCACCCAATAATTCAGGTAAAAGTAGCAGGAAAACAATGCCCTTTTCTAATAGATACCGGAGCAACTTCCTCCGTCCTCAATGAAGACGCCTTACCAAATGCTGATTGTTTATCAGATGATGTAACCTATACCGAAGGGTATGATGGAGGAATCAGGCCACTCCCATATAGTATTCCCCTTGAAACAAAGATAGGATCTAAAATATTTTTATCTAAATTTCTTTTTGTCAAAGGGGCACCTACTTGTCTTCTAGGTACAGACCTATTAAAGCAGACAGAAATGAATATCCAATTTTTGGAGGATGGTAGAGTCCAAATTTTGGTGCCTGATGACCAAGAGTCTCTAGAAAACATTGTAAAAGTCCAAGCCTTAGAGGATGAGAAAGATCCTGCCCCTACCCAAATTATTTTAGATCTTTCTGAGGTACCAGAAAAATTATGGGCACAACATGACACCGATGTAGGACTAATGCCAATAGCTCCAGTAAAAGTCACTCCTGTTCCAGGTGTGACACTACCCCAATTGAGACAGTATCCTATTAGTGCCCAACAAGAACACGCCATAGGAGAACAGATAAAAGATTATCTAAAAACTGGAGTACTGATAGAAGTAAAGTCACCAGCCAATACACCGTTGTACCCCGTAAAAAAGAAATCTACTGAGGGGTCAGCTGCTAGATACCGGATGGTACATGATTTGAGAGAGATAAATAAAATTTTGGAACCTATTACTCCTGTTGTGCCAAATCCACACACGTTGCTATCACAGATCCCAGCAACAGCACGAGTATTTTCTGTCATAGACTTATCAAATGCATTTTTTTCAGTACCATTACACCCAGACTGTTACAAACTGTTTGCATTTACATTTAAGAATAGACAATTAGCATGGACAAGATTACCACAGGGTATGATACATTCACCTACCTTGTACTCAGAAGCTATGAGATCAGTTCTTCAAAATTTCAAACCTACGGATGAGGTTGTAATTCTTCAATATGTTGATGACCTATTGTTATGTGCCCCTGCTCAAGAGTCCGCAAACAGCAACACAATAAGGTTGTTAATATTTCTAGCAGACATGGGCTGTAAAGTTAACAAGAAAAAAGTACAACTTTGTATGACTACGGTAGTATTTCTAGGACACTGCATTTCACAAGGTATTCGGCACCTCACCGCCGACAGACTAAAAATCATTAGAGATCTTGTTCCTCCCAAGAACTACAAAACATTAAGAGCATTTTTGGGAATAGTATCACATTGCAGACAATGGGTTATACATGCTAGTCAGCTTATGCAACCTCTATATGATTGTTTAAAAATCGAGCCTTTCCAGTTAACTGAATCAGCGCTCATAGCCTTTCAAGACCTCAAGAAAGGTCTCATGTCAGCCCCGGCCTTGGGAATCCCAGACTACGCCAAACCATTCCAATTAATGGCTGCGGAAATGTCTAATCATGCTACAGGAGTACTAACACAGAAACATGAAAATAAACAAAGACCTGTCGCATACTATTCTGCTCAATTAGATAATGTTACCAAAGCTGCACCATCATGTGTCAGAGTAGTAGCAGCTGTCTCTCTTTTGGTAGAAAAAGCCTCAGAAATAGTACTAGACCATGCCCTAATAGTACAAACTACACATGATGTACATGGCATACTGAATCAGGTATTGCCAAAACACATTTCAATGGCTAGACATCTTAGATTACAATGCTCCTTACTAATGCCACCAAACCTCACTTTTCGCCGCATATTGTCTCTAAATTTAGCCACTCTGTTACCACTAGAGACAAAGGGGGGAGTGGAAGGAGGTCAGGAAGACGAAGATGAAAATTTTTTACAATACCACGAACAAGACAATATAATACATGATTGCTTACAGTGTATAGAACAAGAAACACAAGGGCTACCTAATGTACAGGACACCCCTCTTGACAATCCAGACCTACATATGTATATAGATGGTAGTAGGTATGCAGATGAAACTGGTAACTTTCACACAGGTTATGCCATTGTATCAGATTATGATGTTATTGAAGCTGAGCCAATGCAGGCCAGCTGTTCAGCCCAGGAAGCTGAACTATTAGCTCTAATAGGAGCATTACAGTTAGCAAAAGAAAAAAACGCTAATATTTTTACTGATTCTAGATATGCATATGGTATTGTACATGATTTTGGATGTATATGGAGAGCTAGAGGTTACATGACAGCTTCAGGTCAACCAGTAAAACATGGACAAATGATTAGACAAATCCTAGAATCAGCTGCCTCAACCAAACAAGTAGCAGTAATAAAAGTACCTGCACATGTAAGACTCGACACCGAGATAGCTAGGGGTAATGACCGAGCCGACAAGGCTGCTAAGCGAGCTGCAGTAAAACCTCTGACAACTGACCACACTATTAGTGCAGTATCAGAATTTGACTTAATTACACGGCTCAAAGAAGCCCACCAGCAGGTGAGTAGAGAAGAAAAAGAAGAGTGGCAGAAACAGGGGGCAGAAGAAAAAGAAGGACTATGGAGAAAAGGAGATGAGCTTTGTCTCCCCCGAGCGTGGTACCCTGTTGTGGTCAGTGAAGCCCACGGACCTACACATGTGTCTGCAAACGGTATGATACAGAGGGTCAAACAGAAGTGGTTAGCCCCAGGGTTCGGCCAGGTAGCTCGAGCAAAATGTGGTTCTTGTGAAATCTGTTTAGCCCACAATCCAGGACAGACTGTTAAGACCCCCCAGAAGCACTATGTAAGACCACTATATCCGTTCCAGAGACTTCAGATCGATTACATCCAGATGCCTAAGCATGGACACTATGAGTATGTACTGGTATGTGTGGACATGTTTTCGGGGTGGCCAGAGGCTTATCCAGTTCATACAGCCACGGCTAAAGTCACTGCAGTAAAAATAGCACATGAACTGGTACCCCGTTATGGTATCCCAGAAGTGATCGAGTCAGATAGAGGTACACATTTTACTGGAGAGATCTTTCAGAATGTAATGAAAATGTTGTGTATAAAAAGTGAACTACACACCCCTTACCACCCACAGAGTTCTGGTAAGGTTGAGAGAATGAATGGAACACTTAAGTTAAAAATACAGAAAGCCATGGCAGAAACACAGAAACCATGGACTGAGTGTCTCCCAATAGCATTGTATTCAGTCAGAAACACCCCCCAGGGAAAGAGCAAACTCACCCCCCATGAAATATTGTTTGGTAGAGTTGCCAATACAGGATTGTATTTCCCACAGACTTTAATGTTAGAAACTGAAAGCTTAACTGCTTATGTACAAAATTTATGTAAGCATGTGTCTAAAATACACTCTTTAGTGTTCTCTTCCATTCCAGATCCAGATTCCATCGAGGGAACGCACAAGCTGCAACCAGGAGACGAAGTTTACGTAAAAAGACATAACAGAAGAACGCTAGAACCCAGATTTGAGGGTCCATATCAGGTGTTATTGACAACTCCAACTGCAGTAAAATTGGAAGGAAAATCAGCATGGGTACATGCAAGCCATTGCAAAAAGAAATAGTGGTGATTGTACTTGTGTTAGCTATAACGATAGATCAGGGAGACCTGTGGGATAAACTAAGTTCCCCAAAACCTACAGATAATAAATTTATAAAACATCATGAGACATTGGTAAACGGGCTGCTCGATGGCGGACAGAAAATAGCAGACTGTTGGATTTGTACGCATTCTCCAATATCAGCCACGAGCATACCCTTCCTGGCCGTACCCATGACCCCTGAGGAAGTGTTTACATGGACTAATTGCTCAGACAAATTAGCAAATAACCAAACCGTTAATTCTAGATTGTGGAACACCACTGTTGCCATCCCAGTTGTGGGGTGGGTGGGATTTCCCTGGTGGCAAGGTAATATGACCGGAAAAATAAACAACTTACAATATTTAGCGTTTAAAGGAGGTGTATGGGTTCCTAGAAATAAGACGGGACTAACAGACTTAGGGTTAATTCCTACAGAAAATATACAACTCAGTTTTAGTAGCACAGTATCTTCTTCTCAACCTTTTATACCTGATATAGTAGAAAAATACATACACAATAATGGTTGGAAATATTCACAATTATTCCCCGATGGAAACAATGATACATGTTCAAAGATACCAGGTAATATATTATGTAATGAGTCAAGTGCATATGACCCAGGTACACCGACTTGTGAAAATCCAGATGCAGGATACTGTAGTCCATTAGGTCAAAAACCCCCTTGGTGTATACTTCAGAATGTATCTAAATTTTTAGATTTGGTACATAGGTTGGTGCTCCAACACTCTGCAATATGGGATCTGCCTGAAGGAACCTTCTGGATTTGTGGAAATGGAGCATACAAATGGCTCCCAGTAGGAATAAAAGGTGCATGTACTCTAGGACGCTTAACACCGGCCACATTTATAGTTCAGAATCAGCAGGTAGATATGCAAGCAGTACCTAAACACACACTATACAAAAGAGCAGCCGACAACTCGCCTAGACCTTCAGGTAGGCCACATGTGGTCCAAATGGGAATTCCTAATAAAATATTCAGCACTTTCTTTGTGTATCCAATGTTGATGCAGATGTGGGATAAATTAGTTCAGGCCACCGACTATCTAGATGATCAGATATGGGATATTATGGATATACTTAATACTAGTATAGCTGTCCAAAATCAACTTATAATTGTTACTAATCAACATACTGTAGTGTTAGACTACCTAACTGCGGCCCAGGGAGGAATGTGTCAAATTATTGGTCCAACCTGTTGTCATTACATAGATCCAAACAGTACAATGAGTATGAGGTTCAAGCTGGCAGATATACAACGATTACGGGATGAATATGACAGACACAATGACCAAAATAAAGATAGCTGGTGGTCAGACACCTTCTCCTTTCTCAACCCAAAGAACTGGTTTAAGGGTATTGGAGGCTGGGTGGCTGGAATTCTGCAAGGTATATTACAGATTGTGCTAATTATAGTAGTCATATATGTAGTGTTTAAAATAGGATTAAAAATTATTTTAATATGCATAAATAAGCTTTGTAACACGGACTCAAGAATATGAAAGAAAAGAACTCCCGGACCAGGTCTTCTGCCAAAAGTCCATAAGGAAGAATCAAAGGGGGGACTGAGAGGATGATAGGAGTTATACTTCACCCAAGACTACGATGTAAGACACAGATGAAGTTATTCTTCCCTTATCTGGACATTTGGACTGACGCCCAGAAACTAGATTGTAACTTGTTTTAGCTGTCTCAGCAACCTTCTACTAATTATCACTTTTCTGTTTATGAAACTTTCTTATCAACATTCCACTGTTATGAATCATCACTTCACTGCTTGTGAAACAAAGGCATTTTACTGCGCATGTCTGACAAAAAAATATGATTATTAGTATAAATAAAGGGACAGCACCCATAGAGAGAGACGCGCTCAGGGGCTTCCCAGTACTTGATTATACACTACGTGTCTGTGTATTTCTTGTTACGGGGATACCCCGACTCCAACAAGGACCCTCCATGGCTGAATGATCCTAACACTGTGTATGTTATATAAAGTGTCTATATGTGTTTATACTCTATAGTATGAGTGTATATGTGAGTGGTGTGTGTATACCTGTGTGTACATGTGTGTCTATATACTTTATAGTATGTGTAAATGTGAGTGTTGTATGTATACCTGTGTATATTATAGGGTATGTGTACATATGAAGGTTTCGTATATACCTGTGTATGCTTGTGTGTACTACATAATGTGTCTAAGGCTATGTGCCCACGATGCAGAAATGCTCCGGATTTTTCCTGAGTGTTTCTGCATCTCCCTGGCAGAAAAAACGCATGCGGATTGTACATGCGGATTGGATTGTACATGCGTTTTTCTTGCTTGGGACATGCAGATGTGAAGCGTTGTTCACATGCATTTCCGCATACGGGTTGTCAAGCGCTTTCTAAGCGATTTTAGCATCACTTGGAAAGTGCTTGTCAACTTGGTCATGTGGCATCCCAGGGGTCTGGTTTCCACAGTGGTAGAAATACCATGTCTGAGAGCGAGCATGGGTTTTCCTGGTCAGGAGCACTGTAACATGCAACACCTCCTGCCCCAGTCCAGGGAGCTGAGGAACCTGCCCTTTATAAACTGGGTCTGGGGCGGGGTTAGTGAATCAGAGTCTAGTGAGAGTCAGAGCAGCAAGCAAGGAGCTCTGTAGGAGACAGGAGCTGAAGGCCAGGGACTTGAGCTAGCAGAGCTCGTCCTGGCCGAAGACGCAGAGAACCGGACACAGGAGTCCGAGGCTGTGAGGATTTCCACATCCAGCAGCAGAAACCACCTGGCAGGGGATTTCAGGTTCTCTGGCCATAGGAAGCCCGGAGGCTCAGTCACACGCAAGGTACCGGCACCGCCATCGAGGAGGGGAGGCTACCAAAAGCCCCAAGTCACCAGCCATACGGGTGAGCACCACACGGTGCACTCAGGGACGTGGGCTACTACACGACTACAGCAAGGTAGCCAGGAAGAGTGCAGTCAGACGGGAAGGCCTACACCTCCACCTGGCCAGGGGCACTCTTGTTCGCTCACAGACTGACCAGGCCTCTAATGTTAGCCAGTACTCCCGGCAGGGCCTTCTTCATTACCAACAGTAAAGACTCTGAACTGCACTGCACGGACTCTGAGTCATTTCTGCTGCGCCCATGCACCACAACCCTCATCATCTACACACGCTGCCCTGAGGCTATACTCCTCCCGTGGGGAGTTATACTACCCTCTGCTGCGCACCCAACATCAGCCTCAGCGGTCTGCCCCACAGCGGCGGTTCTCAGTGACCGCGATCCACGGGTGGCGTAGTCGGACATTTAAACATTGAAAACCAAATAAACAGATCCGCCACTGGTTTGACCACCCTGAGCCACGGGACCGGGTCGCCACCACGGAGACTACAACCCCCAGCATTACACAGAGACCCGGCTCCGGGTATTCCCCTACACACGGCCCAGGGGGCGCGTCAACTTTGGCGTAGTCGGCAGGATTTTGTGCCCGCAACCACCGGGTACTGCGTGCCTGAAGAAAGACTGTGATACTTACCGTGGTGAAGTTTCCCGCCATCGGCAGCCGTTTTCCCGCCATCCGCAGACATTTTCCCGCCTTTGGGCGCCATTTTCGTGACGCCGCACGGGAAGAAGAGGGGCGTGGACGCCAAAAAGCGCGCGAGAGCTGAAGCCCCGCCTTCCATACTGACGCTGCGCAAGGTCCTGGAAGGAGCCCAGCAGACGCCGACGTCATCAGCACACGACGCAAGGTTCTCGACCCCGACGATCACCTGCAGAGCCGTGGCCTACGGAGAAAAAGCAACGGAAGGTAGGCCGCGGTTAACTAGGTGGGAGGAATACACCAGGAATGGAGGGAGCTGCCAGCGCGGCTGCTGCCGCAGTGATGCCGTTCACGATGCCGTATATCCCCGGAGCGGCATGGTTACCCCAATACTCAGGGGAGTCACATACCCTGAGCGACTTTAAGGAAATACTGAATAGCCTATTCAAAGTATACCCCCTGTCCGAGGAATAAAAGGTGAGCATCCTGATAGGCCAGTTAATCGGAGCAGCCCAAAGAGAAGTAAAGTCCTGGTCAGCCAGGGAAAAGGGGACTGTAAAGGAAATACTGGCCCGTCTAAAGGACACTTTTGATACCCGCACCTCAGCAGAGATCAAGCTAAAATTTTATGGGTGCAAACAGCGGGCACAAGACAGTATACAGGACTATGCTTTGAATTTGCAGGAGGCCTTGAGAGCCATTAAGCAGGCAGACCCTGACAGCGTGCGGAATGAGGATAAGCTGTTGACTGAACAGTTCATTCAGGGTCTGCTGTCCAGCGCCCACCGAACCCAGTTGCGTGTAATGGCCTTGCAGAACCCTGATTTAGACTTTGCGCAGTTTAAAGACAGCGCCATCCGGGTGCTCCAAGAACCGGCACCAGGTGGCGCTGTAACCCACAGGCGCCCCCCTATCACCAGGAGGCGGCGCCCTTGTCTGCAGAGCCTGTGGGAGCTGATGCACAGGCTTTGGACAAAGCCCTGGCTGCAGACCTGCACCATCAGGTCCAAGAGCTGACCAAAAGCGTTGCCGCGCTAACCAGAACTGTGCAGTCTTTACAGGTGTCCCCTCCAGGAAAGAGCCAGCTGGCTTCCAGTCCGGAGGATGCCTCTTTGCGCCGACAGAGGAGGGTCCCATCGTCCAGAGGAAGGCCCAGCGACCGCTACGACCAGGACGGACAATCTATCTGCCGCCGCTGCAACCAACCAGGACATATGACAAGGTACTGTCATTTAAACGGGCTCAACCTGGGGCTGAGGGCCGACCCCCAGGCATAAGACCATCAGGCCCATCGAGCTGGCGTGATAAGTGCATAGGGGGACGACCGGTCTTGCCTGTGGTGCTGGATGGCATTCCTATGAGTGCACTATTGGACACCGGGTCACAGGTAACCACCATCCCCTATGTGCTTTTTAAGCGGTACTGGAATGACTCAGATATTACCCGCTACCCAGATAACGATTTGAGCATCATAGCCAGCAATGGTCAGCCCGTGCCGCAGGTTTATCCGGGTGAGGGTCTGCGTTAATATCCGACGCAGGAACCCACATCCTCTCCTCAGGACCATGCCCCTTCCAATGAACCAGGTACTGAAGGGACCGGCGATTAAAACGTGAATCGATGACTTTCGATACCTGAAACTCCAAGTTACCATTGACCACCACAGGAGGAGGAGGTAAAGGTGACGGTATCACCGGCGCCACATACCTTTTAAGCAAAGATCTGTGGAACACGTTGTGAATTTTAAAAGTAGAGGGGAGGTCAAGACGAAATGCCACCTGATTAATTATAGAGCAGATCCTATACGGCCCGATGAACCTGGGACCCAGTTTCCAGGAGGGAACCTTAAGTTTAATATTCTTGGTAGTCAACCATACCCGATCGTTCACACTTAGGTCCGGACCAGACACTCTCTTCCTATCAGCCATACGTTTGTATCGGTTCCCCATAGTACTTAGATTATTCAGCACCCCTTTTGATATCGAAGCAAGTGATGACAAAAATCGTTTCTCCTCAGGAACCCCCGAAGAGCCCCCCCTACTGAAAGAACAAAACTGGCGGTGAAAACCATATGCCCCAAAAAACGGGGACTTACCAGTGGACTCACTCTGCCTATTATTAAGAGCAAACTCCGCCAGAGGTAAGAAAGAAGCACAGTCCTCCTCGTTCTCTGACACAAAACACCAGAGATATGTCTCCAAACTCTGGTTCAGACGTTCCGTCTGACCATTGGTCTGAGGATGAAAAGCCGAAGAAAACAATAAATGCATCCCCCGCCGTGTACAAAAAGCCCTCCAGAATTTGGACACAAACTGAGACCCCCGATCTGACACCACATCAGAGGGTACACCGTGAAGCCTTACAATCTCCCCAATGAACACCTGCGCAAGAGTTTTAGCATTAGGAAGAGCAGGAAGAGCGATAAAATGTGCCATCTTGCTGAACCTGTCCACTACAACGAGTATGACCGTTTTACCCGAAGATGGCGGGAGATCCGTAATAAAGTCCATAGACAGATGAGTCCAAGGACGCTCCGGGATCTTCAAAGGTAAGAGAGCCCCAGACGGACGGGTACATGGGGTCTTAGAGCGTGCACAAACCCCACAGGATGCAACAAAAGTTCCCACCTCCCTATGTAAATTAGGCCACCAAAACCGACGCAAAAGGAGATCCACAGTTGCTTTACTCCCTGGGTGTCCTGCCAAAGCTGAGTTATGGTGTGCCTCGATCACCTTTTGTCGCAACTGATCTGGAACAAACAGTCTCCCAGGAGGTCCAACAGGGGCGTCCCCCTGAGCCTCCAATACTTCCTCCTCAAGCTCAGAGCATACTGCCGACACCACCACCCCCTCCTGAAGGATAGGAACCGGGTCATCCGTATTACCGGCCCCAGGGAAACTACGAGATAAGGCATCCGCCTTTACATTTTTTGATCCAGGACGATATGTGACGACAAAATTAAACCTGGTAAAAAACAATGACCACCTAGCTTGTCTGGGATTCAGACGTTTTGCGGACTCCAGATATAGCAGGTTCTTGTGATCGGTGATGACGGTGACCGGATGGATTGCCCCCTCCAAAAAATGGCGCCACTCCTCAAAAGCTAACTTAATGGCCAAGAGTTCCCTATTGCCGACATCGTAATTCCTCTCAGCGGACGACAATTTTTTAGAGAAAAAAGCGCACGGACGCCATTCACCAGGAGACGAACCTTGTGATAATACTGCCCCTACCCCCACCTCAGAAGCGTCTACCTCTACAATGAATGGCTGTGACGCATCAGGTTGAATGAGTATGGGTGCCGAGGCAAAACATTTTTTCAAGGAGGAGAAAGCTTGACAAGCCTTGTCAGACCACCTAGAAAAATCCGTCCCTTTTTTTGTCATGTCTGTGAGAGGTTTAACCATGGACGAGAAATTACGAATGAATTTCCAGTAATAATTAGCAAACCCTAGAAAATGTTGTAGTGCCTTAAGATTCTCTGGCCGATCCCACTCAAGAACTGCCCGCACTTTCCCAGGGTCCATACGAAAACCAGACGCTGACACCAGGAAGCCTAGAAACTGGAGTTCCTGAACGGCGAACACACACTTTTCCCACTTGACGTACAGTTTATTATCCCGCAAGATCTGTAACACCTGCCTAACATGCTCCTGATGAGACACAAGATCAGGCGAGTAAATTAAGATGTCATCCAGATAATTAACAACAAACTGACCCACCAGGCAGTGAAAAATGTCATTAACAAAGTGTTGGAACACCGCCGGGGCATTAGTCAGACCAAATGGCATGACAAGGTTCTCATAATGTCCCTCCGGAGTGTTAAAAGCCGTCTTCCACTCATCCCCTTCCTTCATCCTAATCAGATTGTACGCCCCCCTGCGATCCAATTTAGAGAACCATTTGGCGCCCACGATCTGATTGAAGAGATCGGGGATAAGTGGGAGTGGATACGGATCTCGGACCGTAATCCGATTAAGTTCACGGAAATCCAGGCAAGGGCGTAGGCCTCCATCTTTCTTCTTCACAAAGAAGAACCCTGCGGCCACCGGGGAAGATGAAGGTCTAATATGCTCCTTAGCCAGACTCTCAGAAATATAATCCTTCATGGCCTGCCTCTCCGGACCAGACAAATTATACAACCTAGATTTAGGTAACTTGGCCCCAGGTAGCAGTTTTACCGAACAGTCACACACGCGATGAGGAGGTAGTTCCTGACACCCTCCTTCCGAGAACACATCCTCAAAGTCAGCCAGAAATGGGAGTAAGACCCTAGGAGCGACCGTACCGATGACCGTATTCATGCAGTTTTTTTTACTGAATTTACTCCATTGACTTATCTCTCTGGATTGCCAATTAATAACCAGGTTATGCTTAATTAACCAAGGAAGGCCCAACACAATAGGAGTGGGAAGACCCTCCAACACGTAACAAGACAACAGTTCTTTATGTATCGCCCCCACCTGAAGATTTATGTTATGCACCACTTGCGAAAAACTTCCCTGACCGAGAGGCCTGGCATCGATCGAGAATATGGAGATGGGTTTAGCCAACACACTCAATCGCATACCTTGAACCCGAGCAAACCGAGCATCCACCAGATTAGCCCCGGCCCCACTATCCAGAAGAACAGATAACCTCTCAGTTCTCGTACCCACCACCACCTCCGCCGGTACAAGAAACTGAGACGAACCTAGGGACGAAATACCTACTCCCAGATTGCCGTCCACCACACAACCTAGGATCAATAGTTTTCCGACGACTCTTTGCTCTGCAAAGGACGGGAAGGACACCCCCCAATAAAATGTCCCTTTCTCCCGCAGAAGAAACACCTTCCTGTCTTGTGGCGCACCGCCGGTCCCCTCCCCCGAAAGGATGTCCCTCCTAACTGCATAGGCTCCTCTGGACTGACCAGGGGAACCTCCATACAAGGGACCCTTGTAGAAGGTGGAGTCATCACAGGGGGTGGAGTTATCCCACACCTCTCCCGAAGCCGTCTGTCAATGCGAATAGCAAGGCTTGCAGCGACGCGGGAGAGTCATACTGTGCCAACATATCCTTTAATTTGTCAGATAAACCTTGACAAAACTGGCTCCGAAGAGCCGGGTCATTCCACTGGGTGTCCGTGGCCCACCTACGGAACTTTGAACAGAATTCCTCCACTGGACGATCTCCCTGCTGGATCCTACGTAACTTAGATTCAGCAAGGGAGATCCGATCCGGGTCATCATATACGAGACCCAGAGCAGAGAAAAACCCATCCACTGACCGGAGAGCCGGAGAGCCTGGGGGAAGAGAGAACGCCCAAGATTGGGGGTCCCCTTGAAGGAGAGAGGTGACAATTCCCACCCTTTGTTCTTCACTCCCCGATGACCGAGGCCGCAGCCAAAAGTACAACTTACATGCCTCCCGGAAAACAAAAAACTTGTCCCGCCCCCCCGTGAACCTGTCAGGGAGAGCTACTTTGGGTTCTGATCCGGCTTGCTCCAGGGGATGCAAAACCTTGGACTTAACGTCCGCCAGCTCCAAGGACAAACTCTGCAACTGCCGAGCTATATTGGCTATTGGATCCATGGTGGCTGGAGAGAATCTTTTAGTGTTTCGGTGAAAATGTCACGCTGTCTCGGCGTTCAGGAGGTCAGGAGCCTATGCTGACCCTACACTGAGGCCCTGCCTAATCCCTCTACCTGGAGGTACTGTTGATGGTACAGAGGTCCAGGCCGCCAGCGTAAACCTACCTCCTGAGAATCCCTGAACCTCAGTAATCTAGTCCTGAGAAGGACCCCGATCACAACAATTGGGGACAGGACCGTATTTGCCAAACACAATACAAGACGAACGAGACTGTACAAGGGGCAAACCAAAAACCACCTCGCATACAAAAACTTACACCACTACAACGGAGGGAACACCAACGGGTAAGGGGATAAAGAATAAAGCGAGGAAGGGAAAAAACCACACCGAGTACCCTTCACTCCCAACTCCACAATACCACGTACCGCTCTGATAGTCTGCATGAGAAGCTTTCACCGACAACTACCCTATCAGAACGGCAGGTATTTGAAGGAGTCCCAATACTGCAGAATTAACTACAGCTGGGCGAGGCTGGGCCTCGTCTAGCACAGAGAGAGAGAATTAACTCCCTCCCTGCCGAAAAACACCAAGCACCAAAAACTCAGCTGCGAGAAGTCAGGCTGTGTAATCGCGACGATCTTCGTGGCGACACACCCGTGACACCACCCCGATGGGTCTCAGTGAAGTCAACTGTATGCCGTTCGGACTCTACAATGCACCAGGAACCTTCCAGCGGTTGATGGAGTGCTTTCTGGGGCACAAGAATTTCTAGACGGTCCTGCTATACCTGGACGATATCATCGTGTATTCCAAAACATATGAGGACCATCTGAAGCACCTGGCAGTGTTTGACGCCCTGGCAGGCTACGGCCTAAAGGGGAAACCCTCCAAGTGTCATCTACTGAAACCAAAGGTACAGTACCTGGGACATGTGGTGAGTGCTGACGGAGTAGCTCCAGACCCTGATAAGATCACGGTGATTAAGGACTGGCCAAGACCCTCCAGCATAAAGGAAGTGCAGCAGTACCTCGGGTTGGTAGGCTACTACCGAAGATTCATCCCCGGGTTCACCAAAATGGCAGCCCCTATGCAAGATCTCCTGTTGGTTCAGTCAAAGACCAAGAATCAGAAGCCGGCCTTCAGGTGGGACAAGCTGGAAGAGGAGTCTTTCCGCCAGCTGAAGATGGCCCTCACAGGGGATGAGATCCTGGCTTACCCTGATTACGGCCAGCCTTCCATCCTCCACACGGACGCCAGTAACGTGGGGCTGGGAGCCATACTATCCCAGATCCAGCAGGGCAGAGAGCGGGTAATTGCTTACGCCAGCCGAAAACTACGGCCAACAGAGAGAAACCCTGAGAATTATAGCTCCTTCAAGCTAGAGTTCCTGGCAGTGGTGTGGGCAGTGACGGAACGTTTCAAACATTACCTTGCCTCTGCCAAGTTCACTGTGTACACAGACAACAACCCGTTGACGCACCTGGATACTGCAAGACTTGGTGCCCTGGAGCAAAGATGGATGGCCTGGCTGTCCAACTATGAATTTACCATCAAATACTGGGCGGGACGCACAAATGCCAATGCAGACACCCTGTCCAGGATGCCAAACTTGCCGGACGGAGGGGAAGATCCAGAAGAACTGGAAGAGATTGAACTCCCTGCATTCCACCGTCATGGGATTACCCAGTATTCCCACTGTGTAAGGGACAAGCACTCTGCCACGTTCAATCCCTTACCCCACTACAGCTGGGCAGAGACACAAGACAGTGACCCAGCCGTCCGCCTGGTAAAAGAGATGCTGACACAGGCAGATGCCCGCCTTGACCCAGACGCCCCGGAAGAGACCAAACAGCTGTGGAAGGAGAAGAGTAAACTGTTTCTCTACAAGGGGAAGCTGTGGCGGAGAATTGTCAACTCCCGGACACATGAGCTGACCTCGCAGGTAGTGGTCCCGAGACGGGACACGGCTATGGTCCTGGAGGCATACCACGACAGAGCAGGGCACTTTGGATGGAAGAAGTTGGAGTTCCTGTTGCGTGAACGGTTCTTCTGGGTAGGCATGAGAGGGGCCTTTGAGAGATGGTGCAGAGACTGCGGCCCGTGCAACCTGAGAAGAAAGGACTGTGCCAGCCAGAAGACTCCCCTGCAGCCCATCATCACCAAGCAGCCACTAGAACTGGTAGCCCTGGACCATGTGAAGCTGGCTCCAAGTAGGTTCGGGTACGTCTACGCCCTCACCATCGTAGACCACTACTCCCGGTTCCTGGTGGTGGTCCCTGTCTAAGACTTAACGGCTCAGACAGCAGCTAGAGCCTTCCAGCAGCACTTCTGCCGTCCACACGGGTAACCGAAGCAAGTGTTGACTGACCAAGGTCCAGCCTTCGAAGCTGAGGTCTTCCAGGAGTTCTGCAACCTGTATGGCTGCAAGAAGATAAGGACAACGCCCTATCACCCCCAAACCAACGGATTGTGCGAGAAGATGAACCAGGTGGTGATAGACTTGCTGAAAACGTTGCCCCTGGAAGAACTCAGTCTGTGGCCTGAAAAACTGCCTGATCTGGTGGACTTGTATAACCACATCCCAGTAAATTCCACCAACTGCACCCCGGCTTACCTAATGAGAGCAAGACCTAGTAAGCTGCCTATTGACCTGGATATGGGAGTCCTGACACCCGAGGACACCTCGCCAGAGGCCGACTGGGATACAGAACAGCAGCAGCAGTACCGGAAAGTGCAGGAGAGTGTTGAGAGAAGTCTGTCTCAAGCAAGAGAAAGGCAAGAGAGGACTTACAACCAGCATGCTCCCGCTGTTCCCCTGGCACCCGGAGAGCAGGTCTTGAAGAGGAAGAGGCGGCTCCATAAGTTGGATGACCAGTGGGAGAAAGACCCGTACACAGTACTGCCCTCAAGCCATGAAAATCCGAAAGAATGCATTATCAGTAAGGATGGAGGAGAGACCACAGCCACTGTCTCCTGAGACCACCAGAAGAAATGTCCCGAACAGCTGCAAAGCACTGATGAAGACCAAGATAGCCCTCAACCCGCAGAGGAAAGGGAAGAAATGGTCAGTACAGTACTCGGAGAATTTCCCCAGTCCTGGACACAAATTAACAATGCTATTGTGGTACCCGTCCTTACCTTTCTCCAGCCAGCCCCTCAATGGCCTACAGAAGAGCAAGTAGTGTTGGAAGGGCAACCGGCCCCGGAGGCAGAAGATTCCATACCAGCAGCCCAGGAGAATCAACCCTCTGCTAGTAGTGAGCCTGCCGTGCCCGTGGTAAGCCAAAGAGTACGCAGAAAGCTGCCCAACCTACCCGTAACATCTCCAAACACCTGTAGTGCAGACACTAGCGATCCCTCTACACAAGAGGTGGAAACAGGGGACCCAGAAAGAACACCACCAGATAGTGTGTTACGTAGGTCCACCAGGAGCACTAGAGGTCAGATGCCCGCTCACTGGAGAATCTAAAAAGTGATATATACCTGTACATTGCAAATGTTGAAATGTTTAATGTTTGTTGCATGAATAATAATTATGTTTCTCAAGTTACCCGACAGGGTTTATGGACTGACAGGTTATGGACAATGAATAACCGGAACTGTACCTTGTAAATAGTTGCACCTGTTAAGTGCCCCTTTTGTCCAGACCACAGAACAAAAACCCGTGGAGGTGGCGGAAGACGTGGTCCAACTCCGGATCATCGATGCCCTGTAGCCACCCCAGGGCCTACGTGGAGGGTTTGGGATGGGACCCTCAAAGTGCATCTTGGGTGACATGGACACCTGGTTACGGAAGCGCCGTGACCTATAAAGACTAAACTTCTTGTATATATGTTGTGTTATTGCTTATACCCTGTTATGTTTTAATGAAAGTTATGTTTAGTCCTGGAGTACTAAAATTTTCTAGGGGGAAATGTGGCACCCCAGGGGTCTGGTTGCCACAGTGGTAGAAATACCATGTCTGAGAGCGAGCATGTGTTTTCCTTGTCAGGAGCACTGTAACATGCAACACCTCCTGCCCCAGTCCAGGGAGCTGAGGAACCGGCCCTTTATAAACTGGGTCTGGGGCGGGGTTAGTGAGTCAGAGTCTAGTGAGAGTCAAAGCAGCAAGCAAGGAGCTCTGTAGGAGACAGGAGCTGAAGGCCAGGGACTTGAGCTAGCAGAGCTTGTCCTGGCCGAAGACGCAGAGAACCGGACACAGGAGTCCGAGGCTGTGAGGATTTCCACATCCAGCAGCAGAAACCACCTGGCAGGGGATTTCAGGTCCTCTGGCCATAGGAAGCCCAGAGGCTCAGTCACACGCAAGGGACCGGCACCGCCATCGAGGAGCGGAGGCTACCAAAAGCCCCAAGTCACCAGCCATACGGGTGAGCACCACACGGTACACTCAGGGACGTGGGCTACTACACGACTACAGCAAGGTAGCCAGGAAGAGTGCAGTCAGACGGGAAGGCCTACACCTCCACCTGGCCAGGGGGACTCTTGTTCGCTCACAGACTGACCAGGCCTCTAATGTTAGCCAGTACTCCCGGCAGGGCCTTCTTCATTACCAACAGTAAAGACTCTGAACTGCACTGCACGGACTCTGAGTCATTTCTGCTGCGCCCATGCACCACAACCCTCATCATCTACACACGCTGCCCTGAGGCTATACTCCTCCCGTGGGGAGTTATACTACCCTCTGCTGCGCACCCAACATCAGCCTCAGCGGTCTGCCCCGCAGCGGCGGTTCTCAGTGACCGCGATCCACGGGTGGCGTAGTCGGACATTTAAACATTGAAAACCAAATAAACAGATCCGCCACTGGTTTGACCACCCTGAGCCACGGGACTGGGTCGCCACCACGGAGACTACAACCCCCAGCATTACACAGAGACCCGGCTCCAGGTATTCCCCCACACACGGCCCAGGGGGCGCGTCAGTCACACTATATAAATCCATGCAAACGGCATGGATTTATATACTGTGACCTTAAAGAATGGTAAAAAATAAATCTATACTTACCTTCTGATGGCCCGCACTGTCTTGCTTCGCTCTGTCCTGGCTGCCGGCAGATAGTGGTACACTGTAGGACCTGCTGTCACATGACTATGACGTCAGCGCAGGTCCTTCAGTCCACAGCGATCTGCCGGCATGGGAGGACGAGCACAGAGGGGGCCATCAGAACGTAAATATAACATTTATTTTTTATTTTATTCTTTTTTTCACAGGTTCTATGGTACCTGGGTCTGGAGGAGAGTCTCCTGTCCTCCACACCCGGGTATCAACTGCACATTGAAACGCGTGGAATGCGCTTCTACATATGCAGTGATGCGTAATCCATGCGTTTCAATGCAAGTCAATGGTGGCAAAAATGCAGCACTTCCGCAAATTAATTGGTAGTGCTGCGTTTTTTTCTGCAATGATAATCCGCAGCGGAAATTTCCACAGCATGTGCACAGCACATGTGGATTATCATTGGGGACCATGGCAGGCCTTCTACCATGCGTTTTTTAAGCGTTTCTGCAGCGTTTTTTGCTGCTGAGGAAACGCTTGAAAAAACGCATCGTGGGCACACAGCCAATATGTATGAAATAGAAGGAAAGGAGTCCAGCTTCTGGTGAAATCCATAAAAATCTTCTTTTTTCCATAATATTAAAATTCCATATACAAAAAGTGGGGAGCAAGGAAACACATGGCGACACGTTTTGACTGCAAGCAGCATTCTTACTCAAAGCCTAATGGGAAAATTCCAATGATCTCTCTATCTCTATATATAGAAAAAATAGTAGAGACAGCACTCCAAAAATAGATGATTTATTTGCTCAGCAAGAGCTGTGGCAACGTTTCGGCTGAATACTGCCTTTTCGAGCCTTATTCAGCCGAAACGTTGGCACAGCTCTTGCTGAGCAAATAAATCATCTATTTTTGGAGTGCTGTCTCTACTATTTTTTCTATATGCAAGAAGGTTTGGTACTTACCTGGAGGACGGGCACCCAGCTATTCACATTATTGTTTGCTTGTGCTGCTTTCATCTCTTTTTTTTCTTATATATACACACACACACACACACACATCTCACTAAATTAGAATATCATTAAAAAGTTAATTTATTTCAGTTCTTCAATCCAAGAAGTGAAACTCATATTATATAGAGTCATTACAAACAGAGTGATCTATTTCAAGTGTTTATTTCTGTTAATGTTGATGATTATGGCTTACAGCCAATGAAAACACAAGAGTCATTATCTCAGTAAATTTAAATAATTAACAAAAAACACATGCAAAGGCTTCCTAAGCATTTTAAAAGGTCCCTTAGTCTGTTTCAGTAGGCTCCACAATCATGTGGAAGACTGCTGATTTGACAGATGTCCAGAAGGCAGTCTTTGACACACTCCACAAGGTCCCAGAGTCTGGAGGAAGAGTGGAGAGGCCACAATCCAAGCTGCTGGAGGTCTAGTGTAAAGTTTCCACAATCAGTGAAGGTTTGAGGAGCCATGTCATCTGCTGGTGTAGGTCCACTGTGTTTTATCAAGACCAAAGGCAGCATAGCCGTCTACCAGGAAATTTTAGAGTACTTCATGCTTAACTCTGCCGACAAGCTTTTTGGAGATGGAAATTTCATTCTCCAGCAGGACTTGGCACCTGTCCACACTGCCAAAAGTACCAATACCTGATTTTAAAACAGTATCACTGTGCTTGATTGGCCAGTAAACTCGCCTGACCTTAAACCCATAGAGAATCTATGGGGTATTGTCAAGAGGAAGATGAGAGACACCAGACCTAACAATGCAGACGAGCCGAAGGCTGCTGTCACACAAGGTGTGGGAAAGACTTAGTGCAACACAAAGGGAAGAAGGAAAGGAAGCCCAGACTCACGGGAAAGGGGGAAGTGGAAACCTCCTGGCTGATAGAATATCACCCTGTCTCCCCTAACATCCCTATAATGGCTCTTCACCAATCGCCGCACGAGTTCCTCGCCCTATCTTTCCCTGGCATTTGGCTAAGGCTAGGGAAGGGAGGAGATGAGCACTGGTCGATCCCCACTCAAAACTAAAGACAAGGGAGGACAAACGGGGAAATTGCTTAGTTCTAGATGACTCCAGACAAATGCACACATGTCCTCAGCACCAGAGATGAAGAAGTACTGCTCTTGCTAAAGCCTTCAGAGGGAGTAATGAATATCGCCGGCACTTCCCTCTGGAACACAACAGGTATTTATACACCCAGGCCAGGGTGTTAATTAGCCAGAGGAAGGTAGCCGCTGGGTCCTAGAGACAGCCTCTAAGAAGGTTTCTGCAATGCCAAAGATAGAGATCTCCTGCAACACACTGCAGGTCAAATGTCTGTCACTTCTGACACACTCGTGACTTCCCCCCCCCCCTCTATGAGTGGCCTCCGGACACTCAGAACCGGGTTTTTCAGGATAAGAGGTGTGAAATGAACGAACCAACCTGGGAGCGTTCACCTCTGATGCTGAAACCCACATCCTCTCCTCTGGACCATAGCCTTTCCAGTGCACCAAGTATTGTAGAGAACGACATTGGAAATGAGAATCTACAATCCTCAAAATCTGGAACTCCAGATTAACGTCAAACATTATTGGGGGCGGTGGTAGAGGTGAGGGCTCAAGAGGTTCAACATACTTCTTCAGAAAGGACCTATGGAACATGTTGTGGAACTTAAGGGCCTGAGGAATTTCAAGACAAAATGCTGCTGGGTTAATGATGGCAGTTATTTTATAGGGACCAATAAACCTAGGTCCCAGCTTCCAAGAAGGAACATTCAATCTTATATTCCTGGTAGACACCCACACAAAGTCATTCACATTCAGGTCCGGACCTGGCAAGCGTTTTCTGTCAGCTGTAAGAGGGTGACCAGGATGGTCATGCACCTTTTCCATCTGTATGCACATAATGTTATACCCTGTTTAATGTATGAGTATGTGTTATGACCGACTGTCTGATGTGTCAGTTACAGGGTCAGCATAGGATAGGTGTAGATAGGGTGTTAAATTAGGAATGGGATAGTGTAGCTTTGGGCACTATAGGATAGGAACTACTTAGTTATCAGATAGGAAAGAGTTAAGGGGTTCAGGAGCTGCTCCAGTGTGGGAGGAGCAGGTTCAGTGAAGAACTGAGACACTTCTTGATTGCAGGCAGTTCTAGTAAGAGAGATGTGACAGCATAGCAGTTGGTTGTCCGGGGTGCACGGTCTGTCCAACAGCAAAGAAGCCTCAGTCAGAAACTCTGAAGCAGATATTTCCTCAAAGTTTGGGGCCTATAGTCCACAGAAGCCACAGAGAAGTGTGTGTTTCGAAATCTTCCCAGAAGGGTAAGTCAGACGGGAAATAGTACAAAGACAGTACGGGATTCTTAGAACTGCGAGTGTCTCATAGGCTAAGAAGGTCGACTATGGAAGGGACAGCTCAGGACAAACGGACAGTGAACATCATTACGTGCGGTGCATCGGACGGTAACCCTGGAAAAGTATGTGATCAATGCTGCATGCTGTATGAAGTTGATTTCAAGTGTTCAAGTAAAGTTCTTTTTTATAAAGTGGAATGGAAGTCCCTAAATGTGTTGTGAGGCAGTTCCTGAGGTGGAAGAACCGAAGACAGCAGAGATCTGCGACCAAAACGTGAGAGTGTTCTGCACCACACGAACAGCACAGGAGAATTGGGACATTTGTCTTTGTCAGGGAGCCAGGGTGTAGGCACACACCAGCCCCTCGCCACAACTACCACCCTGAGCCCCTCAGACAGCCATAGGTTTATACCTGTCTCCCATGATCTTTAAATTACTCAGAACACCCTGCCATACCAAAGAGAGCGACGACGCAAACCGTTCCTCCTCAGGAACTCCTGAAGCTCCTTCCCCACTAAATGTACCAAACTATGGGTGATAACTGTATGCACCGAAGAACGGTGACCTGCCAGTGGATTCTTGACGATGATTATTAATGGCAAATTCTGCCAGCGGTAAGTAGGATGCCCAATCCTCCTTATTTTCGGAGACGAAACACCTAAGTTAGGTCTCCAGATTCTGATTGACAGGCTTGGTCTGTCCTTTCGACTGAGGGTTGAAGGCAGAGGAAAAGGGACAGCTGTACCCCCAGTTGAGAACAGAATTCTTTCCAGAGCTTGGAAACAAACTGGGTCCCCTGATCTGACACCACATTGGAGGGAACCTTGTGAAGCTTCACAATCTCATTTAAAAAGACCTGAGCAAGAGTCTTGGCATTTGGAAGTGAAGGTAATGCGACAAAATGAACCATTTTACTGAACCTATCTACAATCACCAAAACCACCGTTTTGCCTGCAGAAACCTGTAGGTTACTAACAAAATCCACATGTGTCCATGGCCTAGTAGGGATAGGTAACGGGTATGCGAAACCTTAGAACGCGCACAAATACTACAAGCAGCTATGTGTTCAATCACATCCTGATGCAACCCCGGCCACCAAAAATGACGAGAAAGGAGGTCCGCGGTTGCCTTACCACCTGGATTCCCAGCAAGCACAGAGTTATGATGTTCCTTAATTACTTTGCGGCACAGATCAGATGGTATAAATAACCTTCCTGAAGGGCAGGAGGCAGGAGCGTCCCCCTGAGCCTCCAACACCTCACCTTCCAGTTCAGGATACAGTGCCGAAATGACTACCCCTTTCTGTAATATCGGGGCACCACCACCAGGGAAGCTCCGGGACAAAGCATCAGCCTTGACATTTTTGACCCCTGGACGAAAAGTGACAGCAATATTTAACCTAGTAAAAAACAGGGACCATCTGGCTTGCCTAGGGTTGAGACGTTTAGCTGACTGGAGATATGACAGGTTCTTATGGTCAGTAATAACAGTAATAGGATGGACAGCCCCCTCCAACCAATGTCGCTATTCCTTGAACGCCAATTTGATCGCCAAAAGTTCCCTATTACCCACGTCAAAATTTCTCAATTGCACATTGCATCACTAACAACGCTATGGGGGCAGTCTAGAAGGCAGCTAGGATGTGACAGGTTCCTTTTAAACCATCTGGGTGCCTGGTTCCCAAATGAAAAATCCAAAAGGCTTCCCTTGTCAATAGGAGTCTTCTAATGGATTAAAGAAGATTTTTATGAATTTCACCAGAAGATGGACCCCTTTGTTTCTCTTTCGTTCTAATTCAGCCTGTGAGGGCGTTGTCCATACATGCTGGATACCATCAGACGATGAGCTGGCTATTTCTATATGTGTATATGTATACCTTATAGTGTGTGTACAGGGCTGGTTTGGTTGGTTTTAGACAAATTGGGACCCTGGGCAAAATTCAAAGTGGGGCCTCCAATCCTGAAATATTCTCCAACAACAGGGCAGGCATCTCACTTGTCATTCATGTACAATCCATGTTTTTACAGCAGCAGCTATTAATCATTTACAGGACCATTTACAGTTTGCTATGTTACAGAACTGTAATATATCTGTAAAAATCGGTTGCTGTACTGTGTCTCTGAATGACATCCGATTTTTTTTCACCCGTAGCCTTGAATGGGCGAGGCTCATCCGATTTAAAGTAGAAACTAGTGCATGCTCAGTCAGTAGAAAAAAAATCCCTCATCTGCAATGCCCCATTGAATAACAATGGATCGAGTCCCCCCCCCTCAGGATTTTGTGCTTTGCATGTCTTTTTGGAAAATAGAGCAGGTCATGTCACTTTTTTCACCCACTGGAAGTAATGGGTGGTGAAAAAAAACGCTGGCAAAACACTCCAAAAATGTAGGTGTCAAGTTTTCAGCATTTTTTGTGCATAAACCAGAATGAGATATTTTTTTTTTTCACTGAACTTAATGTACATGCATAACAGACAAAGTGACAATGAAAAAAACACTGAAAAAACACACCAAAAACGCACCTAAAAAAAGCAAAAAATCAAGAAAACAGCAGCAAAAATCCTGAGCAATCTCCTGGCAAGAGATCAGGTTTTGCTGCAGAAAATGAATGCAGAAAAAAATATGATGTGTGAACATAGCCTTACAGTCAAAGAACAGAAAACATTAGCACAATGCTGTCTTTTTGTACATCAAAAAGCGATTTAAAAAAGTAATGTCCCCCCGAACTACTGCTAATTCCCCTCTGGCTTCAGTGCTGATGCTCCAGGGTCCTTGCTGGTCATTCTTCACAATGACTCCCTGGCGCCTGCGCAATAGAACCCTGCCGGCAGCGGTCAGGTGTCCATACTCAGTCCTCAGCCGCCACTATTTCTCCCGGTATAGTCTCCGCCTTCCACAAGCAAGGGTCCCTGAACATTACTGCTGGTACATTTCTGTGGGAATCTGCTTGCCTCCTACCAGCCTGTAATATTTCCAGTGACCTAAGGTACAATGCCATGTTATTAGCACTGCCCCCAGTACCAGAAGCGAAGCCATCCCCAATTTCCTTCTCAGGAATTCTATTTGGTAGACTGAGTGGCTGCCCAAATACATTAGTTTCTCACAAAGGAGCTGAAGATAGAGTGGCTGTAGATGCAAAATTTCTCCAGCCTGTTAGATGTCAGAGGGCGAACAGCAGCACATTGGGTCAGTGGTTAGCACTGAAGCCTTGCAGTGTTGGGATCTTGGGTTCAAATCCCAGCAAGGACAACATCTGCATGGATTTTGTATGTTCTCCCTGTATTTGCGTGGGTTTCCATCTCAGTGAAAAAGGAGCCATAGAGTGTCTGGGAACCTTCCCACACACACTTTTCTTAGCCATGACTGCTTCTCGGCAGGGTTGGACAGTCCCACCAGAGAATCCTCGGGTGGGCCCTGATTTCTCCATCAGGAGATTTCATGATAGCGCAAAGTTTGCAGCAGCTATGGGGCTCTTGAGCGGGGAGAAAGGTTAGCTCTCAGAATCAAATCCTCTGGTGGGCCTAATGTTTTTAAGTTTGAAACTGCTTCTCAATGGGAGTTGTATTTCACCACAGCCATATTCTTTAGCTCGGTGAAAGGACTGGCATAGAGGGAAACTGTATCTACTCCGGCTGTCATTTCTCTGTCACAGGTTCTGCCGATTGTCACACACGACCATGCCTGGCTGTATGTTCAGCCTGGGGAGTGCTGCAGTGCTTTCAACTTGTGACTGATGTGGTCATTTCGGAGATGGAGGCCGAACTGGAGGAGGAGGTGCAGGAGCTCAACAATGTGATTACATTGAGATTACATTGGAGACTCTGGTTTTTATACTAAAGAAAGGTCCTACTGTGGTTTTTTTTTTTTTACATTGTTTTTTTTAAGACAAATGCATTCACCGGCAAATGTGATTTTAAAATTTTACAACCTTATCTGGACATGTGATGTGTGACACATCGTCAGACACATCCTGTTTCATTAATATTGGAGGGACTCTGAAAGTCACAAAACCTATTTTTATAGGGCCATCAGGCGGCCCTCGCTATGGTTAGAGAGCCATCAGCTGGCTATGCTTTGTTGTTCCAATTATTAACGAGTGGGTCTGCTATACTGTTATTACATATGCAGTGACTGCAAGGGCTGCCAAAAATTTGGACACAACCCAATACCTCTAAAGAGACATAGAGTAGGGTCTCAGTAAAAAAAAAGAATTTCCCATTATAAAGGAGCGGGTCTCCTATAGTGGTAATGCCCATGCTGTGACTGCAAGGGCTGCCAAAATTTGGGAAAAAACCCACTAACAATTTAAAGACACATAGAGCAGGGCCACAGTAACAACTACGACATGTTCCCATTAGAAAGGAGATGGTCTGCTATTCAGTTATAGGGTATGCAGTGAGTCTAACGGCTGACAAAATTTAGGAAAACCCCCACTAACAATTTATAGACACAAAGCAGGGCCCCAGTAACAACATATTTGTATTAGAAAAGAGAGGGTCTCCCATAGTATTTGCCTATGCAGTGAAGCAACGGCTACCAAAAATTTGGGGGAACTCCAATGCCCTTGGCAAGAGATGTAGAGGTCAGAGAGCCTCCCAAAAACAATGTTTCCATTATAAGGAAGCGGGTCTTCCATAGTGTTTGCCTATGCTGTGAAGCAACGGCTGCCAAAAATTTGGGGGAACTCCAATGCCCCTGGCAAAAGACATAGATATGTTGCTATGGTACATATGGTGGTGATATGGAGAAGGATGTGAAGGATGAGGATGCAGAGAAGGAGGAGGACAAGAGCAAATAGACAAAATCAGGGGCGTATACCCATGTCTGGTGTGAAAACAGAGGTGCATGGGAATAGAGTTAGCCCTCCCCAAAAAAAAGACACTGTATTTGAGTTTATGTTACGCTGCTATCATTCGGTGGTGTTGAGACATCTGGCACAATCCAGCCCTTGTTCATTTTTATAAGAGTCAGCCTGTCAGCATTTTCAGTTGACAGGCAGATGAACCTTTTGGTTATAATTCCACCGGCAGCACTAAAAACCCGCTCTGACAAAACGCTAGCGGCAGGGCAGGATCTCCAAGGCATAGAGAGCCAGTTCATGTCACATGTCCAGCTTGGATACCCAATAATTATAAGGCACAGAGGAATCACGGAGGACGTTGGTATGGTCAGCAAGGTACTTCCTCACTATCTTCCAAAACTTTACACTCCTTGTGAGAGTACCCTGCGCCTCAGGGCCTGTGCGATGGGAGGGTCTGAGAAAACTGTCCCAGAACTTTGACAGTGTTCCTCTGCCTTTGCTGGATTGCATTTGTGGCTCTCTCGCCTGTACTCCTTGGCTGTCCAACGAACTTTGACCTCTGCCGCCAGTGTTTTCAGATGGGAATTTTTTCAATAATTCTGCAACAAGGGCCTTCTCGTACTGCCCCATTTTATTTGGCCTGTCCTGCAAAGGAATAAGAGACAGAAAGTTCTCCCTGTAGCATGGGTCTAGAAATGTCACCAACCAGTAATGACTGTCACTCAAAATTTGGACAACGCGAGGGTTATGGGAAAGGCAGCGTTTCATCGAAATTGGATATTTCGCCTCCAGCTGTTTGCCCCCAGCAATTCGCCCCCGAGTACATTTCGCCCCCGCACATTTCGTCCCCAGCAATTGGCCCCCAGGATGGTTTGCCCCTGCACATTTCACCCCCGCATATATCGCCCCCAGTTCGCCTCGGTCCAGGGGCGAAACGTGCGGGGGCGAAATGCGCGGGGGAGAATCTTCCTGGAGGCGAATTGATAGGAGCGAAATGTGCAAGGGCGAACTGATGGGGGCGAACTGCTGGGGGCAAATTGCTGGGGGCGAACTGCTGGGGGCGAAACTTCCTATAACCATGTAACATAAACTCAGCCATGCGTGCCAGACTGCTAACAGGCAAGACTTCCATGTCCTCACCAAGAGGATGACTGACCATGCTCTCCTCCTCCTCCTCTCTGTCCTCTGGCCATCCACGCTGAACAGACGGTATGACAGCTGTGCAGGTAGTACCTTCTATAGTGCATGAAACTAGCTCCTGTCCATCCTCCTCCTCCTCCTCATTGTCACCCAATCCACGTTGGGATGAGATGAGGCTGGACTGTGTGGAATCACCTTGTATGGTTCTTTGCTCCATCTCACTCATCATGCTCCGCCTGCAACGCATCCTCTTTAATTGCGAGCAGAGAGTGTTTCAGAAGACAGAGAAGCGTGATGGTGACGCTAATTATGGCATTATCACCGCTCACCATCTTGGTGGAGTCCTCAAAATTTTGGAGGATAGTACATATGTCTGACATCCATGTCCACTCCTGAGGTTTTATGTGTGGAGTCTGACCTGAATACCAACGGCCTTGTTGATGCTGGTATTCAACAACTTCCCTCTTCTGCTCACAAATCCTTCCTAACATCTGCAATACAAAGTTCCAATGCGTGAGGACATCGCAGATCAGTCGGTGAGCTGAAAGCTGCAAACACTGCTGAAGCATGGCAAGGGCAGCAGAAGCTGTAGCTGACTTTCTAAAATGGGCACACAGGCGGCGTACTTTGACATGCTGATCCGACAGATCCGGGTAGGTTTTGATAAACCGCTGAACAACGAGGTTAAGCACATGGGCCAGGCATGGTACGTATGTGAGCTCGCCTCGCCTCAGTGCTACATGCGATCTCCTCTTGCCACGCTTCAAGTGGACCGGGCGAGAGGCCCGAATTTATAAATGGAAAAGTGAACAGCTCTTCGGAGTGTCCAAGTGTGCTATCAGTTGTCTCTGGGCACTAAGCATGGTGGGAGGAAGGAGGATCAGGGTGAGGAATATGCAGTCCAAACTCACGGCTACTGAGACTTGACCGTGTGGAAGACAGGGTAGTGGTGATTGTGGCTAAGTGACTGGAAGCATTATCTGCTATCCAACCAATAACCTTTTCACACTGCTCTGTGTTCAATAGTGGTGTTCTGCAGTCTCCTATTAATTGAGACAGGAAGGTCGAGTGAGAAGATGTGGGTGTTTATTGTGGCACAATTTCAGCTTGCCCACGGCCTCGTCTTCTGCATGCACCATCACCATCACGTCTAGCTCCCCGTCCCTTGCCCATTTTAAATGAAGGACAATATTTTCCATGTTCACCACAAATGGCTGGATTTGAACCGCAGTGATATGTGATAAGTGTGACGGAAAACCACAGTTTAAAATAGCTGGCATGTAGGTTACTATTTTTCACAGCAACCTCGTGTCAAAAACTTCACTAACACACTGCAACAAAATTTAAATGGAGGCCAATATTTTCCACGTTCACTACAAGTTTCTGTATTTTTATCGCTGTAATATGGAAAGAATCTGGCTGTATTCTGCAGTGGCAATAAGCAAACGGAGCAGAAAAACAGTATTCTCTGGATAGCTTTTTAAGCAAATAATCAGGATTAAAATTAAAAAAAAAAAAGATCGCTGGCCCCTGATACTTGAGGCTATTTCTAGAAATATCTGTAACAGCAGCAGCAGCCAGAACTGGAATGGATCCTATTGTTCTGTATTATACGATGCAGTCTGCCACATACACTGCCTGCCTAGCTCTGACATAGAGATTATGTGTGTGTATATATATATATATATATATATATATATATATATACATATATATATATACGTATATATATATATACAGTACAGACCAAAAGTTTGGACACACCTTCTCATTTAAAGATTTTTCTGTATTTTCATGACTTTGAAAATTGTACATTCACACTGAAGGCATCAAAACTATGAATTAACACATGTGGAATTATATTCTTAACAAAAAAGTGTGAAACAACTGAAAATATGTCTTATATTCTAGGTTCTTCAAAGTAACCACCTTTTGCTTTGAATACTGCTTTGCACACTCTTGGCATTGTCTTAATGCACTTCAAGAGGTAGTCACAGGAAATGGTTTTCACTTCACTGGCGTGCCCTGTCTGGTTTAATAAGTGGGATTTCTTGCCTTACAAATGGGGTTGGAACCATCAGTTGTGTTGTGCAGAAGTCAGGTCGATACACAGCTGATAGTCATACTGAATAGACTGTTAGAATTTGTATTATGGCAAGAAAAAAGCAGCTAAGTATAGAAAAACGAATGGCCATCAATACCTTAAGAAATGAAGGTCAGTCAGTCCGAAAAATTGGGCAAACTTTGAATTTGTCCCCAAGTGTAGTTGCAAAAACCATCAAGCGCTACAAAGAAACTGGTTCACATGAGGACCGCCCCAGGAAAGGAAGACCAAGAGTCACCTCTGCTTCTGAGGATAAGTTTATCCGAGTCACCAGCCTCAGAAATCGCAGGTTAACAGCAGCTCAGATTAGAGACCAGGTCAATGCCACACCGAGTTCTAGCAGCAGACACATCTCTTCAACAACTGTTAAGAGGAGACTTTGTGCAGCAGGCCTTCATGGTAAAATAGCTGCTAGGAAACCACTGCTAAGGACAGGCAACAAGCAGAAGAGACTTGTTTGGGCTAAAGAACACAAGGAATTGACATTAGTTGGACACTGTTGGGGATTTATTCAAAATTGAAGGCATACTGAACCAGCATGGCTACCACAGCATCTTGCAGCGGCATGCTATTCCATCTGGTTTGCGTTTAGTTGGACCATCATTTATTTTTCAACAGGACAAAGACCCCAAACACACCTCCAGGCTGTGTAAGGGCTATTTGACCAAGAGGAAGAGTGATGGGGTGCTACGCCAGATGACCTGGCCTCCACAATCACCAGACCTGAACCCAATCGAGATGATTTGGGGTGAGCTGGACCGCAGAGTGAAGGCAAAAGGGCCAACAAGTGCTAAGCATCTCTGGGAACTCCTTCAAGATTGCTGGAAAACCATTTCCGGTGACTACCTCTTGAAGCTCATCAAGAGAATGCCAAGAGTGTGCAAAGCAGTCACCAAAGCAAAAGGTGGCTACTTTGAAGAACCTAGAATATAAGACACATTTTCAGTTGTTTCACACTTTTTTGTTAAGTATATAATTCCACATGTGTTAATTCATAGTTTTGATGCCTTCAGTGTGAATGTGCAATTTTCATAGTCATGAAAATACAGAAAAATCTTTAAATTAAAAGGTGTGTCCAAACTTTTGGTCTGTACTGTATATACATGCAGTATATATATATATATATATATATATATATATATATATACTGTATATATATATATATATATTGTGAGGCAGTGACCGGGATCGTATACGAGGGACGTTATATATCCCCCAGAATGTGTACAGAGACCTATTAAATCCATTGGAGTGCATTGCAGTCACAAACTCACCTGCGGCTGCAATGCAGGAATGAAGGTGAGCAATGACCTGGTCAGGCTATCTGACTAACGCAGATTAAATAAAACCCGGCAGGGCCTTCTTTTCTTGGAGGAGGTCACAGGAGGCTGTGGGGCGGCCTCCTCCCTCCAACCCGGGTTTTCCAGTGGCTCTTGCCACAGGTCCTTAAAATCACTGCACTAAGGATTAGTGTGGTTCTATGTTGGAACCTGCTAGGATCACAGCAGGGAAGCTCAGCAGGATTGAGTGTGGCTGAACCCACGCCTGGAAAGCCTCTGCACCTTTCAGGCTCTGAGCGGCCCGGTGTGGCCATTGCCCACGGCAACCGTTGTTTAAAGACTTGTGTTAACCCAGCTGCGAACCGGAGGACTGTCCTGTTTACCCGTGAGTTGCTGAATAAAGCTGTTTATGTTGGACTTGCTTGGGTCACTGCCTCAGTTACTGTACGGTGTGAACACCGCCGCCTTACAGCTTGGTGGAGAATGCGGGCATTGTGACTGAGGCATACTGAGACATACCCCACCGGCAGCTGCATGACCACAATCAGTTCCACCCCGTGGACAAAATGGACGAGCTATTAAAGCAGCTGGTACTCACCCAGCAGCAGCTGCTGCAGTCTCAGCGGCAACAGCAGGAGGAGCAACAGAGTCTCCAGCGGCAACAGCAGGAGCGGGAGCAGCAGCGTAATCAGCAACAACAGCTACTGTACCAGCAGCAGCAAAAGACAAACGAACTGTTGCTGCAACAGATTGCTGCCCTGCGGGAGACACCGACGGCATCAGCCTCGGAACGTCGAGATGCCCGGGACAAGGTTCGCTCAGTGTTGAGGAAGATGGGACCGGAGGACGACGTGGAAGCCTTCCTGACCATTTATGAGCGCACAGCGGAGCGGGAAAACCTACCGACCAGTCAGTGGGCAGAAGTGGTGACTCCGTTTCTGGTTGGCGACGCCCAAAAGGCCTACTTCAACCTAAGTCGAGAGGACACCCAGGACTACCAGAGGCTCAAAGGTGAGATCTTTGCCCGGCTGGGGGTCAATACATATGTGAGGGCTCAGCGTGTGTTTTCATGGGCCTATGTGGAGACCCGACCCGACCGGTCTCAGGCGTATGACCTCCTGCAGCTGGTAAAGAGGTGGCTCCAGCCTGAGACTTTGTCTCCAGCCCAGATGGTGGAGAGGGTGGTGGTTGACCGGCTGGTGAGGACTCTGCCAGCCGCTATCCAACGTTGGGTGGGGCAAGGGGACCCCGGCACACTCGACCAGGTGGTCAGCCTGATCGAGCGCTACTTGGCCACTCAGGACTTTATCCGGGACTCTGCCCCCTCGCAGCTGTCACGCCGATCCCTGCCAACCGAGGGGTCAGGAAAGGGGTCGCGTCCCTCTGCTGAAGGGGAACCTCGGAGTGAGAGAGGCAGGAGACCGATTCTCTCCCAAACTGTCATAAGACCTAACAGTACCTCCACCCTTAGGTGGTGGCGGTGTCAGGGGCCGGCACATGTGGTTGCTAATTGTCCCCTGACTACGGAACCCATGGACTGCGGATATAGCCGCCGGGTCTCAATGTATGCCCAGACCGTCTGCACAGCGAGCGCCGACCCCCGGGACAGTGAACTCTAACTATGCCAGGTACTGGTTAATGGGTACCCCACAGAGGCCCTCCTGGACTCAGGGAGCCTCGTGACTCTGGTACATGGGTCGCTGGTGGCAGGAAACAACCCCAGTGGACAGCCGCATGGTAGTCAACGGTGAGTTGCTCTATAGGATAGATAAGATCAGGGACGAGGTCGCGGTACAGTTGGTGGTACCCCAGTCGTACCGTCGGGTGGTTCTAGATTTGGCACACACACACCTGCTGGGTGGACACTTAGGGGTAAAAAAGATGCAAGAACGTATCTTGCAGCGGTTCTTTTGGCCTGGGGTTTACGCGGAGGTCAAAAGGTACTGCGAATCCTGCCCCGAATGTCAGTTGACTACACCCACTGCAAGTTTCCGTAGCTCATTGATACCCCTGCCAGTGATAGAGGTATCTTTTGAACGGATTGCAATGGACTTGGTACGGCCCATTGTAAAATCTGCCCGTGGCCACCAACATATACTGGTGGTCGTCGACTAATCCACCCGATACCCGGAGGCTATACCACTACGCCACACCTCGGCAAAACTGATTGCACGGGAGCTGTTTGCCAGGTTCTGTCACCTTGGACTACCTAAGGAGATCTTGACGGATCAGGGGACCCCTTTTATGTCCAAAGTGACAAGGGAACTGTGCAAATTGCTAAAAATTAAACAATTGCGCACCTCGGTGTACCACCCTCAAACCGACGGGCTAGTAGAATGGTTCAATAAAACTTTCAAGTCCATGTTAAAAAAGGTGGTTTCTAAGGACGGAAGGGATTGGGACATGTTGCTACCCTATTTGATGTTCGCCGTCAATGAGGTACCCCAGGCTTCCATAGGGTTCTCTCCCTTTGAGTTATTGCACGGCAGACACCCTAGGGGTCTGTTGGACATAGCCAAAGAGACATGGGAACAAGAGCCGACTCCACATACAGTAGGAGTATAATTGAACACGTGGCTAGTATGCAGGACCGGATTGCGGCGGTCATGCCCATCGTGAAAGAACATCTGTTAGATGCCCAAGCAGCCCAGAGGCGCACATATAATAAAAGAGCCAGAGTCAGGTCTTTTAACAAGGGCGATCGGGTGTTATTACTGGTACCCACAGCTGAGAGTAAGCTCATGGCCTAGTGGCAAGGGCCATATGATGTTCGAGAAAAAGTGGGGGAGGTAAATTACCCGGTGTATCAGCCCGGAAGGAGGAAACCTGAGCAGCTTTACCATGTAAACCTGCTAAAGCCTTGGAAAGATCGAGAGTGTTTAGTTACAGACATCACCCCAGGCATATCGCCAGAGAGTTCTCTACCTTCAGCCAGGGAAGCTTCCGAGGGGGAGGTCAGGATAAGTGATGCCCTCACTAAACAGCTGCGACGGGAGGCTCGCACACTGGTGCAGCACATTACCGACGTGTTCTCAGAGCTACTGGGTAGGACTACGGTTATCTAACATGACATTGTCACCAAACCTGGGGTAAGGGTGCGAATAAGACCGTACCGGGTACCCGAAGCCTGGAGGCAAGCCATCATGGCTGAAGTAAAACAAATGCTTCAGTTAGGCGTCATAGAGGAATCATGGAGTGAGTGGGCTATCCCCATCGTACTGATTCCAAAACCAAACGGATCGTTATGCTACTGTAACGATTTCTGGAAATTGAATGAAGTGTCGAAGTTTGACCTCTATCCAATGCCCAGGGTGGACGAGCTGATTGAGAGACTGGGGCAGGCCCAGTACTTTACCACGCTCGATCTCACCAAGGGTTACTGGCAGGTACCTCTCACAGATTCGGCGAAGGAAAAGACCTCCTTCGTAACTTCGGAGGGTCTATACCACTATGTGGTCTTACCTTTTGGGCTACATGGGTCCCAGGCTACATTCCAGAAGTTGATGGACATAGTGCTCAAGCCTCATCAGGAGTACGCATCCGCCTATCTAGATGATATTATCATCTTTAGCACCGACTGGCATACGCACCTATCACAGGTACAAGCGGTGCTGGATTCTCTCAGAGCCGCGGGGTTAACGGCAAACCCAAAAAAATGTGCGATAGGGCTAGAGGAAGCCCCATATTTAGGGTATGTGATAGGCCGAGGAGCTATCAAGCCCCTAATCAATAAAGTTGGGCCATAAAAAACTGGCCTAAACCGTCAAGTACAAAACAGATGAGGGCGTTCCTTGGCATCCTTGGGTATTACCGCCGGTTTATACCTAATTTTGTTGGGCGAACGGCGGCCCTGACCGAACTCTTGAAAGGAAAAAAATCGGTAATGGTTCGGTGGAACCCTCAGGCAGAAGTAGCTTTTCAGGCCATGAAGTTGGCCCTGTGTGGACAGTCGGTCCTTATCAGCCCCAACTTCAAGGAAACCTTCATTGTACAGACAGATGCCTCGGAGGTAGGCCTAGGGGCGGTATTGTCAGAAAAAGTGAATGGTGAGGAGCACCCGGTCACCTACTTGAGTAGAAAACTTGTCCCGGCAGAGAAAAACTATAGCGTGGTAGAGAAGGAGTGTTTGGCTATTAAGTGGGCCTTGGAATTGCTACGTTATTATTTACTCGGGCGTCAGTTCCGCTTGGTGACGGACCACTCACCCTTGGTATGGATGAGGAATGCCAAGGAGAGGAATGCTCGAGTCACCAGGTGGTTACTGTCACTGCAAAATTTCAGTTTCTCTGTAGAACATCGCCCTGGGAAGTTACAAGCAAACGCGGATGCCCTGTCCCAGGCACCCTGTATGGTGGCAAATGTTCAACCCCACAAGTTTGAACAGAGGGAGGGGATATGTGAGGCAGTGACCGGGATCGTATACGAGGGATGTTATATATCCCCCAGAATGTGTACAGAGACATATTAAATCCATTGGAGTGCATTGCAGTCACAAACTTACCTGCGGCTGCAATGCAGGAATGAAGGTGAGCAATGACCTGGTCAGACTACCTGGCTAAGGCAGATTAAATAAAACCCGGCAGGGCCTTCATTTCTTGGAGGAGGTCACAGGAGGCTGTGGGGCGGCCTCCTCCCTCCAACCCGGGTTTTCCAGTGGCTCTTGCCACAGGTCCTTTAAAACCCCTGCACTAAGGATTAGTGTGGTTCTATGTTGGAACCTGCTAGGAGCACAGCAGGGAAGCTCAGCAGGATTGAGGGTGGCTGAACCCACGCCTGGGAAGCCTCTGCACCTGTCAGGCTCTGAGCGGCCCGGCGAGGCCGTTGTCCACTTCAAACGTTATTTAAAGACTTGTGTTAACCCAGTTGCGAACCGGAGGACTGTCCTGTTTACCCGTGAGTTGCTGAGTAAAGCTGTTTATGTTGGACTTGCTTGGGTCACTGCCTCAGTTACTGCACGGTGGGAACACCGCCGCCTTACAATATATATATATGGTACAGACCAAAAGTTTGGAAACACCAACTCATTTAAATATTTTTCTGTATTTTCATGACTATGAAAATTGTACATTCACACTGAAGGCATCAAAACTATGAATTAACACATGTGGAATTATATACTTAACAAAAAAGTGTGAAACAACTGAAAATGTGTCTTACATTCTAGGTTCTTCAAAGTAGCCACCTTTTGCTTTGAGGACTGCTTTGCACACTCTTGGCATTCTCTTGATGAGCTTCAAGAGGTAGTCACCGGTAGTCACCGGAAATGGTCTTCCAACAATCTTGAAGGAGTTCCCAGAGATGCTTAGCACTTGTTGGCCCTTTTGCCTTCACTCTGGGGTCCAGCTCACCCCAAACCATCTCGATTAGGTTCAGGTCTGGTGACTGTGGAGGCCAGGTCATCTGGCGTAGCACCCCATCACTCTCCTCCTTGGTCAAATAGCCCTTACACAGCCTGGAGGTGTGTTTGGGGTCATTGTCCTGTTAAAAAATAAATGATAGTCCAACTAAACGCAAATCGGATGGAATAGCATGCCGCTGCAAGATGCTGTGGTAGCCATGCTGGTTCAGTATGCCTTCAATTTTGAATAAATCCCCAACAGTGTCACCAGCAAAGCACCCCCACACCATCACACCTCCTCCTCCATGCTTCACGGTAGGAACCAGGCATGTAGAGTCCATCCGTTCACCTTTTCTGCGACGCACAAAGACACGGTGGTTGGAACCAAAGATCTCAAATTTGGACTCATCAGACCAAAACACAGATTTCCACAGGTCTAAAGTCCATTCCTTGTGTTCTTTAGCCTAAACAAGTCTCTTCTGCTTGTTGCCTGACCTTAGCAGTGGCTTCCTAGCAGCTATTTTACCATGAAGGCCTGCTGCACAAAGTCTCCCCTAACAGTTGTTGTAGTGATGCATCTGCTGCTAGAACTCTGTGTGCATTGACCTGGTCTCTAATCTGAGCTGCTGTTAACCTGCGATTTCTGAGGCTGGTGACTTGGATAAACTTATCCTCAGAAGCAGAGGTGACTCTTGGTCTTCCTTTCCTGGGGCTGTCCTCATGTGAGCCAGTTTCTTTGTAGCGCTTGATGGTTTTTGCAACTGCACTTGGGGACACTTTCAAAATTTGCCCAATTTTTGACCTGACTTCTGCACAACACAACTGATGGTCCCAACCCCATTTATAAGGCAAGAAATCCCACTTATTAAACCTGACAGGGCACACCTGTGAAGTGAAAGCCATTTCCGGTGACTACCTCTTGAAGCTCATAAAGAGAATGCCAAGAGTGTGCAAAGCAGTCATCAAAGCAAAAGGTGGCTACTTTGAAGAACCTAGAATATAAGACACATTTTCAGTTGTTTCACACTTTTTTTTGTTAAGTATATAATTCCACATGTGTTAATTCATAGTTTTGATGCCTTCAGTGTAAATGTACAATTTTCAAAGTCATGAAAATACAGAAAAATCTTTAAATGAGAAGGTGTGTCCAAACTTTTGGTCTGTACTGTATATATATACACATACATACATACATACATACATACATACACAGTTGTGCTCAAATTTTTACATACCCCAGCAGAATTTTTCCTTTCTTGGCCTTGTTTCAGAGAATATGAATGATAACAAAAAAAACTTTCTCTCTACTAATGGTTATTGGATGGGTGAAGCCATTTATTGTCAAACTACTGTGTTTTCTCTTTTTAAATCTTATTGACAACCAAAAACATTTACCGTATTTTTCGGACTATAAGACGCACTTTTTTCCTCCAAAATTTTGGAGGAATGTGGGGGGTGCGTCTTATAGTCCGAATACTATATTATTGTATGGCCGCATGGTGGTGGGTGTGGGGGAGCGGCAGCAGGGGATCAGCGGGCACAGGAGGCAGCAGCCGCCCGCTGCAGCCTACGCTGTGCCCGCTACTAAAGAAAATGAATATTCCCTGCTCCCCACGCCCATGGGCGTGGAGAGCAATGAATATTAATTTCTCTTAATAGCCGGCACACTGGAGCCACAGCACGGCTCCTGCTGCCGCTCTGCGGTCAGTGTGCCCGCTATTAAAGCTCATGAATAATCGCTACAAACCACTCCCATGGGTTGTAGTGAATATCCATGGTCTTTAATAGCAGGTACACTGACCACAGAGCGGCAGCAGGAGCCGCGCTGCGATACTGTGTGCCGGCTATTGAACAGACTGAATGGTCACTGCTCCCCACGCACAGAGTCCCGGCGTGGGGAGCAGTGACTATTCCAGCACAGCGTCTCACACTATGTGAGGGCGCATGGCAGGGACGCCATGTGCGCCCTGCCATGCGCGGCTCACACAGTGAGAGTGTCGGCAGCATAGTGGTACAGCGCTGGAGGAGAGAGGAGGTGAGTATGAGTGTTTATATTTTTTTGTAGGCAGCTTGATGGGAGCTCAGAGGGTGCCATACATACCAGGATGGGGGCTCAGAGGGGTGCCATGCATACCAGGATGGGGGCTCAGAAGGTGCCATGCATACCAGGATGGGGGCTCAGAAGGTGCCATACATACCAGAATGGGGGCTCAGAAGGTGCAATACATACCAGGATGGGGGTTCAAAGGGTGCCATGCATACCAGTATGGGGGCTCAGAAGGTGCCATACATACCAGGATGGTGGCTCAGAGGGTGCCATGCATACCATGATGGTGGCTCAGGGGGTGCCATGCATACCAGAATGGGGGCTCAGAGGGTGCCATGCATACCAGGATGGGGGCTCAAGGGGTGCCATGCATACCAGGATGGGGGCTCAAGGGGTGCCATGCATACCAGGATGGGGACTAAAGGGGTGCCATGCATACCAAGATGGGGTATAAAGGGGTGCCATGCATACCAGGATGGGGGATAAAGGGGTGCCATGCATACCAGAATGGGATGGGGGCCACTTATACCAGGAAGGAGGGGCCATACATACCAGGATGGAGGATATTAGCAGAATTGGGGGACATTACCCCAATACCAGTGTCAGCAGCAGACCCCTTCCCCCATAACAGGGCATCATGACCACATTTTTTGCTTACATTTTTTTCCTATTTTCCTCCTTTAAAACCTAGGTGCGTCTTATGGTCTGGTGCGTCTTATAGTCCGAAAAATACAGTAAATGATCCTGATCAAAAGTTCACATACCCTGGTGATTTTGGCCTGATAACATGCACAGAATTTGACACAAATGGGTTTGAATGGCTACTAAACGTAACATCCTCACCTGTGACCTGTTTGCTTGTAATCAGTGTGTGTGCATAAAAGCTGAGCGAGTTTCTGGGATCCAGACAGACTCTTGCAGCTTTCATCCAGCCACTGACGTTTCTGAATTGTGAGTTATGGGGAAAGCAAAAGAATTGTCAACGGATCTACGGGAAAAGGTAGTCAAACTGTATAACACAGGAAAGGGATGCAAAAAGATATCCAAGGAATTGATAATGCCAGTCAGCAGCATTCAAACTGTGATTAACAAATGGAAAATCAGGGGCTCTGTAAAATACAAACCACGGTCAGGTAGACCAATGAAAATTTCAGCCACAACTGCCAGGAAAATTGTTTGGGATGCAAAGAAAAATCCACAAATAACATCAGCTGAAATTCAGGACTCTCTGAAAACTAGCGGTGTGGCTGTTTCAAGATGTACAATAAGAAGGCACTTGAAGAAAAATGGGCTGCATGGTTGAGTCACCAGAAGAAAGCCATTACTGCGCAACTGCCACAAAGTATCTCGCCTACAATATGCCAAACAGCACAGAGACAAGCCTCAAAACTTCTACAACTTAGAGTGATGAGACCAAAATTGAGCTTTTTGGCCACAACCATAAACGTTACATTTGGAGAGAGGTCAACAAGGCCTATGATGAAAGAAACAATATTCCTACAGTAAAGCATGAAGGTGGATTGCTGAGCTATAAAGGTACAGGAAACTTGGTAAAAGTTGAAGGAAAAAAAATGCCCCTAAAATAGGATCCCGACAAATTCCCGACATGGGCATAGACTGCAATAACACAATCTGCATTCAAATGAATTAAAGTTGTGTTTTTTTCTGAAACTGACTCTCTGTTTTTTTTTTTAAATCTCAATTTGTGTTTTTTATTCTGAAAGTGTCCACATTCTGTGACAGTTGGAACAGACGGTCACTTTCAGAAAAAAAAATCACACATGGAGCTCATTTAAACTTCATTTTTGCCATGGGATTCTATGGCTCCATAAGGGATTCAGGCCGAACCCAACAGACGCACTGCATAAACATAGTTTGTACAGGCCGTAATGTAAAATGCACACATTAGTCATAAACTTTGCTTACAGTTTGACCCTAATGATGACGTTAGAATTATAAGGAGTTTGTATGTTCTCCACATGTGTGTGTGGATTTCCTCCCACAATCCAAAGACATACTGATTAGAGATGAGCGTTGTTCTACTCGAACTGTTCGCCAATCTCAAATTCGAGCTGTTTTGGGCGGTGTTCGAGCCGTTCGGCGAACACGAACAATTTGAGAAAAATTCGGCTGTTCGAGGTTATGTTCGATAACTGTTCGTGCACCAAAATCATAACTGGATTTTTTCTCAGTAATGATGAAAATTAATGTTAATACGCAGTTTGAGTGTACAGCGGGGTGGGGGGAGGGGCAGGGGATGGATCTCTGCAGGAACAATGAAGATCTCCATTTTTTTTTCTCTTTCCCGCATTTACAGTGGGGAGGTGCAATCTGTCAGCCTATCAGCAGCGCACACACGGAGCGAAGTGCTTTTTTTCACACAAGCAAGGGCATGTGTCATTGGCAGTGTATGTCACATGTCCTTGCCCTATAAGACCAAGCCATTTTCCCCGTCGCCACCATTTTCTCACTGCTGCAGCTGCGGGTTAGACGGCACCGCTGTTGCTGTGTGCGCTATACCTTGTTAATTTCAAGCCAATTTTCGCACAAATATACAGATAGCTTGGGAGTAGGGAATAGTTGTGATTGCAGTCCTTTTAAGGACTAGGTTACAGCATTTCCTACGACTTTTATCAGGGAGGTCTGTGCTCTTAAATAGATAGGTTGTGGGAGTAAAGACTAATTGTAATTGGAGTCCTTTTCAGGACTAGGTTACATCAGTTCCTATCAGTTTTTGCCAGGCAGGTCTGTGCCAGTGCTGTGCAAGTTTTTTTCACAGCATTTGGCTGAATCTAGCAAAGCTAATCCTTTTTGGCCTATTGCAGAGTGTGTTAGTCAGTGGAGTAGCCTATCTGTGTTGCAAGATATACCACCTGTGTATAGAATACCAATTTTTTTACTGCACCTAGTGAAGTAAAATCTTTTGGGCATAGCATCATTCTATTAGTCCATCTATACTGACCTCCATCAGGTTGCAAACTGAATATATTTTTTTCTGCATCTACCTCTGAAAAAATATTGGGCTTCTAGCTGTGTGTGGGTCTTGTTCTATTAATCCATCTATACTGACCTCCATCAGGTTGCAAACTGAATATATTTTTTTCTGCATCTACCTCGGAAAAAATATTGGGCTTCTAGCTGTGTGTGGGTCTTGTTCTATTAATCCATCTATACTGACCTCCATCAGGTTGCAAACTGAATATAATTTTTTCTGCATCTACCTCTGAAAAAATATTGGGCTTCTAACTGTGTGTGGGACTTGTTGTATTAATCCATCTATACTGACCTCCATCAGGTTGCAAACTGAATATAATTTTTTTCTGCATCTAGCTCTGAAAAAATATTTGGCCTTCTAGTAGTGTGTCGGACTTTCTCTATTAGTCCATCTATACTGACCTCCATCAGGTTGCAAATTAAAACTAATTTTTATCTGCATCTACAGTACCTCTGAAAAAATATTTGGGCTTCTAGCTGTGTGTGGGTCTTGTTCTATTAATCCATCTATACTGACCTCCATCAGGTTGCAAACTGAATATATTTTTTTCTGCATCTACCTCTGAAAAAATATTGGGCTTCTAGCTGTGTGTGGGACTTGTTGTATTAGTCCATCTATACTGACCTCCATCCGGTTGCAAACTGAATATAATTTTTTTCTGCATCTAGCTCTGAAAAAATATTTGGCCTTCTAGTAGTGTGTCGGACTTTCTCTATTAGTCCATCTATACTGACCTCCATCAGGTTGCAAATTAAAACTAATTTTTATCTGCATCTACCGTACCTCTGAAAAAATATTTGGGCTTCTAGCTGTGTGTGGGTCTTGTTCTATTAATCCATCTATACTGACCTCCATCAGGTTGCAAACTGAATATATTTTTTTCTGCATCTACCTCTGAAAAAATATTGGGCTTCTAGCTGTGTGTGGGACTTGTTGTATTAGTCCATCTATACTGACCTCCATCCGGTTGCAAACTGAATATATTTTTTTCTGCATCTACCTCTGAAAAAATATTTGGGCTTCTAGCTGTGTGTGGGACTTGTTGTATTAGTCCATCTATACTGACCTCCATCCGGTTGCAAACTGAATATATTTTTTTCTGCATCTACCTCTGAAAAAATTTTGGGCTTCTAGCTGTGTGTGGGTTTTGTTCTATTAATCCATCTATACTGACCTCCATCAGGTTGCAAACTGAATATAATTTTTTTCTGCATCTAGCTCTGAAAAAATATTTGGCCTTCTAGTAGTGTGTCGGACTTTCTCTATTAGTCCATCTATACTGACCTCCATCAGGTTGCAAATTAAAACTAATTTTTATCTGCATCTACAGTACCTCTGAAAAAATATTTGGGCTTCTAGCTGTGTGTGGGACTTGTTGTATTAGTCCATCTATAATAACCTCCATCCGGTTGCAAACTGAATATATTTTTTTCTGCATCTACCTCTGAAAAAATATTGGGCTTCTAGCTGTGTGTGGGTCTTGTTCTATTAATCCATCTATACTGACCTCCATCAGGTTGCAAACTGAATATAATTTTTTTCTGCATCTAGCTCTGAAAAAATATTTGGCCTTCTAGTAGTGTGTCGGACTTTCTCTATTAGTCCATCTATACTGACCTCCATCAGGTTGCAAATTAAAACTAATTTTTATCTGCATCTACAGTACCTCTGAAAAAATATTTGGGCTTCTAGCTGTGTGTGGGACTTGTTGTATTAGTCCATCTATACTGACCTCCATCAGGTTGCAAATTCAAAATAATTTTTTTCTGCATCTAACCCAGCCAATAGTTTTGGCCTAATACCACAGTTTGGCCACTCAGCTCTGCTCGGTTACCATCCATTGTTTTTTTGTGCAAACAACTCCAGAGTTGTGAATTAGTTAACCACCAAAATGAGTGGAAAAAGGCCTGCTGCTGGTGGAAATGGGAATAGGCGTGTTGGGAAGGGGAAAAAAGGTTGTGTCCATGGGGTAGGTGTTAAAGCAACAGTAACATCTGCAGAAGAAAGACCATCTTCCAGCCAAACTAAAATGTCTACTTCTTTTAGCGGACAATGTGATAAGATCCCTTTCTTACGGCCACGCCAATCGCTACAAATTCCAGATGAGGCACAAAAACAGCAGGTGCTTCAACGGATATCAAGTGCTCCTTTAAGTGGGCTCTCCTCCACATCAACTTCAACATCACAAATACTCCAGTCCTCAAAGGTGTCACCCAAATCGCACTTGCTTCCTCACAGCTCCCAAATCTCCAGCTGCCCGTCTGAGTATGAGGTAGAACAGATGGTTGAGTCTGCAGAGCTGTTTACTCATACTATAGCCTGGGAATCAGAGGTCGACTCCAGCGCTTCTGTGAATCCAGACGAGGAAATGATCTGCACTGATGCCCAGAATCTTTATGAGTCGGATCCAGGACCAGACGCAGAAGGTTCTGACCATAATGTAGACCCTCATTCCCAAACTGTAACTCCTGTTGGTGGAGACAATGAGGAAGACGATGATAAGACTCAAATACCTGATTGGAGCGACAACTTTAGTTTTTTGTCAGGGCAGGAACAGGTTGGCTCTGAGGACGACGGGTGTGATAACGCACAGGGTGATGATGATGAGGTCGGAGATCCCACTTACTGTCAACCCACAGTCAGCCAAGAGATGAGGTCAGCAGAGGAGGTGGAGGAAGATGCTAGTGACGACGAGGTCAGGTTGCGCCTTCCTGGACAGAGACGTAGTACTGGAAGCACGTCAACAACTGCATCCTCAAACACAACTCTGCCTCTCACCACAAGTCGTGGTGGCTCTTCAGGTCGCATGGGTGCTAAGCCTTGCATAGCCTGGGCATTTTTTCAGATCGATAAAGATGACCCAACTCGTGTTATCTGTAACATTTGTCAGCAAAAGCTAAGTAGAGGCCAAAAAATACATAGTTTGAGTACTTCATGCATGAACCGGCACATGGACATGAAGCATAAGTTGCAGTGGGAAGCTCAGTGTGCTACAATACGGCCTAGCCGGCCGGGCCAACCACAGTCTGCCATATCTTGTGCATCCGCGGCCTCTTCATCCTCTGTGACTGGGGGGACAGCAGTCACACCTGTTTTGGGGCGCATACCTGCCACCTCTTTACCCGCAACAGCCAGCGTGATTGGCAGGTCATCATTTTCTTTGGAGGTGGTAACACCAGCTGGTGTTGAGCGCTGTCCGACATCGATAGCACCAGCTTTGGATCAAGGCAACCTAACATGTCCGCCTGCATCTTCCTCACAGACCGGCAGTTTGCCGGGGACACCCTTATCAACCCCGTCTAAGCACAATAGCCAGCCCTCGGTCCCTCAGATGTGGACAAGTAAAAGACCATTTCCTCCTAGCCATGAGAAAGCTAAGAGGTTGAATTTCACCATCTGCAAGCTCTTGGCTACAGAAATGCTGCCTTTCCGCCTGGTGGACACAGAGGATTTTCGAGACCTTATGTCCGTCGCAGTGCCCCAGTACCAGATGCCCAGTCGGCACTACTTCTCAAAGAAAGGTGTGCCTGCGCTCCACCAGCATGTCGCACACAACATCACCGCTTCTTTGAGAAACTCTGTGTGTGACAGGGTGCATTTCACCACAGACACTTGGACGAGTAGGCATGGACAGGGGCGTTACATGTCGCTGACTGGGCACTGGATAACTATGGTGACAGCAGGACAAGGGGCTGCTGTCCAAGTCTTGCCGTCCCCACGAGTTGTGCGTCAATCCTCTTTATGTCAAAGTTCCTCCACTGCTTCTGCCTCCTCAACCTCCTCTCGGTCTTCCACCTGCACCCAAAGCCTGTCTGGTCATGCCACAAGCTTTCTAACTGCGCAGAAGGGATCCTGCACACCTCCTTACTATGCTGGCAGTAGGGCTCAACGTCATCAGGCGGTTTTTACATTGAAATGTCTGGGAAATGTGAGTCACACAGCTGAGGAGTTGTGGTCAGCTCTGGAGAACCAATTTCATGAATGGTTGTCTCCACTGGACCTGAAACCAGGGAAGGCCGTGTGCGACAATGCTGCAAACCTGGGTGCGGCCCTTCGCCGGGGCAATGTCATACACGTGCCTTGTATGGCTCACGTGTTGAACCTGGTTGTCCAGCAATTTTTAGCCCACTATCCCAGACTAGATGGCCTTCTGCAGAGGGCACGGTCGCTGTGTGCTCACTTCCGCCATTCGCATCCCGCAGCTCAGCGACTTACATCTCTACAGAAGTCGTTGGGCCTGCCACTTCACCGGCTAAAATGCGATGTGCCTACCCGGTGGAATTCAACTCTGCACATGTTGCAGCGACTGTGGCAGCACCGACAAGCCCTGGTGCAATACGTTCTGACGTATAGCCTGGGCCAACGAGATTCAGAGGTGGGGCAAATCACGCTGGAGGAGTGGTCTCAGATCAGGGACCTATGCACCCTTCTGCACAGTTTTGAAATGGCGACGAAGATGTTTAGTGCTGACGATGCCATTATCAGCATGACTATTCCGGTGATTTACATGCTGGAGCACATGTTAAACAGAATTCGGAGTCAGGTGGTGGCACAAGAGGAGGTGGAGGAAGTAGAGGAGGAGGAGTTGTATGCGGAAGGGCTAACATCTGCAAGGTCCAGACGGTCGGCAGCACCAAGGCGGCAGGCATGTGAGGGTGGGGGAGATGGTTTTACCAGGGCGCATGGTAGCAGCCAAACTAGTGAGGAAGGTGCAGGAGCCCAGGAAGAAGTGGAGGACGAACTGATGGAAGACTCATCAGATGAGGGAGACCTTGATCACATTTCTGTTGTGCGAGGTTGGGGGGAGAGGACAGAGGAAGGAAGCATGATTGTTACCTCGCCACCAACACAACAGGGACTTGGTGCTCCTGGATGCGCAACACACATGAGTGCCTTCTTGCTGCACTACCTGCAACATGACCCTCGAATTGTGAGAATTAGAAATAATCCTGACTACTGGGTTGCCACACTGTTAGATCCCCGGTACAAAAGTAAATTTGCAGAAATTATTCCTGCCATAGAAAGGGATGCACGCATGCAGGAGTATCAGCAGAGACTGTTGCAGAATCTTACATGTGCTTTTCCACAAAACACCAGTGGTGCACGTAGTGAATCTCACAGTTCCAACTTGCCGACCGTGGGACCGTCAAGTGTTCAGCACTCAAACCATAACAGAACCACAGTATCTGGTGGTAACATCAATTTTGCGGAATCATTTCACCACTTTTTTAGCCCATCCTTTGCAAGGCCACAGGAGACAAGAAGTCTGACACATAGTCAACGCCTAGAGACGATGGTACAGGAGTATCTCCAAGTAAACATTGAAGCCACGACTGTGTCACTGGACCCTTGCTCTTTTTGGGCTTCCAATCTGGATAAATGGCCGGAGCTAGCCACTTACGCCTTGGAGATCTTGTCATGCCCCGCAGCCAGCGTTCTGTCTGAACGTGTGTTCAGCGCTGCTGGTGGTGTGCTGACAGATAAGCGCACGCGGCTCTCCACTGATAATGTAGACAGACTCACGTTCATAAAGATGAACAAATCATGGATCCGAAACGACTTTTCTACCCCTGTGTCATCCTGGGGAGAGTAAAAGCTTGATGATTGGTTAAAATCACCCTACCAAATGTTTTAAGCTTTCAAATTACTAATCATGTTTATCTGTATCTTGACTGGAAAATAATTTGAGCTTTGTAGCAGTGTGCTGCACTGATCCTATTAGGCCATCTATAATAAGCTCCACCAGATTTAAAATTAAAAATAATTTTTAGCTGCATCTAGCCCGGAAAATAATTTTGGGGCTCCGAGATGCGCAAGACACATAAGTGGCTTCTTGCTGCACTACCTGCAGCATGACCCTCATATTGTCAGAATTCGAAGAAATCATGACTACTGGGTTGCCACACTCTTAGATCCCCCAAACTTTTCGATCAACCTTTTCATTTTAATAAAGACCAAAAAAATGGTCATTTTTGAAATTATAAGCATTAGCAGGATGTTAGAAACTGAAATCAAACAGTTTTCAACTCAAAACTTTATTCTAGGTGATGTTACATTTTCACATAGGACCCCTTGTTCGAAAGGAGCTTCTGAACTCTCTCGTCCATTGAATTTGTCAGGTTTTGGATGGTTTCTGCTTCAATTGTTTTGCATGAGGACAGAATACCCTCCCAGAGCTGTTGCTTAGATGTGAACTGCCTCCCGCCATCATAGACACTCCTTTTAATGATGCTCCAAAGGTTCTGAATGGGGTAGAGGTCAGGGGAGCATGGGGGTCACACCATAAGTTTGTCCCCTTTTATGCCCATATCAGCCAGAGATGCAGATGTTTTATGTGCAGCATGAGATGGTGCATTATCATGCAAAAAAATGATCTTGCTGTGAAATACACGATTCTTCTTCTTGAACCATGGCAGGAAGTGCTGTTTGAGAAAATCCACATACATTATGGAGTTCATCTTTAGCGCCTTCAGGGATCCTAAAGGGGCCGACAATCTCTCTCCCCATGATTCCAGCCCAAAACATTACTGCACCTCCTCCTTGTTGGCGCTGTAGCCGTGTTTGCGTGGGGTGTCCATCAACCAGCCATCCTCCACTCCATCCATCTGGACCATCGAGCGCTTCACGGCACTCATCCGTGAACAAAACAGTTTTGAAATCAGTCTTCATGTAATGTTTGGCCCACTGGAGCCGTTTCTGCTTGTGTGAAGTGGATAGAGGAGGTCGACAGGATGGCGTATGCACAGCTGCAAACCTCTGAAGGACCCTGCATCTTGTTGTTCGGGGGACGTTGGAGGCACAAGCAGCTTCAAAAACTTGTCTGCTGCTATGACAAGGCTTTTTTGCCGCTGCTCTTTCAACCTGACGTAATTGCCTGTAGGAAAGAGTCCTCAATTTGCCCTTATCAGCACGCACACGTGTGTACTGTGAATCAGCTACATACTTCTTGATTGCCAAGACACTTCATCCTGATCATCGCACAATGTTGATTGTAGTCATGCCTTGACCTAAACACTCCACAATTTGTTGCTTCTCAGCAGCCGACACATCCTTTTTCTTTCCCATTTTGGCAGAAAATGTAGGCTGCTTAATAATGTGAGAGAGCCTTCTTAAGTAGTCTTGCCTTTCATTGGACACACCTGCCAAACTAATTAGCACAGGTGTCTGCAATTGCTTACAGTGATATAAAGAGCCCTGACACACATCACCATCAATGAGATTAACTGACAAACAAACAAATTCTTCCCTTATCACTCCTAAACACTTTTTGCATAATAATTTGGAACGCGGTGTACATGTGCTTTTCCACAAAACACCAGCGGTTCACGTAGTGAATCTTACAGTTCTAACTTGCCAACCGTGGTCTGTATGGAATTGTTCAATAAAGGGCCCAAAATTAAGATAACATAGATGGGAGAGGTCTCTATGAATAGGAATTCCTAAGTATTTGATACCCTGTGAGGGCCAGGCAAAGGGAAAGTTGGACTGGATGGAATCCTATATGGATTTGGGGAGGGAGACATCGAGGGCCTCAGACTTCGCTGCATTGATTTTAAAATTTTACCATGTAACAAAGTGATCTATTTCAGCCATAACAGCAGGGATGGATATATGTGATTGAGTGATATATACTATTACATCATCAGCAAATAGAGAGCACTTGTACTCGGTGCCTCCCACCTCAATCCACCTAATATTGGGGTTATGGCGAATTGATGAGAGCAGGTGCTCCGTCACTAGGATGTATAAGAGAGGGGACAGAGGACATCACTGCCTTGTCCCATTGGTGATTGTGAAAGGTGATGAAAATGTTCTGACGCACCCCCTTGGCCTTGGGACACCCGGAGCCGGACCCTTTTTGGTGGATGCTGGTGGTTGTAGTCTTCGTGGCGGCGACCCGGTTCCATGGCTCAGGGCGGTCAAACCAGTGGCGGAACTATTTATGTGGTTTTGATGTTTAAATGTCCGACTACGCCACCCGTGGATTGCGGTCAGAGTGAACCGCCGCTACAGGGCAGACCGCTGAGGCTGGTGTTGTGGGTGCAGCAGAGCGTAGCATAACTCCCCACGGGAGGAGTATAGCCTCAGGGCAGTGTATGCGGAGGATGGGGGTGATGGTGCAGGGCAGCAGCAGTAACGACACGGAGTCAGTGATGCAGTTCAGGGCCTTTACTCACAGTTCTTATTATCCAGACCACGTCTGCAGGTAACGGCTGCCCACGTCGTACTGTGCTCACCAGGTGAGGGGCTCAGACAACTCCCAGATAACTTTGGAGCACTTCACAGGACCCCCTTTGTGTGTCCTTTGTCTGGCCTTTCTTACCAACACTTCTGTCCGGCTGCCTCGGGCCTCCTCTTGGTAAACTTGGCGCCAGTTTCCCTGACCCTATGTGGTGCCTTCCTAGCGGGTGTAGCGAGGGGCTGCGCCACATAAAATGTCAGAGCCTCCGGTTTCTAGCTGAGGGTCGTTTCCTGCCTCCACTAGTTCGGGGACCGGTCTCCCCCTTTGGCCTGACCCCTCCACGCAGGTGGATTCGGGCGTGCGGTGGCGACTCGCCCGTCCGCACCCCTGGGATCCCTTCATTCCTCATTCCTGGAGCCTTCTCCGCTCCTCTTCCTTCCTTCTCCCTCTTCCAGGCCTGGGCCTCTGTTACTAGGCCTGCCTCCGGAGCAGAGCTCATGCAGAGCCCCTGCTCCCTGCCACTTCTGCTCTGACTTCTCTGCACTGAACTAAGATGGTGCCCACCTTTTATACTCCCTTCTCAATGCACCCAGGAACTGCTTCCTCCCTGCTCCTGCACTACAGGGTTCCCCTTCCTCAGTGTTCCCTCCCCCCACTCCAGCCAGGGACAGGGACTGTCGTGCCCATCTCAGGGGCATATTGGTCGCCCTGCCCCACGGCAATGTGGTGTAATGCATGCAGGTGTCGGGTCCTGATCCACACTCCATCCTTACCTGAGAGTGAGATATCACACCTCTGGGTGAGGTGCAATACGTCTGTAGCAACCGAGCCCTCAGGGTGCTACAGTTCCATTTATCTTCAGCCTAGGTGACGTATTGCGATACAGGGCCGTGATTTTGGCTATAAAAGGGTCCCCTAGACCCCTACCCCAAGCTTTTTAAGAGAATCATATATGGCGTGCCAGGAGACTCTATGGAATGCTTTCTCAGCATCCAACGAGAGTATCTAATTACAAATTTTTAACTGCATCTAGCCCAGGAAATACTTTGTGCCTAGTAGCAGTGTCTGCTAGTCAGCGGATTATCCCGGCTGTTAAGCAAGCTGCACCACCTGTAGTTTAGACACTTAATTTTTTCAAAGGAAATGCTTCGGGACCATGGGATACTTAGTGAAGAGCATCAGGCGGCACCCCAAGGCATAGGGGCTGGGACTGGCAGTAGGATGCCTTGCGGTGGACAGCCGAGCTCGATCCTTATAAAAGCTTTTTAACTGCAGCAGCTTTAGTGGACGCTACTGGAGCTGGAATTACCGCGGCTGCTGGCATGAGACTTGCCCTCCAATAGATCCTTGTAAATGGATTTAAAGTGTATTCATTCAAATTAGAGAGACAATTTAAATTAAAAAGCTTAGAGCTGCCTCCACCACAGGGGGGCTCGCTCGACCCACCAGCGGACAGGCACCAGTATTGGGAGAGGGGGGCTGGCCGTCAGGGTTCACCGCGGCTCTGGCACAAACCCGGCGACACGGAGGTGGCACGGGCAGGAGCGGACTGGCCGTGTCGGCTTCTCACTTTTTGGATTTTAGAAGGGCATGACATGCCTATATCTGTGTCTCCCCCTCCTTTTACTCCTCCACCTCTTTTCTTTTCGCATGACTATATGTACTTGTCACTTTTCCATGTGTTAGTTATGTCTTCTGAGCAGTTTGTCAGCCTTTGGACACCTTTGAAGGTGTTTTCTATGTGTTTCTATGTGTTTTTGTTTGCCTGCCATTGGTTTTAACGGTGTTCGAAGGTGTTCGACGAACAGTTCGACGAACAGTTTGGCGAACACACGGGTGTTCGACGAACCGAACCGAACTCGAACACTACGGGGGTGGCTCAACACTAATACTGATAGGGAATGTACATTGTGAGTCCCAGTGGGGACAGTGGTGATAATGTCTGTAAAGCACTGTGGAATTAATGGTTGTGTATAAGTCAGTAAAATAACTAATAAATTACAGTACTATATATGCAGCAAATATATATATATACACTGTTAATGTATATTGTGGTAGATCGGCTACATATAGAGGCACACAGGAACACTGTCTCTTTAAATCTTCTGCTGAGTTTATTAAGAGTGCTGCATAAATCACAGCAGTGTTAGCAAAACAAACACGGCCTTCCTGGCCTAACAGGAAAAACAAAACATAACGTATGGCACAGTCCTTGTTGCTACGGGTAACCACCCACTTCAGGAACAAAACAACCCAAGGTTTAGCTTTCCTTAACATGAACACTACAGCTCCAGAGCTTGTGCCTCCAAGCCCTCCCCACAATAAATGCTCTGAAAGGCTGTGATTTTATCCTCTGAGTTCCTCCCTTTCTACAGGTATTTAATCACCTTAGCACTTATATGGCTGATTAACCCTTTATACTTCGTGTGCTGGAACACTTTTTCTATGTTTATATCGCTGAAGCTAACAATCTTAGTGTTACACACCTTCTCTCCAGTACTTTGCCAGTGACCTTGTCACAATTTATATACATACAGTATATACTGTAGTGTGTTGATATATGTATAGGAGTAATGTTTCTCTTTGTGGAGAGTGACACGCCAGGCCTGGCATAACAATGTGAGGAGACTTTTAAGCCTTGTAATCCTCCTCTGGGAAATTAGTTGTGCAAATTGCCTCTTCAGAGAGGAAGAGATCTAGAACTCTAGCACCACCTATTGGAAGCTTCGATCCTAAAAGTCAATATTGACCCTTTAACAAACCTTTCCATTTGACTTACAATAAAAGCCAAACTGGAATCTCAGGTTGCAGACACAGTGCATTTATAAGGGTCAGCACCCTGAAACAAAGTGTGAGATCTGGTTTAGCTAGGTGAAAGGCTTCTGACCAGGATTCAAGGCGTAACGTTTCTCCTTGTGGAGAGCAACATGCCAACAAGCCTATGTGAGGAGGCTTTTAAGGCTTGCAATGCTCCTCTGGGAAATTAAATATGCAAATTGCTTCTTCAGAGAGGAGGAGGACTAGAACTCTTGGAAGTAGCAAGGGGCAATTTGCATATTTAATTTCCCAGAGGAGCATTGCAAGACTTAAAGGCCTCCTCACATTGGTGTGGGAATCTGCCTCCAAAGCTTATTTTTAATAAAAGGGGGAGTTACTTTACAAACTCATCTGCTGGCTACTGCACTAGTTTTAGAAGAGGACGCCGTATGTCGTGGGAGCGGAGAAAGATAAGAAGAATTGTTTTTTGGGGGTATATTATACCATGAAGGGGTCCAGGATGGAAGACATTATACGAGGAAGGGGCTTAAGATAGGGGAACTTACACCAGAAAGGGGAACATTATAACAGGAAGGGGATCAAGATGGGGGACATTATTGTACAATGGGGCCCAGGATGGGGGACATTATACCATAAAGGGGCCCAGGATGGAGGACATTATACAAGGAAGGGGCTCAGGATGGGGGACATTATACAAGGAAGGGACCCAGGGTGGTGGACATTATACCGGGAAGGGGATCAGGATGGGGGACATTATTATAGAATGGGGCACAGGATGGGGGACATTATACCAGGATGGGGCTCAGACTGGGGGACATTATGCCAGAAAAAGGCCCAGGATAGGGGACATTATACTAAAAAGGATCCCAAGATTGGGGACAGTATACCATGAAGGGGTCCAGGATTGGTGACATAAGTATAGGATGGTGGATATTATACCAGGAAAGTTCTCATGATAGAGGACATTATACCAGGAACTGGCTCAAGCTGGGTAACATTATTATAGAATGGATCCCAGGATGGGGGACATTTTTATAGGATGGGGAACATTATACCAGGAAGGGGCTTAGGATGGAGGACATTACACCAGAAAGGGGAACATTATAATAGGAAGGGGATCAGGATGGGGGAGATTACTGTACGATGGAGCCCAGGATGGAGGACATTATTACAGGAAGAGGCCAAGATGGGGGCAAACACATATGTCTTTATAGGATCTAGGACACCCCAATGGCCCACACATCTGACCAACATGCAGATAGGGGCCAAGGTCCAAATTTTGCTACGTACATGAATGCATTCTCTCCCACCCTCAATTTATTATGATGCTATCAGGGACGTATAAAGAATGGTGTTGGGGAAGACACTGACCAGGGACTAAGGCTATGTACACATGTTCAGGATTTGCAGCGGGAAATTCTGCTTCAAATTTAGATATGTTGGCAGGAAAAACACTGTGTAGGACTTGCATTCTTTATGTGTTTTTTTACAGGCCTTTTTTGTTGCATATTTTTTCCCAAGCATTATTATGGGTGAAAAACGCTGCAAGGATTGACATGCAGCAGATTCAAATCTGCAAGAAAAAATGAGCAATGGATTCATGAGAATTCAAAAATCTCATTCACTTTGCTTGTACTGTAAAACGCGGCATATTTTCTGCAACAAATCCATGCAAAACAAAACGCAACTTGTGCATATAGCCTTACAAGGCATTACATAGAGAGTAACTGAGACTGATTAATTCATATTTATTGAGTAGCAGAAACTGTAGTTAACGAGGAGCACAGTACAGGCTTATCACTTCATATTTTGAATGGGGCGTGTGTAAAGTTGTTAAGAAGCTGTTGACACCCCCCTTGAAGATCTTATGGTTATATAATGCATTGACATGTTTTAAATCTTGTTTTATATGGTTTGTGGCCTGCAAGAGTTGGTTAGCTGCAGATGTGGCGCCCCTGAGGGTTCAGTCACCACAGAGTTATTGCATCTCATCCAGAGATGTGGTACCTCACTCTCAGGTAAGGAAGGAGTACGGCTCAGGACCCTAACACTACATCCACTACACCACATTTCGGGGGGACAGATTGCTCCTACGGGAGAGCACAGTCCCTGATCCCTGGCTGGAGTGGGGAGGAACCACCTAAAGAGGGGGAACTATGTAGTGGATGGGTGGAGGACGTAGTTCCTGGGAGCACTGGAGTAGGAGTATAAGAGGGAGGAACCATCTTAGTGCAGTGAGTAGTAGTTCAGTTCAGGCTGAGCAGAAGTGACAGGGAGCAGAGGCTCTGCATGAGCTCTGCTCCACAGACGGGCCTAGTCAGGAGGCCTGAGCCTGGAAGGAGAAGAGAGGAGAGGAGCAGGAAGGCTCCAGGAACCGAAGGGACCCTAGGGGTACAGGCCGTGTAGCAAGCCACCCGTATGCCCGCCGCTACTAGAAGAGTAGGGGGGTCAGGCCAGAAAAGGGGAACCGGTCCCTCAACTAGCACAGAGCTACAAGGCCCAACTAGGAAACCGGTGGCTGCAGCATTTCAAGTAATGCAGTCCACAAGTCCACACCTGTACACTAAGAAGGTAGCCGCATAGGACACAGGGGACGGAACACACGTCGCCCGCCAAGGCCCGAGGATACCGGATAGAAGTGCTACTGGGTGTGAGGTGCAGGGAGCAGGCCAGAGAGAGGACACACAGAAGGGGGTCCTGTAATATGCTCCGGAGTTACCTGATGGTCTACCCAGCCCCTCACTGCGTGACTACAGGACGCCGTGGGCTCCTACACTGGCCCTGTATCTGGAACTGCTTCAATCGTGAGTAAAATACCTGGGACTGCACTATATGACTCCGTGTCATTACTGACTACCTGCACCATAACCACCATCATCCATACACGCTGCCCTGAAGCTCCACTCTTCCTGTGGGGAGTCACATCACCTTGCTTCAGTGGACTGTTCCGCAGCGGCGGTTCCCAATAACCGCATCCCACAGGTGGCATAGTCGGACTTTATATAACAGACACCCATAGACTACCCTGGTTTGACCGCCCTGGGTCACGGACCAGGTCACTGCCACGGTGACTACAACCCCCAGCGTCTACCGGCCCGGCTCCGAGTACCCCATGGCCCAGGGGGCGCATCACAGACAGGATTAACCATTAGGGCCAGCCCATTGTGGAATGAGTTAGGTGGGCAAAACATCTCAGTTCCTATTGTTAAGCAGATAGGAAAGAGTGTTAAAACAAGAAGGACCTAGGGTCCTAATATTGGTTCAGATAGCACTTTCTGAAGGAAACCAGGACTAAGTGGCAGAAGGATTCATTATCTCAGGAAAGTTGGTCCAACAGAAGATGTTATCTATACTAGATGAGAAGTGAAAGCATAGCCAGACATGAGGGTCATAGAAAAGATGGCAAGTCGAGGACATGTTCTCCTCCTTGACAATTTTTTTGCTTTCCCCATGACTCACAATCCAGAAATGTCAGTGGCTGGATGAAAGATGCAAGAATCTGTCTGGATCCCAGAAACTTACTCAGCTTTTATGCGCACACATACTGATTACAAGCAAACAGGTCACAGGTGAGGATGTTACCTTTAGTAGCCATTCAAACTCATTTGTGTCAAATTTTGTGCATGTTATCAGGCCAAAATCACCTCCTGGACAGTCTGTGGTGCAAAGTGACGTTGGTGGATGGAGCGAGACATGATGTCCCAGATGTGCTCAATCGGATTCAGGTCTGGGGAACGGACGGGCCAGTCCATAGCCTCAATGCCTTCATCTTGCAGGAACTGCTAACACACTCCAGCCACATGAGGTCTGGCATTGTCCTGCATTAGTAGGGACCCAGGGCCAACCGCACCAGCATCATCTCGGTATCTAATGGCAGTCAGGCTACCTCTGGCGAGCACATGGAGGGCTGTGCGGCCCTCCAAAGAAATGCCACCCCACACCATTACTGACCCACTGCCATACCGGTCATGCTGAAGGATGTTGCAGGTAGCAGATCGCTATCCATGGCTTCTCCAGACTCTGTCACGTCTGTCACATGTGCTCAGTGTGAACCTGCTTTCATCTGTGAAGAGCACAGGGCGCCAGTGGCGACTTTGTCAATCCTGGAGATCTGTGGCAAATGCCAAGCATCCTGCACGGTGTTGGGATGTGAGCACAACCCCCATCTGTGGACGTCGGGCCCTCATACCACCCTCATGGAGTTGGTTTCTAACCGTTTGTGCAGACGCATGCACATTTGTGGCCTGCTGGAGGTCATTTTGCAGGGCTCTGGCAGTGCTTCTCCTGTTCCTCCTTGCACAAAGGGGGAGATAGAGATCCTACTGCTGTGTTGTTGCCCTCCTAAGGCCCTCTCCACATCTCCTGGTGTACTGGCCTGTCTCCTCGTAGCGCCTCCAGCCTCTGGACATTACGCTGACAGACACAGCAAACCTTCTTGCCACAGCTCGCATTTATGCGCCATCCTGGAAGAGCTGCACTACCTGAGCAACTTCTGTGGGTAGTAGAGTCCGTCTCATGCTTCCACGAGTGTGAAATCACAACCAGCATTGAAAAGTGACCAAAACATCAGCCAGAAAGCATTGATACTGAGATGTGATCTGTGGTCCCCACCTGCAGAACCACTCCTTTATTGAGTGTGTCTTGATAATTGCCAATAATTTCCATCTATTGTCTACTCCATTTGCACAACAGCATGTGAAATTAATTGTCAATCAGTGTTGCTTCCTAAGTGGACAGTTTGCTTTCACAGAAGTTTGATTTACTTGGCGTTAAATTCTGTTGTTTAAGTGTTCCCTTTATTTTTTTGAGCAGTGTATATGTAAATGGTAGCTTATATATGTTGGAGGGCAAAAAGCTGGAAAAATCACCTATACTATACTAATATGCACTATATTGTCCATGTGGTGGCTATATGGTGACATACCTGTATTATATAGCTGCCACTATAGCGTTGCCACCACCCGCGCTCCAACCCCAACGCGTGTTTCGGCAACGAGCCCCTTGACAAAGGCTCGTGATATACAGTACAGACCTAAAGTTTGGACACACCTTCTCATTTAAAGATTTTTCTGTATTTTCATGACTATGAAAACTGTACATTCACACTGAAGGTATCAAAACTATGAATTAACACATGTGGAATTATATACTTAACAAAAAAGTGTGAAACAACTGAAAATATGTCTTATATTCTAGGTTCTTCAAAGTAGCCACCTTTTGCTTTGATGACTGCTTTGCACACTCTTGGCATTCTCTTGATGAGCTTCAAGAGGTAGTCACCGGGAAATGGTTTTCACTTCACAGGTGTGCCCTGTCAGGTTTAATAAGTAGGATTTCTTGCCTTATAAATGGGGTTGGGACCATCAGTTGTGTTGTGCAGAAGTCAGGTGGATACACAGCTGAAAGTCCTACTGAATGGACTGTTAGAATTTGTATTACGGAAAGAAAAAAGCAGCTAAGTAAAGAAAAACGAGTGGCCATCATTACTTTAAGAAATGAAGGTCAGACAAATTGGGCAAACTTTGAAAGTGTCCCCAAGTGCAGTTGCAAAAACCATCAAGCGCTACAAAGAAACTGGCTCACATGAGGACTGCCCCAGGAAAGGAAGACCAAGAGTCACCTCTACTTCTGAGGATAAGTTTATCCGAGTCACCAGCCTCAGAAATCGCAGGTTAACAGCAGCTCAGATTAGAGACCAGGTCAATGGCACACAGAGTTCTAGCAGCAGACACATCTCTACAACAACTGTTAAGAGGAGACTTTGTGCAGCAGGCCTTCATGGTAAAATAGCTGCTAGGAAGCCACTGCTAAGGACAGGCAACAAGCAGAAGAGACTTATTTGGGCTAAAGAACACAAGGAATGGACATTAGACCAGTAGAAATCTGTGCTTTGGTCTGATGAGTCCAAATTTGAGATCTTTGGTTCCAACCACCGTGTCTTTGTGCGACACAGAAAAGGTGAACGGATGGACTCTACATGCCTGGTTCCCACCGTGAAACATGGAGGAGGAGGTGTGATTGTTTGGGGGTGCTTTGTTGGTGACACTGTTGGGGATTTATTCAAAATTGAAGGCATACTGAACCAGCATGGCTACCACAGCATCTTGCAGCGGCATGCTATTCCATCCGGTTTGCGTTTAGTTGGACCATCATTTATTTTTCAACAGGACAATGACCCCAAACACACCTCCAGGTTGTAAGGGCTATTTGACCAAGAAGGAGAGTGATGGGGTGCTACGCCAGATGACCTGGCCTCCACAGTTACCAGACCTGAACCCAATCGAGATGGTTTGGGGTGAGCTGGACCGCAGAGTGAAGACAAAAAGGCCAACAAGTGCTAAGCATCGCTGGGAACTCCTTCAAGATTGTTGGAAGACCATTTCCGGTGACTACCTCTTGAAGCTCATCAAGAGAATGCGAAGAGTGTGCAAAGCAGTCATCAAAGCAAAAGGTGTCTACTTTGAAGAACCTAGAATGTAAGACATTTTCAGTTGTTTCACACTTTTTTGTTAAGTATATAATTCCACATGTGTTAATTCATAGTTTTGATGCCTTAAGTGTGAATGTACAATTTTCAAAGTCATGAAAATACAGAAAAATCTTTAAATGAGGTGTGTCCAAACTTTTGGTTTGTACTGTACATACATACATATACACACCAGTGGTGGACAAAGACAGAAAAGGGCTCCTATGCAGTCTAAGGCTATGTGGCCACGATGCAGAAATGCTCAGGATTTTTTCCTGAGCGTTTCTGCATCTCCCTGGCAGAAAAAAACGCATGCGGATTGTACATGCGTTTTCCTGCCAGGGACATGCGGAAGTGAAGCGTTCTTCACTTGCATTTCAGCATGTGGGTTGACAAGTGCTTTCAAAGCGATTTTAGCCATCACTTGGAAAGTGCTTGTCAACTTGGTCACACTATATAAATCCATGTAAACGGCATGGATTTATATACTGTGACCCGAGAGAATGTCAAAAAATAAAAAAATAAATATATACTTACCCTCCGATGGCCCGCGCTGTCTTGATTTTCTCCGGCCCAGCTGCCGGCAGCGGTAGAGTGACGGACCTGCCGACGTCAGCTTCGCGTGACCCGTCACATGACTCTGACGTCAGCGCAGGTCCTTCATTCCATCGCAAACTGCTGCCAAGCAAGGAGGAGCGCACCGCGGGCCGCCAGAAGGTAAGTATATATTTATTTTTTGTTTTATTATTTTTTTTACAGTTTTCTATGGTACCCAGGTCCGGAGGAGAGTCTCCTCTTCTCTAGACCTGGGTACCATCCACACATTAGAACGCATGGAATGCGCATCTACATATACAGTGATGCGTAATCCATGCAGTCTAATGCAAGTCAATGGCGGCGAAAACGCAGCACTTCCGCAAAATAATTGGTAGTGCTGCGTTTTTTTCCGCAATGATAATCCGCAGCGGAAATTTCCACAGCATGTGCACAGCACATGCGGATTATCATTGGGGAACATGGCACTCCTTCTACCATGCGTTTTTTAAGTGTTTCTGCAGCATTTTTGCCGCTGCGGAAACGCTTAGAAAACGCATCGTGGGCACACAGCCTAATAGTTATATCTATGAGACATATGTAAAAAGAAGAAGAGAGGTGGCACTCACCATTCCTTGAAAGATCCTTTATTCAGTAAAAATTAAAACATGGATACAGGAGAGTTTTTGAACACATAATGGACGATGGCCGTTTCACCCTTTAACGGGTCCTGGCATCATTCAAACAAAATAACATTATTTAAAGAATGACACACCAAGCATACAAAAACCGCAGCGTCAAAAGCACGATAAAAAATCATTCTTTGCCAATGATTAGAATTCATTTGTTAGGAATTCTGCTGTTCCTACTGATTAGTCAGACAACAGTACAGAAGCACAACACAGCAGAAGGCAGGATGGCCGAGCGGTCTAAGGGGCTGTGCTCAGGTCACAATCTACTCTGGAGGCATTGGTTTGAATCCCTCTTCTAACAATTGCTATTTTTATTGTGATATATCATTTTTAGTTTATTTATCCTGTTGCTCTGTGTTGTTGTGCTCAGTGTCCGTTTTTTAGAGTTTCTGCAGGAAACTGTATTTTTTGGAATATTTTGGGCTCCAGCAAAGTGGATGGGATTTACAGAAATCTGCCCATTGTGCTTTATGTTAATCAGCATAAGCTGGCCCGCAGTGCGTGTTTTCTGTGCAGATTTTTCCCAAAGACTTGCATTAGTTACAGAAAATCTGCAGGTAATAAACGCATATAATCTGCATATGACTGTATCAATAAAGCTTTGTCAAAGCCAAATACCAGTCAATATTTGTGACATGCAGAAGTAGTGCTGTTGCTTCCAAAGCATCCAGCAACTGTTACAAATAGCACAAGCACAGGAGACAGGAAGTGTTGTGCTTCAGAAGCATCCAACACCTAGAGGGGTTAACACAGTCACAGGAGACAGGGAGTGTTTTAGCAGAGCGCCAGGGGGATTTTGGGGAACTTGTTATTGTAGTCTGGCTGAAGCTGAAGAGAAAGGTGGTGTGTGATCTGGATCTGACAGAATCCAGGAAAAATGGTGGTCAGCAGCATTTACTGCAAGGAACGCACGTCCATAATCCTCAAGGAACCCACTCGAGGAAATATCAGCATACAAAAGTTAAAGACAGCGTCCATGCCATGGTGTTCAATTGCAAAAGAGGTGTTTATTCCATCATCCCAAAACACACAACATTTCGACCCTGTGTGGGTCTTTGTCAAGTATAGGTGAAAAAACATGGGGCCGTCCTTATGTAGTGTGGTTCACAATAGCTCACCAGTCACTGCAAAGGTTCAACCCCCACATCAATAAAGATTAGATATTTAGAATATAGTACAAAAAACATAGATCCATACATTTGACGCACCCCCTGGGCCTGTGTTGTGGATGCACGGTGCGGGAGTACCCGGAGCCGGATCATTGGGGGCTGTAGTCTTCCGTGGCGGTGACCCGGTCCATGCCCAGGGCGGTCAAACCAGTGACAGTCTTAGTGTAATAATAAGTGTCCGACTACGCCACCCGTGGATTGCGGTCAGTGGGGACCGCCGCTGCGCTGCAGACCGCTGAGGCTGATGTTGTATGCGCAGCCAAGTATGGGATAACTCCCCACGGGAGAAGTATTGCCTCAGGGCAGCTAGTTTGGATGATGGGAGCGATGGTGTGAGCGTCCCAGTACTAATAGTGCTGGTGCGGCGATGAAACACAGAGACGTGTGGTTGCAGTTTCCAATGCTTTACTCACAGTTCTTTACTGGTCCTAGTCACCTCGGTACCGGCGGTGACTGCCCAAGCCGTGCTGCGTCCACCAGGCAAGGGGCTCGACCAACTCCCAGGCAATTCCAGAGCGTGCCACAGGGCTCCCTTCTCTTCCTTTCTCTGGCAGTCCCCACCAGTGACCCACCTTTGTCCAGCTTCCTCGGGCCTTCTCTTGGCGAAACCTATCTCCGGTTTCCCTGACCCTATGTGGAATACTTTCCTGGTGGATGTAGTGAGGGGTCGCACCAAGATGTGGTCACAACCTCCGGTCTTTGGCTGAGGAATTTGTTGCCTCCACCAATTTGGGATCCGGTACCCTGTTCTGCCAACCCGTCACCCGCAATCTCCTGGGCCTATGGGGTTCCTTCTTCTCTCGTGTCTCTGGGCCTTTCCTAATGTGCTGTTCCTTGTTTCCTTTCTGTTCCAGTTACTTGCTGTTTCTATTCCTCTCCTCTGGCTCTGGCCTCCACTCCAGGCCTGCCTTGTGGAGCTGGGCCCAGACTGAGCCACAGCTGCCTGTCAGCCCTCCTGGCTGAACTCTCCTTCTCTCTTCTCCTCCTGACTGGACTGACTCTGTCCTAAGATGGTGCCCACCTTATATACCTCCCTCTATGTGTGAGCCCAGGTGACTAGCAACCAATGGGCTCCTACCTATGCCCAGAGACCCACCCCTATCTGCTCCTACACCACTGGGTGTACTTCCCCCTCCCCACTCCAGCCAGGGACAGATTCTGTCGTGCCTGCACTCCTGTCTCGTGAAATCACCGTTGAACTGTCCCTCGGAAATGGGGTGTGTGTGGTGCATGCAGCCTACTGAGTCCTGGTCCACACTCCATCCTTACCCGGGAGTGGAATATCACACCTCTGGTTTGAGGTGCAATACCCCTGTAGCAGCCGAGCCCTCGGGGTGCTGCATTCCCCCCTGGTAAACCACAGCACGTCCTCGGGCTGCAAAAGAATAAAAACAATTTAAAAACATACAAATTTTTTTTAAAGTGCACTCGCATATAAGACATTAACCAAAAACTCATCCCTTTATGGGAGGTACTCTTTTCTTTTTAACGTTACTGGTATAAACATTATAAAACATTTTGCTAATGCCACCAGAACTCTTTTTGCAAAAACACCATATAAAACTTTGGCATTTCTATTTTAGCAGCACATAGACTTTTCACATTAAGGCATTTTCAAGTTAAACATTTTCAAAACATATTCTTGAGTTCTGGCCGCTGTGCAACTTGCGACCAGTTAAAGGTGCAACAGTCCAGTTAATCTTGAGGTAGACGTTGCAGTTTTTGTATAAAACCAGTAGGGGGCGCTTTAGGAAGCGCAACTATTTACAGGGATGGCCGCTCTCAGTCCTCGGCCAGTGGGAATAGGGGAATGGCTGCTCACAGTCCTCAGCCTGGTAGGGGATGTAGGGGGGGGTAACTTTGGCAGGAAACAGTCCCTTTAACAGTTCCACACTAGTCCCAACGGGGACCACACTCCGCTCAGCAACAGTTCTTGTACCCTGACGGGTAACTATTTACAGTTCCACTTTACCGTTTATTGGTAACGGCGTCCTCCTGATGCTCCTCTAGGTAGTCTTCAGGCCCGTCCGGGCCCTCTTGGCACTCGGGATCCGAGTGGTACCGCTCCTCCTCTTATCCTCTGGACATGAAGGGCATACCATCCCTTTAGGCCTCGGTGTCGGGTGTAGGACACCAAGTCTCCTGGAGACAGATCCCGTTCCGGATGGCCCTCTGGCAGGTGACCCTCCACATCCCTCCTGTCAACATGGATGTCTGTGGTGGTGGCAGAGTCCCGAATTAACCCCCACCCTTTCTTCAGGTGTTTATTGCTTATATGATTTGATAAAGTGTGGTGATTAGACCAAGTGTGGAATATATTGCAATATACTGCAGTGTAATATCATTGATATACTCTGATACTGATAAAGTAGTTCTTTGACATGAACTGTCCTTGATGCATGCTATCCACAAAGTGTTTGCTAGGTGTCAATGCAGTAAGACAATGTTAATTGTTCTATGGTCTATGTTTGTGTGTTTCAAAGATTCATTATCCTGATTTGTACACAAGTGACCAGTGTTATATTTGCTTTGACAAATAGTGTTATTGTAGCCAAAATACTGATTCAGATAATGTATGTACACTTACCATTATGTTCCACAAGAAATACACAGATCTATTGTCTAAAACAATGTTTATAGGTAAACTTCTCGAGATTACAGAACCTGGCCAATTCTGTATTATCGACGAGTCATACTTATAAACATTAACCAGCTTTATGCTTCCATTGTCTAAACCTTATAAAAGACACTGGATAGAAGCCATAAGTTATACCTGCACTGATGTGTAGTGTTGTATGTACCTGCCCATGCAGTGTTGTGAAGACTTCCAGGGGTCTCTCTGTCTTGGTGAAATTGCTTCTCTGATGTTCCAGACGGATGATGTTTAAAAGCTCCTTGGTGACGAAGTGAGTATATATATATATATGTACTTAACCTTTGTATTATAACATATACAAAAGTGTATGCAATATCATCATATCATACTATTCCTTTAATTATGTATTTTACCTTTTAAATCAACTATTATAAATAAAATTGCATTATATCGCAAAGGGTTGCCTTCTTTAAAGCCGTATCCGAACTTTAGTGTTAAAAACTTGGCATAACATTTGGCGTAGTTGGCAGGATACGCAGAAGGCTCAGAAGTTCTTTTTTGTTAAAAATTACAATCATCTTGAATTGATAAGGACTCTGTGTGATAAGGTGTGATAGAGTGATATTGCTATATTGCGTAAAACATGACTTTCTTTAAGAGAAAGGTAGATGTAAGTGAGTCTGTTGAGATTCCAGGTTGGGAACAGACTCCCTATTATATTTTGGCAACCAAATGGTCCCACAGTGCTGGTTTGAGTGAAGCATGGGACAAATGTTTGAATGATGCTGAACCTGATGATGTGGTTTCATGCTTGCAGAAAGTGAAAGTAGAAAAAGGTAAAGAGTTGGGCGCTGTTGGCAGGCGTGGATGGATCCTGCTGTATGCATATAGAAAACAGCATGAGGAAAGAATACGTATATTAACAAAAGTTCAGGAATTGGAAAGACAGTTGTGTGAGGCCCAGAATGCGTTGGTTATAGCACAGTGTCAGAATAAGTTATTAATGGACAGATGTGATGGATATCAGCATGTTGCAGAAAAGGCTGCTGTACATGTAGCGCAGTATAAATACAAAAGGAGGCGAGGGAAGGTTAATAAAAAGAAAGTAGCTTTGGCCATAGCCAAAGCAGGGATAGAGTGGAGCCCTGATCAGTGGGATGGGGATGTATGGGATTCAACTGACTCCGAAAACATCACCAATCCAGAGACTGAGGATGAGTATTTCAATGGAAAGAGAGAAATTGATCCTCCTCTTAACCCAGTGAAAGTTCATCCTATATATCGGAGACGGATGGTAGAGACTGCTGTAGGCAAACAGAATAAGAATGCAGTAGAGGATTACAGTCAGCAGGAGCTTAATGACCTTCATGATCATTTTTCTCAAAAGCCAAATGAATCTTTGGTAGCTTGGGCTGTCAGATTATGGGAGATGGGGGCTCATGGAGTGCAGGTGGATGCAGTGGATGGCTCAAAATTTGTCCAACTCAGTCATGAACCTGTAGTGAAGGAGGCCTTCGGTACCTTGACAATTCAGCAGCCACATGTGGTGTGTAGTATGCTTGATGTTGTGGCCATGGCATTGCAGCATAAATACCCATCAGAGGCAGATTGGCCACCAAATGAAAAACCATGGTTTACATTGAAAGATTGTGCTCAGAGATTGAAGGAGGAGGTCATGAAAAATGGTATTTCAGCAAATACATATGACGATTACATGCAAGTTATTGTAAGTGTATCTATTAGAAATCGTATCATTAGAAATGCCCCTCCAGCCTATAAGCATATCATGATGACACTAATGATAAATCAGACTGGGAAAACTATCGCCAATACATTGGAGGCAATTAGACAGTTAGGGGATCTGGGAGATTGGGGTCCCAAACAAAAGGGTAATTTTCCCTCTGAAGAGCAGCGTGACAATGTCAAAAGTAACTACAATCCTAGATCCCGCATTACCCGGAAAGGTATGTTTATGGCCCTGATAAAGGATGGTGTCCACAGGGATAAAATAGACGGGATTTGTACTGACGAGATGTGGAAATTGTATCTAAAGAGAGGACTTAATAAAAAGTCAGGGGTTTCACATAATAGAAAGGTTACAGTAAAAGATCCTGAATCCCCACAGCAGGGGCCGGGCAGGACATGGGGAGAGAGAGGGCCCACTCCCTCCTCGTCGCCAGCAAAGCCCACAGCACCGTGGTTTGAGGATCTTTATGATGAAGTTAAATCCTTGATACAGGAATTCAAAGTCCAACAGAAGGGGGCATCATTTTCTCCTAATAAGATATCTTCATCTGAAATGGAGGATCGATGGAGGGAGACAGATAAAAGTGACTGACATGCTGGCCACGCCCCCCATATGTTGGTAGATACAGGGGCGGAGGCCAGTTTGATTAAGGGAACTCCAAAACAATTCAGTGAGTGCAAGGTTATAACTACAGAATTAGGAGGAAAGCAAATTGAGGCAATTCAGGACAGAGCAAAACCAGGAGTTAGTGGAATCTCCACATTCCATGAGAAGTTAAGCAAAGTCTCTATGGGACTTCAGGAGCAGGAGATACCCTCTGAACAATTGATTCCTGAGCAGAGGAAACAAGTGTGGTTTACAGAAGGGTCAGCTAGTTACCAAGGCAACAACCATGTGTGGAACGCAGTGGGCTATCAGACTACAAGTATACATAGCAAAGAAGTATGGGGAAAAGAGTTGTGGCAAGATATCTGGGCAATTGTGCAAATGATTAAAGTGACTGTGTTTCATGTTGATGCTATTTGTGCTTCAGATACCCTGGAAAGACTCTTCAACCCAGTAGCAGACGAACAGTCCAAAATATCAGTCACTGAATCCAATAAAAATACTGACACCACTGAGGAGCTGCTTGGACTGACTCAATGGGCACAGACCAGAGGGGTGCCCATCAGATTAGATTTGATAAAGGAAACTGTCATGAAGTGTCAACATTCAAAACAGAGACCAATCTCTCATGTGGTGAGAGGCCAGAAAGCTGGAGGAAAACTTCCTGGGCAAATTTGGCAAATGGACTACATTGGCCCTCCTCTACATGATGGAGGATGCGTATGCATGGCTGTGGATGCACATTCTGGGTTTATGTTGATTTGTACCTGTAAAATGGCCAATTCTAACAATACTATTAAGACTTTGGAAACAATGGTATTGTACTGTATCCCAATACAGATTCAAAGTGACAATGAAAGTCACTTCAAAGAAGCTGTAAAGAAAATCAGGACTGCTATAGGCTTGCAAACGCAACCTGAGCATTTTGGTCTTAGTCTTATAACCTCAAGGTCAGGCATGGCCTTAAAGGGTATTCAGGTAATGGGAGGAGTGATAGACCAGGATTATCAGGTAGAAATTAAGGTACTTTTAATGAATTATGAAGAAAAGGTCATGATAATACAGAAGAGAGATAAGATAACTCAGTTACTGGTACTGTCTATTTCTAAAACGAAGGTGGTCAGAGTAAGGACCCCTGCAGTTGTGAAAGTCAGAGGAGGTGAAGGATTTGGATCCTCACATCCTATCAATGATGGTGCAAAAATCTGGGTGAAACAATTGGGTGACAAAGGTCCTCCAGAACCTGCTGAGGTAATTGTTCAAGGAGCAGACAATGTGTTGATAGTTATGAAACCCCGGCAAAAGAAAGGGGAACACGTCCCAACTGACCGGGATTTTGTGCAGAGAATAATATGTGTTTTCCCTTTAGATCAAAATCTGGAAATGATGACCCAAGCGATCTTCAGACCGAAAATCGAGAGGCCAACCGTGGAAAATGTGGCGTCATGGAAGACCAAACAGAATATATGGATTTTCTTGGCTCAAATGATGAACACTAGCCATTTTTGCGTGACAAAGGTTACCACTGCTATCAATATATTTGAGACTTGGTGGCAGTACCGACCCCCTTTACAGTTATGGACAAAGCTTATAGGGGTAGCTACTCAAGATGACGATACGGAAGGAGAAGTTGTGACCCAGAACTTCACGTGCAATCCATGTTGTGCCTGTGTGAACTGCATTGGGGAAAGCTTTTTGGCAGAGGAGATGATGACCATGAAGACTTTGAGTATTAGGCCAGCTGATTTATTTTTTGCTATAATTTGTTCATGCATTGCTTTGTGTTGTTGTACACAGTGTACACTTCCATTATTATTTTTATGTCAATCAATCGCTAAAACCATCCACTTTGGATAGCGTGCTTTGTATAAATAATGTGTGGCTATAAGATATCAAAGTGTGGATTGTATTGTTAATAAAAATATGAATATCTTATAGCCTACATATTGTAACATATTGTTTATATGCTTTGATAAAGTGTGGTGATTAGACCAAGTGTGGAATATGTTGCAATATACTGCAGTGTAATATCATTGATATACTCTGATACTGATAAAGTAGTTCTTTGACATGAACTGTCCTTGATGCATGCTATCCACAAAGTGTTTGCTAGGTGTCAATGCAGTAAGACAATGTTAATTGTTCTATGGTCTATGTTGTGTGTTTCAAAGATTCATTATCCTGATTTGTACACAAGTGACCAGTGTTATATTTGCTTTGACAAATAGTGTTATTGTAACCAAAATACTGATTCAGATAATGTATGTACACTTACCATTATGTTCCACGAGAAATACACAGATCTATTGTCTAAAACAATGTTTATAGGTAAACTTCTCGAGATTACAGAACCTGGCCAATTCTGTATTATCGACGAGTCATACTTATAAACATTAACCAGCTTTATGCTTCCATTGTCTAAATCTTATAAAAGACACTGGAATCATGATACAGATAGAAGCCATAAGTTATACCTGCACTGATGTGTAGTGTTGTATGTACCTGCCCATGCAGTGTTGTGAAGACTTCCAGGGGTCTCTCTGTCTTGGTGAAATTGCTTCTCTGATGTTCCAGACGGATGATGTTTAAAAGCTCCTTGGTGACGAAGTGAGTATATATATATATATATATATATATATATATATATATATATGTACTTAACCTTTGTATTATAACATATACAAAAGTTTATGCAATATCATCATATCATACTATTCCTTTAATTATGTATTTTACCTTTTAAATCAACTATTATAAATAAAATTGCATTATATCGCAAAGGGTTGCCTTCTTTAAAGCCGTATCTGAACCTTAGTGGTAAAAACTTGGCATAACAAGAGGGCACGGGGCGGGGCGTGACAGCGACGCCTGCAGCCTGAGGCCTAGCTGCCGGCGGTGGAGGCGTGGTATCAGGTACAGTCCCCGGGGCTTCGGGTCCCGCAACGGAGGGTAGGGGCAGGCTGGTGGTCTCAGGGCTTGGGGTGATGACGTCCCCGTTACCTGCCTCGGCCTCCGTGGCCTCCTCCGCGGCATCGTCCGCAGCCGCCGGTCCATCTTCTCCACCCTCAGAGGCAGGCACACTGCTCGGTCCTTGCGGTGTCTCCTGCTGGCCAGTTACGTGCTGCCGGGCCAGGGTGCTGGTGGGGTTCGCTGCTCCCTCCATCTCCGGGTGCAGTAGGTCCAGACTGATCCAGGCCGCACCCGGCCTCACAGTTTTATTTCCTATCCGCCCCCATGGGGGTTGGTCTTGGGGGCATCTGCTGACAATCACCTTCAGGGGCAGCCCCCCTACCTTGATGGACATCTCCATTGCTGCACTCATTGTTGCTGGGGGCGGGCCCCTTCTCTGGCGCCACTCTGGGACCTGGCCCACGATTGGAGGTGGCTTCTTGCTGTCTTTTGGTGCGCACATAATGGCGTCCGCTCTGCCATGGTGGGAAAAACGGATGAAGATGGCGGGAAATGGTCCAAGATGGCGTCTGATGGCGGGAATCGGCTCCGGATGGCGGGAAACGACTCCGGACAGCGGGAAACTTCTGGAAATGGCGGGAGACTTCTTTTCAAGGTACATGTACAATCTTCTTCAGGCACGCAATACCCATTGGTGGCGGGTTGGTTTGAATCCTGCCGACTACGCCAAAAGTTGACGCGCCCCCTGGGCCTGTGTTGTGGATGCACGGTGCGGGAGTACCCGGAGCCGGATCGCTGGGGGCTGTAGTCTTCCGTGGCGGTGACCCGGTCCGTGCCCAGGGCGGTCAAACCAGTGGCAGTCTTAGTGTAATAATAAGTGTCCGACTACGCCACCCGTGGATTGCGGTCAGTGGGGACCGCCGCTGCGCTGCAGAACGCTGAGGCTGATGTTGAATGCGCAGCCAAGTATGGGATAACTCCCCACAGGAGAAGTATTGCCTCAGGGCAGCTAGTGTGGATGATGGGAGCGATGGTGTGAGCGTCCCAGTACTAATGGTGCTGGTGCGGCGATGAAACACAGAGACGTGTGGTTGCAGTTTCCAATGCTTTACTCACAGTTCTTTACTGGTCCTAGTCACCTCGGTACCGGTGGTGACTGCCCAAGCCGTGCTGCGTCCACCAGGCAAGGGGCTCGACCAACTCCCAGGCAATTCCAGAGCGTGGCACAGGGCTCCCTTCTCCTCCTTTCTCTGGCCGTGGCCACAAGTGACCCACCTTTGTCCAGCTTCCTCGGGCCTTCTCTTGGCGAAACCTATCTCCGGTTTCCCTGACCCTATGTGGTATGCTTTCCTGGTGGATGTAGTGAGGGGTCGCACCAAGATGTGGTCACAACCTCCGGTCTTTGGCCCACCAATTTGGGTTCCGGTACCCTGTTCTGCCAACCCGTCACCCGCAATCTCCTGGGCCTATGGGGTTCCTTCTTCTCTCGTGTCTATGGGCCTTTCTCTGTGTTCCTGTTCCTTTCTTACTTTCCTTCCTGTTCCTGTTCTCTCTCTGCTGTTTCTGCCCTCCACTCCAGGCCTGCCTCATGGAGCTGGGCCCAGACTGAGCCACAGCTCCCTGTCAGCCCTCTCTGGCTGAACTCCTCTCTGAACTCACTCCCTGGACTGAACACTATTCTAAGATGGTGCCCAACTTATATACCTCCCTCTATGTTTGAGCCCAGGTGACTAGCAACCAATGGGCTCCTACCTATGCCCAGAGACCCACCCCTATCTGCTCCTACACCACTGGGTGTACTTTCCCCTCCCCACTCCAGCCAGGGACAGATTCTGTCGTGCCTGCACTCCTGTCTCGTGGGAGCACCGTTAAACTGTCCCTCAGAAATGGGGTGTGTGTGGTGCATGCAGCCTACCGAGTCCTGGTCCACACTCCATCCTTACCCGGGAGTGGAATATCGCACCTCTGGTTTGAGGTGCAATACCCCTCTAGCCGCCGAGCCCTCGGGGTGCTACACATTAACACAGATGTTATTTTAAATATGACATCCATAAAATACAATCTTACTCAAAAACAAATATATTAGACCATTATTTACATATATATTGTAGCGTAGTTCACCTATCAGGCTTGGCATTACGATATCTAAGCAACCACCCACCAATCACTTCATATGGGGTCATAAGTATGGAGGCTCTCCAGACCAATCACCATAGGTGTATGAATAGGCACTAAAGGAGGATGTCCACAATCATATGCATGAACTCCAATCGGATCACACCAGAAGGACCTGTCACATCACAGGAAAGCGATCACATGACCGCACCCATGTGACCTTTGATCCCATCATGTTTGCACAAACAGCGTATATTATTGCTCTAAATGCACATTTTATTGCTAGAATTACCCCCACATTATGTACATATACCTCTCCTAACTCCATTTATTATAAACATTGTAATGGCATAAATTGTAAGCGCACAATACCTTTCAGCTGCATCTGCAGGACCTGCCACATAACTAGAGGTAAGTCACAGGACCAAGACCACATGATCAGCGGTTATGTGGGCTCAGCTATTCACCAAGACTCCCATTCAGCACTAGGGTAACTACCACAAGGAATAGGGGTGGGAAAGGAGAGGGGGGGCACAACATAATGCCTCTAGCATCATTATAATTACTGCAATAATTCATATGCCTATGTACAAAAATGCATAAAAGCCAAGCAAAGAAAATAACTCCTCAGTGAGACAATCATAGGAGGATCAAAGTTCGGGGAGAGGGCCATAGTTTAGCCTACATATAAACATATACATTTATATATAAAAATAGTAGTTATCCCTTAAAGGGGTAAACGCCCGATGTCTTCGTCCTCGTACTTCGATCCACCTTCAGATTCATTCCAACAACTGGTCTAAAAGAAGAAAAAGAAAACAAGTGTTAAAATCACATATACATATAGGTGGTGTGTGATTTGGATCTGACAGAAGGTAACTGAACAGGATTCAGATGAGGAGAGAAACTAAACACAGGTCAGATAAACTCCCTGAACTAACAGTGCAGAGTATTATCGGGCAGGAAGATAAGGACTAGAATGAATTGTGTCACAGGGATCATCTCTCTCATCAAACCCTCCCCACCTCCATCTCCATGCAGGATAAAGAATGCTGTGTACTATTGTGTCCTTGTGAAGGAAAACCCTGTGGTTGTGTATGCATAGAAGTGTGCTAAGAGATCTAATCTATGCTGAATTATGCTACTGAAGAGACTGTAATACTGTGCCTTGTGAAGAAACTACTGTATTGTTACTGGATCCAGTTGCTCAAGAAACTCAGACTGTACTCTATTGAAGATTGTTGCTGTAATATCCCTGAATTGCACTGGCCGTGCTTCAGGTTAAATTCCACTGTTAAACTGTTGAAAAAGACTCTTGTCAGATGTGTCTGGTCAGCAATTGAATCTATCCTGTGCCTGAGAGAAGCTGCAGCCTATGGTCGCCCTGAGTAACGGTTCCCCAGGATTCCAAAGAATTCATGAAACCTGTCTCGCCCTATTTTAACCTAGTGGCTTGCATGTAACATATTATCAAAACAAAGCAGCTTTATTTAAAGAATGACACATCAACAAGAGACAAAAACTGAAGAGTCAAAAACACATTCTTTGCCAATGATTAAAATGTATTCGTCAATATTTCTGCTGTTCCTATTGATTATTCAGACAACAGTACAGTAATCCAAAACAACAGAAGTCAGGATGGCCGAGCGGTTTAAGGCGCTGGCCTCGTGTTGCAGTCTCCTCTGGAGACGTGGGTTCAAATCCCACTTCTGATATTCTTTGTTTATCCTGTTGCTGTGTTGTTTTACTCAGCATCTGTTTTTTGGAGTTTCTGTAGAATATTGTATTTTTGGAACATTTTAGGGTCTGCTCTTCTGAAACTTTCCAAGCACATTTAGGACACACTTTGTGCTTCTCCATCTTCACGTCTATTCTATAGGACATACTTGTCTATGCAATAACAACTGTAGCTATACATAGATACAATTAACAATTCTGAAAAGAAAAGGAAAACAAATCAACTAAGAAAAAGCTCATATTCGTAAAAATAAATTGATTAATATAACAATTTCTACAAAATAAAAGTCCTCCTCATGCAACTATGTCAATCTGAAATTAAAAATGACTTCCATAACAAGAAAGGTCAAAATAAAAGATAACTCATGCCATAAAAACAAAAAGTGTCCAATATTTTTACTTTTGTTGTAAATATTTATACTGGTTAGGTCTCGTTACATCTTTTTTTTCTGCTTGCAAATTATTGGGTGAAAAGAAAAGTAACTTGCCAAAGCCCAAGATTGAACAAGAGACCTTCAGATCTTGAGGGTAACTCTCTCCCAGCTGAGCTATTTCAGCTGCATTGGTGTCTGCTGACGCGGTCGTTCTGCAGGTCAAATACAGGATGAAAATGAAACAAAAAGGTGGCTCCAGCAAGCGATATAGGAAAATATAGATATGGATCTAAAGCATCACATTTAATTAAACGATTAAAAAACGGGAAAGTACATTACAAACATTAACGGAAAAGGGGAAAAAGACAATGCGGTCTACGTGTTTCGAATATGTAGCTCTTAGTCCTGAAAAGGTACGTCTGAAGGAATGAAAAAATATATAACACTTGCCCCAGAAAGAGGGCGTGATAAGGACATGACTGTTTTGTCCAGAAAATATATTAACCCTATATAGTATAGAATAAAAAGGAAAAGTACAACATGAAGCTTATGCATCATTTTAACATATATAGACATGTTCATAATCATTTAAATGAATGAAAAAAAAATGCAAAAATGTCATAAAAACACTCTATTAATGCAGATACATGAGATCCGTTTTGAAATTTAAACCATTAGGAAATCTGGTGTCCAATTTTAGAATCCCAAATCCTTCACGTTTTAAAAGGAACTTGGCCCAATTGCCCCGCTCTAGTAATGTCTACAACACATAATGAATTACAATCTCTTGGTGCGTCTCAAGAAAATGTCTGAATAGTCCTGACATAGAATGTTTTATTTTTAACAGATCACGGATAGCAAAAAAAGACATCCAAAAAAGGAGCTCTGTCCATTAGTACTGGTATATGGGCAATTGATGAAGTAATAACAAGCTTGAAAACCATAAAATATTAGTGTATGGGCCCCTCTGGGGAAATGCACATATTATATAATACTTAAAACTAGGTGTAACTCATGTTCAAACATAGTAGTAAAAGTAACTTACATGTGGGTATGTAGTGGCATTAGCTCACACGTGGTCCTCGCACTCCAATGCACGTTTCATCCTAGCTTTGTCAAATGGAAAATCAGCAGCACATAAGCCCAATGTGACTATCATGATGGTTGTTCTGAAAGGTAAATAATGCTTTTTTTAGTGATGATTCATTAACTTTGGCAACTTTCCATAAAATTCTGTAACATTCTCCATACAGTCTTGTACCTGAGTTATGACTAACAACAAAAACTACTTAACAAGATACTAATCAATTCTTTCAACTAAAACCTTAATATCCCTAGTGGCCTAATGGATAAGGCACTGGCTTCCTAAGCGAGTGGTTGAGTGAGTCCCATCTGGGGTGGCCTGCATCATGTTTTTAATTCTCTCATTTGCCACTGTTTCATGTTGTTAATTTCAAAGTATATATTTTTTTGTTAGTGATTTTTTTATAAATTGGTTGTCTCCTTTTGCTTATTTTTAGCACTTAGTCCGAGCCATGTGTAAAATAGCAAATAGAGCTTTACTTACCCGCCTCAGGTAGAGCGCTGCCTCTCTGCTCCGCCCCAGTCTCTGTTGAGTGGCTGTGACAGTGCTGCAGCCAACTGCTGAGCTTAGCGGCTCAGTCAATGCAAACTGTTTGTTACAGCCAATCAAGAGAGGCTGGTGCAGCTCTGGACCCAGGTTTGTAAGGAGATACTTTTGCAGATATCGTTGAAGATAGAATGGCTGAACGACCTAAAGGCCCTCCTTACTTGACCATGCTAATATCAATGGATTCCTTGAGATGGCTTAATGTGTATGGGGTTCTGCTTTTGGACTGTCAATTGCATTGTTCTACCAGAGATAAGCTACCAGCCAACCTGTCAGTTTGGGGCTTTCTCATAGAGAATACAGGAGTGCTCGGCAAAGCATGCACTTCTGCGTATGGGAGAGTCGAGATGGCTGTTGGCCAATAAATCCACTCAAGCATCATTTGGCCCACAGCCATCTAATCTATATGACCATTCTTAGGAGCTGTTGTTAGATTGTAATCTCCCCTGGTAGTTTGGATTCAAATCCTACTTCTAACAAGAGTTAGGAGTGTTTTTTATTAGGTTTAACCTGTTACCTATTACGGTCTTACTTAACGTTTTCTGTGCATGTTTATAAATATATGCCAGTGGCGGACAAAGACAGAAAAGAGCACCTGTTCAAGAACAGTATATGGACCCTTTGCAGTCCAAAGATCAGAACACAGTGCACGGACTGGCTGACGGCTCCCCTGATCCAAGCTTGACCGCTTCATGTATTTCTATGCAGAAGTCACGTCCGGGTCGAGAGAGCGGCCTGACAGTCCGTGCACTGCATTCTGATAACTGTTCAATTTATACAGCCGTCTGATTGTGCCCTCACTGTTTGTGACTGTGACTTTGTGACTCTGATACTGACAGTTGCTAGAGCTGAGCTGATTGGGTCAACTGAAAGAGCTCTGTGTAATGGGTGAAAGTGGGTTCTTCTTTGATAATTATCACTAGATATTGCTGATCAGCTATGCTACCCATAAATTTAACTGTAATTACCATGAGATTTTGCAGTTGAGCCAGTTCTTTTTGTGCAAAATCAAGTAACTGTTTAAAGGGAACCTGTAACCTGCTGATATTTGGTTAATCTGCATTCTAAAGCTGTGCAGCTGCTGCACTGACAGCCCAGCTACCAGGAGGAAAATAGTGCTAGCTGGCTGTCAGTCAGTGCCGTGGCCAGGTTACCGCCACCACTCACTATGTACTGGGTGGTTGCTCAAGCCACAATGGCCACACCTCTAAGACAGAAAGGAGGAGGCTGTCAGGAGGATTAAAGTTCATTTCCTTCTGGCAGTGGGACTCTCAGTATGGCGGCTGCATAGCTTTAGAACTCTGTTAACCTGCATTTTATCCCCATATCTGCAAGTTAATAGCATTTGGAGACATAACAGGTTCCCTTTAACAGTCTATTAAAAAAATAAGGTCGTGGCCGCTTGACATTTCCGCTTTGTCTGATCTAAGCCTTAAAGAGTAACCTTTGTTTTAATGTTTTTTTTTTCATAAATCAATAGTACACATGGAAATAAGAAACGTTGTTATTTATCATATCAGAGAAATCTGCTTCTGCATCCCACTAGACTTATCTTTCATTCTCAAAATTCTCAATTTACGGGTAAAATCTATCTTTAATAAAAACTGATTTTCCCATTCCTGAGATAGAAGATGATAGTTGGTGTTCATAAAGTTCTATGTGGAACAGTAACTGTTGTTTCAGAAGAACTTGCAGTAGATCATGTGGATCTGCCTATAGCTCCTCACTCCTCATCGTCCCTCCAAATGAAACGACAGTTGGTGCTTTAAAAAATTCAATCTCAGTAATGGAGAAATCTGTCATCACTGAATATAGATTTTATAACTTTTACCCATGAAGTGAGAGTGAATGATCAGTGCAGGAGGAGAAAGAAGTAGATTTATCTCATAAGATAAATTATAAAGTTGCTTAATTCATGTGTAATATTGATTTATGAAATAACACTTAAAACGGCGGTTACTCTTTAAGCTTGAGAGGTGGATGAGCGACAAACTGAATCACTGAACTGAATCACTGAATATTTACCACTGTCTTTGGTAAAGGAGCATTCCTCTCCAACAGTTCTCCAACCTTTAAATTTCCAGCAGCAGTCAGGATAGGCTGAGTGTTGCAGTTTGCAAAAGATCAGAGGCGGATCTGCCAGTTGGCCAGGGCTTTGGAGCCCCTTATTTGAATGCAGAGTAGCAATATAATAATTTTAGGTTTACTATCATTTAAATACACTTAGAATATTGTGACATCACTGATTGTTTCTGCATATTCCACACCAGAAAGTGCTCATCTCTCAGTGAAGATCTGGCCTAGACATAAAAATGTCTAATTATCTAGATGCTCCAGTCGTCATTTTTGACAATGGATCCGGTATATGTAAAGATGGACTATCTGGTGATACTGTACCAAGATCAGTCATCAGCTCAATGATTGGTCGTGTTATAACCGGATACAGCATGCTGGAAGCCAACAGAAAAGCTTACTATGTTGGTGAAGAAGCTCAATCCTTAAGAGGAATCTTGGCATTGACATATCCCATAGAGCACGGCATTGTGAAATCTTGGCCGGACATGGAGAGGATCTGGAAGCATGTGTATGACTGTGAGCTTCAAATTCAATCTAATGAAAGCCCCGTCTTGCTATCTGAAGCTCCGTTCAATCCAAGAAGCAACCGTGAGATCATGGCAGAAGTGATGTTTGAAAGCTTTAATGTCCCTGCCATGTATGTGGCATTACAAGCTACTCTGTCTCTCTATGCCAGTGGTCGCACAACAGGCTTAGTCGTGGACATTGGAGATGGTGTCACCTCTACATTTCCCATATTTGAAGGTACTCCACTGCCCCATGAAGGAAATCGTCTTAACTTCGCTGGTCGGGACATCACAGATCATTTAATGAGGCTTCTTATGGAGACCGGACATTCCTTTGTTAGCAGCGCAGAGAAAGACATTGCTAGAGAAATAAAGGAGAAACTTTGCTCTCTGGCTTTAGATTCAAAGGAGGAAGGGGAAAAGTGTTCTGCAGAAGGTTTAGAGAAATACATACTTCCAGATGGGAAGGTCGTTACCATTGGTCGCCAGAGGTTTCTTACGCCAGAGATCCTATTTTCTCCATCTATCAATGGATGCTCTAGGTGTGCACAAAATGATCATTGAAAGCATTTATGGATGTCACTTTTCAAAAACATCTTGTTGTCTGGTGCATCTACCCTTTTCCCAGGCCTTGAGGATAGACTTTACAACAAAATTAGAACCCTGGCACCAGAGACTGTTCATATTAAAGTTTTTGCCTGGAGTGATAGTAAATTTGCTCCGTGGATTGGAGGATCAATCCTGACCAGATTAGAATCTTTTAAGGAGATGTGGATCACATCCGAGGATTACAGCGAGTTTGGTTCATCCATTATACATTGAATGGCCTGACTCTACATTGTACATAAAACCTACTATGTCTTACTTATGTGACAGTAAAACAGTTTCATCTGAATATGAATCCTTTGTGTTGCCTTTTGGTGGTTAAAATCGATAATGTGCAATGTGCCACAAATTTCTGGCTTTCATGAGCAATTTCAGTGAATGAGAATTTTGAATTCAACTCACTCATTTTCATGTGCGCGTCTATGGCTTTTACAGAAGATTTTATGACATTTTTGCAGCAGCAGACAATGGCGTAACATGATAAATAACAATGGCTACCTTGTAAAGCCCTTGCGATTTCAGTGGTTTCCACCAGTCCTCCAGATGGTTGCATGTCAATGCCATACATCATTTATGTCACTTTTGCAGCCAATCAATAGCCTAAGCTGTGATATGACTGCGGAAGTCACTGATAGGCTGCAGTGGTCACATAAAGGATGCACAGCACATCACAAATTATTCAAGGAAATTTAAAGGTGACTTACAGTATAGTTATGTATTATGTTATGTTGTCTCCTCATAGCCAAATAAAATCAAATCTGGGAAAATCAGTTAAACTATTTTTGCATATAATAATAGAAAAATGCAAGCCAGAAATTAACCAGAAGAAATCATTTTTTTCAAATATAAAAATAAGAAGAATAACATATAAATATTAAAATAAAACCACACAATTGAAGCTAAGAGCGTGGACACCTGGAAAATATTCTGAAACGTAAACTGCCTCCTGTAGTATGTACATGCATTACCTGGATATCTTAGCTAGCACATATAGTCAAATAGTATCAAACACATGTCATGTTGTAGGAGCCTTAAAGGCTCGTAATGACCTGGAGAATCATATTGGCAGGTCAGTTTTAGCATTTAGTGAACATGGTAAATAAAAAACTAAAAAAACTGTGGATTTGCAATTTTTTTGAAATCTCAACGCACTTGGATTTTTTTTTAAATGTTTTCCAGTACAATACATGGTAAAATCAATGTTATGGATTAAAAGAACAACTCGTCCCACAAAAAACAAGCTCTCACATGGCCAATGGAAAAATAAAGTTATGGCTCTGGGAAGGAGAGCAAAAAATGAAAGTGCCAAAATGGAAAATTGCAAGGTGCTGAATGAGTTAATTTTATTGAAACAGCAACACTCAGCCAAGTAAATGAAACATAACTGGTATCAGGGTCTCTGTCCCTATATCATGGTGCTCTCAGCTTACATAGTAAAATCTTGCTGATAGATTCATTTTAATTAGTGATGAGCAAACGTGCTCGCCACTGCTCGGTATTCGCCCGAGCATCACGGTTCTCGACAAGCTCGTCACTCGGCAAGTATTTCCGGGTTGCTCGGGTGGGAACTCGGGTCCCCTCCCTTCATGTTTGGCGCCCTTTAGAGAGCCAGTGAACATGCAGGTGTGGCACCCTGCTGTTCACAGGTACCACAGGACCCAGGGTGCATGGACGGACTTCTCCACAAGAGGCCCTCATTACATACAAATGACGCGCCCCCTGGGCCGTGTTTCAGGGGATACCCGGAGCCGGATCGGACGGGGGTTGTAGTCTCCGAGTGGCGGCGACCCGGTCCGTGCCCAGGGTGTCAAACTAAGTGGCAGAGTACTAGCAGTAGATGGTTGATGACTACGCCACCCGTTGAATGCAGCTATGGAGCTGCCGCTGCAGGGCAGACCGCTGAGGCCGGTGGAAGGATGGTGCAGCGTGGATGGTATAACCCCCAACGGGAGGGGTATGGCCTCAGGGCAGCCAACGTGGATGATGGGGGTAGCAGGAACCACTCAGAGACGGTGCGGTGTAGTTCAGGGTCTTTACTGGTGACAAAGATAGACCCTCCCGGAGTACTTGCTAGTGATAGGGGCCTGGTCAGTCCTTGAGCAGATGGGATCTCCCCTGGCCAGGCGGAGTTGTAGGCCTTACCAACTAACTGTACTCTTCTGGCTACCTTGCTAGAGGCGGGAATAAGTAGCCCACGTCCCTGAGTGTACCGTGTGGTGCTCACCCGTATGGCCGGTGACTCGGGGCCTTCTAATGGCTTCCGCTCCACGATGGCGGTGCTGGTCCCACGCGTGTGACCGTGCCTTCGGGCTTCTGGGCCAGAGGACCTGAAATTCTCTGCCGGACGGTTTCTGCTGCTGGGTAGGAGTTAGTCCCCACAGCCTCGGACTCCGGGTCCGGTAAGAAATCTTCTCAGTCAGGGCGAGCTCTGCAGCTGCCAGCCCCTGACTCGTTGTAACACTGCTCCCCACAGAGCTCCTGATGTTTCTTGCTATGCTGCTTCTCTTCTCTACTCTTGTTCTGTCTTCTTTCTCACTAACCCTGCCTCAGCCCCGGGTTTATATAGGGGAAGTCCTTCCCCTCCCAAGACTGGGCAGGAGGTGTGGCATGCACAGGATCCCTGACCAAAGGACCTCCCACCTGCTCTCAGACGTAATATCTCTATCACTGTGGCAACCAGACCCCTGGGGTGTCACATTCCCCCCTAGTGAAATTTAGTACTCCGGGACTAAACATATTTTTTTTAGAAAAACATAACAAGGTATAACAATAACAATACAATAAGAAAAACACATAAGATGGTTACGGCGTGTCCGCAACCGGGTGCAGTTTTGAAAAGCAAGGTGTCCATTTCACCAAAACAGGGAGACGTAACCAGGTAGGGGCCTGTCCTGCCCCGAGTCCTTAACAGTCTTTAGTCCATCCTGGGTTACGCTCCAACTATGTATAAGGATTCCCGGTAAATCCACCAAGGACTCCTAAAAATAACAAGAAACACAAAATTATACACAAGCAACTATAAACAAGTAAACATTATAAGATAGCTTAAACATTTAGATCCTCCAACGTGCGGGTAGCTGGCCTCTAGTGGCCCTAGTGGACCTACGGAGCTGACTGTCTGGCCCTGAACTACAGGGTGTAGGAGCTGTCAAGGGTAAACTGGGCAGCTGTCTACCGGCTCTTTGTCTCACTAGGGGTACGGCAGGCTCACTATAAGCAGACGGTTGATCCTCCTGTTCTGCTTGTGTGGAGTCTTCTGCCTCCTGGACCGGCTGTTCTTCCAGCTCTACCTGTTGCTCCGTAGGTGCTTGGGATGCTGGTTGGAGGAAGGTGAGTACGGGTACCACAACTGCACCATTGACTTGAGTCCAAGACCGAGGGAAGTCCCCGAGCACGGTACTAACCATATCTTCCCTTTCCTCTACTGGTCGATGGTCTTCTTGTTCCTCTTCAGGGTTCCTCAGTTGTTCGGGACGCTTCTTCAGGTGGTCCCGGGATACAATGGCTGTGGTTTCCCCTCCGTCTTTACTGATGGTACAGACCTTCGGGTTTTCGTGGCTTGAGGGCAGTACGGTGTACGGGTCCTTCTCCCACTGGTCGTCCAACTTGTGGAGCCGTCTCTTCCTCTTCAAGACCTGCTCTCCGGGTACCAGGGGAACAGCGGGAGCATACTGGTTGTAAGTTTTCTCTTGTCTTTCCCTAGCCTGACAGAGACTTCGCTCCACGCTCTCCTGTACTCTCCGGTACTGCTGCTGCCTCTCTGTGTCCCAGTCTGCTTCTGGTGAAGTGTCCTCGGGTGTCAGGACTCCCATTTCCAGGTCAACAGGTAACTTACCAGGTCTTGCCCTCATTAGGTAAGCCGGGGTACAGTTGGTGGAACCTACCGGGATGTGGTTGTATAGGTCCACCAGATCGGGCAACTTCTCAGGCCACAGACTGCGTTCTTCCAGGGGCAACGTTTTTAGAAGATCCATTACCACCTGGTTCATTTTCTCACAAAGTCCATTAGTTTGCGGATGGTAGGGTGTCGTCCTTATCTTCCGGCAGCCATACAGATTGCAGAATTCCTGGAAGACCTCCGCTTCAAAGGCAGGTCCCTGGTCCGTCAGCACTTGGTCCGGGTACCCGTGTGGACGGCAGAAGTGCTGCTGGAAGGCTCTAGCTGCTGTTTGAGCCGTTAAGTCCTTGACGGGGACGACAACCAAGAATCGGGAGTAATGATCCACGATGGTTAACGCGTAGACGTAGCCACTTCTGCTTGGGGTCAGTTTTACATGATCCAAGGCTACCAGTTCCAACGGCTGCCGGGTGACGATGGACTGCAGGGGAGTCTTCTGGCTGGCACGGTCCTTCCTTCTCAGGTTGCACGGGCCACAGTCTCTGCACCACTTCTCAATGGTTCCCCTCATGCCTACCCAGTGGAATCGCTCGCGCAGCAGGAACTCCAGCTTCTTCCACCCGAAGTGTCCAGCTCCGTCGTGGTATGCCTCCATCACCATGGCTGCGTCTCTTCGTGGCACCACTACTTGCCAGAGTAGTTCATGCGTCCGGGAGTTAACCATTCTGCGGCACAACTTCCCCTTGTAAAGGAACAGTCGACTCTTCTCTGCCCATAGTTGTTTGGCTTCCTCCGGAGCGTCTGGTTCAAGGCAAGCCTCCGGGCGAGTCAGCATCTCCTTCACCAGTCGGACGGCAGGGTCGCTGTCTTGCGTTTCCGCCCAGTTGTAGTGAGGTAAGGGGTTCAACGTAGCAGCCTGCTTACTCCTTACCCGGTGGGAATACTGGATAGTCCCATGACGGTGGAACGCAGGGAGTTCAACTTCCTCCAGTCCCTTCGGATCTTCTCCTTCGTCCGGCAAGTTGGGCATCCTGGACAGGGCGTCCGCGTTGGTATTGGAGCGTCCGGCCCGGTATTTGATTGTGAACTCGTAGTTGGACAGACGGGCCATCCACCTCTGCTCCAGGGCACCGAGTCTTGCCGTGTACAGGTGTGTCAACGGGTTGTTATCCGTGTACACGGTGAACCGGGAAGAAGCGAGGTAATGCTTAAAGCGCTCAGTGACTGCCCATACTACGGCCAGGAACTCTAGCTTAAATGAGCTGTAATTCTCGGGGTTCCTTTCGGTGGGTCGCAGTTTTCGGCTGGCGTAGGCGATTACTCGTTCCTTCCCCTGCTGGATCTGGGACAGTACGGCTCCTAGCCCGATGTTACTGGCGTCGGTGTAGAGGATAAAGGGCTGGCTATAATCCGGGTACGCCAGGATTTTGTCCCCCGTGAGGGCCATCTTCAGCTGGCGGAAGGACTCTTCTTCCAGCTCCTCCCATTTGAAGGGCGGCTTCTGGTTCTTGGCCTTCCGGGACTGGCCTATCAGGAGGTCCTGCATAGGTGCTGCCTTTTTGGTGAAACCGGGAATAAACCTTCGGTAGTAGCCTACCAACCCGAGGAACTGCCGCACTTCTTTTACGCTGGAGGGGCTTGGCCATTCCTTAATTGCGGTGATCTTATCAGGGTCGGGAGCCACTCCGTCAGCGCTCACCACGTGTCCCAGGTACTGCACCTTTGGTTTCAGGAGGTGACACTTGGAGGGTTTCACCTTTAGGCCGTAACTCGCCAGAGCCTCGAACACTTCCGCCAGGTGTTTCAGGTGGTCCTCATATGTCTTGGAATATACGATGACATCGTCCAGGTACAACAGGACCGTCTCGAAGTTTCTGTGGCCCAGACAACACTCCATTAGGCGTTGGAAGGTTCCTGGTGCGTTGCAGAGTCCGAACGGCATGCAGGTGAACTCGCTAAGTCCCATCGGGGTGGTGAATGCGGTCTTCTCCCGGTCCGCCTCTGCTACAGGAACCTGCCAGTACCCGCTAGTGAGATCCAAGGTAGAGAAGAAGTTAGCAGATCTTAAAGCAGCCAATGACTCCTCTATCCTTGGCAAGGGGTACGCATCCTTGTGTGTGATACGGTTGATTTCCCGGTAATCTACACACATCCTCATGGTGTTGTCTTTCTTTTTGACTAAAACTAGTGGGGCTGCCCAGGGGCTACAGCTATCCCGGATTACCCCAGCCTCCTTCATGTCTCTAAGCATCCCCTTGGCGTGTTGGTAATGTGCAGGGGGTACGGGTCGATACCTCTCTTTAATGGGAGGATGATCTCCCGTGGGGATGCGGTGTTCTACCCCCTTGACTCGCCCGAAGTCTAACGGGTGTTTACTAAACACTCTCTCATACTCTTGAACCACCCGGTAGACTCCCTGTTTCTGGTGGGAGGGAGTGGAGTCAGTTCCCAAGTGTAGTTGCTGACACCAATCCTCCATTACTTTCTTAGAGCCGTTACCTTCCTCCGGGTGAGATGGAGGCAAGGGTTCCACAGACTGTATAGAGTTTTGGTTGATGGTATATAATTTGGCTAGCGTGGCATACCGGGGCAGGTACACTTCCCTCTCCCCGATATTGATTATGCGAACGGGCACCCTCCCATGGCGTACATTAACCACCCCCCGTGCTGTCAAGATGGTGGGCCTACTGTCTGAGTAAACTGGTTCTACCATTGCCTGGTAATCTCTACCCCTCAGACCAATAGCTGCCCGGCACCAAATCATCATTTCACTTTTTGGGGGCATGGCAATAGGAAAAGGGTCACACATTCTTACGCTACCAATCTCACCGCCGGAGAGTTCCACCTGTTGCCGTCGCATCAGTGCCCGGATCTCTTTCTGGAGCACCCGCTGCTCGCCGGAGCTGGCGTTCTTGGCAACCTGCTGTAAAAGGAAAATCACCTCTGCAAGACAATTTTCAATTACATTAGTTCCTAGAGTTATTTTTGGGTGACTCTCATGTTTGTCAATATCTACAATGATCAGTCCCTGTGCTGCCAGTTCGACTCTACCGATTTTGATGGTCACCTCTTTAAATTCGATCTGTGGCACGGGCTGGCCATTGCTGGCGATGATACTCAAGTCGTCGTCAGGGTAGCGGGTAATATCCGAGTCATTCCAGTACTGCTTAAAGAGCACGTACGGGATGGTGGTGACCTGTGACCCGGTGTCCAGTAGGGCACTCATGGGAATGCCATCCAGTACCACAGGCAAGACTGGACGTCCTCCCACATATCTGTCGCGCCAGTTCGATGGGCCTGGTGATCTTTTTCCTGGGGGTTGGCCCTCTACCCCAGGTTGTGCCCGTTTAAAGAACAGTACCTTTCCATATGTCCGGGTTGATTGCAGCGGCGGCAGATGGGTCGTCCGTCCTCGCTGTATCGGTCACTGGGTCTTCCTCTGGCCGGTGGGGTCCTCCTTGGTCGACGCCACGGGATGTCCTCTGGTCCGGATGCCAGCTGGATCTTCCCTGGAGTGGAAACCTGTAAAGACTGCACAGTTCGGGTTAGCGCAGCAACGCTCTTAACTAGCTCTTGGACCTGATGGTGTAGGTCTGGAGCCGGGTCATTGTCCAAAGCCTGCGCATCAGCTCCCACAGGCCCTGCCGACAAGGGCGCCGCCTCCTGGTGGTAAGTGATAGCTGGGCGCCTGTGGGTCACAACGCCACCCGGTGCCGGTTCTCGGAGCACCCGGATGGCTCTGTCCTTGAACTGTGCAAAGTCCAGATGGGGATCCTGTAAGGCCATTGCCCGCAACTGGGTTCGGTGGGCATTGCAATATAAACCCTCTATAAATTGTTCAGTCAACAGCCTGTCCTCGTTTCCCACCCCATCAGGGTCGGTCTGCTTTATGGCCCTCAGGGCCTCTTGTAGGTTTAGTGCATAGTCCCTTATACTCTCATGCGCTCGCTGCTTGCACCCGTAGAATCTAAGCTTAATCTCGGCTGAGGTGCGGGTATCAAAGGTGTCCTTCAGCCGGGTTAGTATCCCTGCGACAGTCTTCCTCCCAGGTGGCCAGGATTTTACTTCCCTTTTGGCTGCCCCGGTTAGTTGGGCCACCAGGATGCTCACTTTTTGCTCTTCTGTGAGGGGGTACACCTGGAAGAGGCTATCCAGCTTTTCTCTAAAGTCATGCAGGGTATGTGACTCCCCTGAGTACTGGGGTAGCCAAGCTGCTCCCGGGATATAGGGCATGGTGAAGGGCATAACTGCAGCAGCGGTGGCGCTGGCGGGGGTTGAGGCAGTGAAGCTCTCCTCCGTATCCGACATCTTCCTCCCCCCTAGTGGACCGTGGCCTACCTTGCGATGATCCTGTTCCGTAGGCCGCGGCTCCGCAGTGGATCGTCAGGGTTGAGGACCTTCCGTCGCGCTCCGGTGACGTCGGCGTCTGCAGGGCTCCTTCCAGGACCTTACGCAACGTCCGGACGTGAGGCGGGGCTTCAGTTCTCGCGCGCTTTCGGAGTCCACGCCCCTCTTCTTCCCGCGCGGCGTCCTCAAGATGGCGTCCAATGGCGGGAAAACTCCACGGATGGCGGGAAGAAGGTCGAAGATGGCGCCGGATGGCGGGAAACCTCCACGGATAGCGGGAATCTTCACCACTGGTAAGTTTGAACAGTCTTTGCTTTTCAGGCACGCAGTACCCGGTGGTTGCGGGCACGAAATCCTGCCGACTGCGCCAAAGTTGACGCGCCCCCTGGGCCGTGTTTCAGGGGATACCCGGAGCCGGATCGGACGGGGGTTGTAGTCTCCGAGTGGCGGCGACCCGGTCCGTGCCCAGGGTGTCAAAGTAAGTGGCAGAGTACTAGCAGTAGATGGTTGATGACTACGCCACCCGTTGAATGCAGCTATGGAGCTGCCGCTGCAGGGCAGACCGCTGAGGCCGGTGGAAGGATGGTGCAGCGTGGATGGTATAACCCCCAACGGGAGGGGTATGGCCTCAGGGCAGCCGACGTGGATGATGGGGGTAGCAGGAACCACTCAGAGACGGTGCGGTGTAGTTCAGGGTCTTTACTGGTGACAAAGATAGACCCTCCCGGAGTACTTGCTAGTGATAGGGGCCTGGTCAGTCCTTGAGCAGATGGGATCTCCCCTGGCCAGGCGGAGTTGTAGGCCTTCCCAACTAACTGTACTCTTCTGGCTACCTTGCTAGAGGCGGGAATAAGTAGCCCACGTCCCTGAGTGTACCGTGTGGTGCTCACCCGTATGGCCGGTGACTCGGGGCCTTCTAATGGCTTCCGCTCCACGATGGCGGTGCTGGTCCCACGCGTGTGACCGTGCCTTCGGGCTTCTGGGCCAGAGGACCTGAAATCCTCTGCCGGACGGTTTCTGCTGCTGGGTAGGAGTTAGTCCCCACAGCCTCGGACTCCGGGTCCGGTAAGAAATCTTCTCAGTCAGGGCGAGCTCTGCAGCTGCCAGCCCCTGACTCGTTGTAACACTGCTCCCCACAGAGCTCCTGATGTTTCTTGCTATGCTGCTTCTCTTCTCTACTCTTGTTCTGTCTTCTTTCTCACTAACCCTGCCTCAGCCCCGGGTTTATATAGGGGAAGTCCTTCCCCTCCCAAGACTGGGCAGGAGGTGTGGCATGCACAGGATCCCTGACCAAAGGACCTCCCACCTGCTCTCAGACGTAATATCTCTATCACTGTGGCAACCAGACCCCTGGGGTGTCACACAAACACCTCCGCCCTTCCACCTCAAACCACCAAAGGGAGCCCGTTAGGGATATATATATGGAGGGTGGAGCCAGGCAGTCAGTCAGAAGAGAGAGTCAGTCAGACAGAGTCAGAGAGTGTGAGACCGTGCTGACGCTGAGAGCAGCGAAGACGCACCACGTCTGCTGCTGAGTTCTGAGGGCCCCGAGTGTGGCCGACGGCAAGGAGGAGAGGAGAGAGGAGTTTAGGGGGCAGAGGAGCGTCATAGACTTACCCCGTAGATACAAACCGGACACCGGGTCTGTGCCTACAGGTTCTTTATACCCAGTAGGGACCACCGGCATTCCAGGAGGACTACAAGTCCCTGGCAGACCTGAAGCTAGACCCATTACAGGACCAGGAACCATGAAGGCCCCGGCGACCAGGGATAGTGGTTGCCAGCAGAAGGTTCCACTACCAAGCGACAGGTGAAGGAACAGCACGACACATAAGCTAGGCCAGTTGCAGGCTGGCCAGGAGGATACAGAGAGGCAGACACAGACCAGGAGGCCTTATACCCGCTCACTGGGGAGAAGTCCTGAAGTGCACCCATCCTACTGAGTACCCTGGACCGTACCTGACATCCGCACCAGTAAAGGTATTGAAGCGAATCCCCTGTCTCTGTCAGTTACTCCTGCTGAGTCATTCCGCCTGCACTACAGGTCCCAGCATCACCACCCACCATCAAACTCTACCCTGCCCTGAGGCCCGCTCCCCCTTTCCCCCAGCATCTATCGGCCTGGACTCCGAGTACCCCATTGCCCTGGGAGCGCGACAACTCCTGGCGTCACAAACAGGATTTCGTGCCCGTTGCAACGAACAGGATTGTGTGCCCGTTGCCCACGGGTACTGTGTGCTGTATGTGAACTGTGTTTTTACTGTGGTGAACATCGCTGCCATTACCGCGTCGCCGCGCGGGAAGAAGAGGGGCGTAACCGCGGGAATCAGAGAGGCGTGACTTCTGGAAGCGCGCGAAGCTCAAGCCCCGCCTCGCGCTCTGAGGCAGCACCAGGAAGCATCAGGTCCTGGAAGGAGACCGTCATCTGTTGAGCTGCGGCCTACCCGATTAACGAAACATGAGGTAGGCTACGGTTTACTAGGGGGGCGCAACCATGGCCGACGACCTGCGAGACGCCAGAGAACCGGATAATGCTCCTGATGCTCAACTTGTGCCCGGCGCTGCTCAAGCCGGAGTGGCCGCCCCACCAGCAGGGGTCGTGACTCCGTTGATACCCATGGCCCTGCCGTATATCCCGGGAGCAAAATGGCTTCCCCAGTATGACGGCAAACCAGACACCCTGTCTGGTTTCAAAAGGAAAATATGTGGTGTACTGGATATGTACTCAATGACTGGTAAACAGAGAGCCACCATGGTGCTGGGACAATTGACTGGTGCCACAGAGCAGGAAGTTGAAACCTGGCCAGCCGCAGACCAGGAATCAGTATCCATTATCTTTAAGAGACTGCAAACTGTTTTTGAAAGCCGCACTGAGACAGATCTCCGGATGAGGTTCTACCACTGTACCAAGAAACCTGAGGACAGTATCCGGGACTATGCCTGGCGCTTACAGGAAGCCCTGCGGGCCCTGAAACAGGTTAGTCCAGCCAGAATACAAGATGAGTTTAAAATGCTGACAGAACAATTCATCCGGGGATTGAGGTCCCAGGAGGAAAGCAGAACCGTACGGTGGTGGGCCTTAGATCATCCAAATGCCACCTTTGATTCCCTGAAGGACCTGGCTATTAAGGGTCTGCAGCCCCTGGAACCAACAGATACTGCTATCCAGCGTTACTAGGGTGGGGCCACCCCAGTGCCCGTAGCACCCACTGCTCCTTCATTGACAGCTGAAACAAAGATGCAAACAGTGCCCCCTAGCGAGCTGGACATCCTGCGCTCTGAAGTGTGTCAGCTGAGTAAAACCCTGGCCACTGTCCTGAGCACCCTGCAGCTACAGGCGGTGCCCGAGCCGGAAGGAAGGATCCTACTCGCCGACAGTCCTGAGGATGTCCTCTGGATGAGGACAAGAAGGAGGACGACACCACCCCGTAGGAGGACAACGCCACCCCGTGGGAGGACCAACGACCAACGTCGCCCTCCAGGAGACTTCATCTGCTACCGCTGCCACAAGGTAGGCCACACCGCTCGGAACTGTCCTTTAAACGGGCAAACCCTGGGGCCGAGGGCCGACACCCAGGAGTAAATCACCCAGGCCCATCAAGCTGGTACCACCGGTTCGTAGAAGGAAGGCCTTTCCTGTCCGTCATGCTGGACGGCATAGCAACACCTGTGTTACTGGACACCGGCTCACAGGTAACCATAATACCTGATGTCCTTTACAAAAGTTACTGGCCCATAGATGAACTCCACCCACCAGCCCCGAACCTCTCTGTCTATGCCTCTAACGGCCTTCCTCTTAACCTAGTAGGGATTAAGGATGTGACAGTGAAGGTGGGGAGAGTGGAACTAAAGGACCAAGGACTAATTGTCATAGAATCTAACCCAAGTGATACAGACTTGTATATGATACTTGGTACAAATATTGTTGGTAACTGTTTGGGAGAAGTGTTGTTTTTGCTCCAACAGATTGCTGACACTGCCAAACCAGGGCAGAGGAAGGTGCTCCAGAGAGAGATTCGAGCCCTCCTGTACCAGCAACAGGTAAAGCTAACAGGTGGTGAGATTGGTAATGTACGGGTGACAGACCCGATACCCATTGTGATTCCCCCAATGAGTGTGATGCTGATTTGGGGTAGGGCAGCAATAGGTCTCAAGGGACAGAACTACCAGGCAGTAGTGGAGCCCATTAGCTCAGAGCACAGACCTACACTCTTAACTGCTAGAGGGGTAGCTGACATACGCAATGGGAGGGTGCCCATATGACTCCTTAATTGTGGGGAGGAGGAAGTCAAATTGCCAAGGTATGCCACTGTTGCTAGATTGTATACTGTGAATGATGATGCCATACACACAGTAGAATCCTTGACCCCACCAGATGCAGAGGAGGACAACGACTCCGAAGCTCAGCTGGAGGATTGGTGTCAACAGCTCCATGTTGGAACTGACGCCACTCCTGTCCATCAGAAACACGGTGTTTGCAGAGTGGTTCAGGAATATGAACAAGTGTTTAGTAAACACCCACTTGACTTTGGAAGGGTTAAAGGGGTACAACACCACATACCCACCGGTAACCATCCACCCATTAAGGAGCGTTATCGACCCATACCACCAGCACATTATCAGAAAGCCAAGGAAATGTTGCGTGACATGAAAAAGACAGGGGTAGTAAGGGATAGCTGTAGCCCTTGGGCTGCTCCCCTGGTCCTGGTCAGGAAAATGGACGGTAGCATGAGGATGTGTGTAGATTATAGAGAGATTAATCGCATAACACATAAAGATGCATACCCTTTGCCCCGTATAGAGGAATCCCTGGCTGCACTAAAACCTGCCAATTACTTCTCTACGCTGGATCTCACTAGTGGGTACTGGCAAGTCTCTGTTGCTGAGGAAGACCGGGAGAAGACGGCCTTCACCACCCCGATGGGACTGTGCGAGTACAACAGTATGCCGTTTGGACTCTGCAATGCACCCGCAACGTTCCAGAGGCTGATGGAGTGTTGCTTGGGACATCGGAACTTCGAGACTGTGCTGCTGTACCTGGATGACGTTATCATGTACTCGAGGACGTATGAAGACCATCTGAAGCACCTGGAGGAGGTATTTGAAGCATTGTCCCGGTATGGGATGAAACTAAAGCCTTCTAAATTCCACTTGCTCAAGCAGAAGGTTCAGTACCTGGGGCACGTAGTCAGCTCGGAGGGAGTAGCAACAGACCCGGAGAAGGTCACTGCCATCCAGAAGTGGCCTGAGCCGAGAAGCATCAAAGAAGTACGGCAATTCCTGGGACTGGTCGGGTACTACAGGAGGTTCATAAAGGACTATACCAAAAAGCTAGCACCTCTACAAGAGCTCCTGGTAGGACAGTCCAAAAGAGGAAAGAGTCCCCCATTCCAGTGGGGCAAAGAACAGGCTGAATCCTTTGCGGTAATGAAGGAAATCCTGACTGGTGAAGAAATCCTGGCTTACCCTGACTACAGCCAGCCTTTCCTGCTGTACACCGACGCCAGCAGCGAGGGACTGGGAGCTGTGTTGTCCCAGAAGCAAAATGGAAGAGAGAAGGTAATTGCGTATGTCAGCAGGAATCTACTCCCTACCGAGAGGAACCCGGAGAACTACAGTTCCTTCAAGCTGGAGTTCCTGGCCTTGGTCTGGGCTATCATTGAAAGGTTCAAGCATTACCTAGCCTCAACAAAATTCACAGCCTTTACTGACAACAATCCCTTGACACACCTGGAGACAGCCAGGTTGGGAGCCATGGAACAGCATTGGGTGGCCAGACTGTCAAATTATCAATTCACCATCAAGTACCGGGCAGGTCACAAGAACACCAATGCTGATGCCCTGTCAAGGATGCCTCACCAGGAAGACACCAAGGATGAAGTGGATGATTTAGAGGAAGTTGAAGTACCTGCTTTCCACCGAAGCGGAGTGGTCCATGAGCAACACGTCACCAGAAGACGTCAGGGAAGGATGCTGAATCCTCTACCCCACCACAGTTGGAAGGAGACCCAGGACAGTGACCCGGTTGTCAGCCTTATCAAAAGACTGATCACCCAGGAAGATTCTCACCTGGAGAAGGATGCTCCTCCACAAGCCAAGCAATTGTGGAATGAAAGAAGCCGGCTGTTCATCTCAGAAG